>NC_083355.1:18267500-19645000 GCF_030254825.1 Meriones unguiculatus
AACTCTGGAGATTGAGGCAGAGGGGTCATTTGAACCTAGGGATTTGAGACTAGTCTGAACAACCTAATAAGACTTGGGCAGGTGTGGTTAGCAACTTTAATCCCAGCACCCTGGACGCAGAGGCAGGTGGATCTCTATGAGTTTGAGGCCACATAGTAAGATCCTGTCTCAATTTAAAAAGAAAAAAAAATATTCCTTAATCACATTTATGTAAGTCCAGCAGGTTGGTGCCCGTCTGCAGTCTTGGCACTTGTGAGTCTGAGGCAGGAGGATTGAAGTTGGAGGGTAACTTGGACAACTTATCAAGACCCTATCTCAAAATAAAGAATAAAAGGAGCTGGGGTGTGGCTGAGCAGTAAAGGCCTTGCCTTAGCCTCCAAGAAGCCTTGGGTTCAAGACCAAGTGCCACCTAAAATAGCAAATGTATTGTCATTTAGTTTGTGGCTTTTAATTTTTAACCCTTTAGTATAGACTTGGTTAAACTGTTACAAATGTACCAAGGTTTTATGTGTACACACTCAGTCATGCATCACCTACCATGGGGACACCTTCTGAGACTTGTACTGTTAGGTGATTTCATCGTCTCGTGGTGTCCGAGGGTGGACCTGAACAAGCCCGGATGGCAAACAGGTCGGTCACTGGGCATGACTTTCTGATGTGATCAGGAGACACAGTAACCAGGTGTTTGAGGCTGCTAGCCATCTCCCAGTACAGTTCCCGCCCTAAGCAGAAGGGGGAACCGCAGTTACGGCAGAAAGCAAATGCATGTGCGTCAGGCCCTGTGCACTGTGCATTCTACCTACCTGCATGTGCTCTGGCTTTACACCCTGCCTCTCATGGCATCGACTGGTTTTGGCTGTCCTTCCTGTCTCTTCCCAGCTGCTGATCAGTCAGTGGGGCGGACTTTATGTGTCTTTTTTTTTTTTTTTTTTTTTTTTTCAGAAGGCCTTGGCTGAGCTGTAGGAGTAGCCCTCTTGGCCAGATGAAAAATAATGAGCAAGATGAATGAAATGGGAGGAGCCGTGAGGGTGGAAAATAATTCTTAAAAAACTTTGAAGGAGGCAAGACATATGGCATCATCCCAGCAGCCCAAGGTAGAGACAAGAGGACGGAGAAGGTCTCAGTTAGGGCTCGTACTGCTGTGATGAAACACCATGGCCAAAGTCGACTTGGAGAGGAAAGGATATATCTGTCTCACACTTCCACAGCGCTGTTCATCATCAAAGGAAGCCAGGGCAGGAACTCAAGCAGGGTAGGCACTGGAGGCAGGAGCTGATGCAGAGACCATGGAGGGGAGGGGTGCTGCTTGCTGGCTTGCTCCCCCATGACTTGCTCGGCCTGCTTTCTTACTGAACCCAGGACCACCAGCCAGGGGAAGGCACCACCCACAGTGGTCTAGGCTCTCCCCCATCATTCACCAGATAAGAAAATGCCGGGTCTTATAAAGGCCTTCCCTTAATCGAGGTTTCCTCCTCCCAGACGACTTCAGCTTGTGTCAAGGTGACATGAACCTAGCCAGCACCAAGAGTGTGAGGCCAACTTGGGCTACATAATGAGTCTCAGGCCGGCCTGGTCTATATAGCTAGACCCTGTCCTTAGATAGACAGACAGACAGATAGATAGATAGACAGACACATACACACACGGGGAGGGAGAGAGAGAGAGAGAGAGAGAGAGAGAGAAAGAGAGAAATGCAAGCAAATAAAAGGGTTGCAGAAATGGGACCAAGGACTGACTGCGTGGTTGGACCCAGTGCCTCACACGGGGGAAGTTCTCCACCACTGAGCTCCAGCCCTCATTCCTTATCTTCCCCTTTTTATTCTTCTGCATGTGTGTGTGTGGTTCTGTTCTCGTGTATGTGTGTGCACGAGTGTGCACAGGCACGCAAGTGGAGACCCCAGGCTGATTGAATGTACCTTCCTCAGTCACTACCTTATGTAACCAAATAGGGTCTCAGCTCCCTGCTTCTAGGTCAGATCTGGGGAAGGCCCGTCCTCGCCTCCCCTGCTGGGCTTCCAGGTGGGCCACCACACCCACCCAGCTTTCACCTGGGTTCTGGAGACGTGAACTCCAGTCCTCGTGTTCACATGGCACATGCTTTCTTCACCGCCTGAGCCATTTTCCCTAGTCCCCCGGCTTTCTGTTTGTTTTAAGACAGACCTGGGTAGGGATGTGGCTCAGCTGGTAGAATGCTTGCCAAGTGTGCATGAGGCCCTAGGTTTGCTCATAAATCAAGCATGGTGATACAGGTGTAATTCTAGCATTTGGAAGGGAGTGAGGAGTAGGAGACTCTATCTCTCTTACTCTATCTCTCTTACTCACTTGCTCTCTATGTGTGTGTGTGTCTCTCTCTCTCTGTTTCTCTCTCCCTCCCTCCCTCTCTCTTACACACACACACACACATACACAGGAGAAACCTAAGTTCATAAAACATTAGCAGGATCAGGGTGATCAAAAAAGAGGGGTGTGGATGGAGGTTGGAGGTGAGGCTGCCATAGCCAGCGGAGGCTCTAAAGATCCAGGCTGGGGAAGCTGGCCTGAACAGGAGGCCCCTGTCTTCTGCATGGCAGTGGGGGAGAAGTCTGAGGGCTGGGTGGGTAGAAGGCAGTCCCTGGCCACACTTTCCTACCGCTACAGCTTGGCTCAAAACCACAGCCTTCGCTGGCCAGCCCAGAAGTTCCTTGATGGACTCTGCAGGCTGTCAGCCAGCAGTATATCTAGAATGTGCCAGCGAGGAGCCGCACCCAGATCCTGCCCACCCAGGAGGAGCAGGCCTAGCAGGCTCCCTGAGGTCACCCAGAGGCTGGGGCAGAGTCCGATGCCCAGGGTGCCGAATCCGAAACCCAGAATCAGAAAAAGCAGAAACACACCCTGCTTTCTCCCCAGGGCCCTGTGGGTGTGGGAAGTCTTCAGGCAACTAACTGGGCTTTCACAGAAACCAGCCGCAGGGGGTGGGGAGGAGGACAGCCCCATGCAATAGCCGAAAAGCCGAGGCTCAGAAACTCCAGCCATTGCTCAGAGAGACGCCAAATCATAGCGTCCGAGCCCCCATACCTCTGGATGTCTGCTCATTCTGAGGTTATCAAGATAATTCAGCCCTACCCCCATTGCGTTCCGGGTTCTGTTGAGGTAGGGCACCTGCCCAGGGCTTCACACTCACTCCAGGTAGCCATGAGGGGCTTTGTCCAGGACTCTGCACTGCAACCTCCCTTTCTGTTCCCGGATGGCCCCTGTACAGTAGCGAGTGTGTAGCCCTCGGTCTGGCCTAGGAGGATATAGAGGGAGACTCAGTCTGCGGCCTACAGAAGGTGTGGTGGGGGAGGGACCCACCGTGGGACAACACTGAGGTGAAAGGCACAGTTCCTTCCTGCTGCCCCTCCACCCAGTCTGGGCGGCAAAGAGCAGGCAGGCTCAGTGAGCTCAGAGGCAGGTCCCTGGCTGAGTCTTCAATTTGGGTCCCCCCTCTCTTTCTCCCTCCCTCCCATCTCTCTTTAACCCTCTGTTTCTCTTCAGAGACAGATTCTCACTAAATAGCCAAGAGGCTAAAATGGGCAAATGCCAGGCTACCTTTGAAGTTCTGGCCCCGCCTCGGTCTCCTGGGTGCTGGAATTACGGGCATGCCCCATTCATTCCCTGCAGTATTTTGGGGGGACATTTATTTTGCCTCTCAAGCTAGAGGGCAGGATTTTCCTCTTGTACTGTCTCCTACCCCTCCCCATTCTAAGAGGGTTTGGAAAGTGAGGCTTGGGTGGGTGAGTAGAGGTTGGGGGCAGGGGAGATGGCATGGTAGGCAGCTGGTCTGTGCAGGTGGCCTCGGCCCCCCTCCCGCTGTGTAACTCTCAGCATGGTGTGCTTGTGGGCAGCGGCTGTGGTCAGGTGCTGGCAGAGGGGAAGCGGCTTTAGCACTGGCTTCCCTGGGGAGTCGGCTGTGGACAGTGTGCCCTGGGGACTGGATTTCGGATGGAGCACTGATTTGCACACACAGGGATGGGTGCGTGTAGCCACCCAGGCGGAAGAGGGCATGTGTGGCTCGGTGGCCAAGTCTGGAGAAGACAGAGACGGGCGGTCGAGTGGGAAGTTGGCGGTGTGGTCACTGACCCTTCTGCTCTCCTGGCTGGCAGAGTCTGGACACCAGCTTCCCCACACCCATGTGTCCAAACCCCTTCCTCATCTGAAACTCCTCCTTCCACGGCTTCCTCTTTCCCCGTCACATCCTCCTGGGCCTTGGGGGAGTTCACAGCCACTCACTGTCTTGTGTCTGCCGCAGGAGCTAGTCACTGACCCAGGCTAGCCCGAGCTGAAGCCCCCTCCTCAGTGTTTCCTTCCTGTCCGCGTGGGAACCTCATCTTTATCCCACCCATCACTTACACATGTGAGCGCTTACAGGCTGCTCCCAGCTGCATCTGGGGCTGCGATTTAGATCTCTGTCATCAGAGCGCTGAGCGCAGGTGGACAGCCAGCGGAGCCCAGGAAACACAACGACACCCCAACCTGCGCCACCCCCCACCCATCAGGCAACTTTGTCTCAGGCACTTCCGCAGCCCTGACAGGAAATCAGCCGCAGCCTTAGCCTCCCGCCATCTCGAGGCAACTTCTTGTTTCCCAGTTGCCCTGTGCCAGCTCAGAGTTGTGGTCCTGGGCTCCACCCCCTAAACTTTCCCAGGCTCCATCCCAGCAACTCAGAGGGGCCGGGATGGTGGACATGATTGCAAAACTGGCCAGGAGAAAGAGCCGGGCCCTGCGGGCACAGGTAAGGCTAGGAGGGCTCAGGGCAGGCTCGGCCTCTGATGGCTGGCCTTCTGGGTTTGGAGCTGCAGCAGGCCTGCACCCCACTCTCTTAGGAGCTGATTGTAGAGGCTCAGAACGGGACATCTGGGGTAGTCGAGGCATCCTCCTTCTCGGAGGCGTTTCCTGTCCTAGGGAGCCCAGAGAGATCTGAGATCTGCAGCTTGGGGAAAGAGAAACAGGGCTTCCACCGCTGTGGACAAGGGGCGCGCGACCATAAGGAAGTGAAGGGGGATCTCAGTGGTGACAGTAAAGGTCTGTCTTGTCAGTCCTCTGACCTGAGGTGGGGAGGCCTCTCCCTCTTCCCCAATCGGTCCCTGCATCTGCAGGATACAACTTAGATACTATTTTTTAGACTATGGCTGCATGACGGTCTCCAAGAGTGGGGGCCAGCATGAGCCCCGAAAGCACAGTGAAGGGCCTGTGCAGCCCGCAGGAGCGATGAGAGCACAGCAGAACCCTGCCAAAAGACAAAAGCCCCTAAGCCCATCACTGGGCTTGGGGGTGGGGAGTCAAAGGAGAGGTCCAGAGTTTGAGAGTCCATTGAGAACTACAGCTACAGCTCCTTGGCTGCAGCCTCCAGACCACTTCAAAGGAGAGGGTTCTGCCTGCTTGCCTCTAGGAGTGTCCCTCTCTTCTACCGCACCTCTGGGCGGGAGGCAGCCTGGCTTCCTAATGCTTCCTGCCCCCCACCACATGCTTCTGCATTGCTTCTTCTCGTGATAGCCCAGTCACTCTAGCGACCTAAACCTTTCTCTCCTCAGTATCCCCCATACCTGCTGCTGTGTCCTGTGTGGGAGATCCCTGTTATCTCCAGTAGCCTGTCCAGCATACATCCCTGCTCCAAAGAGCTTGGCAGCTTCACAGCAGCTCTGCAAACACCCACAGACCCTTCCAACCCCCCAGGGCTGGAATAGGCATGGCCACAGCCCTGGTGCGTCCAACCTGTAGGGCAGGAGGGTAGCTGCCCTCTCTGCTCCCTGTCGTTATGGTTTCTATCCTGTCCCAGGGGCTGTCCTTTCTCACATTCTGTTCTCTCTCTCTCTCTCTGCGTGTGTGTGTTTGTGTTTCCAGCACTTGCCGCAGGGTTGACTTTCTTATTATTTAAGCAGTGTTTGAATAGATCTGCGCTGCTTCATCAGATGGGGGACGGTGGCCCGTAATCCTACATCACGCTCACAAGAGATGCTTGCCTGGGACTAGGGGATGACTCAGTGGGTAAAGTGATTGCTGTGTGATCGTAAGGCTCAGGGTTCGGATCCCTGCCACCCATGCGAAAGCCAGGAGGGCGTGGTAGTCTGTCTGTAATCCCAGTGCTGGGGAGACAGAGGCAGGGGCTCTCTAGAGCGAGCTAGCTAGTTGGACTTGCCAAACCAGCGAGCTCCAGCTTCAAGTGAGAGACCTTGCCTCAATACATAAGGTGGAGTTTAATAAGGAAGATAGCCACTGTCAACCTCAGATATATGTGCACCCACACTTATCCGAGTGTGCACGCACACACACACACACACCACATACACATGGAAAGAAAGATAGAAAGAAGGAAGGGTGGTCACATAGGTGGGCAGCTACCCGCTACCCAACCTCCAAGGCAGAATGCCACCGGCCCTTCACAAAATGATGGGGCAACAGCTTGGACCTCTCGCCAGAGAGGCTGGGACTAAAGGCTCTCTGGGAGCAAAGTCAGAGTAGGCAGGAAGGCAGAGGGAAGGGAAGTCAGGCCGAGGGGACGGCCTAAGGAAAGACGAGGAAGTGGAGAGGTACCTTCTTCTGGAGAGGAGGGGGAACAGCAGCCTGCTGTAGCCGAAATACAGGATGCCCGGTGAGGTTTGGGGTGAGGGAGAAAGAAGAAGTGGACAGAAAGGCCCGTCTCCACCACAGGCGCCTGGAGGGGTGAAGGAGAAGAATTGGTGCACTCAGCCCACCTGCATCCTGGGGACGGGCCAGCGTGTCACAGCTGTAGCCTCCCGTGCCTCACCGTGCCTTTTCAAGTGTGAAGCAAGAGGACAGCCTGGGCAGTGTCACCTCTATCCCTCCACCGTACAGGCCTTGGGGTTCAAACTCAGGCCGTCAGACCTGGCATCAAGTACCTGCTGAGCCATTTATCACTCTCACCTTTGCCATCTTTCTCAGCACTTACCAACTCTCCCCCCCCCACACACACACACACCTGCCATGTGAACACTTACGTCCAGTTGTTCTCTGCCTCATTCCCACCGCCTGGCTCGGTCCCGGCCCCGGAACAGAGCAGAGGAATCTTTGTAGGATGAGTGACTGTGGGGATAAGATTTACCTATTTTTATGCGTTTAAGTACAACACTCGGGTGTTTGTTTGTGGTGCCAGGTGTGTGCCTGGTGCCCCAGGAGGTCAGAAGAGGGCATCAGTTCCCCTGGAGCTAGAGTTAGAGGGTTCTGAGCCATCATTCTGGGAACTGAACTAGGGTCCTCTGAAGAGCAGCAAGCGCTCTTAACCACCGAGCCATCTCTCCAACCCCAAATGAGGGATTTTTACGTTTCTTCCTAAAACCCTGGGAGAAGCCAGGTTGAATGGGACATGCTTCCCCTCTCGCAGGCGTCTCAGCGACAGAGGAAGAACGCTTGTGATGATTTTATTACATAGTGTGTGCGTGTCACAGTGTACATGTAGGGGGAAACCTGTGCAAGTCAGTTTTCTTCACTCACCATGTGGGTCCCAGGGACCAAACTCATGTGTAGGAAGTGCCTTTACCAAATGAACCATCTTGTCAGCCCACTCTGCATGTGTGTGTGTGTGTGTGTGTGTGTGTTAATTACTGAAATTGGAAGCCTCAAAAACTTTTAAAGGAAAAAGGCCTGGGCCTAGGGCTCGATGGATAAGGACTTGTTTGCCTGTTGTACTTGAGGCCTAGGGCTCAGTTACCCAGCACCACTACAAACCCCACCCCCCACCCCCAAAAAACCACCTAAACCCCATAATCACACCGCCCAGATGGATCCTTTGTCAGCAGTTTGGTTTGGTTTGGGTCTTTTTGAGACAGGGTCTCACGCACCCTCACCTGGCTTCAAACTCCACGTGTAGACATGGAAGGCCTTGAACCTGTGAAGTCCTGCCTTTCTCCTCAGCGACAGGCACATAGTAGCATGCCTGGTCGCGTGCAGAGCTTACAATCGAATCCAGGGTTCCCTGCATGCTAGGTGAGCTCCCCAGCCCACCCATATTAGCTTTTTGAGGTGTGGTTTGCTGGGAGAACCGTGTGTTCTTAGAAAACTATCAGTCCCTGGTATGGCTCTCTTGCATTGGATGGTGAGGTTCTCTGTCTTTCTAGGGGGCCGGTGTTGCCGGGCTGCGTGTGGTGGTGACGCTGGAGGGATGTGGGGAGAGGGCTCAGTCGGCTGGGTGAGCGGGAGGAGGTGGACACAGGCTGCGTGGGAGCTGAACACACTGGGCCTGCAGAAGTTTCAGCACGGAGGGGTGGAGACCAGTAACTGCTGTGCAGTTACTGCTGTGAAAGCTTAAAGTTCAAGTCCAGGGGCAGGGAGGGGCCGGAAATAGAGCCAGAGCCCAGGCAGGTGATGGATGGCCTCTGCAGGGCTGAGGGCCAGAGAAACTTTGGCCCTCCACTAGCCGGGAGGCAGAAAGTGTGAATCACACCTGGAGCTACTCTTCCATGACTAACCAGATGAAACCCCAGAGGCCCCACTCCTTTGTGGGGAAAGGAGCCACTCATTGTTTTGACCCTTCATTCTCCAGCCCATCTGGCTCGCAAAAGGACCTCAAATGAGGCCCAGGAAAGAACAGGCCCAAGGCCTGTTCCTGCCAACGTCTCCCCTTAGCGCCTGACCGCAGGCTCCACTGAGCTTCCCATCTTGTGGCACCCACTGCTTCACGCAGCACTTTCAAAAAAAATAAAAATAAAAAATTTCCTTATTTTTTTCACCCACAATTTCTGGGATGGCCAAAGCACATTTTTCCACCCAGAGAAACTGAGTCAGAGAGGGACCGGAGCTTGCTGGAGGCTGCCCAGGTTGCAAACGTCCAGGGCCACTCTGTGTGACCGTGGAGTTGCGCCAAGAGTGGTCTCCTCCGTCTTCTGCAGGTGGATGACCCCTCGGAGCCAGTATACGCCAACGTAGAGAGGCAACCTCAGGCCGCGTCGCCGCGGTCTGCGGCCGCTCCTTCCCGCCTCAGCCCGGTGTGGGAGACGCACACAGACGCGGACACGGGGCGGCCCTACTACTACAACCCCGACACGGGCGTGACCACCTGGGAGTCACCCTTCGAGGCATCCGAAGGCGCCACCAGCCCGGCCACCTCCCGGGCCTCCGTGGGCAGCGGGGAGAGCCTGGAGACAGAGTGGGGCCAGTACTGGGATGAGGAGAGCCGCAGGGTGTTCTTCTACAACAACTTGACCGGTGAGACGGCCTGGGAGGACGAGGCGGAGGAGCCGGAGGAGGAGCCCCTGGAGCAGCTGGAGATGCAGCCCAGCCTGAGCCCGCGGAGCCCGGGCCCGCAGAGGGTGAGGGGCGGGGCCGCCGCAGCACCTCCCATCCCACCTCCTGCCTCTCAGGGACTGGAGGGCGGGACAGCGTGTGGGGGGAAACCGGGGGTGGGGGTGGGGGAGCATTTCTGAACATCTTTGACCCCTTCTCATGCTAATCAGAAACCAAAGCATGGGGACGGGGCCCCTTCTGAGCGGTTTCTGGCCCCACCTCTTGCTAGAGTCTGAGGGTCTCTAATCTCTTGTTTCTTGGCCCTAAGGACTGGGAAGGAATAGGTGGGTCTGGTACAAAGTGCGGGAGGCAGGAGACAGAGAACCTCTGACTCCATCTTTTGGTCCCCGCAGCCCCCGACCCCTGCAACAGACTACCCGGAAGTACTGGCCAGTTACCCCGAGGAAGACTATTCTCCTGTGGGCTCCTTCAGTGATCCTGGCCCTGCTTCTCCCTTGGCTGCACCCCCTGGCTGGTCCTGTCACGTTACCCCAGAGAAGCAGATGCTCTACATCAACCAGTTTACACAAGAGCAGGTAGGACGTCACCAGCAGACAAACCTAGACAACCTCGGCGCCACTGGGACTTCCCCTCAGGGCTAAAGCGCAGACCCTATGCCGTTCGGCCCTGAGCCCGGCGCTCCATCCCGGACTCTGGCTGAGGGCCCTAACCATCCTTGTGTCCGCAGTGGGTAAGGTTGGAGGACCAGCATGGGAAGCCGTATTTCTACAATCTGGAGGACTCCTCTGTTCAGTGGGAGCTGCCCCAGGTAACCACCTGGAGAAGGGAGAGAGCTGGGGAGCCCGGAAGGAAGGATAGGTGACAGTGCGTCTCTCCCCAGGTCCCAATCCCCGCCCCTCGAAGCCTCCGCAAATCCAGCCAGGATAGCGACACTCCAGCCCCGGCTAGCCCTCCAGAGGAGAAGGTGGGAGAGGGCCGTGGCGTCTGGGGCCGGGGATGGGTGGAGTTTATTCCTCCCTTTTCTATAAGCCCCAGAGTCGGGGGAGCACGGAAGCCCTGGAGAAATCTCCCTGTCCTTTAGGGACATCACCCTCCCTCCCAGCAGCTGGGTGGGTGACAGGGCTCAGGGGGCTCCGCCTGTGGGGGACTTCCAGTTGAGGGGGCAAAGCTTCTGTCCCCTCCTGTTTGCCCCGCTCCCCCATAACTGTTCCCTCTTCCCGCCTTCCCTTAGATCAAGACCCTGGACAAGGCCGGAGTGCTCCATCGTACCAAGACTGTGGACAAGGGCAAGAGACTTCGGTAAGGGCCTGCCCAGCCCCCAGCCGTGGCAGGGTGGGCCTCGATGACAAAGTCCCCCAAGTGCCAGATTCCCATATGCCACACTGTTAGGAATCCTGGTAACGACTTCCTGTGAGGTCCAGTGAGGAACTGAGGCTCCTAAGATCCTTGGCTACCAGCTATTTAGGATGAGAATCCTGCTTTCCTCTCAGCGCCCCAACCAGTGTTCTCAAAGCTCTATGTCCTAGCCTGCGTGCTTGGGACTGTGAGTCCTCCCGCCCAAATCCAGGCCCCACCCACCCCCACTTCCCTCCTCATTCAGGAAGAAACACTGGAGTGCCTCCTGGACGGTGCTGGAGGGTGGAGTCCTGACCTTCTTCAAGGACTCAAAGACCTCAGCTGCAGGCGGCCTGGTGAGACCTGTCCCTGAGCAAGGGACACTTTTTGCCCTCTTTCTGGTCTGGCGTGGGAAAGGCTGGTCTAAAAGATGGATAGGTGGAGTTTATTCCTCCCTTTTCTATAAGCCCCAGAGTCGGGGGAGCACGGAAAGCCTGGAGAAATCTCCCTGTCCTGTAGGGACATCACCCTTCCTCCCAGCAGCTGGGTGGGTGACAGGGCTCAGGGACAGGCGCTGTGCATTGGCAAAGAGGGGCAATGATGGCAGATTCCCTCCCGTGCAAACCGCTCCAGCCACTTTGGGCCTGAAGAACATTCCTTGGGCATGGACAGCTGCAGTCTGGAGAGCGGGGAGGCTGGGGCTGGCATGTCTGCCCTCAGAATGGGGGTTGGGCTTCTTCCTTCTCTCCTTTCTGGCCAGCAGGTTCTGGGACAAAGACCAGGAGCCCAGCATGCCAGAGCCAGGTGTGGCGGGCAGCAAACCCACCTGGGTGAATGCCCCTTATAATTTTGCTTTCTTCCTTCCTCACAGAGGCAACCTTCCAAGCTCTCCACCCCCGAGTACACAGTCGAACTGAAGGGGGCCTCTCTCTCTTGGGCCCCCAAGGACAAATCCAGCAAGAAGAATGTGCTAGAGGTGAGTTGTGGGCTAGGGGAGGCGGCCCTGTGAATCCCACTGCAGACGGGGCCCAGGAAAGTAGGGCTGGAGTTCTCAAGACTCACAGTCAAGGCTGTGCCATTGTGGGCCTGGTGTTTCCATGGTCACGCTGTCTGAAGTCCCCGCTCTGGGAACAGGCTTGATAGCCCTTGCCACTGAGGGTAAGAGGCAGGTCTCTGGGAGGTGAAACTGCTTTCTTCATCTCAGCCTGAGACCAGGGTCTCTCTCTCAAGCTGCTCACTGTGATGGGCTGAGCCGGGGACCTGCTTTCACTGGCCAGAATCCAGATTCCAGTTTTTATTGGGTCCCCAGTGAATAGACCAGTGGCAAGCTAGTCTGGCTTCCCGAGCAGGTCAAGCAGGAAGACTCTGGCAAGATCGAATGGGACCACACCCTTCAGTGTTAGGGGTTTTGATGGTCCCTGAGAGCTGTGAGGCCTGAGGAGATAGCTTGGCCAGCACTTACCACACAAGCAGGAGGACCTGATGATCCCCAGAACCCATGTAAAAGCCTAGTGTGGTGGTATATGCTTGTAATGCCAGGGCGGGGAGTAGAGACGTGGATTCCCTGGGGCTTGCTAGTCAGGTAATTAACCTAAACGCTGGATTCCGAGTCAGCAAGAGATCCTGTCAAAGACAAAAACAAACAAAAAGCCAAGTAGACAGCACCTGAGGCAGAACGCGTGGGGTTGGACTCTGGCCTCCCACCTGCACTTACACATGCGCACTTACAAATACACAGGCACATGGACATGGACATGCACACACACAAACACACACATACATACACCACAGGCAATGAACTGTTGGCAAGCAACCCAAAAACCAGTAGCCAGTAGCTGGCAAAACAAGTTAAGGATGGTCTGGGATGAGGAGGAAGTAGGGGCCCAGATGAATAGGAGGTGCTCTGGTGCCCACTGAGGGAAACTTAGATCTAGTTCTCCAGGCAGCAACGGGGGGGGGTGTGCAATAGGTTATCTCGATCTTTTCTCTTAGGGAGGGGATCCGCTCTGGGTTCCAGGGAATCTAAGCTGCTTCCTAATCCTCAGTTCTTAAAGGGCTTTAATCTGTAGCTCTATGAACCTGGGGTCTGGAGGAATTATTGTCCTTCTAAAGAGCTCCATGGAAGCTGAGCCGGGACTTGGGACTGCTTCAGATAGTATATTATGAAGAAAGCCAGAAGCATAGCCCAAGCATTTTGCAGGGCCATTTTTTGTTTTCGATGATAAGCTTTATTTATTTCTGGATTTATGTTTTATATGCGTGAATGTTTTGCCCCCATGTATGTGTGTGTATGTGTATGTATGTATGTGCACCACAGGTGTGCCTGTTACTCTACAGAAGTCAGAAAAAAGCATTGGATTCCCTGGAACCCAATGTTTATGAGCCACCTTGTGGGTGCTGGGAACCGAACCCGGGTCCTCTGCAAGAGCAACAAGTGCTCTTATCTGCTGGCTGAGCCATCTCTCCAGCCTCTTAGTTGTAATTTTAAAAGGAGAACAGCCAAAAGACAGTTTCCTCTCACTCTAGAAGTTGCTCCCCACTGAGCCAGGTTCTGCTCTCTGCCTCTCTCTGGACCGAAGGGCAAGACTGGTGTAGACTTCTAAAGCCAGGCACCACAGCTGGGGACACTGCATAGCCTCCATGTGTCTGGGACCAGCCGTGGGCCAGCCATGATCTCTTTCTGCTGTTCCAGCAGCCAGGATCTCCCAAAGGCACTTTCTATCACTTTGCCCTTGCCCGTGGGGAGACCTGCTTCTTCTGTGGTGGGCAGGAATGAGCCCTGCTGAACTCTGTTCTGTCGCCACCGGCCCATGAAGAGAGTGACTCAAATGTCCTGGACCTCACCTTAGTCCACCTGTAACAAACACGGTCACTCACAGCATTAAACAAAGAGGAAAACTTGGGCCTGGCTTGAGGCCTTTGCTTTAGTAGGCTCTGAGTTGCTTGGGGCAGGGATGGGCCACCTCCTCCCAGTAAACACACACACACACACACAGCCTACTCCTAAGGTAGATCCAGGGGACAGGGAACTGACTGAGTTGTGTCCCTCCAGCTGCGAAGCCGAGATGGCTCGGAGTACCTGATCCAGCATGACTCAGAAGCCATCATCAGTACCTGGCACAAGGCCATTGCCGAGGGCATCGAGGAGCTGGTAGGCAGAGCCTGGGACCTCCCGGGCAGGGGAGGGGAGAGGTGTGGGCCTTCGGCTGTGCACAGAGAACCCCCTGCCACACACATACACCGATAGAGCAGCTTTCCAAAGGCATGTGAATCCAGCCCTTGGGGGGGGGGTCTTGCAGGACTCCACGGGAGGGGCCAGGCACAGCCCGAAGACTCTTCTCATCTCAAGGGTGACAGGTGGGAAAGGACATTAATACCCAAGAACCATACTCGGGAATGGTTCTCAAGAACCAGGCAGGGATGAGCTCTAACACGAAAGGGACTGAATTCAAGGGCCTTGTTGTGTCTGCCAGACAAGTGCTTTGCCGCTGAGCCGCAGTCCCAGTACTGTCAATTATGAGTTGTAGAGATAGCTTAGTGACAGAGGAATTGTCACACATGCAAACGGTCCTGAGTCTGATCCCCAGCTCTGACAGACAAAATCAACAGCTATTTCTAAGGCGATGGCCCGATCGTATTTGACTCTCGATCCCATACGCTTTAGCACCGAGGACAGATTTCGGTTGTTAACAGAAGTAGGGATCGTGATGTTGCTGTAATCCGCAGTGGTCTGGCCTAAGTTGGAACTGCAAGCTCCTGAGCGGGAGCCAGCCTAGTGGGATGTACGGAGTTGGGTGAAATGTGCGGAGGCCAGGAGCTGGGGGGAAGCTAGAGAGGGCCTGGATAGGAAAGAAAGGGAGGAGAGAGAGTGAGCTTTCGGCCCCCGGAGGACTCTCCAGCCAGGAAGGTGGCAGTTCTCAGTCCCGGACATGAACCTGCCAAGAGAAAGCGGGCTTTTCCTGGGGCGTCTCCAGGCCAGAGCTGCTGGGGAGGGGTCCCAACTGGCCCCCGGCCTTGCTTCTCTGATTGCAGTCCGCAGACCTGTTCCAGGGGGAGGACAGCGAGCCCAGCAGTGCTGATTTTGGGTCCAGTGAGCGCCTCGGAAGCTGGCGGGAGGAGGACGTGCGGCCGCAGAATGCAGGTGTGCAGTGGGGTCGGGTGGGAAGACGGCCAAAGCCTCCCCTCTGAGGGGCGGGAAGCGATTCCCTGGCTGGGATCTAGGGCCAAGGCCAGCACCGCCACCCACTGACTGAGTTCGCTCTGTGGCAGCCTCCCCCTCGCTCAGCCCCGGAGGCCTGGAAAGCGACTTGAGCAGGGTCCGGCACAAGCTCCGCAAGTTTCTACAGAGAAGACCCACTCTGCAGTCTCTGCGGGACAAGGGCTACATCAAAGGTACCCGCACTTCGCCGGGATCTGGGCTCAGCCGGCGCGGGGCTGGGCGGCGCTGACCAACCTCTCCCCCAGACCAGGTGTTTGGATGCGCGCTGGCTCAGCTGTGTGAGCGCGAGAGGAGCCCCGTGCCACGCTTCGTGCTGCAGTGCATCCGCACGGTCGAGGCTCGGGGTACGTACGCATGCGCAGACAGGGCGGCGCTCCAGGGCCGGCTTCTAGGATGGAGCAAAGGGTGGAGACCCCGGGTGGTGAGCGCAGGGGCAAGGAGGAGACAGAAAGACCCTCAGTAGGTACCCTGAGTAGAAAGCGTTAGCGAGCCTAGGCCTTCCAGGGTCAGCCCTTCCCTTTCCGGCAGGACTGGACATTGACGGGCTGTACCGCATCAGTGGGAACCTGGCCACCATCCAGAAGCTGCGCTATAAGGTGGATCATGGTGAGGTCCTTCCCCTGTGCCCGCCCTGGGGCCTGAAGGCCTCGTTGGATGCTGACTGCCTCCCCGTGGCCCCCGCCCCTACTCCCCCTGCAGATGAGCGTCTGGACCTGGACGACGGGCGCTGGGAAGACGTCCACGTGATCACGGGCGCGC
The DNA here is from genome assembly GCF_030254825.1 of Meriones unguiculatus. NCBI lineage: Eukaryota > Metazoa > Chordata > Mammalia > Rodentia > Muridae > Meriones > Meriones unguiculatus. The sequence goes on from NC_083355.1 coordinate 18,283,030, forward strand.
TGAAGCTCTTCTTCCGAGAGCTGCCGGAACCCCTCTTCCCCTTCTCGCACTTCCACCAGTTCATAGCAGCCATCAGTGAGCGGCTTGGGAAGAGGAGGGGGGTGGGGAGGTTGGCCCGCCCTTGTCGCAGCCGGCACACCAGCTCTGGGTCCCCTTCCGTCACCCAGAGATGCACGACCCGGCCCAGCGCAGCCGCTGCGTGCGTGACCTGGTGCGCACGCTGCCCGCCCCCAACCACGACACGCTCCGAGCGCTCATCCAGCACCTGTGCCGGTGAGCAAGCCAGGCTCCCCAGGGCACAAAAGAGGGGAGGGCTGGTCGCGGCTGGCGCCCCTGTTTGAGAGACCCCCCGACCTCTGAGCTCTCGATCCCACCGACCCCACGGCAGGGTGATCGAGCACGGCGAGCAGAACCGCATGACCGTGCAGAACGTGGCCATCGTGTTCGGACCCACGCTGCTGCGGCCCGAGACGGAGGAGGCCAGCATGCCCATGACCATGGTGTTCCAGAACCAGGTGGTGGAGCTCATCCTACAGCAGTGCGCAGACATCTTCCCGCCGCACTGACTGGGGACCCTGGGCGGCCGGAGGTCTGAAGGCTGGGCCTCCTCTGAGGGCCTCCCACCCCGCAGCACTGTGCACTGTGACTTGTACTGCGCCCCTCGAGTCAGAGGGTACGGCGACCCCTGGTGGGCAGTTGATGAAATGTGATCTCTCCCTGTTGCGTCCCCTTTAGGGGTTCCTTGGGGCCCTTCCCTGATTACAGCGCCGCCTACTGTGTGGACGTGAGAATGTGCCTGGGGGTCGGGGTGAACTTTTGCTTTCTAGGGCCGCGGCTGGGAGGAGGGATTGGATGAGGGCATTCTGGCTTCCTCAGGCCTGAGCCCGGCCGGGCCTTGGCGGAGGAGACCCTGTAGGCCCCTGTGCTGTGCATGGGGTCATGAAGCAGCTACTGACACTGTCCCTGCTGCCAGGGGAGGACTGACCCTTGGCTGCCAGCCCAGCCCACCGACTGCTTTCCTCAGCCTTGCGCTCCAGTGCCCTCCTGATGCGAGCCACCTGAGAGCTTTCCTTCGCTTCCCCCTCTCCCCGGGCCAGCCTGTTCTCTACGAGGGTTCTTCAGACCCACCGCATGCCTACAGGGCAGCGACTACGTACATGTGGATCCGGGGAAGGGGGGCTTGCGGAAGTCCGGTGACTTCAGGGTGCCGCAGGTGATCCGATTGCCTGCAAGGGCTCTCCCCGCAGCAAGCCCAGCTCCCGGAGGAGGAAGCGGTGCCCCAACCCCAGTGCAGCACAGCCTGTGGGTAGACTAGAGTAAATCCTCTGTGTGGGCTAGGGGTTGGGGGTCCCCGAAGGCAGCAGGAAACCTACCCTGGCTGTTCTGGGGGGAGGAAAACCCCCAGCGCCCGGCTGCACCCTGGCCCCGGTGCCTACCTGGCGCCCAGCATGCAGAGCTAGGAGAGGCCTGTCCGGGAGGTCACGGACTCAGACAAACAGAGTTGAACCGGTGTCGGCCGCCTCCTTTCTTCCTCAGGCACACACCACCTCAGTTTATGGAACTCAGCCCCTAACTAACCCCCCTCCCCACCTCACTGACTCAACAAACAATAATAGCTAATATTTATTGAGCGTTCCTGCCTCGCCAGCTTTTACTCGGATTACTCCCTTGGTTTCTTGCAGCCACTATTTATTGTGGGTCCTCGTGTGCCAGGCGCTGTGCTCTGAGGACAGGGCTTCTACGAGTGCTCTCTGGAGCTTAGCCCCCCCCCCCCCCGTAGGGCTAACGCAAGCCCAGCCCTGATGGTAGTAGGCCCAAGAAGAGAACAAGTGGAGGCCTCTTGCCATACACGTGTATATTTAAAAGTCCTAAAGCAAGCTAGTAACTGTTAAATAAAATGTCTATTCTCCTACTTTGGCGACTATACTTTGACAATGGTCTGGGAGGCTAGTTTCTAGCATAAACATCTTGCACTCTTAGGTGTACGAGAACTATTGACCCACCACTGTACAGCTAAAGGCCGGCCTTGAACTCCTGACCACCTTGCCTCCACCTCCCAAGTGCTGACATTGCATCGCCAGGCCCAGCCGATACCTTTTCTCAGTTCACTTGCCAGCCGGAGGGTTTGGGGGTTGTATCCTCTTGGAGGCTGTCAGGACGGACACCACCGCACAGGTTTCTCCGTGGTTGCGTTGGCTTAGAAGGCTGGTGCTGCCGTACCACTGCAGACCGGGCGGCTCAGTCGACAGAAACGTATTCCTCATGAAGCCGGAGGAATGGATGCTGAAGACAGACGAGGCTGCAGCAGGGTGGGGTGGGATGAGGACTAGATCCCAACATCAACATTGCCTGAACCTAGCCACTCCCAAAGGCCCCTTTCCAAACACCGTCACTCTGGGGCTCTGGAATCAATGTGAGCTTCCAGTCCATGTGTGTTTCCACCCGCTTGGCTACACCGCTGTTCCTAGGTCCCGCGGTGATCCCTGAATCTTACTTGCTGGGGACCCCCCCCACACACACACCATCTTCAGCAGCAGCCAGTGGGGGATGGGGGCTGCATTCTCCCATCGTTGGCTTTCTTTCACTAGATCTCCGTCAGAGCCCCTCTCCACAGATGCCTGGCCTCTGCCCCCAGCAAGGACGGAAGCACAATAACCACAGTGGGGCCCAGCCCACCTCCTCCTTTCCCCAGTTCTCCACATCTCCCTGGGGATGACCAATTGGCTTTCTTTCCTACGGCTCTCCGTGATTCCCCCATATGGAGCTGTTGTGCCCGGTGGAAGCTACCAGGAAGTAGAAGCAGGGAGGTCAGCCTGGTGCACAGGGATGAAGGCCACAGGATGGGGCCCATGTCCAGATGCAGCTCTGTCATCCCCCAGCCCACATCTTCATCCTTGGCCTCCACCTTACCAGCTCTCTTCCTCCCACCAACCGAGTCTAGGGAGCCAACATCTGCCTGCAATACCAGTAGCCCCCATCCCGTGTTTTTGGCCTCCCACCCTGCCATCCGGCCTCAGTTTAAAACACAGCCCTGGTTAGCTTCTTGTCCTGATTTTAAACCTTGGAATTGGGTCCAGTGAGGTAGGTCGGCAGGTAAAGGGGTTCACTCCCCGAGTGTAGGAGAAAACTGAGTCCCAAAAGTTGCCCTCTGGCCTCCACGTTTGATGCTTCCCCACCCCCCAATTAAAATATAATAAGTTGTTTTTTCCTTTTATCTTAAATAAGTCTCAAACAAGACCGAAAGCTTGGGGCTAGCCCACCAGGCTTGGCCCTTGCCTCGCCTCGGTCATGGTCTCACAGAATGACAGCGGCAGGGCCCTGGAGCCAAGCTGCCTGGATCCAGACCCAGACTGACCTTTCTCTTCTGCACCCCAGTGTATTCATCTGCAGAATGGGGGTGTGAAAGCAGTGCCTACTCCACAGGGTGGTGTAAAGAGTTGATAGTTCCAAAGTTCTGAGAATACCTTTCGGCCAGAGCACACACCCAGACAAGCCCTTGTGAGCTGCCCTCACACACTCACACACTGTCTTGGTTTATGTTTGTTTGTTTTATTTGAAACAGGGTTTCTCTGTGTAGCCTTGGCTGTCCTGTGATAGAATCGTGCAGAAGCGTTACACGGCGGGTTCACAAATCACACCACGCGACTGGTTCCATGTGGGAGGTTTATTGAGGGAAGGGACAGAGGAAGGGAAGTGGAAAGTGGGGTGTTGGCAACCACCATGCGGTGTGGCCGCTGGAGGTGCCTATTCCCGGCCAATGCATCAATGATAGAATTGTGCAGAAGAGTTACACAGGGGGTTCACAAATCACGCCACGAGAGAGACTGGTTCCATGTGAGAGGTTTATTAGGGGAAAGAGAAGGGGTCGCAGAGACGGGCTCTGGACAAGGCAGGAGAGAAAAGAGAGGAGGAGCTTCCAGTTCTCTTAGAAGGTGACCCAGAGCATGCGCAGGTGGTTCCAGGTGGGCCGTAGGTGGCTTCACAGATGCCTGATATCCGGTTTGTCAGGTCCCTTGGGGCTGGCCCTAGAGATGCCTGCTTATGGATCCCAACATCCTGGACTCTGTAGACCAGGCTGGCCTCAAACACACAAATATCCGCCTGCCTCTACCTCCTGAGTGCTGGGATCACAGGTGTGTGCCACGATACCCTGCAACTGCCTTATTTTTTTAACTATAGCTACAATGGCCTCCTGTCAGTTTCCCAAATGTCCCGTGTCCCTTCCTTCCTGCCCTAGGACTTTTGCATGTTCTGTGTTCATTTCCATTTTTTTTTTTTCCCTTCGCTTGGCAGCCATCCTTCGGCACTGTTTTGAAGTCACCATTCTTCAGCAGCTCCTGAGTTCCCACCTGGGCCACCTTCCCTGGCACACACCATCAGAGACTTACACACTACATCTCTTCCGTCCGTGTATCACGATGCATTATCATTCCCTCGCCCCACCACACCACAAGCCCCAAGAGGGAGGAGACTTTGCTGCATCCTCGGTACTTAATATAGTGACCAACATATCACTAAATAGTTGTTCGCGGGTGGGAGAGATGGCTCGGTGGGTAAAGACCCTTGCTGCCAACCTTGAGGACCTGGGTGTCGGGAAAACTGGAACTGAAGTTCCGGGCGGTTGCAAGGCACTGATGTCAATATTGGGAGGCAGACCCAGGCTTTCTGGAAGAGCAGGAAGTGCTTTCAACGGCTGAGCCTCCTCTCCAGCTCCCCATGACATGTCTTACTGAATGATCTGAGCAGGTAGCTTGCACCAGGGCACTCATGCATAAAGCTGGAAACCTGCCTCAGAAGCTGCCTGTGGCTGCGCAGTGAGACGCCCGAGGCTTCCCCAGCCCTGAACCTAGTGCGGGGACATTTGTGACATCGCAGGAGACTCTATTCCTGGGTTTCTAAACTAGCCCAGGAGAGTGACAGCCACCGGACTGTCATGTTGGGCCTGTGAGTCCTTTGATCCCAGGGCCCCGGAGCAGTCTTTTCCGAAGATCTCAGCCCCGCAGCGTCTCAGGAAAGCGACTCTCTATATGCTTTGAGGCATGAGTATTTGAGGTAACGCTGTCAGACCTCAGCAGAGGGGACTCACTGGATTGGCAAGAAGGCTGGGAGCGCCTGCCTTCATGGGCCTTTCAAGCCTTGGTGATCTCCTGCTATAGGCCTTATAAGAGCGCCTGGAGGAAGGGTGAGGGAGCATGTAGATTTCTTTAACTAAAAAGGGGTGGAGGGCCCCCCCCCCCGCCCCGGCAGAACACGCCTCATCCTGCACTACTCACGTTCACCACAAGGTGGCGATGTCAGAAGGACTATGCGTTGAAGACAGTGAGATGGGGTCAGAATTGGCCTCCAACTTGCTACATGGCCGAAGATGACCTTGACTTTCTGACTCTCCTGCTTCCACACCCCAACGGCTGGGATCTCGGCACACCGAGATGCTTTCTCTTCCTCCTCTTCCTCCAAGATGTATTTATTTTTATTTATGCGCCTGTATGTCTCAGCGCCCGTTCGGCTGCGTCGTGCACATCAATCCTGGGAGGCCACGGGCTACATACACCCTGCTGCGCTGTGGGAGCTCACCTACCCCTCTGGCCTCTGCGCACTCTTCACAGTGTGCCTTTATGTAGAAATCTAGACTTTATCGCAGACACACCTTCTCACAGAATCGAACAGAGTGGTTCCCTCGCTCCAAAAACCCCATTTCTGCCTGACCTGGTGGTGCACACCTTTAACCCCGCAGTACTTGGGAGGCAGAGGCAGGTGAGTCTCGGTGAGCCTGAGGCCAGCCTGGTCTACATAGTGAGTTCTAGGCCAGCCAGAGCTACAGAGTTAGACCCTGCTCCTCCCCCCGCCCACCCCCCCACAAAAAAATAAATTCTTGGCAGGCAGCAGCTTACATGAGGAACATGAGCTCAGAATGTGAGAGGCTTTGGGCTGATCTCCAGCACCAAAATTCAGAAAGCAGGAATGGGGTGGGATTCCCTTTTATTTTATTTTTATTATTTTATGTGTATGAGTGCGTTTTGTCCGCGTGTATATAATATGTGCGCTGCACGCACGACTGGCGGCTACCTGTGCCAGAAGAGGGCATCCAGATATCCCGGGATTGGAATTAAAGACAAGGATGAGCTGTCATGAGGGTGATGGGGATTGAACCACGGTCCTGTGCAAGAGCAACTGCTGAGCCATGTCTTCTGCCCCCTTCCTGGAGTCCCTTTATCCTCAGATCCCTGCCTCTTCAAGACTCAGTAGGCAATCGGGCGTTCCCCATTTCTCAGACCCGGAAGGGCCAAAGCCTAGGTTCGCGGTTCCCAGGACTGCCTCTGATAGGCTCCCGTTGGGGGTAAAGAATAAAGGGAGGTGAACCAACTAGGAAGCCTCCCGGGGTCCTGATAATTACTTCAAACCAATCCTCCTCCCTGGCAGACCGCTCCCACCCCACCCTCCCTCTCCCCTCCCACCTCCCCATCCCCACCCCTGCAGCCTGAACCCGGCCTTGCCTTTTACCACCTGAGGCGAGTGCCTGCTCTGCTTGGGGCAGAGCTGCCAGCAGGGGGCAGGAGAGGCCTTTTACCCGAGAGGTAACTCCTCAGACACACCCAGAGCCAGAAGTGGAGGTTTGGGACTTCGTGTGAGCCAAGAGAACCCAAGCATCTTGTCCGCTGTGTCCTAACCCACAGGTTTCAGTCCGGCTTTAAGCTCCAAGCCTGGGGTGAGGCTGACTCCACCCCAAGAAGAGACAAAGCTTGGAAAGGGAGAAGGTGGGGGCCTCCCTCAGGCAGAGGGTGGGTGCTGCTCAGGCTGCCTGAGCTGCTCCTCCTACCCACCCTACCCCACACCTCCGGGTCTCCCGAGTCCCCGTGGCCTGTGTGCTCCTCCTTTAGCCCTTTATTTCCCATCCCACCCAGGGCTTCTGCCGAGACCCCCTTCGCTCCGAGCTCTCAACGGGTGCATCTCGCCTGGGTGAAGGTCCTTAATGAGCCTTCCTGAGAGCTGGCACCAGACAACACGGAAGACCTGGGAGGAAGCCATGCCCTCGACGTCCCCGGGGCCCTGGAATGCAGAGCCTCCGGTCCCTTTCCAGCTGGTGGCATGTTACCGGGTGACTTCCAAACTCCGCAGGCACGTACACACGAGCACCCACCTATGCACGCACGCATGTGCACCCCCCCCCCCCACCACACACACACACACATATCCTACACAAATGGGAGTCTGTCCTGTGTAACCTCGCGGTGGGTGTTTCGTGTACGTCGGTCATAGATCGTTGTCATAGAATCTTGCTCATGCACTTTGCTTAGTAACTGTAATTCACACACCCATCTCCCTAAGAGACTTCCCTCTCGTCTCTGGTTGCCCACAAGAGCAGCTGAAGTTGGACTGAAAGCATCTCTTATCGGATCTTAGAAATTCTCTCCTTGTCATCTGTTTCCACCACACCCCTTCACTCCAAGGGGTGGCTGTCTCCAGAGGGTCTCCTCGTATTTCTTCCCTGAGCGCATACCATTAGCTCTCTCACTCCTAGGCTCCCTCAACCCATCCAGGGGCAGGCTCAGGCATCCCCTGAGGTGGGACTGCATCCTCTCAGTTGCCAGGTCTGAGCCAACCCTGCAGTCTAGACCCCTGCACCCACTCAACCACTCTCCCCAGCCCCCTGTGCTCCACCCGCCACAGGTGGAAGCACCCCTCCTTGTAGAGGGAGGGATAGAGGGAGGACCTGGAAATTCTCAAGAAAGGCCTAAGAGCTCACAACAAAGTTGCAAGTGACACTAACTGGAAATGTCCCTGGTATGAGTCACCTGACCCAGCCTGGGGTGGGCTTTTTTCGTGATGCAGCTGCCTGAGGCACCCATGCTCCTGAAAAGGAAACCCAATAAGCACCTTCTCCACAAACAAGACTCAGACTTGGCGGGAGTCAAGTTGTCGGTGCCCTATCCATGGGTAAGTGGATTATGTGTTCACATCTCCCTGGGAAAAATTGCTCAACACTCTCACTGACTCCTCTTCGCTTGAGAAGTCTTTGCCTTTTCCAGTCTGACTTTTCCGTAAACCTGAGATTCCATCAGAACAGGAATTTTTGTCTGTCTGGGAAGCTGCGGCGCCCTGCCCCCTACACGTGAACAGATGAAATGATGACTCTTCCTTCAGGTTGAGTCCAGAATCTCCTTCCCTCAGCAAGCCTTCTCTCTCCTCAGCCTTCCAGCTCAGAGTTCCCAGGGCCAGCCCAGAAGCTCCTCTGCCCTCCTTCACACCTGCTAATCACCATAGCCTCTCCAAGTCTATCTCCTGTGTGTCCGGTCCCCACCCCAGTCCCTGCTCCCTCCTAGCTCGAGTGTCTTCCTGTCACACGGTCAGCTTTTCTCTATTGTCCAATCTGTTCTATAAACCCCTTCTGAAGACCGTCTGCATTCATGGCTCAGTGCCGGTTGGGCCGTGTGTAAGGCTCACGCTCAGGGTGACACCAAACCACCTGAGTACAGGAGGCAGCAGGACCTCCTCTTCAGAGTGACGGTGACAGGGGCGCAGCGGATGACAGAGAACACGGGGTGTTGCCATCTGGACTTTGCTTCCTTTTTTAACTCTGTGAAACTTTCCCGTTCCATCAAGGAGAAAGTTCCCAGGGGTCCTTAGCACCTCCTTTTTTTCATTCCTCTTTTCTAAAGCTGACTTTTACTCCTTTTACTTTGGGGTATATGCGCACGTGCGTGCGTGTGTGCTTGTGTGTGAGTGTGTGTGTGTGTGCGCGCATGTGTATGTATCTGTGTGTGCACGCGTACCTGAAGACCTGAGCTGGAAGGCTTCATGCTGGCTCTCTTCCTCTATGGCTGGCTTGCCACTTCACTCAATGAGACACACACGGTCGTGCAGTTGAACCCAGCTTTTGCTGATTTGGTCAGTCTGGCTACCCAGCTTGTTCCAGGGATTCCGTGGAGTGCAGGCGGTGGCCATCACACCTGCCTGGCTTTTATATGGGCCCTGGGGATCCAAACTCTGTCTCTGCACTTTCAGGACAAGGACCCTGAGCCATCTCCTCAACCTCTTCTTTTTTCACTTGCTCCACACTCTTGTTAATATGGACCGGGATGCTGGTCACAGCTGCCCGCTAGCAAGACAGCTGACTAGAATGTAAAGATAACACATTCTGTTTATATTTTATTGATTTTTTTACAGCAACTATGCCATATGCTATTGGGCTCCTACTTACAATAACAATGTCCCATAAAGTAGAGTTCATTGGAGAGGTCATATCATACCTTAATCACACCCAGAAAAAGATTAATATTTGAGCCGGGAGGTGATGGTGGCACGCCTTTAATCCCAGCACTCAGGATGCAGAGGCAGGCAGATCTCTGTGGGTTTGAGGTCAGCCTGGTCTACAGAATGATTTCAGGACAGCCAAGGCTCCACGAAGAAACTCATTCTCAAAACACCAAAAAAAAAAAAAAATAATATCTGGAATATATTTTGAACCCTTACTTACCTGTAGGAAAAATCCACAGAAATTGTTGAAAATCACATCGAAATACTGGCAAACAACTCAATGCTTCACAAAAGAGGGTGTGTAAGAGGATAATAAATGTGTCGACTTTATTAGGCATTGGAGAAATGCAAGTTAAAAGAACCTCGTGGTCTCATTACATACTTGCTAGAGCAGGGATGAAAGACAGTGTCAGCTGGGCGTGACCGTACATGCCTGTAATCCCAGCACTCAGGGAGGCAGGGGCAGGCGGATCTCTGTGAGTTTGAGGCCAGCTTGGTCTACAAAGTGAATCCAGGACAGCCAGGGCTACACAGAGAAACCCTGTCTCGAAAAAAAAAAAAAGAAAAAGAAAAAGAAAGACTTGGTGTCAAATGTTGACAAGGATGTAGAATGATTGGAACTCCACTGTCTAGAAGCAGGGTGTGAAGGTGTGTGTGCGTGCATGTGCGTGCATGTGTGTGTGTGTGTGTGTGTGTGTGTGTGTGTGTGCACGCGCTCGCGCACTTTGAGAAACTGTCTCCGTCTACTGAAGCTGAGCACATGAAGGAAGCCAGGAATTTCTGAAATGAGTATAGAGCACTCACCAAAAGTCACGAGCAAGGATGTTCAAAATGGCTTGGTTCCTAAGAGCTGCAAGTTGGAAGCAGTCTGCGTGCTCATGGAGACAGAGTGGCAGCGTGCGCTGTGGCGTACCCACAGGATGGGCGACTGTGCAAAAGTGTGAACCAGCCAAAGAGGCCCAGACAGAGATGAGCAAAGAGAACAGCCTCTATGCTCCCATGCATGTGAACTTCAAAAGCAGGAAGAGCTGGGGCGCAGCAGGCAGTAAATTGCTTGCTTCGACAATCACGAGGTGTGTGTTGGCACAGGCTGATAATCCTGGCACCAAGGAGGCAGAGAGAGGAGAAATGGTAGGACTCCCAGGCCAGTCAACCTAACCAAATAACTAAGACATCCCTAGGAGACACACACGCACATACACACACACACACACGCACACACACACACACACACACACACACACACACACTGCACACCAAATAATTAAAAGAAAAAAAATTCTTAAACTTAGGTTTTTAAAAAAGTGAAAGAAACATCAAGAAAAATGAAAGTTTGAGAGACTTAAGTGCCTTGTTGGCAGAATGTCCATGGCAGGCATTTGGGGAGCTTAGCAACCTGGGACCAAATTCAAGTTTTCTGTCTTTCTGGCCTCTGCCTCATGCTATGAAGAAGTTCATCTTGGTTGGTGGTTTGAGCTCAGACGTGGTTTTGTGTGCTTTGTTTTGTTTAAGACGAGGTCTCACGGTTATAGCCCTGGCCAGACTGGCACTGGTTATGTAGACCAGCTTAGCCTCGAACTTGAGATGATCCCCCTTCTTCAGCCTCCTAGTATCGGGGTGGCAGCCGTGTGTCCCCACAGCCAGCTAAGAGCAGGCTCTTAAGACCTGCATGTTTACAGAATGAAAGAATGAGTGGCTCTTCAGCTGAAGCAAATCCAAGCAAGTTTTTTTGAGGGTGGTGGCGGAGTGCTCATAAGACCACAAGACACGTGGCCCCAAGTTTGGGCCCTCACCTCTCTCTACAGAGAACTGGCATACCACGAGATGTGTTTCGGGCGAGTGTTTCTCGTGATGACATCAGCATCAAAAGGTTAGGGATGCCCCGGACCCATCCTGGTTCCCTTTAGTGCCCTATATGGATAGGTCACCCAGAAGGGCACCTCCAGCTTCGGCTTAGCCGCCCGCCAGCCCAGCTTCCCTGTGAGCCAGGTGCTCACTGCTGAGAAGCAGGCACTCTGTGCTGAGCTTTCTCCGGAGGAGGAAGTGACTGTTTCACATGTGATTTCATATGTGGATGAGCCTGAGATTCCCTTTGAACTTGCATAAATTGAGCCAGGCCCTCTTAATAATGATAACAACAATAATAATAAAAGGACCGTGGGCTCAATAGAGAAGGTGCATGTCAAAGCCTAAGGACCTGAATGCAGTTCCCAGGACCTACATGGGAGGAGACAACCTAGAGCCAGCTTCCCACAAGTTGCCCACACACATTGTGGCATGTGTGTGCATGTGCACACACGCACGTACAATATAAACGAATGGATAAATAAGTGTGAAAGTACATATTCAAAAAACTAGGTGTAGTGACGTGAGCCTTTAGTCCCAGCTCTCGAGAGGCAGAGGCCAGTGGATCTATGTGAGTTCAAAGTCAGCCTGGTCTACAGATCAAGTTTCAGGACAGCCAGGGCTAGACAGTGAGACTCTGTCTTAACATCAGGAGAAAGAAAGAAAGAAAGAAAGAAAGAAAGAAAGAAAGAAAGAAAGAAAGAAAGAAAGAAAGAAAGAGAGAGAGAAAGAAATGGAGAGAGGGAGAGGGAGGGAAAGAGGGAGGGAGGGAGGGAGGGAGAGAAGGAGAGAAAGAAAGAAAGAAAGAAAGAAAGAAGGAAGGAAGGAAAGAAAGAAAGAAAGGAAAGAAAGAAAGAAAGAAAGAAAGAAGGAAGGAAGGAAAGAAGAGAGCGAGAGAAGGAAAGAAAGAAGAAAGAAAGGAAAGAAAGAAAGAAAGAAAGAAAGAAAGAAAGAAAGAAAGAAGAAATGAAGAAAGAGAAAGGCACTATAGGAAACCCTCACTGCCCTTCAAGACCCAGCATGACACTCTTGTGTCTGTTCATCCTTCTCCCCATAATATACAGGCACTGTCACTGTACATCGTCTGCCTACATTATCCCTAGCCACATTTTTTTTTTTTTTTTTTTTTACTGTGGAGTGCAGCTCACAGGCTTGGTGACAATCACAAATGGCTGTGGTGCTGATGGAAGTAAGATGGGAGAGGCAGAAGTCCCAGCCTCCCACATGGAGGCAAACACAGACAGAAAGTCATCCATAAGGTGACATGTACGACAGGGGCCAACTGTCTGTGGGAAACAGGCGTGATTTGGAGCAGGGCAAGGGAAAGCTCCCTGGAGGCTAGCGTTCAGGGGTGTTTTTGTGTGGTTGGTGCTAGGGATCAAACTCAGGGCCTTTTGTGTACTGGGCAAGCACTGGGGAGAGGCAGAGTCTGGAGACGCAAAGCTGGTAGCCAAAAAGGGGGCAGCACATTTGGAGGCTGTGATCTCCCCTTTTCTCAGGAGACCCCAGCTGTCTCATCTGGTACTTCACCCCTGAAATTCTGCTTCCGGCCTAACTTCCTTCACCAGCATCCACTGAACACCTACTTTGTGCCAACTGTGGCACTGATGCAGAAACAGGCAGCCCAGCCTGCCTCCGGAAGGACTTCCCATCCCTCCGGTTTGGTACCCGCATCCTTACAGCAACAGATGGGAGCCACACCCCCTCCCCCCCCCGCCCCCTGCACCCAGCCCCTTAAGCCACGTGTTCATCTATTTAAAACAATAGATACTGAGGATTCAACATTTGTCAGGAGCTGAGTATATGATGACAGGGAGCCAGGAGAACAAGAACCCCCTCCCACGGGGGGAGGGGAGGACACACACATAAACCACGGACCCAAGAGAAACAGTTCTATGGTAACACAACAAACGGGGTGGGGGTTACACTAGGGAGTAACCAGGGCAGTTGGCAGAGCAGGCTCGCTGGAAGGGATACAATGGAGAAGAGAAGTGTTCAGCGAGTACAAACGAGAATTGGGCAGCGTCCAGGCTCCTGAGGGACAGAAGGAAGGTGACTGATGTCTGGAGAACTGGAATGTTCTTTGGGGACCAAGAAGTGGAAGGAAAACGAGGAAGCCGGCTGCTAGCATGGGGAAAGCTTGTGAATTTTTTCTTTTTTGATGGTTCTTTTTTACGGTGGGATGTCATCCCGTTGAGAGGCTACATAGAAGTGAGCTGACAGCATTCTGGTTGGCTTTCTGTCTTTGTGGGCTTGTGTTTGTGATACTGTTCATGGCACCCAAGATTACTTGCGTGCTGGGCAAGGGCTCTGTCTACACATCCAGCCACCTTAGACTGATAGTCAGCAGAACTATGGGGCTGAGCAAGAAACAGTGGACATCTGTCTGGACCAAGACTGAACCTTCAGGACTCACTGCTTGCTGGGGCCTTGGCTACTCTCCATCAGCCCAGGAAGCAGCGCCTGTGTCCCCCAGCCTGGCACTTCTGAGTCCTACCTGTGTTCTTCCCTTCCTACTCTCCCCACTCTGGCTTGCTCTGTTGGGATCCAGACCAGAGAACCAGAGAGCTCCCAAGCAGTGTTGAGTGCACATTTGATGCCAGGTACCTAGGCTGCCTGGCATGGCCTCAGTCCCTTCCCATGTCCCCAGCACAGGTTAGGGAGACCATAGACAACTGGCTTAGGTGAACAAGGCTCTGCTAGGCAAAGAGGCTGTCAAGTGGGTGGCAATGGCCAGGATTTCAGCAGAAGAGTGATCAAGAATGCTAGAGCATAGATGCCAGCATAGGAAACGAACAGAGAAGGATGGGGGTGATGTCCCATGGGAAAACAGCCTAGAAGAAGCTTGCTCCAGAGAAAGTGAGCTGAGGACGGGAGGCAATGTCAGTGGAAATCTGGGGCAGAACTATTGGCAGTTACCATCGAGGACCGGGATGAGTGTGGGAAAAGCACTCTGTAGAAGTGAAAAGGTCAGAAATGTGTGCACCAGAATCATCAAGAATGAGGCTGGGGTGAATGCCAGGCAGTGAGCTAAGAGCCAAAGCCCCAACCCCTGTCCTGAGTGGGAGTGGCTGGGACGTAGTGGAGCGCCCCCCACCCCACCCCGGGCACGGATGGCTAGCGTGTGTCTCGAAGAGCCAGAAGTCAGCAGGTATGGTGATGAATACCTCTAATGCCAGCCCTCGGGAACCCGGGACAGGAGGATTTTGAGTTTGAGTCCAGCCTGAATATACAGTGAAACTCCGTCCCAAAATAATTTTCAACTGAGGTATAGTTAACAGAAAAGCACTTATCTAGCGCAAGCAAGGCCCTGGCTTCCATCCTAGCCCTGCAAAATAAATACAGGCCAGGAGATAGGAGGAGGAAGGGCTTGGAAGCTGCAGAGAGAAGCAGGACTTCTGCAGAGAGAACCAGCCCCTACATCCCAACCCTGAGTTGTTTGCTTTGGGGAGGAATTCTGGGAAGCCTCCACAGGGCCAGTGGGTGGGAAGACCCCCAGAAAGGACTGCAAAGGAGTCCAAAAGAAGGCCTAGTGATGGAGCTGGGCCAAGATGAGGATGCTCTTGGCAGATTCTGGACCTGGTTGAAACAGAAGAGCAGTCAGGGACCCTGATGGTAAAAATGATATAGAGGCCTTGGGACAAAGATGTCCACGCACACTGAGGAGGATGGAGGTTCCCAAGGCCGGTGAGAAGTCACAAGCCTTTGGCACAAACTAATCAGCTTTTCTGAAAATGGTCTGAGCTTGAACCAAGGAACTCCCAGCATCCCTAGTAGCTGCTCATGCTTCCTCCGCAAGTTCAACTCTTTCCAGTCTGCCGGCTTTTGGTAACCACTGTCAGCAGAGCCCATAGCTCTGACCGCTGGCCAAACCATGACCTATGGCTGGGGGTTTCCTTGAAGCACAGTGCCCTGGCCATGTTCATACGGCAGCTCAGGGCTCTAGAAGTGGGCATTCCTGAAAAAGATGAAGGCAGATGAACTGTCCTAAGGTCCACCCTCCTAGCCTTGTTTCTGTAGAGACCCAGGCTGAGGCCATTTTTGTCAGACTACCCCCAACTGTCTAAGGTAGAAAAGCAGCCAGGGCCCTGAATTCTGAGGGTCAGAATTCTGAGCCATGGATTCTGAGGCTCAGACTTGGATCCTCATGCTTGCCAGCCAAGCTCTTTACAGGCTGAGCCATCTTCCCCAGCTCCCAGAGGTGAGCTTCAGAGCTGTCAAACACAGCAAAGAGAGGTAGGTGGCACTGGACATAGATGTGGGATGACTCAGGACGGAGTCCGCACTCTGGGCCCTAGGACCACCACGATCTCAGCATCTCAGCATCTCAGCAACGGGGAAGAGGAGATTCCTCCTGAGGCAGTGGATACAGGCACTGGGCATTCAGAGGGATGGGTTTTTGCCAGGAGCTGGCTAGCTGAGCATCAGGAATCAAGGCCACCTCAGCCCCTAGGAAATGAAACTCCTTCAGGGCCTCCTTTGTTATTTGAGGCTGGCTGTCAGTAACTCCCCTACGCTGAGGCAGAGCCGGCCTGGTGAAACTGGCCTGGGGGATGTGGGAAAGAAGGGGCCAAGAGCTTTCTGGTGACCCTGCGTGGGGGATTCCCAGGGATCGGGAAAGGGCCAGGCTCTCAGAGGCCCTTCTCCTTTAGCTCTACCTCTGGTGAGGCAGCTGAGGCTTGGTGGGGAGTCAGCCTGGCTTTCGGTGACAACGCCACCAAGAAAGATCTGTGTGACCTACAGAGGTCACTTCCCTCTTCAGAGCTGTTTCCTCATCCGTCAAATGTCAGGTGGGTTGATCTTGAAGGTCCTCTCCCGCCCTGACATCACGGAGATCAGTCACTGAGCCCCTTCCCCCGCCCCTCCACCCAGAGCCTGCAGGCTGGAGGAAGGCCTTGCCCAGCTGGAAGCCCTCTACATGATCACTCCTTAGCTCCACCTGCGGCTCCCAGCTTGCTGAGGCTGGCAAAGGGTAGGCCACTGCAGAGCCCCGCCCACTCTGGGCCAGGGTATCCCTCCCAAGATTTCTCCCTCAGTGCCACCGCCAGGCGCAGCAGTGGAGGGAAAAAATGGGAAAGCCTGAGCCACTACCTCCAGCCCAGCGTGGGGCCCATGATAGACCTGATAGACCGTCATTGCATCTGGGACTTCTCGGAGCTTGTCACAACAGTTACTAATCGCTGTGGGAATCTAAAATTCTGCTTCCTTGCCAGGCTGGAAGTACCAACGGAGACGGGCACCAGGGGCTGGTTCACTCCTGTGTCCCCAAGGCTGGCAGCTGTGACTTGCATACAGGAGGTGTCCATGTCAGTACGTGATGTTAAAGGAGTAAATGAATAAATGCCTTGAAGCGCTAGAGAAGAGGGTTAGATACACACAAATGTTGTGATAAAAAGTTTTTCATGCCAGTCAGTATCATCATCATTATCATCATCAGTGGTGCTAGGAACTGAACCGGGGTTTTGTGAATAGTTAAGTACAGGCTCAAGCACTGAGCTAGACAACCCCCCCTCCAGCCCCTCGACACTTAACTGTTTACACACCAGCTAATGTATGCTGGGGATTCAATCCATAACAGGATAAATTTGCCAAGCTTAGCAAAAGACAAATTCAGAAATGCGCAGTTAAATATGTTTTATTTCTCCCCAGAAGATTCCACGCATTTATTACTGAGCTAACCCATTAGGGTACGTCAAAGAAAAAGAAAATTATATTCCCAATTAAACGTGTCTGACTATCATGACAGCGTAGACACTTTTTTAGCTTGACGTGGTAACGCTGATTACTGACCAGAATAATTTTGAATTGCAGTTAAATAATGAGCAAGGCCTTTTGTTTGTTGTTGTTTTGTTTTTGTTTTTGTTTTTCGTTTTGCTCCTGAAATAGCCATGTACACGTGTGGTCTCTGACAGCCCTGGACTAAGTCACATTTCCTAACTCACAGCCACCCTGGGACAGCGAAATTACTGTTTATTACTACTCTCCTTACAGGTGAGGGTTCAAGGGCACAGAAGGAACAAGTAATCCGTGTAAAGTCAAGCCAAGGCTAGGCCTGGGCGGTGAAAAGCTTACTTGTAGAGCTAGAGATTGAGCTGAGGGCTTGTGAAGGCTAGGTTAGCAAGCCATCGAGCTACCCCCTCAGCCATTTTGTCTGGTTTCACTCGGGGTCTCATGCGGCCTCGAAATCACCGTGTAGCCGAGCATGGCCTTGAACTCCTGACCCTCGTGCCTCAGCCTTCCCAGTTGCCGGGGTTCCAGGCCTTCCCTTACTGTTTGTTTTGAGACTGTCTCACTAAGTCAGCCAGGCAGGCCGTGAACTTGCAACCGTCGACAGGGCAACACAGCTCTCACCTCAGAGAAAATGAGTGATGGCTCTTGACTTAAATATCCATGGCCAGCAGTCCACAGTGGAAGTGGTTGTGTGGGGCTTTCCTTAGGCACAAGACAAAGAAAGCTGTCACTCAAAACGTTCACCAAAAGCCTGGGTGGGACCACAAGTAGGTGTGTCCAGCAAGTGGAGGAAACACCCCTATAGGCTTCAGATGGTACCTGAGGACATTGTTCATCTGAGCAGGTTAAGCGTCCATGTCCATAAATAGGGGCCCAGAGCCAGGCTCTGGAACCCACAGGGAAACGTCACCAGACAAGTAGTGTATTCGAGGGGAAGCAGAAGAAGGGGGGGTAGGGAGAAGGGGGAGTAGATCCTGCAGCAGACAGTCATGTGAGCTTGACTCTGCCCTGTGAAACAGATATACACATCTGGAGCATCCCTATTTCCAGACCCTGGGACCAGGTGGGTTTTGAAAGTCAGAACTCCCCAGACTTTGGAAAGAAGCTTTCGAGTTGAAGACATAGCTCAGGGAAGCACTAGGTACGGAAGCATGGAGCCTGAGTCCAACCCCAAGAACCAATGTGGAAAATGCCAAGCTCAGTGGCCCCCTTCTAACCCCAGCACTGGAGAGGCGAGACAAAAGGGTCCGAGCGATAAGAAGAACCCCAGGAATTTCTGGTCAGGCGGTCTGGCCTGATCTACCGGCCCCGGGTCTCAAAAGGCAAACTAAATAGTGGCCTGAAGACCGTCTCTGGACTGCATACACTTGTAGTCACATATGCATGGACGACATAAACCGAAAGAAGAAAAGAAACTAAGACAATTCTAAGCTTTTTGAAGAGGGAGGATAGCCTGGGATACAAAGGAAGACTCTGGGAGAAAGGGAGGGAAGGAGGGAGGGAGGGAGGGAGGAAAGGGGAAAAAGAGGGAGGGAGGAAGAGAAGGAGGAGGAGGAGAAATAATGAGAAGTCTGTGGGCCCCAAAGTTCCCAGGGGCTGAGATGGCTCCACATTTGAACATGGTTGAACATTTCACGGCACCTTGGGGGTGCTGACTGCTCCTGTCTGTATTCCAGCATGGTCTGTCTCTGCAGTGAACCTCCTCAGCGTTCTCATTAAGTAGGGAAATGAGGACCACATCTTGGCCTCTCCCTGTCCCCCAGTTAGTTCGTGTCAAGATTCAGCGACCCAAATTCCTTCATGGATTCTGGATGGGGATTCACCATCTGCCCCCAGCGTGGGTGCAGCAGGACCCGCGAGGGTGGCTAGCTGCAAGCGGAGGTGGCGGCTAAGGAGTTTCCAGAGAGGAAAAGCGGTGGCAGCGAGCGCCCGCGCGACGTGGCGGGGCCGGCTGCACCCCCATCCTGCAAGCGGGCGTTCCTGGGCTGCCTGTGCCCTGAGTCACCGGCCCGCGGCGGCGGCGGCGGCGGCGGCGGAGTGGAGCTCAGGAAGGCGGCGAGCCAAGGGCAGCCGGTGGGCGGCGAGCATAGGGCGAGGGCACAGCCTAGGCCAGCTCCCCGGTGACTCAGAGAGACCCCCCGGGGGCGCAGCCGGGCCAGGCCGCTGCTGAGCTTGGTAGGGGACACACCGTCTAATCCCCAGCTCCTAGGGGAACGCCCCTCTGAGGCTAAGAGCTCTTCAGCAGCCTCCAAAAGGGACCACGGGAAAAATGGCACACTTTGTTTCTATGTATTCTGGGCCGTCCTTTCCAAGCTGTTGTTCTTGTCTAAGATGGGCTCGCTCTGTGGGCCAGGCTGGCCTTGAATGCCCCATGCTCTTCCTGCCTCAACCTCCCAAGCGCTGGTATGCACCATCACACCTGGTTTAATTTTAAGTCTTTTACGTAATGCATTCCTGTTCGGAAACTGTACGATAACATCAGTCACAGAGATAGCTGCACGCCTGTGTTCAGACCAGCGCTGCTCATGCGAGCCCAGGGGTGGACGCTTTGAGTGCCACAGCGGGATAAATGCCTTAACAGGACTCAGGGTGTACAGACAAGCAGTATAATCAGTTAGCGTTAAGACTGGTGAACGAGGGCATGATGGCTCAGGCCTATAATCCCAGCACTCAGGAGACTGAGGCAAGAGGGCTGCTGCAAGTTCCAAGCCAGCCTGGGCTATTCTAGACTGAGCATCCAGAGTGAGAGCCTATCTATCTATCTATCTATCTATCTATCTATCTATCTATCTATCTATCTATCTAAAACAGACAGACAGACAGATAGATAGATAGATATAGATGGACAGAGATAGATAGATGTTAAGAATTAATTCAAAAATTAAAGATGGCTGTTTTGAAATGTTATAATATGAATGAAACATGAAGCCTGCTTAAAAAGAAAAAGTTCATCACACACACATGAAGTAAAATAATGTATTCCACTTACAGGAGCCTCCCAGGGTGGCCTTGCTCATGGAGGCAGAAAGTAGAATGGCAGTTGCCAGCATTATGATCTAAAACGTAGTGTTTCAGTGCAGCAAGACCAAAAGGTCTCTGCGGGGCTGGAGAGACAGCTGAGAGGTTAAGAGCACTGGCTGCTCTTCCCAGAGGTCCTGAGTTCAATTCCCAGCGTGCACATGGCGGCTCACAACCGTCTGCAGTGAGATCTGGTGCGCAGGCACACATGCTGGCAGAGTGCTGTATAAATAACAAATAAATAAATCTTTAAACGGATGGTGGTCATAGTTTGGAGTGCTCACGTCACGGGCACACACATGATGGGAGGGAGGGAGAGAGAATATGAATTAATCCAATACCACCGAGCTGTACACCTAAAAATGGCTAAGCCTAGATGGGCCTGTGATCTCAGCTGCTTGGGAGGCTAAAGCAGGGAGGCTCCCTTGAGCACAAGAGTTTGAGATCAGCCAGGGCATTATAATGAGGACCTACCCCAACAACAGGGATAAAAAAATGACTCAAGGGTTAAGCATTGAGTATTTCACAATTTAAAAGAGAACATGAAAAGGGCTAATCCCCCTCCCCCAACTCCACCTTCAAGCCATCTACTACACACACACACACACACACACACACACACCGTAACCTGTCATCACCCGTTTTGTATATCCAGGGAGATCTAAACCATACAGACATTAGTGCAGAGCTAAATTTATGCAGAGGGTGTCCCTTTTTTCCCTTAAAAAAATGCAAACAGTTGCTTGAGCTAGGAGGCTCTGCCTTTCCTATTAAAAATGCAACTTGGAGACCTTTCTAGGACCTTTGCTTAACTAGCTTCCTCCTCCCGTCTACCCCACCAAAACAGCCCCGTTAAGGACGGAGTCATCCACAGTAAGGATACTTAGCAGTCAGCAATCTTTAACAAAGATTGCATGAAGCCACGCGACAATTATCATGGTCCAGTTTGAGCATGGTCCCATTGTCCCATCAGGTTCCTTTGGGTCCACTAGGGTTCATTTCCACTCCCATCCCAGTCCCAGCTGACCGCTGATTCCGTGCCTCTGTCGGCCCGCCTCTTCCTGAATTTTCATATAAGTGGAGTCATCCATATAGAATGACATGCTTCTGGAGTTATTCCTCATTGTTGAACATGTTTAATTATTAATTACTCCGCACTGTTCCTGTTCGTTGTGGAGCTGTGTTTCATGACATATGTTTCATATTTTGCTTATCTGTTCGCCAGCTGACGGACGTTTTGATGTTTCCAGATTTGTCATTATTATTAGGAACATTCATGTTTAAGTCCTTGGGGTATATACTTGTATTTCTCTTAGACGCCAGTGAATAAAACTACTAGGCTGTCTTGTTAAGTTCCTGTGTGTGTGTGTGTGTGTGTGTGTGTGTGTGTGTGTGTACACATGCATGGGTGCATTTGCACATATGTGGGTTTTGCTAAAGATAAAACCCAGGGTTTCAAACATGCTAGGCACGCACTCTGCCATGGAACTACTTCTTCCTACCCAAGTCTATGAATTTTAAGAAAACATCAAATTGTTTCCCAGAATGGCTAAAACATCTTACATCTCACCGGGAGCAGATGAGAGTCCTAATGTTTCCATAACCTCACTGAACTTTTTGAAATGTGTAGCCAAGCAGGGGCCTGCCATTTCACTGTGACTTTGGGTTTTCCCAACAAAGGATGGCATTGGGCATTTCCGAGTGCCAATTAGCCCTTTCTATAACTTTGGTAAAACCTCTGCTGGAGTCCTTTCTCTGCTTTTAAATTGTGTCTTCCGTTATTTCTGTTCTGATCTGCTTTGTCTGAGACAGACAGAGCTGAGGAGCTTAGGCTGGCCCAGGACGCAGTGTGTTTGTTGCCCAAGAGTACCATCCTCCTGCATCAGCCTGCCAGGTGCTGGATTGTAGGGGTGCGACACGATGCCTGGCCGTTTGTCTCATTACTGAGTTAGAAGAGCAGCAGTCCATCACAAGCCTGCTGGAGCTCCCTCCCCATCTCCTCCTCCCTCTTGACTTCCCTCCTTCCTCCCTCCACCCTTCCTCCAGTGCTGAGGCTGACACCCAATGTCCTTGCATGAAGCTAGGCAAGCCCTCTACCATTTAGCTCCGTCTTCAGCCCCAGATACATTTTGGAAATTTCAAACATTCAGAGGGTGGCTCCCTCATCAGCAGTATTAGAACATGGCGGCTGCCTGGATTATAGGTGCCCTGTGTCCCTGAGGATATATATATGACAGTGCAGTTTGTAAAAGGCTTCCAGGGGCTGCGACCAGTACTGGGAATGGGCCTTATGAGCCCAGGTTTCTCTTCTGGAAGCTGAGACAGAGACAGAGATAAGGGGACTGTGCCAAAGTGTGGAAGGCCAGAAGGAAGGTAGACCAGAAGGCCCAGCTTGATGATCAGGAAGCCAAGGCCTGGCAACTCCAGACACCAGTGGAAGACCTTTGGTGTGTTCTGCTCTGCTCCCAGCAGCTTTCTTCAGCTCCATCTCCACTCTAGAGCAACCCAGAGTTTACGTGATGTGTGGGCCATCTTGCCACCAACAAACAGAGCCCTGGAGCCTGGCTCTGGTATGCTGTAATGACTCGTCTGCCAATCTCCATGGAAACCAGCATAAACTTCTTTAAACAGGTGTCTTTTTCACCCATTCCAGACAGTACAAATCTGGCAAGTGTTCAGGTCAGCTGTCCCTTGCTCAATAACCCAGGGATCCCAGCAGCAGCTGCCTTTCTACTGGTGCCACCGTTTGAAGCCTTGATCGCCATAGCTGCAGGGGAACAGAGGAAACAGGAGAGTTGGAGATTGGGGCATCACGGGAGATCCAGTGCTTGCACACTAGATGATCTCTGAGAAAGGGAAACAGAGGCACATAAGGAACACAGATTGCACTGGATACCCAAGTTAAAGCTAAGCTCTTCTGTCATGGGCGGAGGGACTGTGGGAGATTGACTGTGTCCTCTCTGAACCTTTCTTTCCCCTCTGTGCAAAGTGGGGATGAAGCAAAAGTTCCCACTGCATGAACGGCTGCAAAACCAGACCAGCTCCTGCTAATGGCCAGCCCTCGGGGAGCCAGTAACAAGTGGACGGGACTAATTAGCTCATTCTGGGAAAGTTGATGGTGCTCAGCATAGACTGAAAACCACAGCAGAGGTCTGGCTGTGGCTCAATAGTAGAGAAATAGCCTACCTCACAGGAGGTATGGCTTCAATCACTACCAGGAGAGAGGAGAGGAGAGGAGATGGGGACAGAGGGGGAAACTGAGAAGGGGGAGGATTACAGATGACATCAGCGAGTGCATTAGACACATAGATTCCGTTTAGATAAGTGTGGGACCCCTTTCTGCTTCTGCCTGGGGGGGGGGTCTCACGATCTCTTCCCCTCCCTTCTAAAAGGATCCCTTCTAACTCTTAGCAAGGAGTGCCTCTACTTCCTATTCCCAGGACACAGGTGAAGCCTTGGTGTAACTAGGGAAGAAATGGCAAGCAGGGAGCCAGTGAGATGGGGGCTGTGTCCCCAGACATTACTCCCACTCCCACTCATGACAAATGGGGCACCTCCAGAATGGGTGCCTCCCGTGCGGACACTCCACTCCCTGAAAAGCTTCTTAGAAGGCCTCAGATTAGGTGATGCCCTGGATGGCAGAGTGCAGAGTGGAAGTGGAGGGGGCTGAAGGGCAGCCCAAGCCATGTCAGAGATGGAGAGAGCGTGGAGAGCCCACGATGGCGGCAATGGAGCGGCAGACAACCCCTGGCTTCCCAACGGCCCCCTCTAGTTTACAAAGCCAGGCCACAGGACTGGCGAGGACTCTGCCATGCTTGCTGACAGGGGAGCCAAAACCTGAGCTCCTTTCCTGGCACTAGTTG
The DNA here is from genome assembly GCF_030254825.1 of Meriones unguiculatus. NCBI lineage: Eukaryota > Metazoa > Chordata > Mammalia > Rodentia > Muridae > Meriones > Meriones unguiculatus. The sequence continues at coordinate 18,306,741 of NC_083355.1, forward strand.
TCACTGGGAAACCGTTAAGAAGCTGGGACATTCCCAGACCTCTCTGGCCCCATGACAGGTTCTTACCAATGGAGCTGAAACGGCATGTGTCCCTTCTGGGCTCGAGGTGTGTGTGTACGTGTGTGTACCTGTGTGAGCGTGCACATGTGTGGCATTGTGCCCTTCAGAGGTGGAAGCCCTAGTTCCTCCTCTACCCCTCTCGCTTCACTGAGCCTGGAGCTCACCCATTCAGCTACTATAGTCAGTGAGCTCCGGTGTCGGCCTGTCTCCCGGCCACTACCATCGAAGGGCTGAGGTTGCAGACACGCCATGGCACTCCCAGCTTTGACGTGGGTGTGGGGATCTGAATTCAGGTCAGCAAGCCTGCACAGAAATGCTGAACCCACTGGGCCACCTCCCCAGCCTCCCGGGCCAAGCTTCTGAGACGTGGCAGTGGCGGCTCCCACAAGTCTGGTGGAGAAGGGGCAGACTTAGGGCCTCAGGTATGAAAAGTCTGGTCTCTATGGCACTGCATGGAGGACAGCTGCCTGTCAAGTGGGTGAGCTGCTAGTGACTAAGAGGTAGACGTGGCATGCTTGAAGGTCTGTTTGTGACAGCGACCAGCATGGACTTAACACGCAGTGGGTGGGCCTTTCCTTAAAGGGCTGTGAGTGCCCTGTGAGGGGATAGAGGGACAGAGGCCCCCTCTGACACCACCCCCACCTCAACCCTTTTTGCCTTCCAACAGGAAAGCTCTCCTGGCATCTTCTCCTCTCCTTCCTCAACCACGCCCTTCCCACCCAGACAGTGATGGGACCCAGGCCGGGTGGGGTTGGGGCTTGTCCCACTTTTCTGCTTCTTGAGAATCTTTCCTCATTGCATGAGCTGGGAGTTTTGGCTGCTCTGAGAGACGTGGGCAGCCGACGCTGGAACTGGGTGGAGCACTGCGAAGAGACGGAGCTGGTGGCCGTGGAACCAGGAGAGGCCCGGAGCAGTAAGAGCCGGTCTGCAAGTGAGGAGTAGGCAAGGCCAGGTTTCGGTTTCCGTCTCCCCCCTAAGTGGAGACAGCCCAGCGCAGAGTCGGTGCATAAAAGGGCGAACCCGACCACCTATGTCACTCAACTAGTTCCGCAGCCACCAAGGGCCAGGCTCGTCCCAGCCCGGGTGGGGGGGCAGCTCTGCCTGAGGGCCGGGCAGATGGCATTTCTAGGAGGCCTCTAGGGAACAGAACCCCAGCCCCTCAGCACGGCCCTGACTTCTCCTTTCAGGAGAATGCTGAGGAAAGGACACCTGCCAGGGATAAGGAAGTCAGCGTCTCACGCTACTCGCCATCAGCCTCCCTCCCGTCACATGACCACCTCCCCCCCACACCCTTCAGACCTACAACTACCAGTAATCATCCCCTCTCCGATTCCCACTTCCCCAAACCTACACTATCTTGACGAACTGTCTCTTGTGCTACTGGTTTGTGGCTAGAGACAGGATTACTTATAAAATAATTTCCATTCACCGTGAAATTTTTTTTTTTTTTTTATGTTGAGGCTAGCCTCAAACTCACTGTATAGCTGAGGCTGGCTTTGAACTCCTGATCTTCTGCCTCCAAGTCTCGGGGGCTGGAATGATAGGCGCGTGCCACACCCTGCTTTCGTAGCATTTAGAAATATTTTTACATGTGTTTAACTTTGTGCCCCCCCACACACACAAATGTACAGTTCACAGCGCGCATGCAGAGGCCAGACCACGGCTTGCAGGAGTCCAGTCTCTCCTACTGCAGAGTGACTGAAAATGGAACTCGGTCACCAAGCTTGGGTGGCAAGTGGCCTTACACGCTGAGTCACCTCTGCCCTACAAGTGTGTTTTTTAACAAAGCACAAGATCCTTAGGAATAAGTTCCACGGAAGACGTCTGAGGCCTCTACAGTGGAGACTAAGAAGGGCTGCTAAGAGGTATTCAGGGAGACCAAAGCCGGCGTGGGACGCGGCTCCCTGGCAGAGCACTTGCCCGGCGTATGCAAAGCCTCGGGTTCCCGTGCTGGTGTGTGCGCGCTTGTGTGCACGCTAGCGCCACTTTGCAGCAGAACGGCTGCGTGCTCATCCCAGCAAAAGTAAGCACCAGCACCTTTCTTCCTCGCACCACTCATATGGGTGTGTGTCTTAGAACACACACATACGCAGGTGTCATGGTGAGCATGTGGAGGTCAGAGGGCAACAGGAGTCAGTCTTCTCCGTCCAGGATGCAGGTCTCAGGTTCAGCTCGTCAGAGTTGACAGCAAGTGCCTCCACCCGCTGACCCGCCCCACTGACCTGAGATTTTAGAAGCTGTATGCATCGAAAGGCTCCGTGAAAACTACAAAAATAAAAAACCGTATACAAGTGTCACACCAGAACAGTGGTTCTCAACCTTCCTAACGCTTCAGCCCTTTAATACAGTTCCTGATGTTGTGGTGACCCCTCCCCCATAAAATCATTTTGTTGGCTGCTTCATAACCGTAATTCAGCTACTGTTATACATTATAATGTAAATATCTGAAATGAGACCCCTAGGAGAGGGGTCAGGGCCCATGGGTTGAGAACCTCTGCGCTAGCAGAAGCAATTGGCAGAGGAGACAAGGGACTTGTACGCAAACTAAAAAGAATCCCCACAACGCGGTAACAAAAAGATCAAGAACGGCCTTTAATACAGGTGAAACGTTTGAGCAGAAACTTCTAAGGGAAGATACACCAGTGGCCAAGAAACACACAAAAGAGCCACTCAATCGCATCTGTCATCAGGGAAACACAAAATAAAGCGAGCAGTGCACTTCCTGTATGTGATTTTTAACCTTGGAAGCAGTCAACAGAAAGGACCGGGGTATGGTTCAGTGGCAGGGTGTTAGGGCACATGAGGCTCCAGGCTGATCCACACACTCCTACACACCACCACTGAACTCCAATGGTGTATATCAAAATAGAATACATTGAGGATAGAATACATTGATGCTGCAATTTTCTCCAAAACAGCTAAGACAAAACAACAGATGGAGGATGGATGGATGGATGGATGGATGGATGGATGGATGGACGGATGGATAGATGGACAGATGGCTAGAAAGGAGGATGTGTAGCTATATGATTCAGCAATTAGAGCAAACTGTGTAACATGTTTCTCCATTACCCTTCCGTCTTTTTAACGTGGGTATGAGTGTGTGCACATTTGAGTGTTTTTTTTCTTTTATCAGTTTGGATTTTGCTTGTTTGTTTGTTTTTTTCTGGTGGGATGGTGCTCACTCAAGTCCATATGCTAGCAAGGCAAGCCAACTGAGCCATCTCCCCAGGCCCTTTACTTTTTTTTTTTTTTTTTTTTTTTTATGCTTGGAACTTTTCACCACAGAACTTGTTTCATAAAAGGCAGGACACAATCAGGACCATTTCTTTCTTTCTTTCTTTCTTTCTTTCTTTCTTTCTTTCTTTCTTTCTTTCTTTCTTTCTTCCCTCCCTCCCTCCCTCCCTCCCTCCCTCCCTCCCTCCCTCCTTTCTTTCTTTCTTTCATTTGTCCATCTTTATTTTATGTGTTTGGGTGTTTTGCCTATATGTATCTATGTGTAGCACATGAATGCAGTGCCCAAGGAGGCCAAAAGAGGGCATCAGAACCTCTGGAACTGGAGTTACAGGCAGTTGTGAGCCATCGTGTGGGTACTAGGATTGGAACCTGAGCCCTCTGCAAGAGCAGCAAGTGCTCTTAACCCTTGAGCCATCTCTCCAGCCCCAGCCATTTCCCTTCTTAAGAGACCATTGAGACCCTTGGATTTGTGTTATTTACCCACACACAGGGTGTTGGGGGGGCGGCTGAAATGTCCAGCTCTCTTCTCCCTGTCCAGTTCCTCCCTCTAGGCTCCCTGAAGCTCCCCTTCTAACACACATTCTCACTCTTTCCTAGAAACTTCCTCCCCTACCTCCTGGCTCTCACAGAGCCCAAGCTTCCCCTGAGAGGACCACATCTCCAAAAGATGCTTTTTTTCTCTCTCTCTCTCTTATTCTCCAAGTGCTTTGGAGCCAGCAGGGGCAGCAGACAGGTGCTGTCTTCACCCCCGTTTCCCCTCCATGTCATTTCTCTCACCCTCACTCAAGAACTCTATATCCTTTGAAGTCTTGCAGTCCCTGGCAGTGCTCCTGACCCGCCTCCCAGTTCACTGTCTTGGGCGCCAAGACATTCTGCTCTCTACCCTCCACCCCTGTCAACACTTGAGATCTCACTTTACTTGCGTAAGAAGTTGGCATCTCGGTCACATGACCCCCTCACTTCCAAAGATCTGTTACTCTAATCAAAATCATGGCCCATTCACACAGCACACTCTGGGTCTTTCCCACCTCTGACCTCTCAACCGCAGCACTCCAAAGTCAGACACCGTTTCCCACCTCTCTGCGGTCTGGCCCTCATCCTCCTCCCACACCACTGCTCTGTGGAGAGAGCCTAATGCCACCATCCCAATCCTCCTCCCTAATGTCATCATCCCATTCTTCCTCTCCAGCCCCCCTCACTCCCTCTTCCCTTCCCAAGAAAACACCCAGCCTTCTGGCCCGCTTTGCTGTTCGTTTGTTTTTAAGTAACATTTACTGCCTTCTAACTGCAATGAGACGTTCTATTGGTCAACTCTCTCCACCCAGGGGAACGTGTGAGCTCTATGAAAACTCTGCCTCAGTCACTGCTGTGACCCCAGCTCATGGAGCTGCGGTTGATGCTCAATAAATGCTCTGGAAGGAAGAAAGACAGGGAGGGAGGGAAGGCGGGGGAAGAGACGAAGAGGGAAGGAAGGAAAAAGGGAGGGAGGGAAGAAGGGAGGGAGAGAAGGAAGGAGAATCTTCGGTTATGAACTAGAAGCCGTCGATGGGTGCAGAGGCTCACATCTACCCACACCGCAGGTTCAAGGTAAATGTGGAAGGAGTTCTAGGACACTCTGGGCTGTGAGCTGCAAAAAGCACAGGGAGAGAAAAGCACTCTTCTCACAGCAGCCAAGCGTCCCACTCCTCCATGCATATTTCACAGGCTGTGTCCCCTGGCCCTTTAGAAACAGGTGGACACCACCCAGCAGGTAAAGGTGCTTGCCTCAAGCCTGAAGACCCGAGTTCCATTCCTGAAGCCCACACTGTAGAGAGAATTGGTTCTCTAGTAAGTTGTCCTCTGACCTCCACATGCATGCTTGCGGCACATGCATTCACATGCTCCCACGGTAGGTAGGTAGGTAGGTAGACAGACAGACAGACAGACAGACAGACAGACAGACAAGTTTTTAGAAGGGGAAAAGGGTACAGAGGCACACCTCCAAGGGTGTTCCTCCTCCCCTACTACCCCCAGCTTCCGTCCAAACTGCATCATTTCACCCACCTGGACAACCTTTCAACCCCCTCAACTCCACATAGACACGCAGCTAACTGCCACTCTTCGCTTTCTCTGCTTCACTTCCCACTCCTTCTTCAACCTCCTTCAGCCATTGTCTCAAAGAAGCACAGATCCAGCCCTGGGCTACCTGCCTCAGGCTTCTATTTTGTGTGAGAGAATTAAGTTCAATCTTTTCTTTCCTTTTTTCTTTTGGTTTTTCAAGACAGGGTTTCTCTGTGTAACCCTGGTTGTCTTTGCACTCACTCTGCAGACCAGGCTGGCCTTGAACTCACAGAGATCCACCTGCCTCTGCCTCCTCCCCCAGATTGCTGGGATTAAAGGTGTGGGCCACCACCACCCAACAATCTTACTTCTAATGAACTGTTGCATCTGGATTTTCCCCTGTATCAACAGAATGACTCTTAAATGATGTTTGATCTCGCCCACAAGGCAGCAGGCGACTTAAAGGCAACGCCGGGATCTGTTTGCTTCAAAGTGCTTGGTGGAACACACACTCTACATAAATGCTTGCTGGTGTGAGGGAATGCTTGGCAAGAGCCAGAGGCATAGACAGAGGGCCCAGTCTGAGCGCTGCTGGCTTATCATGGAGGTTGGGAGCTCTGGCTGTGAAGCCGCAGGTAGGAGAGGCAGGGCAGGAGAAAGCATGGGGCCGCCAGCGTGCAGGTAAGGAGCAACTGGAGCTCATCTCTGAGCGTTTCTCTTCTTTTTGTGATAGTTTACTAAGACACAATCTGACCTCGATACAGTTCATGTTTAAAGTATTCACTAGGGCAGAGGAGACTGCTCAGTGGGTAAAGAGGTTGCTGTGTAAACATGGGAACCGGAGTTGGGATCCCCAGAACCCACATGCTCCTGTAATCCCGGCGCGGGGAGGTGGAGCCGGGACCCCTAGGGCTTCCTGGCTGGTCATTCTAGCCAATCAGTGACTCCAGGTTCAATGAGGGACTCTGCCTTTAAAGATAAGGTGGAAAGCGATAGAAGACACTGACTTCCGTGTGTGCGGATACTCTCAAACACACAGGTGTATGCACACACAACAGAGTACACAATAAAGTAGTTCTCAGTGTATCAACAGGGTTGACAGCTACTGCAATCAATCAATCAGTCAATCAGTCAGTCATTCACTCATTCATTCATTCGAGGCAGGGACTCAGGTAGCCTAGGCTGGCCTGGAACTCGAAAGAACTCTTGACGATGTCAAATTCCTCATCACCCCGCCCCCACCCTCTACACACCAGAATTACAGGTATACACAACTGCACTTGAGCCTATAGCAATTTTTAGAATACTTTCAGTACCTCAGGAAGAAATCCTTACCAGGGCATGGCAGCTCACATCGTTAATTCCAGAACTTGGGAAGCTAAGACAGGAGGATAGCCACAAGTCTGAGGCTATGTTGTCTTGGGCTATATAATGAGTTCAAGGCCAGCCTATGCTTTTTATAGCAAGACTTCTGTCTCAGGAGAGAAAGAGAAGGAGGAGGAAGAGACAATCTATTGTATACCTTTATGTAAATGGGATTAACGGCTCAGGGTTGTTTAATACAACTATTCAAGAAGACGTAGGCAGGAGGATGAAGAGTTCAAGGCCTGAGTGGGCAACACGAGTTGGAGACCGCCCAGGCTGACTTAGTAAGACGGCTATAGTTCAGTGGTGGAGCCCTGGCCTGGAATGTAAGTTGTTCTATTTGGTTCTAGGGATTATAAATCGGGCTCGGGGTACGGCTGAGTGGCAGAGTACTTGTCCAGTGTCTTAGTTACTTTTCTATTGCTGTGACAAAACGCCATGACCAAGGCAACTTACAGAAGAAAGTGCTTGATTGGATCTAAGGTTTCAGAGGATCGGAGTCCACGCTGGAGGAGCAGAAGCCTGGCAGCGGGAGCAGCTGAGCGCTCACACCTTAATTCCCAAGCAGGAGGGAAAGAGAAAACAGCAGGAATGATCTGCATCTCCTGAGACCTCAAAGTCTACCCCCTGGTGACACGCCTTCTCCAACGAGGTGGCACCTCCTAATCCTTCCCAAACAGCTCCACCAAGAGGGGCTATGAGCCTATGGGGGCCATTCTCCTTCAAAGCGCACTGGCAGCACGTGCAAGGCCCTGAGCTCAGTCTCCAGCGCTGCAACCCAAGGAAACAGGATACATGGCCTGGTGTGTTTCTCTTTTTTTTTTCACTTAGCATGTTTTCAAGGTCCATCTAGGTGGAAACACAGGTCAGCACTTCATTCATTTTCACTGAAGAATAAGATTCCATTGTACACATAATTGTTTTTATTTGCCATCCAACAGTTGATAGACACTTGGGCTCTTTGGGATATTTAGAACCATATTTCTGTAAGCATTCGTGTATGAGTGTTTGCGTATGTGTGTATGTTTTTAATTTTCCTGAATACACACCTTGGGGTGGAGTTCCCGGGTCACATGGTAACTCTGATCAGGGCGGCATGAAATGTTAGGTATACAGCCAGGCTAGAGAAATAGCTTTCCCTTATGGGCCTCCACAAAGCCCTGAGAAAGGCTACTGTAACATTCTTCTCATTGACAAGGTGACCCTGTTACCACAGGACATGGACCGAAACTGGGAAATAGATGTAGCCCATTTTCACCATGGAAAATCGAGAGGTTGCATTCCGAGGCAGGTGCATCTTTTTGTATGCCCATCATCTGTCCTGGCTCCGAATCACCAACAGCTGGTACTGTCTGCAGGGATCCCAGCCGGTGTGAAGCAACGTCTAGTCACGTTTTGATTTGGATTTCAGTGAAAGCTGGCGCTGTTGAGTGTCTCGTCACATGCTTACTGGCCACTTGTATATCTTATTTGAGAAAACTTCTATTCAGGTCATTTACTCATTATTAAATTGGGCTGCCCTATCTTTTACTTTTATTTACTCTGTGTGTGCAGGTGAAGGCCAGAGACATCAGCTGTCATCCTTCAGATGTCATTAGGTTGGAATTCGCCGAGGGGGCAAGGGTGGTTGTCCAGTGAGCCCCAGGAATCCACCTGTCCCTTCCTCTGCAGGGCAGTGATTACAAGCGTGAGCCACAAGACCTGCCTATATTCCTGACGGGTGTTATAGGGTGTAAACCCAGGTCCTTGATTTACATGGCAAACATCTTACAGACAACTGGGCCATTTCCCCCAGCCCAGTCACCATCTTTATTGAATTGAAAGGCTTCTTTACAGTTTTCTGGGCCCTTATCACACACATAATTTGCAAACATTTTCTCCCTTTCTATGAATTGCCTTTCACCTTTTTTTTTTTTTTTAAGCTCAAGGGAATTTTATTAGAGTGGAAGGGAAAGGCACAGGGCAGGCCAGTTGTAACGTTGGCAGCTCCTGGGCAGAGTGGCGATGGAGGAAAGGATGGGAGAAAGCCTTGCAGCTGTAACGGAAGTCAGCAAGCAGAGACATGGCAGAAATGGGGGTTGCTGGTGAGTAAGAAAACCCCGAGTGTCAGGGAAAACATGCCCAGGCGATGGTCGGTATCAGAAAGAACCAGAAGGAAGGAAAAGTTACACTTTCCTCAACAGGGCCATGGGCTAAACTCTCTACACCCTACAAGTGGCTGGCATCAGCTGGAGTAAAAATGTTTTTGGAGTCACTTAACTTTTAGTTTTACATTAATTCTCTGTGTGTGTGGGTGTGTGCGTGTGTGTGGTGTCTTTGTGTGATGTACCTGTGTGTGTGCACTTTTGTCACATGTGTAGAGGTCAGAGGACAACTTATGGGTGTCTGTTCTTTCCTTCCACCCTGTGGGGCCCAGAAACCAAACTGACACCCTCAGGCTTAGCAGCAAGCACCGTCACCCACAGAGCCATCCTGCCAGCCCACAACTTTTTTTTTTTAAACGAGCGATCTTACTGAACTTGCTTATCGGTCCTATTAGTTTCGGGGGCAAGGCGGTTGATCTGTCTGAAAGGTCACACGGCCCAGGATGTACTGAAGTCACAATCCTCTTACCTCAGCTTCCGGGCACTGGAATTCTAGGCGTGTGTCATCACACCTTGATTAATGGTTTGTTTGGGTGTGTTTGCGTGTAAATGTGCATGTGGTGTGTTCAAGTTCACCCGTGCGCCCCGGAGGTATTCCTGTCCAGTCACCTACTCCTAGCCCCGGGTTTACAGACACAAGCCACCGTGACTGGCTTTTCCACCGGTGCCGGGGATCGAACTCCAGTCCCAGGGTCCCAGCGCTCCTGCAGCAAGCCCTTTACTGGTGAAACCATCTCCCCAGCACCCTGAGAGGTTTTGCTGTTGTGTGTTAACTGGAACCTTAATAATTTCCCATCTAAAAGATCAAGCCATCTGAAAGTATAGATGGCTTCCCTTCCCTTCCCTGATACTTCGCTTCTTTTGTAGTTTCCTTGACTAGATAGTACAAAAGTTAAGTCCTTGTTTTACTCCTGAAGTCTAGTCTGTTACTATTAGTTTATGTTTCTCTCTCCTCCCTCCAATCTCTCTCGGTTTCAATGCCCTTTATGAAAATGAGGAAGTTCCTTACTCTTCAGTTCTTGGTCTGTGCTTTTACTGCGAGAGGGTATCGGATTCTGTCAATGCATTTTTCAGTATATTCTGAGATGGTGACATGGTGTTTGTCTCTTGTTCTGTTGACACGGTGGTAACATCAGTCTGGATGTTAAGCCAGCTTTGAGTTCTGGGATAAATCCCACTTGATCGTGGTGTTAATTCTTTTCACGTGTTGCTGGATTGGGCGTCTAGTGTTTTGCTCAAGATGCACATTGACAATCATAATATGCCTTGATCTAGTTTTCTTATAATGGCTTTGTCTGGTTTTAATATCAGGGTAATACGGTAATACTTGACTCATAGAATGAGCTGGGGAAGTGAGTAAATTTCCTTTTTATTATTGTATTTGTGTATGTGTGATGGAGATGCACATATTGTTATGAGACAAACTTTTCCTGGGGAGACGCAACACCCTCATCTACACACCCCACACAAGGAACCCACGACAGACCAAAGACAGAAACCACCAAGTCCAACTTGGTGAGCTGTTGAAGGATTATTAATATTAAATATTGATTTATATTTTAGTAAAGTAGTGGTTATTCCTTAACCAGCTATATACCCAAATAACCACACAGATGATATTTAATTAGCGTAGAGCACAAAGCTGGGCAATAATTATGCTATCCTAAACCTCCAAGCAGATTTCCCGAATTATTCTTGCTTTTTAGTCATATCTTAAGTCTGGTTCATTTCTCCTGTTTTTTCCTGATCCTCTCCTCTAGGGTCTCCCCCGTACTCTCTCTTCCTCCTCTCCCCTCCCACCCTATTCTCCATTGCTCAGCATTGGCTAGTTGGTTTTACTGGCAATACAGAGAACAAATGGTGACATGTTTACACAAACTTGAGACAGGTGCTGCTTAGAATAAACATCACAATGCAGTGTCGGGATTGGAACCAGATAGTGGGGTAGAGAAACCAGCATTTGAATGAACGAGGGTAAACTGAACCCAGTCCACAGGGACATTACGACAACAGTGAACCATGGAGCTTTATTGGCGTTACTTACAGTAATACGGTCAAGGGGTTACTTACAGGTGCAGAAATCACTCAGACACCACTGAATCACCAAACCTCACCCCAGCACAGTGACAGCTCACAAAGCTGGGAACCGGGGGCACAGCCTGCAGGCAGCTCAGCAGGTTGGAGAGCATCCTTTCCAGGTGCCTCAGCAGGTCTAAACCTCTTCCAGGCAGCTTGGCTGGTTTGTTTCTTCCAGGCAGCTGGTCCCAGTCTCAGAATCTTTTCAGCTTCGTTTGTCTGAATCTTCTTTGTCACTTGGTTTCACTTCCTCTGAGAGGAATTCTCAGCTTTTATTGTTTACTCTGGCTGGGAGGAGCCTAGTGACTCTGGTCAGTTTCAGGGACTTCCCTTCAGCTATTTTGAGTTGTTTGCCTTCCTGCTTAAGGAGCTTCCCTGCAAGGTGGAATGTTTTAATCTCAGATAAAACGGTTTACACAGCACATATTCATGTGTGCCTGTGTTGGGGATTGAACCCAAGGCTTTGAGTGTTTTACACAAGCACACCACTGCTCAACCACACCCCAGCTTTGGCCCATATAAATAAGGACAAATCCTATCCCACCTCCACCTTCCAATCTCTGCTGCCCTCTATGACAGGACAATCCAATGGATACATGTGGAGTTCAGAAGCGGGCATCAGATGTCACTCATTTCCACCATACTTTTTAAAAGATGTATGTACTGTTATTTTCTGTGTGGGGCAATTTGGTATGCATGTTGTGTATCCATGTACCACATGCATGCAGTGTCTACAGAGGCCAGAAAAAAACAAGAGATCCCATCGGGGGTTGGTCTGATGCTTGTATTTTGATGCTAATTATTGGCCCTCAAGATTGGTTTGGCTACATCTATCCTCGTTGTGTAAACCTGCAGAAGACATTATACACGACTGGTTAACTAAAAAGCCTAAAATATGGGCAGGGCAGAATGGGGTAGGCATTGCTAAGGTTCCCAGGCTTTGGGAAACAGGAGAATCATTGAAAACAGACAGACCCGGACAGGAAAAGAGGAGAAAGAAGGACACCATGGTGGGTTAGAATGGAGTGGCATGGAAAGGCCCAGATGAAGAATAAAAGCAAGTATTTATAATATAATGGTTGAAAGGTAGCCCAGATAGGAATTTATTTCCAACAACAAAATTTCTTGGAATTGGAGTTACAGATGGTTGTGAACAGTCTTGTAGGTGCTGGGAATCAGGCCCAGGTTTCTTCAAGAGCAGCCAAGGCTTTTTTTTTTTTTTTTTTTTTTTTTTTTTTTTTAATGTTAGCACTTAATTAAACTCCCTGGATGGCTTTAAGCCACCAGTTCACAAGCGCCTCCTTAATCTTCTCTTCAGCTCTTCTGCTGAAGAATTTGGCCTTTGCGATGACAGGCTGCTTAGGGAGCTTGCCCTTCCCCAGAACTTTGTAGCAGCCTGATCGCACAACATCCAGTCCTGTTTTCTGCAGCACTGGCCTGTGTCTGCTCACTGACCAGTGTCCACAATTCATCCAGGTTGACAGTTGGGCAGAAGCTCTGGTTCCTCTTTAAGTGATAATGCCTCATACTAACATTCCCAAAGTGACCTGGATGGTATTTGTTGAAGTTGGTCCTGTGGTGATGCACGCCTCCAGCATTCCCGAGGCCTCCTGGGTACTTACCATGCTTACCGATGCAGCCGTGACTGTGGCTTATGCGCCCCTAGAGTTTTCAGGCCTTCCTCAGTCTGGATAGCACGGCAGCAGCAGAAAGGAAAGAGCCAACCAGGGCTCTTAACTGAAGAGCCATTTCTCCAACCCCAAGCTCTCCCCCCCCCCCTTTCTGCTGATCTATTTTTATTTTATGTGCGTGTGTGTTTGTCTTTCCTTCATGTCTGTATATGTACTACATGTATGCCTGGTGCCCAGGAAGGCCGGAAGATGGCACTGTGTTCTCTGGAACTCAAGTTATGTATGGTTGTAACCTGCCGTTTGGGCGCCAGAATTCAAACCCAAATTCTCTACAAAATCGGCAAGTACTCTTGTCCTTATTTTTGAGACAATTTTTCTTACTGAACCTAGAGCTTGCTGATTCAACTAGTGGCAGGTCAATGAGCCCCAAGGACCCTTCTGCCTCTACCTCCCCTTGCAGTGTTATAGGCAGGCTTGGCCACACCAAGCTTCTGTGTGCGTAACAGGGACTCGAACTCTTGACTCGAACTCGGTCTTCTTGACAGTTCATCAAGCACATTACCACTTGGGACACCTCCCTAGTCCCTGTGCTTCTTTTTTACTAACTTCATGTTCAGCCTGATTTCTTGGCCTTCATAACGTTCCTTTTCTTTTCTTTCCTTTTTTTTTTTTTTTTTTTTTTTTTTTAATTAAGCCAACAAAGTGCACATGGAGTTCTCAACTTGAACTCGCATCAAAAGCAACTGGATACAGTTCAAAGCAGATTTCTGGTTCCTGGGTTCCAGAGATGAGTACTCTCACTTCCCTTTAAAACTCTGGCTATTAATCCCAGCACTACTCCTGGCAAACAGATCTCTATGTGAGTTCAAGGCCAGCCAAGGCTATCTAGTAAGACCCTACCTCAAAAATAAATGAATGTAAACATCTCAGTTTTTGCTGTGACCAAACACAACAACTAAAAGCAACCTGGCGGGGGAAGGTTTGTTTTATTTTTTAATTTGATAGCTTGTAGTCCATCATCCAAGAAAGTCAGGGCAGGAACTCCAGGCAGGAACCTGGAGGCAGGAACTGATGCAGAGGCCACAGAGGCGCACTGCTTGCTGGCTCGTTCCCCATGGCTCACACAGTCTACATCCCTATACACCTCAGGGACACCTGCTCAGGGATGGCACCGTTCACAAAGGGCTGGGTCTTCACTCAATCACTAATTTAAAGAATTCAACACAGGGCTGGGCGGTGGTGGTACATGCCTTTAATCCCAGCATTTGGGAGGCAGAGGCAGGTGGATCTTTGTGAGTTTGAGACCAACCCGGTCTACAGAGTGAGTTTCAGGACAGCCAGGGCTACACAGAGAAAGCCTGTTGGAAGGAAGGAAGGAAGGAAGGAAGGAAGGAAGGAAGGAAGGAAAGGAGAGGGAGAGAGAGAGAAAGAAAGACAGAGAGAGAGAGAAGAAGGAAGGGAGGAAGGAAAAATGAGCTGCAGAGTTTCCTACAAGCAAATCTTATGAAGGAATTTTCTTAACCGAGAGCCTGTCTTCGCAAAAGATCCTAGTTAACATGAAACTGGCCAGCACAAACAAATAAACAGAACAGACCTACCCAAATTGACTGAACTAGAAAAGTCACATTTCACAACCCAAGAACCTCAGAGCCCTTTGGCTGTTCCGATCCCCAGTGACTCTCTCACTGGGCAGCTAAGGACACAGTTTCCTAAACTCTGCAGTCTACATACCCTTTTAGTTTTGGAGAAGCACCCACAGCCCTGGTGGTATGTGACACCCGCTCTGGGACACTCAGACCCGGAACAACTTAACCATCCCTGTAGCCTCATGGGAGGTTGTTTTTGTTTGTTTGTTTGTTTTTGTTTTTCAGAAATCGCCTCTGGCCTGCAGCTGTTCCTGCACATTTCCATCCAGCAGGAGCCAGCCTGGGCCTTTTTTTAGGTGGAGAGACTTAGGCATTCCCTTCGAAAGCCAACTTTCCAAAGGTACCCAAAACTCAATGGTCAGGATCAATTGCTTTTTGGAGGTCAGCTTGGTAAGACAGATTGGCAACCTGCCAGGCAGCCGGTGGTGTAGGGGTGGGGCCCAGGAGTACAGGAGGCGCTTAAAGATCCCCACGGCCTGAGCACCAGTCTATCTGGGTAGTCAGACCAGGCCTGTGTCCCCCACCCCCCAACCGGCGCCTGTAACCCCATTAGAGGAGGAACAGATCCCTTCCCCTCACCTCGGAAGAAGCAAAGACTGGAGACCCCATGTGCCTAGAGGCTCCATGCTGTCTCCTCACCTCCCAGCCCCTGTGGAAGCATCTTACCCACTATGAGGCCCAGGGAAACTGGTCAACGCAAGCTGTTGCCATCTGGATGGGTTTCATCAAGGAAGCTCCCCCACGGACTCCGGGCAGCATAGTCGGGAAGGTTACGGGTGTGCACATGTGCAAGTGAAAGCCAGCCGTTCATGACATCCGGTGTCTTTGTCAGTTGCACTTCTGCCATGTTTCTTGAGACAGGGACTTTTTTCTTTCTTTCTTTTCTTTTCTTTAATTATTTTATTATGTGTATGAGTGTTTTGCCCTCACCACCTGTGTGCCTGGTGCCCGAGAAGGCCGGAGGGAGCATTGGATCCCCCTGAAACTGGAGTTAGGAGATGGTTGTGAGCCACCATGTGGGTGCTGGGAATGGAACCCAGGCCTTCTGGAAGAGCAGCCAGTGGTCTAACCACTGGGCCAACCCTCTAGCCTTGGAGAAAGGCAGGGTCTTTCACAGAACCTGGGGCTCAGTCATTTGGCCAGGCTAGCTGACCGGTGAGATCTAGAAATGCTTCCGTTCCCAGACCCCCAGCCCCAGTGCTGGGGCTGCAGACACCAGTCGCTGGGGTCAGGCTTTCATGTGAGTACTGGAGATTCAAACCCAGGTCCTCATGCTCATGTGGTGCCTCCTTTACAAGCTAAG
Organism: Meriones unguiculatus; assembly: GCF_030254825.1. NCBI lineage: Eukaryota > Metazoa > Chordata > Mammalia > Rodentia > Muridae > Meriones > Meriones unguiculatus. The sequence goes on from NC_083355.1 coordinate 18,322,243, forward strand.
CCGTCTTCCCAGCCCCCTGAGGAGCCTTTTTTTTGCTGTCTCCTCACTTTGGATGTGTTCCCAGATAGGAACTGGAGTAAAAGGGTATGGAGGGCTGTGTGCCAAAGCATTCCTGGAAAAAAGTTTGCCCTGTCGGGAATATCCTTCCTCTTTGTGTCCAATGGAGCTTGACCTCAAATGTGCAAGTTGTAACGTTCTGAGCAGTTCGGTTGGGGCCTCACTGGGCTCGGGCTAGATGTTTGCAATTTGTGCAATTTGGCCTGATGAGGTTCCAGAGCTGGGAGGCCCTCAGCCCTGACTGTGGAAAAACAGCTGAAAGTCAAGTTACCCAGGAACAACTTCCTGGCCACGCCTGACTCCAGGATGCCCTGCTGCCGCCACTCACACACTCCTGCGTCTCATTAAAGGCGCTTTATAAATCGCCTGTCTCTTCCTCGGAATTTCCACTTCTTCCCCGTTCCAAGAAACTATAAAACCTTGTAGATCAACTGGTAACCACGGGAACAAGAGCAGAGTTCCCTTGAACTATGGTGGCTCCATGGACAATTGGCAAAGAAAAGGAAGTGATGGGACTCTCTCCCTGTGCTGCAGATAAGCCTCCAGCTGATCACAGAAGTGTCTTTGCGGTAAAACACTGGTCCCCATGGCCTTTGCTCATCGACACCTCGTAAATTTCCTCTGAGTTGCTTCATAATGCTCCGAGCACAGCAGTGTCTTCTGGGAAGGAGGCAATGCTATTGCTCCAGTTGTGTTAAACAAATAAACTTCAGAAAACAGGGCAAGCAGGACCCTGGGGAAGCTACGCTGATGTGCAGGCTAGAAACTGCTAGAAACCCGTTTCTTAGCTCTCACAGGAATGCCCTGTCCCAGAGGGCAGCAGAGACTGTAAGGTGGGGGTGGGGATGGGATTTGTCCTTATTTATGGGGGTCGGGGGGGGTTAAAGCTGGGGTGTGGCTGAGCGACAGAGTGCTTGCCTGAAATATTCAAGGCCCTGGGTTCAATCCCTAAAACAGGCACCAACACGCACCAACATACATCCACACTCTCAAACGCACTCGCGCACGCACACACGCACACACGCGCACACACACACACATACACACATGCACACACATGCACTCCCACCACTTACATGCATGCACGCACACACACACTAAATACATGGAGCAGAGCCAAGATTAGGACAGGCACCTCAAGGCATCAGCTTCCACCACGGTTTCCCTCCCAGGCCCAGCCTCTCACTTCTACTTCCCAGCTCACTTTGAAGGCAAAAGAGACTTAAACAGCTGTATGTGCAGCCAGTTAGCTCTTCCTGTCCACGTCCTATGTCATTTATGTTTTGCACACCACCACCTCTGTTTCCTGTGGACTGAGTTTCAGGCAGCCAAGAAGATACCCAAGTAAGATTAGGAGGCCCCTAAAGTCACCCCGAAAGGAGACAGCAGTTCTCTGGATTGGTGTCTTTCCTTGTGTCATAGACTGGTAAACTGAGGCCCAGAGTTTAAGTTCCTTATTGAAGTTCTCCTCCTCCTCTTCTTCTTCTTCTTCTTCTTCTTCTCCTTCTCCTTCTCCTTCTCCTCCTCCTCCTCCTCCTCCTCCTCCTCCCTCCTTCTTCTTCTTCTTTTTGTTTTTTGAGACAGGGTTTCTCTGTGTAGCCCTGACTGTTCTGAACCGGCTTTGTAGAACCACCTGAGGTCCTTCAAAAGTTCCCCATGTCCAGGCCATACCCCTTTCTGATTGCATCATAATCTTTCAGTTGGGGACCGGGCTTCAAGGTTTCTTAAAGTTCCCCAGTGATGCAAGCCAAGTTCGGAACCATGGAGTCCAATGAGTCTGTGTTTTTGTTTTTGTTTTCGTTTTTCGAGACAGGGTTTCTCTGTGTAGCCTTGGCTATTCTGGACTCACTCTGTAGACCAGGCTGGCCCCAACTCACAGAGATCCTCCTGCCTCTGCCTCCCCAAGTGCTGGGATTACAGGCCACAGTGCCAGGCTGAATGATTCTGAATCAGATGGAGCCAGCTAAGGGTGGAGCTGCCTTGGCTGTAGGTGAATGAATGCCCACCGTTTGTGCAGGGAAAGGTTTTCGATCAGCAAGGGCAAGTCACCTCATCTGAAAACGGAAGGTAATGTTGTAATGCCCTCACAGGGCTACTTAAGAGTTAAATGACAATTACGTGTAAGGGATTGGCTCTGTGCCTGGTGCACAGAAGAAGTCCGGGAACTTGTCATGATTGCCAGTGTTTGCTGATGTTCTCCATGAAAACCGCGTGAGAAACCATCTCTCCTCAATTCTAGGGATATGTGCTGTTCACACTTACTTATATCTTTAAAAGCGAGGTGTGCGTCGGGAGAGAGCTCAGCAGGTAAAACCGCTTGCCGTGACTGCAGTCTGAGCCCAGGAATCCACCTAAAAAGCTGGATGCGGTGGTCTGGGATTCCAGGCACACACCACCACAGGTAATCGACGTGCGAAGGTGAGACAGGAGAATCATCTGGCAGTTTGCGGGACAGCTAGCTCTTGGGTACAGCAACAAGAGAGGCCTGCCCAACAAAGTAGAAGGCAAGAACCAACTTCCAAATGTCGTCCTTGAACTCCCACACGCACAGTGTGGCATATGCATGCCTACAGGCACACACGGAAGAGATGCATCTTATCACTGAGGGTCACTAGTATTTTGGTGACATACAGTAGTGTCCCACTCACCAGGGCACCATAGGCCATTTATGCTCATTGCTGCCCTTGATTGCTGAGAAGAGTTTGTGGGTTTGGTGTCTGGTTTGGTGAGACACGGACTCACTCTATAGCCCAGGTTGGCCACTCTAGATTCTCCTGTCTCAGTTTCCCAAATACTGAGATCATGGGTGTACATCGATACACCTAGCAAAAGGAGTATTATGTCTTTCCTCGTGTCATAGATTGGTAAACTGAGGCCCAGAGTTTTAAGTTCCTTGTTGAAGTTCTTTTTTTCTTCTTCTTCTTCTTCTTTTGTTTTTCGAGACAGGGTTTCTCTCTGTGTAGCTTTGGCTATCCTGTATAGTTTTGAGACCAGGCTGGCCTTGAACTCACAGAGATCCACCTGCTTCTGCCTCAGTGAGTGCTGGGTTTACAGGCGTGTGCCACCACCGCCGGGACTTACTGAAGTTCTTCTAGTCGCTTGAAGTTTGTGATGAGAACCTTGGGCAAGTGACCAAGTCCTCTGCCCGTACAGCTGAGGGGAACTAGAGTCCCCTGAACAGGACAGAGTGGTACTTTCTCCACCTACAGTGGCTTTCTACGGATCTGCAAGAGTAAGGCCTGGCCTGCCTTGCTTGGGCTACATGGCGGTTCCCCATTCTTCTCTCCCCTTGCTGAGCTGACCCTCAGAGCCTCCCTCCTGACCACCACAGGAGAAACTAGAGGGTCTTCTCCAGCTCAGAGGAACAGCACAGATCATGTCTCTCCCCAGTGCAGGCACCTCAGGCTTCTAACCTTGTTTCTGCTCTGTCTGTTTGTCCTGAATCAGCCTGTCCTGTGGATCTCACTCATCCTGTCACCAGAGGGATCTTCCACTGCACTAGGCATCCTTCCGAGGGTTTTATATAACTGTCATCTCTCCACAGCTGCCCTTGCAGCTAAGTGGAATTCTTAGCCCCATTTTGGTTGCTTATTCAACACAGGGGTTCATTTTCAGCCTAGACTGGCCTGGAATTGACTGTAGGCCTTAAACTTGTAGAACCGGTCCTGCCCTAGCCTTCCAAGAGCTGGGATTACAGATGTGCGCCACCACGTCCGGCTCATGAGACTCAGGTGGCTGAGCAACTCCTTGCTGAGATGAAGTACAAACTCCCCAGACTAGGATTTCTGCTAAGCCCTTCTTCCAGGAAGGAAATGTTCCCTGAATCCCTTCTGTCGGGTGCCTCTGAGGGCCTGGCGCTGGGAGTGAAGCAGAGAGCTGGGCAGGTTAAGACTTGCCCTCTGGTCCTCCTGAACCAGAGAGCGAGGGCGCTGTGTACCCACTCTCGTACACAGTAATGGGACAGCTCTCCACACCGAGGGCTGTCACGGAAGCCAACGGGAGGCTGGGCCTGGGAGAAGCCACAGGGTTTGCCTAGCCACAGTGGCAGGGAGCAAGGAAAAGAGACCAGCTTGATTCCAGGATGAGCCGCCACAAGACCCTCATGGCCAGCAGCTCAATGGCAGGTTGGGACCAGAGCCCTCGAGGGTCCTCCCCGACCAGCCGATTCTGTCTCCGTACCCACCATCAGGGTGACAGGCCCTGCCACCTCACCCAGCCTTCCCAGCAGGGGAGGGGTGAGCCACGGAGTCAAGGGCTTGACGGGCCAAGGACCATGTGTGCCACCAGCCTCGGTCGGTTCTCAGGAAATGAGGAAATGAGGAGACAGCAAAGCGGTTTAACTCGGTCAGAGCTGGAAGGCATCCATCTGAAATCTCGATGAAATTAAAACCTTACCCCAGGCCAGCACCGCCAGATGGGAGTTGCTCTCCGCGTCAGCTTCTCTCGCAGGCCCGAGTCCAGCCTTAGAGGTACTGAAGCAATTAACACTCGGGACTATTTCATCTGAGCCAAAATCTGCTGGAACATTATACAGGCGATGACTTCCGGTCATATTTCTATCTGCGAAATTACACATATTGGAAGGTAGTAAACGCTTTTCTGGAAAAGCAAGCAGGTCATTGTGAGTTCAGGCCAACCAGGATAACAGAGTGAGACCCTGCCTCAAACAAACAAATCAACAAAAATCTGCTGAGCACGATGGTACACACCTGTAATTCCAGAATTTGGTACATGGAGGCAGGAGGATCAGTACAGCCAGTCTCAGCTACATCATGAATGTAACACCAGCCTGGGATACAGAACAAACAAAACAAAACAAACAAGCAAAAATAAATAACAATTATGAGGCTGGAGAGATAGCTCGGTTGGTGAAGTGCTTGCCGCGCAAGCGTGGGTCCCACGTAAAAAGCTGTGTGCGGTGGCACACCCATAATCAGACACCAGAAGGCAGAGACAGTCAGATCCCGGGTGCCTCCTGGCCAGTTAGCCTTCGCCAGTCAGTGAGGCCCAGGTCCCAGTGACAGACCCTATCTCAAAGAAACAAGGTGCACGGTTCCTGCTCAACAATATTCAAGGCTGACCTCTGACCCTCACACACAAACACCCGTGTGCATGAGCACCTAGACCCAAGCTTTCTCATGCACACACATGCACACACACACACACACTTTAGGGGTGTCTGCCAACAGAAGCCAGAACTGACAGATCTCAAGTCTTGTCTCACCTCTGCCTCATCTAGATACATGACCTTGGACAGGGCACCCAGCGCTGGGAAAACAAGGTGAGAAATCTCATGAGACATGTGCCACCACACCGGGCCTCAGAGGTTTTTATTTGTCTCAAAGGCTATGATGACTGATGGACCCTGGAGAGCCCCCAGCCCACATGTCTGTCCCCAGATCCCCTCACCAGGCCAGCCTCCTTGCAGCCCAGAGCCAAGGAACGCTGGGTTCTAATTCCTGGCAGAGCCCAGCTTCCTGTTTTGCTCCAAGCGGACAAGGTCAGCCCGCTGCTGAAAGGGCTGCCGGGACCCCAGAGGGCAACAGGTCCCAGGCATGTGGAGAAAGGGGGGTTCTGAGCCACGCCCAGCCCCTGGCCCCTCCTTGCCCTCTGCAGAGGCCCCATCACTCCAACTGTCGGCCACTTGGTCCCCTCTGACCTGGGTTTCAGTGTACAAACCTATGAAATGGAGAGAGGGGGTCTACAGAGCTTCCTGCTCGTAAGGAGGTTCCAGTTCGAAAGGTTAGGAACATAGAAGGCTCTGTCTGCCACAAAGACCCCAGTGGCCACCTGTGAGTATGGTCTGTGACAGGAGCTTCGGTGGTGACAACAACACTTGCTGACTGTATCCTGGCCCCATGCGGGGCTTTCTCTGTTATCTCATCTTCACAACGACCTCCGAGACCTCCCCTGAATCTCTCCCTCCTCCACCACATGAGAACTTTAGTAGCCTGATTTTTGCAAAGGGGAAAGTGAGGATACGTGTAAAAGCTGCCAGAAATGAGCAAATGTGCGGCCCGTTCCCACAGCTTCCTTCTCATGCTGGTGTGGACAATGCCCGGGAAATCCAGGAGTCCCTCTAGGGCTAAATCATGGGGCCTTGATGGAAGTGGCTGAGCAGTAAGTGCATGAGAGCAATGAGACACCTTGCTAGCTGGTGCCAACAGAAATTGGGGACTTAGACAAAGAGCCAGCCCATAACCATCAGGCCGTACCCTGGCACCACTGTCCACTCAACACCACAGAGTGCCTACCGTGTGCTGAGTACCTGTCTCCTCAGGATGCCCTTCCTCGTCCAGGGTGTACAGCCTAGCCTCTCCAAGTTCAAATCCCAGCTCTGCCGGTTCAAGCTGTAAGACTTTAGGCATAGCTCACCTTGTCTCTGTCACCTTTGAAGAACGGGCACAATAAAGGTAGGTGGGGTCGGCTGGAGAGGTGGCTCAGCGGTTAAGAGCACTGGCTGCTCTTCCAGAGGACCCAGGTTCAATTCCCAGCACCCACGTGGCAGCTCACAACTGCCTGTAATTTCAGTTCCAGGGGATCTGACACCCTCACACAGACATACATGCAGGCAAAACACTGATGCAAATAAAAATAAGAAAAAAAATATATATATAAAAAAAAAAGACAGGTGGGGCAGTATGCATCCTTAATCTGAACACTCAGGAAAGCTGAGACAGGAGGATAAGTTTTATCTAGGCCAGAGGCGATACAATGAAATACTATTCCCCAATTCCCATCCCCGATACTAATAGTGCTGAGCTCATGAGTGTGAATTAATGAATTAACCTGCTACCATAGCCATCAGCATCCCCTCAACACTTCTAGCCTGACTGGCCTGCATTCCTTCACTCCTTCTTGCCACTTGATCTGCCCCAGGCCTCTCCATTGATTTCTCCCCCATTTCTTCTTCCCCAAGATGCACAGGGCTTGCAGGAAGAGTAGGCACAGGCCCTGAGGACAGTGTCACAGCCATGTCAGGATCTATGTGGCGAATGGGCCCACATGAGACAACAGGGCTTCATGCTGCACAGAGCCTTTGCCTCCCCTTTCCTGACAAGCCCCTTTGGTCTGAGACATCATGACATTACTCCTAGCCAAAGACTCAAACCCAAAGACAAGAAGTAGCTGGAAAGCAAGCCCAGAACTTGGAAGGTGAGACAAAGGGATTATGAATTCTACAATAGCCTAGACTATGGAAGGGAGGCTCTGTATACAACAAACAAACAAACACTGCAGAAGGACCCTTACACATCCAGCAAAACAAAGCACAGGGCAGCTTGACCATAAATTCAAGGACCCATAGGATATAGAAGACAAGGACACTCCAGCATAGGACACACCAGGCCCAAGTTTATACAAGTTCAGACCTTCTAACCTGAGTGGCATGTTCAGGAAAGCCTTGTCTCTTTCTCTCTTGGTTTTTCAAGGCAGGGTTTCTCTGTGTAGCCTTGGCTGTCCTGGTCATGCCCTGCTCAGTTTCCTCCTTCCTTCCTTCCTTCCTTCCTTCCTTCCTTCCTTCCTTCCTTCCTTCCTTTCTTTCTTTCTTTCTTTCTTTCTTTCTTTCTTTCTCTCTCTCTCTCTGACAGAATCACATTATGTAACCATGGATGGCTTAGAGCTCATTGTATAGAAAAGACTGACCTTGAACTCATAGACATCCGTGCCTGTCTCTGCCTCCCTGAGTGCTGGGATTACAGGGGTGAGCCACTGTGCCTGGCTTCCCTCTGCCTTTCATAGAAAGTACCAGCATTAAAGGCATGTGCCAGCACACCAGGCTTCAGAGTTGTTTTTTTGTTTGTTTATTTGGTAGGCTGGTTTTGTTTTTTTTAAGCTTCCAAATCCTTTTCCTCATCCAAACATTATGTTTTGAGCACCTCTGAACTTTCCCCGGTGGATCTTCTCTCTCTGGGTCTCCTCCCATGCTTTCATTTGTTTCCATTGTCACCTGTTTTCTTTGGAGCTCCATGTTATCAGCCACCTCAACTAAAAAACAAAATGCTGTTAGCAGTTATGAGAGAGATGGCAATAGCATGGGCAGGATGGTGAGACAGAGGAAGGGAGCAGTTTGGCAACAATGGAAGGACCTCCTGATAATTCAGATGGATGGATGAGAACAATAATGACACCTGCCTTATTCCAAATGCTATGCAGGGGACGCAGATGATGTAATGCAGGTAAAGTAAATGCTGACGTGAAATGGTGCGTGGATGGCCACGGAGACACTTGCTTTCAAAGGAAACAGCGAAGGAAAACAGCAGATTGTTCCTATGTCTGGGAGCTTCCTGCCACCCCACATCCACACAGGAAGCAGCAAGGACACCCAGTCAGGTGTCCCAGCTGAAGCATCCCATCAGGCACACACCTAATATCTACCACATGGGCTGGGCATGACAGCTCACAGCTCCCCTGCGGCCCGTCCTGGGAGGCATGCCCTGAGACCTGGGCTCTAGAACATGCTACGGAGACTCCTCAGCTGTTGGCTCTCTTTGGAGATTTTCTCAGCTCAGCCAGCAGCCAGGGGCTGCTGTAACTGAGATGGTACTGAAAAGCCCACGTTAGCCCTGGGTGCTCTGTGGGGTTAGCTGAGGCAGTTGTCTAACTTCTCCCTGCCCAGCCTTGCTTCTGCCCTCTCCTTGCGACTGGAGCCGGTCCCCAACGCCTCCAAACCAGCTTCCCACACGCTCTTCCCCAGCTCAGGTTCTGTTGGCTGGGAGAGCTCAGCCTCAGGCACTGCCTGTGTCTGGGAAGCGTCCAGGTAGGATGAGCTCTTGGAGACTTCGAGGGTCACAGCACTTGTCACTGCTCACTGTAATCACTGAATAATGGCAGATCGAAAGCCTCGAGAGGCAGAGAAAGTCTGTCTCATCACCGATTCTGCAGGGCCCAGGCCTGTCACGGCAGGTACTCAATAAATATTTGTTGAGTCAATGAATAAGCCACCTTATCTGAGGATTTAGAGATGGGGATATTTCCAGGAGGAAGGTAGCAGAGAACTACTCTGGGCAGCTAAATAGACAAAGCGAGGGCACAGATGTGCTCTCACAGTCACCTGCCTTTGCTTGGTGCCCCCCAAAGAGCTCTTCCCAATGCCATTCCATCCTGACCTGTACCTCTCCACACACATTCATCCACACACTAGTGGGCCCATCCAGCCCAGGCTGCTGTCCCATGGGAGGTCACAGGCTAAGGCTCCACCAATTACTGTGTCATGACATCAGTAGGATACACTGATGACCTTCGCTTTTTGCCTTAGCAAGATTTTCCCTGTAATAGTGTTTGGGTGGATTTGCCTGCAGTCCCAGGAAGGAATCTGATTCTCATCACCCATGTTCCTTAAAATTCCAACTCCTGCCTGGAATTCCCTGACACATACACACACACACCCCCCCACTTCTCTCCACTGAAAGCCATTATCCTGCGACCCAGGCCATATTCATAGTATCTTTCTGGTTTTGTTGTTGTTGTTATTGTTTTGTTTTGTTTTTGTTGTTGTGTTTTGAGACAGGGTTTCTCTGTGTAGCCTTGGCTGTTCTGGATTCACTTTGTACACCAGGCTGGTCTCAAACTCACAGAGATCCACCTGCCTCTGCCTCCCTGAGTGCTGGGATGACAGGTGTGTGCCACTGTGCCCGGCTTCATAGTACCTTTCAAGATGAGAAGCCTAACCATATAAACTGTTGTATAGCTACATGGTCCTTCCTTGGTAAAGAGCATTCTTTGTTTTGACTTGTGAAGCTGGGGACAGAACCCAGGGCCTTAGGCATGCTGGATGGACACACTAACGCTAAGTTATCCTACATTTCTGGCCCTGACCACATTTTAACGATGTCCTTTGAGAGGCAACAGTGTTGGTTTGCTTGTCTACTCCGGAACAGCTGGTGGAAAGCTGGGTACAGATGGGGAAACATGACTTGTAGACTTAGCCGGGCATGGCAGGCTGGCGGTCACCTACCCAGGAGTTCTAACTCAGCTCCTGAAAACAAAAACAAAACAAAGCAAAAAAACTGGAGCCAATCCAGTGAGCCAGGCCAAGCCTCCTTCTCTGTCTGCCCTCTTTGCTTCCCAGTTCCATCTCCTCTTATTCAGACACAGCTCTGACAGCTCAGGGCAGCTCACTGTTCACTGAGGAGCCGGCTTCCAGGAAGTCCAAACTAGGCAGATTTCTGACAGTGTTCTCAATTCCTTTGTTTGTGTGTTTGTTTTATTGTTTTTGTTTTTTTGTTTGTTTTTGGTTTTTTTTTTTTTTTGAGACAGGGTTTCTCTGTACTGTAGCCCTGGCTGTCCTGGAATTCAAGCTGTAGACCAGTCTGGCTTCAAACTTAGATATCTGCCTGCCTCCACCTCTTGAGTGCTGGGATTAAAGGCATGGGCCACCACAGCCCAGATCTCAATTCCTTTTTACTTCTTAAAGGTCCCTGAGCCAGAGTCCTATGACCTTCCGGGCAGGATCCCGACCACACTATCTGTGTGGCTTTTCCCTCCCCCTATAAGTTCACTTCTCTCTTCTTGGGCCTTCTGAGAATCCTAGAAGGTCACTGGTCAAAGGGCCGTGTTGACAGCAAAAAAGGAAACTGAGAAACGGTGGCCCACCTCACTGTTGCCACCCGCCAGGACCCAGCTTCTAGAAGGGCCTCCATCATTTATGTATCAAATGCTTTGGACACTCTTCCCTCCCCTGACCCAACAGGTGATGAAATAAAAAGGTTTAGCTGTCCTACAAAAGGTTTGCTGGGAGCTGACGGGAGGGGGCAGGCATTGCTGGTAAGTGATGACGCCCAGGATAGGAGGGTGAAAAGCAGAGCGTTTCCCATCCCACCTCCATCAGGCTAGGGGGCTGCAGAATTTTCTAGAAAGATGAAGGTTTATCTGGAAAGTGCCGAACTAAGCGTCTGAGTGCAAAGTGATGGAGACTGAGCAGAGGGAACCTCGTGAAGAGATTCAGGAGGATCATCTTAGCGTGTGGTTTTCCCTGTAGGCACAATGGTGCAGACATACGTGTAAATGCAGCCGGGATCACATTGGCCATCCTGCCCCATCTTCCTTCCTCTCTCCTCCTGGGGCTGATAGCGAAAAGCCGTGCATAGGCAGATGAACCGTGTCTGCCTTCTTGTAAAGCGTCCCTCTACTTTGTTACTCATGTCTCTTCTTTTATTCGTTTCCTTCTTTCTTTAGCGAGGATTCTGGAGCACCCTTGTCAGCCCACCTGGTGCAACCATCCTCAAGAGAGTTGTGGCCTCTCTGCCCTCTCTCCCCATGAAGGGTGTGATCCAGCGGATACAGTGAAGCGATGTCACGGCAGGGTGGGAATGAAGTAGTGCCACGTGGGCAGGAAGCAAGACGAACACAAGGACGCGGGTGAGAGACCCCAGCTCACGGAGGAGGTCAAAGCCAACTGAAACTGGGACGATAGCAAGTGAACTGAAGGACACCCCTGCCTCAGAGCGGTGGCAAGTGGTAGCCCCCCCTTCAACTCCGCGCCTGTATAAACGAGTGGGGTTTCAACTCTGCCTCTGCCACCTTCTGGTTCAATGCCCCGGGTAGGATGCCGAATTGTTCTCTTTCCCTGTTCCCTCCTTTGTAAAATGGAGTATAGGAAACCTGACTGCGCCTCTTATATGTACGAGCAAAACAGTTCTTGATGTATGGCCGTGGGAACCTCTGAACGCTTTCAAAGGCTCCATGAAGTCAAAACCGTCCGTGGGAGATACTGAGACGGCGTTTGGTTGCTCTCTAACGGAGTTTTCCAGAAACCACAAATGTGTGACATCATAAAAATCAAACTCGAGTATCAATCTAGCTGTCTTTGAGTATGCTTAGGAAACGGATTTAGGAAAATGTAAAATGTGTCATTCTTTTCACTATTTTTTTTTTCAGTCTCATAAAATAAAACTAAACGGGCTGGAGAGATGGCTCAGCAGTGAAGAGCACTGGCTGCTCTTCCAGAGGACCCAGGCACAATTCCCAGCACCCATATGGCAGCTCTCAACCATCTGCAACTCCAGTTCCAGGGGATCCCATGTCCTTTTCTGGACTCCTCGGGTACTTACACACTTGCTGAACAGACATCCATGGAGGCAAGGCTCATTCACATAAAAATAAATAAATAAATAAATAAATAAATAAATCTATGGAAAAAGAGATGTTACTTATAAAGGCTGTATGGTGGAACTCGCCTGTGATCCTAGCGGCAGGAGGGTGAGAAAGTCAAGGCTCCGGTACATAGCAAAATCAAGGCCAGCCCAAGACGAGATCCTGTCACCAAAACGAAGGCTTTTTTCTGGAGAACCAATTAGTAAATACTTATTTTCCTAACACCAGATAAAATCTATATAAACAAAAGTTCTTCGGGGTCTTCAACCAATTTTTGCAGCAAACTAGCAAGTTTATGACTCAGCCCTTATGAGATGTTTACATCAGTGCCGGATTCCTGGGGGTCCTTGGTCACTGTGGGCTGTCAGTCATCAGATTTGCATGCGAAAAGACTTAGCTTTGCTGGTCACGGTGATGCATGCCAGTAATCCCTGCACTTGGAAGATGGAGGCAGGAGGGTCAGGGGTGCAAGGCCAACTCTGGCAACACAGGATTTTTCCAGGCCAGACTGACGCTGCGTAAGACCTTGTCTCAAAACCAATAATTAAAAAAAAAAAAAAAACAACAATAGATTAATTAAAGCTCTAACCTTCCAGCACTGACCTTGTGTTGTTTCCTATCTTCTACACACCCAGATACTTCCTCCGTTGCCTGGATCTCTGCTTGTTCCCTGCTTTCTATCAGCCCTGGCCTCTCCTTTCACCCGCAGCCTCACTGCCCTTGCAACTTCAGGCATCACTTACCTTTTTCTACACTTGTGCCCCCAGAGAAAGCCAGTAGCCACTTTCAGGACCCAGGTACCACCTGCTGGGCCTAGAGAGCCTTTGTTTACACTTCCATCCATCAAGCTATTTGTTTGTGTCTTTAGCTAACAAGCTGTGGGTGATGACAGGCACTCGGGTGACTGTGGGCATTGTTCTAAGGGTTCTGGCTTGGAGAGCTCCTTGAAGGCTTATTTGGGTTCACTTATTTCATCATGTTTTATTTTAAGGGAATTACTGCTGGGCAAGCCTGAGCCGGATGGGGCTCATCTGACTAAGGATGCAGCATAAATGCCCTGGGGCAAAACCGCCTCCAAATGTCTTCAGAGCCAGGAATGACAGAGATAGGACATCTGTGGGATGGAGCTAGAGAGAGATTCTGAAAGAATGCCCATTTGTGACAGTTTATTAAATCAAAAAAATCTTCCATGACCAGAAACTCTAAGAATTACAAACAAATACAAATAGTAAAAAAAAAAAAAAAAAAAAAAAAAAAAAAAAAAAAAATTCAAATAAGCTGTTGATGAAAAATATATGGAGGTGAGGCTGTCTGAACCTCAAAGATGAACAAGGATAAAAACAAGCATTTGGCTAAAGATGTAGCTGAGTGATTGAGCACTTGCCTAGAATGTACAAGGTCCTGGAATTGGTCCCTGGCACCAGTAAAGCAAAAGCACAAAAACCAATACAGTGTAATCTTCCCCTTGCTTTTTAAATGTTTATTTTTAACATATTTATTTAACGTGCATGGGTGCTTTGTCTGCATATATATCTGTGCACCATGTGTGTGCCTGGGGCCCACAAGAGGCCAGGAAAAAAAACATTAGATCCCCTGAATCTGGAGTTACAGAAGGCTGTGAGCTGCCATGGGGGTGCTGGGAATCAAACCCAGGTCCTCCGGAAGAGCAGCCAGTGTTCTTCCTCCTAAGCCATCTCTCCATCCTCTTTTGTTTTATTTAACTCAGTGATTTCCTAACCTTGGTTGTGTGAAACCACATCCAGTTCCCACTTGTGCTGTTTACTTAATGTTTTCTCTGAACTGTCTCACCTTTTGAAAAATTTTAAGCTGTTTTTGATAGGAACGTTCAAACTTTGGAGGTAGAAATTTAGTACTCTTTGCTAATAACTAATCCCAACAACAACCAAATACTATTACTAAACTCTAGCTAGGCTCTGTAACTCAGCTACTGACACCAGTACCGTGTTAAAAAAGTTTGTTGGCTGGGCCTGTTATATGGGCCTGCCATCCCAGCTGCGCAGGAGGCTGTGGCAGAAGGATTGCAAGTTGCAAGTTCAAGACCAGCCAGGTCACGTTAGACTCTAAATAAGAAGCAAAAGGGAGGAGGGAGGGAGAGATGGTTCAGCAGTTAGGAACACCAGCTGCTCTCAGAGAGGACCTGGGTTCCGTTTCCAGGACCCACACGGTGGCTCACGACCACCTGCAACTCGAGTTCCAGGGATCCTCTGCTCTCTTCCGGCCTCCATAGGCATCGGGCATGCACATGGCATGTATACATAGGATCAGGCAAACACTCATATACATAAAATAGTAAAGTAAAAACAAATATTTTAAAAGTAAAAAGAAGCCAGGGAAGTAGGGCATAGTGGCACATGCCTGTAATCCCAACATCAGGAGTGGAGACAGAGATCAAAAGTTCAGAAGTTCAGAGGCAGTCTGGGCTACATGGGATTTTTATCCCAAATAACAAACACAACAGTAAAGGCTAGGTAGGGCTTAGTGCAAAGGCCCAGGTTCAAACTTTAGTACCACCACTGTAGACACGCTTTTGGCTACTTTATTGTTATTGGTGTTGTCTTCCTGCACCACCCCTATCCCTTCCCACCCCCTAACACTAGGTAGGAGAGAAAAAAGGATAGAGGGGAAAGGGGGCTTAGATCTCTTTAGACAATCTCCTGCTGATTGGGGCTTCAAATTCTTTGCTGCAAGTTCAGTCTTTGTCAGCAGAATATCTCCAACCAGCAATGAGCAATCCAACCAGCAGCAGGGACCACCAGCAGCAGCCAGAGCTATTTCTCTTGGGGCTCTGGCAATTTTATACCCTCTCAAGAGTCCCCAGAATTTCAAATGTAAACTATCTTCAGTTGGCAGAATCACACACTGGCAGGCCAGCGCATGGGGTAAATCAGAGTTAGCTGCTACGGACAGTCTGAAGCAGCCCCATATCCCACACCTGGGATTAAAATGAAAGCATATTCACAAAACATAACTGGGTTTTTAAAGAAACCAAAAATCTCACTACATACCACCAAAAGAAGAAGGTTAGCCAGCTCTGAGCAAGAGACTGGGAAGATGGTGTGACACCAAAGAGAGCCTTGCTTCTTGACTTAAGGGTTCAAAGCATGAACCACCTTCAGGGAACATATCAGGGCCACTCTTACCTGTGAGCATAGCTCCAAGACCAAGCACTACATTTCCTGGCTCTATCCTCGTGCCCAGAGCCCACGTGATGCACTGCAGGTACTCAGTATCTGTTGACTGCATGGATTAATTAACATGCAAAGCGAAAGAGGCCCAGGTTCACTGAAATAGTCCTTACACTAGGAAATGCTTGAGCATGGGCAAGTCTATGAAGAGGAAACCAAATAAATCCTATCCCAGGCGTGCAGTGGGAGAGTTTGCAGAATCAGACAGCTCTGGGTGTATGTGGAACTCACTGATGTTAGGGAAATGAGCAAGGTATAGAGAGGCAAGGCATAGAGCAGTGCATAGTGTGCTTCCGTTATCTTATATTTTGACATTTTATTAATTTGGGTCTGTGTATTGCTCTTGGGCGTGGGTGTGGCTGTCAGACGGCAACTTTTGGGAGTCAGTTTTCTCCTTCCACCATGTGGGTCCCAGGAATTGAGCTCAGGTGGTCAGGCTTGAGGCTAGGAGGTTTTAGCCACCAATCCATCTTGCCAGTCCTGCCTCCATTAAATTTTATTTGTATTTTTTATTTGTTTTTTTTGAGACAGCGTTTGTCTCAAAGGTCTGACAAAATGGCTGAGTGAGTATGTGTGCTTGTATACAAGCCTGAAGACATGAGTTTGATCCCCAAGGAGAGAACAAACTCTCAGAAGTTTGTTCTGTGCTATGTCACACACACACACTAAATAAAGGGGGCCTTATGAATGCATGCATGCTGTATGTTGGTAGATACATAAGATATATTGAGAAAATATAAAGAAGCAGGTGAAAATGGTTTATTCAACAGAGGACACCAGGGCGTAAACATATTTGATCTTTGGCAGTGTGCACCATCACCTACACCAACTGCTCAATAAGCAAGAAAAAAAAACAAAAACAAAAACAAATGATACTGAAAAGCAAAGAAAAAAGCTGCAAGAATTGGAAAAAGAATCAGCTTTGCATGAGCTCCGTGTGACTTAGATCTGTGGCCTGCCACACACCGTCTAGTGTACCACAGGGAGAACCCTGTACCCCCTTACGGAAAAGCCCTATCAATACGTCACCGATTATTGGGAACACTCCTGTCCCAACTGGAGTCTGCACTAGTCTCTGGAACCTGGCACCTGAATTTCCCCTCCATCCAGTTTGAGCATTCTTTATCTCACCTGAGTAAAACCTATCTTGTTCCCAATCGACCCATTTGTAGTCAGGAAATCTTTGATTGACAGCCCCGGTAGGCACTTCAGCCCATTACAAGTCACCCACCCCTTTCCACAGCTTTCCCGGGGGTGGGGGGGCCTCTCTCAGGAAACAGGAGTGGCACTGTCAGCGCACCCTGGCTGTAGACCTGGCTGTTTTCGTCTCTGTGTGTTTCTTAATCCTAAGGAGCACATACTTAAGGATATTTTAAGGTCTTTGCTCAGTATTATATCATCCCGGGGTGTCTTTTTCTATTGCTCGCCACCTCATTTTTTGAGATACGATCTCTCGTTGAACCTGGAGCTCACTGACTTAGTTAGTCTGTCTGGCCAGCAAGCGCCTGGGCTCCACCTGTCTCTGCCTCCCCAGCGCCAGGATTTCAGACATGCCCCACCGTGCCCAGCTTTTCGTGTGGATACTGGGAACCTGGACTCAGGTTTTCATGCTTGTGGGCGGGCATTTAACCAGCTGAGTCATCCGCCCGGTCCCCTGTTGTGCTATTTTACCCTTATTTGGAATCAGGTTTATATGCATGTCTATGTGAGGGCATACACACACACACACACACACACACACACACACACACACACACGCATGTGTATGTGGCCCATGGGGGCCGACAGAGGGTGTTTGTTCCCCTGGATCTGGATCTCGGGTGGTTGTAAGCCACCTCACATGGGTGCTGTGGACTGAATCCTCCGGAAGAGTAGGAAATGCTCTTAGCCACACCATTTCTCCAGCCACTGTGTCACTTTTTTTTTCTTTTGTTTTTTAACAGAGTCTTATGTAGCTGATGCTGGCCTTGAACTAGCTATATGACCAAGGATGACCTTAAACTTCTGATCATACTGACTCCCCCCCCCCCCCGTTCAAAGGTCACTGCCACATACCATCACATCTAATCCATGCTGTGCTGGGGATTGAATCCAACCCTCCGATGAAGGACTTTACCCTTGAGCTGACTTTCATTCCTATGCTTCCATGCCACCAGACTCCGAGTCTACACCCTAGAAAGAAAAAAGGGAGTAGGGCAAAGGGCAAAAGACAGAAGGGTACGTGCTAGCTAGGTCTATCCATCTCCCTGGACAGGATTGGGTAACAGTCATTCTGGCTGCAAGGGAGCCAAGGAAACATACTAAATAGTTCACCACTATAACTAAATGAGAGTTCTGATCATACATAAAGGAGAGAGTGGAAACCCCGCAAGCAAAGGACACTTCAAGCTAACCCTATATTAAGCTGGAATGGAGTGGAAGTTTTGGTGTCTTTAAAAATTCAGTTATGTTATGTAAACATGCTTTTGTTTTAATCCCAGGTGTGGGATGTGGGGCTGCTCCAGACTGTCACAGCAGCAGACTATGTGCCTCAGGCGGGCTCAGAGAGGGCGTGACCTATGTCAGCTGCAGACAGTTTAATTCTGAGGACTCTGGAGAGGGAACAGATGCCAGAGCCAGGAAAGAGATGGGGAGGGGTTCTCTGAAAAAGAAGAAGGTTGCTGCTGCTCCTGTTTGCTGTTGATGCAGTTTGACTAGAAGACGTTGGAGATCATCGTGAAACAAAGATTGGGCTTGCCCCCAAGGAACTACGTCCCTAACCAGCAGGAAGCAGTAAAGAAACATGCTCTGCCCCTTTGCCTTCTAGCCTTCTTTCTCTCCTACCTAGTGTTGGAGGGCTGGGAGATATTAGGAAGGATAAGGGTTGGAAGGGAGGTAGAGATAAAAAGAACCCCATTAAAATAGATAAAAAAGTACACCTACACTGGAACTGAATCATCAGGCAATCAGAAGCCATTAACATTTATGAGTGTGAGAGTAACGATGTAAAAATGATTGGCACGTAGATGAACATGGTGGCGCACCCCTTTAATCCCAGCACTAGGAAGGCAGAGGGAGGTGGATCTCTGGGCATTTGAGGCCAGGTCTGGTTCTACATAGTGAGTTTCAGAACAGCCAGAGTTTCGGGGGGGGGGGGGGGCGGGGGGGAGAAAAGAAAGGATTGACACAGAAAAGAAAGTAGGAGAAAAAGATGGGAGGAGAGACAAAGGGCGGTTCCAAACACCAAGGGAACTGCTGGAAGGGTAAGTCGGTGTGACTTGAGATTCCGAGGCGCGGGGCCTGGCAGTGACATCATTAACGCAGAGACAGCAAAGCAGAGATGGGGAAGCCAGGTAGCTAGAGAGTAGACACATCCTCTGGGCCAATGGCAATTCTAGACTGGAGCTCGGGATGAAGGTCACAACGGAAGGTGTCAGTTTAGGAGTCAACAGCTAGGAGAAGACAAGGAAAGGGACAGAGAAATGGAAATGCCCCATCCAAAGCCAACAGGATCCTCTCTCTTAAATAATCATAAAAGCTCATGGCCCCAGCATCCTAGATGTACCCCTCCATCCCTGGTCACATTCCATCCTCCATAGCTTCTTGGTACTGGATCTCTCCATGTGGCTAATCTGTCCCAAATCTCCACCTTCCGCCACTGCCCTGGTCCAGCCCCATCCCATCTAACCCGACTTACTGCCAAGCTCTGCAGCTGACCTGCTCTGTAACTGCCGCCCCGCTACACATTTTGGAAGGGGAATTTGAACTAAGATTTCATTCTAGAGATTTAATCTGTCTTTCCCCCAGCCCTGTCTGCTACTTATGAATGCCTTCTGCAGTCCAAGTCATAGATTTCAGAGTCAGCTACGTCCCTGTCCCTTACAGCTGACATCTGGTTCCCCAAACGGGTTGAATGTCCTTCATCTTCATCTCCATGCCTTCACACGTCACTCCTGCTCCCGTGCTGCTTATCTCCCAGACCTGGCAGCAGTCAGGATGAGGGGTACCTCTCCCAGGAAGCTGTCTTATGTGGCATTCCTTCACCCAGTAGCTCCTTTGCCTTTTACACTGTATTGCTGATCCCCCTATGAATGACAGGCCTCTTGCCTCATTCATCGATATCACCAAGGACTTCAGCATGGGCCAGCTTGCATGCTATGTGCTCAGTTGATGTTTGCCGAATGACTCAGTGAAGCCAGGAACTAATGAGAATTCCAAGGGAAAGAATGCAGAAGAGCTAGGGGCTCGGAACTAAAATTTGGCATGTGCTCGGTTGTTAGAATGCTTGTGTAGCATTCATGAAGTCCTGAGCCCAATCCCCAGCAGAAAATCAGAAGTTCAAGAGCATCTTCAACCTTGGCTTCTGAGAGCCTGTCTTTAAAAAAAAGAATAGGAATGAGCTGGTTATGGTGGCACATATCTTAAATCCCAGTACCTAAGAGGTAGAGGCAGATAGATCTCTGTGAGTTGGAGGCCAGCCTTGTCTACGTAATGGGGCTATCTCAAGAGAGGGAGGAGGAAGAGACAGAAAACACAAAAGGACTGGCCCCAAATGTCATTGGTTTTCAGCAATATGTCCCCTTTAACTCCCTCTTTCAAGTCTCTTGGTCCTCTAGGATAGTCTCCCTGAGACCCCTCCAAGAGTTAGTCCCTACTTCCCCCACACCTAGGCTATGCGCTCTGCCGTCCAGCCCTCACTTTCTTTGCAGCTCATTGAGCCCTGAAAGCTCACAGGCCAGACTAGAGGCTCCAGGGAAAACTGGAAGCCAGAAGATACAGAAAATGCAGGCTTCCCCTTCCCCCATCTTTATCTTGAGTGGGAGCTGTGGAAGTGGGTGTGTCTGCTGTGTGGTTCCAGCTCTTCCCCAGGGACCCTGGCTCCCCGCCTCTGACTGCCCTTGCCCTGTCTGGCCTTCCCGCCAGGGGGCAGGCGTGGCTTCCTGCTCACAGTTGTCTTCTGTTGGTCTTCCCCATTCTTCCATCTCCTGTGTAACTTTTTCTTCCATGAAATACTGTCTGAACTTAGAATGGGTCTGCTTGCCTGGCCGGAACCTTCCTGACACAACATACTCCATCCCTCTGTCATCACACCCCCAATACCCAGGCTGACTCAAGTCCTCACCTGAAGTGACTTAGATTCGGCCCCTCACTAGAATAAAAGCTCCCTGGGGGCAGGGACTGGTCTAGCGCTCAGCGACTGACCCCTATGTGCTCAGCAACTCACACTGTGCAGTACAGAGAGGCAGGAACTGAAACACAGGCATTTAACAGGATCCAAGTTAGTAGGTGTTCACAGGGGAGGTAGGCAAAGTCACACTGCGAGCAAGGAGTGCACACAAATGGAAGACACTGGGAAACAGCATACAGGAAAGCCAATGGGGAAGGTGTTGCTGAGTTGGTTGGTTATTTTTCGGCTGGGAGCTTGGTCGCATTCATGGGCTGAAAGGAAGATGCTAAAGGAGCAAAATGTTTTATGGCAAGAGAAGCTGATGCACTGGGTGTAGAAAAAGATGACATAAGTGGCCTCGCATGAGGATTAAAGCCGTCAGAAGGGTCAGGGATGGTTTTTATTTTTTTGAGACAGCATTGCATGTAGCCCAGGCTGGCCTTCCCATATAGCCAAGGATGATCTTGACCTTTGATCTTCTTGCCTCTACTTTCTGAGTGCTGGGACTGCAGGTCATGCCATCATTCTGGGCACAGGGCTTCATGCAACAACAAAAAGGCAAGCATTCTACCAACTGAGTCACATCTTCAGATGCTATGGAAACTGGAGGTAGGGAGGTGAGCTAGAAGGGGGAACCCAATCAAGAGAAGAATAGAAGTCAAACTATGGCTTCCTCTGATGGCACCAAAGTCAGGGAGGGGGTCTCAGACAGGTATGTCCAGGCCTGTTCCTGGTAAGGCTATCTTTGTCCAATGCCTGTTGGAGACTTCCATTTAGACAGCTCCACCCTTTGCCAAGACTCGCAGCTCTTCTCCCTCTCATCCTAACCCTCTCTCCCTTGCCAGTTCTGTACAACATCAACTACAGTATGTGATAAGATGGTCCAGCAAACAGAGGTCAGCAGCAGCATGCAGCAGTGTCCTGGGAAATGTTTAACAAATAGATTGGATGGGGGCTACTCGGGTTTATGCTATTTGCCAATTTCTGTGGTGCAAATAGTCCCACTTCAAGCTGCCAACAAGAGGTCACAGCCATCCCTGTATCTATGTATGTTTCTTCTACTGTTTCCTGCAATGGAAGTTTTGGTTTCTTTGTATGTTATATAAATATGCTTTTGTTTTAATCCCAAGTGTGGAATCCCAAGTGTGGCACGGAGAGGGGCATGGTCTCGGACTATGAGAATAGAAATATGAGAACAGAGAAAGAGACCATGGGGCGTTCGGTGTTGGCACGTGGCATGGAGCAGTTTGGAGAGACCAGAGGCCAGAGACCAGAGATAGTGTGGTGGTTTGGAGGGGGGCACAGCAGTGTGGAGGAGCCTGCAGTTGATGGAGATTGGTATAGAGCCCTAAAAATACCCCTTGACCCTAAGTAGCCAAGAGAAATAAAGTGTCTGGGCCCCCCCTCCCCACTAACTTTTTCTCTCTCCTACTTAAGGTTGGGGGGTTGGTGGAAGGGAAGTAGAGGCCTAAACACCCCAAATAAAATAGAATTTTTTAAAAGACCACTGCAGGTGGCTTTCTGCTACAGCTCCTCCATCCCCCACCCAGATGTCTGGGGCAGGTCCGAACTGGGGACCAGCTATAACATCATGGCTGCAGCTCACATAGGCCCCTAGCGGGAGGAAGCATACCTCCAGGAATGTCTGCCCCTAGGCCTAGGTCCTTTCTCACACCAGCCCTTGCCTGAACTCAAGATGGCACAGGAATGTGGCCTCAAGATCCACAGGCACTCACCTGGTTCACCCAACACCCTCTTACTAGACATGACCTCGTACTGCACATGTGCTAAGGCCAGAAGACAACTTCCGTTCTCCAGGGCAAGCAGAAGAGGACAAATGACCCAAGACAGCATTGTCTCACCACTGCACCCAGCTCCACAGGACTGACGGGGGTACCTGGATCCTTGAACCCTGAAGTCTCTGTGGAGCCCTGCCGGCAGGGGGTGTGAGGTGCTGTGTTCTTTGAATCCTGGGTCTTCTTGTACAGTAACTTCTGTAAAGTGACTCTGGGAAAGTCACCTCTTTTCCAGGCTTCGGTTTGCTGAGGACAGCAACACTACAGGGGTTCTCGGGCAAGGGCAGCTGCCTCTCCTGGGAATGTTCTGCAATACCCCAGAGGCTTTTTTTTTTTTTTTTTGTGTGTGTGTGTGTGTGTGTGTGTGTCGTTATGCAGGGTATAGGAGGATGTTTTCCTAACCTAGCAGACTCTGTCAGGAGTGCTCTTCAACATCCTACAGTGCCAGGGCTGCCCAATCGGTGACGGTGAACTATCCAACACAAAAGGTCAAGACTGAGGCTATGCACACAACACTTAGCGTCTCGCTCACATTCTTTTGTTTGTTGGTTGGTTGGAGACAGCCAGGCTGGCCTCAAACTCGCTCTGTAGGTGAAGATGGCATTGAACACCTGATCCTCCTACTTCTGCCTCTCCAGTGCTGGGATTACAGCCCTGTGTCACTGTATCTAGCTGGTTTATGTTCTTAATCTCTTAAAAGCCAGAAGAATGGGAGCAGAGGATAATGGCACATGCCCGGAAGATGCTTGGATGTTATCCATGCCTTTGCATGATAACTTTGAGAATTAATCTTTAAAAAGAGACATGTAAGCAAAACAACAACAAAAATAAAACAGAGGCTGGGCTGGGAACAGTACGTGGCTGTAATCCCAGGACTGGAGAGGTGAAAGCACGAAGAAGTTTGAACCCAGCCTGGGCTAAATAGGGAACTATAGTCCACAGAGACCTGAGAGAGAGAGAGAGAGAGAGAGAGAGAGAGAGAGAGAGGACCAGGAATACATGGCCAAGTATCTCCCTATGATATGCAAAGCCCTGGATTTGGATCTTCAGCTCTACAAAACAAAACAGACCCTGCCGTTCTTTCAGATTGGCGAAGCCTTCCCCTCCTGTTTCCAAACCTGAAACAGACGGGATGTGAAACCCCCCTGAGAGCCAACCCTGGGAGCCCAGCACTGCCCGAGGGATGAGTCACCCTGTAAATGTCAATTATTTTATTTAAGGCTGAGCTGAAGTTGCACAAGTGACTCAGGGCTAGAAGCCTGCCCAGACTGTCATGACTTAGACCAGGAGGAAGTTAATTCGGCCCTGAAGCTCTCCTACAGGGTGGGTATTTCAAGATTCAGAGACACCCAGTCCTACCTGGGGGAGAGGGGAGGGGTGTTTGCTCCTCACCTCACACCCTCTGGAATCAGAGAGGAGAAAAGTAGCCCTGCTTTTCTCTGATGCTTTCCTTGCTAATGAGTCTGGTGGCTGTTACACACACATGCACGCACGCACCTGCAGTGGACCTTCTGCAGAGCTCTGAGTCAATACAGAGTTTACTTCTCACTAATATGCCCTATTGCGTGTAGGCTTAAAGGCCTATTCCACATTGGCGGAATAGGCAATACACATAAGGGAACAAGGACCAGAGATGCTATCAGGAAAGCTAGTAAGCACAGAAACGCAGGTTGTCCTAAAAAAAAAAAGAAAGAAAGAAAGAAAGAAAAGGAAGGGGGAGAGGAAGACGGCAAAAATGAGCCAGCCCTGCAGGGAGAATCTGCAGAATCTGGGCCTGTTGCCCACGTCTTTCCTGAGAAGTGCTTTGCCCAGAGGCAAGCAGGTGGTGGGAGGGAAAAGACAGACACCCAGGACCTGATACCAACCTGTACATCTGGCCCAACTCTGCCTTTCTCTGAGTCACTGAAACACCAAACCCCAGGAATGGAAGGAGCTTTTCAGAAGCCCCCAGGCCATTTTTTTTTTCTTGCTTTACCATCTCTCAACTAGCCACTGGCAGAGCCAAGATATATCCCAGAGACTGACTCTTAAGTATAGGCTCTGTGAGAGTCACAGCCAGAAATACTCCTGGGGCTAACACTTGACGTGGTTGACATTAAGATGACATGAACTAGAGCTATGAGCAACCACGGGCTTCGCTCTAACATATTTCTGGCCCAGGGGAGTGGGTGAGCTTCTCTGTTGCAGGCTATTTTGTTTTGTTTTCACACAGAAGTCTGGCTATGCAGCCCAGACCAGCCTCAAACTTGTCATCCTCCTGCCTCAACCTCCTGAGTGCGCGCCAGGTTGTGGGATTTCCTCGTTGTCTAAATGAATGGCCTTTCTTGGTGTCCAGCAACAGATGTCTGCTCAAACAAGTCTCCAGTAGGAAGCTAGGTCTGCAGAGTGGTCACAAGCAGACAGTGGCCTGGCCCTGGTTCAAACCTTTCCAGACAGGATGCTTACTTCTCAGCCCAGTCAAGGAGACGACTACCTACTCCCCCTAATACAGCCAGTCCCTGCACTGACAGTTAGGATTCCTAGCGAAGTCCCTACCGTCACCGTGTCTTTCATCCTGGAAACCTTCAAGAATGTATATACTTGTAAGTTCTTGTTACCAGTAAAGCTTGTGGCACAGTAGAAAGCCTAAAAAATCCGTACTTTCTCTACACTCCCTCCCCCCCCATAAAAAGGGCACTGTGCACATCACATCTTCAAAGATCAGGTCTTCCTGGCTCTGCAGTTTAGGGTGGACTGTGCGCGGCACACACACACACACACACACACACACACACACACACACTCACACCAGGGGTAGCTTCTCCAGGGGTGGAAGAGGGTTGGACCACGCCATCTGCACGCTCCCTAAGACTGGCGTTTCAACAACACCCGGCCTGTCCTATGTAAGCCTTTGGCTCCCCACGCATCTCGAGGGCAGGCACTGTAACCTCATCCTCACAGACTTTACAGCACGAGGCACACAATAAGTGTGCTCCATAAAAGTGTTTCTCGCCCCACTAGGCTCCCACGAAGCAGCCACGCCCTCAAGCAGAAAGGAGAGAGAGAGAGAGAGAGAGAGAGAGAGAGAAAGCCTCGCCGTGTCCACGGTAACCACAGCCGAAGCTGGGAATGCCCACGCATGCGTACAGCCGCCCTTCCTTCCCGTAACCTCAAAAAGAATGCAACCCGTAAAAAGGTTTTGCCAGAAGTTGAGAGCGCATGTGTGGTTCCACCAACACCCTCGTCTCCTCCGCCTACCGCCCGCCCATCCACCCAGCAGTCGCCTCTAGAAACCCTGGCCGGAAGCAGTGGCCATTTTGGGAGGTCTCGCTATCCAATCGCTGCTGGGAAGCGACGGCAGGCCGGCCGGGACTAGACATCTTATTGGCTAATTAGCAGGAATGGGCGGGATCAAGGGTCGCGGGGCGGCCAAAGAAAGGAGGCGGGGAAGCTCGCAAAGTCGCAGCCACGGGGGGAGGCGTGGTCCGGGGCGGGGCTCGGCAGGGGGCGTGGTCAGGGAGGGGCAGTTGGGGCCCCGAGCGATCGCTGGCCAGCGAAGCGCCACACTCGCTCGGTAGAGGACAGCGGCGCTCCGCCGGTAGGTGAATGGGCAGAACCTCGATACCTCAGGTGGGGCGCTGAGGGAGCGGGCGGGAGAGGGGCGCCTCCCAGGCCGGGGCCAGCCTGCAGCCTGGCCGTCCGTGAGGGCTGGCTGGGATGGACGGCCGGGTGTCTGCGGTCTAGCTCGCTCGCACGCGCCGCGCCACCAGCGCCACGCTTGCAACGCCTTGCTCCTCCGGAGCCTCCAGGCCGCGCACCCGCGGGTCACACGCTTGCCCCGAACGCGCGCGGGTACTCCCTACTGTCCCTTCCCCAGCATCCGTGCTGCCATCGACCAGCCTCCCCCCTGCCCGACCGCCCCAGCGGTGAAACGCGCCGCTTTTCCCTGCCAAGTGCTTCGGAGGTCACTTGTTCTGAGAGACCGGAGCGGAGACTGGCCTTGGCACTCAGCAGGACGGTGCTAGTCGCTGAAAGTCATCCTCCCTCCTCGATGATCTTGACCCTGGTGTGTAATTCCGAGTTCTACTCGGGACTCTTGGTGTCTGTTTATGTGTGCCAGTCCCATCTTGGAAGCTCATCCCGGCGCTGGCAACTTGCAGCCACCTGTCACCAAGTAAAATGAAACGTTTGTCCGAGGCAGAGATTTCCACCTGCTTTGGAGCCTCATCGTGTTTATTAATTTCAGACAAAGTCCTTTTTTTTTTTTTTCTTTCCTAAATTGAGGTTAAAAGATGGCTCTCAGGTATAAGGATGGATGGGGGTGTGTGTGCATGGGATGTAAAGAAGAGGATGAGTTTCAAAAATCAGTGTATTAATGACAATTTTTTGTTGTTGTTGATTGGAGACAATGGACACTAGTGACAGGATTACAGGCCCTAAAAGTGAATGAAACTAGTGATGAGGGTGGCGCCAAGACCAGTGAACTTTGGAACACTGGCACTGTAGCTAGAAACTTAAGTCCTCCGGAAAGATTATAGTGTCCTAACATTGGTGATGCAGGTTTTTTCGTAGTGATGTTCCTGGTTAGTGATAGCTGTGGTAAGATGGACAGAATGCTGTCCAGTTGATAGGTGAAGTACCTGAACCAGGTGTGTGGGGGTGACATCTTGTCTGAGGCCTCCGAGCCATGAGTGAGGGTAAGTTCTCCAGAAATCTGAATTAGGACTGTATTAAGGTAACTGTGATAAGGGAGGGGGAAGGTTTGTGGTGATACTATTTTTGCTCTTAATGTGAAAGGGTGCTTTGAAGGTTCCTGACTTGCTTAGTGGTACATGTGGATTTCCTCTCGTATTTAAAGTGATGTCAGAGGCAATTCCTTTGGATCGACGCCAGCTTCTGAGTTTTTCAAACGCCTTTTAAAACATCTTGAAAACTAGACCTGGTAGGCACATACCTGTAATCCCATCACTTGGGAGGCTAAGATAAGAGATTGCTGTGACTTTGAAACCAGTTGGGGCTTCATAGCAAGATCCTGTCTCAGAACACCGGAAAGGGGAAAAAAAAAAAAAGAAAGAAAGAAAAGAAAGAAGAAGACATCCTGATTTATTTGGAAGAGTGTGATAAATTTCTCAGAATATCTCATAATAATATGTCTGACTTTAATTTTAGAAATAAGTACCCAACTGTACATACCCAGAAACATATACCAGTAGTTTGTGAAATCAAATGGTACTAAGTGATCAGGCTTTAGGTCATTCTGATTGTTTCTGGGTAGAAGGAGCAGTTCTGAAGGTTTTTAAATTTTTATTTTTAGTTTTTATTTTTTGTTATTTATCTATTTCCTCTGGTGTCTGTCAGCGTTTGTGGGAGTGGCACCACAGAAAGAGACCGTGCCAGATGAACCTTCCTCTGTTAAGCAAAAACGCCTGGTTTTGCCGTTCAGCCTTGGCAGACAGAAGTGTGGTTCCTCATTTTGCTTCTCCTGGTGAACACTGATTCCTTTGTGATCTGCTTGGAGTGTTTGTGTGTGAGAGGACAGGGCTCACCCTGATTGGTTGTCCAGCCCTTGGCAGCTGTTGTGAGTAGACAGGGTTCACCCTTAACTAGGGGCTGGTAGGAGATTGGAGGGTGTCGAGGAGATAAAAGCTTAAATCCAGGTTTGTTTGTGTAGGCTAGTTTTCCCCCTCTTGAGAGTTTTGTGTTATCACTTTGGCCTGTGAAGGTCACTTTTAATTTTCTTTTCTTTTCTTTTTTTTTTTTTTTCCTGTCTCAGTGGACAGCACACAGACTTCTCACAGGTGCTTCTGCCCGAACTCACAGGTTCATCCTGGCTGGCTTGACAGATGTTTTGTTTTGTTTTGTTTTGTTTTTGTGAGGAGAAAGAAGAAAACTGAAAACCAAATTCAGCCCAAGCAAAAAAAGGTCAGCTTGCTGCACATGCAGGAGGCCTTTCCACCGATGGCTCCCATCAGCTCGATGCTTTTTTTTTTTTTTTTCCTGGCAAAAGGTTAAAATGCAAGTAAAATTCTGCTTTCGTGATTAATAAGTCACTACCGCAGTTGCGTCTGATGCTTCCTGTTTGCCCCATTTTAGTATTTCAGTTAAACTGGAGGCATCTGAGCACTCTGGGCACGTCAGGAGGTACCAGCACGGAGCCGGTGGGGCGGTTTGGAGAGTGGACTTGGGGAGCTGTAAGGATAAGTCAGGCCTCCTCTCTCTGCACACCAGGATCCCGAATAAGGGAAAGGAACGGGCTGGGCGTCCTCTCGGGGAGGGCGAGAGTTTCAAGTGTGAACACTCTGTTTACTTGGTGACACTGGCTGCAAGGCTGAGGGCAGGAGAGGACCAGGTGGAAGGCCGGCCCGTGGAGGAGAGGATTTCTGCATTTCTGAGCAGGGTCCTGAGCCCTGAGCTTCTCTCCCTGCCTGAGTGACAGCGTGAAG
The DNA here is from genome assembly GCF_030254825.1 of Meriones unguiculatus. NCBI lineage: Eukaryota > Metazoa > Chordata > Mammalia > Rodentia > Muridae > Meriones > Meriones unguiculatus. Next base: position 18,350,963 of record NC_083355.1, read on the forward strand.
GAAGCTCCCCCCAAGGCCCCTGTGCTCTTGTATTTACATTTAAATTGACGTCCCCCTTTCCCTCTTGCTGTGTTATAGTATTTCCTCTTGAGTTCCCTGGCAGAAATCCTTTGGAATTATGGGCGTAGGGAATAATTTTGTAGGCAGCTTTTCTAATTTCTTATGGTATAGAGAGGCAAAGATCTTTAAAATGAGGACCAAATAAGACAGACAGTAATCCCTAGGAATTTGGTGTCATGCTTAGAATCTGCACTGACTTTTATTGACATTTGCTTCATTGTTTTATAGCACTCTCACTTGCTCAAGAATGCTAAGGCGCTCTCCCCACCAAAGTCAGTTTTGACTCCAACTAAACCAGGGAAGCAGCTTTAACTATCCACTTATCATAACGATTCTTAATCCATGTCTCTGCTTAGCGATTGTCGGTTCTGGTTGTTATTAAAAGCCTACCATCTGAACCAGCGTGCCTGTGCTCCTTTTCCCGGTGTAGAAACTAAAGCGGAAGGGTCAGGTAGTGCCACCACACCCACTATGGCCGTTTGTGTTGTCAGACAGACCTGGGTTACAGCCTGGTTTGCCTGAGGCTGTCTGTGTGCCCTCAAGCAAATCACTTCTGTGAACACGGAGTGCCTTGTCTGCAGATGGGGTCAGGAATGTTTTGTGGGACTGTTTCAAGTAGAAGAAATGAGGGGATCTGTATGCTGGGCCAAGCACAGTGGCTGAAACTGTTTTTCTGCCTTGTAGTTCTGGCAGTAGCAGCAGCGGTGGCCGCGAGGCCGATTACTGCATTGTAGCTAGACCTGTCTTCTGTAAGGTAGTGTCAGTTGTGTCAGTTGGAGTGCCTGACAGGTCAGTCGGTTTTTTTGTTTTGTTTTGTTGTTGTTGTTGTTTTTGTTGTTGTTGTTTTCAGCAGGCCCTCCAAGGACTGCTTCCCTCGCCTTGGAGGGGTTAGCTGTCAAGTTTTTCCAGTGTTTATTCATTGTGTGTGCACACATGTGTATCCCAGCACACATGTGAAGAGTCTCTTCCACCCTGTGGGTTCCAGAGAGCAAACTCAGGTCTTCTCACTAAGCCGTCTCTCTAGCCCCTGGTTCCCCCAGGCTTGCTCTACATCCTGCCCCCACTGCACTTCAGCTAAGCCTAAGAAGACCTAGGCTCTGTCTAGTCAGAATTTGCAGCCCTACATAGGGGTTACCTGTAGGACCTCCCAGGGCTGATCCAAACACAACCAATAGGACCTGTCTCGGACCTCCCTACGTCCTCCATGTAGTTAAGCGGGTCCCAGCATTAACCTGGGGAGAGAAAGAGATTTCTCATAGAATATAACCCACCAAGGTCTTGTTCTTTGCTTGGGGGTAAAGGAGGTAACATTTGGTTCTTTGGGGGTATGGTTTCCATCAGCACATGGCACCCCACCTCTTCTCCCTTTCTCCTTTAAGCTGTCGCACCTCCATAACCAGGTCTGAGAGGCCCGGGTCTGCAGTCAGGGACTTGTGGGTTCTGCTTCAGGTATCAAGGGGCTGGGGCTGGGGGGGGTAAATTCCTTTCTGCCCCTTAATACAGAGCATAAATACTGGCTCCCACCATACTGACTTTCTTTCTAAATAGCATTTGTTTTCTCTTGGGGAAGCTGTCTTGATAGGCGAAGAGTCATTTCTAAAGCGAACCTAGTTTTTAGAAAAAATAAATCACCGGATGTCAAGCCTCGTGAGGAGCCTGCTCAGATGAAAATGAAAGCAGCAGGCCCCGGGTGGCACTTGACTTCAAGGCTAGAGGTGAAGGCAGAGCGTCTGGACCGTGCTCAGTCACTGGCCAACTCCACAGCCTGCGTTTGATAGGCGCCTTAGTCATTTTTTTCAAGCGTTGTTTAGGTGAGGGGAGTACTTTCTCTGGAAGGTGAGTCACTCAGGCAGGGGTGTAGGTAACAGGCCATTTGTTCCCCAGCCCCGTTGCAGAGGAAGTCCTGAGCAGACCTTGTTGAAAAGCCCTCTGCCAAAGATCACCCTCATTCCAGCTCAAGGGCGAGGACTAGGGAGCAGGAAGCCGATGGGAGGCTCCTGGAGCTTGCTGACTGACAGACCCATCCCCTGGCGGATCATGCGGGCAGGGCACAGAGCCCAGGTCAGCAGTGTCACCACTCCTGAGTCCACCTTGAGGGTGGAAAATGGCTCACGTCCAGCGACAATCAGCAGAGCGGCAGGAGTGGAGCGTTGGCCCTGGGGAACTGGGAAATCCCTTGGCAGAGAGTTAGAGAGATACAAACTGTACTTAGAGATGAGAGATTTGGGGAGAACCCTTTTCACCCCTGCTTTCCTTTTAGCTACCTGAATTGGAGGCTCAGCAGGGTACCAGGGGTGGAAAAGGAAGTTCTATCACTTTCTGGGTTTTAGGGAGCTCGAGGAACTGTGAACTTGTTACCTTAGTTGTCTCCACTTTCCAGGGTCAGCGTCTGGACCCAGGAAGAAGCATGGGGCGGGGGGGGGAAGGCCTGAGCCACCCTAGCCCCATTTTTCCAGCGGCCTCAGCTTCTGCCGACTCACCTTCCAGAGAGCCATCCCTGATCAGTGTCCGCAGACAGAGGGTCTTTCACAGTGTGCCCTTGACTAGTACACTTAGTGTCAGTCTGTCTGTCCAGGACCATCCACAGGATGGGCATGAATGTTCAGGGTCTCAGTAGAACTGATAATCCCTTGCAAGTGTTCTGGCTGTCTGAGGTAACTAGCCATCCCTTCAGCTTTCTTTGGACTGGCGTGGCCTTAAAAAAAAAATCGTAGGCCTTAACTACTCTGTCAAGAAAAAAATTACTAGAAATATAGAATGGCAGTCGGGCAGTGGAGGCGCACACCTTTGATCCCAGCACTCGGGAGGCAGAGGCATGTGGATCTGTGAATTCAAGGCCAGCATGGTCTACAGGGTGAGTCCAGAACACCAAGGCTACACAGAGAAACCCTGTCTCGGAAAGGCAAAAAGACAGAGCGAGAGAGAGAAATATATAGACTGGCCAGGCATGGTAGCACCAGACTTTAATCTCAGCACCCAGGAAGAAGAGGCAGATGTATCTCTGTGAGTTCAAGGCCAGACTGGTCTACATATTGAGTTCCTGGGGAGCCAGGGCTAAGTAGTGAGACTCTGTTTCAAAGAAGAAAGAAAGGAAGAGGAGGGCTGGGGAGATGGCACAGTGGCTAATGTGCCTGTTGAGCAAACACATAAAAAGCCACTGGCAGCATTGTGTGCCTGTAATCCCAGTGCTGGGGCTGGACAGCAAAGATCCTGGGGGCCTCTGGGAGCTTGCTGGACAGCCAGTTTAGCCAATCAGTGAGCTCCAGTTTTAATGAAAGAAAAAAAAAAAAAGAGCCATTGAGGAAACTGCACATATGTACACACATGGATATACATGGAGGCAGGAGGGAAAGGGGAAGATACTCATTTTTTAGTTTTTGCACCATCCTCTGCAAAAGATTGCCATCCAGCAATGTGGTGGCATTGAGCTCTTTGCACTGTTGTCTTGTTGCCACTGGGCCCAGAAGCTACCCCCAGCAAAGGACTTTTATCTTACTAAACAGCTCTTCTGTCTGTTTCCTCACACAAACTCCATCACTCTCAGGCTTCCTGCAAGCCCTGCAAGGCCTGGGAGGGGTGGAACCTCTGTGGCTTCTGAGAAAAAGTAAACAGAAAGCTGTTTGACTCTCTCCTCTACCATAAGGTTGATGTGGTCATAAGGAGGCCAAAGTTGATAAGAAAATACAGTCTAGGCAGGGTTACCCGGAAGTCTCATCGGTTGTGTCCACCTTTAAGGCCCTTTCTTATGTCCCCAAGTGGTGTTTTACCTAACGTGGGCCTTTAGTGACTATCAGTGGTTGATTTTTGAAGTTTCAAATCCACTGGGCACCAAGAAGCATTTACATCTTTCGTCTCCGAAGACATGGCATGTTGCCCATGGCTTACAGGTGGCCAGAAGGGCCTGAGTAGCCGGTGTCATCCCAGCCAGACCTGTTTGGCTCCTCTCCATGAGAGGCCTCGGAGGGCAAAGCATGATGTCATCTCTGGATAATGGCCCCGTGCACATGCAAAGAGCTGTTAGAGCTGAGCCTTCTGGTGACCCTGGCCTTTCCCTTTACTGTACTGACCAGAATTACTCTTCTGGTTTGTGTTAGGAATGGCCGGGAGGCTTAGAAGAAAAAAGGAGTTTACTGGGGTGTGGGGGGGGTGACCACTGGTTAAATGTTTTGCCTAGGGGAGTTAATGGAATGAGCACTGAGCATTCACCAGCCTTACATGTTGAACGCTGTGGTTTGAGAGGCAGGAATAGCTTCGTAGACGGAAATAGAAAAGTGTCTGCACTATCTATCTCCAGTGTAGGACATATACACAGGTCAGGCCAGGTGGATCGTGTGTGGACCAGAGGCCCAGAAGGCTCATCTTCTCACTCAGTCAGAAATAAATGGGTGCCCAGGTCAGTATTTAGGGAAGATGTTGATGACGGTTTCAGCATCTAGCTTTCAGACCTTCTTCTTGGGATGCCGTCAGAAATATAATCACTGACGTGGTCTCCTTCCGCACCATCCCCCTTGAGCTTGCCACGTGATCAGGCAGTGTGAGCACATGTATACCAATCCAGGCAAGCTCTCAGAGACTATGGCCCTCATCTAGTTAGTCATGTTTATCTATGTGTCTGTATATGTATGTATGAGGGGTGGGAGTATGTGTGCCACAGTTCACACGTGGAAGTTGGAGGACAGCGTTGTGAGGTTGGTTCTGTCTTTCCATTACCTGGATTTTAGGATCAAACTCGCATCACCAGATTTTAAATGGCCAGGGCCTTCACCTCCTGAACCGTCATGCTGGCCCTTTTTGGCTTTGTTTTTTAGACAAGATCTCACTGTGTGGCCCTGGCTAGCCTGTAATTCTGTAACCTGTAACCCTGGCTAGCCCGTATAGACCAGGCTGGCCTCAAACTTGCAGTGTTCCTCCTGCCTCTGCCTCCCACCCATATCCTCCCCAGAGAGCCTCTCTCACAGGAGGAGCCCCTTCCCCACCGCAGAGAGCCTCCCTCACAGGAGGAGCTCTCCTACCCCCACCTCATCCTGCTGCTGTCTTAAGTGGGAATACCTCAGCATCTCTCTTCCTCAAGCCTTGCTCTGCTTGCCACCTTGAAGCAGGAGCTTGCTGACATGCTGGAGTCTTCAGCATCCATGCAGCACAAAGACACTCTAACATAGCTCAGGTCAGAAAGCACACAGTGCTTGGTGCCATGTAGGGCCGAATCACATGCAGGTGTTTCAAGACCTGACCTGTGACAAGCCTTTCGACAACTAGGGTCAGTATTCCAAGGTGGCCTTTCAGGGTCAGGAACAAGGAACGCTCTTGTTTGGCTTTGTCTCCATCATATTCCCCCTGGCTAGTCCAGCGCTTGAAAGATGGTACCCACCAGGCAGAGGAGGTATTTGTCATCAGATGAAAGTGCAAGGCGCAAGTCTAGACTCCTGTTAGGCCCTGTCAGAGTCTGGGTAAGAGAGCAAGAGAGCCATAGGCCTCTCCAGTTTCCCGCCCTTCACTGAGGACTCAGGCTGAAGTTCTCTTGAGAACCCACCTCTCATATCCCATATGAGAGGGAGAGCAAAGGTATAGACAGTGTAAGTGGCCAGTGTAAGTGGATGCACCTCTGCCTCTCGTCTCTTCAGCTGATCACGAGGGAGAGTTTGTCACTCTTTGACAGCAGCTAAAACCAGGTCATGGTCAGGGCTCCACAGAACGGACCAGGCATCTCCTTCTATCACTGCCCCACCCCCTACCTTGGAAGTCTTCTGCAGAAAGCCAAGCTGTTTGGGGTTTTTGTTATTCTGAAGTTCCTTAAATTAGTTCCTCAATTTCAGAACCAGCCACCAGTAACTACAATGAACTTGAAGCCTCCTCCCTCACAGGGAGACTGAGCTTGGCCCGAAGCCCATCCCATCTGTGGAAATCACATATATAAACCCAGAAAGGAGGGTCATGGAGCAGGATTGGCCGAGCCTGGGGAACAGCTTCTTGCCATGAATCATCCAAAAGGTTAGAGAGAGAGAGAGAGTTGTTTTACAGTTCACAACAGACTTGTTACTTGTAAGGATGACCTCAAGATTTGGCAGGATCCTGAACTGCACTTTGATTTATCAAAGCAACTGATTTGACACAAATGTGGTGACTCACACCTTTAATCCCAGCACTCAGGAGGCTGAGACGGGAAGATGAAGAGGTCAAGGCCAGCCTGGGCTACAAAACAAGACCCCTTTTCAAAAAAAGCAAAGCAGAACAGAGCCAGGAAGGGAGGGAGAGGTTGGGCTGTGGCTTTAGCACGAGGCAGTGGGGTAACACCATAATCTTTGGAAACTGTTGAATGGTGCGTACTTCAACGCCCATGTCATGAGAATTCCTAGCTGTAGGAAATGTCCTCATATGCATATATAAAGGACACTTAAGTGCTTTTGCATAACATACAAAAACTATGCTTACCGTTTAGGGCATCGAGTGAAGTACACATGCAGTTGGGTTTTTCTTCGGTAGTGCTCTTCCCTCCGTGTTTCCAACATTCTAACTCCATAATGGCGTCTGTGGATCAGAGGCGCCCCCTCTGCCATCCTTCTGTTTGGTGTTGGCTTTTTAATGCAGGTTTTCGCCAGTTTGATGTAAAATGCCATTGTGACACTTCCCTTTTAAAGCTTGTCAAATGCCCCTTTCGGGGTCTGAGAGACAACCTTTGTATGACACGGCAGCTGGGGTTCTCACTAGCTGATCTTTGGATCATATTTCAGTATTTCAGCTCCTCTATGTCAGTCCCGCATTCTAAAGCTCAGATCATTGGATGGGAGGCTCAGTGTCATGGCTGAGGGAGGGCTTTGGTGTAAGAGCCCTTCGTGTGCAGCCTGTTGCTGCCCCTGCCCTGTGGTGCACACTGCGCAGATGACCTGTTTCCTCCTCCACACGGAGGGCATCGTAGAGCCGGGCATGGTGGCTCCGACCCGTGACCCAGCTCTGGAGAAGCAGGCCAACTAGGATGCATAGCCAGACCTGCCTCAAATATACACACCAATAAATAAATACAAACAAACGGTAGACTATTAGCATCGTGCTCCGAGTGGTGAGGATTTAGGAGATAATGCATGCATCCCACGACCCGTAGTGAGCAGAAGTAGCTGCCAGTGCGACTTTCTGTCAGCATGGGCCAGAACACAATAATACGTGTGCAAACGACAACAGGTGTTAAGAACACCCAAAGGTTTGGCAAGACAGCTAACTTCCGCCCTTCCGCTGAGGTCACCGTGTGTCACCAGGTCACTCCATCAGCCCATTCCGTGCTGAGCCCCTGCCAGTGGTGGCAGGCCAGACCGGGGTTGCAGGGCGCTGTTTTGGGGCCACCCTCAGACCCTCTGACACCCTCTGACCCCCTCCTCTTCCTCCTCTCCCCCCCCCCCCGCTTCTTGAGAGTGTCTGAGACTTCCAGTCTGACATTGGTGCTGCTGACCAGAGGCCGAGGAAGTGGGTATCAGCTCCACACAGGCCGCACCTCTGAAACAGCTTGCAGTTCTAGTCAGGGAAAAGGCCATTCATTTTGTGACAGCTTCCAGCTCCTGGAAGTCCCGTTAGCAGAGGGCCGCTGCATACCAGGCACTGCACTGTGTAAACTAGACACTGTTTCCCGCAGTTAAACATCCAGTAAAGCACTGTGTGTCATTTGAGAGCGCCTCTTTCACAGCTGGGACCCGTCTCTGATTAAATGACCTGCCCATGGCTGTACCTCAGAATGTGAAGGGTTGGTGACTGGCCCTTGGATTGTCCATCCTTTTTTTGTGTGTGAATGGCCTTTCTCCAGCGTTAATTAGTAAGTAATATGTTGGAGTAAATTACTGCCGAAGGCCTTTCTGAATCTAAGAGCAGTTTGGGACTCATTTATCATTTAAATAAATACAGAATAAACGATATATAATCAATCTACCCGTTTTCTCCCTGACTGGATTAGAAATACCTTGGGGACAAGGGTAATTTAGGGTTATTTAGCGAATAACTAGCATCTGTGACTCCCTGAACAAGGAGAAAAGAGAGAGCCCACTAACAAAGGTTCATCTGGAAATTCCAATCAAAATTCCAATTTTGCCACTCAGAATTATTTCCCAACTGTACAGAAAATGTGAACAAGGATAGGCTTTTTTGTACTATTACTTTACATGAAAATCTTAAAATAGAGTGCATCCATAGAAGAGTAGGCGGATATAGTCTCTAACAAAGTGTAAGTTCCTCATCGGGGGATTGCAAAGTGTGCGTGCGTGCGTGCGTGCGTGTGTGTGTGTGTGTGTGTGTGTGTGTGTCTTATGTCTATCACCTTCTTACTTTGTGAGTCACAACTAATAAAACTTGCAGTCCCCAGGGAAAATATGAAAGAGAGTGAAATGGAAACCAAAACCAGGAAAGAGGAGCTCTCTGCTCCAGCCTCCTGGCCCTTTGAGCAGCCAGCGGTTTTGCTATGTGCCTTTGTATCTGTGCATGTTTGGGGTCATCCTAAATTTATCAAGTCGCACTCCCAAACAGGAACACATGGCTTGACAATTCTTGTTCCATACAAAGAGATCTTTCTTGGCTATAGCTTGCTTTTATTATGAAAGTAATATACTCCAGAGAACCTCTGTGGAGTGGATAAGGGGGGAATGGACCCTGGAGAGCCCCTCGGAAGAATGCAGGAGTGGGAAGGACTTAAGCATCTTTCTTATGGTATGTCCTTTCTCTCTCTCTCTCTCTCTGCCTTCCTCTCTTCCTCCTTCCCTCCCCATCTCCCTCCTTCTGTGTGTATGTGTGTGTGTGTAACCACTTGAAATCATTGTCTATAGAAACTGAGAAGATTAACTCTTTTGAAGAAAATTTGAAAAAATTATAAAAATGATCTGCCAGTGTCTGGATTTTCTGTTTGTTTTTGTTTTAAGACGGAATCTCCACATCTATGTTCTTATAAATGTTGATATACTATAGGAAGGGCTGGAGAGGTGGCTCGGTGGTTAAGAGCACTGGCTACTTTTGCAGAGGACCTGGGTTTGGTTCCCAGCACCTACACGGTGACTCACAACTGTGTCACCAGTTCCAGGGGATCCAACCCCCTATTCTGACATTTGCAAGTGCCAGGCGTGCACAAGGTGGACAGACCCATGCAGAAATAGCATACACACACAGAAAGTTTTTAAAAAGGATACACACAAGACTGTTCGGGTCAGAGTTTACATATAATTCTGTACTTCTTTTCTTTAACATTGTCTCCAAGAATGTTTGTTCGTATTGTAAAACTTTTGTAAATGTTTTGATGGATGTGCTGTAATTTAGTAGCTAATTTCCCCATAATTAATTTTTTCTGGGTTTTTGTTATTATAGAAACACTCTGAACATCTTCAGTTGTGCATCTCTCTCTCTATTTCTGTCTGCTTCCTACCAAGCCTGTAATTCTAGTGATATCCGCATAAACTTGACTGTTGTCTTATATAATGCGCCCGGAGTTCTCTCACCTATGTTACTGCATTGCCTGGGTAAAAGTGAGTGAGGGTGTGACTAAAGGTCAGAATGAAGGAGAGGAAAGGGACTGTGATGTGCTGTGGGTTGTCAGAGCGCCTTCCTAGAAGTGCAAGGCCCGAGCTTAGTGTGTATTGGACAAGCAGGAAGTGCCCGGTGGGCCACTCAGGAAGGCAGCCCACTGGGAGACCTGTAGAACTCAGTAGCTGGACGCCTGTGGAGAGGTCTGAGCAGCCAGAACCACGCCCCGTGTTTAGGGAAACGGCGGTCAGATAGATTATAGACCACAGATGTGGGACAGGACCCAGGAGCCCTGCAGAGCCAACAGCTTTCTTCCAGCCTGGGGTTGTCTAAAGGACACGGTGTTTTACAGTGAGCTCAGCCCAGTGGGGATGGGCCGGAGTCAGGGAGAGGATGGAAGAGGCTAATGGAATAGATATGGGGTGATCACCCTTAGCATCCTGAGGGCCCTCGAGGGTGTTGGTGTTTCCTCAGGCCCTGGGCCAGCCAGGGCTGCCAGATGTGTGGTGGGGACCGGAGGACTATCATAAGCTTCATCCCACAAATTTTCTTAACCCTGCCATTGACTTTGTGGATTTGGCCCTAAGGCTGAATAGCTGTGGGCATGTGAGGTTTCTTTTTTAGACAATCAATCTGTAAGATTTCAATGATTAATGGACCTTCACATTTCATATCCTCATTAATGGGAAATGCACAAACGAAATCTCCCTCCAGGGAGCAGGCTTCAAGCTGGCCAAGGACACAGTTCGCGCTCCTTCCAGTTCAGCTTCGCTCAGAGGGCCCAGGCGTGCTCCCTCCTCCTCCCCGGTCATCACCTGACCCTTCACCCCCACCCCCGCCCCTCACCGGTCATCACCTGACCCCTCACCACCACCAGCACAACCCCCACCACCCCCGCCCCTCCCCGGTCATCACCTGACCCTCACGGCTCCCTCACCACCCCACCATCTCCTTTGGAAAACACTTTGGAAAAGGATTCAACAAGCCTGCCAGAGCCCTGTAGCTTGTATCATGGGTAGATGTCCAGTGGCTCCTGTCTGCCCCCCCATCTGCCCCCCTCCCCCCCCCCCCGCCCAGAGGCCTCAACCCCAAGAATGAGGGGGAACCGAGATTTATCTGATCCTCACTCTCCGGAGAATTAGGCCCTGGGCTATAGGACCTGGGCTATAGGACGACCAATGATCTAATCCCGAACGAACTTCTCCTCCCGTCTCATCTGCTGCAGCTGTGACTTAGCTTACCCACCAGCTACCCGTATGTGTGTGCATGTGTGTGTGAGTGTGTGTGTGTGTGTGTGTACTGTTCCTCCGGAGTCACCTACATTTATTATTTTATTATATTTTTATTTACTCATCTATTTCGTATGTGTGTGGGTGTGGAGAGGCCACAGAGTGGGTGTGGAGGTCGGAGGGCATCGTAAAGTCATTTCTCCCCTACCATCTGGCTTAATGGCAAGCACCTTCACCTCCTGAGCCATCCCAGCAATCCCTCCTTATTTTATTTTCTGTGTCTCTCCCTGGGACACGAGCCCCCCCCCCCCCCCCGCCATGAGGCCAGGCTGGCTGTGCTGACACCTCCCCAACCCCTCATCTCTCCTTTCCCTTGAGCACTTCTTTTTCACCTTGAGACTCAGGCATCACCTGGAGGAAGCCTCTCCTAAGTGCCTCGGCCACCCTGTCTCTCCCTGTGTACCCGACAGCATCCCTCTACTTGTCCCTGTCCTTGGACTGCTATATTGTATGTCCTTTTCTGACTGCCTGTCCTTGCACCATCGTACCGTGAGCCCCTCCAGAGACTGCATCGTCTTCCTCGGTGTCACCTCGGCACCCAGGGCAGAGCCTGCCTTAGCCAGCTTCCTATGTGTGTCCAAGGCCTTCATGGCTCCAAAAGAGGACAGAGATCTTATTCACCAGAAACCTGCTGTGCCTCCAATCTCTGGCTCTCAAACTCATTATCAGGGCCTGTGAGGACTGCCCTGCCTGTGTGCTCTGAGCTCTGGATCTGCCGAAATGAGAACCACATGATTTGGGAGTTTTTGTGTTTGTCTGTTTAGTTGGTTGGTTTTGTCTTGGAGGGGGGGGGTGTAGATTGGTTTGTTTATATGTATGTGCTGATTGATTGACTTTGGACACCAAGTCTCTCTATGTGGCCCTGGCTATCCTAGAACCCTCTGTAGACCAGGCTGACCTTGAACTCCAGAGATCCACCTGCCTGTGCCTCCCAAGTGCTGGGACTAAAGGTGGGCACCATCACCACCACGGCTGGTATATCTGTTCTTACAGAAGTTATTAAACTTTAATGTACGTACATAACTGTGTTTTTAATGAAATTTATACATTTTCACATGCAATTTTCCCCCAAAAGATAGGATTTTTATTATTCTTCCACTTTCGGTTTATTTTACTTTGTGTCTTTGAGTGTTTTGGCTATTTGCCTGTCTGTGTACTACCCGTGTCCTTAGTGCCCACGGATATGAGAGGAGGGCACCACATCCCTTGGAAGTGATGTTACAGACGGTTTCGAACCACCTTGTGGGTGCTGGGAACTGAACCCAGGTCTTCTGCAAGAGTAAACAGTGCTTTTAACCACTGAGCCATCTCTACAGCCCCTTGGACTGGTTTTCTTTTTTTTCACACTCGATTGTTAATTAAGTTGACCAACTTAATTACGTCCGTTCCTGTGACTACCGTTATTCCTTACATCCCATGTCCCTCTTTTCTGGTTTACTTTTCTTCTTCCCATAGCATGTCCTTCTGAGGTTCTTTCAGTGAACACAGTGGTGTGTTAACCTGAAGTTCTTGTTTATGTCCATACATGTTGTGCTTTGATTTTAAACATCTTTAAAAGGAAAAGGAAAGGATTTATTAAAAATCATCAACTTAAAAATTATAGCACCCAGCAGCATGGAGCAGTGTGACTGGGTTAGAGCACTGACCTGTTTACTGCTGATTCAGCAGTCCCTGCCAGAGCGGGGGGGGGGGGGGGGAACCGTTCTTAATTCTTGTGCTTCCTGCCTGCAAGGGCTGAGAAATGGAAATAGTGCTGGTCCCATGGCTAGTGATACCGCTCAGGTCCGGGGTTTAACGAGAGCAGTGATCCTCGGACACGTCAGGAATGGGCTGAGAGTGTTGCTGTTTGAGGCCTAGGCCCATGCCAGGCTTTCTGGTTGTCTACGCTGAGCCTCAGTGGCTCCAGCAGCTGACTTACCCCTCGGCCTTCACTCCTCCATCTGCCCAATGGGAATAAGGACAGCAGCCTTGCAGTAACTGTCAGAGTGGACGCTTGCTGAAGGAGGCCAGCGAAAATGGCTTCCCCCACAGAGAAGAGGATAAGGCAGATCTGGGTAGTGCCCCACAGAGAGGGGGCAGGGGGAGCGAAAGAAGGGAATCAGGTTTGCCCATGGCTACCCAACTCCACAGAGTAAAGCGGGCATTCTGGCTGGGTAGGTGCCAGGGCAGGGCAGGGGGAGGCAAATGGCAGAAAGGGGAGCCAGGATGCAGCAGGCCTGGGGGCCTGGGAGCACAACCGGCCAAATAGCTGTTTGCGAGGGCAGCTGCCTCTCACCCCAGGTTCTCCCTTGCCTCACCATCCCTCCTTTCTGTTAGGCTGAAGCTTAGCCAGGGCAGCCTGATGTCTAGGCCAACTATAAGCAGAAAAGAGGAAGCATCAGGAGGACTTTGGTTTCAACCAATATCTTTATTAAGGAAGTTGAGTCATTCTACTTCTGCTATTTATCCCTCTGGGCATTCAGAGAAGGACAAGTTCTTATTTCCAGATGAAATCGTTTGAGCGAGATTTGCTCTGGCCCTTAGGTGGATGTTTCTGAGACGGCCTGAAAGAGGCTTTGATTTCCCTTTTGAGGAGGGTGAAGTGGGTATGGAATGCCTTAGGTGAGGCTGTGGACACCTCTTTCACGTGAAACAGACCCAGAGGTCCCAGTAACTCAGTGGTCACAGCCTAGGAAAGGGCAAAGGGACCAACATGCACGTGGCATCTTCAGTTGGCCAGGCTGGCTCTCAGTTCTCTACCTCCCTCTGCTCAGAAGATTCCTGAAGAGGCCGGGACTCTAACTTCCTGAGATAAGTGGGAACAACTGCTGAAGGTTAACGCAGGCTCCAGAGGCAGGGACCAAGTCCACCACGCCTCTAGCTGTGTACTCTCCTAGGCATGCTGGGAACTCCTTATTTTTACAACAGAAAAGGAGGTTAAATAATACTGAGTACTTAGCAAATATTAGCCGCTGTTGTTCTAAATTGGAGTCATCTAGGCCTTAATTAATCCTGACCGGTGTGTTGTGGGAACGAGGAAGAACCTCAGAGGCCGTTGGTTTCCTAACTGTTTTCTTGGCGACCTGAGGTTCTGCAGAGGTCTAGGGTGGAGGGAAAGAAGGCGGGGGGGGGGGCGTTCTTGCCCACCTCCATTAGCCAGGACAGCTGTTTCTGATAGGAGTGACATGAGGTTGCATGCTTCTAGCTTTTATATAGTAATGAGGTGTGATTTCATGTGACAAAAATGGCCCTACTGCTTTTTTTTTTTTTTTTTTTTTTTTTTAAATAAAGCCAGAAGCCATAGCTTCTGGTTCCCAGCCTGGTGTTCTCAGGGTAAATGAACTTACTAAAAGAGGGAAGTGAAATACGATACATTTTAGAAAGGCTATTCTCTCTGAAGGCCAACATTTAAAATGTTACTGTGGTGCCTTTCAACGAATGGAAGACTCATTTAACCTAAATCTTACTTCTGCCCCAGAGTCCTGGAGACAGCAGTGACTTCCACCCAGCTCTCCTGTGTGGTAGCTAGTGCACCAGAGGAACTGTATTTATATTTACTTCATTGTGACTATTTCCTGTGGTCCTGGTGGCAACCATTAGTATAGAGGGCCAGATGGCAGACCTAGCCCCAAAAGCCTTGTCAGGATACGGATCCTAGGAGGCTAGAGAGGTGGCTTAGCAGTTAAAGAGCCGCTCTTGTAGAGAACACAGACTTGATGGCTGCTCACAACCATCTGTGACTCCAGTTGAGGGAAGTTGATGCCCTCTTCAGGCCTCCACAGGCACCAAGAGATGCACAGACGTACACGGAGGCAAGACACTCATACATATAAAATTAAAATAGAAGTACAAATCCTGGGACGGGAGAGGTGGCTCAGTAGCTGAGGGCGTTTGCTGTTCTTTGGAGGACCTGACTTTGGTTCTCAGCTCCCATGTCAGGTGGCTCACAACAACCTGAGGTGACGCCAGAGGCACATCCTGCCGCCTCTCCTGACCTCCACAGCACCCCCACGTGCCTGCAGATGAAATTAAACCAGGCCTGGATGGTGTGTGGTAGCTGCTGCTCAGGAGGCGAAGAGAGGAGGACTGCAGAGTCAAGACCCTCGACCATGTCTCAGAATAAAATGATTCTCTTCTTACGTTCATCTCTATTGAGTGTGTGTGCGCACTCAGGCCACGGTGCACGTGTTGAGGTCAGAGGATAACTTCTGAAAGTTGCTTCTCTTTCTCCAGTCTGTGTCCCAGGGATCAAACTCAAGTTCTCAGGCTTGGCAGCCCCCAAAAATGTTTTCTTGAAGAGGTATTAGAATGTAACATGTGAGAGTCTCCAGCAGTAAGAAAAGCATATTCTTCAGTGTCAGTATCTAGGTTCAGCATATCTAGGATGAGTGGATTGAAGAAGACAGCACTCTGGTTGGAAACTCCTGCGTTGCAGAGCTCATTGGGGCAGGGGATGCAAAGGCAGAATCAGGTACGGAGCCCTGGCTCTGACCTGGAGACTGGAGCACCCACCTATGCCATGACATACACTTGGACACCGGGGCGAGCACCATGACCCCTTCCCCGGAAAATACAAAGTGCTTCTTGCTCCTGTGGTGCGCAGACCTCCTTGAGCCCACCCAAACCAAGAACTGCTCTTAGAGATGCAGCTAATAGTCGATCGGGCAGCACCCTCGCACCTCTACCCCTAGACTCCTGCGGAATCATTTCCAGCAAGAGGAAATCAGGCTGGGTGTCCGCATCAGGCCAGAAAGAGCACTGCATGAACCCCTGCCTTTTCTCTGTGTGGGCCCTGGGTGTGGCTCTTGCCTTTGCTGTCATCCTTGGCTTCCATACAGTGAAGACAGCAGGCTGCTGCACGCATTGGAGGCTGAGGTAGAGCTGAGGAGGGGGTTGGGTTGAGGGATGAAGGAGAGTCTTGACCTCATTTAGTCCCAACTCCCTACACACTGCAGGAGAGAGAGAGAAAGGACAAGCTTCAGGCCTGGGAGGTGGGAAGGAGGCAGCACCCAAAGCCCAGAGCTGGGAAGAGCACCTAGTAACAGTCCCGGGATTGGAACTGAACTGAGTTTTATGGACCAGACCCACACAGAAGAGGGAGGGAGAGAGGAAGAAAGCCCGTGTTTGTGGGAGAGCTGCCATCAATCAGGCCAGCGAACCAGGAGGCTGAGTCATGGCGCAGGAGAAGCTGTGGATGCACGCTGTAGCTGCCTGCCTCTGGGAGGGTGAGGGTCAGCCCGTGTCTCCTGGGCTGTGCTCGGGTCCAGCTGCCATCTGCTGGGTCAGCTTCTCAGTAGCCCTCCTTGTCCCTCTGCCTGCCAGGCTGGGGATGAGTCACTGCAGAGTACACAGGAGGCCATAACCTCAACTTCTCCCCAGGGAGAGCAGCCCAAGTTTGTCGTGTGTGCCTGGGGGTGGGGCAACAGGGCTCCTTGGCCTGCTGCCCGGCTAGCCACCTGGATGAAATAAAGGCCCTGGGCTGGCGGAGTGGCCCACAGCCTCCGCCAGCTCTAGCTGGTAGGCAGGCTGTTTGAACAGGGTGCAACCAGGGGCCCTGTTGGAAGGTCTAGAAGTGTGCCTTTGGTCACATGGTGCCCCTGTCCAGCCAGCATGAGCCCTCTTGATTTTGTCTTGCTGATCTCTGTACACATGCACAGCCCCCCTCCCCCGCTGTTCTTAGGAGCAGAGGACCATGAGTTTCCTTTCACATTCACCTGTGACCTGGGAAACCTAGAGAGTGCATCCAGCATGAAGAGCCTGGGGTCCACAGCCTGCCCCTGCCCCTGCCCTGCCACACTTGGGCTGAGCGGGGACCCACTTGGGTAGACTTCAGGTTTTTCATAAGAAAATAAGGTCATTGAAGAAGCCCTGAGTTCCCTTTAAGCATACATTTTCTTCTGTTAGATTTGGGGGATTTTTCTGGTTGATCCTTAAATTGTATTTTCCCTGGTTTTAAAAAAAAAAAAAAAGGCTAAGAAAGGCCAGCTTTTGGCAGGCTGTGGGATTTGGGGATGACTCAAATCCTCCCCAAAATGGACAAAAAATTTACAGTAGTAGCCTACCTGGAGGCTTTGCCTATTTGGAAGTCAGAATTCTCTATAGACTTCTTAGAGTGACCAAGTGACAGGCTGTCCATTCTAGCCTCCAGAGCCAGGCATCCCTGCTGGAGCCGGAGCCACCCTCAGTTCAGAGCTAGCCTGCCCTCAGGAGGTAGAGATGCACGAACTGACCAACAGAGCCCAGTCCACCTCCCGGTTGAGCTGACTAAGCGTCCATAGCCATTGGGATAGAAGGACATCGAGTGAGGCAGACTCAGGAAGCCTGGGCTTGGTATCCCTCAGCGCCCCACTATCTCACTCACTTTCAGGCATGGCTGGGTGAAAGGCCAGCGGCCGTAAAGGGTTGGCTTCATGTGGTCTGCGTTTCTGTCCCAAGAGCAGGTATGCATGGGCTGAGTTTACAGCGCACAGTAGGGAAGCCCACATCTGTGAGTGAGGCGAGTGAGACCCTGTTCTTTAAGAAGTCCCAGTCTTTGGGTCAGAGTGATTGCTTAGTGTGGTTAGGTGCAGTTGTTGTGTCTCTAGAGGAACCAGGTTCGAGTCCCCACACCACATGGAGGCTTCACAACTGTCTGTAAATCCAATTCCAGGGGATCAGATACCCTTCTCTGGCCTCCGAGGGCACCAGGCACACGTGGTACACAGACATACAATTCAGGCAAAACACCACACACAGCTTTTTAAAGCCCTGTCTAGGCTGACTGAGGTAGTTCAGTGGTAGAGCACACATCTGACATGCTAGAGGTTCTGGGCTCAGTCCCCCGAATCACAGAGAAACAAAAAACGTTCCTGTCCCTAAAAAGTATGCCATAGCCGGGAGGAGGTGGCAGACACCTTTAATCCCAGAATTTAGGAAGCAGCAGATTCTGAGTTCAAAGCCAGCCTGGTCTACATAGTGAGCTCCAGGACAACCAGGGCTACACAGAGAAACCTTGTCTCAAAAAAAAAAAAAAAAAAATTAAAGTATTCCAAAGCCAGGTCAGCATGGTGACACACACCTTTCATTCCAGCTCTTGGGAGGCAGAAGGCAGCTGGTCTCTGAGATTGAGGCTAGCCTGGTCTACCAAGTGAGTTCCAGGACAGACAGGGCTACACAAACTGGTCCTGGAAAAGAAGAAGAAGAAGAAGAAGAAGAAGAAAAAGGCTTCCAATGTTGATGAGCGCAGATTACCACTGTTTGTTTGATGGTGATTCTAATGTCTATGCTGGGGGCAGGGTTGACAGCAGCATATGGCTGCGATCTGTTCCTTTCCCTTAGGAAGACTCGGGCGGTCCACATGGAACCAGAGAGGGGTGGAGTTTCACCCTGTGGCCAGACACTAGCTAGTATTAAGGCCTGCAATGTAAACCCTACTTCTAACATTACTTGAAAGAAAAAACATTTCCTAGAAGTTTTCAGCAAATGAGTTTTGGACATTTAAGGAGGAAGCCTTTTTTCAGAACCATCTAGAGAGGCACACACAGTTGCATCATGGGAAAGGAGCCAAGCGTGGGGCCCACTTTTAGGCTGAAGAGTAGGCTTTGCGACATTCACGCACACATGTTCATATAAAGCCATGCATTCCATGACGGCGTTTCAACCAACAATGGACTGCATGCGCATCTGGCCCCCTAAGACTTTGTCACCCCGGGTGATGTCATAATGCACCCTGTGACACTCACACAACGCCAAAACCTCCCAGCGACACATTTGTCAAAACGTACCCTGTCACTAAATGACAGGACTGTACATACATCTGTCCCTGCTAAGAACAAAACCAGACCTTGCTTCTCTCCATCGGAGAAAAGCCACCATGGACAGCGTAGACACGCCCTCTGTGTGCAAGGTGTCCCTGGGATCTGTGAGGTGACGGTTTTGGGGGATGAGATTTACCTCCCTGTCCTGAGGAGACTTTTCCATACAACAGGAAGAGGTTTAGTCATCGGACAGGAAAAAAAAGTTCGGCTCCAGCTCGTTGCTGTCTATGGGAGAAAGGCTGACTCTCCTTTAAAACATAATTTCATTTGCTCTTCGATGATTTTGTCCATGTAGATGATGTATTTTGATAATGTGCACTCCAATACCCTCTTTGGCTTTTGTTTTGTTTTATTTTTTAAACAGGGCTTCTCTGGATAGCCTTGGCTGTCCTGGACTCACTCTGTAGACCAGGCTGGCCCTGAACTCACAGAGATCTGCCTCCCTCTGCCGCAGCCTCCCAAATGCTAGGATGAGAGGCATGCAGCAACATGCCTGGCTCATTGCCCCCTTTTAAAAAAAAAATTATTTCTTTTTAGGCCAGGTGGTGGTGGCACACACCTTTCACCCCGGTACTCGGGAGGCAGAGGCAGGCAGATCTTTGAGTTTGAAGCCAGCCTGGTCTACAGAGTGAGATCCAGGACAGCTAGGACTATACAGAGAAAAACCCTGCCTCAAAAAGCCAAAAACATATGATAATAACTTAAAAAATAAAACTTTATGTGTATAGTATGTTTTGCTTGTGTTTATGTATGTGCAACACATATATGTAGTGCCTATGGAAGCCAGAAGAGGGCTTTGGATTTCAGGAACTGTAGTTACAGATGGTTGTGAGCTGCCATGTGGACATTCGGAACCAAATCCATGTCCTCAGCAAGAGCAGCAAGTGCTCTAACTGCTGAGCCATCTGTTCAGCTCACCCCATTATCCTCTTATCTCCCTCCCACTCCCCTTCCTACTTGCCTGTCCCTGTGCGTGTGCACGTGTGTGCACATATACCGAACATTCTTGAGTGCTTGTTCTAGTATGTGTATGTTACACTGTGTTTAGCCAGGGTCATTTGCATGAGTGTGGGTGTGGGCTTATTTACTGGAGCATGCACAATTTGCCACTGAAGAAAATGACTCCCATCCCTCTGAAGACCCAGCAGAGGAATCCAGTTTTTAAAATGATTTTTTTTTTTAATGTTCATTGGTGTTTTGCCCACATGTTGTCTGGTTGAGGTTGTCAGATCCTCCAGAACTGGACTTACAGTTTGTTGGGAGCTGCCGTGTGGGTGCTGGGAATTGAACCTGGATCCTCTGGAAGCGCAGCCAGTGCTCCTAACCACTGAGCCATCTCTCCGGTCCCGAGGGGAATCCATTTACACTGCAGTACCAGTAGACCAGGGTTCCCACAAATGGAATGCTTGTGCATGTTCCGGGGTTGGCTTCATTACCACTCAGGGTGTTTGGAAGATGAGTACACATGACATAAAGAGCCAAGAACCCCTTGCGTGCCCCGACACACACATGTTTCCCCTCCAACATGTGTAATGTGTGGCCTGGGCTTTGGAGTGACCAAGTCTGTGTTTGTCCCCCTCAGGGTGAGCACGAGCCTGGGAGATGGCAGTGATGGAAGTGGCCTGTCCAGGCGCTCCTGGCTCAGCAGTCGGGCAGCAGAAGGAGCTCGCCAAAGCCAAGGAGAAGACACAGTCACTAGGGAAGGAGCAGAGCTGCCTCTACAAGCTTGAGGCCGTGGAGAAGAGCCCCGTGTTCTGCGGGAAGTGGGAGATCCTGAACGATGTGATCACCAAAGGCACAGCGAAGGACGGTTCTGAGGGGGGGCCACCCGCCATCTCCATCATCGCCCAGGCGGAATGTAAGGACGTAGGGTCGCTTTGAACACGGGGGCGAGTGAGGGAGTGGGTGTGCAGGTGCGTGGCTGGGTATGAGAGGCCAGCCCCGGAGTCCCCGTGGGAGAGCGAGGTCAGGGTCTCACCGGGCACAATGAGGGTCTAGCCCAGGCTATATAAGCGGGGGCTGTCAAAGTGCTAGGGTGGATTATGGTGGACGTAGAAAACTCCTCTGGTCCACAGACCCTCACTACTTTCAACCAGAAATGGGTCCACCCACCTCACCCCACCCCCAAAAACAAGCAGCCTGCTTTGAGGCCTCCTGGGCCAATCTGTACAGCCAGCCTCATCAGGTGAGGCCAAGTCTGGCTCTTTCCATTTCTACCCCTGTTGCCTCAAGATGATAGATGTTGATGGCTTCCTGAGAAACAAGAGCTTCGGGGTGCTCCGAGGTACAGGCCCCCAGCCTGCATCAGTGCCGCCCTCCTCCATCAGCACCACCCTCTAGCACAGATGTCAGAGAACCTGGTAGCCTTTGGCATGATGGCCTTTCTCCACATCTACAACCTCTGCTTCACCTCCCCGAGCCTTCCGGTTGGCTTTTGAGAAGAAATGAGAAAACAAAAATGAACTAAAATGAAGTGAATGCACACATAAACTTATACACCTAAACATAAATACATACCCGCTCGTTTATCAAGGGGACCACTGTGTGTGCCCTGTGGTGTATGGAATGTCCTAGGAAGCTTCGCTGTAAGTGAGGCAGGCAGGCTCCCCCCTCTTGACTGGCAAGCCTGGGACAGGATAGCCCCCAGCGAAGGGTAAGGTGGCGGCCAGGAGGTGAGCCACCAGGCGGAGGAGTATGACAGGGAGAAGAGTGGCCACGGGCCTCTCTGTGAGAGGCTCCCTTCCAAACGCTGAGCTTGCCTTTGTTCTCTTCCCCCACTAATCTGACCCCTCTTCCTTGAATTGCAGGTGAGAATAGCCAAGAGTTCAGCCCCACCTTTTCAGAGCGCATTTTCATAGCAGGGTCACAGCAGTACAGGTAAGGAAGCAAGCTGGAGCTGGGAAGGGGAGTCGGGTCTGACACCAAGCCCACCTGCCAGCTGCCTGCCAGGCCGCGCCCACCAGGCCTCTGGCTCCCTGCTTCAGCACCTGGGTTCTGCTCCTGGCAGCCACCTAGCCTTCCTGGCCCAGCTACTCTCAGCCCAGTCAGCGTTTCAAAAGCTGCCCCAGCCTCCCGTCACCTTGACATTTTATTTTTGCTGTCCTCAGAGACCTTCATACACCCCTGTTTCCCATCAGCCGGGAGGCTGCCAGGAACAGCAACTTCGAAGTGGTATATATAGCCATGGGTCAGCACAGTCCAAAGGGGCCACTTTTACCATCCTATAGGGGAGATAGCCCCAGGGGTCTTATTCAAGCCCCGGCCCATGGATGGGAGCTAGCACCAGGCTCTGTCTGTCTCCAGGCTCGCCTATTCTCCAGAGATGAGTTTTGATCAGAGTCTATCCCAGACAGGGGTCCCTCTTTCCACTAGGTTGATCATTGACATTTGGAAACTGCCAGTGATAGGAAGGGGTCAGGGTGATTGTCTTCCTGAGAGTCTACGAATTTCTCATGTTGCCTCGGGCACCTTTTGGCCCAGAGAATGGGGTTTCTGGTGAACTCTTTTTCTTTTGGCTGGCTCCCAGCATCCCAGGAAGTGTGGCTGTGGTCTCTGCCCCAGCTGTTTCACAGCAGCCCTTTCAACCAGCTCCTTCAGGACCCGACAGGGCTGGGAGCCTGGCAGAACTTAGTAGCCACACCAGCCATAATGGGAGTCCACCTGGCAGCTTCTCTTGTCCCCGTGGCAACTGGATGTCTCCAAAGGCTACGGGTAGAGGTGACAGAAATAAAGCCGCTCTGACCTGTCAGCACAAAGATGGCTGCCCCGAGAGAGCTGGCCCCAGCCGTGGCAACAAGCAGCCCGTGGGGCCACCTGCTGAGGGGTTAGGCACTAAGGCTTATGAACTGTTCTCGTTTAAACCTCATCTCCACTCCACGTGGTAGAAAACCCTGCGCTGCTTTCATAAATGAGAAAGCTTGGCATTCCTTGGGGCTTAGGAACTTGCCCATACTACATAAATACAGAGGGACCGCATAATGGCATTTTGGTCAACGGTGGGCCACAGATGTGACAGTTGTTCCCATAGGCTCCTATCACCCGAGGGCAGCTGTCTGTGCTAACATACATCTCATCTCTCTCGTGTGTCCCCTGTTGTTAAGCGTGAGTGACTGGAATGACAGAGTTGGGATTGGCCCTGAGAGTGACAACACAGAGTTCCTTGAGCCATTCCCTCTCTTTTCTTGCACTCAAAATGCGCACACCCGCCCCTTTTTTGACAGCCAGTCTGAGAGTCTTGATCAAATCCCCAACAATGTGGCCCATGCAACCGAAGGCAAAATGGCCCCTGTGTACCGGAAGGGAAAGCGTCACAGCAAAGCCCGAAAAAAACGTAAGAAGAGGAGGTCGAAGTCTCTGGCCCAGGCAGGAGTGGCCTTAGCCAAGCCCCTGCCCAGAACCCCTGAGCAAGAGAGCTGCACCATCCCAGTGCAGGTGAGACCCTCTGCCCAGCACCCTGGTCCTGGCTCATGGCTGTTTGGACCAGGCCTTGTGACACCTGTATTTTTCGCAGGAAGATGAGTCTCCACTAGGCAACCTCTATGCAAGAAATGTCTTCCAGTTCACCAAGCCTCTGAAGGGGCCAGGCCTTGGCCACCTGTGCTTTAAGAAACAAGGCGAAGGCCTGCGACCAGTGACGCCTCGGCCAGAACTCCACAAATTGATCAGCCCCTTGCAATGTCTAAACCACGTGTGGAAACTCCACCACCCCCAGGCTGTAGGCCCCCTCCCCCATTCCACTCACCCTTTCCCCTACAGCAGACTGCCCCATCACTTCCCATTCTACCCTCTGGAGCCCTGGAGACCCTATCCGCTGGAATCCCTCTTCCTGGACAAACTAGCTGGTATTAGAGGCCAGCAACCCCTGTCTGGCCTACCCCACTTAAGCAAACTGGCCTACGGAGACAGTCAGAAGCCCCTGCGTGGCCCCCACCTGGAGTCCAGCTACCCAGCTCAAGGTGCCCAAGAAAAGGTCCCTGTGGAGGAGTACCTCATCCACGCACTACAAGGCAGTGTGAGCTCAGGCCAGGCCAACAGTCTGGCCAGCCTGGCTAAGACGTGGTCCTCTGGGAGTGCCAAGCTGCAGAGGCTCAGCCCTGAGACCGAGGACAACGAGGGTGTCCTGCTTACTGAGGTAAATCACCCCCTAAACTCCCATCACCACCTCCCGGACAGGGTCCACAGCTGGGAGTCCAGGTGGGGTTTGCTCCGGAAGCAGAGTGTCAGCAGACACTGAGGGAGGGTGTCCCAGAGTCCCTCACGCCCATGGTGACAAATCAGTTTGCTCATTGGGGACCGAATCGGGATTCCGTTACCATGACACAACGCCCTAAACGATCAACTTGAAAAAGGGTTTGCTTGGGGCCCAGCGCCTTACGGGAGCGCCTGGTAGAGACTGCCGGACTCTGTCAGATCTGGAAGCAGAGAGAGGTGAAGGGTGTGGCTCCAGCATCCTCTTGAAGGGCACACCCCAATGTTAGGCATACCCCCTAACTTTCTCCCTTTAGGCCACAGCTCTTAAGGGTCCCACCCAACCCCAATAGTCTCAGGGAGATGAGCAAACCTTGACTTTGCAGTCCTACAGCCTCTACCTACAGCCACAGTTGTAGTATATAAAAATGATACTGGGCCAAATATTGTTATTTATTATTATTTGCCATATAATTATTGTGACAATATTATTTAACCCACCATCACTAAGACACAGACACCTGTTAGATTTTATCCTTGCCTTATTACCTTGGCCCAGGCAGATATTTCTACCTACTCTGGCTGTCTCAATAACCTCACCATTCACCTCCCAGCCCCCATCCAATGCCATCCACCTTAACCATCCTCATCTGGGCTACCTTCCATTCATAATCTTATAAATACTTGCTTATATTTTTATCTTGGTGTTTTCTCCATCCACGCCATACTCAGAGCCCTTCCTCCTGGCCCACGTGGCTGCTCCTCCATACTAACCGATCATGGCATCCTCCTTCCTCCTCTTCTGGTCCATTTCCCATGATTCTCTTGAACCCGAAGCCTGGGAATCTTCCCCACGCCTACCCCATTCTGCCCTGCCCAGGTATAGGCCTTTTGATCAACCAATCAGGTTATACTGTCTTAGGCAGGTTTACACAACAAGGGTCGGTGTATCCAGGAAGTGACCAGATCTTGATGGCCGGTAATTAGCATCAATATACAAGCATCAGATCAACCCCCAACCAGCCTCACTTCCCTCCCACAGCCTCCCTAGTTCTCTCCATTT
This sequence comes from Meriones unguiculatus, assembly GCF_030254825.1. Lineage (NCBI taxonomy): Eukaryota > Metazoa > Chordata > Mammalia > Rodentia > Muridae > Meriones > Meriones unguiculatus. Next base: position 18,375,820 of record NC_083355.1, read on the forward strand.
TCAGTTCTTCCAGGTAGCTTAACTGTCGCTGAATAGTGTGTTGAATGAAGATATCAGAGGGCTGCACCCCATTCCCCCTTTTCCTTTACTTCCTTGCTTGAATAACTTTGGGATTTGAAGCATTTTGTTCAACTGGATGGACTTACTCTAGTCACTTTTAAGATTGTCCTAGCCCCGTCTCTCTCCTACCTTGTACTTGAGCTATGTTTTTCCATTATCAAAGTTGTTGCTGATTCTCCTTTTCATCGCAGGAATTGCCCAGCCCCCGGGCAGCCCATGGAAGTTGCTTTTGCTTCTTATTCCTCTCAAGCCCCTTTGGCCTGTCTTTCTATAACCCCAGCCTTAGGGCTGGTGGTCCTTGGAAGTGGCCGTCCGGCCCCATAGCTGCTAGCCAGAGAGGCTCCCCACTGTAGCCCTTCATCCCTCTGCTGCCCTTGGTCATTGAAGCTGACCCCCCTCCTTTGCAACCACAGAAACTCAGACCAGTGGATTATGAGTACCGAGAAGAGATCCACTGGGTGACACACCAGCCCCGCTTGGGCAGAGGCTCCTTCGGTGAGGTCCACAGAATGAAGGACAAGCAGACAGGCTTCCAGTGTGCTGTCAAAAAGGTAATGCCGGCGTGATACACCCAAATTGCCCCGCACTTGTGGGGCTGAGGCAAGAGGCCAGCCATGGACTCCAGGCCAGCCTGGACCATGGTGTGAGACCCTGTCTAGAAAAATAATAATAATAATAATAATTTACTTAGCTAGAACTCCAGAGAGCTGAAAAGGAAGCCACACAGGGCTGCTGCACTCCAACTCAGCTTTCTGTCAGCAACAGTCATGGGATACCCTGCCTTGATGGTTGGCACCCTAGCTGCTCCTGGGTCAGCTGGAGTTGGAAGGGAGCAGTCTGTCACATGGTCGCCGCCCTTGGTATGTGTGTCTGTGAGAGGCAGTGCAGCAGCACGCAGCTCAGGTCTGGAAACAGCCTTGGCCGCTGAGGAGGCCAGGGCCTGTAGGGGCAAGTCCAGGCCTGGGAGATGCTCCAATTCACAGGAAGTCCGTGCCGAACAAAAACCCTCCTGCCACATAGTGTGGCCTGGCTCAAGTGATTAGAATAATAACCATTACCTGCCAGGTGTCTCCTGAGAGAAGGCTGAACACGGGACGTTGAACCTGCCTCCCGTCAGTCAGGTGCAGTGTGGTCCTGTGAGACAAGCAGGACAACAGTACAGAAACATGGCCTAGTCAGACATAAGGAATAGGGCTGGTGGCAGAATCAGGGTTCAAACCCAAATTTGTCACAGGCTGAGGAGAGGAAGGGAAAGGACCTTTGTCCTGAGTTCTTGATGAGCCTCAGGAAGCTTGAGCCGCCTCCCCTGTGGCTTGCCCACAGCCACCCAGGTAGCCCTAGAGCCTGAGACTTCCTCCTGCTGTGGCACACTGGCCCAGCCCGGGTGGGAAGAGGCAGCTGCAGGTCCACAGGTCTCTGTAGCGTCAGCCCTGCTCCCTCAGCTTGTGTCCTCCGACCCTGCTTTGGAAGTCCCCTCTCTATTGGAAGCCAGCTTGTCCCTAACCAGAAAGACCAAAGGTCTGGATTTATGTAAATCATTGTGAGGGTTTTGTTTGAGGAGGGTTGTGACTTTGTTTTGTTTGGGTTGTTGTTGTTGTTGTTGTTTTGCGGGGAAGATGCCCACAGGTTGAAATAACTGGCTTATGTCAGATACCCGACCCCCAAAAGGAAAGAGACCAAATACTCAGACTTCCCATACCCAGCATGCTCTGGGCACCATGCAGGGTGGACCCTGCCACTGCCATCATGGCTGCCCTTGGCTTGGGGAATAACTCCAGCTGGGATGTGAATGAGCCTGATTTCCTGGGTTTGTACTTGGGCCAGGCTGTGGTAGGTGTCAGATCTGAACCTCAGAGTAGTAGGATAAGAGAAGAATCTGTTTCCCCTCAGATTCCACACAGACTGTGTAAAATGAGAAAGTATTACCATCTTTGCTCCTCAGCAACATGGGCTCACGCTGAGCCCTTGCCAGCATGGGTCATCCTCCGCTTGGATGCCAGGGCCACGTGCCTAACCTCCTCAGCCACAGTTCCCCTCCCCAGTCCCCCAGAGAAGGCCCAGCTGTCCCTGCTGAGGCGGTGGGAGGCGGGTGAGAGTGTGAACTGGCCTAGAGATGGATGCGCAGTGCTGGGAGCTTAGTCACCGGCCTCTCAGCTGTTCCTCCGCTGAGGTCTTCTGAGTCCCAGGCAACAAGATAAACAGCCCTAATACATGTCTCTTGTCCTGTGTCCAGGGAAGTTGGAAAAGCTCTGCGCACAAGGCCTGGACTTCCCAGGGCTCTGGCTGTCCACCCTCAGAGCTCCTGTCTCCTCCCTCTAGCTAGCGGTGGGACCAAACGGCCCAGCCTGTCTCCAGGTGGAAAGGGTTAAGGACTGCAGTTTGTTCTGGGCAGTTTTCAGCTCTAAGTCTACATGAGAGAGAGTCCCCTGGGCTCGGGAATATAGCTCATTTTAGGGCATTTGCCTAACAAATATGAGGCCCTGGGTTCTAATTCTGATACTACATACAGTTCCTGAGTTCCCTGGCAAAGGAGGATGAGTACGGACAGGAGACGCAGTCTGGGAATGAGAGGCCAGGCTGCTTGTGCCCTTTTAGTGCTCAGACATGAGTAGTTACGTAATACCCCGGTCTTCCTTCTAGAACATCTGTGGGCTTCGGTCACATGCTTATTGGCCACAGAGCTAGGCCTTCGTGTGAAGTTTTGCTTTGTTTTTACATTTTTAATCTTTTGTGTGTTTTTAATGAACTTTCGTGACATGTTTGTGTATATGTGTGTGGACACACGTCATGGTGCAGATGTGGAAGTCAGAGGACTTGGGGATAGTCAGTCCTCTCCTTCCACCCTGTGCATCAGACTTGGGGGTGGCTGGAAACAAGCGCCTTCACTGGATGAGCCGTCTCACCAGCCCCTTTTATCTGTTAATCACCGGTCAAGCCCTGCTCGCTGTGAAGTCAAATGCCACCAAACAAGCGTTTCCCCGCTCCGCACTCCTGACCTCAGAAATGCCATTCGTCTTCTGTCTTTTCAGACTATGTATACATTTGGCTGTTTCTTTTGTGAAAATTAGATCTAATCCTAGAGATTACTGTGCACTCTACACTGTGTGTGTGTGTGTGTGTGTGTGTGTGTTTTCTCAGGATACTTTCTAGGCAGGATTTCTGTTTGGTTCACATAGAATGGTCAGGCTTTTTAAACAACCAGTGTGTAAATTCTCCCTGCCAGAGGATGTACTTATAGGATCCGTGAATTCTGGGAATTGGATCTAGAAGTTTATGTGAGTTGTATGAATAGGCATGGACACAGTTTGATGGCAAAGGGATTGTATCACTCAGCAGATTCTCAAAGGACAATCGCTGTCTGCCCTCAACGAGGGTGAAGAGCTGTTTGCTTTAAGTCCTCTGGCCCAAGCATGGAATTCTGGGAGCCTCCCTTTGGCTCTGTCTCTGATCTGGAAGAGTGTATCATTGGCCAAGTCAGAACAGCTGTTGCGGAGCACCTGCTTTGTACAGGGGCTGGGGGCAAAGATACAGAGTCTAAAGGGACCAGCGTTTCGAAGCTTCTTTTGTGTGTATGTGAATACCACAGCTTCCTGTGGAGGCCAGAAACCTTCTGGGAGTCGGTTCTCTTCTCTCACTTTGTGTTGAAGCAGAAGGCACTGTGAGTGTGTGTGTGTGTGTGTGTGCGTGCGTGCGTGCGTGCGTGCGTGCGTGCGCACGCGCACGCACTTTCACACGCCTCACACTTGCTAGGCAAGTGCGTTCCGGTGAGCTGTATTCGCAGTGCCCTGAGCTTCCGGCCAGGTCTCTCCTCACCCTGTAGACACGCTGCGATCACAGATGTGCAGCGCCACACTGGCTTTGTACATGGGTTTCACAGATCAAATTCAGATCATCAGGCTCGCTCTGCGGGCATTTTCACCTGCTGAGCCATCTCCTCCCAGAGCTAGCGTTTTCAACAGGCTTTTCCGAGGTGTGCTGGTGAAACAGCATCAGCCATGAGCCCCATGAACCTTAAGAGCAAGGCCCAAAGGGGGGCTGTTTGGAAGAGTCAGTCTGGATGAGGAAACGGGGGACCCTGCTTTCTGAGGCATCTTTGTGTCCCACCCCACGCTTTCCCATCATCTACATTCCTGCGAGCTCCAGAACTTACGGAGTCGCTTGTAGCCCCTGCTTACCGAGAAACAGATGAGTTCGCTAAAGAAAACAAGGAGTTTCAGGGAGGGAAACATCCTCGCCAGGCTCAAGCGCCCTGGCACAGCTGTGGAGGGAGGGGGCTTCTGTGGTGGGCAGCGCCTCCTGGGCTGTCTGCGTGTCTCCCTGGAAATGCTGCCTCTGAACATGCGTGAATATGGCCAGGAGCCAAGGCTGAGCCTGGGCAATTCTCCCAGCAGCACAGCAGCTGGCAGCCGCAGGGTCAGGCCTCCCCAGCCAAAATCCTGGCTGTGGTACCCTGTCGTCAGTGACTGTGGGTGAGTTCTTGGTGCCGGCCTCAGCGTGCCCATCGCTGAGATGGGAATGATGGCCCACCCTTAATAGACTTCATGCCAAGTGGTGCCAGGCGTCTGTTAGTGGTTCGTAAATGTTAGTTCCCACTCACAGCCCAGCACACTCGTTGGGCCTGAGAGCACTGGCGCTGGGAGTGGAGGGGTGGTTCAGATGGGGTCTGACTGGGGCTGGAGAGCCTTCACCATCCGACTCCATAGGATGGTCCCTTGACCTTGCTTCTCAGGTTCACCAGACTGCAAAATCACCTGGTTTTGTCTGTTTGTGTTTGTTTGCTTGTTTGTTTGTTTTTGAGATTTCCCCATCCTACCAGCCTTGGTCTGTGTTGGAAATCATTCAGCAAATGCTGAGACTCTTTAAAACCACGGTTCTCAACCAGTGGGTCACAACCCCTCTGGGGGTTAAGCGATCTTTCCATGGGGGTCACCCAATATCTGCATGTCAGATATTTATGATTCGTAGTTGTAGCAAAATTACAGCTACGAAGCAGTAGTTATGGTTGGAGGGCACCACGCGAGGAGCTGTATTAAAGAGCCGCAGCCCCGGGAAGGTTGAGAACCACCGCTCTAGAGTTAAGGGCTCTCACGGGCCCGCTTCTCCGAGGTCCTTAGCATCTCAGTCAGGTCTTCGTGGTACCCAGGCCTCTTCAGGTTCTCGCCATGTGACATGTGCCGCTAACGGATATGTCCATTTGGTGTGCCTGCATTTCTTAGGTAGTTAGGGGTATCCTAGAAAATATCATTCATCAAAAAACATATGTTTTGTTTTGCTTGTTTGTTTGGTTTGGTTTGGTTTTGGTTTGTTGAGACATAGTAACCCAGGCTAGCCTAAACCTTAACTACATAGCTGAGACTGGCCTCACGCTTGTGAGCCATCGCGCCCACAGCAGCTTTGATCCAACTTACTGTTGGGACAGTAGGTCTTCTTGCTTCACAAACATAAAAATTAAGCTGGGTACAGTGACACACGCCCGTAATCCCAGCACTTGGGAGGCAGAGGCAGGAGGATCTTTGTGAGTTTTGAGGCCAGCCTGGTCTACAAAGTGAGTCCAGGACAGCCACAGCTACACAGAGAAACCCTGTCTCGAAAAACAAAAACAAAAAAAACAAAATCAGACTAGACAACTCCACCTTCATTTCCTTTTCTATATTCCACTCTCCTCCAGAGTAGTATATGTCATAACAAACGCCAAAGCGCTCACTTTGTGAAGGATTCACAGCAGGAGTGTGGTCAGTGTAGGGCTGGAGCTGTCTCAAACAAGGGTAGGCCCACAGGCGCTGAGCAGTCCTGCTTCCTTCGACACAGAGTCCTGTGGAACTCTTCTGGGTTCCCTGGAGAGCCCCTGGGATGCTTTGCCTCACATTTTGGGAGCGATTAGAGGAGAGACATTGTAAGTGGAAGTCCTGTAGGTGAGTGAGTTTCAGTCAAGGTCATCAGCCTTTCAGAGGAAACACCAATAAAAAGTCAAAGTTCATGTGGGTTGACTAACCAATCTTGATATTCGTTAAGTAACCAGAAGAGACATTGTCTACTGATAGGCAACAGCCCCAAAACCCCACATGGCTGAGCTCCTGTCTGTCTAGTCAGCAAGTCTGGAAACAAAAGCTGGGTTGGACTAATCTGTTCCTGCTGTCGCCCCCTGGCGGTGCCACTCCAGAGGAGCCGCAGCAGCCAGCAAGCTCCGTCAATACGGGGCATGTTTAGTAAGTTCTCTTTGAGTTGGCAGGAGGAAGTGGGAAGCCAGCTCCGGCCAAGTGTCCTAGTGACCAAGCATGGAGCGAGACCCCATCTCTCTGAATCCTCACACCACCCTGGAGCCGTGTCCCCGCCATTCACGTAGAAACATAGTTGATAGAAGCTAACAGCCTTTCTGTAAATGGCCTAACCAGATTCTAAACACAAGCTGCTTGTATCCATACTGCTTCCTGCCATGCCAAGCTGCTGGACCCCAGAGAGGAAAGGGGGATCCCAGACTTTCAGATCACATTAGGAGAGGCACTGGCCAACCCCTCCCCAGAAGCCTTCTGTGTACCCAGATGCTGGGGAAATCGCTACAGAGTAAACGGTGATATAAATACGGGCCTGTCTGCATGGACCTAGTTCTTTGGGAAATAACTGGGGCTGGGGAGATAGTCCAGTGGCTGAAGTGCATCGTGAGGACTTGAGTTCAGATTCCCCAGACCCCACATAAAAGGCGGGCGAGCAGGGTGGCCACCTGTCTCCGTCCCAGAACTCGGAGACAGGAGTTCCCCAGGCAGGCTGCTGGTTAGACTAGCCAGTAGGCACGAGCTCTGGGTTCAACAGAGACCCCGCCCCAGTAGAGAACCACAGAGGTAGACACCCGACTTCAGCCATCACAAACATGCGCTTACTGTACATGCATACGAAAAACAAAGCCAGGTGATTATAATAAAATTGCTACGAGGGGCACTGGAGAGATAAGCAGTTAAGAGCACCAGCTGCTCTTCCAGAAGACCTGAGTTTAGTCCTCAGCATCCCCATGGCCGCTTGCAACTTGTAACTCCAGTTCCAGGGGATCTGGAGCCCTCTTCTGCTCTACTCATGCACATAGAACATCTATATGCCCTCAACACACGCATACAATTAAGTAAACTTTTAAAGAGAAAGTCGCTACAAGGAATGCTAAGGATCCAGCAAAGTGATTCTCAGCCATCCTGATGTGACCGTTTGTTTCTCTGTGCAGCCTTGGCTGTCCTGGAACTCTCTCTGTAGACCAGGCTGGCCTCAAACTCAGACTCCCGAGTACAGAGATTAAAGGTGTGCACCACCTCATTCAATCCCCCCGTCCAGCTGCAGCCCCATCCTGCCCCCTCATCCTGACTCAGTGGGTCTCCGGGTCTTTCAGGTACGGCTTGAGGTGTTTCGGGCAGAAGAACTCATGGCCTGTGCTGGACTCACCTCACCCAGAATCGTCCCTCTCTACGGAGCCGTGAGAGAAGGCCCTTGGGTCAACATCTTCATGGAGCTTCTAGAGGGTAAGGGGACAGGTCCTTTCTGTTTGTTTGTCTGTTTTCTCTCTCTCTCTCAGAATTCGAGGCCAAGAGTTAACCCACACTCGGATCTTGGCCTCTAGTCAGTCCACATCGTGCCTCTTACCCCTTCTCTCCCACATCACCTGCCCTTCGCTCTCGCCCTTGGCTTGCGTGGAGGCCTGGGAAAGTCCCACACAAAGACTGGCTGTTCTTTACCTAGGTGGCTCTCTGGGCCAGCTCATAAAACAGAAGGGCTGTCTGCCAGAAGACCGAGCCCTGTACTACCTGGGCCAGGCCCTGGAGGGGCTGGAGTACCTCCATATCCGAAGGATTCTGCATGGTGATGTCAAAGGTAAGGTCCTAGTCACCGTGTCACCGTGGTCCCAATCACAACGGGCTCTTCCTCATGCCTTTCCACTGATTTCCTCCCGGTTGTGGGCCTGCGTGCTTGTCTGGAGGGCAGAGGCCTGAATCAGCTGACAGGGCTGTGTCTAGTGGGTGGGGAATGATGTTCTCCAGGCCGTTGGTCTAGCATTGTAGTGTCCTGGGTTGGTGTTCAAGAAAACTGGAGGCTAAACTCCTGCCTCTGGGAAAGGGTGGGGCAGCAGAGAGACCGCTCTGGGAGAGTGGCGGTGACGCAGCAGGACACCCCACTCCAGCGCCTAGCCTCAGCTGACAACCAGCCGCACCCCTCCCCCCCCCCATCTTCCATGACTAACAAGACTAATGAGAAGCAGCAGCTGCCATTTTCTGGCAGGACTGGCCAAGAAAGTTGCCTGATGAGAGGCCAGGTCAAGCCAGGCCAGGGTAGGCTGGGGCCTGGATTGGCTCACCTACTCCCCTTTTCCCCTTTTTCTGGGTGCTGCCTGCAGCTGACAATGTGCTCCTGTCCAGCGATGGAAGCCGAGCTGCCCTCTGCGACTTTGGCCATGCCTTGTGCCTGCAACCTGACGGCCTAGGAAAAGCCTTGCTCACGGGTAAGGCCCCGTTCTGCACCTCATGGTCACAATTACCAGAAGCCATCAAGGGCCAAAAGGGCAAAGGTCCTGCAGAAGGTCCAGGCCTTGTAGTCCTGGCTGACCCAGAACTCGATATGTAGACCAGGCTGGCCTCAAATTCACAGAGATCTGACTGCCTCTGCCTCCCGAGTGCCACCCATCCAGGTGGGCAGATCTCTGTGAGTTTGAGGCCAGCCTGGTCTACAGAACGAGATCCAGGACAGCCATGGCTATACAGCTGTCTTTTTCTGTTTGCTTGTTTTGTTTTGTATGTGTTTTGTTGTGTCTTTTTTTTTTTTTTTTTTAAGGCATGGTTTTACTGTGTGGTCCAGGCTAGCCACAAACACACAATCCTGTCTATGCTTTGATTTCTTCATCTTGTGTATTAAATGATTGTCATTTTCATGTGTGCATGTGTGTATATTTGTATGTGTGTGTGTATGTGTGTGTGTATGTGTGTGTGTGTGTGTGATTTTACCTTGCTCTTATTTGCACCTCCAATCTTTCACTATCCGTTCTGTCCTCCTCTCACGAGTTCCCTACCTGCCCTGAGCTCCCCTCCTGCTTTCTTTTTTTGTTACATACATGAATATTTTGCCTGCATGTGTGTCTGTGCACGACATGTGTGCTTGATGTCCATGGAGGTCAGAGAGGGCATCAGATCCATTGGAACTGGAATTACAGACAGTTGTGAGCTGCCATATGGGTGCTGGGAATTGAACCTGGGTCATTTGGAACCTTTTAACTGCTGAGCCATCTCTCCAGTCCCTCTCCCTTCCTTCACTTATATATGTGTATATATGTGTGGTTAAATATATAGACCCCAGGGGCTGGAGAGATGGCTCAGTGGTTAAGAACACTGTCTGCTCTTCCAAAGGACCTGGGTTCAATTCCCAGTACCCACATGGCAGCTCACAACTGTCTGTACTGCCAATTCTAAGAGATCTGACATCTTCATGCTAATGCACATAAAATGAAATTAAATAAATTATAAAAAAAATACATATAGATCCCATATGTGAGAGAAAACGTAACATTTTGTCTGTTTCCCCCACTGCCCTCCACGTTCCCCGCTCTTCCCACCCTCTGGGATTTTCCTCCCCTTTCATTAGTGTTGTTCCTCCTCTGGCCACCATTTTTGTTTGTTTTTGAAACAAGCCAGGTTTCAACCAGGTTGGCTTCAAACTCAGAGATCCTCCTGCCTCTCCCTCCCACGTGTGCTGGGATTAAGGGCATGTGCCATCACGCCCAGCTCAACTGTCCCTTCTGTTTTCATATCACAAACACACTTATTTATATTTAAGGCTGGAAAGATAACGTAGAGTGCTTAGCTACCATGCAGGACATCTTGGCTTTCCAGCATCCTGTAAATTGGGTGTGATAGCACACACCTGTAATCCCAGAACACCTATAAACCCAGGTGGAGGTAGGAGTCAAAAGTTCAGTAATCCTCAGCTCCATGTAAAGTTCTAGGCAATCTTGAGCTACATGAGACCCTGTCTCATATATAATGTATACATACATGAGACAGGATCTCATGTAGCTCAACATATATATGTGTATATAATATATAGTTCATATGTATTATAATCCATATATGTACATATGTAGAATCTGCATATATGAAAACATGTAAATATATGATTCTTGTCTTCCTGCGTCTGCTTTATTTTGCTTCACATGTCACTCTCTGGTTCCATCCATTTTCCTGCCAATGATATAATTCCTTCTTTCTGGCTCTGTGAAACCCTACTGTGTATATGTATCACATGTTCTTTGTCCATTCATCTGTCGATAAGTATGTAGGCTGGTTCCGTGTCTTGGCTATTAGGAATGGTTCAGTGTATCACACCCTGGCATCTAGCTGTAAAAGTAATCCATGCCCATTATAAAGTACTTGCTATAAAAGAAGGAAGAGGATACATTCTTACCTAGTCCTCTTCCCCAAAGAGAAAATCACAAATAATTTACATAAATTTATGTTTTTTTCCACATCTCCTTAAAGCCACTACAAATCGACAGCATACGCTGCTTTTTCCACTTAAGAGTATTCTACATAAAATGATTCATTCAGGGGCTGGCGAGATGGCTCAGTGGTTAAGAGCACTGTCTGCTCTTCCAAAGGTCATGAGTTCAATTCCCAGCAACCACATGGTGGCTCACAACCATCTATAATGTGAACTGATTCCCTCTTCTGGCAGGTGTAAATGCCGATAGAACACTCATATAAATAAATAAATCTTTAAAAAAAAAAAAGATTCATTAAAAAAAAAAGGTTCTGTTGTTTTTTTTTTTTTTAATGTGTGGTATGCTGGTGTCTTTGGAGGCCAGAAGAGGGCGTGGGGTCCCCGGGAGCTGGAGTTACAGGCAGTTGTGAGGCACCCGATGTGGTGCTCAGAACTGAACGGGGTCCTCTGGAAGAGCAGCCAGTGCTCCTTGCTGAACCTTCTCTCCAGCCCACAAATGGTTCTGTTTGACGAAAGCGAAATTGATCTATCAGAAGTCTAAGCATCCCCTCCCTACCCAGAATTACCCTGAAGCCGCAGCTTTTGGGGTGCCCATCAGACTCACGCCTGTGTCACATAAACCTCACACACAGGCTTGGGTCCCATCTCTAAGGCTGCCTGCCCACTGTAGATTGGAAATATTCCTAGAATTAGAAAAATGAAAAGCAGAACACTTCAGCCATCCTGTTTTGGATAACGACGCTCTCGCTCAGCCCGTGTCCAGAACGGGCAATGTGATGTGTGGTGTGGGTGAGCTGAGGGCACAGCATCCTAAAGAGGCACTACTCACTCTTTTGACGGTCCTTCACAAAAATCATATCCTTTCTACTCTTTTTTTAAAGAATTCTGAGCAAAAACGTAAAGCTCAAACGCTGTCAGGTCAGGCGTGAATGTGCATACTCTTAATCCCATAACTCAGGAGGCAGAGGCAAGTGGATCTCTGGGAGTTCGAGGCCAGCCTGGTCTACAGAGCAAGTTCCAGGATAGCCAGGGTCTACACAGAGAAACACTGTCTCTGGGTTGGGGGGAGGTAATAATAATAAAACATTGTTAGCCGAGCCTGTAACCCCAACCACTTGGGAGACTGAGGCAGGAGAATTGGAAGTTCAAGGCCAGCTTTGACAGTTAGTGAGACCCTGTCTCAAAATAAAGAGTGGAAGGGGGATGGGCTCAGTGGTAAGGTGCTCCCCTAACATGCGTAAGGCCGGGATGCAGTCCCTAAAATTGGAAGGAAAGAAGGTCGACATTCACTTAATTAATTACATATGCTAGCTGTCGTTTACCTGTTTAATAATTAGATGCTTTGTGCTTATGAGTTTCCTGATAGAGGGGTTTGGGGTTGTGTTTGTTTCTTTAGCATGTTTATTTTGATTTGGGTTTATTTATATTTTTTACTTATTTTGTGTATATGTGTGTGTGTTGCTGTGACATTCCTAAACCATTAATTATATGAAAAAGAAATGCACCCAAGGGAGACATAGTGGCTGATGCCTGTACTCCTAGGCCTTGGGAAGCTGAAGCAGAAGGATTGCTGTGAGTTCAAGACTAGTTTGGCTTCTAGAGTGAGACTCTGTTTCAAAAACAAAACAAACAAACAAAAACACAGCTGTAGTGGTGCACACCTTAGATCCCAGCACATGGGAAGCAGAGGCAGACAGATCTCTATGAGTTCAAGGCCTGGTCTACATAGCAAGTTCCAGAACAGCCAGGACTACATACAAATGCCCTCTCTCAAAAACAAACAAACAACAATAACAAAGGAAAGCAAAAACCGTGCTTCAGTCAGATGGCTTAGCAGGTAGAGACACTTGCAACAAATCTGATGATCTGAGTTAGTCCCCAGAAGCTACGGAAGATGGAAGGAGAGAACCAACTCCAAATGACCTCCACAGGCATGTCATGGCGCACATGGACACGCACACATCCGCACAATAGAAGTGCTTTTCATTTAAAGTACTTCACCTGGAGCAAGCCAGGAATCAAGTAGAGTGGGCACTGAACTCAGGTAATGAGTCTCTCTCTGGCCCTGCTCTCTCAGGGGATTACATTCCTGGCACAGAGACCCACATGGCCCCGGAAGTGGTGATGGGGAAGCCCTGCGATGCCAAGGTGGACATCTGGAGCAGCTGTTGCATGATGCTGCATATGCTGAATGGCTGCCACCCCTGGACTCAGTACTTCCGAGGCCCGCTCTGTCTCAAGGTCAGTGATGGCCCCAAAGCAGCTGTGAGAGGGGCCAGCAGGGCCATGGGCCCAGGCCACAGGCTTGTGAGGGTTGTTCTTCTATGACAGATATAATGGGAGGTCTCTCCTGCCTGTGCCCTGGGCTACCTCCACCTGCCTCCTTTAGACTAAGCCTGGGAACATGGCATCCCATTGCCAAGCTCTGTCCTGTGCTGCTTGGATCCATGTTTCCATTTTCTAGGAAGACTCTCTCCACTGGCTGCTACCCAGCCCTCTCCCTTCCTGTGGTACATCCCTAAGCTAGTGTGTGGGAGGGGATGGTGGAGAGTGAAGAGAATACCCGTGTGAGAGAATAACTGTGTGGAGGGAATAAAGAGGAGACAGGTCCCGCATGTTGCCTTTTGGCCTCTAGATTGCCAGTGAGCCTCCGCCTGTGAGGGAAATTCCACCTTCCTGCGCACCCCTCACAGCCCAGGCCATCAAGGAGGGGCTGCAGAAAGAGCCTGTCCACCGAGCATCTGCTGTGGAGCTTCGAGGGAAGGTGGGCCAGGCATTACAGCAAGGTAAGCCTTGTCTGCCTTGGCCAACAGAGAGCCCCAGGCAGAGGGACAGTCGGAACAGGAGATGGTCAAGAATGAGAGAAACAGCCTCAGTCTCCCATCTACCTCAGTGCTGGGAAGTTTGAGGTGCGAGTCCGTGTGCTGAGGCAGATGCCAGGCTTGGGACACGGAGGAGGAGAGGCTATGACATGAAAAGGTGACTCAGTGTAAATTAGAGTCACACATGCCCAGTAGCCACTCAGCTGTAAAGAACCAGAAAGTTGGTAGCACCAAGTGCTGGTGGGCCTGGCAGCAGGACTCCTGGGCACTGGGAGGGCATAGACGAGGCTTCAACCGTGCTGCAGGGTACCTGGTAGCACTCAGGCACACCCAGGCCCTCCACTCCTGGTGCCCTGTTGGCTAGAGAGAGTTGAGAGTGCTTAAGAATCCCTCAAGGGAGAGTGGAAAAGCAGGTGATTGAGAGTGGGATGGCTCCCAGCACTTACAGCCACTCAGTGTTCACAGAGTACCAGGAACCGATCTGAAAGCTGTAGACAGTGAGTGCTAAAGGAAAAGAAAAAGAAGAACCCCTAAGAGACGGCCAGGAGCGTAAGCGCTCTATTACAAGTTAAAAATCAATAATGAAAGCAGCACTCATTTTAAGTTGGGGTGATGACTAATGCCTGGAATCCCAGCACAGAGGAGGTGGAGGCAGCGAGGATTGTTGGACTTTGGGGCCAAAGATAGGAGATAGAGAATGAGACGCTGTCTAAAAAAAAGTAAGTAAAACAGAGAGGGACTGAATGTGGTGGCACACACCTTTCTATTAGCACCTGAGAGGCAGAGGTCTCTGGAAGTTCAAGGCCAGCCTGGTCTACATAGCCAATTGTAGATACATGTGTGTGTGTGTATATATATATATATAACATATAATATATATATGTGTGTGTGTCTGTGTGTATAATAACTATATATTATATATACTTTTCTTTTACAAGAAGGCAGTTAAAGTTAACACATGGGTTGAAGCGTGTAGCTGCTGCAAGTCTGTGATCTTAGCACTTAAGAGACAAAGACAGGAGGAGTCTGAGATAGAGTGCCAGCCTGGATTATATAGCAAGGCCCTGTGAGAAGAGGGAGAGAGAGAAAGTCAAGTATGGAGCATAATAGAATGTAATTCAAGTGGGAAGGAGACCAGCAGTAGCTAAGGGAGTAAAAGGTGGGACTGAAAAGATGGCCGAGCAGTTAAGTGCACATACTGCTCTTCCAGAAGACCTGGGTTTGGTTCCCAGCACCCACGTCCAGTGGCTCAGAACCACCTGTAAGTGCAGCTCCAGGGCATCTGATGCCCTGTCTTCTGGCCTTGTGGGCCCTGCACTCACATAATCAACCCATACATACACACATCATTTAATGTCTTCTTAATTGACAGGCCATTCTTGCCCGGGCTGGTGCCCGCATGCCTGCACATGTCCCCTCACCTGAGGTGCCTTCTCTCTTACAGTGGGAGGTCTGAAAAGCCCTTGGAAAGGAGAATATAAAGAACCAAGGCCTCCACCCCCAGACCACGCCACCTGCCACCAGACCCTACACACCCCACCGAGAGAGAACCCGCCAGCCAAGGCCGACACAGCCGGGGCCCCTGAGCCTCAGCCTCCTCTACCACCAGAGCCACCCGAACAGAACAGAGTGATGGCCTTGAACCTAAGCAAGGAGGAGTCTGGCACCTGGGAACCCTTGCCTCTGTCCTCCCTGGACCCAGCCCCTGCCAAGGGCCCCAGCTTCCCAGACCGGAGGGTAACCTTCCCAGAGTTGGAGCTGCAACAGCTGGAGATAGGTAGGGCACTTGGCTGTGGCTACACTCCTCCCTCCACCACACACACACACACACACACACACACACACACACACATACTCACACTCACACACTGAGGTTTTGTTGTTTTTGCCAGCCTCACCTTCCCACCCGTTTCTGGTAGGCCAGCTCCTGCAGGCTGTGCAGGAGGAACCCTGGGAACCTGGCAACTCCTCTAGCCCTTCACACTGTCCTCCTCTCTCCCCCTGCCCCTGCAGAACTGTTTCTCAACAGCCTGTCCCAGCCGTTTTCTCTGGAGGAACAGGAACAGATTCTCTCATGCCTCAGCATTGACAGCCTCTCACTGTCAGATGACAGTGAAAAGGTGAGCTGCTGAACTGCCTGGCCATGGGCCCTGTGTGAGCATTTAGATAGAGGAATGGCAACGGGGTCACCCCTCCCTTCTTGGAGGAGTCCTTTCTCCCCAGACAGAGACAGTATGCCTTCAATACTCCTAGGAGTCAGGAAAAGCTCCAGGTAGGTAGTAGAAAGAGTGGGGAGGAAGGGGGGAGTTAGCTTTGGTCCCCATAGAAAAGCACCTTCCCCGTTTTGCCTAGGACAGGCAGGTCCTGACCCTAGGAGAGGCCCAGGTCCTTTTGTCCCAAAGGGAACCAAGCCCAGAGGGTTTCCTGAGCACAGGCCTGAGCCTGTGCCTATTCTTGTGTTCAGAACCCGTCCAAGGCCTCTCAGAGCTCACGTGACACCCTGAGTTCCGGCGTGCACTCGTGGAGCAGCCAGGCAGAGGCCAGAAGCTCCAGTTGCAGCATGGTGCTGGCCCGGGGGCGGCCCACGGATACCCCAAGCTACTTCAACGGTAAGATCTTCTTAGTCCCTCCTCCAGCCCACCCCTGCCCAGGACCAGGGAGCAGTGGAGAGAATCCCCATCACAGAGGGCTGAGGGAGGAACGTGCCCGCCACTCAGAACCTCACAGCCTTGCCTGAAAAGTTGGGTTTAGAGTGAAAGCCTGACCCACCCACAAGGCTTTCCAGGTGAAGAGTGCTGAACCATTGGCTACCGGTAGAGTCACAGAAGGCAAGCAATGTGGGGAGGAAAATGGCCACTCGAAATCAGCAACGGGGGCTGGAGAGATGGCTCAGAAGTTAATAGTTAAGAGCACTGGCTGCTCTTCCAGAGGTCCAGAGTTCAATTCCCAACAACCACATGGTGGCTCACAACCTTCTATAATGAGATCTGGTGCCCTCTTCTGGCATGCAGGTGTACATGCAGGCAGAACACTGTACATAATAAATCTAAAAAAAAATTCAGCAACAAGGTTTTTGGCATCCCCTGGGATCTGAAGTGGGAAGATGAGGAGGCATCTAAATGCCTGTTTTTAAGCTCAGCTGTAGTTATGTTATGATTTTACTAGGTACCAGCCCCCCTCAGCCCAGTGTGACTCACTGTCAGGCCCCAAGGCCTTGCCAGTGGCCACTTGAGCTCAGAGACACTCTTAAGTTGCCTGCAGTCTAATTTAAGAATGTTGAAGAGAGTGGAAGCCTGATGAGCTTGCTTCCTGTCTGGACTAAAATTGGGATGTTATGACTCAAAGGAACAAGTGCTCAAAATGCATCAGAAATGACATCGTATAGGGTTGGGGTGGCATTATTTAAGTAAAATGTTTACTGAGTCAAGATGGGGAGCCTAACTTGCCTGTTACATCTTTAGAGTTTTCTCTCTCACTTAAAAAAACAGTAGTCTCTGTTAGATCTTGAATTTTCTGGAATTGGCTTGTTATTTTAAAAATATTTGATTGGACCTAATATTGTCATGAGGGACTCACAGGGCTTAGAGGGTTCTTAGTGGTAGGGTGGCTGGCTGACATCCTTGACACTCTGCCAGAGAAGAAGCGGGGGCTGGAACTCTTTTATTCCAGGCAGGGGTGGCACATGCCTTTAATCCCAACAGTGGAGAGGCAGAGGACGGATCTTGAAGTCCGAGGACAGCCTGGTCTACAGAGTGAGTTCCAGGCCAGCCAGGGCTACACAGAGAAACCCTCAAACAAACAAACAAAAATGAAAGGAAGTCTTTTGTCTCTATGAATAGATGATATACCTGTATCCCTCTTCTTAGATGTTTTAAAGTGGATTCTGGGAAACTAAAATTACACACAATTCATCATACCGTTTACACATTTTAACACAAAAACGTGGAGTAGTCCGGGCATTAACCGAACTCCAAAATAAACTTTGAAATGACAGAAGCACTTGCTACCCCTCATAAAATCGAGAGCTTTACAGAGGGGTTCAATTAAGGAAAATTAATATTAATGCATCGTCTCTTTTTGTTGTGGTGCTAAGGATTGAACCCACAGCCTCTGTACATGCTGGCCCAGTGGTCCACCACTGAGCCCTGACAGTGCTGTACCAAAAGAGGAAGTTAGTCTATAAAGTTAGACTTTAAGATGGCTACATGTTATCACACTTGCCTCAGTTGACTGAAAAAAAAAAAAAAAAAAGGAGGAGGAGGAGGAGGAGGATATAGTCAGGCAGTAGTGCGTGGCACATGCCTTTAATGCCATCTCTTGGGAGGCAGAAGCAGGAAGATCTCAGAACAGCCAGGGTTACACAAAGAAACCCTGTCTCAAAAAAAAAATAAAAAAAAGCCAGGTGTGGTTGTGGACACCTGTACTCCGGTAGGGAGTAGCAGGTGGATCTCTGTGAGTTCAGGGCCAGCCTGGTCTACAAAGCTAGTCTAGGACAGCCAAGGCTACACAGAGAAACCCTGTCTCAAAAAGGGGAGAGGAGGGAACCAAGGCAGATGAGGGATTATGAAGAGTAAAATGTAAGACAGGACAGACAGGTGATAAACCAGTTAACTCAGTGTGTGTGTGTGTGTGTGTGTGTGTGTGTGTGTGTGTGTGTGTGGCGGGGGGTCTTTTGTCTTCAGTGCATTTTTTGCTATACATCCAGAGTGGAATATTACTTTGCCCTGGGAGCCAAATTAGCACCATCCAGGCCAAGTTCCAGGTGTGGCTGGCCAGAGGGAGCTGTGTCATACGAGGGTTCCTTAACCTAAATTTCCTCTCTGCTGCTTTACTCCCCTCTGTGAGGGCAGAGTGACATCACAGAGGTCACCCTTGCCAGGTCCCTGCTTTCTGGGTAACCAGCCACCGCCCCGCCCTCATTGTCAGCCTTTGCCTTGTAGGTGTCAGGGTCCAAATACAGTCTCTCAATGGCGAGCACTTGCACATCCGGGAATTCCATCGGGTCAAGGTGGGAGACATTGCAACTGGCATCAGCGGCCAGGTAAGGAAGCAGGTGGCCCTTAGGGACAGAGTTCTTCAGTAGGAAGACTTTTAAATTAGTAGTAGAACTGGCATCCTGGGGAAGAGTGGCCCAAGACTTAGCCATCCTCCAGCTCTCGGGGCAGGACAGGGAGCGGGTGCTGAGGATCTCTGGACCCACACTTGGGCTAGGAAGGACTCGCCAGGTCCTCTAGAATGGACAGGCAGTGCTCCCTGCCTGCTGCCTGTTTGACAGAAGATGTCTCCTAGCATGTTTGGGGACCATCAGCTTGACACCCTAGCTGGGTTCTTACCCCATGCCACCACTGGTTTGCTGTACTCACAGATCCCAGCCCCCGCCTTCAGCTTGGTGACCAAAGACGGACTGCCTGTTCGCTATGACATGGAGGTGCCAGACTCGGGCATCGACCTGCAGTGCACCCTGGCCCCCGATGGCAGCTTTGCCTGGAGCTGGAGGGTCAAGCATGGCCAGCTGGAGAACCGGCCCTAGCCCCGTCCACCGTCACCACCTCCTCTCTGGCCACAGCAGGCTGCCTTTGAATCTCAGTATGCGGAGCTGCCCTGATGCCAGCTGAGTCCGCTCAGGGAGTCCCTGGTTCAGCACCAAGCCCAGGGCTTGCCTCACGAGTGCTGCTGGCCCCTGGCGGGAGGAAGACAGGGGTCTCATCCCCCGGGAAAAGCACCAGCGCTGGTGGTGATGCTCCAAGCAAGGGAGCCAGAGCCACAGGATCAGTCAGCACTTGCCAGCAGTTGGGGAGCAGCTTCTAGTCACAAAGAGCAGGTAGCCCTAGGAAGGCAGGAGAGTGTCTAAGGGTTCCCGCCCAGTTCAGACAAGGGCAAGGCAGCAGGCCCCCCTCCCCCCGTTGTCTAGCCTCCCTGGCCATTGACTAGTGTGAGATGGAGAGAGCAGGAAGGACACTAGCTCCTTGGTGGAATGCACCACACTTGCAGGTTATTCCCGAGTTGAGCTGAGAAGTGATTCTCAGACCTCAAGTTTGTGGCTGCTGGATACGGCTCCTCCTCAGAGAGTGAGGCCTCACTGAGGCCTACCCTCCGGCTAGCTGGCACTCTAATCCCTCATCTGTGAAAATGAAGGATGACCCGAGACCCACCTGATGGGAACGGTCCGTGAACGATAGATGCTAAAGAAAGCCACAGATGGTAAAGAAAGCCACTTACCCTCCAGGGCAATCGGTCAAAATCCAGCTTGCCAGCTTCGTGGTGGCAAGATACTGCCAGCAGCACTTTGCACTCTGACGACCTCAAAAGCACTTTCCTGGCTCCCTTCCAGCAGAGCACTGGCTCTTCGGGGACACAAGCAGGCCAGGGGATGGGGAAGGGACTGTCTTGACCCATCTTGACCCACCCCAAGCTTCTTTCGGAGTTAAGATGAGCACCCCTACCCGCACTGTCCTAGCCAGAGCTTCTCCCGGTGGGACTTGGGAACAGCTGCTTAGGACTCATATAGCATTAAGTTAACTGTGAATCATTGTGGGGAGGGGCACAGAGAGCCCCTCCTCTGGAGAAACTCACCCCCCACCCCCACCCCAGCCAGCCAGGATAGCTTCTGCCCAGCTATTGGCAAGGGGTTAGGCTGCTCCTGGCCCTTGTGAAGAACTGCGGCCACGGTGCTGCATTTGGGGTGTGCTGAGCACTGCAAGCAATAAAGTTTGGAACGATGCCGGGTGTGTGCAGGCTGTGGTGTCTCCTCTTTTACCTGACTGCTTGCTGTACTCCACTGTTGGGGGGGTCCTTCAAGTCTCCCCATTGTTGGGGGCAAGGCCTCAAGGACTCAGACCTTCCACTCTGCAGGCTGCCCATCTCCTATAGCAGCTGGGGCATCCCTAGCCAAAGTCTTGGGCTGAGAGGAGGAGGCCAAGACGCAAAGGAGCCCAGCAGCATCAGAACAGGAGCAGCTTGCATGACGCAGAGCTGCCATCCACCCTCGCCTGTCCTGAGGCCTGGCAGCCAGAGGACCTACCTGGTGCCAGTTTGAACACCGGCATGAGTTGGTGATGACTTCCCCAGCATGACTTCCTTGATCATGGAACAGAGGACAGAGGTGCACTGTCTGATACGGCTCCAGGCCCTAAAAAGAGCTGAATACTGCTGCACACTTGTAATCCAGCCTTGAGCTACATGAAGAATGTGAGGCCAGCCTTGGCTACATGGGACTTCATCTCAAAAGAAAAAAATAATTGGGGGGTGGGGCCTTGAGACAGGGTCTCAACTATGTAGCTCTGACTGTCGTGAAACTCAGTATGTGGACAAGGCTGGCCTCAAACTCACAGAAATCCTCCTGTTTTGCCTCCCCATTGCTGGAATTTATTTACCATGTCCAGGGTTTATTTACCATGTCCAGCTGAGGGGGAAGGGGTGGGGGATGAAGCCAGCTGAAATAATTCTGGGTAGAGGGGCCTAACACTAGACCTGACCACCTTAATTCCCTCCCAGGAGTCACACGGTGGAAGGCGATGACCACTTCCCTGTGACGTCCACACACTGGGCATGATAGGCAAATGTCCACACACAGATAATAAATGTAATTGTAAACAATTGTAAGGTCACCCTGGGAAGCTATGCACGCCTGTGCGTGCTGACATTTGTACAGCTTGGATTACGATTCAACCATCCTTGAAGGAATATTGGACGCGGGCGCGCACACACACACACACGATGCAGCGGCTTTGTGGCCAGGGCCTGTCCTTACCGAGGGCTGCTGTCCATATACCTGGCCTGCTTCGGAGTAGCCAGCTCCCCCCCCCAACACACCCCGGTCTTGATCCGGGGGACTCTGGCTGCTGGACCTCCAAGCCTCGGCTGCTCCCACCCACATCCTTAGCGTGAACCTTCAAGTTTCCTGTCTGCCAGATCCCTGGCCGGAACGTCACAGAAGCCGCAGCATCACAGGCGCCAGCGCCCCCATCACCTGCAGCGTGCCTCCACCCGGCTAGCCAAAGAGCGCACTGGAGGCGGAGGGGCAGCAGCCACCAGCCCGCTCCCCGCCTCCGGGACAGAGCCTCCGTCAGCATGGGGGTGACAGGTAGGAGCCGGCGGGCGAGCGGTGGGCGGAGCCAGAGGTGGCGAGGTGGAGGCCGAGAAAGGGAAAAAGAACGGTGACCCAGAGTTGGCCTGGCGAGTGGAAAGGAACGCTGACCCCAGTGAACCCCCTCGGGGTGCGTTTGGTTACTGCTGCAGGCCCGCGCTCGGCAAAAACTGGGCCTGGATCGGTCCGGGGTCTTAATGAACTGAGCGCAACGGGCCTCCCCTCGAGGCTGCGCGAGCGCACGCCTGGCAGAGCGAGGTTAGGAATTTAATGTCTTGGCGAAGGCGAAGGCGAAGGCGGTCGCCCAGTCCACCTTGTGAGTTATTCTGAAGATCAGAGGCCCAAAGCGTCCCGCAGAGGGTCTAGGGTGGTGTCAGCGGGAGACCACGTGCTCAGGTGTGTGAGTCGGGGGCTTCCGGAAGAGCAGTGAGGTCTAGAAGGCCTCGCTTGATTGTTCAGGCCTGGTGTCATCACAGTGGGAAGCCAAGAGGGCGCAGTGCGTGGTTTTAAAGATAGTGAGATTTAAGGTCCCTTCCAGGAAAAACGTGCGGTCATGGTGCAGGGATGAGTCTTGTCCCCCTCTCTCCTCAGCCCCTGAATACAGTGACTGAGAGCATTTCCCTCTCAGCTTTATCAGAGCAAAAAAAAATACCCCTAACTCAAGGGTACTGAAGAGTTTATTTGCTGATGAAAAAAAAAAAAAAAAAATCAATGCTCCCCACCAGGATGTCTCAGAGCAGCCACAGACCTATCAATTTAACTTTTCTTTAAAAAAAAAAAGAAAAAAGAAAAAAGTGCCAAGCAGTTAATAGTGCATGCCTTTAATCTGGAGCACTCCGGAAGCAGGCGGATCTCTCTGAGGTTCAAGGCCAGCCTGGTCTATACAGCTCGAGTTCCAGAACAGCCAAGGCTACACAGAGAAACCCTGTCTGGAAAAACTAAAAGGAAAAAAAAAGTTCTAGGTTAAAAAGGAATCGGAATTTTAAAGACAACCATCATTAGTGACTGCTGCCAGAACGAGTTTCTTGCTCTTGTAAGTTACTGGGTTTGCAAACTATTTCTTCCTCGTAATAAGTTACCGGGATTCCTCCCATCAGCCTCCAGCTTCTCCATATACAGACACCCATACACGTGCAAACATGCATATGCAGACGGGTGCATAAAAGTGAGAATAAAACGAGTTTGTGAATCAATGACCGCAGCAGCGGGATCTGCCAGCATTCGGTGAGCCTCTCCGAGCCGGTGACACCCGTCCATCTAAGGGAAATTCTTACTTGTTTCTTCTCCCGCTTTTGTTCTTTCTAGACTTCCCCTTCTAGATTCTGTAGATGTCCTGGGTGGAGGAGAGAGCTGTTAGGACATTGCAAGCAGGAGAAACAAGAGCTCAGCCCCCAGAACCCATGTAAAAAGACAGGCACGGCAGTAGGGCCTTAAACTCTCAATGCCAAGAAGGCAGGCAGGAGGGTCCCTGAGACCCCCAGCTGGCCTGATGAGACAGTGAGAGACCCTGCCTCAAAAGACAAGCGGGAGACCCCTGAGCAAGGACACGCAAGGCTGACCTCTAGCCCCATGCACACCCGTGCACGTGTGTGAAAGAAGAGAGGATTCCTTATGGAGTCTTCTCTCACTATGGCTTGGTATTCGGGGTCCAATCTTTCTTGTTTTCCAGTGCTATTTGCCCAAAAGCTTCCTTCTATAACTCTTTTTCATAGCATCTTGGGTTTTTCGATAGGATACATTTTTAGTATCGCCCTTGAATCACTGAAAATGACTGGCTTCTCTTTTAGGTAGTATTCTTCTGTTTCTCAAGTTACCCTTGGTGTACCGGAATCGATTCTCATCTGCATATTGACAGTTTTGTCAAATCTCGGGTGGCCCTCAGATGCCCCTGAAATCATTTCAGAAGCTCGTTGGGATCCCTTCAACTCTAGGTCTCGCTGCCTAGCCAGTGTCACTGAAGGGTGGTAAGATAGGAGCCAGGGGCACCATGGGAACGTCGGCCTCTTCGGATGCCTTACCCAGGATGGGAAGAGCACCCTCAACCCCTGAGCCCTCCCTTTATACCTTGCAATGCTGAGCTGCCCACGGAACTCGCCTGGACAGATGGGCTCGGCATCATGTGCGGCCTTTGATCTTTCTCCGTGGCGTCTGCCTCCATTCCATCAGATAACTATTCCTCCAGTCTTGTGCCTTCCACATTCTGGAAGCAAAAAGAGCTCTCCGGTGTGCTGTTCTCCTTGCTTAGTTAGTCATTACGAATTAATATTCATATATCCCCCTCTCTCTCTCTCTCTCTCTCTCTCTCTCTCTCTCTCATTCTCTGTGGATTAAACAGGGGAGACTTCCAAATGTTTGGCAGATTCTGTACCAGTGAGCAATATCTCAGCCCTGTCTTATATCTAAGCTCCATTTTGAATAACTGGTCATAAGGAGGAAATGACAACATACTGTTAAGGGTTCCCTCACTATCAGCAGATTGGTATGTTATCCTATTACATTTGAAGCTAAACAATGATAAGTTAAAGTTGCATGGTCAAAGCCTCAAAGCAGTGGTTCTCAACCTTCCTAATGCTGCAACCCTTTAATACAGCTCCTCATGTTGCAGTGACCCCAACCATAAAATTATTTTCGTTACTTCATAACTGTAATTTTGCTAC
This sequence comes from Meriones unguiculatus, assembly GCF_030254825.1. Classification (NCBI taxonomy): domain Eukaryota; kingdom Metazoa; phylum Chordata; class Mammalia; order Rodentia; family Muridae; genus Meriones; species Meriones unguiculatus. The sequence goes on from NC_083355.1 coordinate 18,399,906, forward strand.
TGTTGTGAGTGTAATATAAATCCCTGTGTTTTCCAATGGTCTTTGGTGACCCCTGTGAAAAGGTCATTCGACCCCCAAAAGGGGTCATGATCCACAGGTTGAGAACCACTGCCTTAAAGAAACTGAAAATAGCAAGCCAGCTGTGAAAATCTAGCGGACACATACAAATACATAACCTAAAGGGGGCTTGAAAAAAATCGAAATGACACATGTAAGCAAATGACAGAACAATCCATTTAAACACCAAAGGCAGATGTCACGTAGCTCCCTTCTAAAACAAGTGCTTAGCATGGGGAAGAGCCTTGCTCTGGCTCTGTCTCCAGCACTCCCTGCCCCCAACCCCAGTCACTTCCAAACAGCAGAGATTATATGAGTATACAGAAAAATGGTGCTTGGGCAAGGGACAGAGCTGGGTTGATGGAGTGCTTGCCTGACATGCAAGGCTCTAGCTTCAATCTCCAGGATGGGGAGATTGAAAAGGTGAGACTATATGCTGCCCATACACTTTTAAGGGACTGGAGAGATGGCTCAGAGGTTAAGAACATTGGCTTTTCTTCCAAAGGTCCTGGGTTCAATTCCCAGCAACCACATGGTGGCTCACAACTATCTATAATGAGATCTGGTGCGCAGGCAGGCAACACATTCAGGCAGAATGTGATATAAATAATAAATACATCTTTTAAAATACACTTTAAATATAAAAATACAAAAATATGATGATGACGACGATAATAATTGGAAGCTAAGTATAGTGATGAATGCCTTTAATCCCAACATTCAGCAGGCAAAGGGAAGAAAATTGTACTGAATTTGAGGCCAGCCTGGTCTACAATAGTGAGACCCTGTCCTAAAATGATGAGAATAATAATAATATTTTTTAAAAATCAACTGAGCAAAGTAGAAAAGGAAACTTCAACCTGATAAACTACCTCCAGCATCATAAAGATGGAATGTGAATTTTCCAAGAACACGGGGGTGGGTGGGTGTGTGTAATGAAGCAAGGCTGTCCACCCTTGATCCACAAGTATGGTGATTATTCCCAGGGCAAAAAAGGGAAGAAACAAAAGACGCTGGGCATGGAAGGAAGAAGCAAACTCGTCTTGATCCGCACTCGTTCTTTTCTATGTGTGAATCCAGTGGGTTCTCCGAGCAAAGGCTGTCACAACTGATGGGTTTTTCAGCACAGCTGCAGGAGGTGAAATGGTATCCATTACCATTACCAGACTCTTAACAGCAACTGGACGCTGAAAACACCTCACGCGTCACAGACGGCTGCTGGACTTTCCACCAAGTCAAGCCACAAGTCCCAGGCTGAGTCAAAAACGTCGGACGTCACCTTCCAGCCCCCACTGTGCTTACCAAATCGTAACTCACACTCTATCCGTACCCAGTTGCAGCTTAGGGAAGGGTTGAAGTTGTGATGATGTCCAGGAAAACTGCCAAGTGACCAAGGAAGGCTCTATGGTTAGGTAGAGGGGGCAGCGGGTGGGCGGGGAGCGGGGGGGGGTTCCGGCGCAGATTGAATGGAGCTGAAGCTGGAGAAGGAAGATGGATGAAGAAAGCCGGGACGGCCTGTGGGTCTAGGAAGCAGAGCAGGCCTTCCTGTCGGTGGAATGTCTCTCGGAGCCTCACTGCACAGCTAACCTAAGATCCTCAGTCCAGGCTAAAGTAGAAATGTGCCTGAACCCTTAGCCTAGGACCAGGCATACAGGGATCACCCCTACCATCCCCAGGGAGAAGCCACAGTACGCTCTCATGCTTGATACAATCCGGGGAGCAATTCTCAGCCGAGAATCGAGGAACACTTCCTGCTCTGCCCTGGGCTCATGGGAACCCACTTTGCACACTGCATGAAAGCCAAGATCCCTCACCATCAATGCTTGTCGCTCCCTGGGGAGCAGAGACTGAGACAACCTGGTGCCCCACCTCTAGTGGGTAAAGGGCAGTTTCTGTAGGAGAGGACAGAAAGCCTCCTGGCATTCTCCTTGCTCCAGGATGTCCCCAGAAACTCCACCTCCTAGGACTTCAAGGAGTGATTCAAGGTCACCACGCAGAAGTGAGGCCCTGAGCACAGGCCTTGGCCTGGGTCCGTGGCAGGCGACCAGAAAGGGCTCAGGAAGCAGCAGGGGTGAAGAAGTTGGAGTGGGGAAGTTGTTCAGGGGTGGGATGGGTCCTGTGGAGGATGGCAGCGCTGAAGGTGAAGGGAATTCTGAAGCCTGAATTCAAGTCCTTGACTTAGCAACCACCAGCTGTGGAAAGCCTCTAGCACTGCATGTGCTGCCAATGAGGTCCGCAGTCCTGGGGGCATTCACGCTTGTGGAAGAGGCAATAGGTCCAAGAGATGGGAATGAGGCCAAGATGGCAAGCAAAGGGTAGTAGACAGGACTGGTGGCCCTGGCAAGGGGATGAAGAGGGGAGGGGTAAGGGGAGGGACGATGGAGGGTGGGCTGGAGGGGAGGGGAAGAGGGGCAGAAGAAAGTGGCAGCAGCCCAGGGACTACTCCCACCCCAACGCTCCCTGTCCTTTCCTTTTTTTCTCCCCGCCAGATGTCAGTGCATTCCCCTGCTGTGGCAAGAGTTCAGTGGACATTGTGGAAAGAACGTGAGGACTGGCTCCCGCCAGCACAGGGCCTCTCCCCTCCCCCCTCCCCCACCCCGAAAAGCCCTAGGCTCTCAGCCCCTCCCTCAAACACCGTGCACTACCACCCAACTGGGATCTCCTCCTCTTTAGCTCCTTTTCAGAAATCTCCTCAGGGCCAGTGTCCAGACAAACGGCTGGGGATGCCTACACCCCACACACATACACCCACCCCCGAACACACACATGCCCCCCCCCCGCCTGCCTTCAGCGGCCAACCCTAGCGGAGGGCCACGGGAGAGCACATGGAGGCAAGGAGGCCTTGCTGGGGGCAGATAGAGCTGTCTGAGGTGGGGAATGACGGGAGCCTGAAGAGGGGACAGGAGCAACTAGAGTAGGGGATGAGGAGTGAAGGGGCCCTGCATTTCTCCCGTGGTGTCTCGTATCTGGCAGTGGGTAGATGAGCAATGGGCTTAATCTGGACCTTCCCGGGGCAGGGAGCCATTTTCTGGGCATGATGCCCTTAATAAGAATGAAGATTCCCAGGTCCCTCCTCCAACCAAATGGAGTTGAAGATCGGGTTGACAAGCCCTCCGGAAACTCGGGGAATCTTAAGAATGCCACCAGCTCAGGAGCACAGTTCCTAGGGCACAGCTCGAGAGCCTGAGATCAGATGTCCAGCACCCACGTGAAACCCTGACTGTGCTAACACTGTAACCCTAGAGCTGGGAGATGGAAGCAGGAAGACCCCCGGGGCTCACTGGCCAGGCACTCTAGCAGATCGGTGAACTCCACACTCAGAGACAGATCCTGTCTTTAAAACGTGAGGTGGAAAATAACTAAGGCAGACACCTAAGGTCAACCTCTGGTGTGTGTGTGTGTGTGTGTGTGTGTGTGTGTGTGCGTGCGCGCACACACACACAAATACACACTCCAGAGTTCCTAATAGAACAGGCACGGGGGACTACAGATCTTCTTGCCAGTCCCCCGTACAAGGCCAAAGCTTCGAGGGCCCTAGAGATCCTTCCCGACAATCCTTCCCATGAATCTGTCACCCATTTGGATTCCTTCTGCCTCAGGAATGACTACTACCACACCCATGGAAAAGCAGAGGAGGAAGAACCAGAGGTGAGAGCGTCACACCTCCTGCAGAGGTAGCAGGCAAGAGGGCAGGGTCTTTCTGTTTGGCCATTCTGGGACTGTAGTACCAGAGCACATACGCACCTTCAACGCCTGCCTGCATGGCCTTGCCTGTCCCGGCCAGGTCTCCAAGAAGAAGCGTGAGGAGACAAGGAATGGGTAGGGTGCCACACAGGAGCAGGACAGAGGCCTAGGGTCGGGGGAGGCCTGGGGGAGGGAGGGGTGTCCAGCTCGTGTTGTCTCACTTTCACCTGAAACCTTTTAGCTGGAAGCAGAATTGCCAAAGCAGGACCCCCTACCCAAAGCGCACCCAGACCCAGACCTAGGCCCGGTACCACAGCTGGAGGAGATGGAGCCAGCGGTATCCTCTGCACCTACGTCTAAGGCCAAAGGGGACTGCGTCACTGAAAGCCCAGAGCAGCAGAACTACAGGCTCGAACCCCTCAAGTCCTATGAGAAAGATCGGAAAGAGTGGTCACCCACAAACAGGACCTGGACCCTTAGTACAAACTCAAGCAAAAGGGAGGAAGGGCAGGTGTCGGACGAGTTTCGTTCCATCCGTGTGCAGACCTCCAAGCACCTTTTCTGGTCAAACAAGCTCATCCAGGCCTCAGAGCACAGCCTACAGCGCGCCTTAGAAAAACACAAAAGCTCCCGGGAAAAGAAGTCTGTGACCATATCCCAGGCCCTCACAGACAGCGCCCCCCGGCCAGCAAGCCCCCACATGTCTTATACCAGCCTGCCCACAGCCATGGGCCTGGCAGATCTGATCAATTTTGCGTCTTCCCTGGCTGTGGCCTCCTCCAGCAACGTGGAGACACCCAACCTAGAGAATATGATCAAAGTTACCTCTGAGAAGTCTCAGAATACCTCTCTAGAGCTTTGCCAGCCTGTCCAGGCCATCGAGTTTGCCCAGGCTACCCAGATCAGCCAGATATCCTCGGAGAAACCAAATAAATCACCCAAAGACACAAGTCACAACTCTTGGACTCAGGAGACCAGGAATGTCTCTTACCTAGATATTAGCAAGAATGGGCTCAAGAAGGCTACCATCCAAGGGGAAGTGAAGTTTGTCCAGGCATCAAGCACATCCCCTCCGTTTCAGGGAGCCAAAGAAGAGTAAGTGATGTTCCCCTGCTGCCCTTGCACAGGGGCCTGCACTAGCATGTGGGGTGGACTCACATAGCCAGGTGGGGTGTCAAACAGTGGCATGGATGGGGGAGGGGCTGGGCAGGGGACCCAGGCAAGCTTAGTTGAGGGCCCAACCTCAGTGACCTCACAAAGGCTGCTACAAACAAGATTCCGGTGTCCTGAGCTACACCAGCAAAGCCAGGGCCGGAGGAGGTCTGGGGATCATGGAGGGTGAGCTCCCCAGGGCGAGGACGGAAACCTGGGTTCAAAAGGGGCAGGGCCTCGGGGGGCAGACATGCTTCACCGCCGTCTGCCCCCTGAGAGAGTGGCGGTCACATTCCTAGGGCACAAGACACCTCCGTGAAGGAGCGTGAGCATGAGCGAGCCCTTGGCCTCTGGTGATATGTAGACACAGAACAGAATGCCAGCTGCCCCCGCAGGTGCAGTGGGAGAGTCCCTGTACCCTAACGCCCTAGTGACACTGTCTCTTTTGTGTTGCAGCTCGATGCCAAGAACCAAGAAAGGGAATCCATTATTGCTGAAAATCCATTTTAAGCTGTCATCCCCCCACCCTCAGAGAAATAACTAGACAAAAACATTAAAGCCTCCAGTGCTGGCCCCGGTGTAGAGTTTTTGTTTTGTTTTGTTTTGTTTTAGGTGCTGAGATCAAGGCCAGGGCCCTGGGCATATTTAGGCTAGTGTTTTACAACTGAGCTATCTTCAGCCCTTGGGTTTTTGAGATAGTGTCTCATTTAGCCCAGACTGGCCTCAAACCCTTGGTCTGCCTACCTCAGGCTTCTGAGTGCTGACGTTACAAGTACGCACCACCCTGCTTGGGCTCTGGCTCAGGCCTGGGGGGACCACTGCCTCCTAGCCACTGAGCACACCTGGCTGCTCTCAAATTTTTTTAAGATTTTATTATTACTATTATTATTATTATTATTATTATTATTATTAATACAATGCTTTGTCTGCATGTACACCTGCACGCCAGAAGAGGGCACCAGATCTCATTATAGATGGTTGTGAGCTACCATGTGGTTGCTGGAAATTGAACTCAGGACCTCAGGGAGAGCAACCAGTGCTCTTAACCTCTGAGCCCCCTGGAAGCAATTTTTTAGGGGTGACACCTCCATTTTTTTTTTTTAGCTTCTGTGCCCCAGAAGTTCCAGCATCATTCCCAGCCCTCTGAGTGGTTCCACTTTACTCCCACCTACCAGACCACTAGGCCACATTGAAACACTCCATATGAGTGAAAGCCCCATCCCAATCTTCAGTTTCTTAGGCTTAAAGGGACATACAGGCATCCTGTGAGGATGTGGCTTCCCTGGAGGTGGGGCTGAGCAGATGAGAAGGTAAACCCAAAGGGAAGCCTTCCTATAGCCAGTGGGGAGACCTGGGAAGAATGTTGTTTGAAGGCTTGAAGGAAAGAAAAGCTGAGGTGGATAGACTGATCTTTCAGGAGGCCACAGCCTCCAGCAAGAAGTAACTCCAAAGGTAGGGAGACCCTGCCTTGTACCCACACCAGCCTGGCACTGGCATAACACCATGCCCATAGACAGGAAACACAGTCCACAAGTGCAGGGCACACACACACCTCAGGACCAATGACAGGGGTAAAACAGTCACCCAGAGGCACACCTCCACTTTGTCTGGGGTCAGGCTTCAGAGGCCCAGAAGAGAGAAATGAGTGCTCTGCTTTTGGCAAAGGCCAGGAGGCTGTGAAGGAGGGAATTTGTGTCTAAAGAAAGAGGAGGGGCCCGCCTGGTCCACAGCCAACTGTGTGTGTGACATGGAGAGGTGGGGGTGGGGACATCTTGCTCTGAGCCCATGCTAGCTTCCAGGCTTGTGGCCACCTCTCTACCCTGGCCTCCCAAGCGCTGGTGTTACAGACACTGGCATTCTTTGTTTTTGTTTTTGTAGGATTTTCTTTATGTTGCCCTGGCTAGACTGCCTCAGACTCAGTGATGCTCTTGCCTCAGCCTCCTGAGTGCTGGGATTACAGGTGGAGGCTTACACTGCCCCATCAGCTTCTGCTGTTGTCATCGGTTGAGACAGGGTCTCCTGACTACCTCTTGCCTTTGCCTAATGAGTGCCAGGATTAAAGGCATGCGTCATGGCATGGCTTCTTTTTTTCTTTTTCTCTTTGTATTCTGGAGACAGGGTTTCTTTGTGTAGCTTTGAGTGCCCTGGACCCCCTCAGTAGACCAGGCTGGCTTTGAATTCACAGAGATCTCCTGCCTCTACTGGGATTACAGGCATGTGCCACCTCGAACCTGGCTTTGGCTTCTTTTTTCTTTTTGATACTGGACACAGCTGTGTAGCTCAGGCTGGCCTTGAACTCTCAAGGGTCCTGCCTTGGTCTGCAGAGTGCTGTGGTTGTAAGAGATGCATGCCACCACACCCAGCCTCTTGAACAGGATCTCAGGCTCCCTGCCAAGAAAAAGGCCCATCAAGACCCTAGTAAGAAGCTGACAAGGGGAGCGGCTAGGGACAGAGATGTGGGATGAGGAAGCAGGGAAGCAGGCCGGAAGGCGAAGGAACGGGAATCTGGAACGGGGACAAAGAGAAGATGCAGAAATGGCTGTCTGGAAGGGTCATTCAGTTCCTAGGATTCCTCTTTTAGGAGTTTACTGTTTTGATGGGATTTTTTTTTAAAGTAAATTCTGTTTTTTTAACCAGAGGTGCTAGCACACAGCCATCACCCCAACACTCAGGAGGTGTCAGCTGCTGGAATTTGAACCCAGCAGTCAATGCCCTTAAGCTACTGAGCTGGTTCTCAGAGCCCATTTTTGTTATCTTAGTTCTACTTACTTGAGATGTAATTTGGGCTTCTTTCTCTAGTTTCTTGGAGTAGAAAGTCTATTGGTTTTAAATATTTCCTTTTCTAAAACATGCATCTGATGCTACAAATGTCTCTGTAAGCAGCTTTTTTATCCCACAATTTTGAATTAGTTGATTTTCATTTTTGTTTAGATTGAGGTTGCTTCTTTGATCCATGCTTTGTTTCGAGACCGGTTCTCATACAGCCCAGGCGGGTTTCACACTCACTCTAGAGCTGAGGATGACCTTCAACTCTCTCGAGCCTTTCTGCTTTTGCTTCCCAAGTGCCGGGATTACTGACATGCACCACCACGCCTGGCATTACCTTGTTGTTTTAATGATGTGCTTCCTCTTCTCTTCCTCCTGACAAGGCCTTATTATGTAGCTCCAGATAGCCCTGAACTCAGACTCCTCCTGCCCCAGTCTCCAGAGGTCTGGAATTATGAGTATAGATCACTATACCTGCCTCCCTGTTGTTTAAAAGTCTATCCTTTCTTTCTTTGTGTTTTTTGTCTGGTTTTGGTTTTGGAGACAAGGTTTCTCTGTATAGCCTTGTGTCCTGGACTCACTCTGTAGACCAGGCTGGCCTCGAACTCACAGAGACCCGCCTGCCCTACAGGCGTGTGCCACTGTGCCTGGCAAAGGTGTATTATTTCATCTCTAAGAATTTAAAGATCCTTCTGCTTATCTATTACTGGTTTCTCCTTTCGCTCATTGGTGACCTGAGAGTAGACACTGTTTGTTTTTGTTTTTGTTTTGTTTTTTGTTAATATTATGGTTTCATAGAATGTCTTAAAGTGAAGTTAGTGGGTTTATATTGGACAGGACCACCCACCCCAACCGCACCCTCCCAGCCCTGGCTTTGGGATTCTGTGGCTCCTCTTTGTAGACCTCTGCCATCCTAACTCAGCATCCAGAGTGCAATAAATGCCTAAAGGGAGAGATAGAGACTTGGGAAGAAGAAAGCAGCAGGTGCCTCAGCAGGAAGCAGTCAGCCTTTCAGAGAGGGCTTGCCCCTATTGTGCCAAAAACCACCACACCACCACAGGGCCAGCCTGGGGGCAGCCTCAGAGCCTGTGACTCTGCCTTTCAGGCAGCAGAGGCCAGAAGACCAAGAGACCCCCATCTACACAGAGAAGGTACAGGCCACTAGACTGAAGGAGGGTCCTTTTTTGTCACTTGAGTGCGGGTTCAAACCCTGTGCCCACTACAGAAGCCCTTTCTTATAGGGCTATGGATTCAGCCTGGCTTGAGGATCCTGGGAGGAGGAGGTGGACCTGCTCCCTCACAGTCCCGGTCCCCTAAGGCCTCCTGGAGTCTCTGCTCTCCAGTTGACTGGGCTGTCCTCCCTTCCCCCTGCCTCCAAGGCCTCCACAGAAGCCTGGGAATCTCCTCACAAGACATTCATATGAGGAGCAGGCTGGCAGGGGGCACAAAGGGAGGGCGCTGCGCCAGCCAGAGCCCCCAACAGCCACGCCCACAAAGGAGGACCGGACCACACTGAAGGGAAAAGAATTCAAGGGCGATGGAGCCACCAATCCACACTGGTCAGGCCCAGATGCCAGGCCTCAGAGGTGAGGGTAGAAAAGGGTGGTCAGGTCTGGGGGGAGGGGGACTGGTTTGGGGGCAAGGCCTGCCTGGCCCTGGAATCTTTGCAACAGGTACTATATACATCCAACTTCTTCCACTGGTCCAGTGTGACCGATGACAGCCTGCTACCCCTGACATCCCGGCAGCTGGCAGGTAAGCACCTGAGGTCCAGGAGTAAAGAGGGAAATCAGGGGATGCTTGGGACAGAATTACAATTACCTGCCCTGAGGTTAACTTATGTATGACCCTGGCAATCTCCCCTCCACGCCAGGCTAATCTTCTCTATAGCTCAAGGGCTCACTGATGTGCCCCCCAAAAATGGGGGTGGGGGCATGGGTATTTGTGTGTGTGTGGGTGGGTGTGGGTGTCTGTCTGTGAAGGAAATAAGAATAAAAAACTAAATGTATTGATGGATAGTTAGACGGAGGTATTTGAATGGATAGGAGGGGATAAAAAGAAAAAAGAGGTAATTAGAAAAAAATTTTTTCAGGGTCTGGCCTGAGGGGTGGGAAGACTCATTGTCCCAGAACCCTGATGTTGACAGGGACTCAGCAAAGAAGAACCTTTTCTACATCAAAACTCTGAGTGCTCCCAAGCACCACAGAGCCAGGCTCACATTTGATCTTGGATGTGGTTTTTTTTTGTTTGTTTGGTTGGTTGATTGGTTGGTTGGTTTTTAATATTTCTAATTTTAATTGGGGGGTGGGGAGAGTACAGTGCCCACAGGAGCCAAGGGCCTCAGATCCCCCTGGAGCTGGAGTTACTGTAAGCCACTGGACATGTCACTCCAGCTCTCTTCGAAAAGACTAAGTGTTCGTGTGTGTGTGTGTGTGTGTGTGTGTGTGTGTGTGTGTATTGTGCAAGCACACATGTAACCATGAATCCTGGCACTCACGTGAAGGGCAGAGAACAGCTCCTGGGAATCAGGTGTCTTGATCACATGGGTCCTGTGGATCAAACTCCGGTCTTCAGGTTTGGCAGCAAGCACTTCCCCGTGGAGGCCATCTCTCTGGCCTCCAGACATGGACTGTGAATGTTTCTTTGTGCAAAAATGTCCAAAGCGCAGCCACTGTGTCGCTGCTGCCCGTTATTTTGGAAGTTATAACGAGTTAGTCCAAACCACCAGTCCACTGCAGCTGCAGCGGGGAGGAGGAAAGTCCCAAGGCTGCCACGGGGCAGTTCTCAACTTGCTGATGGGCCCCTCTCCACCCTCAGCCTTCCAGGATGTCTTCAAACTGTTCAGCTGCAGCCCCACAGGCACCGTGGACATGCACAGCATGAAAATGGCCCTTCGCCACGTGGGGATGCAGCTGGGCCCACAGGAGATGTGTGAGGCCCTTCGGCTGGCGGACTTAGATGGTGGGTGCCTTCTTGTCTTCTCCTCAGGAGTGCTACCTCAATCTACAAAACCCTTGGCCTGGTTCCAGTTTGTTTGTTTGTTTGTTTGTTTGTTTGTTTAAGTTCCCTCTTCCAGGAAGCTAGCTTAAGTTAGCACCTCTATCAATCCTCACCCCCAGGGCAAGAGCTGTTTCTCTCCACACTGGCATCCTTTGGTTGTTAAGCGATCTCAGTAATTTATGGGGTAACCTATTTTTAAATAGGATAAATGGTTTAGGGGAAGGTTACGAGGATGGAGGAAATCCCAAATAATTCTCGTGTGTATTTAAAACCCTAAAGTATTAGCTACAGGACAAACCTTCCAAATAGGGCAACTACCCACTGCCTCCTGTCTTCCCAGGTGATGGAATCGTAAGCTTCAAAGACTTCCTAGGTGTCCTCACTGACAACCACCGCCTGGCTCAGTGCATGGGTGAGCAGCGGTTAAGTTGGTGGGGGAAGGGGGGGGCGGGGAAGGGGATCGGGGGAGGGGAGGGGATCTGGAATGACGACGCTGCTCCTCACTCTTGCCTATGTTTGCCGTACTCAGTCCACATGAAGAACAGTCGGAGCTATGAGCCCCAGGGCCTGCAGACCCTGTTCCTCGAGGTGCTGTTCAAGCTGCTGAGTCAGGGCTTTGTGCCGTTCAGATCAAGGCAAGAGATGATCAGGTGGGCACAACCACCCCCAACTCCCAGGCACGAGATTCGGAGGTCAGAACTCAAGGCTTGAGGGAGTCCCGTGACGTCCCCATCCCTAGTGAACGCCCTGACTTCCGAGTCCATTTACTGGGCCCCAGGTTATCCCTTAGCCAAAGACAAGTCGCCTCCGGTCCCGCACGGCTCTTCCCCACCGGTAAGATGGAGGAGAGCGAACGGCGGCGTCTGAGCCCACTGTCCCACTTTTCTCCCTCCCCCCACCAAGCTACTATTTCAAGAAGCAGCGGGCTCTGCGGCTGAGCATGTGCGGTAATCGCCGGGCTCGCGGCCAGGGTAGGCCTGCGCGCGCGCACACGGGCCTCACCTTCTTCTGCCAGGCGGCGCGCCTCGGCGGCCTCTCCAGCTCGCAACTGGCGCTCTCCCTGCACACACTGTACCGAGCGGGTGCGCCCCCAGCCGGCCCGCGGGAGACGGGGGCCGAGGGGCGGGGCGGGACCCCGCAGGAGGGGGGGATGCTCGGGGTCGTCCGCTGCCCAGCCCCGCCGCCGCCGCCGCCGCCGCCTGCTCCCGCGGGGCCCCTCCCAGTACTGTCCCCGCCTCTCTCTCCTCTGGGATCCCGCCCCAGGTGGGCGCAGCCCCTACGCTCAGATTCCCAGCCTGACCGGGCGCCCGAGGCCAGAACACAGGATTTCGAACCGAGCCCTAGGCTCCGACGTCCGCCTCCCCAAGCCCGAAAAGCCAGGCCGCCCGAAACTCCCTCCCAGCCTGTGGCCACTCGGCAAAGGTGAGAATCGGCAGGCTCTTAAGGACGAGGCAGATGGGGCGGAGGCGGCACGGCAGATGGGGTGTGATTGGCCGGCAGCGGGAGCTAGGGTACAGCGAGGACTGAGCCGGAAGAAGTGGGGACCACAGGGGCTGCAGGATAGCGCCCGGGTGTTGCCGATGGCGCCCCGCGTCCCTAACGGTTGCCCCCTCCATCTTCCCCAGGTCCCCTCCGCCCTCCCGCTGGACTAGTGAGCCAGCCGGTGGAGCAAATGCGCCCCCAGAAGCTGTCTCCTTCCCCGACAACTCTAGTGCAGAGGCACCCCAACTCCCCTTCGCCAGCCTATTTCCAGAGATCTGCTATGAAGAGCTTGTACAAATAAAGCGCTTGCTGAGCGAAACTGCCTGCGCCTGGTTGGGGTCACGCAGCGAGCCGACGCGCGTCTTTTGCAAATATCTTTATTATTAATCTTGTATAAAAATAAGGTCCAAGGATAGAGTCCTTCGGGCTAGGGCGGCGGCGAGGTGCACTTTATAAGTTACAGTCCAGGCTCCCGCTCAGGCTAAGTATGGCTATTGGAGGGAGAGGATGCTGCGAGCAGCTTTTTTTTGGGGGGGAGGGGGGCGGGGCGGGGCTTCAAGGCTTGTAGTCAGCAGGAGCGGATGCCCGACCCAGCCGAGCTAAGGACCACCTTCCTTGGGCTCCAGCCTGCCAAAAGCCCTAGAGAATCCACCGACGGAAACTGTGGCTACAGCGAGAGGTCAGCGGTGACCTGCAGGGGGGGTCCCGGAGGCCGTCGGCGCCCACTTCGGCGTCCTGTGTCTGCACGGATGTAGGGCTGGTTCCGAAGATCTGGCAGCCAAAGGAGACACATTGGCCCGGGCTCCAGGGCACAGGCTCCTCTCTCTAAGGGCTTGATTTTGTGTGCATGGGAGGGGGGGGGGACACTGATGGCCCTCGACCAGAAAACACCACCCTCTAAAAGAGCTCAGCCATGCAGTGGCCAAGGTTGGGGAGGCATGCCTGGCCCGCCAAGCCCTGGAACCACAGACCAGGTTAGCTAGGTACCTGGGAGCTAGAGGGTCATCTCCTCTCCCAGGCTGGCCTCACAGAGGAGCCTGGATGTCCGCTTGCCGGTGCGGGCAGTGAAGGGCACTGTCTTGAGCACTGAGGTTTTAGGGACAGAAGGTACAGAGAAAGAGAGAGAGAAGAGAAAAACAGAAAAGGTAGCAAGAGGTCTGGAGGACAGGCAGACAGGCACGGTGGCCCACGCCTTTAATCCCGGCACTGAAGAGGCAGGGAGAATTTGAGGACAGCCTGGTCCACACAGCGAGTTCCAGGATAGCCAGGGCCGCACAGTGAGACTGCAGGTAGGGGAGGCAGCAGAGCCCTCGGGGTGAGGCGGGGATTCCGGAAGAGTGTGATGTGGTAGTGTGAAGAAGGACGGAGACCTCACGCTAAGCCCTCACCTGTGATGATGTCTTCAATGGCCCCGTCTCGGTCGCTCTCATAGATAAGTGGCTCTTTCTGCTGCTTCCGTTTCAGCTCAGAGATGAGGTCCATCTGTTGTCGCCTGGCCTTGGGTGGAGACTGAGGAGAGGAACAACTCTAACTTTAGGATCCTTCTCAGTCCACCCACTCTGGAACATCTGTGTAGTCCCTCAGAGCAAGGACAGCCAGCTCAGGCAGAAGGAACCTGAACCTGCTTCCCCCCCTGGCTTCTGGACCACCGTCCTTGTCATTGTCCTCGTCCTTAGGTAGGCTCTGTCTCAACACTGAAGGTGTAGGGGCGAGATGGAGAGGACGAAAGGGATGCTGCCAATTCCCGTACCCTGGGACCAGGCTTGGGGACGGCTGCCTACCTTGGGCGCTGCAGGCTCTTCCCTGCCTGAGGTGTCTGCGGCTGCTTCCTTCTTCCACTGTTCCACCTCTTGTTCTGCTTTCTGAGGACACAAGGCAGGTGTTGGGGAGAACAGCCCTTCCTCCTCCCCTGTCCTACCTGGGACAGCGCCCCCATTCCTCCTACCCAGAAGCTCTGGGGCCTGCACCCCACCCATCACACACTTGTACCTTGTAGGCCTTGGTGAAGCGGCTGAAGAGGGAAAAAAACATGGAGGGGGACGTGGTCTTGGGATTTTCTCCAAAGTACTCCACCACAGACTCGTAGGCCTCCTGCAAGCACAACCCAAACTTGGGCTCCCTGGAGCATCCCTGGATGCTCCATGCACATTCTTCCATACAGGATGGTCCCTTGCTCTTCCTCCATCCTCCCAGGGTGCTGCCTGTGGCCACACCCCTCCAGGCCTTTGCTTCACAACCTCCCCCCCACCCCAAGGCTTCAGTGGCTGGTGCTCCTTTGTACACACACACACACACACACACACACACACACCTGAGCTGTCTTGCTGTCTGCCAGCAGCTTGTCCATGATGGGAGAGTTGGTCTTCAGGAACTCCTTGAGCACCAGGCAGTCATCCTGCCGCACAAACTCTCGCTGTGTCAACTCCAGACCTCGCTGCAAGGAGCGCACATCCCCCAGGACACTGTCCAGGGACACTGGAGTGGACAGCACGGAGTCAGGGGATAGGGCAGCAGGCACACAGTTACATCCTATAGTGCCTCTTGCTTCTTCCTGACCACATGTCAGTGGCCCAAGAACCGAGGTCCCTGCTCACACCCAAGACCCCAGCACCCCATACCTGAGCCTGCCTTGTCCAAGAAGTGCAGGTCGCTGTGAAAGCCAGTGAGCTGCGGGTACTTCTCTGCGATGACCTTTACCAAGTAGTGCAGCAAAGTCTGTTTTCGGTCGGTCGACTTCATCTCCAACAACTGGACAAGGATCTCTTATAAGCCACGGGCCACCCACCAGACCCCTGACCCCAGACCCCAGGCCAGGATCCCCTCCTCACCGCATCCAGGCTCTGAAGTCGGAAACCATAGGCTGCCCCACGCTTACTACTGTTCATGTAGTTGCCAAAAGCCAGGACAATCTGCGAGAGGCAGAGACAGACTCAGTGGGATCCAGGCTGCGGGGAAAACCCTTGAAGAACGTACACTTCTCAGACAGGAAGAAGGGTGGCAAGCAGCCAGCCCTCACACTCAGCCCCTCCTGAACGGGCCCTTCGGTTCCATGACACATGGTAACCTGTATACATGAACGCTGCTAACGCCACAAGTACACCCGAATTGTATCCACTAGTGCACCTCCAAATTGGCCTGCCGCACCCCTTCCTCGGTCCCTCTGCCGGGCAGGTGAGGTTATCGTACCTCTCCCAAAGTAAATCCCCGGGGGGACTGAGCCCTGGGGGCTAGGCTGCTGTTACTGTTGCCCACCCCCGCCTCCCACCCTGTCTATCAGAGCACGCATGTGAGAGACGCGAACATCGTCTTTGCTATATCCCAGATGGGTAGGGCCTGAGCCTCCCTTTTATGCCACTTAAGCCTGGGCAAGGGTAGGCCCTGCTTCCGGGCCCCTCACCTCCAGGATCTGACGGAGCTTGTCAGAGGACTTGATGGACATTGAGGCTGCAATGATGGCGTTCAGTTGCTGAGGGTGGGATGAAGGTGAGGTAAGTTAGACCCTCCCCTGCCAGGAGGCTCCCGTCCTCCCGACCGCCCTCCTGGAAGCCGGGCTCAGAACCGCCTCCTCCCTACCCACCAGCCCAGGCTCCACCACACCGCCCTGCCCGTCCTGCCCACACCGGCATGAGCAGCTGGGCTGTGTCTGGAAAGTTGCCCAGGAAGGTGAGCGTGTTCATGCGCTCTGGCAGTCTCGGGATGCGGCTGAAGTGCAGCATGAAGCGGTCTTCCTCCGACAGCTCCTCCATGGGCCGCTGTCCCTTCTCGAACTGGGCTATGAGGCTGCGCTCGTACTCCGTGGGCAGGAAGCGGGTCAACAGCTCCAAGAAGTCCAGGCTGAGAGTCTGCAGGTCATACCTGCGTAAGGACACAGAGGGAAGACAGGCGTCAGTCCACCCTTACAGAGAGCACGGCTTAACAGGTGACCTTCAGTGTCTGCAGACAGCCACAGAGAACAAGAGGAGTCAAGGGGAACTGGCAGGTGCAGAGCCATAAATCCTTTGGCCTGGGTGGCCATGCCAGGCGGAAACGGGAAGAGAGTCGGGAGGTCTCAGTCTGGGCATGGACTCAAAAACAGTCTCAGTTTTCTTGCTCTCAAACTGAGGGCAATGTTACCTGACCAGAACTGGTGTGAAGGTTTGCTGGGTTCTGTCCCGCTGCTGGGGTTCTTACCTATGCCCTGCCTGATGATCCTAGCCTAGCAAGGGGACAGGGTCATACGGGTACTCACGTCTCGATGGCCTGGCAGATTCTGTCGGCCCCTAGGTTGCCCTTGCGGAGGGTGATGGCCAGATTCTTGGCCCGGTTGGCCTCGATGAGTGTCGCCTTGCTAGGGGCTTTGTGGGCTGCCTTCCCCTTCAGAGCGCTGAGGTCCAGGCTGGGGCCTTGAGATTTGGTCTTGAACTGCTCCTCAAAGTCACTCATGTCTAGCTCCTAAGGGCCCGGGGAGAGAAAGCCAGACTGGGTGAAGCCGAGATCTGCCCAAGCTCCCGGGCTGGCAGTGTAGCCCGACAGTACCACCGGACAGAAAAACCAGCGAGCTAGCTCCACCACAAGCCTTGACGGGAGATACAGGGAGACACAAGCAAGGTAGGACAGTGAACGTAACACATGGGAACCAGACTCTCAGCCACCGAAGCTGAAGGAAGGGCCGAGCGAGCAGCCAGCAGCATGAGAAAGGCCGTTCTAGGCAGAGAAAACAGCGTGAGCAACGGCCCAGACGACAGGGAACCCATTCCAAAGGAAAACTGTTATCAGAAGGCCCCAGGCCTGAGTTATGGGAACTGAGCAGAAAGGAGAGGCCACACTTGGGGCAGAGGACAGCCTGCAGGGGTCAAGAGACTGCCTTCTGGATGCACCAATCCAGTGCCTTCAAGCCCGAGGCTCTCCCAGTCTCATCTGTAAGCCAGGTGAAGGAGACGACCACCCAGCCCTCTGCCAGCCCGACCCTGGCGCCCTCTGCACTCACCTGCAGGACCTTCTCGTCATTGAGCTGGGTGAAGACCGTGCCTGTGATCTGGCTGGGCTTCAGTGCCACCCAGTTCAGCAAGGGCATCCGGAACTTGGTCTGGATGGGTTTCTTGGTTTTCACCCCTGGGAGCAAGAAGACAGGCAAGAGGCAGAAGGGGACTCCTAGGTAGAGGGGCCCCAGAGGACAACGAAGGGGCCCCTGCTCCACTTACCTGGGCCTATCTCTGGACCTTGAGTTCCCAGGATATCAGGGGGCCCTCCCGGAGGTGGTGGAGGTGGTGGCGGCGGCACTGGTCCATCAGTACCAAGTGGGGGCGGTGGGGGTGGGGGCGGCCCGTCTCCAGGCAACGGTGGTGCAGGTGGGGGCTCGGCGCAGCCTGGGAGGGGCGGGGCCGGCGGGGGTGCCGAGGGAAGGGCTTCTTGCTCGGACTGGAGGTTGGGTAGTGGGGGTGGGGGCGGCGGCGGCGGCGGCGGCGGCGGCGGTGGTGATGCTGTTCCGGGTACTGACTCTGCTGCAGGTGGAGGAGAGGGCGTGGGAGGGGCTCGTCAACCCCTCGGCTGAGGACGCACGTGATGGTTGGGGGGTGCCGCCTCCTCCCTGCCCTACGCATTCATCCAGAACCCATTTCGGCCCACCGGCTTGTACCTGTGCCACGCCCACAATCCACACCTCCTCCAATTTCACAGCCAGGTATGTCCCCGGGATCCCCTTCCCTGCCCTGGTTTCCCCCCCACCCCCCCACCCCCCCCACCCCCGCTTCAAGCTCCCGCGTACCTGGGCTAGAGGAGTCAGTGGGCACCGTCGGAACTGGCGCGTCGTCACTGCTTGGTGTCGCCGCGGCGCCGGGGAGGATCTCGATGGACACGGCATCCCCCGGCCCCCGCAGGATACGGATTAACCCCTTTTCCTCAAGCTCCTCCACTTTCAGCTCTAGGGCTGAGGGTCGCCGCCCCATGGTAGGGGCGGGCACTTTCTCAGGCTCCGGGGCTCGTCTAGAAGTGCCCATGGGGGTCGACTCGCTGTAGCGCTCCTACGAGCCCGGGGGGGGGGTGCGGAGGGGAAGATCAGCGCCCACCCGCGAGCTCTCTGGCCTAGAGCAACCCCGCCCCATCCGCCTCTGAGCTGGACTGAGATGTCCAGCGGGGAGGACTCCCTCCCTGGGGAACCTGGTTCGGCCCACACCCCAAGCCCGGCCCGCTCACCCTCAGGGTCTCCAGCTCCTTGCGGGCCTGGCTCAGCTGCTTCTCCAGTTCGGCGATCTTGGCCATGGAGTCGTTCTCCGCGTCCCGAAGCCGATCCGTCAGCTGTGGCAGAAGTACATGCTGAGCCACCACTCGCGGCCAGGCACTGGCACCGCCGGTGAGGGGGCGGCATCAGGCAAGCCTGCCTGGAGGGCCGGGGGAGGCTCCCACATCCGCCTGGCCCAGCCTGCCAAGGGTGGGCCAGGCCCGGCACCTGAACCCAAATGAACTGGAGGGGAAACCAAGGCACCAGTGGCTAGAAAGGTGGTTGGGGAGGAGATTGGGCCGAGAGGCACCACAGGACCCAGTTCACTGGAGTCAGGGTTCAGGATCTGCTCGGGGAGGGGAAGGGGGGGGGAGAGAGAGAAGGTGCCTGCCTTGCGCACAAGTCCCACTCGGCGTGGGCGCTCCCTGGAGACTCATTGAGAAAGACACCAAAAGGACTCCGGATTTGGATTGAGGGCAAACGCGGAGCCCAGGCAGACTGCCGCCTCCAGTCCACACTCAGAACTCCTGTCTTCCATTCAGCGCTTGCTTCATGAGAGGAGCCCGCCCCGGGACAGCCTTCCTGTGGGCCTACTGGGTGCTGGACTGTGTCCTCACCAGTGTCACCTGCTCCTGCAGCTCCTCCATGTGCTCCAGCACTGCGTTCTTGGTCTCAGTGTCCTCCAACAGTGTTCCCACATCAAAAACGTTGTCCAGGTACGCTTGGATCTGCACCTGCAGCTTGTCACTCTCCGTGAGCCGCAGCCTCTGTCCCCAGACAGCAGGGGTACGGTGAGGTCTGAGGTGGGGGACAACCACCACCACCACCACCGCCAATACCCAGAGGAAGGTACCTGGGCTCTAGTTTGCTTTTTGTTTTTACTGGCATAATTCACATGCCGCACAATTCACCGTTTTAAGGTGTGTTACCTCTTTCCTAGAAGCCGGGAAACCGGATACTAAGTTAGGGTTTCTTTCCCATGATCTCCTCTGCGGCTCATGGTAGCCATGAGTCTACTTCCTGTTTCTATGGACTTAGTCATTCTGGATCTCTCTCTCCTTCCTTCCTTCCTTCCTTCCTTCCTTCCTTCCTTCCTTCCTTCCCTCCCTCCCTCCCTCCCTTTTTCTTCTTCTATTTGCTTTCTAGTTTTGTTTTGTTTGTTTGTTTCCAGACAGGGTCTCGCTATGTACCTCTGGCTGTCCTAGAACTAGCTCTGTAGACCAGGCTGGCCTCAAACTCACAGAGATCCACCTGCCCCCTGCCTCCCGAGTGCTGGGATTAAAAGTTTATGCCACCATCGCCCGGCAACATTTCTTATTTTCAAAAGTCATACAATCAGGGTATTTTGATGTGTATGTATTGTGTGTGTGTTCCTCTGTGAGTTACGGACACTATATGAATTAAGGTGTCCTCAGAGACCAGAAGAGGACATCTGATCCCCTGGAACTGGAGTTACAGAAGGCTGTGAGCCACCAGACATGGGTGCTGGGAACTGCCGAGGGTCCCGGGTCCTCTGCAGAGGCGGTAAGTGCCCTTAATCATGGCATCATCTTTCTGGCCCTTACTTCAGACTCTTGCATCTGGCTCCTCTCTTCTTTCAAGGCTCAGCGATGCTGAAGCTGGTGTCAGACTATACATCCTTGTACCAAAACCATCATATTCTACCGAGTGGCTTTCCCAGGCTTAGGAAATCCAATCCCAAAGGCCTCACTCCCGCAGAAAGCCTCCCAGAGGACCCAGGCGAGAAGCTGTGACTTCTCTGCTCACAAACTCCTCTCTTCCCTCTTCCCGAGCCCCAGACCTCCAGACGGAGCCAGCTCCCTTCTGCCCAGTATCTCTGGGCTCCTTCCCATCAGCTGGAGCCAGAGCACCTGACAGAGCTGATGCTCCTGGGTCAGGCCCAGAGCCACCTGAGCCTGTGTCAAGACCTCGATGGCAGATGTATACTGGGAACCCACTGAGAACCACATATTCAGAGTCTTTATCACCTCTGTGACAGACAGGAAAACGGGCTCAGTGGGACGAACAGATGTGTGCAGGTCACACAGCTAGCAAGTGGCAGAGGTAGGATTCTGTTTATTTTTGGGGTTGTTTATCATGGGGTGGGGGGAGGGACAGTGATGCTCAGACTGGACTTGAACTAGAGGTCCGCCTGCCTTAGCCTCGCATGTGATATGATTGCTGGTATGTGTCACCAAGGCCAGCTCCCAGAGCCAGGATTTGAACTCAAGACCTGATAACTACATACCCCAAAGTAGAGGTACTTCAGTCGGGAGGTTAGGGGTGGTGTGCTGGGCTCACCTCCAAGTACAGGTCCAGACCCAGGTGAGTGAATTCATATTGCAAAAAGACCCGGAAGTTCATGTTTTCCACCGAGTGTACCACAATGTTGATGAACTGCATGCAAGCCACCTGGGGGCCGGGAACACCAGCAAATCTAAGGACTTCCAGGTCAGGGATGCTGACATCTGCCGCTTCCCACTGGTCCCCAAGCCTCCCTCCCTCTGTACAGTTTGCATTCCACTAACCCAGTCTTGCAACATCCGGGTCCCCTTGGTCTAGTCCCCACTCCTCTGACATCCACCCTTCCCCACTGACAGTCAATGGTCGCTTTGCTGCAGGACACGCAGGTCCTCAGCTGCTCCTAAGCTTGCGACCGGGCCCAGCCAACCTTCAGCCCCCAGGGCTAGCTCCAAGCTCACCATGAAGTCAATGTTGCCATCTTCATTCCGGAAGTATTCCATCAGCTTTTCAAATCTGTGCTGCTCCCCGCACACCTGGAGACGGAGAATGGCGGACACAAAATAACGGGTCACATGCCTCCTGTGCCATCTTTTGGCTGCTGTCCTTGTGCCCTTGAAGGCTACTCTCCAATTTCATCCAAATCTGGCCATGTCAGTCTTCTGCCTCAAATACCACCCCCTCTCGGTCTCACGCACCCTGCTGCTGGCCTTTGGGTGCACTGTGCTAACCCCCCAGTATGCTAGCCAAGAGAACCACCACACCCAGCTCCCCAGCTTCTTCATAGCTTTGCCCGGTCAAGTTTCATCTTCTCAAAGAGGCCTTCCCTACAACCCTGAGGCAACCCTTTCCCCAAAAAACATTTAACTTTGGTTGGTTGGTTGGTTTGGTTTTTGTTTTTTAAGGCAGGGTTTCTCTGCGTAGCCCTGGCTGTCCTGGAACTCACTCTGTAGACCAGGCTGGCCTCGAACTCACAGGGATCCTCCTGCTTCTGCTTCCCGAGTGCTGGGACTAGTGGTGTGTTCCACCACTGTCTGGCCATTTAGCATTTCCTAATACTACATAAGTTGCTCGTTTGTTACCTGTTTCCTGCCTTTTCATGATAGGTATGTGTATGTGTGTATGCATGTGTGTGCATGTATGTGTGTGGAAGCCAAAAATCGACCTCAGGTGTTCCTCAGGAGCAAATGCATCTTTTCTGTTATTGTTGCCTTTTAAATATTTACTCGTCATATGTGTGTGCCTGCAGGAATAAATGTGTAAATTGTACCTGTGGAGTCAGGTGATGGTGGCGCACACCTTTAATCCTAGCACTTGGGAGGCAGCGGCAGCAGGGGCTCTGTGAGTTCGAGGCTAGCCTGGTCTATACAGCGAGTTCTAGGACAGCCAGGGCTACACAGAGAAACCCTGTCCCGGAAAAGTAAAGATAAAAATGTGCATGTGGGTGCAGAGGCCCAGAGGACAATGGCCACCCTGGAACTGATGTTCTAGGTGGCTCTGAGCCTCCTGATGTAGGTGCTGGGCCACCGAGCCCCGCCTCCAGCCTGGTTTGCAGCGTCTCTGTGGCCTGGAGCACACAGAGTAGAGACTCTGCTGGCTGCCACTCCAGAGAGAACTGCCTACCATTGCCTCCCCAGTGCTGGAGTTAAAGGCACATGCCACCAAATCTGCCTCTATTTAAGATTTCTTTATTTTATTTTAGGTACACGAGTGTTTGCTTGCATGCATATGCAAGAGGCCGGGTACCTGCAGAGGTCAGAAAAAGCTATCAGATCCCGCTGGAACTGGAGTTATGGAGTTGCCACGTGAGTACTGGAATCAATCCAGGGTCCTTTGCAAGAATGAGTACCTTTAACCACTGAGCCATCTCTACAGCCCCTTGGATCGTTTTTGCTTTTGTTTTTGTTGGTCTTGCAACGTGGTCTCACTATGTAGCCATGGCTACATGATATTCATAAAGGCCCTCCTGCCTCTGCCTCTGCCTTGAGTGCTGGGATTGAAGGTATATGATACAGTGCCTGGCAAACCTGGCTTTTTTTATATGGGCTCAGAGAGTCAGGTCCTAGTGCTTGTATATCGAGTGCTTTATTGGATGAGGACTATTAATCCAGCCCTCCACGCCTTTTCATTGCTTTTGCTCATTTATGTGTCCTAAGAGCCTGCTTCTGTGCCTGGGACACAGTCGGCCCTCAGTGAACTTTCATGAAAGAATGAATGAACATATCCAGACACCGACCCTTCCCCTTTTTTTCTGAGACAGAGTCTATGCTGGGCTGGATTTTGTTTTGGCATAAATTTGTCTTTGTTTTGGTGGTGTTTTTTTGTTTGTTTGGGGGATTGGCTTTGGTTTTGGCTTCTCTTGTTTTTTGTTTTCTAGCTTAGGCTGGTCTTGAATTCACTGTGTAGCCATGGATGACCTTGACGTCCCAATCCTCCTGGCTCTACCTTGAAAATGCTGGCATTACAGCCTGTATGAACCTGCTTAGTTCATATCCAATCTTAAAGATTGGTTGATTTTCTGAAGGCAGGGAAGCACACACACCTTTCATCCCAGCACTCAGGAGGCAGAGACTGGAGGATCTCTGTGCATTCGAGGCCAGCCTGGTCTACACAGCAAGTTCCAGGCTAGCCATTTGCTGCAAAGTGAGAGCCGTTTTTGTTTTTGTTTTTGTTTTAAGACGAATCTGTGTATGTGCCTGCGAGTGTGTGCATGGTGGCAGGGGAGGAAGTTGAATGTGCCTGTGGGCACATGCAGAGGCCAGAAGGCGGCGCTGGGGGTCCTCCTCTATCACTCTGCCTCCTTCTACAAGGTCTCTGCTTGCACCCGGGGTTCGTATTTCCTCAGCAAGGCTGAAGACAGGCAAACATCAGCATGCATCCTGGGTCCTCTCCCTTAAGACTTGGCTTACAGGCACGCACAGGACACTCGGCTCATTACATAGGTTGCTCACATCCGAACTCAGATCCTCACAGTCCTGCTTAACTGCCTAGCCCTATTTCCAGGCCTGTCGTAGCCAGTTTTATCTACCATAAACTTCCTATAAATTTGTGGACCGGAGCCGTCAACCCTAGGGTGTCAGGATGGGCAAGGCTGAGAGGCTGAAACTCAGTAGATCCCTCAGTTGTCCATGGCACTCTAGATCGTTGGTTCTCAACCTGTGGGTCGAGACCCCCACACAGAGCTTGTATAGCAGATATTTACGATTAATAATAGTATCGAGATTACAGTTATGAAATAGCCATGAAACAACACGAGGAGCTATATTAAAGGGCTGCAGCAGTCGGAAGGTTGAGAACCACTCCTGCCTGACTATACCTTCTATTCTGAGTTTCCTCTGTATTTCCCCAAATGCCCACCCTGTGCCTGCAGACGCTAAGAGGTCACAATTTCTGGCAGCCACACTCCAAGCAGTACCAGAAGGGCAAGTAAGTTTGGGAGGGGGATACCTCCTTGAAGTTATCAAAGGCTGCAAGAATGATGTCGTGTCCGCCCCGCACGAGGCACACGGCGGCCAGCAGCTCCAGCACCAGAGCCTTGGTTCTGGGAAGAGAAGGGGGAGGTTAGTCCCCACAGCGCGGTGGGCATGGGCTGGAGGACAGGGGAGCTGGGGTGTGGTGAGCCTGGGCAGAAGACCTGACAAGACGGGATGGAGTTTGCAGGGATGGAAGCGGGAACCCGGTTAGGGTAGAGCCCTCACCTGGGGTTCTTGTTGTTAAGGCTCAGAGCAATCTCGTTGACACAGGCCGGGTGGTTCATAACGAGGCTGAAGCCAGACTGGGGAGAGAAGAGAGGCTGGCACCTCCAGGCAGGTCCCCAAGACTGCCAACGTGGCCGTCGTGGTCTGCGCTGTGCTGTTCCGGCCTCCAGTGCCCAAAGCTTCCCGAAGCTTAGGAAGTTCCTCAGAACCAGCCATTACCTCTTTTTAAGAAGCCAGGCCCTAGCCCCCTTTTAAAATTCATTTGTCTTTTTCAAAAGCCAGTGCCAAACACCCTGGACATGACGAGGCCATGCAGGCATGCCCAACCTTTTGATATAGGACAAATTCAAACTTGTCATCTAAGACACCAGACAACCATGAAATAGCTACTTAAAAAAAAAAAAAAAAAAAAGCACACACACATCAAAATCCCGTAACGTTTTAAGAAGTTTACAAAGAGGCTGACGAAGAAGTGGAGCTAGAGCAGCTGGCCCTCCTGATGCCATAGCCAAGCCCATTCCCCACTATCCAACCCTCCTTGATCCCCACCTGAGGCCCATGCTTTTCCCCAGCCACAGCCAAGGCCGTTTCAGCAGAACTGACATGAGGGCTTCCCCTCAAAGCTTACCGGCCTCAGGACCCCCACCAAAGCCCAGACCCCAGGCTTCCCCAGGAAGGTTCCAGGGCAGAGTGGCACACAGTCTTAGAACATCAGCAGCTGGCACAGGCCCCCACGGGGACGAGCCAGCTCCCGAGGCCCCATCCCGTGCCACCAGCTGACCTGGTAGTTCATGATGGCTCTCAGGCACATGATGCACACATGGACATCGTCCTTCCGGCTGACGATTCGGGAATTCCTCAGGGTCTTCCTACTGTGGGCGGGGGTCAGCCTGGCAGATGTGGAAGAGGCAGGAGGGTCAGAGCCCCCAGTCCCCAGCTTCCTGCTCTCCACACTAGTAAGGTGCCCTTTGGAGCGAGGGGGACATATCTGAAAACATATCTAGACCACTACTGTTTCCTATCTACCCGACCCAACTGGCAAGCTGAAGACAGCCCTCCTCAGGGTCTGCCATGCTTTGGGGGAGGTAATGAGGGAGGGTCAAAGAAGCAAGGGCCCTTACAAAGACTTGGTTTTTCAAGGGGCTACTGTGAGCCAGGCATGGTGGTACGTGCCTGTAATTCCAGCCTCTGGGACGTTAGGGCAAGAGGATTGGAGCTCAAGACCAGCCTTGGCTATATCATAGAGATTGTGAGGCCTAGGTTACATGAGAGCCTGTCTCAAAAAAGAAAGAAGGGAGAGAGGGAAGAAGGGAAGGAGGGGGGGAAAGCCGGGAGGGAGAGAGGAAGGGAGGGAAGGAGGGAGGGAAGCCGGGAGGGAGAGAAGAGAGCTTTTCTGTGAGTGGAAAGCCCACCAAGGATAAAGATGGGGGCTGGAAAGATGGCTCAGTGGTTAAGAGCACTGTCTGCTCTTCCAAAAGACCTGGGTTCAATTCCCAGCACCCACATGGCAGTTCACAACTGTCTGTAATGCCCATTCCAAAGGATCTGACACCTTCACACTAATGCACATAGAATAAAGTTAAATAAATTAAAAAAAAAAAAAAGGATAAAGATGGACGAAGCCTGGAAGCAGCTCGACCCCAGTAATGTCTCCACAAGGTGGCACTCACAACCATTTGGCCTTCCATCTTGAGAGACAGACAGACTAAACCCAAAGTGCCTAGAGTCAAGAACATGCCAGCTTACCTAGAAGGGAAATATTTAATCTCCCTGTGCTTCTTATGTACGCGATTACGCAGAAACACTACCCACCAGGGAGTCTCCCCAGCCCCCGCCTTGTTCTCCTGAGGCGAGGTCTCTCACTGGGACCCGGTGCTCAACAATCAGGCCAGCGGGGTCCGGCCACCGAGCCCCCAGGGCTCTTCTCGTCTTTGCCTCTCCAGTGCTGGGATTGCAAGCACACACCTCTGTACCCAACGTTTTACGAGGGTGCTAAGGACTGAACTCAGGTCTTCGTGCTTGCCAGGCAAGCATTCTGCTGACTGAGCCATTTCCTCCGCCTCAGCAGCACCTTCTTCCCAGGCTGGATGGGATTACGTAATAAGCTCCAGCCCGGCACCAGTGAGGAGTATACTGAGCCCGCTCTATACTACTCTTGCCACACACACACACACACACACACACACACACAAATATTTGAGGTTTTCATTTTTGTGGAGCTGCTAACCATATCCACACATCAGTCCTCTTGATGGCTCTGTAGCTTTTCCAGCCCCACCAGCCAGCCCCACCCCTTCACCTGAGTCCTCCCCGATGCTTGCCACACCATCCTTTCCTATCATGGCTCAAATATGTCTCAGTCTTTGTTCCTGCGGCCCCCTCCTTGTTCCCATCACCTATCCATCTGTCACAGTTGGACATATGTCACTGCCCAGTGTCACCTCTTCTGGGATGTCTTCCTAGTGCCCCCAAGCAGTGGGCGACTCCCTCTTCAGAGATCCAGATCACATCTCTGTGATTATCTGTCATAGAATTATCTGTCTTGTGGGCACTTATTACGAAGATGTGCTATCTACTAAGGTATTTACTGTCTAAAAAAATGTTTGCTAGCTAGGTGTGGTGACACACGCCTTTGATCCCGGCACTCTTGGGAGGCAGAGGCAGGTGGAGCTCTGTGAGTTTAAGGCTAGCCTGGTCTACAAAGAGAGTTCCAGGATAGCCAGAGTTACAAACAGAGAAATCCCATTTTTTTTAAATCTCTTTAAAAAATGTTTGCTAAGTGAATTAATAAATAAGGAAAAAACATATTATGAGATACACACAAATATATATATACACGTATATTTACATATAAAGATTTTTTAGGGTTGTGGAAATGGCTAGTTGGTAAGTCTCTTGCTGTGAAAGCATGAAGACCCAAGTTCAAATCCTCAGCACCCATGTAAAAGCCATGCTTCGCTGGGTCGGCTCCAAGCTCACACATACATGCCCATACACACACAAACAAATAGGCATAATTTGGTCCCTCAGACTCAACCCAGGGAGCTGACGCGCCAGGGTCATCTCCTTCCCTTTCCCTGTATCCCAACAAGATGGCAGGATGTCCTGTGTCGGGATGAGGAGACCAGTCCCCAGCAGCTGAACTCCGGGGCGTCAGCTCACTGCTCTTCCAACCCGCCACCCCACACAGTCAGCCCAGCATGCACCTGCCCCCAGGTGACTACGTACCGGGGAGAAGGGGGGCACCTGGAGGCCGCATGTGAAGAAACAAGGTGTTAGATGGCTACAAAAGGGACCCTGCCAACCTCAAAGCCCCCTCTTTATTCCAGTCCCCCTCAGGTGCTAGCCTCCACCTGAAGATTTAACACATTTGTGTCCAGAAGCCAAGAAAGTCTCTGGTCCCCCACGCTGACCAACAGCTCCCACCAACCCTCGAGGTCCCGGTTAGATGTGGCAGTGTGTGGAGGTCTGTTCTACATTCTCCTGTCATCCCATCCGGGGCCCCTCGTACTTGATGGTCAGGCGACTTTTGGGCACAGATGAGGGTGGCGCCTTGCTGAGGTCTTCCATGGACTGTTCCAGGGGCTTGGTGCTCTTCTCTGTACTAGAGGCCACACTCTCTGTACTTTCCATGTCATACCTGGAGATTGATGCAAGGAGCTTGGAGGCTTCTACCACCGGGGACACTTTAGAGAGGGGACAGAGGGACATACAAGGCAAGAGAGGCTTACAGGAGAGACTAGTTCAGGAGGGAGAGGCTGTGTTCATTTGTGGCTCTCAGTTTTTGCTTCTTGAGACAGGTTCTCACTCTGTAGGCCACACTGGCCAGGACTCACAGAGATCTGCCTGTCTCTGCCTCCCAAGTGCTGGGATTAGAGATCTGTACCACCATGCCTCAGCTCATCTATGGCTCTATGCTGGGCACAGTGAAGGGAGAAGGAACGTCCCTCCTGGGCACAGACAGGTCTCCAAAAGAACCACTGCCCAGAGCCAAATCCAACTTTCCTGGGACAGGGGAAGAGGTCAGTTCCTGTTCAGAGGAGTATCTGAGGCTCAGGAACACCTGAGATCAGGACTCTGAGAGGCAGCATGAGGGCTGGGGTCAGGAGCTTACGCAACAGAGCACTGGGCGAAGGCCAGGTACTCGAGCAGGACATCCAGGCCTCGGTTCTCTTCATTGAGGAACTCCTGCACCCACCTGCAAGGCACGGGGTTCCCGAGTTGCAGAAAGGCTTCTGCCCAAGCGAGCAATGAGTAGGCAAAGCAAAAGCCCTTGAGTGCCCTTGCCCTAGAACATAACACCATCCCCCACCCTCAGGAAACCCAGCGATACCAGGGGATGCTGTGGGCCAGAGCAGGACCCACAGCCCGCTGTGTGCAAGGCCCAGCACAAGCAGCAGGAGAAGATGGAAATGGTCCACAGGACTGGCCTGCGGTGGAGGGGCTGGAGAGCCCCAGAGGCTGCCGGGAGGTAGAGTCTTGCGAAGCTCACCCAATGTGGTTTGTCCTCAGGGACGTCTCCAGCTCCCGCAGCACCTGTGTAGACTCCTGAACTCGCCTCTTAAACTGGGGGCCGGAAACAAGGAGACTGTGGGCGGGGCCCAGGCTCCCACAGTCCTGGGGCAGCAGCCAGAAGCATCCGCCCCCACCACGCATTCAAGGCCTTTCACGTTTGGTCTCCCCCACCACCTCCACACACCTGCGCAGCGGGATGAACACTCTGGGCTGCATCCCCCACCCCCGCAACAGGGACGATATAGCCACACGTTTGAAGACACAGGGTGCACAGACGTACCTTCACGCAGAGATACAGTATGCACATACACATCAAACACAAACATCCACCCAGGAGACCCCGCATATGTACACATGGGTGCCACCTATGCACCCATTTGTTTATGTATGGGGCACACGCATAGTCATTCATTTTTCTCCCCCTCTCTCTTTCTCCTATGTATGGTCTTGGGGATACATGGGAGAACAAATATACCTACAAACCCCAAAGTACACACACACGCCTGCCATATACCACAAATCTATGCCTGAACATACAGAGCGCACATATGTACACACCCGATACAAACACACACAGGAAGGCCCATGTAAGCAAAATGTAAGGTATACACATGAGTGTATGGGAGGGCCTGCCTGGGGTGCTCAGCCCCCTCTAACCAATTTATGCATGAGCGCTTACACGTGAACTCACACGAGACGACAGGAAAGACACACACAGCGGCTCCAGCTGTTTGCACACAGCTGTTTGCACTCGCAGAATAGGGAGGGACAGAATAGAAAGGAAGATAAATACCCCCAGATTGGGCATCCAATCGGCTGCTACCTTTCGGCTGACTCCGCCAGTATCCAGGTAGCTCTTCAGCTTCTGGATGTAGGCTGCAGGGGGATTCTTGACTTGAAACCGCTCCTGGGGAGGTGAGAGGGATGCACAGAGAGCCAGTCACAGCTGCCCAAAGACCACCGGGTAGTTCCCCCCCCCCAGCCCTCTTCTCAGCTCTGGCTTGAGGTTTCGGGCTGTCTTAAACGGCTTCTGGGGTACCAAAGGCACAAACTTCGGACAGGTGGAAGACCTTAGGCCCAGGCCTGGTTTGTGCCTTTCCTGGGGCCAGTGGGATATTGGCCAGTCCTGCCCCTGGGCTAGAGTGGAAAGTTCAGGCAGCAGGCAGCTCCCTGGCAGGTAAACACCCCATCTCCAGGACGGCTGTCTCTCTGTTTAGATAGGTCCCTGTGTGCTTTCCTTATATTTCACTACCCGAGTCCCTCACCCAGAAGCAGGGACCACAGAAGAGGCATGCCCCACCCCAAGGCTCCTATGTGCCCAGCCCTAAACACTCAGGTGTGCCCAGACACCCTCTCCCACCTTCTCCTCTCCAGTCTCTGAGCCCCTCTGACAATCCAGGCAGAACCCTTCAACAGGGACGCCGACTGCAGAACCTTTAGAGCACACCCAGCCCTGCCCTGGCCCGGCCTTACCAAAATGGATGCCCAGCTAGGTATGTCCCAACCCAGTCCATTAGTAGAAGGCTTTGCTAGGTCTGCGGGTTGGGGGAAGGAGTTCTCCTCTCTCCAACTCCTTACACCTTCAGCTTCCAGGCCTTGGCTTGAAAGCAGCACCTGCCTCTTCTTGATGGTCCTGGAGTAGGCAGTCTCCATCCTACTCCACCCATGCACTGGCCTCAGCAGCTAGAGGAATGAGCTGCCCAGTGAACCCAGGGCCTGGCCTGAGCTCTGACACAGCATTCTGACTGCTCGTGGAGACAGTTGCTTGGCTGTGTCTCCTGACCTCAGAAGAAAAAAGGCAGGGACCCTACTCCTTTTTCCCCCTCTACTTGGCTAAATGCAGGGATAGTTCCTCTTTTCCTCAGCCCAGGGTAAAAGAGTCAAGCCACTGGGCACGGAGACCCACGCCTGTATGTTATCCCAGTGGTCCGGAGACTAAGGCAGAAGGAACGTGAGCTTGAAGGCAGCCTGAGCTGTACAGAAAGACTCAGTTTCAGAAACAAAAACCCGAGCTTTATGGACACAGCTCAGCGGTAGGCCGACCGCTTGCTTCACACGTATGAGGCCCCAGGTTCAGTCCTCAGCAGCCCAGAGCAGCCAGCGAGGGCAGCCACCTCCACTTCTCTGGGACACGCCCTGCCGATGACCCCTCAAGTTTCTGATCGGGTCTTGCCAGGGAGGATAGAGCCAGGTACGGGGGCCCCCAGCCACCTCCGCAGCAGGCAGGCCCCTCTCCTGCCTGCTCCTTCAGAGCAGGGTGCACCAAGAGCCGAAGGCAAGGGCAGCTGAGCCTTCAGGCACCCACCTGGTCACAGATGAGCTCCCACTTCTTCTCATTGTCATACTGGCTCAGCAGCTGGACCTTGTCTGGAGGCAAGTTCATACAGTTCTGGGGAGGCAGAAGACAGAGACACCTGAGCCCAGGCCTCCAGAACAACCAAGAAGGAGAGATTGGGCATCTTCAAACCTCTGAACCCAGGGCTCCAGCACAACCAAGGACAGAATGGGCATCT
Source organism: Meriones unguiculatus (assembly GCF_030254825.1). Lineage (NCBI taxonomy): Eukaryota > Metazoa > Chordata > Mammalia > Rodentia > Muridae > Meriones > Meriones unguiculatus. Next base: position 18,431,210 of record NC_083355.1, read on the forward strand.
TCAGGGACTCCGCAGTGCTCCCTCAAAGATGCGCTGTTCTCTCACCCTGGTAGATAAGCAATGCTGTCCACTGAGAAACCCGAGGCCCAGAAAGGTAGGCTGCCTTCCCCAAGGTCCCAGGGTCCTGGAGCTCAGAAGGGTCCCAGGGTCTGAATCCAAGTCTGACTGAACCCTGCCACCATCCACATCATCTCCTGGCACATCCGGCACGAGGCAAGTGTGTGGCATTCCTCAGGGACCTCCCACACCTCTAGGCTCTAGTTTACTGGCTGGAGCTAAGGAAGACATGATCGCTACCCCCTACCCAAGAGAGGAGCCAACGGGGAAGCCATCTGCAGACAAGCCTGGCCGACAGCTGCCACTAGGGCCTTATTTCCACATGTCGCCAAACACCTCACGTGCACACACTAGGCCCAGGTCACCAGCGGGTTGAAGGGACTTAGGGCAGCGTGTCAGCCAGCAGGGAGTTCTGGGCAGGCGTGTCATGGCTGCAGAGGTGGGAGGATTTGAACAGCAGAAGTAATTCCACCGCGGAATGGGCACAACGCTGGGCCTGTGGTGCTGGTAGCTCAGGCTGGGACTCTCCCATGCACCCCAGGACCTAAGAGAAATCAGCAGTACCCTCCTTGGGTCCTGCTTGAGGATTCAAGCAGGTGCTGCCGGAAGCAGGGGTCTCTGTGTTCCCAAGGCCTATCAAGCCTGCCTAACAGACCCAGAAAACAAGGCCAGTTCACCCCAATCTAGGAAACCTCAAGTATGAGGTTTCAAGTATGAGGGGACCTAAGTATATGTCAGTCCCCCAAAGCCAGTTCTTGCCCTCAGAGAGTTTCCGGTTTAGCCTGGGTCTCTGCTGTGGATATGGGAGTCCCCACGGAGCCCAACCCAAAGCTTGGGAGTCATCTGACACCCACTCTGGTAGTTCAGGCTATCCACTCCCTGACCCCTGGCTCTAAGAAGAGACCATAGCTGGAGCAGACAGGGTACCACACCCACTCAAGACTCCTCAGCTAGCTTCCTCTCTTGGGGGGCAGGGTTAGGTCTGGGGCTCTGGCCAGACCTTACCCCAAAATCACTGCCTTGACTCATCCTCGGAAACAGGAAGTTGGTATTATCAGCCCCCATTGCCTAAGCTTTCCGGCTGGGGCCCTACTTGTGAGGTGAAAACTGCCCACCCACCATACTCCAGGGCCAGCTGGGGGCTGAGGTACGTCATCTCTGTCCCCATTTCGAAAGCAAGTCTGGACTGAGGACACTATGCCAGGATGGCTCCTGCAGCATCACAGTCTTTCCAAAAGGGGTCTGAAGACTGTGGGATAAGGCCTACTCTGCTTCAGGGGGCTTAGGCAGCTACTTTTCCTCTCTTGTCTGTCTGTCTGTCTGATCTGTCCCCATCCAACAGAGACAGAGCTAGGAGGGGGATGGGGGCTTAGGTACAGCAAAGCCCCTGGAAAGAGGAAGTAGGAGGCCAAGCCTGCCAGAATGATGGAGCTGGGCCCAGCTTAGAGATGGAGATGAGGAGGACGCTGAGTTTGGAAGTCCGAGCCTCAGAGGGGCATCCTGTCTGTCATGGGATGTCTGAGTCCTCATTAACCTTGGAGACCTGCTTGGCTCTGGAATGGCCCAGAAGCCCTTCTAATTTCAATAAGCAAGCGCCCTCACCTCCATGCATTTCGTGCACACAGACTGACCTCTTGTCCTGACCACCACCATCGTTAGCACTGTCATTATGCCCATCTCACAGATGCAGGTAACAGATGCTCAAGGTTACCTTATGAAGCCAGAAAGAGAGGGCTTTGACTGGCTTTGAGCCACAGCCCTGGTCCATACCCCTTGGGGCCACTCCAGAGTTAGTGCTAGGCACTGACAACCTCTGCATGGAGCAGCCTCGTGTTCCTGTCTCAGCAACGGCAGAAGGCAGGGTGCCCCTCGCCCTTCCCTACCTGGGACTTTTCAGGCCCCGGGCCCACGTGCCAGCCTGCCAGCTGAGCTAAATTTAGGCTCAGAAATCAGAAATAGCTCTGACAGCGCTGAACACTCATTAGCAGCTGTGGCTGTGGCCCACCAAGGAGCCGGGTATCCAGGGAGCGGGAGACAGGCCAGCAAATGCCACTCACTCAGGGTGAGAGGCAGGGCCACCCTCAAAATGGGAGTCAAGGCCCTCGCCGGGGTCTTTAGGAAGGAGGTAGGACAGTGAGCAGGGGCCAGGGTAAACAAAAGAACGGATGACGCCTAGGAGCTAGGACAGGAAGGGCTAGGCAGCCCACAAGCGTGAGTGGTACATCTGCCTCCCGAGAGGATGGAGGAGGGCAGCTGGGATGCAGAAGCTAAGTTCAAAGACCCGGGCTTTGTGCCCACCTAGTCTGACGGCTTCTTGGCCTATCAGCCTCGGCTTCCTCCTCCATAAAATGGGCACAGGCTGGAGTGCCTCGTACTCCCAGAGTGCCTGGGAATATTGAGAAGCTATGTTTTGGTGTAATATCCTCTGCTGACCCATGACCAGGAAGAAGCATCTCATGAATGTTGGGCACAGGAGACAGGAAGGGACCCCAGAAGACTTCAAGGTGTGGGGGGGGATGGTAAGTGGGCAGAAGATGTTATGAAAACAACTTGATTGCCCAAAGCTGGCTCCAAAGTTTGGCCAGACAGGCCCTTTCCCTACTACTGTCCTGTCGCTTCAGGTGAGAAAGCAGATGGAACTGATTGGATGGGGAGTGTCCACCCAAAGGAGCTGACACTGGACATTAGGCACAGGCCGATTATAATCCCGACACTCTGGAGTCTGGAGGCAGAGACAGGAAGATAGCCCCAAGCTTAAGGCCAGACTGGACTACACAGGGAGACAATGTATACAAACAAGAGCAGGATGGTGGTACATGCCTTTAATTCCAGCATTTGGGAGGCAGAGGCAGGTAGATCATTCTGAGTTCCAGGCCAGCCTGGTCTACAGAGTTCCAAGAAAGCCAGGGCTGTACAGAAAAACCCTGTCTCGAAAACCCCCCAAAATAAATACACAAATAATTAAATGGAACTGATTTCATTCATATTCCTACCAGACTGTGTGGGGACAACCCTCTCTCCCTTCTCTGACCTCCCGAGACTCCAGAGACAGACCCCAGCTGCGGTTTATCCAGCCTCTTGCAGACACATGCTCTGAGTCTGCACTCCTGGCCCTGCCTGCTTTGTTGACTTCTGAGACACTGTCCCAGGAGACCAGGCTCTGGCCGCATCTGGACACCGCCACACCCTACAGTTTCACTTTCAATTCGCACAGAATCTAGACCCCATCCCACCGCCCCACGCTTTCCCCACAGCCCTGCCCCTTGAGGTCCAGGAGGCTCCTGAATGTGAACCCCCAATTCCAGGGTCAGGTAACCCCAGAGCTCAGCGTGACAAGTCTAAATGCCAAGGCTACCTCCAGGCCCGTCTGTCCTCCCCCCCCCCCCCGCCTCTGTGATGCCTCAACCTTGGCGTTCAAGCTGTCTGCACATATGCAGAAACAATCAGTGGTGTCCGTCACTTAAAATCCCGGAAACAGATTTGCAGGGGCTCTTACAAGCAGTCCCAGGCTTGGAGGAGGCTATGCCATCACCCACCCTGCATCAGGGGCTGAGAACTCCCAAAGTTACCAGTTTCTCTTATCTAACTTCCAGAGTCCCCAGAGGAGGGACAAAGGTCAAAGAGAGTGGGAGCCAGGACGCCAGACCTTGCTGCCCACATAATCCAGGCTAGCGAGAGAATAACAGCAACATTAACAACTCTCCGCTACCACTTCTCTGGCCTCACTTCCCTTCTAAGTATTGCAGACCTGTTATCAGTTCATGTAAACATCAACAAGCAAACTGTCATAACCCCATCTCCCAGATGGGAAACTGAGGCAAAGAGAGATACTAAGTCACTTGTCCAGCTGACAACGTGGTTTAAAAAACTCGGGGTCTGGTAAGGGGGTCCTGGGGTCCTGGCTGCAGGCGGCCCTAGCCCCAATCCCCCATCTGCGAAACCAGGAACAGCCTGAGTAGTTTCCTGCCACCCAGCACCCTACACTTCCTGTTGTTGCCCACGCTGGGTTGTTACTCACTGGGGGAACCCCCCCCCAGCACACTATCGGTGTAGGGAAGTGGAGGCCTCCCACCCCCTCCTCGTGTGCACACCGCTGCTGCCGCCACCGTTAGCACCCCGCTACTCCACCCAGCAGGAGAGCTGGGCCCTCCCTCTGGTGGTTTCCGGCCACCAGGCAGTTCTCAAGTCTAGGCCTCATTGCCTCTAACCTGTGCAATGGCAAGGAGGCCGCTGAAGAGCTAAGGGTGACTCAGTAATGCGACCTGGGATGTTCCTGGTGGGGGAGGGGCGGGGGGCCTCAGGGTGGAGCGGCCCAGGACAGCCTCCCTTGCTCACTGTAGGGAGTATTTACTGACACTCGCCGCTTGTCAGGCTCTGTACTGAACCCTGTACCTCAGCAACCCTAGGAGGCCGCCATATGCCTATTGTCGTCTTTTTACACGTAAGAAAAACTGGAGCTGGGAGTTGTGGACTTGCCCAAGGTCACCCATGAAATAAGCGACCGGGATGAAACTCATCCGCCAAACTGCACGGTCCCTCAACTCCCGCCCCTTCAAAGGCAGGGAGAACCAAGCAAACCTTGGCGAACCTTGTGTTCCCAAGAGAAATGCAGAGGTGGCCCCAAGGGCACGCACCTGCTCCTGCTCGTCTCATCCAGCCCTTTGCCATCTGAGCCCAGATGCCACCGTGAATCATGCCCACCCCATCCCTGCATGTGAGGTCAGCATGTGCTAGCTGAGCCTGCTGGGAATGTCAGCCATGGCCTCTGCCCAACCCAACACCTAACCACAAGGCCACGCCCCGACGAGCTCCCCCATGGTGGAGACAATCCAGAGGTGGGAGACACAGAGTGACACCCCGGAGCACTGAGCAGCAAAGACATGGCATGCCCAACCTGCTGTTCTGTTCACCATCACCATCAGTGGGAGGGAGAACTCCAAGGGCCTATACTCTGCTTGGCACTGTCCTGACTGCTTGATAAAGTGTCTTTGATAAGAGTAGGGACCCCTCAGCGAGCTAGACCCTTACCCAGCAAACTCCTCTCCCTATGGCACAGCCCTGCCTCAGTACAGTATCACTTCACACAGCCGTCCCCGGGCTCTTTCCGGCATTCCTTTACCGGAGGGCCGTAGGCAGATGCAGGGGTCCTGTGGCCAGCTGCATCCATAGCCCTGCTAGCAGCAGTCCTGGACAGGGTGGCTTGCCACCCCGAACTCTCACTCTGCATGCCTCTCAGAGAAGACAGGGGGTTGCTGGAAGACACCCAGCCTTGGGCCTGGGCGTAGGAGAGGCGAGAGAGCTCGGAGCCTGGCTGGCTGGTGTGTTCCCACCACCACAGCAGGCCTATGTGGTGGGGCAGCCATCGCTCCTCCGCGGTTGCTAAGGCAGCAGCCAAAACCCTGGCTCAACCTGCTCTTTCTCCCCACCCCCACCATAGGCAGGGTTCCCCCTCCTTCACAGCCTTCTTGGGAAAGTAGTACCCCATCACCTACCCTTTGTGGGAAAACATCTCTTTGCTTCCCTTGCCTGGCTGGTGGAAGTACCCCAAACCATAAGAAGACTGTCATAGCAAAGAGAAGAGTTCGGGGGAGTTGGGAATCCTACTCCCTGCCGGGAGATAAAGGGGCTAAGCTGAACCTAGAGGTTCCCTGGGGCCATGTGACTGGGGAACTCTGTTCCCCCAACAGCACTGAGGAATCCATGCCTTCAACTTCTGTTCATTTAGATGTCACCTAAAGACTGGCCCCAGAAGTGGGGTCACATGAAGCCACACCCACTATGAGACTCCTGGGTCCACCAATTCTTTAGCCTTGGATAGCCTCAGGCAGAGGTCAAGGCTGTTCACCTAGGCGGGGCTCATGACCCTAAGGATGAGGGAACGAGAAAAGCCAGTTCTTAACCATGTGACCTGAGGATGGGTTCACTCACAGAGGACAACAAGGGACACACTGGGTTGGGGGGGAGGGGGTCCTGTAAGGTACTCAGTGGGTTTTGCTCCCCTAGACTTCCACTAAGCCACTAAGATGCTCTGGAAGATCCATCTCCTGGCCTCTCTCCATGCCTTGCTGCTCGCTCTGGGGCTCCCCGCTGCTTTGTATGTCCACCCAGGGCGATCAAGGCCCGCACTTGTGTCAGAACATCTCCACCTGACTTCTGGAATGCCCACTGGTCTGAATTATCCTCAAGGCTCCTCCCCATTAGTGGGCATGACCAAACAGATGGGGGCCCAGGACTACCCCCATCCCAAGACATAGACATGAGGTGAAAGATGAACCCACCACTAAATCAGAATCCTCGGGTGACCCCCTCCCCCACTTGCTCAGCTTGGCCAAGGTCAGGATTTGGGGAGAAGGGAGTTAGGGGCAGGTGGAGAGAGAGAGAGAGAGAAGTCCAAGGCTAGCCTGGTGTGAAATGCCTCTCAGAGTCCCTGTGCCTTCCCCAATTAAGCACTTTTGCCTTCAGGCTCCTCCTGTGTCCTTCTGGAGGGGACGGGAGCCAGGATTCTCAGGAACTGTTGCCCCACTGGGACCGAAGAGAGGACCTAGCAAGTCAGGCCTAATGAGTGGCTAGCCAGAGATGGGAAATGCTGTCTAGGAGGAGGTGCTGGGGACAGAAGGCCATCACTGCTGCCTCCCCTGGGCTCCCCACCCTCAGACCTGCAGCAGAGACTGGGAAATGCCTCTAGGAAACAGCCCAGTCTCACCCCTGTCACCCAGTGTCCAGCAAGGGCTGGCTAACAGTAGACAGACCACTGAAGGCAACCACCTACAAGAGGGCAGGAAAGAGTGCTGGGGTAAAGAGGGGGAAGTGAAAAAGAGTGGCCTTTCCCTTCCCTGCTTCTGTCTCCCCACTTCTTAAGGACCCCTGACTGCGCTGGAGCGCCCACCCTATCAGAAACACTTTAACTGCTCCAGGCTCGACCTGAGTTGATGGTTCCCTCCTCCCCAGAGGCCTAGGCTCCAGTTTTTCCTCCATCCCACCCTCCCCTGCCCCAATTTCCCAAAGCAGGTGACAGCCAAGGGGGAGGGGAGCCTTCCCGACTTTTGTTCCACCCTAAGCCAGAGTGACCAACCCTCCCTGACCCCGCCCTTGCGAAGCTTACTCCCTTCAGTGGTTAGGAGGGGGTGTCCATGATGAGAAGCTGAAAGCAACCATTCCGGGTAGGGGAAGGGGAGGGGATGATAAAAAACACGAGCTGAGGGTCTGAGAGTCCAACTCCTGGGCCAGACACCAGAACAAACCAGGACTAAAGATCCCACTACGGCTTCCAGGAGGTTAAATTATAACCCCTTCCATCTTTGACCCTGAGACACAGAAGGGCGGGCGGGCGGGCGCTCCAGACCTGAACCCAGCAGCTGGGCCTGCGTGCAGTGATGCCCCCTCCCACCCAACCTCACCAGAGACATTTCTGACACCTTTAGGCAGCGGAGCATGGGGTGGGAGTGGGGGGTGGGGGCGGGGGGTCTCTTAAGAAGGCTCACTGGAGATGGCTGAAGAAAGTTTGTGGGGGGCGAAGAGGGAGTGCTAAGTCACTCCGAAAGAGGACACCGTCACTCCCACCCCCCGGAGGGGCAGCAGGTGGACCAGGGATCTCCAAGCGGCACCTGAGCCCCAAGAGGCGGGGACGCGTGCGGAGCCCCCGTCACCCCAGGCTTCTGGTGCGCACCGGGTCACACTCACCAAGACCCGCGTGAACCTCTCCTCCAGCTCCCCGGCCGCCGGCATCGGTTGCTTGGGGACGGCCGGCTGCTTCGGGGGCGACGCGGTGGGGCCCGCGGGCTGCTCGGCGCTGCCGGCCGCGTTGCCCATGGTGGTCCCCACCCAGCCGGCCAGGCGCCTCCAGCCTCGGAAATCCAGTTTTCCCAGGGGGTCGCGGACTAGGCTCCGGGAGCCGGGGGTGAGGGGGGAAGCGAAGGGCAGCGGTGGGTGGCGCGGCTGGGCTAGGCGGCTCTCGGCTCAGCGGCGCGCAGGAGCTGGGGCGCGGCGTCCCATCGCGGCGGCCCCGTCCGAGGGAGCGGGCGGCGAGCGAGGCTCGGGGAGGAAGTCGGGCTGCAGGCGGCCGGGGCCAGAGGGCTGGGCCGGGGGCAGGAAGCTGCGGCGCGGGCTCCCCCCTCGGCGATTTTCGAACTTCTGCTGCCGCTCCCGGTGCGCGCAAACCGCAGTTCTCCGCCGCGCACCCGGCCCCAGGGGGGCGGGCTGCAGGGAGGGGGCGGGCGCGGGCCGGGGGTCCTCCGCAGCCATGGCGCGCCGGCCGGGGGCTGCCTGGCTCTGCACCTGCGGCGGAGGGGGCGGCCGCCGATGCACCTGCCGGACCCGAGCCTACCCAGGCGAGGCCGAGAACACGGCGTCGCGCTCTCCAGGCGCCTCCGGGTCCTAGAACCGCAGCCCTCGGCCTCCCTGAGCCCGACCGTGGGGGTCTCTAGGCCTAGAGGATGCAGACCCCCACACAGACACCCGGCGTCCCGGGGTGGGGGAGGGGAAGATTGTCCAACCAATGCGTGAGCGCCTTGGAGACCTAAGGCGGCGCTGCGGTGTGAGTGCTGCCGGCGTGGGGGGGGGGGGGCGTCCCCTCTGGGATCCCCAGCTGAAAAGGTGGAAACCCCCTTCCAGGGCCCCCACCTCTGTCTCTCCTGAGCTGAGGACTCAGAGGGAACCATCTGCGAACAGGTTGGAGGAGAGGGACCTGGGTCAATGAAGACTTGACCAGCTCTGACTATGCCAGGATCCTCAGTAGCTTTAGACTGGGGGCACCCCTGGGGAAGCAAGGTTGGAGAACCTGGGGACCACTGCGGTGGTGCCAAGGAGAAGTGGGGCATTAAGGACGATTGAAGCCAGCTGCTAGACTGGGGGAGGAACTGGCACGGCAGAGGGGAGGAAAATCTTGCCGCTGTCACCATCAGGGATCCAGGCTGGCCTCTCTCCCTGAAGAATAACAGTCTTGGGGATCTGATGGTTATAGAAAGATTTCTGTGACAGTGATCAGCAAAGGTAGACAGGGATGTCCTCATTTCAGGGATGAGGAAACACGGAGCAGTGTCGTCCAAGGACTTGTCCAAGGCCACACAGCTAATAAGGGAAGAAACGGGGAGAAACGGGCCTCTATTGCTCATGTCCAAATTCTACACAGCCTTGGTCTCATTCCTCTTATCTAGCTAGTGGAGAAGGGGTTCAACTTCAGGGCGCTCAGGCTCAAACTCCAGCCTGAATGAGCAGCTCTAGTGTCCCACTTAATCTCTAAGGCTCTCAAGTTGGCCCCTCCCTGCACTGCCAGGTCACGAGGCGGGATGCCCCACACTGGGGGAGCCCCCAGGGCTGTCTGATTTCCTCTCCACCGGCCCAGGGGCCCTAAGTGGGCACTCCAGATCATTCCCAGCTCCCCTCCTTATACACAGAGCCATTGACAAGGGGTTTGGCAGGAACTGGAAATTAATTATCCAATCGTGAGGAAAAACAGACAGGAACCGGCCCTTCCCCAGGCTCCACCTGATTTAAGCCCTCCTGCCAAGGTCACCAGCAGTCCTGCTTTGTGAGGCCTGCTGTCCCTATTTCATGTCCTGAGCAGGGACTTCCAGGGTGGGTGGAAACAGGGTCCCCCTGAGCCTGCTGGGAAGGTATCTCTCCCTTCTTCCTTAGCGTCGCCCTTGGGCCTTGCCTGGAATAAGTGGCTGGGAGATCTTTTTTTGTTTATTTATTAAAGACTTTGCTTCCTGATTCTTCTGTAGCTGTCTCTTTCCATTCATCAGCAAATGTTTCCTTAGCCCAGCTGTGTGCCCAGCTGTCTGCTTAGCGCTGGGGTTTCTGGGATGGTTAAGGAGTCCCTAACCTTGGACTGTTCCTAGCCTAGCAAGGACAGATTTAGTACACCTGGGAGTGCGCCTACATAGACGAGCTTGTAGGACCAGTGCCCGTGCTTTCTCTTCCTCTGCTACTTCAGGGGACACTGAGAGACCAAAGCCTGGGCCTCTAATGCAGTAATTGCCAGCCTGTGTCCTCATTGCCAACCACCTCCCACCCAAAACCTGGTGGGATTAAAACTAAACTAAAAATGGCCTATTGTGTGGAAAATTACCATATCGGCGAGCCTACATCATCTCTTCTGCTGACAAGGAACATGAGTTACCAAAGGGACGTAATCAATGATTACCTATTTAACTGTGTTTGGCTTGGTAGGAAGCATCTTCCTAAATCATGGACCACAAAGGAGAAAATTCTACCAGAAAAGCTTGGTTGTCGAGTTTGGGAACAGTGTTTCGGTAAGTCTGTGTCGCCCCCTTCTGTGAGCACGTGGTATGACAGCCAAGACAGAGTGAGGCTGTGGTGATGGATGCTGTCACAGCCAGGGTGACATTTCCAGACCACTGTCTCTTTGTCACCTCTAATGGAAGGAATGGGCAGCCACTGGGGACACGGAGAACTCCGGTGACAATAGGCACTAGATGTCTCCTTAAAGAAAAAGGTGGGCTATGGCCTTGGCTCCATGGGAGATTGCAAAGTGGCAGCACACACCGAGCCCTGGGTTCAAGGCTCACTACTACAAGAGAAGAAAGAAAGGAGAAGGTGAGCCCGGTAAACAAATGTGAGGAGGCGTGCCTGTGATCTCTGCATTCTGGATGCTGAGGCAAGAGAATAGCAAGTTCAATTAAGAAAACCTGGGCTATCTAGCAAACCCCTGTTCCCATAAATGAAAAAGGGGGAGGGGCTGCATGGAGGGCTCGGCTGATAAAGTTTTTGCTGTGTAGACCCTTAGCACACAAAGAGAAAGCCAGGCATAGCGCTGAGTGCCTGTAATCCCAGGCAGGAAGATGGGAGGATCCTCGGAGGCCTGCCCTCCAGCCAGTCTAGCCAATCAGTGAGCTCTAGGTTTAGTGAGAAACACTGTTGTAAAAATTCATACATACATACACACATACATACATACACACACACATACATACACACACACACATACATACATACATACATACATACATAAAACAAAGGGTAAATTTTGTATAAAAAGAGGGAGGGACTGCTGTAAAATTATGGTATAATTTGGGTTTGTTTTTTTCCTAATTACCCTCTCTAGTTTACTCAACAAGATTTTTTTTTCAAGACAGGGTTTCTCTGTGTAGCCCTGGCTGTCCTGGACTCCCTTTGTAGACCGGGCTGTCCTCGAACTCACAGAGATCCTCCTGCCTCTGCCTCCATGTGTGCTGGGATCACAGGCATGCACCACCGTGCCCAGCTCTCAGCCGTTTTATTAACCGATCAGAGATGATTGGGAAGCAATGTTTACACAACACTGATACAGGAGATTCTTCACATACACATAGTAATAATGATGAATAAAAACAAGTTTAAAAATAAGGAGTGTGATAGAGGAGGACATGGGACATTGACCTCTGGCCTCCATGTGTACACATGAGGATGCATACCTGTGCACATGCAAACACACACACACACACACACACACACACACACACCTCGTGTATCAGCACAAGCCTATAATGTGGCCGTAGGGAGGTCGAGGCACTGAAGACCGTTCATTCAGATCTACATCAACTGCAGGATGAGTTGGAGGCCATCTTGGTGATACCCTAACTTAAAAGGCAGAGAAAGAACGTAGAGTGTGTGATGTGTGTGTCTGACATTCTACAGTATCCAACACCTTACTCCTACCTTTCATACCTGCTCCTGCAACTCATTCCTCTACTCCCCCACCCCGATGAATACTCGGTATTCATTTTGTTATTATTATAAATACTGAGCTCTCTCCTTCTTCTCTTTTTTTCTCTCCCTTCACCACCCTCTTCCCTTTCTCCTCCTCTTCTTCCATGACTGTCCTTGGACTCTCCTTTCCCCAGCTGCCTGCCTCAGTTTTGAAACGTTTTACAAATGTTCACTGAACTGTCTCCCCCAAACAGTTGACCAGCTTGCAGCCACAACAATGGATGAGTATGGAGATTGGAATGAAAATGGCTCCATGGGCTCATGTGTTTGAGTCCTTGGTCCCCAGTTGCTGGAACTGCCTGGGGAAGATTAAGAGGTCTGACTCTGTTGGAGTAGATGTGAGATGTGGGGTGGGCTGTGGGGCTCCAAGAGCTCCAGCCATCCCCCAGACTGCCCTCTGCTTCCTGTCTGTGGCTCCAGGTGTGAGGTCAGCTGCTCCTACAGCGTCATGCCTGCCTGGCTATTCCTCTGCCACCGCCACAATACCGATGGACTCTGTCCCTCTGGAGCTGTGTGCCCCAAAGAAACCCTTCCTTCTGTAAGTTGCCTTGGTCATGGTGTTTTATCGCGGTGAGAGAAAAGTAACCAATACAACGAGAATGCATCCTCACAAACACAGTCTCCTAACCAGCATTCTGATCCCAGGGGAGACGACTCTGGAAGTCACAGGATCTACCTCTTTCTTTGGACTGTAAATTTCTCCAATCCCTACAAAGCAGGGTTTGTATCTTCCCTGTGTGTTAAGTTTCTGTTTGATTTTTTGTTTGTTTGTTTTTGTTTGGTTTTGATTTACATTTCTTTGAATTTGCATAGGGAAAATAGGGACAGTGGTGGCCTGTGAGTGCTGAGAAAACCAAGGGGTAAGTCAGGGCGAGAGTAAAGCTTCCCAATGAATTTCTTTCTATATAATTTTGATTGTTGACGGCTCTGTGTTTCTTACCTATTCAGAAGCTAAATTAAAAGCAATCTGTAGCGACTGAAGAGATGGTTCAGCAGTTATGAGCACCTGCAGCTCCTGCAGAAGACCGAGGCTCAGTTCTCAGCACCCACACGTTGGCTGACAGCTTTGGGTAACTCCAAAGCCAGGGCATGCAGCCAGCGCCATCTTCTGGCCTCTGAGAGCAAGACAAGCACATGGTTCACATACACACGTGCAGGCAAGACCCCCACACACCTAAGATTTTTAAAACAAATCTTTCAAAAAGTACAAGCAAGCTCTACGCTGGGGAGCTGGCTCGGTGGCTAAGAGCTCTTGCTGCACTTGGGTTTGCAACTCCACAACGTGAAATAATGATAATAATAATAATAATAATAATAATAATAATAAAAGCTGGCCATGGGAACCCAAGCCTCAGCCCTGGAACAGACAGGAAAGGTCCAGCGGCTTGCCAGCCAGCCAGTCTCTCCGCTCCAGGTTCGGAGAGACCTTGTCTCAAAAGACTAAGACAGAAAATGATAGAGCCAGACACCCGACCTCCTCTGGCTTACCCGTGTGGACACAGAGGGAAACATCCACATACAGGCATACACACACAAAGCAAATGGCCCCAGGCATTGTATCACATGTCCGTAATCTCAAAACTTGGGTGGCTGACATAGGACTGTGAGGTCAGCCTGGGTTACATGGGAAGCTTAAGCCCAGTCAGGGCTACAAAGCAAGAGTCTGTCTCAAGGGACACACACACACACACACACACACACACACACGAAGCCAGACTATAATCGCAGCTATTCAAGAGAATGGCAAAGTTCAAGGCCTGGGGCAGGGGTGTCCCCCATGGCCCTCCCCTAGCTGAGAAGCTATTTATCAGTTGGTGGCTGCTGGGAGAGGGGGAGTCACTTTTGGGGTGCATGTGACCTCTTGTAAGTTGCCCCTGACCCCTAGCGAACGGCTCTACACCTATGTGCTTAGGCCAGCGCTAATTGGAGCAGCTAATAAATAATAATGATAAACGATGTGATGTTGGGACGGAGATGCCCAGCTTGCCTGCCTCAGACTGTATCAAGAAGGAAGGGGAGAGAGCCGAGTATTATAGTGAATTATTATAGTGAATGCCTTTAGTCTTCCCCTGGGGGAAAAAAGGTGATGCCCAATTGTACTGCACTTGCAAAATTTATTTATTCAGTGTATGAGTAGTCTATCTGCATGTACGCCTACACGCCAGAAGAGGGCATCAGACCCCACCATAGATGGTTGTGAGCCACCATGTGGTTGCTGGGAATTGAACTCAGGACCTCTGGAAAAGCAGACAGTGCTCTTTAGCACTGAGGCCCCCCGCTTTTTAACTTTTTGTGTGAGTGCTTTGCCTCCGTGTGTGCGTGCGTGCGTGCGTGCATGCGTGCGTGCGTGTGAGAGAGAGAGAGAGAGAGAATCACAAACAAGCCTGGTGCCTACACAGATCATAAAGTGTTGGAGCCCCTGGGGTTAAGAGTGATTGTGAGCCACCATGTATGTGCTGGGAATCAAATCTGCAAGAGCAGACATTGCTCCTAACCACTGAGCTATCACCCACTCATCCACTCCCTTCCTCTCTCCCTCCCACCCTTCTCCCTCCCTTCCTTCCTTTTTTAAGCAGGGTCTCACTTGCTGCCTAGCCCAGACCGTTCTCAAGCTTTTCTCCTCCAGCCTCAGCCTTCCAAGCGGATTGTTTGTGCGTGCTGCCAACGCACACCATTTAACACCAAAGCCTAAGCCTGTATTAAATGTCTTAGCCCACAGAGGCATGTGTCACCTCTTTCTCAGTGACAGGTCTCACGCCTGCCATCCTCCTGCCTCAGTGCAGAGTGTACAAGTTCCCCACAAGACAGGGTTTCCCTGTGTAGCCCTGGATGTCCTGGAACTCACTCTGTAGACCAGGCTGGCCTCGAACTCACGGAGATCCTCCTGCCTCTGCCTCCCAAGTGCTGGGGTCAAAGGCTTGTGCCGCCACCACCCGTCTGCCCAGATGTCTTAACCGGTTCTGCCAAGGAAGTCAGAATAGGAAAATGGGGCTAATCCTTTCAGCACCTAGAATTCCACACAAAGTGGGACAGAGAGGCTGTGGCCTCCCAAATGCAGATGACGTGAAGATGCTCTGCTGCCAGGCTGAGGGGGGAAGGCGAGGGGGGAAGGCAGGCTGAGGGTCTCTTGTGGTTGCTTGGTAATGGTCAAGGTTTGATGAGCGCTGGACAAACCTCTGGGGAAGGCCTGCAGCACCGACATGAGGCTCTCCTCGGAGGCAGCTCATTAACACAGCCCTCGTGGTGATAGACAAAGGCCGGTGACCCTAACGCTCACCCTCTGAGCCCCCCACAACTTTGTGTGAGCGGCACAGCTTCGGGAGGTGGGACTGTAAGCTGTAGTCAGTGCACAGCAGGGGGTCCCTGATAAAAGGGTGGGCTCAGCCCCCTTGTGCATGCGGTGGCTTCCCCCACACAGTTGTAGCACAGGGAGACGGTGTCACCAGGGGCCATCCCCTCACTACTGGAGCACCAATCCCCAGATCCATAAGATAGAACCTTCATTTCCTTGTAAAGGACACAGCCTCGGGGTTTCTGTTATCGTAGGCTGAAACAAGTAAGGCAGCCCTGTTAGGTTCAGATGGAAAAACTGGGGCCCAGGGAGACTGGGTAACTTGCCTAAGGTCAGGAAAATGGCCGATCGGAGATGGGAGTGAGGAGAGAGGGAAGAAATAGAGCCAGGGCCAGGCATGGTGGCGCATGGCTTTAATAGCAGCACCCAGGAAGCAAAATATCTCTGTGAGTTCAAGGCCAGCCAGGTCTACATAGTGAGTTCCAGGACAGCCAGGGCTACACACAGAGAGAAAACACAGCAGCAATGACCTGCTGGGAGAAGCACCTCGTTTGCTATGAACAGAGGGAGGGGCAGGCAAACAGCTGAAGAGGGAGAGTGGGAATCTGAGCCTGGATGGAACCACAGGCCTGATCCTTTGATCCTGAAGGCCTAAGGCGACTCACCAGAGCTACAGAATAGCCCTGGCGACTGATGGGCCAGAAGTGGCAGGAAGGACACGATCAGCCAGGTCGGCACACCACGTTAGGAGCAAGGGCGAGAACTGCAAGGAAGGAGCTCAGCAGGCAGGCAGTTATCACCAAGTCTGACGACCCGAGGACAGTCCTCATGACCCACACCGTGAGAGGTGAGAACTCGCCCCTACAGGTGACCTCTGACCTCCACATGTACTCTGTGGCACGTGCCCCACCCCCACGCGCGCACCCAGGCACATGTGCCACAGTACAGGTAGGGAATTCCGAGGACAGCCAGCGGGGCGTGAGTGTGCGATCGTCTTTCCTCACTCAGAACCTCAGCTGTCACACGCCGGCTGGCAGATTTGGTGGCAAGTGCTTTTGCTTGCTGAACCTCCCTACTGGCTGGATGGATGCAGTTTTTCACAAAGCAGTTGGACCGTCCGTGGTTACGCCTTTAGTCTCAGTGCTTCGGAAACAGGTCCTGGGGAGGCAGAGGCAGGAGGATCTCTGAGTTCAAGGCCAGCCTGGCTTACCTAGAGAACCCTGGGCCAGTCAGAACTACATAGTGAGAGCCTGCTTCAAAACAAAAACAAAAACAAAACAAAACAAAAAACAAAAACAGGGGAGGGGCGTTGAAATATTTTTAATTATTAGTTTTATTTACATGTATGTGTGTGTGCATGAGTGTGTGCTACTTCTGGACATGCCCGGAAGCCAGAAGAGGATGTCAGGTCCCCTGGAGCTGGAGCTACTAGAAATACTGAAGATCAGGTGGAAATTGTTTTCATTTGTTTTTGTTTAATTAGTTAATTTATTACTTTATTCAGTTGAGGTGGGGCTGGAGAGATGGCTCAGAGGTTAAAAACACTGGCTGCTCTTCCAGGGATCCTGAGTTCAATTCCCAGCAACCACATGGTGGCTCACAACCATCCATACTGGAATCTGATGCCCTCTTCTGGCATGGAGGCACACATGCAGATAGAGCACTCACACATTATACATTAAAAAAAAAAAAAAAATTGCCATTCTTGCAGAAGTTCTAGGTTTGCTTTTGAGCTCTCCCACACAGTGGTTCATAACTGTCTGTAACTCCAGTTTCAGGGGATCTGATTCCTTCTTCTGGTCTGCAAGGCAACTGCAAAACGCTATACATGTAAAATGAAAATAAATCATTTTTAAAAAAATAAAGAATTCTGGGGCCTGGAGAGATGGTTCAGTGGTTAAGAGCACTTTCTGCTTTTCCAGAGTCTTGAGTTCAATTCCCAGCGACCACATATAATTTGATCTGATGCCCTCTTCTAGCATGCAGGTGTACATGCAGATAGAGCACTCATCCACATAAAAATAAATAAATAAATCTTTAAAAGAATTATTTTTTGTATTTATACATGTGTGTGTGCCACATGAGTGTGCCAACAGAGGACGGAAGACGGTGTAGCATCCCCTGGAGCTGAAGTTACCGGAGGATGTAAGAAACCAAGCATAGAACCAGGCAAGGTGACCACGCCTGTGATCTCGGCACTCAGGGAGGCTGAGGCAGGCAGATCTCTGTGAGTTTCCGACCAGCCTGATCTACAAGTGAGTCCAGGACAGCCAAGGCTACACAGAAAAATCCTGTCAAAAGAAAGAAAGAAAAGAGAGAGAGAGAAAGAAAGAAAGAAAGGAAGGAAGGAAGGAAGAAAGGAAGGAAGAAAGGAAGAAAGAAAGAAAAGAACGAGCACTTAGGGGCTAGGAAACAAATCTGGGTCCTCTAGAAAAGCAATATATGCTCTTTACTCCGAGCCATCTTTCCAGCCTTTGTTTTGTTTTTTGAGACAGAGTTGTATGACCCAGGCTTGTCAACACACACCCAGTTTTGTTTTGTTTTTTAATAAATTACTTTTCATTCCATGTGCACTGGTGCTTTGCCTGCACATACGTCTACATAAGGGTGTCGGAACTGAAATCCCCTGGAATTGCAGTTACAGACAGTTGTGAGCTACCATGTGTGTGCTGGGAATTGAACCCAGGTCTTCTGGAAGCACAGCCCGTGCTCTTAACCACTGAGCCATCCCTCCAGCCCCATGCCCCCAGTTTATGCAGTGCCGGGAACGAGTAAGCACTCTACCAACATCCCCAGCCAGCACCTGAAGAATCTTTTTAAAAAACAAGTCAGAAACAGCTGAGGCACAAGGCTGGGAGAGGGAACACATGGATTTGTTTGTTTTTGTTTTTGTTTATGGAAAGGTGGGAATCAGTCCTAGTTACCAGAGAGGTACTGGAGAGCCGGCAGGGTAGCCACAGGGACAAGGAGGAAAGGGGAGAACTGACTGATGGGAACAGATGCCTCCCTTCCGGAGTCACATGTTCTGAACAGGTTCTGCTGAGGGAGTCTATGCAGGAGGTGGAGTCAGGGCTCAGGAACAACAGAGGGCTGAGTGCTGACTTGGAGGCGTTACGGCAAACTAGCCAGAGGCCCATCCAAGGCCAGGAGCTGGGGTGCGGGAGGGTCCCCAGGAAGGGGTGAGCACTGCATTCGAGAGCCTAGGGCCTGCAGAAGATTCCAGACAGGCAGCCTCCCTCCTGAGCCATACACAGCTGTCTACCTCTGGGTGTCTGGGACCTAGTGTATCGGACATGCTCCCAGCTGTTGTAAAAGCACACACACACACACACACACACACACACACACACACACGAGCACAGAGAAAGGGGAAGACGAAGGGTAAGAAATTGCTCTAGGAAAGAAACATAATCTGAGCACACGTCAGAGGTAGCATGAACGAGGCCCTGGGCTCAATCCCCGGCAGTTTAATTAATTTATTAACCAATTAACTAATTAATTAATTAAAAATGAAGAAAAGAAAGCAGGCGGGCTGGGGGCAATAAATCACTCGGTTGAAACATGAGGACCCCAGTACAACCCCCAGTACCCACGTGAGCAACCAGGAGAAGGCAGGGTTCTAAACCCATGTTTATAATCCCAGCACTGGAGAGGCAGAAACCGCTTTGGGCTCGCTGACCAGCCAGCCTTATCAGCGGGCCCCAGTCCCAGTGAAGGAACCAGGCTTCCTGAGGGACGACTCCCAAGGCTGACCTCTGATCTGGACATGCATGCAAACACACACACACGCACAGGCACACACACACACACACACACACACACACACACACACGCACGCACTCACAGTCACACACCCAAAATAAGGAAAAGCCAGGAATGGAAGCGCGCACGTGAGTGCCTTTAATTCCAGCACTCCGGAGGCAGAGGCAGGTGGATCGTTGAGTGCTTAAGGCCAGCCTGGTCTAGACAGCGAGTTATGGGCCAGCCCAGGGTAACACTGAGTCCCTGTCTCAAAATAACAAATAGAGAGAGGAAGATAAACGTGACAATTACGTAGACGTGTGAAACCAGTCTAGATGACAGACGGGAGAAGAATCTGAGAAAAATGAGCGTCCCACTGGATATGGAGAGGGGATTAGATGAAAGGGTGAAGCCAACTGTGTTCAGTTCCTGGGGGTGAAAAGTCAGCCGTGCTGATGCAAGACAAAGCTCTTAGGAAATAAATGCCCACTCAAGTATTTGCGGGTCGAGGGTCATGTGCTCAAGGCCCTGCTGGGAATTAAACATTCAAGTCCTCTAGCGCATGCTAAGCACAGACTGTGCTACTGATGGACCCTCTGGCCCTTCTCAAAAATAATTTGATACATATAAAATACAGATGAAAGAGAACAAATAGGGCAAACTTTTAACAAAATCCGGGTATCATTTCTTAAAAACTCTTCCATAAACTTAAAATACATACATGTATGTGTGTGTGTGTGTGTGTATGTGTGTGTATCCTAATAAAAGATTCATAAAAAGAGTCAGCATACTCTCAGGTAAGTACTTTCCACCCAAGTATAAGGACCTGAGTTCAGACCCCAACACCCACTACATAAAAACGCCCAGTATTAGCCCCCGAAATGGAGGACACACCTTTAATCCCAGCACTTGGGAGGCAGAGGCAGGCAGATCTCTGGGTCTGAAGCCAGTCTGGTCTACATAGTGAAACCCTGTCTTGAAAAAAACCAAATAAATAAATAGATGAATGAATGAATTAATTAATTAGAGATTAAGGTAGCCAAGTAGTGGTGGTGGTGGTGGCTGCAGTGGTGGTACCTGACTTTAATCTCAGCAATCAGGAGGCAGAGTGGATCTCTTGAGTTCAAGGCCTGCCTGGTTTACAGAGCCAGTTCCAGCACAACCAGGACTGCACAAAGAAACCCTGTCTCAAAAAAAAAACACAAAAACCAAAAAAACAAACAAACAAACAAACAAAAAAAAACAGGAAGGTGGCTCAGCAAGTAAAAGTGTTTAGGACACAAGCTTGATCACCTGAATCCAGTTCCAGGAGCCCATGGTAGGAGAAAAGAGACTCCTAAAAGTTGTCCTCTGACTTCTGCACACATGCACACTAATCTGCTTCACACACACGCACACACACACACACACACACACACACACAAATTCAACAACAAAAACTACCCAAACGGCAAAAGTCTGAGACCCACCTAGCTCACATGCTGAGCAGGGCTGCTCCAAGTCTCAGGTTTACTTGGACTATGGAACAAAGTCAAGTCCAATCTAGCAGCAGACAAGGTGGTACCGCAGTCCGGGGAGGCAGAGGCAGGAGGATCTCTGTGAGTTTGAGGCCAGCCTGATCTACAAAGTGAGTCCAGGACAGCCAAGGCTACACAGAGAAACCCTGTCTCAAAAAACAACAACAAAACCAAAACAAACAAATCAAGTTCAACCTAGCAACTTGGGAGACCCTATCTCAAAAGTGAAAATACAGCCTGGCATGGTGACACAGGTCTCAGCACTCAGGAAGCAGAGACAGTGAGTTTGAGGCCAGCCTGGTCTACAATGTGAGCTCCTGGACAGCCAGACTAAGGAGACTGAGGATGTTCTCAGCGGTAGGGCACGGGCTAGCAAGCACGAGGTCCCGAGTTCGATCCACTCCAGCCCCAAGCTCTGCAGACAAACAGACAAAACTACCATCCAAACCAGGAATCTTCCAGGGAAACATTTTGTTGTTTTTTCGCCTCCAGAATTAGCCTAGAACCGGCAGTGTCCCGAGAGCACGGGGTGGAATGAGGGGCACAGGTGGCCGGAAAGGCAGAGTCCCCACTGCTTCAGAACATTCCTTCCTTGGCTGCCACCGCGACATTTTCTGATCTGACCGCTGGAGTGGCCAGGGACCCAGGCCAGGAGGGACTCGCCTACAGGGAGGCCTGCTCTGCCGTGGGGGCCCCGGCCGGCAGGTGGCGCTGTGAGTCAGCATTGGCAGAACCTGCCTGACCAGGACCTGGAAACCAGTCAACCTCTGGATTTTTTTTCCCCCTCCCAGAACCCAGGGCCCGGGATCTGTGTGGGTAACCTCGTTCATCCTCGCCCGAACCTGGCCACCGGCTCTCGGGCCTTCAGCTTTCCTGTGTCCTTACAAGGCCACCAACCCTTCTCAAGATGCCAAGTGGAGGAGGACAGGAGGTAGCGTGGGCAGGCTTCATTCAATTCCTGGCTCTAGAGTCTAAGTAGCCAATTAATCTTCCCTTTCCCTCCGCCTATCTTCCCTCCTCCCTCCTTCCCCCTCCCTCTCCTCCTCCTGGGCAGCTCTATCTAGCTCTTCAAAACAAACATGTTTTCGGCCCGTCCCACGCTGGCCCTGCTGGGGCCCATTTGTAAATCCTGGCCTCCAGTTCCTTCTGAGGGATCCAGGGGGCAGGGTAGATTTGGGAAAGGGCTGACCGGCAGGTCTAGGTGCTGGGGTGGAGGAGGGGCGGGCAGTACCCTCAGCTGCAGTCTCCAGCGTTCAGGGGGCACAGCCACGGTCAGGGTAGAGGGGGCTGCGCCCATCCGCCCCTTGCTCCCAGGAAGGACTCCCGGCGCTGCGCCTTCCACACCCTCCTCTGAGCTCCCCTCTGGAGGCTGACCCGGTGCACGCAAGGCCGACAGATCTTGGCTGGGACCGTCAAAGGTGCCGTTACCATTCGATCCAGTTCCACCCCGTGTTTTTCAGTGACGCTTCCCAACAGAGGGGGATCAGCAGCACACCGGGGACAAAATTCCCTTACTGAATTTGTCTCTCGCCAGCTCGTGTTTGTCTTCCTGGTACCACACTTCAACCCTGAAATAATCTCTCTCTCTCCCTCTCTCTTTGGGTTTTTTTTGAGACAGGAGTTTCTCAGTGTAGCCCTGACTGTCCTGGAACCCACTCTATAGACCAGGCTGGCCTCGAGCTCACAGATCCACTTGCCACTGCCTCCCCAGTGCTGGGATTAAAAGCATGTGGCACCGCCGCCCTGCGTTTAAAGAAATTCTTTAGGTGGCAGTGTCTGTCCTTGTCATTTAAGAGGCTTCTGGGCAGAGGAGGAAGATGGGGAGGAAGGGAGGTGGAATAAGGGGGAATGGGGGAGGGAGGGAGAGATTATTTTTGTTGGACTTATTTTGGCTTCTTCAGAGTCAATTTCTCGTGTATGAAACACAGTTAACACAAACGTAGTGGGTCCTGGCGGTCGTGCATTGCCTCTAAGCCCAGTACCCAGGAGGCAGACAGTCAGATCTAGTCTCTAGGCAGTGAATTCCAGGCCAGCCAAGGGCTACAGAGTGAGACCCTGACAAAACAAGAAAAGCCTGGGTTATCAGCAACCCCTTCCTGATGCAGCTGATGTCAGACTAAAATAAAAGACGGACCTCAAGCACTTAGCCAATGCTTGTTTTTCCAGACAGGGTTTCTCTGTGTAGCCCTGGCTGTCCTGAAGTTGCCTCTGTAGACCAGGCTGGCTTCAAACTCACAGAGACCCACCTGCCTCTGCCTCCCGGAGTGCCAGGATTATAGCCATCACACCGGCTTTAGCCAATACACTTAACTTGGTTTTTGCTTGTTTGACTTTGGGATTTTTGCTTGGTTGGTTGGATTTTGGTTTGGTTTCCTTGAGACACGGTCTTATCCAGTCTAAGCTATCTTCAAGCCACTATGTAGCTGGGGCTGGCCTTCATGCCTGATCCTCCTGCCTCCACTCTAAGAAGTGCTGGGATAATGGGTGTACAGCGTTACGTACGTTTCAACAAATTTAACTTTAGAAAGAAAAGGAAAACAAGAAACGAGGCCAGGAGTGGCAGCCTGTGCCTGTAATCTCAACACTCAGGCAAGAAGATAAGAGTTCAGGGCCAGCCTGGACTACATAGGAAAATGAAGTATTGTGGATTTTTGTTGTTTTGAGTTTGTTGTTTATTTTGAGACAGGATCTCACTCTAGCCCTAGCTGGCCTGGAACTGCCACGTAGACCAGGCTGGCCTGGAACTCAACGAGATCTCCCTGCCTCAGCTTCCCAAGTGCTGGAAATAAAAAAAATGTGCAAAGCTGTGCCCGGATTTTTATTATTTGTTTGCTTATTTTTACTGTGTGTATGGCATGTATGTGAACATGGGTGCATGGCGCCATGCCCGGGTACAGAAGCCAGAGGGCAACTTCACGGACTCCCTTCTCTTCATCTACTCAAGTTGTCAAGCTGGAAAGAAGCACCGTCTCCCTGTTCCCGTTGCTGTAGCTGGCAGGTGAAATGTCCACACAGCCAAGGGGAAGGCTTGGTTCCTCCTGATGGGCGCTTTTGGAATCGGTAGCAGCTTCAGGAGGTGTGTTTTGAATGTTACCCCTGAATGCTGTTTCTGTCTGGCTTTTGGCTTTCGGCTTCCTGCCCACCTTGAGTAAATGGCATCCTCCTACACCAAGCACCACAAACCACCACCTCAATGTTTAGCTTCACACCGGCCCAGTATGACAGAGCCAAGAGTAATGGACTGAGCTCTCTGAAACTGTGAGCCACAAGAAATAATTCTTCCCTTCAGGTGGTTTTCCTTGTGTATTTACCACAGAGCTGGGGTGTAAGTCAGTGGTCCAGTGTTCACCTAGCGTTCGTAAAGCCCTGGGTTTGGTCAACAGCATTGTATAAACAGAGCATAGTAGCACATGGTACGACGTTATGGTGGGTTACATGCTTGTAATCCCAGCGTGTTAAAAGTGGGAGGAGGAAGATCAAAAATTTAAAGTCTTCCTTAGCT
This sequence comes from Meriones unguiculatus, assembly GCF_030254825.1. NCBI lineage: Eukaryota > Metazoa > Chordata > Mammalia > Rodentia > Muridae > Meriones > Meriones unguiculatus. Next base: position 18,455,028 of record NC_083355.1, read on the forward strand.
ACATAGCAAGTTCCAGGCCAGCCCAAGATACAAGAGATTCTGTCCTATTAATTAACTATTTAAATGTCGCCAGGCCAGGTGTCTTAGTCCACACTTGAAGTGCCAGCCCTCGAGAGGCAGAGTCTAGGTGACATCTGAGTCTCAGACCAGCTAAGGTTGCCACGTTCAGAAGTTGCTGTGGGCTGGGTGGACACGGAGAGATGGCCCGGCAGTTAGGAGCACTTACCTGCTCTTCCAGAGGACCTGCACTGGGTTCCCAGCACCCATATCAGGCAGCTCAAAACTGCCTTTAATTCCAGGGGATCTAACACTCGCTGGCCTCTGAGGGCTCCATACACGGTACACATAAATAAAAACATTGACTTTTTGTTTTGTTTTAGACAGAGTTTCTCTGTGTAACAGCTCTGGTTGTCCTGGAACTTGATTTGTAGACCAGGCTAGCCTCATACAGATCCACCTGTCTCTTCCTCCTAAGTGCTGGGATTAAAGGCATGCACCACCATTGCCTGGCCTAAATCTTTTTTTTAGAAAGAAAAGGAAGGAAGGAAGGAAGGAAGGAAGGAAGGAAGGAAGGAAGGAAGGAGAAAGAGAAAAAAGAGAAAGAAAAAAAGGAAAGGAAAAAAGGAAGGAAGGCAGCAGACAGCACACGTTCTGGATAGGATGAGCAGCAAACTCAGCTGGTGAGGGTGGACACTGTGGTGTAGTTTCTGTTAGAGCTGAATATATGTATGCAGAGACAAGGTGACCCAAAATACTAGGTACAAGCCTAAGAGGGAAGAGTAGACCTGAGAACCAGGAGAAGAGGAGTTTTCACAGCTGCACATCCTAACAACCCCAACCAGCAAGAACTCACATGTCCAGTCCCTGCCTTTGGCTTTTTTTTTTTTTTTTTTAGACAGTGTCTCTCTATGTAGCCTTACTGGTCTGGAACTCACTATGTATACCAGACAGAACTCACAGAAACTTACCTGCCTCCGCTTCCCAAGAGCTAGGATTAAAGATGTGAGCTGCCACTACAGGCCCATATGTTTTGTTTGTTTGTTTTTCTCTGTGTAACTGAGCCCTGGCTGTCCTGGGCTCACTTTGTAGACCAGGCTGACCTTGAACTCACAGAGATCCGACTGTTTCTGTATCCCCAAGTGCTGGGATTAAAGGTGTGCAACACCAGGACCGACTTTTGTTTTTTTTGTTTTTTTTTTTACCTTCTTAATGTATTCAGTGTGTGTGTGTGAGTGTGTGTATGTATGTGTATGTGTGTGTATGTATGTATATGTATGTGTATGTGTGTGTATGTATGTGTATGTGTGTGTATGTATGTGTATGTGTGTGTATGTGTACTATAGCACATGTATGGAAGGTCAGAGGACAACTTGTGGCATTTGGTTCTCTCCTTCCTCCATGTAGTTCTCAGGGTCCAAACTCAGGTCACTGTCAGACTCAGGCTTGGCAGGCCTTTACCCCCTCAGCCCTTTAGCATGCTCAAGCAAATGCATTTTAGCATATTCACGTAACAGAGTGCTATGTGGCAACGAAAATGAATAAATAGACTGCTGTTGTTCATGATGTGAAGAAATGTCACAAACAATGCTGAAGGAAAGAAAAAGCACAGAGGATGGAAATATCTTGTTGACTCTCATAGAAAATTCCAAGACAGTCAACTATTCCATGTCAGGGGTCAGAATGCAGGTTATCTTTGGGACCCAGGGATGAAGGGCAGGCTTGGAATGTTCTGGATGCTGACGCTATTTCTTCGTTGGGTGTGGTGGGTGACACAAGTGTACATATTTGGAAGAGTCATTAAGCTCTTCAGGTGATTTATGAATTTTCTACTCCCCCGTCTATATTGAGGCAGGGTCTCTCCCTGAGCGTGGAGCTCGCTGGTTCAGCTAGGCTTGCTCTAGCTGAATTACAGTCCTCTAGCCAGGATTACAGGTAGATTACCACACCCACAAAGCTGTTTTATGTGGATTCTGGGAATCCTGGACTACAGTCTTCATACTTACATGGGAAATGCTTGACCCACTGAGCCATCTCCCAAGACACACACACACACGCATACACCCTCTTTTTGTTAGAAGCCTAGAGCTTGAGGGACTTCTGCCTCAGTCTCCTAAATAGCTTCGGTTACAGGACTGCAACACCATGCCTAGCTAAATTCCTTTAATTACAAAATATATTGATCAGACAAATATCAAGTATTCAGAAAAAAAAAAATGAATGCAATGGCAAGGACCATTTAGAAAAAGGGATAGGACTGGAGAGATGGCTCAGTGGTTAAGAGCGCTGTCTGTTTTTCCAGAGGTCCTGAGTTCAATTCCCAGCAACCATCTATAATGAGATCTGGTGCCCTCTTCTGCCATGTAGGTGTACATGCAGGCAGAATACTGTATAAACAATAAATAAATAAATAAATCTTAAAAAAAAAAAAAGGAAAAAGGGATAAAGCTGATAAAGCTAGATTCTGTGCCTATAATACCAGCCCAACACAGGGGATTCATGAGTTCAAGGAGAGCCTGGGGCCACATAATGGGATCCTGTCTCAAAACAACAAAAATTGCTAGGTGTAGCAGCATACATGTTTAATACTAACAGTGGAGAGGCAGAGGCAATCCCTGTGAGTTTGAGGCCAACCTGCTCTATACAAGGAGTTCCACTTTAAAAAAAAAAAAAAAAAAAAAAAAAAAAGAAATCATCAAAACTCCCCTCCCCCTCAAAAAACAATCCTGTATGTTGCACATAAGTTTGTTCTTTGTGTGTGCTGTGTAAACAATCCATTCGGAGGCCAGAGGTCAATTGCAGTGTCCTTCTCAGGGTGCTGTCCACCTTGTTTTTTTTAAAGCAGGGTCTCTCACTGGCTTGGAAGTCCCCCAGAAGGTTAGACTGGCTGACTAGGACGCTCCAGGGATTCACCTTTCTCTGCCTCCCCAGTGCTGGGATTACAAGCACAAACTACCATGCCTGGTTTGTTGTTTCTGTTTTATTTTTATTTCGAGACAGGGTTTCTCTGCATAGCCTTGGCCATCCTGGAACTCACTCTGTAGACCAGGCTGGCCTTGAAATCACAGAGCCATGCCTGCCTCTGCCTCCCGAGTGCTGGCCACCTCCTCCCTATATATTTTAATAGTAGCAGTATGTATGGGACACATGTGCACACAAAGGACAACTTTTTCACTGTAGACACTCTGTTGACCAAGCTGTCCTCCCAGGCCCCACTCCCGTGCTTTGTTTGTTTATTTGTTTGTTTGTTTGAGAGCCTACCTTATGAGTCTCAGGCTGGCCTGGAACAATCTGTGTAGCCGAGGATGGCCTTGAACTTCTGATCCTCTTCAGCCTCCTGACAGCTGGGTCTATAGGTATATGTCTCTTTAATCTCTTCATGGGACAGAAATGAAGGCTCTCGGGGGGCACAAATGGGATTTAGTGTAGATTTGCACGCTGTCAGAGACTCAGTGAGGGACTTCAGCGCGGCATCTTTGTGAGTGGAGACACCACTGGTTTATAAGCACATTTTGTCTGCTATTGGGCCAAGTGGGAGACAGCCTCTGAGAAAGGCACTCCTCACCACCCAAAACCCACCAAAGCAAGCCTAGCTTTGAGAGGGGCTGTGAGGAATGCAAGTGACAGCTGAGAGGGAGAGCCACCTGCTAGGCAAGCTGAAGGTTCCACAGGCTTCGAGGGTGGCCTCAGAAGAGGAGAAACAAATCTTACTTCTGTGGCAACTGATGATTTGCTGAACCTCAACCACTGTGAGTAGTTGGAGGGCTGGGACAAGGCCACTCACTGCCAGGGGCTGTGGGAAGCCTACTTTCGCCCTCACTGACGGGCGCAAAGATGAAGTCCCCACTGGGTAGCCTGAGGAAGGCAGAGGTGTAAAGGTAGGTGACTACAATGAGCTTCCGGAGCACCAAGCTGACCTTCTGCATCTTCTCCTTCAGACGTCGGCAACCTCCCTACCAGACTGGCTGAAATCAGTGAACCGCTTCCTCCTTCGTTCATTGATTAGTTCCTCATTCACCCATTCATCAATCTGATATTAAAAATAAGGCAACTTGTAGCCACCTATGGTAGTACATGCCTGTCATCCCAGTACTCACAAGGTGGAGGCAGGAGGATCAGGAGTTCAAGGTCATCCTCTGCTACAAGTTCGAGACCAGCCTGGGATACCTGGGAACTCTTCTCAAAAGTCTATGGGGGGGGGCAGGGAGACGGTTCAGAGGGTCAAGGCACTTGCTGCCAAGACTGGCTGAACTCGATCCTCAGCCCCTACAGGGTAGAGAAAGAGAACCATCACCAGTCGTGTCCTCTGTCTGACCTCGTGTGCATGCCGTGACATGTGTGTGCCACCCTGCAAACACAATAAATACATTACAGAAGGTAAGCTAAGCGCCTGTAATCCCGCACACTACGCCACGGTTCTCACCCTCAGCATCTCAGTCAGGACCCAGACCATCAGGATCCAGGCCATAACAAAGGGAAATACTGACCAGGCACCAGGCGGGTAGGCTGATGTTCGTTTACCCGCATAGCATGGTCCGAGGATAAAACACCACAGGCTTAGTAACCTACAAAACCCAAACAAACGTGGCCAGGCGAGGTGGCTCACAGCTGAGAAGCCAGCACCTGGAAACGGGGGGTTGTTTTTAGGTCGGCCCCGCTCCCTCAGCAGCCCCATTCGGATGGGTCCCTTCACTCTGAGCCCCGAGATCTAATCCTCAGTCGCCGGGCCCCACCTCCCAACACTGCCACACTGTGGACCGAGTGTCCAGGACATACTTAGGCCCGGCTGGAGTCTGTCATCCCCGAAAGATGGAGCAGGGGGATCAAAAGCTCCAGGCTGGGCTGCGGAGGTGGCTCCGTGGGTAGGAGTGCATAGGAACTCACGCTGCTCTTGCACAGGGATGAGGGCTTGGTGCCACACAAGGCCCCATGGTACCAAACCAGGGCACACATGACCCCCTGCTGGGGTCATGAACAAAGGGACCAGAAAGACACATCAGGTATGAGTCACTGTACCGAGACGTACAGTGAAGGGCTAGAAGCTGAGCCAGGCTGCCTGGGTTCTAGTGGTGCTGCAGTCTCTTCCTAGCCACTTGGCCTTGGGCTACTCATGCTTCAGCGTCTTCCTCCACTTTTAGTCGTGTAGCCCAGGCTGGCCTCGAACTCACAGAGACCCACCTACCTCCCAGTTCTAGGGTTACAGGCGTGCACCGCTGCTCCCGGCTGACCTTAACTTCTTTATCTTCCTGTGTCTACCTCCAAAGTGCTGAGGTGACAGGCAGGGCCGCTACGGTGGCGTCAGCCTCTTCCCTCTCGGACTGTCTGTGGGGATCAAATGGCAAGAAGGGGAGACAGCTTGTGCTGGCTGGCACCCAGCAAGGCCTAAATACCGTTGCTTGTGTTACAACTTATTCCTCACAGGGGTCCCTACTGGAGCCCATCCAGTTCTCTGAAACCCAGTCTCCCCATCTGTGACGTGGGGACCTGGTGATCAGGCTCAAAAAAAAAAAAAAGCACAGATGAATAAAAAGACCATGAACTTTCTGAAATGCTCCATGAATGAAGGGTGTTAGTTTTTTTCTTGTTTGTTGTTTGTTTTGTTTTGGGACAGGAGTTTCTCTGTGTAGCCTTGTCAGTTCTAGAACTCACCAGGCTGGCCTCGAACTCAGAGACCTGACTGCCTCTGCCTCCTGAGGGCTGGGATTAAAGTCATGCATCACCACCACCCATCATGAAGGGTGGTATTTATTTTTAATTTTTTATTTTGTTTTGTTTTTCAAGGCAAGGTCTCTCTGTGCGGCCCTGGCTGTCCTGGAGCTCACTCTGTAGAACAGGCTGGCCTCAAACCCAGAGATCCTCCTGCCTCTGTGTGCCAACACCACCCATCATGACAGGTGGTATTTAAAAGGTTACAAGTGAGGCTGAAGAGATGGTTTAGTGGTTAAGGGCACTGGCTGCTCCTCCAGAGGACCTGGGTTTGATTTCGAGCCCACAACCATCTCTTAACTCCAGTTCCAGGAGATCTGACACCCTCTTTTGGCCTCCACAGGCACCATAGATAACCATGTATGTGCACATGTATGTATGTATGTACACCATACATAACCATGGCGCACAGACATACACACAGGCAAAATACCCATATGCACAAGATAAAAATTTAAATCCTGTAAAAGGCTACAATAAAAAATGACTATTGAAGTAGCTGGAAGCACAACTTAATGAAGTTCTTGCTGCAAAAGTATAAGGACCTGAGTTCCGGTCCCTGGCACTCATGTAAAAAGACTAACAGTGGCTGAAGCCCATAATCCCAGAACTGACTGACACAGACACGAAGATCTCTGGAACTCTCTGGCCAGCCAACTAGTGAGGTCCAAGTTTAGTGTTAAGACCCAATCTCAAAAAAATGGATATCCTACTTGCTTTTCTTGCTATGATAGACACCATGAGCAAAAGCAGCTTGGGGAGGAAGGAGTTTATTCTGAGGGACATCAGGAGCTGGAACTCAAGCAGAAGCAAAGGCAGGAGCCACAGGGGAATGCTGCTTACTGTCTTGCTCTTCATGGTTTGTTCAGCTTGGCTCTTCTCGTCCTCCTCCTCTTCCTTCTGCTCTTCCTCTTCCTTCTTTGGTTTTTCATGGCAGGGTTTCTCTGTGTAGTCCTAGCTGTCCTAGAACTCAATGGTGGCTCAACTTGGCTTCTTCTTCTTCTTTTATTTTTTATTTATTTTTATTTATTTATTTATTTATTTTTGGCTTTTCGAGACAGGGTTTCCCTGTGTAGCCTTAGCTGTCCTGGACTTGTTTTGTAGGCCAGGCCGGCCTCAAACTCACAGCGATCCACCTGCCTCTGCCTCGGCCTCCCTGAGTGCTGGGATTACAGGTGCACCACCATGCCCAGCTCAGCTTGGCTTCTTCTACAACTCAGGACCACCTGGTGCCTAGGGGTTGAACCTCCTAAGTGGGCTGGGTCCTAAGTGGTTATCAATCAAGAAAACTCTACAGACATACATGCCCACAGGAAGCTGATGGAGACAGTTCTCCAGCTGAGGTTCCAGCCTCCCAGATCTCCCAGATGACTCGAGCTTGTATCAAATAGACCAAAACAAACAAAACAAAAAACAAAAACCTAACCAAGACAGCAACTGAAGACACTCCCATTGACCTCTAGCCTCCACGTGCATATATGTGAACATCCGTCACCCCAACACATACACCACACACACACACACACACACACACACACACACACACACACAGAGAGAGAGAGAGAGAGAGAGATGGAGCGAGTGTCTTAGATCATTTTGTGTCAATTTGACACAAGCTAGGGTCACCTGAGAAAAGGGAACTTCAATTGAAAACAAACTCCAGCGTAGGATCAGGCAGTAGGCAGGCAAAGCCAATAGCCATTTTCTTAATTAATGATTGATGGGGGAGGGTACAGCCCATTGTGGGTGGTACTGCTCTGGGCATGTGGTCCTGGGCTCTACAAGAAAGCAGGCTGAGCAAACCAGTAAGCATCAACTCCTCCATGCCTTATGGATCAGCTCCTGCCTCCAGGTCCTGCCCTGACTCCCGTGGATAATGCGCTCTGATATGGAGAAGTAAGCAAAATAAACACTTTCCTCCCCGAGTTGCTTTTGGTGTTTCCTCACAGCGAAAGAGACTAAGACAGGAAGGGAAGGGGGAAGGGAGGAACAAGGGACAGAAACCCAGATGTGATGGTCTATGCCTAGCCCTTGGGACGGGGGGGGGGGAGAAAGATGAGCTCAGGGTCACCCTCAGCTACACAGAGTTCAGAGCCAGCCTGGGCTACACGAGACCCTGTCAAGAACAAACAAATGAAAACCAAACCGAAATCTAGCACTATAAACTCCGTGAGGGTGTGAGTGTGTCCACAGAGCTCACTGTAACAGACTGCCCCATGCCTGGCATTGAGCAGCCACCACTGTTAAGGATTAAGTCATTACCCACCCACCAGTGCCTCGGAATATAGCCTCATTTGGAAATTGGGTCTTTGCTGGGGTAATCAAGTTAAAATAAGGCTATTAGGGAGGGCGCTAATGAAATAGGACCGGTGTCCTTCTAAAAAGAGAGGATTTGGACACAGAGACAGATGCACACAGAGGGAAGAGGCCCCCCTGAAGACAGGAAGCGGTAGGCCTGGGAATGTCGCTCAGCTGCAGAGTGGGAATACTTTGCTTGCCTAGTGTGCATGAAGCCCTGGGTTTCATTCTTGGCATTGTGTGTGGGGTGGGGTGGGGTCGGGGGAAGCCATCTACAATTTAAGAAAGACCACAAGTTGCCAACACACTGTCCTTTTTGTAGAGGTTTCACGGGAAGCATTTCAGACCTCTGGCCGGGCTTTGGAGACAATTAACTGATTCTCTCCTGTTGTTCTGGCCAGTTGCTGGCCCTCTGTTGCAGCCACCTTGGGACACAAACACACCCAGTGTGTTCCTTTTGGATAAATACGTGGCGCTGCTTATATTCCTGGTGACACAGGGCATCTTCTCAATGGCAGGCTTTGTGTCTAGGCAGGGACATGAGAACGTGCCCTTTCGCTTCTGGGGTACATACGGGCAACACGGGGCAGATGACGCAATATTTGGTGATGTTCAGTGCAATGTGTTCTTACCCTCTACATTTTAGATCCCTGGAGAAGTCTACTTGGTTCCAAAGAGACATCCATACTCTGGCCCGTGGGAGTCAAGGAGAATATGGAAGATACTATCAGAGGAAGCAAGGATGGCATTGATTCTGCAAGTTCCAGTGGGCTCATGCACAGCACTTACTTCCTGGATGCCACTTGCAGAAGGCCTGGGGGAATGCCCAGTCCAGAAGCCACCGACCACAAGAAGCAGAAGTCACCGTCAGCTGGGCATAGTGGCACCCGTCTTTAATCTCCGAATTCGGGAGGCAGAGGCAGGCAGGTCTCTGATGTTCAAGGCCAGCCAGTGAGTTCTAGGATAGCCAGGACTATATAATAAAAAGCCCTGTCTCAGGGGGAAAAGTAAAATGATAAAAAAAAAAAAAAAAAATGGGGCACGGTGGCGCATGCCTGTAATCCCAGCACTCCAGGAGGCAGAGGCAGGTGGATTTCTGTGAGTTTGAAGCCAGCCTGGTCTACAAAATGAGTCCAGGACAGCCAAGGCTACACAGAGAAACCCTGTCTTGAAAAACAAAAACAAACAAAAAGTTTTAAATACATATATAATAGGTGTTGGTAGATAGGCAGCCTGCTTCCGGGTTACGTAGTAACCTATGATGTCATCATGTGTCTCCCACCAGGTGTGTGGCAGATTCAGTTTAGCTGTGCATGTATAAGCTATAAAAGGACCAACCCAACACTTTGCTTCTCTCTTACTCTCTTCTCTTTCTCTCTGTCTCGCTTTCTTTCCTGGGGATGGCCACCATGTCTCTCTCTTTCCTTTTCCTCTGTATCTCTTCAACAATAAATTTGTTTCATATAATATCCGTTGTATTCATGGCATCATTTTAAAATAAATACTAACAATGGGAAATAAGGAAAAGACTTTTTTTTTTTCCCCAACAGTGTTAGGGCCCCAAATGTATAAGCAGTTGGGAAAACAAGAATAAAAGTATTTGTATAAATGTCTTCTAGAATCTGGAACCCAGTGAACTGGAACGCTGCCCAGGAGGACAAGGTAGCTTAGGTTGTTCTAGGGGAGGCTGTGTGAGGTGTGTTGAGTGAGGCCGTGGGCTATAGACCCAGTCAGTGTGAGTGTCAAGTCAGGATCATTGGGCCAGGGACCCGGGGGAAGACAGACTCTTTCTCAGAGGTGGAGAAGCAGAGGACTGAATCCACAGAGGGAGCAATAGCTTCCCCTAGCTTGGGAGGCCTCTGCTTGTAGGGTCTGGGGCCTTCATGATCCTCAACCAGTGACGGAGCTGGCCAGCCCAACCACAGAACTCCAGGGCTGGGCTCCAGACACAACCTGAGGAAACCTGTCTGGTTCCTCTCTCTGAGGCAAAGGAGTCACAGAGACAGAGAGAGACACACACACAGGGGAGGGAGCCTGGAAAGAGTAGGAGCCATTTGTTCAGAGCCTCCTTTCCTTCCTTCTGTGAAAGCTGGGGCTGGGGCAGAGGCAGGCCTCTTAGGTCTGTGTCCTCCCCTCAAACGCTTTAGGAACTTCCTCCCTGGAGCCCCTGCGGCTAAAAGGGAGCAGTAGATGGGCCCATCCTCCTTGCCCACGGGGGAGGGGAGTGCCCTGAGGGCTGATGAGGGGTGTCCATGCTGGGTGGGGTCTCAGAGGCCAGTGGTCTCAGGAATATGACCACAGGCAGCTGGGATTCAGTTGCCAACTGCGGACCAGCTGCTCAGACTGTCCCCTGCCAGGCAAGCCCGAGCAGATCCACAAGGTTGACAAAGAACTCTCTGTTTGGGGTAAGGGGATGGACTTTGGGCTACAGGGAATTAGGAGGGAGGACAACGTATCTCCTGTGCTTCCCACCCTGACCTGCAGGGAGGCCTGGCCTTTCTAGTTCAGGCAGCGCCTGCCTCTCAGTTCCTCCAGAGGCTAGCATTGAGGGCAGAGGGGAAACCTAGAATAGATAAGGGACTGAGGGAGTGAGAGAGCTCCCAAGAACCACTTTGGAATGGAGCGCTTCGAGATTACGCAATGCCCAGAGAGTAGTAAAATGTATGGGCTCTCCCACTAAACCACTACCCACACAGCCGGCAGTCGGCTAAAGACCTCAACGTGCGCTTTCTCCCTAAAGAAGGAGGAACACTAGGGGATCAAGTGCTCAAACCAGAACCAGAAAGAACTGCCCACAATCCCAGCTACCCCTGTACCAGGGGGTGTGGCCTTGGGCCCCTTTTTCAACCTCTCTGTGCTAAGGCTCCCTCACCTCATGTCAAGGAACTGACCCCAGACCTTACAGTATGAATCACATGGTCCCTGAGGCCATAGGCACTGCCAGAACTTGCAGTGAGGGCCCAGAAGGATAAAAGATGGGGGATATATTTTTCTAGTCAGGAAGCAGAGCCTTGCCTAGAGGGCAACCTGGCTTGCAACTCCCACCTGCACCTCACAAATAAGGAAAGTAGTCCCTGCCAACAGAACTGGAAGCAATCGGGGATCTGAGGACTCCTGGCCGGGTGCTCCTCCCTCAATAGCACCCACAGGGAGACTATACTTTGGGGAAGGGGTTATGGGTATCTGGCCTAGACAGACAGGGGAAGAGACTGGCATCAGGGGGCTACGGCTGTAGACCCATTTGCGAATCTGTCCAGGCTCAGGGTACCCAGAAGCACAGAAAGTAGGTGTGTGGCTTTCAGGGCTGACTGAGGGAAGGGGATGGGGCTGAGAATAACTGTTTAATAGCTTCAGCATTTCATTTCTGTGGAATTAGAAAGCACTGGGGTGCTGGGATGCAAATTATGAATGGAAATGCCACTGAATTGCTCATTTGAAGGGCACATTTCATGTTATATAAGTTTGCCATGTATCTCTGCTCTGTGTATGTGTGTGACAGCGAGAGCGAGAGCGAGAGCGAGAGAGAGAGAGAGAGAGAGAGAGAACACAGGGCTCAGAAGAGGGTGTCAGATCTACCTCCTGGAGCTGACGTACAAACAGCTGTGACCCACTCGACATGGGTGCTAGGATCTGAACTCTGTCGTCTAGAAGGGCAGCAAGCCCTCTTAAGCACTGAGCCATCATCTCTCCATCCCTGTATCTTTGCTTTTTGGGGACAGGGTTTCATTGAGATGGATGACCTTGACCTTCTAATCCTTGCAAGAATCAGCTACTATCCCAGGTTTTATGTGCTGCTGAGGGCCTAACCCAGGGCTTTGTGCACACTAAGTTAGCATTCTACCAACTGAGCCACAGCCACAGCATGGCCCTTGTATCCGACAAAAAGATAATGGTACCTAAAGTACCTAAAGACTAGAGAAAGGGGTAGGGATAGCAACTGCAGAGGAGGAGCAGAGGATGCTCCACAAACAGGTTGGGGGCTGGGGGTAGATTTCCCTCATGGCAGGGGAAGATCAGCTGGATGCTGCAGGTAGAGGAAGCCCAGTTCCTTCCCCTAAACCAGGCTAAGAGGCTCTAAGCAGAGCCCCAGGTGTCTGCTTCCCCGCCCTGACTGGAAACTCCTGGTGGGTGGGGGCAGGGACCTCACCCTTTGCTCTGTTTCATTTCCAGAGCAACATCACAGGGTTCTCTTCAAAACCCTGGCACTGATGGAATGAAATCCAACATGTTAGACACCAGAAGACTGGCCACCACCCGCTCCTGAGAAGTCAGGCTGGCACTCGCCATCTCCAGGCACTGGGGACACTTCTCCAGAACAGAGGGCCTGCCCAGAACCCTTGGTAGCTCAGCAGACCCAAAGGGCAGCGCCCTCTAGTTTGGGGTGGTGGGCGGGGGAAGGACTGAAGGAGCATCATGGGCTCCTTTGTCAGACCCAGGAAGGAGAGTGGGGGCAGCTACAGGAAGTAGGGGGTGGGAAGCTCCCTCCGGAATCTATACCCCCAACCTCCTCCCCTCACTTGCACAGACCTTGCACATGCTCAGTGTGCCCATGAATTGGGTTGGCTGGGGGAGGGCACTGGCTGGCACCCCCACTTAAAGGGCCAGTGCCAACCTTACTGTTCTCAAGAGGGACAACAGAACCAGGCACTTTCTTTCCCATACTGAGTTACTTTCTTGGATCTGCAATGCTTCCCTCTAGGCCGACCTCATTACCTCTGCCCATTTCACCATCTTTTCATACCTGATCCTACTTGCAGGAAGTTATCTACTTATGGGTACTAGAATTGCCACCTGGGATCAGAGAGTCCCTGATAGAGGGAAAAAAAGAGATCCGGCCAGGCAGGCAAGCAGGCATGGAAGCTTCCACCATCAGTCCCACAAAGGAATTGCCTTCTGGGCCTCGAGATCCAAGGAAAGTAAGCCACCCAGCTCTGCTATGAAAGCCAGTGTCTTCAGCTGTGACTGTGAGGAAGCAGCATCTCTCGCACACTGGATGGAACACAAGAGTCCAGACCTCAGAACCTGGCTGCCAAAGGGAGACCAGCAGAAGGAAAGTGGGAGGGCCCGTGAAAGGGACTCACACCTGCCCTCATCTCTCCCTGGCACTGAGCTCTCAAGATGACTTCCTCTCTTGACACTGCTGACCCTGAGATTGGGGGACCAGCTGGAGGCCAGAGCCTACATGACTTTCTTCACTGGCCCCTTCCCTTCCATCCGGCCTGACCCTTCCCCAGATCACCCTTTGCTTTGTTTTCTCCTTGCTCCACCCTGTCCGTTTGTCATTCCCCCACATCCCCAGCCCTGGGGAAATTCATTCACCTCTGTGCTGTCCTGGCCAAGAGCCCTTCAGCCATTTTGTGTGCTTTCCTTCCTTCTCACAGTCCTCAGCTCTCAAACCAAGAGGGGCCAGCCTCCTCACCTGCCTGCCCTTTGCCCAGCAATTTGCAATCATGCTCCACATGGACCCCCACACCCTCCTCTACACACCTCCCACATAAACACACACACACCAGCAGCCCTTTGGAATCTTCTCTTTCCCTCCTTGACACACACACACACACACACTCTTACACATTCAGGAGCAGAGCCTTGCCTCTGGGTAAACAACTCTGTCCTGGACCTCCCTCAGCTCCCTCCTAGCTGTGTTCTGAGGAATGCGGCAGCTGGGAGGCTGCAGCCCTTGGGTCCCAGGCTAGTTAATACACAACAGGCCCCTGACAAGCTATCCTGGAATCTGGACAGTCACTTCCCCGCTGAACCTTGGGCTTCCCATCTGCAAAGCGGGGACAGTCATTCCTGCTGGGGTTCTTGACAACAGTCTAGGAACAAAAGAAGGCAAAACCTTCGGCCAGGGCTCTGGGGACAGATCCCTCAGCCTGGGGCTTTGCTTTCCCTTGAAACTAATCCCTCCCTCCAGTCTGTCGTCAGTCTGTTGTAGAAGGTGCTGGCCAGGGCTGGGTGTGGCAGTACAGAAATAAAAGTTGTCCTGGCAATGCACGGGGTTTGTCAACATTTCCATCCTAACAGTTCCCAGTGCTGAGCCTTTCTCTTGCCCAATGTGGTTGTTCCAAACCTCTGGAAGGGAGAGTAGTCCAGGTCCTCCAAGTCTATGCTCCTCTCTGTGCCCGGTGCCAGAGACAGGGGCTCACTGGTGAGCTAAATTCCCCGTTACCACTCAAGTTACTCAGTACCAGCCAGAGACAACACGGGGTTAGCATCTGGTGGAGGTGGGCACACTGCATCTCTGTATTCTCTGCACCGACTCCCTCCACTCCACTGTGGAGTAGGGCCCATGGCTCATAGTTCACAGGGAACTGATCACAATCAGGCCAACAGGAGGAGGGTGCGAAGGCAGGCAGCAGATACAGAGAAGCCCTGCTAAGGATCCACTCCCTGTCCCTTTTACCTTATGGCTTTACGGGCCAGCGGTGGACCTTGGGTGCTTGCTTCGTCCCTCCCAGAGGTAAGGGGATAAACTATGACTAGCCTATGTTGGACACCAGGGTAAGGGACTGTCAAGATCAAGGAGGCTCAGTTCTCTGAACTGTAGTGAGAATCCAGGGAGCCTGGAAACAAGGTCTGAACAAACTGCAGACCTGGGCCTCCTCCTCCCGAGGGGGCTTCTTGCTCTGCCAGGAGGGGCAATCCGTAACACAAGCTGGCTTGGAACTTGTGGTCCTCCTGTCTAAGGGCTGAAATTACAGGCCCACTATCATGGGAATAGTGGCAACAGGAAGAGTGGGTTCTAGCTGAATCTGGGGGCTCCTGACTGAGCTTCCCCCCACCTCTAACTCCCTTACTGCAGGATGGGTATCCTGGAGAACCAATGGGGTCCCATCTAGAAGCTGGCTGTCTCCCCAGGCTTACAGCAAGGAGAGACTGAAGCCTCTCTGGGGCAGTGAGCTCACTCCATGTTTCTAGAATGCTGGCCAAATGTATGACCACCACTAACCTTTATCTCCAGCAACCAAGTTTTTTTCTTTTCTTTTTTTAAGATTTTGTGTCTCGGTGTGTATATGTGTCACAGAGGTCAGAAGAGGGCATCAGATCCTCTGGAACTAGAGATCCAGACAGTTGTGAGTAACCTGTAGTTGCAGTCCTGCAACAGAATTGCAAGATCTCTTAACCACTGACCCATCCATCATCTCTTCAGCATGTGCTGAAGGGGATGTGCTGCAGCTGGCAGAGCTCTTGCTTAGAACGCACAAAGCCTTTGAGTTTGATTTACACAACATAAACCAGGCAAAGTGGTGTTCACCTCCAATCCCAGAACTCGGGACGTGAAGGCAGAAGGATCAGAAGTTCAAGGCCAGCCTCAGCTGTCTGAAACTCTTCCAAGATACAAACAAACATTAGGAAAGTGAAGACGGCGGGAGAGATGGCTCAGTGGTTAAGGGCAACTCGCTGCTCTTCTAGAGGACCCAAGTTCAGTTCCTAGCACCCACATGGCAACTCACAACTGTCTGCAACTCCAGTCCCAAGGGGATCCAACCCCTCTCCTGGCCTCCACTGGAACTGCACACATGTGATGCACAGTAAGTTTTAAAAATAAAAAAGACTTGAGTCTCAAGAGCCCTGATGAAATCAATTCTAGCCACTCTCAGCGGGTCTCACAAGGCCATTTAATTGCTCTGTAAAAAGTAAGGTGACATCAAAGAGGCAACGGTGGAAATGACGGGGGACACTCTGACCTTGCCTTAGCAGTTCTCAGCAGGGCAGGGGTGCCTCAAGTAGCTTTCAGCTGTCACTTGCCTGCTTGTGACCCGGCTGGCCTGAGTGGTTGTGACATGGGGCCTTATCCTGGGGTCTGGGGGTCCCTTCTGTGGCAGGCTTCTCCTGGTCGCAGCAGCTGCCCCCTCGGTGCCACATCTCCTTCTCCTGCCGAAGCCTCTGGTTCTCAGTCCGGAGCCTTTCCACCTCGGCGGCCAGCTCCTCCACCTGCTGACATGGCTGCCTGCCGGGTCGCCCCTGCAGCCGCTGGAGCCTCCGAGTTTCTTGCTCAGCCTGGGACAGTCGCCTCTCCAGGTCCAGGTAGTCTCTCACCAGCTCCTGCTTGCTGCGGCCCTGAAGGCTCTCGGTGTGGTAGCGCTCGTAGGCCTCAGAGAAGTCCCTCTGCTGGAATTCCCCATGGGCTCGGCCTTGCCCGTCACTGTCCCCTGCCTCATTCTCCCCACTGGAGCCCGTGTGGGATAGCCCATGGAGCACGTCCAGGTTAGGCTCCTCCAGGTCACGGTCATTCATGAGGAACTGGGTGGTGTTATAGGGTGCCAGGGGCTGGCCTTTGGCGAACATCTCCTCGCGGACCCGGGAGGCCCTCTGGCTCTGCCTCTCATCTCGCTGCTGCTTCTCAGCCCAGCTCAGCTCCAAGTAAGGCCTCCAGTGACGCTTGCGCTTCGACGGCCGCCTACGGTGCTTCTTTCGGGCCAGCACAGCCTCCACTGAACAGCCCCCTGAGCTCTGGCTGCGGGAACCCTTAATGTTACAACTTGAGCCACCGCCAGCTGGAGCAACGCCTTCATCCTCTGAGTGCATCTCCCTTCCTGGTGGCAGAAGCAAGGACCCACCAAAGTCATGAGGCTCATGGGCTATCTGGGGGCTCCGCAGACCACGAGAGGTCTAGAGAGAGGAAGGAGGGTGGATCAGACAGCCTTTCCCTGGGAGTAGAGTCCTTCCCAGCCCAGCCAGCCCTCTCACACCTGCCTCACCTGGTCTCTATCCAGACCCTCACCTTTTTACACCAATTCCCTTAGTTACTGCCTTTCTTCCAGTGGGGAGAAAAGCACCTCACCTGAGTATTTCATTGTCATTGGTCATTTCATTTTTCCTTTTTTTTCTTTTTGGATAGCATCTCCATAGATCAGGTTGGCTTTGAACTCATTTGTGCTACCAAAGATGGTCTTGAACTTCTGATCTGCCTGCCTCCACCTCCTGAATGCTGCATTGCAGACATGTACCACCATACGTCTGGTTTAGGCCGTGCTGGGGCTCAAACCCAAAGCTTCATGCATGCTGGGTAGCCATTAACGGAGCCACCCCTCCAGCTCTTCACTGGTCATTTCATTGCCCAGAACAGTACCAGACCTGGAGTACTATTCAAATGAAAGACAGGGAAGACCCTTAAATCCCAGCATTAGGGTGGTGAAGGCAAGCGCATCAAGACTTCAAGCCAGACTCAAGGACAGCCTGGGCTACCTGAACACCTCCACAGGTACCCACATTCGGAAGAGATTCATACTTGGTTTAATACTCTGCTATCCTTCAAGCTGGGGGTCTTCCTATTGTAACCGAGGCTGGCCTCAAACTCACTATCCCCCTGCCTTAGCCTCACAAGTAGCTGGGATCAATAGCAGGTACATGACACCATAACCAGCTCTGAACTTAATAACTTCATAGAAGCCAGAGTCTCACGCATGCTCAGCAGGCACAACGTCACTCTGCTAGTCACAGCCCTTTAATTTTTATTCTGAAATAGTCTTGGTAAGTTTTCCTGGCTGAACTTGAACTCACTCTGTACTCAAGCAAGTCTCAAATTTATAATTCACCTGCCTCAGCCCCCTGAGTACACAGGATTATAGGTGTGTGCTACCAGGCCAAGGGTTGAACTTGATAACCTGAACAGGGATTCCCTGGCCCCTCCCTGAAAATTATATGACTAATCCTGCTTTCAGCTCTTTGCATAGTTGACCCTTTCCTATTCCTCATGCTTCAGTTCTGATGTTGCCTGTTGTGTGATGCTCTCTCTGAAGGTCCCAATGAAGGTGGCTCTCCCTCCTCCCCTCTCCAGCTACTCTAACATGTCATGCACATAGGGAGCCACACAGATAGCACCCAGCATGTTACCATTTACCATACATCTTCATCCTCTGAGAGTGTGTCACTTTACCCTATGCCCAGTAATACGAGGTTGTTCCTCTCTTTGTGTGAGAGGCAGCAAGAGGTCCTGACCAGAGAGAGGTCAGAGAGATTTCAGAGCTTTGAAGAGGTAGGAAAGAACCCATCAATCCCAGTACTGGGGGACAAAGGCAAGCAGATGAGTCTGAGGCCAGCCTGTCAAGTTCCAGGCCAGCCAGGGTACACAATGAGACCTTGAGAGAGGAGGGAGGGAGGGAGGGAGAAAGGGAGGAAGAGAGACAGAGCACAAGCACCCAAGAGGCATCTGCTTATCTGCGTGGTAAGGATGGGAGTCCTGGGTGTGGAGATAGAGGACTAATTGCTCTAAGTTTGTGGTTTGGGAAATTTCTAATAATAACCACTATCGTTGGCATGCTGTTTCATGCACCATGGCACCTGAGCAGGGGTTCCTTTTTAGATTTTTATTTTTTACTTATCATATAGGTGTATTTAAAGACACACCCTAATGACATGGCTTGAGTGTGTGAGTGTGTGAGTGTGTGCGTGTGTGTGTGAATGTCTCGGTCACAGGATAACTTGTGGGAGTTGGTTTTGCCTTTCTACCATGTGGATCCTGGAGGTTGAACCCAAGTTATCAGGCTTGGAGCAAACATCTTTACCTGATGAGCCATCTCTTTAGGTTTGCTTTTGGGGACAAACTGTTTGCAGCCTTGTATATTCAGTGAGTGTTCACATGGGTTGCTGGATTATTTTGGGGGGGTTGCTTGTGAAAGGGTCTCACTTGGTAACCCAGGGTAGTCTGAAACTCATTCTGTAGCTAAACCTGGTCTCCAGTCCACAGCGGTCCTACCTAAACCTACTGAGTTCTGGGATTACACACGTGAAGCGGCCTGGTGTGTCTCAGTACGTGTTTCAGAGATCCCAAGGGAATTCAAGGAGTGTACATATGTTGTGAACTGTTTTCGGGATTCCTTCACCTGCAGGAAGATCACCAATCATAAGGGACTGACTGGCCTTGTCTTACTGGTGGTGTGGGCCAACCAAGATGGCTCTGTGGCCAACCTGGAGAGACAAAGTGCTGAGAATGCAAGGCCAGACTGGCTTACTTGTATGTTTACAATCATTTACCCGTTCCCAGCCCTTAGTCCCCTAGGGATTCTTGCCTAAATCCAAGCCAGCTCTGTCCTTCAGCTTACCCATTGTCTCCATTCTGAAGCACTGTCCCTCTACCACCATGATCACTGTAAAAGAGAAGCTCTGTAACCTGCATGAGTCACGTGACCTCGCTGAACCTTCCAGCCTTGACATGCCATGCATTTCAAATTAAGTAGACCTAAGAGAACCTAGGTAGTAGAATCAAAGGCTTCTCTGAACCAGGCCATGTGACTCACACATATAACGCCAACATTCAGCACTCCGCAGCACTCCGGAAGCAGAGGCAAGTGAATCTCTGTGAGTTCCGGGCCAGCCTAGAACTCAACAACAACAACAACAAACAAACAAAGGGCTGGGCTTGTAGCTCCATGATAAAGCACTTTTCTAGCATTTGAAAGGCCCTGAGCTCAAGTCCCAGCACTGCAAAATTGACACCTCCCCCCAACACACACACACACACACACACACACCAAACCAAATCTCTGATTCTTGGCTCTCTTTGCTATTTTGGGAATGTGGGTGATGAGAGAATTGGTAAAGTGAGCCAATGAGAGACAACATGAGCTTGGACCCTGTGGGCTCCAGTAGTCAGGACTTAGGATCCTTCTCTGAGGACTGAAGATCTTTCTCTTCTCTTTGCTTAGTTTTTCTGCCCCCCCTCCCAGCCCCCTAACCTGTAGATCAGAACCCCTTTTCCTGTTTCGTTCTTGTTTCTCAGCCTGGGGGAGGGGGAGCGCAAATCTCTACCCAAGCTATTTGTCCTTGAGGTCACTTGTCGTGGAGAAGCAAGGCTCTGTTATCAGAAGATTCTAAGTTTAAAGTGGAATTTTGTTGCTCACAGTCTGTACAGGATGATTCTGGAAAAGGTACTGCAACCCTCCCAACCTTAGCTTCTGTCTATTGGAAATCATTCCTACCTTGAAGGGCTTTTAGGAATTCATGAGATATCACTGAATCACATTCTGGCCCATTTCCCAGAGCACAGCGCAGACTCATTACAAACACTGGCTTTCAAGCCGGGTGTGGTGGTGCAGGCTGTAATTTTAGGACTTGTAAGGCAAGTTCGAGGCCAACTAGGGATACACAGAAAGCCTCCAGTCTCAAACAAACGAAAATAAAACAAAACACTGGCCTTCAAAATCTAAGAGCACATTTGAAACAAAACAAAATAACTAGGATTTCAGCTATTCGCCCTCGCCTCCATGGTTAGGGCTTCAGGTGGCCGAGAGGGGTGAGTACTTACCTTCGCCTGCTCCAGAGCACCTGGTGACTCTCTATTACAGTTGGAATGGTTGAGAGTGGTCATCTTCTACTACTCTTGCAGGAGATGCCTTTAACTAGTGTCACCTGCTATGAACAACAACAGAAACCTAAGTCCTCAGGCAGAACCTGGTTGGTCAGGAATTGTTTGCCCCAGCAGCAGCCATTTTGTGGGCCCAGCCCTGCAACGCCTTCACTTCTTAATGAAGATTCCGAAGCTGCTTCCAATCCCCTAGTTTTCACACGACCTGCCAGCAAGTGGCCAAAGTGGGTAGCGAGACCCAAGTGGGTAGCGAGACCGTCTTCCCAATCCTGTGCCTCAGGCCTCTCCTACTAAGTGAAGACTAGGCTGGCAGTTAGGAAGGTAGGCCTAAGCGCTGTCAAGCAGAAAGGAAACTGCTCGGGGAAGCTTGGGGATGGGGTGAGTCTGTGGCTCCGAGAAGCCCCCCATCTTGACCGCCTAGGCAGCGCCTATGGTTGAAGTCTTTTTTGTCTACAGGGCCTGGACGGCTACTCCCCTGCCTCAAGGGACGGGAAAATAGAGGAAAGAAGTCTTCATACTACATGCAGCTGACAGGAAAAATCAAATGGGGGTTTTAAAAATGGATTTCTTGGAAGAGGGGAAATAGTCATGGAAGGGAGGTTTTAGCAAAGGTGGGACTGACCTATTTGCTGTCAAGGGCTTAAATGTACACCACTACCTCTGTGTGTCTTTCTGTGCGACCTCCTGTCCATGAAATTCTCCACGCCTCAGCCCTACCTCTTGCTGCAGTAGCAGCAGCTCTGGCCAAGCCGCTCAGGCACTAAGATGGGGGGAGATGGGGGGCCGAAGAGGACAGGCTGGCAGCGCAGTGACTGCTGGGGGTTGTAGTTCTTCCACGCTAGGAAAGCTGCCCAGGATACCTTCCCGGCCCCATTACGTCAACAACCATACCCAGGAACGCCAAAACCTATCTGCTTTTGCGTGGACGTCCCGCGCTCACCGAGCCCTCCTTTGATTGGGTCGTTCGTCTGCCAATCTCCTCACTCTTGTCAACAACTAGCTGTGCGGAAGCACAACCGCACCCGCCCCGTCAGAACTCAATTAAAGAGTTCATTGATGGCGTTAGTCTTTACCGGGGAGAAAAATAGGTCCGGCTGGCGGGGGAGGGGCTTGGGCGCGGAGGGATCCCTAGCCTTGAGGAAGGCGACGAGCAGCTCGGCGGCCGCCGCCGCCGCCATTTTGGGCTGGGAGGAGGCAGCGGAGGGACTCGCTGCGCAGTGAGAGCACCCCGTGGGGGGTGGTCCGGGCGCGGGGAGAGGCCGGGCCGAGTGGGCTGCCCGAAGCGGCGGCGCCGGGAGCCGGCGGGGATTTGGGTCGGGGGCCCAGCGCGGGTGAAGGTTGGCGTCTCCCCGGCCGAGCCCAGGCCTCCAACCGTCCCGGCAGCCCCGCCTTCGAGAGCGGGCTTTTTTTTTTTTTCTTTTTTAAATCTTTTTTTCTGTCTTTTTTTTTGTAATTGCCGCCTATCTCCCGTGACCCCCGCAGAGGAGAGGCCCCCAGGACGGCTTCCGCTCTGCTGTGCCTCCAGCGGGATGCGGATCAGGAGGCCGAGCTCCGTCGAGGCCTCTCCGCACCCCCATTCATCCGGGGTATGGCGGCAGGGCCCGGCGGAGCCGGACCCCCCATCTGCAGGACGAGGTGGGCGCGATGCCAGTCGGAGAGACCCTGGCCTGCGGGGACGGGCCGAGGTTGCAGCTCTGGCCGCATGCCCTCCGCGGTGCTAGGCAAGCTGGCGGCTCCAGGGGCGCCCAGCCAGATGGCACCCACCTCTCCCCACCCCCGTTCACCAAGTCCATCCCACCCCTCAGGGCCGCGAAAGGCAACCACCTCTAACTTCTATAGCAACCACCAACTCCCCTGAGACCAGCTAGATCCGGGCACGTGGAGAACTCCAGCTCAGTACTCGGAGATTTCTCCCTTCGAGCCCCCACTCTCCCGGTGGCCTGGCCTCGAGCTTCACCGTCCACTTTTGGAAACTCCTAAAGTGCGCTTGTCCCACTTGAGATTTTTTACGCCAAAGGGATGGGGTTCTGCCCTTTCGCAGGGTTGGAACAAAATAACTCAGAGTGACCACGGGTCCAGTAATAGAAATGGAGTGGCCCATTTCGGATACTTCAAAAACATGTTTGCGTTTTGAAATCTGAGCCATAACTTTTGGGCAAAATGACGGTGCTACAGGGGAAAAGTGAACTTGAATTCCAGTGTGGCCTATGGAAGCCTACACGATGACCCGCTTAAAGTCTTGTTTCACAAACTAGAGAGTATATTCTGTGCCACCTATCACATCATTGCTGTAGCCATCTTTCCTTTAGATGTAGAAGGTTCTTAGGTAGAAATGGCAGTTTCATGTATGTGTAATATAGGATGTAGGGGAGACCTTTGAAAGAATAAACTTACAACTTAAATTATAGCACTGCCAGCTTTTAAAAGGCTGGAGTTTGATGTGATAGTCTCTTACTGAACTGCAGATTAGACATCTCGTTTCTTAGAGATTTCCAGGCTGCATCTTTAAATAATAGCTTTGTTGTTCAGCTGTCAGTTAAGATTGTGTCCAGGTAGGCTCTGAGGTAGGTGGTTAACTAGCCGTTGGTATCTGTGGGTGCCTTGTAATGAATTTCACTGCCAGTTACAGATGGTCTAACTCCTAGGCCTTTGCTTTAACAGTAGAATCCATGAAAGTTTTTTTCAGAGTGAAAGGACTGCCTCTAGTATGAATAATAAAGTTTTTTTGGCTGGGTGTGGTGGATCTCATGAATTCGAAGTCAGCCTGCACTACATAGAGAGTTCCAGGCCAGCCAGGGCTACCTTAATGAAACTCATCTCAAAGCAGTCTAATGTGAAGACTTCAGACTTCATAGTTGTAGCTGATCTCTCCTTCCATCCCTCAAAAGCGCAAAAAAAAAAAAAAAAAAAAAAAAAGTTCTGTACAAATAAAACCCTTTATTTTATTTTTTGGAGATGTCTGACTCTAGCCCAGGCTAGACTCAAACTCAGGGTAATCCTGCTGCCTCAGACATATGAGTATTGAAATTACTGGTGTGAGCTTGTTTTCTCACTCGTTCCTTTGAGACAGGGTTTCAGGTAGTCCAGACAGACCCTGAACTTGTGTAGTTTAAGCTGGCTTCGAATTTACTTCCTCCACCTCCCAAATCCTTGGATCATATAGGCTTGCACCACCACACCCAGTGTCATTCATTCACTTTCTTTGTATGCACACTTGTGCAGGTCAGAATTCCTAAGAGTCCTGTTCTCCTACCACCTGTGTTCCCAGGGCTGGAACTCCCGTTGTCATTCTTGGCAGCAAGTAACTTAATGAGCCATCTAGCTGTTTTCTTAATGGCTGTTTGGGTTTTTATTATTGTTGTTGTTTGTGTGCTCTTTTGAGACAGACTGTCACTATTTAGCCCCTGGCCAGGAGCCATCTGCTTGAGCCTTTCAAGTGTTCTCAGTTGTATACCACTGCCTTCAGTCCTGGCCAAGTTGACCTTTGAACTCATGATCAACCTGCTGAAATTACAAGAATGTACTGTCATACATAATTTATGTGGTATTGAGGATTGAATTTAGGGCTTTGTGCATTCTAGGCAATTATGCTACCAACTGAACTACATCTAGTCCCCAGTAGAATTCTTAATCCAAAATTCTTAATCCAAAACTTTGTTTTTTTTTTTTTTTTTTTTGAGGCATGGCCTTGCTCTGTAGTTCAGGATGGCCTAGAACTCATTTCCTATACTTCAGTGGTCTTAAGTTTCATTCATGGTAGCCCACTTGTCTTAGTTTAGGGTTATAAATATTAGTCAAAACAAAAAGAAAAAGCAGGGCATGGTGGTGCATGCCTGTGATCCCAGCACTTGGGGAGGCAGAGGCAGGCGGATCCCTGAGTTCGAGGCCAGCCTGGTCTATAAATCGAGTACAGGACAGCCAGGGCTACACAGAGAAACCCTGTCTCAAAAAACCAAAAAAGAAAAAAATGGGGACTGTAGTTCAGTGCACTTGCTTAGCATGCACAGGAATGGAGAGCGGGAGTTGGATGGAGAGCGGGAGTGGGGGACATGTTAGGAAAGGCTGACACTACCTTGGTAGGAGTCAAATTAAAGAGTCAGAGCTGATAGGGCTTATTTTTGTGGTTCTTCTGTCAAGAATTTATTAGAGGAGGATCCTAGACTCTTGTGATTCATCCTCTATTGTGAAGCAATCTAGTTAAAACTTGGGAGGCTACTGAATAGCAATACTATGGCAGGAGCAGAAATTTGTTACTCACTTATAGATGAAGGCTTAACCATACTTAAGAGTGATGACACATGAGCTTTTCCATTCCTTGATTTTAAAGAGTTGGGGGTAGCTGGATGCAATCATTTTACTCAGGAAGCTGAGGCAGGTAGATTGTCATATTGGACACCAGTCTGAGCCACAGTGAGACCCTGTCTCAAAAGTAGACTGTAGGAGGGAGAGACAGCTCAGTCTTGTGTTTAAGCATGAAGACCTGAGCTCAGTCTCTAGAACCCAAGTTTAAAATGTGGATGGGGGCTGGAGCAATTCTCTTTCAATGGACCTGGGTTCAGTTCCCAGCACCACCATGGTAGAACATGACTAACGCCAGTTCCAGGACCCTTTTCTGACCTCCATGGGTATCAGAAATGTATGTGGTACACATACATTGACAAAGGCAAACACTCATACACAAAAGTGTCAGGTGCTGGGTGTGGTGGAGCAGAGGCAGGCAGATCTCTTGAATTAAAGGCTCATCTGCTCTATAAAGCAAGTTCTGGGACAGCCAGGGCTACACAGAGCAACCCTGTTGAGGGCAGGGATTGTTAGGAAGGCAGAGACTGGCCTTGCTGGCGGGAAGCTGATTGTACTGTTTAGTTACAGGCCAGTAGGAGCTTGTCTCAAATAAGAATATGTCTATGGGAGAAGGCGTATGAAAGATTGCCCTCTGGCCTCCATATACTTGTATATGCACATCACACACACACACACACACACACATCTGCATAGACATACACAAGGCGAGGAGACACAGTGGCTCATGAGAATCCTAAATGCCTCAAGTTCCTAATTTCAAATGGCAAAACCCTGCTTTCCTCACAGGTGCCTCACGAGTGACCACTCATCTGTACCTGTGGACATCTCGTTCTACTTCAGAAAAAGCTTCTTTAGAAGCTAGGAGGAGTCTGGGGATGCGGTTCAGATGGCGGAGTGCTTGCCTAGCACACCTGAGCTTCTGTCTTTCCCCTCCCCACCAATTAGCTTATTAGGGCTTATGTAAGACCCACCTCACCAATAATAGATGGCTGGGATGTACACAAAAGAGAAGCCATCTAAGGAAACTGAGAATCAGTGTCTCATGGCACCAAAGCGGATGTTATTATAAAGTCCTTGATAGTTTATATTTATGTAACAGCCAGTTCCTGGAGACCAGTCACTGTAAGTCGTGCTGGGCAGAGGTGGAAATGCTCCAGATTTCCAAGCCACTCCTTGGTACTGTGAACGTACTTGCTTCTGAAATGTTTGTGCTTTTGTGTGTAGCTCCCACAGTACACCCATCCATCCATGCATCCATCTTCCTCCACACCTTTTTTTTCAGCAAAGGGGACTCTGCATATCTCTGGCTGTCCTGGAATTCACTGTGTAGGCCAGACTGACCATGGCTCAATATGTAGCCAAAGGCTGGGCTTGATGTCTCAATTCTTGCCTTAGTTTCCCGAGTGCTAGAGTTACCACCATGAGTTTTTTCCCCTTTTCGGGTTGTTTTAATGTTATTAGGCTAAGTGGATGTTTATTAAGAACTGAAGATGTTCCTTCCTGTCCCGAATTTGATTCTTTGCTTTTGCCTGAAAGTTGCATAGACATTAATGGGTATGCAGAATCATATGTCTACAGCAGCTCCCAGGGGCTGGATAAATGCCTGAGTGGTGAAGAGTGCAAATGCTCTTTTAGGGGCCTGAGTTCAATTCCCGGCACCCACATCAAGAGGCTCACAACTGCTTGGTACTCCAACTCCAGAGAAGCCACCACCTGGCCTCTAAGAGCACTTGTACTCATGTTCACACACCCCTGCAGACAGACGCACACACACACATGATTAAAAATAAATCTTAAAGGAGTCCTCGCAATTCTATTAATTTCCTCCTGTAGCCTTCTGGAGGTTAGAGCAAATTTTATTCATTAGCTTACGGAGAGATGTTGATTATTTCCTCCCATATTATTATATATAAAGTACTCCGAAATTCTTATATTTAGCTTCATTATAGGAGAGTTTTATAGTAGAGTTTTTAGTTTGGTTAGTTTGGTTTTGGCTTTTAAAAAAATACTATGTATGCAATGTTCTGTCTGCATGTACACCTGCACACCAGAAGAGGGCACCAGACATCTTTGTAGGTGGTTGTGAGCCACCCTGTTGCTGGGAATCAAACTCAGGACCTCTGGAGGAACAGCTAGTGTGCTTAACCTCTGATCCATCTTTCCCTGGCTTTTTTCTTTCTTTCTTTTTTAAAGACAGTTTCACTGTGTGCTTTGGCTGTCTTGGGAGTTACTCTGTAGACCAGGCTGGCCTCAGACTCACAGAGCTCCACCTGCCTCTACTTCCTCAGTGCTGGTTTAAAGGCATGCACCACCACACCTAAGCAGATGCCTGTTGGTGGTTTTCGAGACAGGGTTTCTCTGTGTAGCCTCGGCTGCCTTGGACTCAGGGAGATCAACCTGCCTGTACTTACCTGAGTGATGCCCAGCTCCAAAGTAGACCAGTTGCCTTTTTTTTTTTTTTTTTAAGACAGGGTCTCACTAGCTGGCATGGAGCTCGCAGATACTTGTCAGCCACTTCCAAGTGGCTGGCATTCAGGAGTGTAGTTGTTTGTTCACTGCAGACCAGTAACAGTTTATATGTGCTGGAGAGATGACTTAGTGCTCAAGAACACTTTCTGCTCTTGCAGAGGACCCAGGTTCAGTTTCTAGCACCACACAGTAGCTCAGTTCCAGGTGATCCGTCACATTGTTGAAAACACTGTTGAAGGGGGGTGTGGTAGATCATAGTTCTAATCCCTACCCTTGGAAGGCTGAAACAGGAGGCTGGCCGAGAGTTCAGTGACAGCCTGAGCCACACGTCACGTGGTAGGCTAGCTTATGTCACAGTAAGGTGCTCTCCGTCTCTGTGTCTCTGTCTCTCTCGTTGTTGTTTTGAAAAATGGTATCTCTGTGTAGCCCTGGTTGTCCTGGAACTTGCTATGCAGATCAGAATGCCCTCAAACTCATAGAGATGGACCTCCCTCTGTCGTCCGAGTACTGGGACTGATGGCTGGCACCATCTTGTTCAGTACAGTGGGTATTTTTAGACTTATTATTAGCTTTTTGTAGCAGCTCAGCTTTTTGAGTTTTGTTGGTGTGTTAAAGTTTGTTATAGAACGATAGTTATTGTCATTAGATAAATTTTCATAACTGAATCTCCTCTTTATAAGTAAAACTCAAAAAACAAGTTTACTTAAGTAGTTTTGTTTTTCTGAGACAGAGTCTAGTGCAGACCAGGCTGGCCTCAGGTCCAGTAGGTAATTGAGAATGACCTTGAACTCCTGAGCTTCTTGCCCCCATTTACAGTTCCAAGCACTGAAATGAAAGGTATACAGTACCATGCCCCATTTATAGGTTGGCAGGAGATGCTAGGGATTAACTCCAAGGTTTCTTGTGTATTTTGTATAATGAACTAAATCTCCAACTTTTGGAAAGATTTGTGAGAATTAAATTACATGGTGGTGCACGCCTTTGATCCCAGCACTCAGGAGGCAGAGGACAACCTATAGAGTGAATCTATAGAGTGAGTCCCAGAACAGCCAAAGCTACACAGAGAAACCCTGTCTCAAAAAACAAAACAAAACAAACAAACAAAAATTAGTAATCTAAAACTCGGCCTTTGTTTCTTGAAGAAGAACCCACATGGTACTGGGTGTAGTGTTACACTCCTTTGTCCCAGCGCTGGGGATTTGAGTTTAAGGCTAGCCTGGTCTACATAGTGAGTTCCACGATAGCCAGGGCTACATGGTGAGATCCTGTCACAAAACAAAAAACCTAGAACCCCGATGGTAACCACTCTGTATTCTGAGATGTCTTGACCAATGACTCAATTTTTGTTTCCCAGGTCATTTATTTTCTTAATTACTTTACTGGGCAAGGCCTGGTAGACCATGCCTGTCATCCTAGTGTTTGGGAGGAGACAGGAGGATCAGGAATTGAAGGCCAGCTTTAGCTACAGAGTGAGTTCTGAGCTACATGAAACCTTTGCCTTAAAATAAAGTTTAAAATTGCTTTTCTGAGCCAAGTGTTGTGTGGTGCGTGCCAGGCTACTGGGGAAGCTAAGGTAGGAGATTGCTGGAGCCTAGAAATTGAGACCAACCTGGGCAATGTAGTGAGACCTGGTCACAATAGAAAAAATAAATAGCTGTTTGTGCTGGTAGATGCCTGTAATCCCAGCACTCTGCAGACAAATGGGTGAATCACTGCAAGTTCAAGCACAGTTCTGTATAGTGATTGTCCAGGCCAGCAAGGGCTCTATATTAAGACCCTGTCTCAAAACAAACAAAAACAAATCGGTAGGATTAAATTTGAAAGTCTTTTTCAAGTGTGATGGTACACACCTTTATCCCAGCATTCAGGAACCTAAAAATAGTTGTAAATTTGAGCTCTAAAGCAAGACTATCTCAAACATAAACAAATATAAATATTGGGGTCCAGTAAGATGGCTCAGTGGTAGTTACCACCAAGCCCGATGACCTCAGTTGGATCGTCAGGACTTAGAAGGTGGAAGGAAGGACCCCTGGTTTCCACAAGTTGTCTTCTGGCCTTCACTTGAATGGTGTAGTGTGCATGCACACACATGTAGGGCCTGGCGTGCTGGCCGAGTGGTTAGTAGAACCTACTACTCTTGCTGAGGACCTGGGTTGGTCCCCAACACCCACACAGCAGCTCACAACCTGTCTGTAGTCAGGACATCTAGTGCTCGCTTCTGGCCTCTGGACACCAGACGTGCATGGGACAAACAACATACACAGGAAAATAAAGCTTTTAAGAATAAAAACATCACGTTACTTTTTATCTTTTTCACATAAGCTGTTCACATTTTGTGTGAGAATGAAGTGGAGCTTTTATTCCAATCATCTGTGTAAATATGCAAAGTTACAAGCGCTAAGTGTGCTTGCTCAGGCCTGTAATCTCCGCATGCAGAAGCTGAGGCAGGATTGTTCAGAGTTTGAGGCTAGCCTGGGCTCCATAGTAGCACCAGACGAGGTTGGCCTAGAGTGAGACCCAGTCTCACAATAGTGACAAAAGTCCACAAAACCATGTGCCCTTTAATACCTCAGCATGTTATTATAGCCAACTTTGATCACACTACATTGTTATGGATATTTGTGGTCCATCATCAGGCATGTAAGTAGATTAGGGCAGCATGTGTACATGCTTACAATTATTTAATGTTCTGTCTTGGGTTTTCTTTTTGTTTTTGTTTGTGTAGCCCTGGCTGTCCTGGAACTCTCTCTGCAGACCAGGCTGGTGTCGCAGAGCTCTTCCTGCCTCTGCCTCTGGAGTATAGACTGCTGGGTTTAATGTTTGGCTTCATATAGCCGTCCTTTGGTTTAAATTATTTATTTATTTTCTTAGGTTTTTTTTGGGACAGGGTTTCTCTATGTAACCTTGGCTGTCCTGGACCAGGCTGGCCTCAAGCTCCCAGAGTGCTGGGATCACAGGCGTGCAGCACTGTGCCTGGCTCTAAAATAGTTTTGTCAAGGCATTATCGTTATTAATTTCATACATGCGTTCACAGTGTTATTTGATTACTCCCCCCCCCCCCCCAGATCTTCCCACACCACCTTTGTTGGGTTTTTTGTTTTTGTAGTCCACTTTTTCCAGTTTGTACTTCGAATGAATGTATTCATGGGTGTAGGGCCATCCATGCGGCATGGTGGACCTGCTAGGGGCTACATCCTTTTTTGTTTCTCCATGTAACCCTGGCCCTGGAACTCTCTATAAACCAGGCTGGTCTGGAACTCACAGAGATCTGTGTGTCTCTGCCTCCTGAGTGCTGGGATTGAAGGCGTATGCCAACAGGGCCGCCAGGCTAGGGGCCACATCCTTAAACCTCCCTCCCTCCAGAAGCCATCAGTTGTCAGCTATGGGATGGAGAGTTGTGATCACCCTTCCCCTTTGTGCTGGAATGTTGACCCTTGGTTTTCTGAAGGTAGACTGTTTGGTGTAGGGTTTTGTTTTTTTTTTGTTTTGTTTTGTTTTTTGTTTCTTTGTTTTGTTTTGTTTTTAGATTCTATGGAGTTCTTTTATTTCTCTGTCTCGTGTGTCCCAGTCAGGGAGCTCAAAATCAGAGGCCTTGTGCATGCTAGGAAAGCACTCTTCCACTGAGCTACCTCCCCAGTCTCTAACTTGAAGTCATTGGGGTAAAGTATACGTTGATTTTTGCTCTGATGCTGCCCACCGAATATTGACCCCAGCCTTGTGCATAGAGTGCTCAATCTGCCCTATCACTGACCTACATCACACACCCATGGTTTGGGGAGATAAACTCCTAACATACACAGTTCAGGCTAGCCTCAAACTCAGAAAACTCTTGTGTTTCCCAAGTCCTGGGACTGTATAGTACTTTTTTGTTTTTGGACACAGGGAACCCCAGTAATCTAAGCTGATCTTCAGTTTGCTGGGTAGCAGAGGACGGCCTTTAATTCCTGTTTGTCCTGCTTCCACATCCCAGATGCTAGGATTCCAGGTGCTCACCACCACACTCAGGAGAGGTGGCTTACTTTTGTACAGCACTTTTAAGAAGATTTCTTTGTATGAGTGTTTTGCCTTTGTGTATGTATGTACACCGCAAGCATGCCTGGTACCATGGATGTCAAAAGAAGACATTAGGTTTCCTGGAACTGAAATTATAGATAGTTGTGAGCCACCATGTGCTATTGAGAATGGGTCTTTTTCAAGAGCGACTAGGACTCTTAACCTCTAAGTAATCTCTTCAGCCTCCTGTATGCTACATTTTACTTCTCACCTGTCTTTCCTTAATGACACTTTCATGGACACGTGTTTGTGGCAGATGCACACACACACACACACACACACACACACACACACACGTGGAAGCCAGAGTACAGCTTAGATTGCCCAGTGACTGTCCACCTTGTTTATTTTGTAGATTCTTTTTGTACATGTGAGTACGTGTGGAGCAGAGGAAACCTCCTGCCATTGTTCCTCAGGAGCCAGTTCCCTCTTGTTTTATTTTTGAGATGGAGTCTCATTAGAGCTCTAGCTGTGGCCTGGAATTCACTATGTACACAAGATAGGTCTGGGACTAAAAGAGATGTGTTTGCGTCTTCCTCCTGAATGCTGGGATTACAGGCATGTGTCACCATGGCCAGGTACCTTCCCCTTACCTAAGATGGTGTCTCACTGGGACCTGGGACTTATCTATTACACTAAACTGGCTAGTTAGCAAGCCCCAGGGATCTGTCTGGATCTGTCTGGATCCGTCTGCCTCTCCAGTGCTGGAATTATGAGAGCAGCCCACCATAGCTGGCTTTTAAAAACGTGGGCTCAGGGGACAAACTCAGGTGCTCAGGCTATCATGGCAGGCACTTTACCAAGTTAGCGCTCTCCGCAGCCCCCTTCCCTTTTACATTTGGGACAGGGTCTCCTGTAGCCAGGCTGGCCTAACACTTGCCATGTAGTGGACAGCGACTTTACTCTTCTGATCCTCCTGTTCTACTTCCTGAATGGTAGAATTATGGGCCTGAGTACATGCCTGGGTTATTAAACCCAGGACTCTGTCCATGATAGGAAACCGCTGTAACCAACTGAACTACGTTCCCAGACTGCTAGTTAAGAGAACAGTATTTTTGGATCTAAATCAATTTTGAATTCCCTGGTTCTGTCCACGAAGACTCTTGAAATAAAAAAAAAAGATTCTGCCTCTTAACCATCTTTTTTGACCAGCCCAAGAAGAGTTCTGCCTGCCTGTCGCAGTCTGAGAGGCAGTTTCCTCATTCATAGCCATGCCCAGTACAAGACAGGGAGCAAACTGAAATTGCTCACTTGTGAGCCAGGTCTTTTGAGCAGCTGTTAAAATGTTTGGCAAAGGGCTTGTATGAAAGGCTGGGGGTGGGGGTTGGATCATTTGTCATCACAACCCTGTTACTACAGGCAACTCAACGTCTTTGCTGTAGTCTCTTTCAATCTAGAAAGCGTTGATAGAAGAGCTTTGTGTTAGCTTTTATCATTCCAAGAACATAAATAGCAAAATGTTAGTGCCTTTGAGTCAGACAAATTTGCATAACCCAAGGTAAAGCAGAATAATTTAGAGATACTTAAAACTAAGTATTTGGTATTTTTTAAAACAAGACTTAATTTGCCTCTGCAGAGTAGAATGTATTCCTTTTTCCTAATAAAAAACGAACTTAAGGTCTTCCCAGGGTGGATTCTGGAAATGCTGTTTCTAATAGGAGGAGAGAGAGATGTTTCTAGTCAAATCTTTCCTAGGAAAATGATCTGAAATCAGAGGTTCTCACTGCTGCATCCTCTTGTGGTGCAGTCAAAAGGAGGCCTGGCTTTACATGGTAAAGCCAGAGGGCACTGTTGCTGCTTCCCACCAAACAGCCAGTTTTCTAGGGCTGCTGTATGACGTCATAGAATAAAAATGAAAAACACGAAGAAATCCATTTCAAAATAGACATTTAATGCAATCCTTAGGTCAAAGAAAAATTATTTTTACAGTTTCTACAGTGGGCCACTTGCCAGAATAGGACCAGCACAGTCTGGTTTTGAAGGCCCCAATTGTGTCCTCCTGGCACAGTTTCCCTTGAATTATTGATTTGTATATGCTGCTTATGCATCATAAGGAGCATTTCATTCTTGAAGTTTCAATCACCTCTACTGGTGCCATTTAGCTGCCAGAACAGGCAGAGAGGCACCCTCCCCAAGGGGTTCTTAACCACCAAGGAATTGGACAACCTTGAGTCTCTTGAACCCACTTGCACATACATGCATATGTATCTACATACATATGTATGTGTGTTCACACACGTAATTATATGGGGCTTGTTGACCCCCAAGGCCCCTATTAAGTTTTTAAGGCCCCAAGGAGCCAGTGTGCTAATAAATGTGAGCAATACAATTGCCCGGGTTACGCACAGCTCAGGTGAAGGAGGGTTGCATTAGCTATACTGACAAGTAAGAACAACTGTTTGATCTACAGTTTTGATTCTGTGGTACGGATCAGTTCTGAGCTCCTGGCATTTTCAAGAACTACCTAGCCTGGGCAGCTGTCCAGGCAACTCAGGAGACTGAGAATAGCTGCCCTTCTGGGAACATGCAGGGTCTCTATTCACCATCTCAGGACTTCAACCCTCTCCCAAACCAGTTTTACTTGTAGAAAGGGGCATTTCAAATTTCAATTTGATTTGATTGGAAAGGGCAGCTTTTTTTTTTTAATAGGCAGAAAAAGTACTTAAAGATTGGACAATGACGCTGAATCCTTGGATCACTCAGCCATTTCAAGTCCAATATTGTCTCTAACATTTTTTAACTTAGTTTCCCCACAAGTTTCTCTTCCCTATCTCCTACTTGAACTAAGCAAGTTTATCAGAAACTACCTAGGCACCCAGGGACTCCACTGGAGTTGTGGGCTGGCTAGAGGAGAAGCCAGGACTACTGAGAATCTGATCTGTAGAAATGAAACAAGGCTTTTGGCTATTGACAAACTGCCAGCTCAGGCTTCTACTTTTGTCAGCACACTTTGAAATGGCCATCAAGGCACACAAGCTCAGCTTCTCCTATCGCCACTCTCTGCTCCTCCAAACACCCAGCAACTGGTTAGTCTCCAGCATGAGGAAACAAGTGCCCCTAAGTACTGAGGATAAAGCTGAATGTATTTTACCTGAACTGTATTCTGAGGTATTCTAAGATCCTGCTAGGAGGTGTGGGGAGCAAATTCAATTTCTTTTTGCAGACTGGTAAATTTTACAATTATGCTACCCGACCTCAAAGTGCAGACACATAAATTTACCAGCACAATTCTGAATCTCCAGAAATCACACTGAAACTGTTACGTTTACAAACATTAAATTTATTATAACTAGAATGAATGTAATGGTTCTCAGATTTGGCCACCTTATAGCTCCGCTTAAGGAGGGGATTTTTTTTTTAACAGAAAAATGCATTATAACTTGGTCAAATTACTTGCACATTAAGAAACAATGTCTAAGGAGGAAAACAAGAAAAGCAACCCTTCAGTTTCACATAATTAAAGAACAGGAGAAAGCACACAAGCAACATCATAGCTAAATTTACCAAACCAAAGCCAGGGGGATTTTCTCTTCTGATTATGTGTCATAAAAAGGTCCGCTGTCTTATATACACATGTATATAATGTTACATTCCAGCACTGTAAAAAGTCCCCTTTGCCCCCTCCCCCCAAAAGTTTTCAGTCTAGTCGCCGAACTTGGCAAGCGGCGCTCGCTCCTGCTGCCGGTGCAGTTCGTTCTCGGTCAGCAGCTGGAGGTTCTCGGCGCGCAGCCTGTCCAGCTCCAGCTCCAGCTCCCGCACTCGCGCGTCGACGCCACCCAGCCGCTTGCTTTCCAGCCGCAGCCGATTATTTTCGTCCTCCTTGCGCGAGAGGCACTTCTCCAGCTCCAGGTACTCTTTGATAAGCTCCTGCTTGCTCATGTTCTGCAGGCTCTCGGCGTGGTACCGCTCGTACGTCTCCGAGAAGTCCCGCTGCAGAAACTCGCTGCCGTCCCCGCCCATGCCATCGCTGCCTCCGTCCTCTTCACCAGCTTCCTCCACAAAGTCCTCATCGCTGGTGTCGTCGGATTTGGCGGCTGCCCGCTTGGGGTAGAGGCCGGTTTTGAGATCAGGCTCCTCCTGGTCGTGGTCATCCATGAGGAACTGCGTGGTGTTATAGGGTGCGACCGGCTGGCCCTTGGCGAACATCTCGGCTCGAACCCGCGAAGCTCGCAGGCTCTGCTTCTCGTCGAACTTCTTTTTCTCCTCCCACGTCAGCTTGTAGTAGGGCTTCCAGTGCCGCTTCTTCTTGGAGGGGCGTCTCCGATGCTTTTTCTTGCCCAGCTGTCTCTGCTGCTGTCCCCACGGCTCCTCGCCTCCGGCCGCAGCAGCCTCCAACTTGGTGGCCCCTGAGTCATGACCCGGCTGCACGAGGGACTCCGACATGGGTTCCCCCTCCGGCGACGGGGAGGCGCCGCCAGTGGATAAGTCCTCCCCATTCTGGCCCTTCTCGCCCGTTTCCAGGCAGCTTGATTCTGGACAGGCACCGGTCTGCAGCGGGGGCCGCTGGTGCTTCAGGCCCCCGTCTCCCTCCTGGCCCGGACGGCCATCCGACTGCGGGGACGCTCTCGATTGCCACCTACTGTCCTCCTTGGGCACCCGTCCCTCCGCGCCTGGGGGGCGCTCGGAGTTCTCCTCACGGACAACAGCAGCACCTGTACAGTTGCTAGTTGGAGGCTGGTGTTGATGTTCTGTCAAGAGCGGCTCGGCCATGACTTAGTGGAGTCCTCCTTTGGAAGTTCGGGAAATTTTGGCTTAGGGAGAAAGGTTTTTCTTTCTTCTCAACGAATGTCCAACAAAGTCGTCCTCTTCGGCCGGCAATTTCTGCGGTGACGCCTTTCGTCCGTCCTGTCAGCAAACTCCAGTCGCAACTTGGGAGTCCAGTCAACAAAGGGTTAAGCGCTAGGCAGCGTGGCCAACTAGCAGGTCCAAGGGGTGCGCGGCAGGCACCGTACGTAATGTGCAGAGGGGTGGGCTTCACTGCTCCCGCCGAGCGCTCCCACGGCCGAGGAGTCGGTGGGCAAGGAGCGGAGGATTAGGTCCAATGGGTTAAACCCCACCCCGAAGGGGTTAAAACTACACGATGACGCTACCTCCGAGGGGCCGAATCCACAAAGGGTTAAATCCCCTGCCGCAGAGCCCACAAGGGGTTAAAGTCCCGGAGCCACCTCCTCCCACTTCCACGGGTGTCGCTCCAACCCGAGCTCCCAGCTCCCCAGGCCGGGCCGGAGCCTTAGCCGAGGACAGACAAACTCATCTCCCCTCTGGCTCGATGCTCCGCTCAGTTCTCCTCCGCCTCCTCCTCCTCTCCTCCCTCCCTCCTCCCCCCCTCCAGACAGCTCGTCTTCCGCCTCCTCCTCCAGCCTCCCCTCCCAACCTGATTTTCCACCTGCCAACTTCCAACTGCTGTCTCCAAGCCCTCGGCGCCTCTTATATATAGAAGCTGGCTGGCCCCGCCCGCGCGCATGCGTAACGGAGTCCCGGCGTGGGGCCGCCGGGAGTCGTAGTCGCCCCCCTCCGGGCCCGCCGGCCCCGCGCGCCGTACGGCGTAGCCAATCGTGGGGCGCGCAGGGGGCGCCTCCCGGGCCGCCCCCTTCCACCGCCCAGCCGTCGCTGAGGAAACGCGGACGGCCATTGGGCGAGAGTTAGTCGTCTCTCCTCGGAGAGACGGCCAATCGCAGAGGAGACAGGGCGGGCTCTGGACCATACCATTGTGCTTCAGGAATACGAGGAGATTCCATGGCCTTTGGGAATCTAGACCGAGGATTTTCACGAAAAGGCGAGTTTAAAAGACTACTGTGGTGTTCTGCTCCCAGCGGAGCGGTTCTGATGGCCATAGACGGTTTTCGGCTCGTGCCGGAATGGTTTGTCCCTAAAAAGTAGTCCCTAAAGTGTAAAAGAGGATTAAATCCTATAAAGAGAGATGTTAGTCCTGATTACTGATGCCGGATTCCTAAAATCACAATAATGTCCCTAAGGCCGGTGACGAGCCTCTGGGTGAGAGAGAAGCGGAAGGATATTGTGGACAAGTATTTATTAAGGAAAAAAAAGACGAAAAGCGCATGAAGAAGTAAACAAATGAAGAATTAAGAAGTGCCGCCTTAAAGGGCCAGTGTTGATGGCCTGCCGAGCATCGGCCTCAGACAAGGCCTCGGGAGAGGAGAGGGCGGGTTCGAGTCCAGAATGACGTCGGCCCCCCGGCTACACTCGGGACACTTGGGTGAGAGCAGCCACCCTGGCCAAGAGCCATCGCCTTCCCGAGGTGAAGGCAGAGTGGTCATCGCGGTCGCGCATTTCACCTGAGCCCCATGGAAAGCGCCCGGTGGGGGCGAAGGACTCGCCCCGAACCCCGGCTTCGGCCGAAGAAAATGGCCTCCCGTGGCCGACTTGGTCTGTTCGCTTCCGAGTTCGCGAACCTTTCCCCAGCCGGGACAGCAGGGCCCGGGCCAGCTGACTGACGTGCGTTTCTGTTGGGGAGGGGTCCAAAAATCAATGCATTTCCAACAGAAGGGGGGTGTTGTCCCCAGAGAGCAGACCTGGGGGAAGAGGCTTCGAGAAGGAGGGCTGGAGGCCTTCCTTGAAATGGGTGTGTTTTGGTCCAAGGTCGTGGGGTTGCTTGGGGATGAAGTAGGGGTCCTATTTCCCCTTAAAAAAAAAAAGAAAAAAAGAGCTCAGACTGACTCCGCACTCTAAGGCCCGGAGAACTCTTTAATCCCCTCTGCATAGTTGCCGCTTCTCCCTTGCCTGGGTAACTAGTGACCCATTCTTATTTCTCCTTACATTCCAACCATGATTCACTGAGATTC
This sequence comes from Meriones unguiculatus, assembly GCF_030254825.1. Lineage (NCBI taxonomy): Eukaryota > Metazoa > Chordata > Mammalia > Rodentia > Muridae > Meriones > Meriones unguiculatus. Next base: position 18,492,966 of record NC_083355.1, read on the forward strand.
TACGCACGGAAATGTTTGACCACCACAGCCATATGAGGTAGGGCAGGATTTAGCCTCCATTTTAGATAAAAGAAAGCTCCTGGACTTGGAGAAATAAAGTGACTTATCCAAGGTCACCTGACGACTAAGTGGCAGGTCTAACTTGAGCTCAGGTCTTCCTGACATCCAATACCAATTCTTTCTGTCACAAACACAAAATCCAAGGCCTGAAAAGCTGGCTCAGCAGTTAAGAGCCCTGGCTGCTCTTTCAGAGGGTCTGAGTTTGGCTCCCAGCACCCAAACTGTGGCTCACAATTGTTTATAAACTCCAGATCCAAGGTATCTGATGCTCTGCATTGGCACCAGGCACATCCGTGGTTTGCACATATACACGTGCAGGAAAGAAAACAAACTCAGATATGTGAAATAATAAAAACAATTTAAAAGCAAAGCACAAAATCCTTTTTTTCTCCATCCCCTCAAGAACTCTGGATTGAGAATTTCCAGTAACTTGAAGCTTCAGACCTCTGCAGACTGTTATGCATTTGACAGTCATTTGTTAGGGGGAAAAATAGTTCTTGAGTTTCAAGTTGCCTGGACTTCACTGTGAAGACTAGCCACAGGGAGCCAAAATAGCAAGAAAATCCAAGTAGCAACTTAAGTAGCAACTTGTGACCCAAACTGCTGGGAGCTTGGGAATTTGTGGACAGATGTTGTGGAGCCGTTGACTGGGAAATGGAAGGAAGGACGTTTTGTTTTGTTTTTAAGGCAAGGCCTCATTATATACTGCAGTCTTGCCTGAAATGCAGATTTTGCCTTAATCGCCACAGTAATTGCAACTGTAGGTACTTGTCACCTCCCGGGTTAAAGGTGTTTTCTAAGTAAAAGGGTTTAAGAACCTCAGAGTGCTGGGTGGGGCGGCACTTTAGTGACAGACTGCCTCGGAGGGAAAGCAAACAGGAATGCCCCTGGGGGGGGGGGCATTAAGATGTTTTGAAGATGACCATTCCAGCCTGTTTTCCGTGTGGTCTGCCTGAAAAGCCTGCTTTTCTTCCTCCGTTGCTTAGGCCGCCGGGAAACCAGGAACTAAGAGGGAGAAGGGGCACAGGTACTGGAGGAGACGGCTCAGTAGTTAAGAGCACTTGTTCTTGCAGAGGACCAGGCACAGCTCCCAACGCCCCCAGTTCACAGCTGTAAGCCCAGCTCCAGGGATCCCACGTTCTCGTCTGACCTCCACCGGCACCAGGCCTGCGTGGTGCAGAGACATACAGGCAAATGAAAACTCACATAAAGTGTGTATTAATTTTTTTTTTAAGTGAAAAAGGGGACTTGGCAGACAACCTGACTGGGAGAGTCAAACCTCCCACATTTAAGGCTCTTAGAGGACTTGGACTCTCACAGTCAGGACTATGGAAGTTACCGTGGAACCTAGACTAATTTTCCTAGACCGGGCCTCTCCGTGGGGTCTCTTCGATAACGAGATAACATGATCACCGGGCTGCAGAATTCCAGAACGTCTGTATTCTGGATCCTCGCCCTCTGCCAAGCACTTTCCACCCTCCAGTCGCTGTTGAACCGCTCTACCACCAGCAGAGACCATTCCTGCTTCACAAACCCAGACTCAGAACAGCTAATCTCTTAGCCCACGTTTGCAGAGCCAGCATTTGAGTTGTGAAGCCGACTTTACTTTTCCCCTGCGTCCCGGCTCCCACTGCCCAGCTGTCGCCGCCGGTGTCACGGGCTTTTCTGCAGCCTATTTGCTTTGTGACCTTGTGAAGCAGCAGTACTGTGCAGTGAGTGGCGCCCGTCTTTAGGGCCACCCTCACCCTGCTGTTAAAGCCCCGAAGAACGACTGTATTTTCCAGAGAGGCACAAGTCTGGGGAAGTGGTCAGACCCACAGGGTGTTAGGGAATTCGGAGGAAGGAGCCTGAAGATCACCAGCACTGTCCCCAAGGAAAGGGAGATCCTGGGGCCCGGGTGGCAGGAGCTGCCAGTAGCTAGCCCTCGGTTCGGTGGCTCTGGGCACCAGGAGGTGCTGGAGCGGTCAGTTTAAAGCTGTGTGCAGGTTAGCGGCTGGAGCCGGGCAGGCCCAGCGGGGTCGACACAGTATCCCACGCGAGGCCAAGGCCACCTAGACAGGCCACACAGCACCCTGGGCGCACCCCTCCGAGGGGGGGGGCGGGTCCTGGCTTTCTAGAAAGTTCTCTGGGAAGAGGTGGAGCTAAGGTGTAACAACCAAGATTTAAGGGCCTGGGAAGAGGCAGCGGCGTCGGGAGCCCAGCACTGGGTACCCCAATCCACAGGGCAGTGTGCAGAGCTAGGTCAGAAGCCCTCCCTCTCGGGGCGGGGCCGACCCACAGCCGGATCCTTGCAAGAACTCCAGGCCACAGGACATTCCCTCCAAACTCCCGCCCCGGGGGTCCTCCCTGACCCCGGTGTGAGGCCTGTTTTCTCCTGGTCTCCTTAGGGAGGAGGGAAGATACTCCTTATAAGGAAGCCTTAGCTTTCCGCGGGCGCTAGTGGTGGTAGTGGGGCTGGACTCGTGTCTCGCGCAGCCCGCCCGCTTCCCGCCCTTTCCACGGGCGCCCAGACGGCAGACTTGAGGTTTTCTTTTGTTTAATGAAGCGTTCAATTGCACGTGAGTCTTCAGTGAAGTCCCGAGCGGGATGTGTACTTGTGCGTGTGTCCGGGGCATCCCAGCCCCCAGCCTGCACACTCCTCCCGTCCCTCCCCACTCCCGCGGGCTCTGGCCTTTCTCGCAACCTTCCAGCCAATCAGTCTTCAGGCCAGGTCCAAGTCCCAACTTGCCCAAGAGCTGAGCCTCGGCAGGGAGCCGACTCGGCGGGAGCAAAGTCAGGTGACCCGGAGGGTGGGGCCGGAGGGTGCTCCCCACCAACCCCAAAGCTAGAACGTGCACCGTGACAGCAGCCGACCGCGGCAGGCTTGGGGACTCAGCCTGGGAACATAGGTGCGAGCTGCGGGGAAGGCTGGGGTCTTAGGGGACCCCTACTAAAGGAGGGTGACCGAGGATGGGAAGGAAGGTTTCTGTTTTCCTAAACCTAAGGAGGCTCAGGACACAGCAGGACATGCGGGGACCCCTCATAGCCTTCTCAGTTGCTAGAGAGACCCCGTCCTTGAGTCACCTCTTCTGGATCCGAAATTGTCGGAAGAGCCACTGGACAACGAAGGGCCACAGGATAAAGAAGAGCACCGTGGGAGCCGAGAGCCGTAGGGGCCGAGGCCGAGTCCTTGGCGGCCTCTGCTGCCAAGAGGGAAGGAATCAGAAGCCAGCCCAGGGGCAGTACGACCTAGTAGCCTGTTTCCGGACTCATCCGGCCTGGCCTCCCTAAGACCTGGAGGGTCCCCCGCACAGGCCCCACAACGCTGAAGTGAACCCCTGGTTCTCTCTCACACACAGTCCAATCCCACGCGATAGGAGAGGCTGCAGGAATATAGCCTAGGTTCCAAGCCGGCTCCTCCAGGCTGCGGAGGAAGCCGTGGCTAAGGACTGAAGACCCTCTGTTGTAAAGCACGTATTTTAGACAAGGCCCGGAGTGCTCAGATGTTAGTTTCTAAATATCCATTCTAGAGAGAGCCTGACTCTTCGGAGGAGCGACTGATTGCAAGGTTGGGGCAAGGAAGGTGAGGCACTGTAAGAAGAGCTCCAAAGTTGTGACAATCGAGCTTAAAAAGAGAAAAAAATAGAGAGGAGCTGGTAAGCTAGTTCAGCGACAAGAGCGCCCACTGAAGCCCCAGCCCCAACTCCGGAGCTGTCCTCTGACTTCCGCATGCACACGGCAGGACACAGTGGGTCCATAACTTCCATCAGAGGGTCCGACAACCTCAAAACCAGCGCCGCCCAGACAGTGCACGGACATAGTGCAAGCAAAACACCCACGCACATAAACTAAACATTTAAAAAAAAAATAGAAAGGCTGAGTGTATGTGGTGGCTGTGTGACAGGGCGATTGCCTAGCAGGTGAGGTGCTGGCTTCAATCCCCAGAACCACAGGGAAAAAAAAACGATGATTATAGAAATTATACCACTGAGGGGGCTTTCCAGTCAATTCCTTACTTTAAAAATCCCTTAGGGTCAGGAGAGACGGCCCTCGGTTTAGAGCACATGCGCTCTTGCAGAGGGGCTAAGTGCGATTCCCAGCACCCACATCAGACGACTCACAGCCATCCATAACTCCATTCCAGAGGCTCTGACACTCTTCTGAACTCAGTGGGCCAGTCCGGTCTACAGAGTGAGTGTCAGGACAGCCAGGGCTACACGGTGAGAACTCTGTTTCAAAAAGAGGAGGCAGAGGAAGAAAAGGAAGAGAAAGAAGAGGAGGAGGAGGAGGAGAAGAAGACCAGCACAATGGCGCACTGGTGCACGCCTGCAATCCCAGCACTCAGGGAGGCACGGGCAGGCAGATCTCTGTGAGTTCGAGGCCAGCCTGGTCTACAAAGCCCAGGACAGCCAGGGCTACACAGAGAAACCCTGTCCGGAACCCCCACCCTCCAAAAAGGAAGAAACCCTGCTTTTTCTGTGGGCAACTTTGTTTCAAGGAAAACCCTACAGAAAACAAAATGCTAACCTGTTAGAGGAATAAGAGAATTGAAAATCAACAGATGTTGCAATCATTAAATAAATGACTGTCCGGGCAAAGATGATCACTTGCTGCCAAGCCCAGTACAGCATAGTTGATGAACTGGACACTCCCTGGCCTCAAGAGGAAAACCTGACAGAGTTGGGGCCAAACTGCCACCGTCCTACGCTGCCCAGCAGTACACGCTAGACTCACTAGTGGTAGAGGGCCAGATATCCCCCGTCCCCTGATGTGAGGAATATCACTCTGATACCGTTTGATGTGTGTGTGTGTGTGTGTGCGTGTGCGTGTGTGCACATGTGTGTGTGTGTGCGTGTGCGTGTGTGCACATGTGTGTGCGTGTGCGTGTGTGCACATGTGTGTGCGTGTGCGTGTGTGCACATGTGTGTGCGTGTGCGTGTGTGCACATGTGTGTGCGTGTGCGTGTGTGCACATGTGTGTGCGTGTGCGTGTGTGCACATGCCTGTGATGTATGTGGGGTGCCAATCAAGGTCTGATTCCCTGAAGCTCAAGTTCCAGGCATTTCTGGGCTGACACAGGCAAGGAAGTAAAGCTAGGGCCTCTGAATGAACAGGAAGCACTCCTAACAGGTGATCCGTCTTTCCGGCCTCCAGATTTCCATTCTCATTTTTCCGAGACAGGGTCTTTGTAGCTCAGGCTGGCCTAGGAACTCACAGTAACCCTCCTGTCTCAGCCTCCCAAGTGCTGGGATTACAAGTATAAATTATACTGGGTGGCAAAGGAAAGGAGGCAGAAGCAGGCACACCAGTATGAGCTGAAAACCAGCCTGGTCTACATAGTGAGTTCAAGACCAGCCAGGGCTACCCGGTGAGACTCTGTCTCGGACAAAAACAAACAATTCAACCAACCAAAAAAATCCAAGCGCTAGACAGATGACTCAGTTAAGAGCACTCGCTGCTCTTGCAGAGGGCCCGGAACTAACATGGCAGCTCACAACTGTCCTCGATTCCACTTCCTAGGGACCTAACTCCTGTTCTGACTTCTGAGGACACCAGATGCACATGTGGTGCAGACACACACACACACACACACACACACACACACACACACACGCAGGCAAAACACCCACACACATAAAAACAAAAACACTAAAGCCAAACACAGGCGTAAGCTACCATACCTGGCCTCTCATGGAGCCTCGACCAGAATGCTTACCTGGGCACCAAGCCAATCTTTGCATCTCACACTCATTTCACAGGAAACACAATATACCAAATCAGATATGATCAGACCCCAAAAGGTAGTACCTTCCTCATGCCAGAACTAGTCTAGGCTGAGGGTGTAGTGAGATGCGGAGCTGAATGAATGCCCTGGGTTTGACACCTGCACAGCCAACAATGATGAGGAACTAGGGACAGCGTGACCCGGGCCTGCGTAACAGCAGCTGGAAAAGGCAGTCTCAGGAAGGCTAGGAAAACCCGAACTTGGATTAAAGAATTAACTGTAATAAAATGTATTCGGGGGGCTGAAGAGATGGCTCGGTGCTTGAGAACACTGGCTGCTCCTCCAGAGGACCCGGGTTCCATTCCCAGCACCCACATGGCAGCTCACAAGATCCGACAGCCTCACACAGACATGCGTGCAGGCAGAACACCAATGCACATGAAATAAAAATAAAGTGACAAAAGTGTTCAGAGTGGAATGGTAAACATAAGCATTATGATGCTTTACAGTTTAATTTAATTTATTTCTTATTTTTAGGCTGGCCCGGGACTCAGTGTGTAGCTTAGGCTAGCTTCAAATTGCACGGATCCTCCCGCTTCTGTCTCCAGAGGTTTACGGTATGCCAGGACAATCTGCTTAAAAATGCTTAGGATCTGTGAGATGGGACGAAGGCGAGAATGGGTGCTGAGGCCAAGCCTGATGACCCAAGTTTAATCTCCAGGACTAACGTGGCAGTAGGAGAGACACAACTGTCTTCCACACGTGCTCCATGGCATGCACACACATGTACACACACACACACACACACACACACACACTCATGCCACCTCGCCAGATTTTAACCAGGCCCGATGTCACAAGCCTGTGATTTCAAGTTACTTAGCAAATGCTAGGTTTAAACTCCCCCACCCCCACCCCCACCCCCCCTTTTGGTGGTGGCAGAGCCCTGTGCCTCTAGGGAAATGCCCTTTTGCTGAGATTCACTCCCAGCCCAAGTCCAGCCATTTTATAATCTATAAAACACATTACAATTTCAAGTGGCCAATTTTGTAAGATCTCCTCTTAATTAGAAAAACAGGCTCAGTGCTAGTCCTCGCTCTGGAATCCAGAGCACTGGGGGTGGGGCGGGAGAAATAACTTAGCACTTCAAGTAGGTAAAAGGTAAACCGGGGAAGGGGGGAATGCTTTGGGCGGGAAGGGGAGGCAGTGTTGAAATCCTGGTCACCAGGGCTCAGATCCACCATACTCAGGGGCTTAGGGGTCACACCAGAGGTCCCCAAACCACAGCAACTAGGCCCACTCCTGTGATAACCCCAGGCTTCTCGCTAGGGTGAGTACCTCCTTGGGATGAGCCCTCAGAGTGACAGCCCATTGGAGGAGACTGCTGGGTCCTGCTGAAGCAGTTCAGTGACGTCTCCCATGACGTGGCTACCCCCCCCCCCCACCCGGGGAAGCTAAATTCTCAGACCTCAGTTTCCCATTCTGTAAAAGAGAAATAAAGGCAGGTGTGGCGGTGACCTCCGTAGTCTCCACACTTAGGAGGCTGAGGCCAGGAGACTACAAATTTTAAGCCTTCAGGCTACACAGCAACATCAGGCCAGAAACAAATCGACAAAAGTCAAGCCTTGAGGCCACATTGTGAGTGAGGATTTGGGGTGTGTGTGGGGGGGGGGCGGTGAGACAATACCAACAAATCAGTAGCGAAGCAAAGAACTGGTCTGGATTAGAAAACACTTAGGTGGCCAGGCAGAGCGGCTCCTGCCTGTAATCCCAGCACTGTGATTCGTACGTGTAACAGAGAGACAGGCAGCTCCCTGGAAGACCAGCGGAGTCCACCTAGTTCCCGACCCGACCGGCCTACCTTACGGACTTAAGTTTCTGTCTCAAACCGGACAGATCAAACAAAACAAAGGGGGGTGTGCCTGTGCTGTGAGGTGCTCTGCACGAGATGGGGTGCCGGGAGATGAGAGGTGCGAAGTCGGACTGTTGCAAACCCTACAGTTTGGGTAGGAATTGTGGTGCCGGCTGAGGGTCCACAGTGACCCCCCACCCACAGCGCAAAAAGCAGACACTTCCAACTCTTAGGCGTGACTCCCTGCTTGCTGGGTCATCAGGGAAAGGTCCTCCTTTCCCAGTGTGCTCCTGTAGCGCTCCCGCTAGGATATGAACACTCCTGACTAGAGGCAGATGGATCTCTGTGAGTTCGAGGCCAGCCTGGTCTACAAAGGGAGATCCAGGACAACCAAGGCCACACAGAGAAACCCTGTCTTGAATAAATAAATAAATAAAGGCCTCACTGTTCTCTGCACAAAGCAGTAGACAGGTCAGGTGGAGTCATGGGGCCAAAACCCAAGCCAGCTCAAAGAGGAGCCCAGAGCAGAGGTCTGAGGCAACCTCGCCCAATCTTGAGGTAAAGGAGGGACTCACCTGCTCAGGTGGCTGGGGCTTGCTCTCCAGGCTCTGCAGCCTCCTCTGAACATCCCTCATGCTTTCCTGCATGGCCCGGACTGTTCCCACCAGCCATCTGTCCAATTCCTGGGGCTCCACCAAGCTGCCGCCCAACCCCTCTGTGGAGCACGGAGACACGGGGAAGGTGACTCAGGAGACAATTTGTGCAAGCTGGGGCAGGTCCAGAGAAAAGTACGAAGGCCCTCTGCAAGGTCCCCTCACAGGACTGAGTCCTGGGCTGCTGAGATGGGGTTGAATCCTAGCACCGCCACTGAGTAGCTGTGTGGCTCTGGGCAGCTCATTCACCTCTCTGAGCCTTGTTTTGGCTCCTGAAAATTAGGCGAGGATGTTGGCTTCCATCCCGTCTCTTCAGGAAATAAGGGACTATTTAGGAAAGCACCCCTTCGGAGAGTTAGCATACGGGAGTCGTAGACAAAGATAAGTCAGACAGAACTCACTGTCTCCCTTTGAGAATTCCAAATGGGAGGCTCAGAGAGTGGACCAACTTCCCAGTGTGCACCTGTGTCTCCAAGTTGCCCCCGCTGAGGGACAGAGGCCAGCGGAGAGCCAGGACAAGGATTTTGCTCGCAAAGGCAGGCGTCTGTCTGTCTCCCAGGCTGCTCTCCTGCCACCCCACTGGACTTTCACCTCTGCCCTAAGAGGGCAGCCCAGGAGAGGCATAGGGGACCAAGACCATGGGCAGGGTAGAAAGCTCACCTTTCTCACCGGGGGATTCGGGGCTGCTACTGGTGTCCAGCTCTCTGCCAGCTGCTTCCTTCTGCTCGGCCCAAACCTGCTCAGATGAGCCGCAGGTCCCAGGATGGAGGTGGGGGAGCGTGGACACGGGAACAGGGGACAAGAGGGGCGATCTCACCAGCTCCGGCTCAAGGTGCTCCACGGAGTCACAGAAAACATCCAGGTCCAAGTCTCTGGGTGGCTGGGACTCTGGAAGAGGGGAAAGGACCAGCTCTTGGGGAGGGCGGCTGCACCGGGGTTGGGGTCCCTGCTCTGGAGGGAAGGGAGAGTGGGCCGCTGAGTACCAAGCCCTTCCTGGGGAGGCCGAGAGTTCCTGCCACTGCAGGTGCGAGGGGCCCGAGAAATGAGAGGCTGCTAACAGAGTCTCAGAGCGTCCCCTTGGCCTCTGAGAGCACAGGAAGTCTCAGTGTCCCTGGGCATGCAGAGGACAGCGTGGCATCCCGCTTCTTTCTCCTCTTCCCCCGGCGGTGTTCCTTCCCAGTCTGTGTGTGGCCCTGTATCTCTCCTGCTCACCAACAAACCTGGATTTGGAGGTACTGGCTCCCTGAGTTGGCTAGAAGGCTCTGGAGCAGCCTGATCGGCTCTCTGCGGTGCTGGCTCTTTCCAACCTGTCAAGACACAGTACTCAAAGGTGGGGCGGGGAAGGGCTGCGTCTTCCAGTGCGATTGAGTCGCCCCTTGTCCCCATTAGTCATGCACACTGGCTGATAACTAGCCCGACAGGGGCACTGATTTGAGGTCCTTACAGAAGCCACACCTGGTGTCCCGTGGCTGAACAGCACCACCCACCAGCCTACAGCTGGGACAGTTCACTCTGTTTTTCAGGGCTCCCCCCCTGAAGATCTGACCTGTGACCCTTCTCAGGAAGGTTTCTGGGGGCCTCGGCATGTCGGGGATCACCTGGTACAGGGGCTCGAAATAACCAAACATATTCTCCGCCACCTCGCCCAGGGGCACTGTGTCGATCACCTGTGCAGGAAGGGTTCTAATGGGGCAGGCTGGACCCTCCCACTAGCACCCACAATCCCCCTCTCCAGCCTCTCTCCTTACTACCCTCTTTTCATACTCCTCCACCTCCCATCAGTGGGGATCTGAGAGAATTGGGGGGGGGAGGGCAACAGGAAGGTAGTGATTTCCAAAGGTATATCAATGGTTAGGAAACACGGAAGCCCACCCCTGGAAGAGTGAGAGGGAAGCCCCCCGTTAGGGACGGAGCTCCACAGCCCTCGCTACCTTCTGGGCCACCAGCTTCATCTCTGAGATGTAGGCGGACATGGCTTCCTCCCTGCTCATCTTGCCCAGGCTGTTCCAGGCATCCCTAGGAGGCAGAGGGCTGTGAAAAGTCTGCGTGACAACTGAGGCATTTTTTTTACCTTGCAGGAGGGGAGCTCACCACTTGTAACGTCCAATGGGGTCCCAGAACCCAGGCCGGGGGACCAGGCAGGGCCCCATAGTAGCCTGCTTGTAGTAGCTGTAGAATCTCAGCATCTCTTCATAGGAGGGGCGGTAAGAGCCTGAGCAGAGGGTTGGGAAGTGGAGGGTACCTCATCAGCCCCAGTTCCAAAAGGATGGAGGCTGCACCTTGGCCTCCCAAAGGCGGCCAGAGCACCTGGGACAGGAAGCAGAGGGGACCCCACCACAGCACACGGAGGCACTTGTCTGTAAACATTTGCCGGGTTCGGGCCCAGTTCTTTCTTGGGGTCGGAGCCCAACCATCCTGAACCCCAAAATGCCGGTCCCTACGGCCTCACCATTCTTAGGCAGGTTCTGAATGACGCTCACTGCTGCCTGGAACTGTTTCTGACAGTCGGGCTCTTCTTTCTCGGTGCCCATGGTTTACTCCAAACTCTGAGGCTCTACTTTGCAGCGTCTCTGCAAGAGCGAGCGTCAGGAGTGTGACCAGGCCTCATGGTCCACGGTGGCACTCTAAGCCCCTGGTCCAGAGGGGCCAACTATGTCCCAAGACCTGAGCGCTACCCGAGGAGGTCAGAGGTTGAGCTGAGGAGGCTCCTTCTCCTACCTCAAGGCAGCGTCAATGGGGCCAGGGTGGCGAGGAAGCACCGGCTGGGCCATGAGTGGGAGGAGAGGCAGGTGGCAAGGGTCTCGGAGCCACAGACGTCCCCAGATGTAGCTCTCTAGATGCCCAATTTCCATTTCCTGAACGGGCGAATCAGCGAGCGAGGAGGAGTCATAGCAGAGTGGGAGGAACAGCCTCCCACCCCGGCTCTCCGCGCCCCGGCCCTTCACTCACCCCTGGGTCCCCACAGCCGGGACACCGGGGTCCTCTTCTCAGCACTAACCAGTGGTTTCCGATTGACCTCTGGGTCCAGAGGGGCAGGGAAAGGGCGGGACGCGAAAAGGAGGAGAAGACTAAGCCAATGAGAGGCACCGTTTCACATTCGGGGCTTTTATGCCCGAACCAGTCAGAAAGGCTCTTTCAAGATTATGCAAATAGTTTCACCCTGCCTCTCGCAGTCAGGCGGGGCTCGCCGATGGGTCGCCCTCCGCACCCCTTGGCAGCCAGAGGCGGGCTGCAGCGCCCCCCGGTGGACGCGCTGAACGGTCGCGGGGTCCTCGCGCCCCCTGGTGGAAGCTCGGGGAGTTGCTGGGCTAATGCCGGCCCCGCCTCCCCGGAGCACCTCGACCCTGGCAGCAAGAGGCGGGTCCCGGGACCCGGCGTCCCGCAGAAGGCAGCTTTGGGAGCAAACCAGAAAAAAAAAATAACGAAGGAGAACATTCCTGGAAGGAGCCGAGAGGATCGAAAGCAGAGGCGAAGGCCTGGCCCACGGTAGTAAGGGAATTCAAGACGGCAGAGGTGATGGGGACCCTGGGCTTGAATAGAAGGGGACAGAATACAGCGGGGCAAGAAAGGAGCGATTCCGGGACCCGGAAAAACAAACAAACAAACAAACAAACCGTGGGAAGCCTGGCTGTCGGCCGCCGCCAGGTGAAGGTGTACCACCAGCCCCTACCGGATGCTTGAGAGAGCCGCACGGACACCCTACCCTTGGCATTCGCCAGACTCCACCGGCACCCGTACGAAGCGGTGTTTTGGTTTTTAATGGGCTGACGTCATCAGCACCTTGACAGAGTTCGGTGCAGATCTTTTGGCCAAGGATGGAGTGTCGCTTTGAACCCCAGACCTAGCTTCTGGGGCGCTAAGCTTAGTCGCACCTCAGCCTTCAGCTCGTGAGCTTGGAGACGCCCCGCTTTGGAGGGGTGGCTATTGGCCTGGAGCTCAGTCCATGACGTCACTGCCTGACCTGCCCCCGCCCCCATGCCTGCGCAGCTCTGCTCTAGGGGTCCATGGGCTTTCCCCGCCACAGGACCCTTTAGCCCGGGGCGAGCCCCTGTGGATCTGTCCCCCGTCTAGTTCCCGAGGGGACCCGGCAAAGGTGGATGGAGTAGGTTCCTGAGTCAGAGTCCCCAGAAAAAAATGTGTCTGGGCCGGAGGACAGTCCTGTCCCTCTGGGGTATTCAGTCCCCTCAAACAGGGACTCTGACCACTGGTGGAGAAGAGATGCGGGGACCTCTGGGGAAACGGAAAGACCGACTCACTAGCGGGGGCGAACGCGTAGACACCAGGACGCACGCCTCCAGACCTGGGGTCCCGCCGGCGCCTCGCCCCGCCCCTGTCCAGCCTCGCTCCGCCCACCTCCACCTCTCCCCTCCCTCCCTCCCTCCTCCCGAGGTCTCCTCCTCCCGACTCCCAGGGCGCCGCTAAGTTTCTTCGCTCGGGACCGCGCACGGGGCTGTGGACGAGCTGTGTGCCCGTTGCCCGGTTCTGGCGCGTAGATCCCGGGCTCTGACCCCGGGCCCTTCGCGACCATGCTGTGCGGTGGCTGGAGAAGGAGGCGCCGCTCGCCGGAGGAGCCCCGGGTGTCCGCCCAGGTCACAGCGCCCCTCGCGTTCTCGTCTCCGCCGGCGTCACCGGACGGCGGCACCAAGAGGCCTGGGCTGCGGGCGCTGAAGAAGATGGGTCAGTGATGCGCTCGGATGGGTCCGGGTGGGCGCGACACCTGTCTCTAGGGACAGCCTGGAAGGAGCGGGGTGTACGGGCCAAGTGGCTTCCCAAGGGGCGTGGAATCGGGGTGGATCCGAGCAGAAGCACCACCAGCACTGTCCCAGTTGGGGTCCCCACCGGGGTCTCCAGGCTTTGCCACAAGGCCTGGATGCCCTTTCGTTCTCACCAGGAGGCGGCGCCCGCGGAGCTGTGCTGGAGGGTTTGGGCCAGGGTCTCGAGAGCACGGGGAGAAGGGGCGAGAGAGATAAGGCTTGGAGTCAGGGTGGGAGTGTAGCTCAGTTGGTAGAGCGCTTGCCTGGCGCAGGATTAGGTCGCCAGTATCACAAACTGTGGGTAATCCCCTGACACTAGAGAGGTGAGGGTAGGGGGGTCAGAAGAAGTTCAAGGTCATTCTCTGTTACACAGTAATATATATATATATAACTCCCAGGTTGGGAGATGTGAGACCCCTGTCTAAAAAAAGAAAAAAGAAAAAAAGCATTCATCAAAAACCTTGAAGCCGGGTATGGCGGCCCAGGCCTGTAATCCCAGCTCTCAGGGAGGCAGAGGCAGGCGGATCGCTGTGAGTTCGAAGCCAGCCTGGTCTACAAATCGAGTCCAGGACAGCCAAGGCTACACAGAGAAACCCTATCTCGAAAAAAAAAAAAACAAAAAAAACCAAGCAACAACAAAAAGAAAACCTGGGGTGCGCTCACCCCCTCCCCTCCCTAGTGGTGCTTGAGGTCTGTGGGCATCTCACAGCACTTGCTGTTCCTGACCCTGAGGAGTTGTTCACAGAGAGTCTCTGGAAGATTCTAGGCTCCCAAGCCAGCCCTGTAACGCTCAGGTTCTCTCTGCCAGCAGCAACAACAAAGCCCTGGCATGACTGGGGGAATGGTGTGTGGTAGTCCTCAAGGAGCCCTAGAGTCAGCCCAGTTCTGCGGTGGTTTGCAGGTGTGGTGCCGTGTTCACCTTCCTGAGGTAGGTAGCTTAATCCCCAATACACGGAGGAGGAAACTGACTCAGACATCAAGGAATTTTTGTCTCGGCCTCTTGGACTGTGGGCCATCACAACTGACACTCTCAGACTCTGGGCAAACTGAGACTCGCTGGGCTTGAACCAGGGGCGTAAGTGAACGCATTTTGCGAGCTGCAAAGTGCTGAAAACTGAAGCGGTTTGTTGGAGCTGCCAACCCGGAGACAGAATTCAGGGGTCCCAGATGCCAGCCTTGGCTTGCCTTCCTCATTCCACCTGAATGTTTTGGATGCCGCTCTGAGCGCTGTGCCTGAGGCGGATCATTGCCCTCTATGCAGTCATTTAAGCGTCAATATTTAAGGACCCAACAACAAACAAGGTAGACACCATCCTGCCCCCACCCCCGGGAGCTGAACAACAAAGTTAGGGGAGTGGGGCCTGTCAGAAGATGGGCCTTGAGAAAAAGACATAGGGAGGAGCATATTATCATGCTGGGGGGACAAGACAGGACCCCGCTGGACCCCAGAGCAGGAAGGAAGCTCTTGTGGATAGGAGAGAGGCAGACAGGCCCTTTATGGTCGCTCTCTGTAATTATGGGCTTTATTTGAATGGTGGTAGGGGTCCCAGAAGGACCACTGGCAGGAAACACAACTGAGTTAGAGGGGTGGATGGACAGGAGGGTGTTCAAAACTGGGGTGAAAGGAGGGCTGGTTGTGGGGAGGCAGAGAAATAGCTCCCCGAGGAGGTATTGGGGCTCAGATGGGAGAGGCACAGGGAAGAGGGCCCAGAGCCATCAAGAGGAGGCCGGGATGGCTGTCTGACATGAGGTCAGGAGTCTCTGGCTAGAGGTGGTGCTAGTCTATGGCTTCGTGGTCTGTGGAGAGGGTTTGGCCGTGTGAGGTGACCTGCCTCGGAGGCAGGACGGGGCTCTCGGGGGAAGCAGCCCGGGCCATTGGCCCCTGGCACTTGTGGATGTTGCTGGAGGAGACGAGGCTCTCACACACACCAGCTGCTCCCTCTTCCTATGCTCATTTGCTGAGCCCCATCAGTGGCCAGGGTACCTGGCCAGGGGGTGAGGCCACAGAAGAAGGACAGCTGAGGTGTACCCTAGAGGCACATAGTACACTGTAGGAGGAAGAGACGTGTAGACACATAATTACGGCTGAGCACGTGTCAGCTGAGTCGGTCTGCTCGGGCGCTCTGGGTAGCTCATCCTGGAACTATGTACGTATGTATCAGAATGTCATCTGGGCCCTTCCTACCACCGCCTGGTTCTCTGTCACTGCTGAGTGGCTGCTGAGTGGCCACAGAGAGAGGAATGCCAGCGTGCATAAGGGAATGCCACTTCCTCAAGTAGTGCTGAGCCCAGGGATAAGGCAGAAGCAAACTCAGTGGGCCCTGTAGCCCCCAAAATGGCTAAAGCCTAGGCCTGTCACCTACATAGCTGCTCCGTCCCCACCAGAGATGCCGCCCCTCCCAAGATGACCCTCATCACCCAGCTCAGGCTAAGAGAAAACAGATCTTATTTCAGGTCAAGGAACTGGAGCAGGGAGTATCTCAGATGGGCCCAAGGGAGGAAAAGGCCTGTGAAGCCACGGTATGGGGAACCAGGCCAAGGGCAGAGGAGGAGAGGGACTGAGTGGGAGCTATCTGCAGTGCAGGGCTGGGCCAGGCCAAGCCCTTCAGCTTGCCTACCTCAGAGCTTACCTCAGCTTACCACTGAGCTTGCCTCACACTTCATCCTGCTTATCTCTCAGCCATTCCTGGGGTTTGTGTCTTCCTCAGTGACAGACAGAAGGTGGCAGGCAGGGTAAAGCCCGGCCAGGCAGCCATTAGGGACTCTGGCTGCCAGCCGGCCATCAAGGTCAAGGTTCCAAGGGGACATCCTTCATTACCATAATTAATGAGTACTAACATCTCCATACCATCATGCCGAGAGCTCTGCCCATCACCTCATCTTACCAGGAGGAAAAAGGGCTCAGAGAGGGTTCAAGGCCAGAAGTAAGCCAGCTGTGGTGACCATGAACCTCAGCCCTGGAGAGATTGAGAGGCCAGCCTGGTGTCCATAGTTGAGTTCCAGGCTAGAAGGGACTAAGTGATAGAAGATCTGTCTCAAAAACCAAAAGCTAGACGTGACGGAGAGCTCAGAGTCCAGGCCAAGTGGTCCAGAGCCCTGGCTCTTAACACAGGGGTGAAGGAGAAGCTCATCTGGAAATGACCTGCTGTTCCCCAGAGGTGGCCTTCCTGGGTTGCCAATGAAATATAGGATGCTAAATTTGAATATTGGGTGGACAAAGAATAATTTTGGACATCTGTATCTGTCTGTCTCTAGAATATGTATGCAAATTACATATTCACGGTTTTATATAATTTGGGGGGGGTCCTTATTGCTGAGGACGGGACCCAGGGCTTTGAGCATGCTAGCCGGGCACTGAAGAGCATCCCAGTCCCTGTGGGATATGCCTACACTGAAGAAGACATTTGTTGTTCATCCCATGGAAGGGATTCCCTCCGTTTTCTTCCCCGCAGCAGCAAAGCCCATTCAACCCAACCTGTCTGCGCCTGTGCGCGCATGCTCCGCCCAGATCCCTAATCCTCTCAGTGGGCAGAGGGCTGAGTAGGCACAATCTTGTTCCCACCCTCCCTGCTTGTCTGTTCCTCTGACACCCCTGGGGGAAGGTGGCTTTTCCAATGGCCTGTCCAGGATGTCCCCTGCAGGGTGAGTCCGGGCTGGCCTGAGGTGGAGATGGCAAGAGGGGAGCTTTAAGAGACCTTAGACCTAGGGAGGGCAGGGCAGCCTTGTAGCCTCCCCATCCCTTGACCCCGTTCATGCCTGTTCTGACCCAGCCAAACCCAGAAGGCGCCACGCCCTCAACTCCCTGGTCTGCAGGCCTCTAGGGGAAGCCCCGCCTGCCCTTCCTGCTTTTCTTGATTTTCCCAGCAATGTTATGGAAAAGTATTGAGCACTCCCTCCCTCTGGCCTCTGTGTGATGGTCAGCTGGAACAAGGCGGGGGCATCCTAGGTACCTGAGACAATAGGTTGGCTAAGGGATTAAGGTAGGAAGGTCACTGGAAACATGGCTATTGTGTGTCTTTCCCAGCACTTCACGGATCCAGCCACTAAGAAATGTTGCTGGCTCCTGCCCCCCCCCCCGCCCTCGTCTCTCTCTTTCTCTCTCTCTCTCTCTCTGTCACACACACACACACACTTTGGCAGGAGCCCATGACTGCCCTGTTTCTGCATGTCTCACATTCCTGCCCTGTGTGCTTTTCCTGACTGATATCACAGTGCAATAGAACACACACACACACACACACACACACACACACACGAAGTGTGTTGCCTCCCCAGGCTGACCCTCCTTCCTCTCACCCCACCCACAGGTCTAAATAAACATACCCCCCCATTATAGTCACACCCTACTCTGCACACACTCCCTCTGTTAAACGCTCAGAACCTTACTGTCTCCACCAGCCTCCACTGGCCTCTGCCCACCACCCAGCCCTTGCCTTGGGGCATCCACACTGTTTCCATTTCCAGCACGAATAGTTTCTTTTCTGAGCATCAGCGGCCTGTCCCTGACAGGATCTGGGAGCCCTTTCTAGCTGGTGGGATGCAGTTTCCTGCCTCGGACCCAGACAGAACTGCACAGGCCCTAAGCGCCCAGCTCCCAACTGCCCTGGCCCTGGTGGACATAGAGGTATGAGGATCTACCCTCTCCACCACCGTGTCCAGATGGGCCCTTTGAAGCTGAGCTGAACAGTGGGCTCCAAGTCTGAGCCCCCAAATGACAACGATGCTATGGACCAGAGGCAACTCAGGCCCGGTTTAGAGAGAGCTAAAGCTGGACACCCAGGGCCTGAGGAAGGTAGTTACACTGGAACCCATTGAGGCCTCCTCCCCCGGGCTCCTGCACATTTCGTCAGAGCCGAGTCTCCGTTCCCTCATTTGTTGGACAGCCACTGACTGAGTGCTGTGCTTTTTTTCACTCATTCTTCCTGTGGCAGCCATTTAGGCATAGACATCCCCGACCCCACCTTAGCTCCCAGTTCAGTCCAGCTCCATCACCTGGTTCGCCTCTCTGTGACTCAGCCTCAGCAGCCTTAGTGAGATAATAATTCGTGTTCTGTATAATTCAGCTACTTAACATACAGCCTTGCAGGTGGAGCGCACGCGTGCAATCACAGCGATTAGGGGGACTGCTGTGAGTCTGAGGCTGGACGGTGTGTATGAGTTTCTGTTTGGGGGAGAAGAAAAGGCCACAGTTATTTTTGGTATGGTATTGAAATTTTAATATTTGGGACCCAGTCAGGTAGCTCATAGCTATAATCCCAACTCCCAACACTGGGTAGCTGAGGCCGGAGAATTGTGAGTTTGGGATTAGTCTGTGTCTAGACATCTTGTTTCAAAAAGAAAAAAAAATGTGATTGTGTGAGTGTGTGTAATAAAATTGATTGCTCTAGGCCTGGGATTATAACTCAGTGGCACAGAATTTTTATACCTGAAGCTCTGGGCTTGAAGAGGGAGGATGAGAGAGAGAGAGAGAGAGAGAGACAGAGAGAGAGAAACCTAACATGGAGGCACACACCCATAATCTCAACACATGAAGGGCTAAGGTAAGAGTTCAGGGCTAAGACCTGATAGGCTAGGGCCAGGTAGTAGGGGAGGAGGACTTTGCCTAGCAGTGGACTAGGGGAGAAGGATAGGGTGGGAAGAGTGAGGGAGGGTGGGACCAGGAGGAGATGAGGGAGGGGGCTACAACCAGGATACAATGTGAATAAATTGTAAATAGTAATAATAGTAACAATGAATTACAAACTAAAAAAAGAAAACCAAACAGTTTAGGGCTAGCCTGAACTGGGCTATACATAGTGAGTTCCAGACTAGCCTGGGGTATGAAACAAAGAACACTTCTCTACACACCAAGACAAAACCAAACCAAAAATGAAACACCAGGCCAGTATCAGCAATCCCAGCACTTGGGAGGTGGCCGCAGGAGGATCAGGAGTGCAAGGCTGCAGGGTGAGTTGGAGGCCAGCGTCTAGGTGGGTGGCCCCTGGCATGTCTGCTCGCTCATTACACAGCTGTTATCCTTAGCTAGTTCCGAGGCTAGCCCCGCACAGAGGACGTGTGACCCTTGAGGCAGTAACTCCCCATTTCTCCTTCCCATGATCTGCTTTCTCTCTGAGAAGCTTGTCATAAGACCTGCGTCATTTGGGGATCCAGTCCCTTTCACTGATCATCAGGTTTCTCGGCTCATGGTGGAGCGTAGAGCAGATTTTACTGTCATCATCTTCTTAGAGATAGTTTTGATATTTAGCCCAGGTCTTGGTATTCTCCTGCTTCAGCCTCCTGGACGCTGGCACACCGCACCGCCGTGGCCAGGCCGCTTTCTCTTGTATCTGTGTTGTGCTTAGCTTCTCCATTATCCTCCTGGGTTGTTTCCACCTCTGACTCTCCGCCCTCATCCCCCCCCCCAGCACTGTTATTTAATGATTTTTGCCCCTCCCACACAGTTGACAGTGGCTGTGGCCCCAGCTCAGGGTCAGGTAGGAAACCCACATCCTACCTGATGTGGGAGGCCTGTGCAACCTGTTCGGAGCTTGTAGTGAATGAGACATCCCTGAGGTTGGGCCTGGCCGGACATAGAGATGTTTCCTGGTGGTCGGGTGGAGAGCCAGCTTGACCACGGTCACTGTGCTAGGTCCAGGCCTCCGCTGGCCTTGCCTTTGTTGACCCTGCTGATGCCCCAGGACCCTCTTTCCCTCTCCATTGCTTGTGGCTTAGGAGTGCCCACCTGTGACCCAGCCCCTGGCCCAGCTTGGCTGTACACCCTCCCTCTATTCTGTTTGATTTTTTTCTTTGTTTTTATTGGGAGAGGGTCTTTTTGGGTGAGACAGGGTCTCAGTCCGTAGTGTAGGCTGGCTTCAGACTTGGCAGTCCTCCAGCCTAACCCTCTCAGCAGCTGAGGTTGCTGGTCTGAGCCACCATACCTGGCTCTGGTTGGCTTTTCTGTGGATTGTGTGGTTGAGGGGTTAGTGTAGGCAGAGTCTAGCACCACCTGGGTGCTCACTCTTCCCTCCCAACAGACTCTAGAGATCCTGGGGATAAAGGACAGGAGTAGGGGGGCTGTCATTGTGGAAACCTGCTCCAGGCGGTGAGACGGGCCGTCAGGCTTTAGGACTACTCCATCTCAGTGGCCTGTTTGCAGAAGTCTGGGGACAAAGCTGGCCCGCTGTGACTCACCTCCATTTCCGGGCTTAGTCATTCACCAGCCCCCTCCCCACCCCCTCCACCCCGGGCTTGGCATCAGAGGACTGGCCCAGTTAGGGGAGGTGACCTCAGCTGAGGAACCTTTCCAGGCTGAGGGGGTGAAGGAAGGGTGAGCCCAGCTAACTTCGGGCCCAGGCCTGGCAGCACCACTGGTGCCCCCTGCATGCCTTGCCCTCATCCTGCTGTTTCCCTGGATCAGATAATTCAGAGTTCCTGGATAAATGGGATAGGAGGGGACAGGGGGAGGCTGGGTGAGTCTGGTGATCCCTTGGCCTAGCTGTATGGGAACAGCATGCCAGCCCCTATCCTGACTAGGGGGCATGAAGAGGGACAGTGACCGAAGGCCACAGTCCTCTACGCCTTGAGTGGGCCCTGGGACTGTTAAGCTTTCCCCAGGGAAAGCACAGGTACAGTTTCCGGCTTCCTGCCCCGGAGAACCATGATTTTCAGTCATGATCACTTTAAGGTGTCAGGTAAATTTGGGGACTGAGGAGACAGCTCAGTCAGGAAGGTGCTTGCGGTGGAAGCATGAGGCCCAGAGTTCAATCTCTGCAACCCACATAAAAAGGTGGGTGTGGTGGCACATACCTACAATCCCAGCACTGAGGAGGCAGAGCCAGGGAGGTGGTTGGGGCTGGCGCGCACTCACACACACACACACACACACACACACACACACACACACACTGGCACACACATAAGCAACCTTTGCGCTCTACCAAAAAGCCATAAAGTAAACTTTTAAAATACAGATACCCAGGTGCTAGCTCATTCCTGCTGAATGGGTATCTCTGGCCCCAGGAGAATCCAGTCCACAGCTAGTGGCTGAGAACCCAGACCCCAAGGCGTCAGCTCTGAACTCAGGAAATGGAGGGCAGGGCTGAGGAGAATGCTGAGCACTCGGCCAGTCCATCTGCTTTGGCCTGGGAGTCTTTCTGTGAATATTATCTGGAGCCAGGCTCTGGGAGATAAGACTTCAGTCTATGCTTGGGTCTATTAAAGTTCCCTGGATTCAATATAGCATCTTGTTGTTGTTGGTGGTGGTAGTATGTGTGTTCGCGCGTGCTTGTGCGCACGCGCACACACACACACACACACACACACACACACACACACACACACATAAACACACACGTGATGAAGGTGTGCACTTGTGTGTGTTCGTGTGCTCCTGCATGCACACACAAAGGCCAGGCGATAGGGTTGTGTGGCCGGTTCTATGGTTCTTTGCTTTATCTCCCTGAAACAGTTTATCTCTCAGAACCTGAGCCTGTCTGGTGGCCAACAGGCCCCAGCAATCCTTCTCTCCCCACCCCCAGCAGCGCTGAGATTACAGGCACGCGCATCACATGGCTGCGGCTGGCTTTGATGTGGGTTCCGGGAATTTACACTCAGGTCCTCACGCTTGGGGAGCCTTACTCTCACCTCTGATCATCTCCCAGTCCTTGGTTTTTTTGTTTTTGTTTTGTTTGTTTAGTTAGTTGGTCTCCGTGAACTCACATTTCTCCTGCTTAAGTCCCCAAGTGTTCTGATTTGGTTTACGTGTTTGGTTTACACCTTTGTTTTTGTTTATCATTTCTTTTCCTCCTTTGTTAAAACAAAACAAAATCTAAAAAACAAGACACACATAAACCCCAGGGTCTTACTGTGTAGTTGCACCTGGCATAGAGTTTGACATGTAGGCCCTCAGAGATTGGCATTCCCTGGATCCTGAGTGCTGAGCTAAAAAGCATGCACCACCATGCCCGCCCTTGTTTGTGTGTGTTTTCAAGATTTATTTTATTTCTTAATTATGTGTATATGTGGGTGTTGGTGTGTGTATGTGATATGAGTACCTCAGATCCTTCAGAGCTGGTGTTCTGAGTCAGCCTCAAGTGGGTGCTGGGAAACCAACTGGGTTCCCCTGGGAGATCAGTAAGTGCTCTTCACCACGGAGCTGTCTTTCCAGCTCCGTTTGTTTATTTTTAAAACAGAGCCTCATTCTATGGCTCAGGCCAGACTAGAACTCTGTAGCCCAAGCAAGTCTTGAACTCAAGGCCTTCTTGCCTCAGCCTCTCAGGTGCTAAGATTGCTGGTGTGAGTGGTGGTAGCGCATGCCTTTAAACCGAGCACTTGGGAGGCAGAGGTAGGTAGATCTTTGTGAGTTCAAGGCTAAGCCTGGTCTACAGAGTGAGTTCAGGGACAGCCAAGGCTACACAGAGAAACTCTGTCTCATAAAAGCCAAAAAAATAAAAAAATTGCAAGTAGGAGCCATTACGCCCATCTTTTTAAAAAGGAAAAAGTGCTGTTGGTCTAGGAGGGAGATCTCTCCTATGTGAGGAGGAGATCTAGGAAGGCTTCCTTTTCCTAGAGGTAAGGTAGGGAACTTGTCCTTGAATTCAGCAACAAGAAGAAGAGAAGTAGGAGAGGATCCTCACTATAGAGTCAGAGGGAGAGAGAAGAAGGAAGAGAGAAAGAAGGGAGGGGCAGGCCGACTCAGGCCAGAGCTTGCAGCTAGGCAAACAGGCACCTTGGAGTCATGAGCCATCTGGAGTCATGAGCCATCATGTGGTTGCTGGGAATTGAACTCAGGACCTTTGGAAGAACAGTCAGTGTTCTTAACCTCTGAACCATCCATCCCTCCGCGCCTTGGAGTCATATGACAAACCCAGCATGGGAGCTCACTAAGAAAAAGGGGGGGTTGGTCATGGTGGCTTATGCCTGTAATGCCAACACTCCAGAGGCAGGAGGAGTGACACATAGTTTGAGGCTATCTTGGGCTACCTAGTGAAGTGTAGGCTCTGTCTCAAAGAAGAAAGAATGGGGGTGGGGTTGTTGCAGCTAAAGAGATGGTTATTGCACTGGGTGGTGGTGGTGGTGGTGGTGGTGGTGGTGGACGCCTTTAATCCCAGAGGTCTGAGTTCAAGGCCAGGCTGGTCTACATGGTAAATTCCATACATAATGCTACATAGAGACACTGTCTCAACAAAAAGGAAACAAAGAAAGGAAGAAAGAGAAGGAAAGAAAGAAAAAGGAAAGGGAAGGAGGAGGGAAGTGTGCTGTTGTTTGCGCCACTGTGGTTTCGGGTTTTTTGCTTTTTCAATTTGATTTAGTTGCCAATATTAAAAAATGTGGTTGCGTCCCATCCAGACACAGATTCCTGGCTTCGGAATCTCTTCTGGGCCCTTTTCCACTCCTGGCTGTCCCCTCCATCTGAGGGTGTGGGCTCTGCGAGGAGTCTGATTCCCTCTCCTACTGTCGCAGCTGTGGTAACCCTTTGGTGTCTTGCCCCTGTAGCCATGTCTCACCCTAGGCTCCCGGAAGGCTGGCCAGCGCAGGCTCTAGGCTTTGAGCTGGCTCCGGCTGAATGCTCCAGGGCAGGAGTCGGCAGGCTATAGTAACCCAGAGGTGCTGGATTGGGCAGCAGGTATCCGTGTAGCCTCCATTCTGGGGGGTGAGGAATGTAGGCATAGAGCAATCTCAGGCTAGTGCCACCAGGGTCACATAACCGGGAGGTGACGAGGTTGGAACATTATTCCACGGAGCCTGGAGTGTACGTTCCGCTCTGCCCTCCCACTACAGGGTGCTAGAAGGAAGCAGGAGGAGGGACCCTGCAGAGAAGCAGGGCCCAGGAGCCTGGAGTCCAGCCACATGGGACTCCTGGAGTCCTTGTTCTGGTGCTCTGGAGGCAGAGGGCTCCCGCCGCTCCTCCGCAGGGGCAAGGAACTTGGGTTGCAGCAAATTTTAGGTTAGATAATAGCAGCGTGATTACTTCCCCGATGGCTGGAAGTTTTACATCAATGACCAGGTTGTTGGTGGTCAATCCTGAGCGTTGAGGCTTTAACTTTTTCTTTTTCTTTTTTTTTTGTATTTACATATGTATGCATCTGTGTGGCTCAGGAGGCAATTTGCAGAGTTGGTTCTCTGCTCCCACCGCGCGGGTGGGTCTCAGGAACAGAACAGTTTGCCAGGCTTGCAGGGCAAACCATTTACCCACTGAGCCATCTCACCAGCCAGCTTCAACGAGACTTGAGTCCCTGGCACTGCTTGGGAACTGTGGAAACCGCAGTATGCCGAGCAAAGGGCCTCCTGCTGGCCTGCCTGGAAGGGATGCTTGGGGCCCCCAAAGCTTTAAGCAGGTGACAGCGACAAAGGTGATGTGGCTTGGTACAGTGACAGCGTGCGGGGGAGGGGAGCTCTGGCTCTGGGTAAGGTCGCAGAGGGCCTCCTATTCTCCTCCCTACCCCCAAGCTCCACCAGCTGGGGGACAGCGCAAGGGCCAGGGATGGCACCCCGCAGGGCCAGGCCCAACGCCCTAGGTTTCCCTTCAGGTCTGACGGAGGATGAGGATGTCCAAGCCATGCTGCGGGGCTCCAGGCTCCTCAAGATCCGCTCGCGCACGTGGCACAAGGAGCGGCTGTACCGGCTGCAGGAAGACGGCCTGAGCGTGTGGTTCCAGCGGCGCATCCCGCGCGCGGCCTCGCAGCACGTCTGTGAGTGGGTGAGGGGTGGCGCGGGGGGCGGGGGTGGGGACAGAGCGGGTGGGGCCGGCGGCGGGCGCCGTGACTGCCATCTGACCCTGCCTTGATGACAGTCTTCCTGCAGCACATCGAGGCTGTCCGGGAGGGCCACCAGTCGGAGGGCCTGCGGCGCTACGGGGCCGCCTACGCGCCCGCCCGCTGCCTCACCATCGCCTTCAAGGGCCGCCGCAAGAACCTGGACCTGGCAGCGCCCACTGAGGAGGAGGCGCAGCGCTGGGTGCGGGGGCTGGCCAAGCTGCGAGCACGCCTGGATGCCATGAGCCAGCGGGAGCGCCTAGACCAATATCCTGCCTGCCGGGCTGGAAGGGAGGACCCGGCCTTGGAGAGCTCCTGGCCTTAGACAGCTCCCGGTGCTCTGGAACGGCCATGGGAAGCTCACCCCAGCCTGGCCTGCGCCCCTAAGCGGGAAAGGCACCGTCCAGACTCCAGGGTGAAAACAGAGGGGTCCTGCTAATTTGGGGGAGCTAGGCTCTTGCACTCTCAGACACTCCCCCCCCCCGGGGGGGCTAAGAAGGACTTACACTCCCTAATCTTGGAGCACCCCTCCTCCGCCCTTCCCCCCCTCCCTGGGACTCTCAGTGCAGGCCAAGGGGTCTACTCTATCGCTGGTATTTCCTGAGCGCACACACCTGGATCCATTCCTACCTGCACCGCGCCGACTCGGACCAGGACAGTAAGATGAGCTTCAAGGAGATCAAGAGCCTGCTCAGGATGGTTAATGTGGACATGAATGACATGTATGCCTACCGCCTCTTCAAGGTGAGCTCGCCCCCGGCCCTGCTCTGCTCTGCCCTCCCCCAGCGTCCAAAGCATTAGTTCTATCTGCGTTTTTTGTTATTATTATTATTATTATTTTTAGACAGGATCTCACTATGTGACCCCGGTTAGCCTGGAATTTGTGATTCTCCTGCCTCAGCTTCCGGAATAGCTGGCATTTCTGGGCCCAGCTACCTCTCCAGCTTTTTTGTAGGCAACACGGGAACCTAGTTAATCAGTCGTGTCTAGCCAGGTGAGGTAGCTCACACCCTTAATCCCAGGACTCTGGAGGCAGGGGCCTGCAGGGAACTCTGTTGTGAGTTTGAGGCCAGTCTAATTTCTGCAGCAAGTTCTAGGCCTGCAAACGCCACACAGGAAGATCCTGTCTTGAAACAAATAGAAAACCCTTCCCGTTCCCTGGAGTTTCCGGACCAGAACTTAAAGGGACGCCTCTAGGCAGAGCTCAGAGGTAGGGAGCACCCTCAGAGCCCTCTAGTCTGAGCAGCAAAGTCACGTCTGCAGGGCGCCGCTTGTCCCTGTGACCGTGTGTGTGTGGCTTGCACACGGGAGCACAGGCAGATACACGTGAGCTCACAGGTGTACAGGATCCTCCACAGCGCAGGACCCCTGGCCCACACGCCTCTTTCCTGTGCCCGGGTGGGAGCTCTGGGGTGCAAAGGTGATTACGTCTGCACATTGGGGGACATGACAGAGACATGTGGAGGCCGGGTGTGACCAGCCCGTGCCAGTGCTCGGCCCACTCGGATACTCTGAGAACTTATTTCATTCATTTCTGCTCACTGGGTGTGTCTCAGGATACAGGGGTGGGGGTATTGCGGCACAAGTCTTGCTTCCCGAGGCCACCGTCTCATCCCGGATCCTGTTCTGAATCCTCGGGGTAGGCCTGAATCCTCGTGGGTAGGTTGGGGTCTCTGAGAGGCGTCCTAAGACTATCCCTTGAGCCCAGGGGTGTGGGCTCAAGAAACTGGAGTGTTGTGAAACAGGGTTGCTGCCTTTTCAGCCGTTACGAGCACGCAGTGCGTCAATCAGGTGTCCCCCACTCCCCAGGAATGCGACCATTCCAACAATGAGCGTCTGGAGGGGGCCGAGATCGAGGCATTCCTACGGAGGCTGCTGAAACGGCCTGAGCTGGAGGAGATCTTCCGCCGGTACTCGGGAGAGGACCACGTGCTGAGCGCCTCTGAGCTGCTGGAGTTCCTGGAAGACCAGGGCGAGGATGGCGTCACCCTGGCCTGTGCCCAGCAGCTTATCCAGGCCTATGAGCTCAACGAGACCGGTGAGTCCTGATTCCACGCAGCTCTGGGTTTCTAGCCAGGAAGTTCTGCCATCCCTTGCCCGTCCTGGGCACGTCCTTCCCTGTCTCCTCTTCCGGGTCGTACAGCCACACCTGTAAAATGCCACTATATTTATGTCTGCCCCTCTGGGTTCCTTCCGTGGCTCCGGCACACAGTCACTCAGCAGCCGCAGTCGGTTTTTGAACAGGGACATGGGCCCCGCCCCCAGGTAGCCCCGTCCTCTCCTCTTCCCTGTAGCCAAGCAGCACGAACTGATGACGCTGGATGGCTTCATGATGTACCTGTTGTCACCTGAGGGAGCTGCCCTGAACGTGGCCCACACGTGTGTGTTCCAGGACATGAGACAGCCCCTTGCCCACTACTTCATCTCCTCCTCTCACAACACCTACCTGACTGACTCTCAGATCGGAGGGACCAGCAGCACGGAGGCCTACGTTAGGTACGGCGGCGGGGGTAAGGTCATGGGACTCTGCTCTGGGTTTCCTGGCCCAGCCTGGCCACCGCCCCGCTCAGTGGCACACCCACATCTTGTCCCGGCCATCTGTCTGTCCGCTGTAGGGCCTTCGCGCAGGGATGCCGCTGTGTGGAACTTGACTGCTGGGAAGGGCCAGGCGGGGAGCCCATTATCTACCACGGCCACACGCTCACCTCCAAGATCCTCTTCCGAGACGTGATCCAGGCTGTGCGTGACCATGCTTTCACGGTGAGCCCCTGGAACCTAATGCCCAGCCCTGGGGCCTTCTTAGTGACCCTGTGTCCCCCCATAGTCAGAACATTCGTTCCCCCCGGTGCTGTGGGGAATGAGAGGAGGGTAAGGTACAGCTGATCTGGGGGCTCCTCCCACTGCCCTCACAGCTAACAAATGTGCTGACTGTCAGCCAATCTCCAGAAGAAAACCTTGGGGCTTAGGAAAGGACAGCTTAGTCTGAACATACAGCCAAGCCAGGATCGGTGATGGGGGCCACACGCATACGCTTTGCAGCCATCAGGGTACCCAGCCTCACCAAAGATGGCATCTGCAACATCCCCGGCTTGGTGAAGGCTGTGAATCATGAACATCATTTATAAACAAGTCATTACTGAAGCCGCTGTCGGTCCTCAGACAGTCCACCCTTTCCCCGAGACCCAGCCTCTGACCACTTCCACACATCCTGGTGCCAGTAATGTCTCGCACCTTACAGACTCAGGATGGGTTTTTCAAAGCCCTGCCTTTGCCTGCCTGCCTTGAAAGAGCTGGATCCCGTGTGTAGGAGAGGGACCAGCGGAGGGTGAATTCTGAGCTGTTACCTGTTGTTCCCTCCTCTGCCCACAGTTGTCTCCATATCCTGTTATCCTATCCCTTGAGAACCACTGCGGGCTGGAGCAGCAGGCTGTCATGGCCCACCACCTTCGAAGCATCCTGGGAGACATGCTGGTGACGCAAGCCCTGAACCCCCAGAACCCTGAGGAGCTGCCTTCTCCTGAGGTGATGCTCCGGGACCCCACAGCCTGGGAGGTTGGGTCAATCTGCCTGGGATCCACCGGCCTCACTCATACCACTGCTCTGGTTCCGGATCTCTCATCTCTTTCTGCCTGGACCTTTTCCCGCTCAGTGTAGCTGACATCTGCCACCCAACTATCCTTTTGGCTACTCTCTGGTTCCTCATTCTTTTCTCCTTTTTTATTTCTAGTGTTTTATTTTTATTTTATGTGCATTGGTGTCTTGCCTGCATGTATATCTGTGTGAGGGTGTCATATCACTTGGAGCTGAGTTACAGGCAGCCACGTGGTTGCACGGGTCCTTTAGAAGAGCAGCCAATGCGCTTTATCGACTGATCCACCTCTCCAGCACCCAGGTTCCTCATTCTTGACTAGACCCAGACCACTTACTGGGCTTTCTGTGTTAGCTCTGCCGGGCCTGGTTTGTGTCCCTTGTAGTGTCTCTTTAGGCCCACAGTCACTTCCATATCCATGTCCTGAGCTGACATTTCCTCGCCCTAGATCTCCCTTCCCAGCCATCTGCTCTGGCCAGCTGCCACTGCTTAGGACCGAAGATAAATAGGACTTGGATTATAGGGCTCAACAGTTCAGTGGTTACCCAGCATGCATGAGGCCGCATGCACCCGAGTGTGTGTGTGTGTGTGTGTGTGTGTGTGTGTGTGTAGGGGCGGGACTTGTTCCTCACACTTATCCCACCCACACTGGTTCCCTAGAAGTGTGTGACTTTTTCCATATACACACACCTGTGCGCAAGATGACTTTCTCACGTATTTACTGTTGCCAGTTATTTTTGAGACAGAATCTTATATAACCCAGGTTGGCCTCTTAGGTAGCCAAGGATGACCTTGAACTTCTGATCCTCTTGCTTCCATCTCAGTGACGGGATCACAGGCGTGTGTGTGTGTGTGTGTGTGTGTGTGTGTGTGTGCGCGCGCGCGTGCGCTGCCATTCCTGTTGCTTCCTGGCCTCTACAGTGCTGAGGATAGAACCCGGGACTTTGTGCATGCCAGACGAGCACTCTGTCAGCTGAGCTACCATCCCAACCACGACTGGCTGGTGTTCTTGAGCCCAAGCTGGCCATGAATTTGATATTCAGAAGGTTGTGAAACATATGTCTTTACTGAGACAGAAGGATTAAGAGATGGAGGCTAAAACCAGGAAGAGTGGCACGTGCCTGCAATCCAAGCACACGGGAGGGGGAGGCAGGAGGATCACGAGTTCAGAGTTAACTTTGCCTAGCGTGAGGCCCACATGGGCTACATAAGACTGTCTCAGAAACAGTGCAAAAGAGTGGTATGATGATATGCGCCACAGTCATTCCTTCCGTAAGAGATATTTCCGGACCAGGCAGTGGCTGCATAGACACCTTTAATCCCAGCACTCAGGAGGCACAGGCAGGCGGATCTCTGTGAGTTCAAGCCCAGTTGGTCTACAAAGCCAGTCCAGGACACCCAGGGCTATCCAGAGAAACCCTGTCTCAAAAAGGGCTGCTGTGTGGGCATTCTGAGAAATGACGCCTTTTTAGCCACCTTCCATCAATGGCCTTGCAGTGGGATCACTTGTTCTTGTTAGAAACATCACTCCCATCTCTCACGGGCCCCCTCACCTACCAGCCACTCTCACAGTGGTGGCTGACTGCCCTGCTGAAGGGCCACCTGAGGGCTTCACTTGTCTAACCCTGGCCTCTGCAGCGGCTGAAGGGCCGGGTCTTGGTGAAGGGGAAGAAGCTGCCAGCTGCTCGGAATGAGGACGGCCGACTTTTGTCAGACAGGGAGGATGAAGATGATGAGGAAGAGGAGGCAGAGGAAGCATTGGAGGCTGCAGAGCAGCGGAGGAGAGTGAGTGTGCAGTGCGGGCTGGGTCTGCAAGCTGGCCCCTGCTGCAGGGTTGGGGGTGGTTCGGAGGGGCAGGGAAGGCTGGGAAGGGAAAGGCGGTGGATCTTGAGTGAGGTGATTCTTACTGGTTCCCTAGGCCAAGCAGATCTCTCCAGAGCTCTCGGCGTTGGCTGTCTACTGCTGTGCCACCCGCCTGCGGACCCTGAACCCTGGTTCTTGCCCACCTCAGCCCTGCAAGGTCGGCTCTCTCAGTGAGCGCAGGGCCAAGAAGTTCGCCAGGGAGGCAGGTAGGAGCCAGACTCTGAGTATCTGGAGCTAGGGGGACACGGAGCCCCGCAGGTTCTGGGAGCTAGCTGGGTACCTTGAAGTTGTTTTGAAGACCTGGGAGGGCTTTGGGGGCACTGAGGGCATCAGGAGGACCAAGGAAAGACACTGCCTGGAGAATGAGAGCTAAGTGTGGCTGGAGAGCCACAGATGGGAGAGGTTTGGGGTTGCCTTCATCACACTCACCGCCTAGCGATAGTCAAGGTATTGGCAAGGCAGTCAGGCCAGTGCCAGAGGCTGGAGCCTGGAGGGTATGGGACTAGGGAGGCTCCCTGGAGCATCCCATGCCTGAGAAGACATCATTACAGAGGAAGGAGGAAGCAGGAGGAGGAAAGGACTCTTGAGAGGAGGAACAGGTTATGTGAAGGCCCAGAGGCACGCCAACTGCAACAGTTCCAGGAACCCAAGGCATGGCTAGGGGTGTGGGCAGGATGAGTGACACAGACTGGCCACCTAGGGTCAGGTGTTCAGTGTAGGCAGCCAAGAGTGTGGGCATTAGGAATGTAGTGTCAGGCTGGCTGGCTGCCAGGTGTCCCTGCCTCTCTCCGGTCCTCAGCCAACTCTTCTTTCTCAGCTCACCCTAGGTAAAGGGAGGCATTGGGGGGGGGGGCTGGCTACAGGCCCTGGGAAGCCTGGGTCCCATCACAGGACTAACTCTGCCCTAGGAACCAGCTTTGTCAGGCACAACACTCAGCAGCTGACCCGGGTGTACCCACTGGGGCTTCGGATGACCTCAGCCAACTATAATCCCCAGGAGATGTGGAACTCAGGCTGTCAGCTGGGTGAGCAGGGCTGTGAACAGGGGGGGGTCTCCGGGTGGGGACGGGCCCTTCAGCAGGGAGAAGCCACACAGCTTTCTAGAAGGGGGGGCATGCGTGAAAGGTAGGTTCATTTGTTCTAGGCCATGTGAACGTTACTTCTTGTTTTGTTGTGAGACGAAGTCTTTCTTTGCAGCCCTGACTGAGGTCAAACTCACCTGCCTCTGCCTGTCCAGGGCTGGGATTAAAGGTGTGCACACCAGGCTCAGCGAAACTTTTATTTTTCCTTTTCTTTCTTTTTACTGAGACAAAGTCTCTCACTGGCCTATAATTTACTAGGTAGACCAGACTAGTTTCACAGAGATTCACTTGCTTCTGTCTCCAGACTTCTGTGGTTAAAGGCGTGTGCCATAATGCCGGGCTGAGAGTTATACGTCTGTGTGAGGTATCGGCCTGTAATCCTAGTACTTGGGAGGTAGGAGACAGGAAAAATCATCCTTGACTACTTAATGAATCTGTTGGCCAGCCTGGGTCAGACAGTTTCAAAATACCTAAAAGAAAGTTACTTTTGTTTCAATGTGTGCATGTATGTGCGTGTGTGTGCGTGTGCGTGTGCGTGTGTGCACACGCTGGTGCACGCTCCCATTAATGTGTGCATGTATGTAGGCTAGAGATCAACACTGGGTATCTTTTTAAAAAAATATTTATTTTCTGTAAGTGCTCTGTCTGCATGTTCACCTGCATGCCAGAAACGGGCATCAGATCACTTTATGGATGGTTGCGAGCAACCATGTGGTCACTGGGACTTGAACTCAGGACCTCTGGAAAGCAGCCAGTGCTCTTAACCACTAAGCCATCTCTCCAGTTCTGGCTATCTTTTTTGAGACAGGGTTTCTCTGTGTATCCTTGCTGAGTCATGGACTTGCTATGTAGAGAAGGCTGGTCTCGAACTCAGAGATCCACCTGCTTCTGCCTCCTGAGGGCTGGGATTAACAGCGAGCACCAACTTGCCTGGATAATATTGGGTATCGTTATAGCACTCCACTTTTTTTTTTAAGATATGTGTATGACTGTTGGCATGTGAGCATACATGCCTATGTAGGCCCGAGAGGGCACAGGAGTTACAGACAGTTGTGGGACACCCTATGAGTATACACTACACTCACTTCCTCTGTCCTCGGCTGCTAAGAGCCATCTCTAGCCGCCTCTACCTTGCTTTCCAGACAAGGTCTTTGCTGCACCTGACGCTTCTCTTTCAGCTAGACTGGTTGAACTAGCAGAGCACCCCAGAATCCACCTGCCCCTGCCCCCACAGCACTGAGCTCAGAGACACACACTGCTTCACCTGGCTTTTTCGTGGGTTCTGGGGATCCAAACTCAGGGCCTGGGCCTTGTGCTTGGATGGCAAGCCTTTTATTCCCTGAGCCGCCTCCTCGGCTCCCACAAACGGTATCTTTATGAAAGTAGAAACTAAAAACAAAACAGAAAGACAAACCTAGCTAGATGTGGTGGCACATACCTGTAATCCCAGTGCTCAGGAAGTCAAGGCCAGAGAATTATAAACTCAAGGACAGCTTGGTCACAGGGGTAGTTTAGGCTAATTTGGGTAACGGTGTAAGAAACAAACGTAGCAAGGAATTCAAAACCTTCATTCCCGTGTGCCCTTAACACACACCCCTGACCGTTTTGCTAAGTCAATACTGAGAAGGCCAGGAGACACTGGGGCCTGCCAAAGGAGGCCGTGCTTCCTTTGGAGGTGAATATGGCAAGCCTCAGCTCTTCCAGGCCTTTGCCTCTGCCCCAGGGGGACTCTGCCAGCACACCCCACCTCAGCCCCACTTTGATACCATTGAAGAAATGCAAGGGAGAAGGTGAAGGTGACTGCATGGTCCCCTCAGTAGGTCCTGATGGGGACAGTTAGACAGTGGGGCCCCTGTCCAGCCCTGTCGTTCCTGAATCTGCAGTGAGCAGAAATCTGCCACAATTCCCCTGTTCGACCCTGCTGTCTACTCCACAGTGGCCCTGAACTTTCAGACTCCTGGCTACGAGATGGACCTCAACACAGGGCGCTTCCTCATAAATGGGCAGTGTGGCTATGTCCTGAAACCTGCTTACCTGAGGCAACTGGACACCACCTTTGACCCCGAGTGCCCTGGACCTCCCAGAACTACTCTGACAGTCCAGGTCAGTAGCCTGGTCCAAGCCTTCACCTCAGGTCAAGGCCAGCTCTGGTTAGGCACCATCTAAGGAGGCTGGTGGCCAGGAATGGGCCTGACATGAGGGCAGCCCACTTGTCTGCACTTGTACGGGAGGGATAATGTGAGTGTGAGGACGAGACTTACAGTTTCAGAGGGGCAGGTGTGGATATGGGTCCTAGTGCGGGCCAGGCAGAGGGTGTCCTCCTTTCCTCCCTCCTTTAGGTGCTAACAGCCCAGCAGCTGCCCAAGCTGAATGCGGAGAAGCCTAACTCCATTGTGGATCCTCTGGTGCGTGTGGAGATCCACGGGGTCCCCGCGGATTGTGCCCACAAGGAGACAGACTATGTGCTCAACAATGGTGAGTGAGCGGCTGGTGGGAGGGTGGGCAGGCCCTGGGACCAGTGGGTCTTCACTACCGCACCTATCCCCTAGGCTTCAACCCCTGCTGGGGGCAGACTCTGCAGTTCCAGCTGCGGGCCCCGGAGCTGGTGCTGGTCAGGTTCGTGGTGGAGGACTATGATACCACCTCCCCCAATGATTTCGTGGGCCAGTTTACGCTGCCCCTCAACAGCCTGAAGCAAGGTAGGTGGTGGCTGGGGGGGGGGGGTGGGGCTGGGAGGGGCCAACAGGACGGAGTTCCAGCCTCTTGACTTCCGGCCGCCCTCCCCACAGGCTACCGCCACATCCACCTGCTTTCCAAGGATGGAGCCTCGCTGTCCCCGGCCACGCTCTTTGTTCACATCCGCATTCAGAACTCCTGAGGGTCTCACTGACTTACCCTAGGAGTGGCAGGTTCTGGTATCGTGGCGCAGAGCCCTCTCCGGAGCAAGGGACCATGGGAGTATGGGCCCCTCGTGCCCGACCCGTCTTGGTCACCAGGTGCTAAGCGTACCTGGGTGCTGAGGGCTGTTCGGTCCCTCAGTGAGAGATGATCGGTGTCCTGTCCAGTGGCCCACTGGACTTCAGGGCCTCCAAGCCTGGGGCCTTGAGGTGGTCCCAGTTCCCTTGGTCTTCAACTTGAGGAAGACAAAGCCCTCTGACCTCCAGCAGGGTAGTCTTAGCCTTCTTCCCTGAAGAGGGCACAGCCACCCACATTGCCTCCTTTCAGGCATGAGTGGAGGCCCTAGAGCCTGCTTCCCTTCCTGGCCCAGGCAGGCAGGGAGCAAATGAGCCCTGGAGGTGACCTGGAAGCAGGTTTGTACCTTGTGTCATGGAGGAGTCCTGCAGAGGGCCCAAGAGGGACTATTTTAAAAAATAAAGAAAAAAGTGTACCTTTCCACTTTATTCCCCAGGCCCATGGGGAGAGGGACAGACTAAAGTGAGGGCCTCCGGGGCCTCTTTTTCCCAGTGGGATTTGGGTTTTGTCCAAGAAAGCTTGGGGTAGCTCTAGGAAGTGCCATGGCCTTTGGCTTAAAGCTGCTGCCAATACTAATCCATATGGTTCCTTCCTAACACACACACACACACACACACACACACACACACACACACACACGGCCTTAAACAGAGAGGGAGCAGGCCCAGCAAGGCACATTTCCTATAAGGGGACTCTTGCAGAAAACACCTGCAAAGCAGCAGGGTACTGCCACTGTGACACAGAGAGGGTGCCAGACGCCCGATGATAGGATCTAAGCGAACAGTATGCCCCAACCTGTCAGGAAGGAGCCTTAATGGGACTGTTAGGCTGTGACGGGCAAGGGCAAAGCCATTTCCACAAGGTGGCTTAGGGTGGGGCTAGGCTGGGGTCTTGCAACAACTCTAAGCCCTGTAGAAACCAAAGCCTGAGGCTCGGTCACCCTTCCTGGCACCAGAAAACCCAAGCCAGAAGTACTGACTTCTCCCTGCTTTCTGTTCTTATGGAGGGGCCTTTGCTTATCTGATGGACTTCTGTGTTTAAAGAACTATCAGGATCTGTAGTGGCCTAAGGAGGTGGCACTGCAGGCAGACCACAGCCCCTGAGTGGGGTCCAAGCTGAAGCCAAGTCCAGTTGGGATTGGAAAGGATCATGGGTCTGGATGAGTGATTTCCACAGGAAGAGAACAGGGAGGAGTAAATGCAGGTTACAGGGCCTGGCCACCTGTCATGTTAAAAAGCACCACTAGAGGGAGCTGGAGCTTCCAGAAGAGCTCTTGCCTCAGGCTTGAGTCCCTAGACTCAGCCCACACTACTGCAGCATTCCTCAGCTGTGCCTGGTGGGAGAGGCCTTTAATCCCAGCTACCTGGGAGGCAGAGGCAGCACAGGTTCAGGGCCAGTGAAATAAACAGTGAAGCAAGGGCTGGTTCAGCAGGTAAGGTGCTTGTCGCCAAACTGATAACTCGAGTCCAGTCCCCGTAACCCATGTAAAAGTAAAAGCGGAGAACAGGCACCCTGTGGCCCGTGTGCCCCCACCATCTCTCTCTCTCTCTCTCTCACATGCACACATGCACACACACACACACACACACACACACACACGAGTGTGCATATGACCCTGTGGCAGAGCCCCTGCTTAGCGTGTGGTGGCTGCCCTGCATGAGCACCAGCTCCTCTGTGGTAGGTGGAAAGGCTGGGGAGAATCCTGTGCCCTGAAAGAGGTCTTGTGAAGCTGGCTCGGTGTTGGTGGCCCGGGGGGGGGGGGGGGGGGGAGGCTCTCCTGCCACCTTGCGCTGACCCAGGCACTAGACCTGTCTGTTCCACCGCCACCTGCTGCTGACCAGAGGAATGCCAGGAAGAGACCAGACTGTTGAACGGCTTCCTTTATTAGAAACAAGTGAGATGCGCTGGGTGGGACAATGCATTTGGTATCCCTGCCCCCACCCCTGCAAGGAATGTCCCCAGCAGAGCCAAGAAAAGCCAAGACAAAAAACGGGGCGGCTCACACCCCTGTCCCCAGATGCAGCACTTGCCTGCCATTCAGTTTGAGCTTAGTCAATGAAGCTGTCCTAAACCTCCCCGGGGGCGGCCGACTGTAAGCCTGCCTCTACTCTGCAGTAGGACAAAACAGGTCTCTGTTCTACGGCAGGCAGACCAGGCCATGAGAGACACTTCAGTTCCCTTTCCTGACCCGAGAGTCTCTTTCTCTCTTAGACTGTAGACAGCTCCGTGAAAACTGTTCAGGACCTTTTGGGGCCCCAGGTTGGTTTAGTGCTGGTCATCTTTGGAGACAGAATTCAGAACCACAAAGACCTGCCTCTGGGCTTCAGAGAGCCAGCAAGTAAGGGGGACAAATGGCAGAAGTTTTCCACAAAAGAAAAAAAGTGTTAGAGCTTGGTGTGAGGCAACCTTCAGACATAGGCACGAGTGGGGAAAGCCAGCCCATGCAGGCCTCAATCCAGAGTTAAGGCCTTTCTACCCAGCACACTTCCTACAGACTGGAGTCTGTGGTGGCATGGAGAGTCAATCCAAAGGCAGGGAAGGAAAGGTGGTCTTCAGGACATGGCAGAGGACCGGGGCCAGGCCCATAGAGGCCTTCCCACATGGCTGCCTGAGGCAGGTTAGCTTGGAGGCCCCGGGGCCCTTCTTGTTTGGTTCAAGCCAGTCACAGGGCTGCCGTACGTCAAAGACTGTGGAGTAGCTGTGAAGCCCATGATGGTGCTCTTTAGCCCCTAATCCCATGAGGGTTGAATGAAGACACCAGGACAGTTTGGATAAAAATAAGACTTAAAAACAACCCCTGAGCCAACTCCTGCAGACCTGGGCAGAACGCCCATCGTGAGGCAGCGGCAGAAGCGAAGCAAGCCACCTGGTTTGGGGCTGGAGTCGTTGCCAGCAGATCTGTTTCTTCCAGAGCAGCTCCCTGGGGCTCACTGTTTTGTTCCTTGACCGGGGTCAATGAAACCAAAGTTCACTCCAGAGATTTGTGAGCCCCAAATCTCAGAGGCAATTTGAGCTGAGAGCTGACCCACAACTGATCAAGACTAAGACGGGAGTCCTTCCACATTCCAGGCCCGCCCAGAAGGAAAGACTTGAGCGCTTTGTTCTTTACAAGTGTGGGCGGGGTGAGCCCACTCGGGCACTTAGGGCAGTGTCTGGTGACTGAGGCTGCGGGGGAGCCCCGCCTCTCTACTCCCATCTGTAGAACTCAGTGCACATTTTTTTGCCAAGAACAGCAGCTTCTTTGGTCTGAGTATCTTGGAGTCACAAGTCAGCCACCTTTGCTGGCACTTGCAGTTCGCAGCACAGGACAGTGAAGGGAAGGAAGGTTCCTACGAGCCTCTGATGAGAATCCTCCAAGCAGAGCGTCTGCCTCTGGCAGTAGTCTACAAAGCAGGGGGCATCCCCAGCATACAACTTCCTTCAGCTGAGGCGATGCAGCAACAGCTTCTGCAGACCACCACCAGCTGCAGTCTGACGCTGACCCCTGCTTGCCTGTAGGACAGCTTCAGTTCAAGGGACAAAGCTGAACCTGGCTCGTGGCTAAGGCTTCTTTCCCCTACAAACTCCCCCTACCCCCAAGATGCCAAAAGGTGAAAGAGCAAAGAAATTCCCCACTATATATCATTCGGGGGGGCTTTCTCCTCGAGCACAGGTTACGAGGAAGCTGGATGTGGCTTGCTAACAGTGCAGCCCAATCCTTCTAGGCCTCTTGGCTGAACACCACTGAAGAATGCCCACATGGGCAGCCACGTGATCAGGGACTTGGCTACTTCTGGAGAAAACTGGCAGCATCAATAAGCATCACTACCACCACAAAAATCCACATAACAGCACTGCGAATGATCAGACTGAGACGGTGGCAACACTGCCGAGTCTAGATCATCTCGAGTTACTGTGTCTTGCTGCCACTGTGGGCTGCACATCCTGGAAAGGAGATAAAGGAGCACAGGAGATGGCTGATGGGTCGGAAGGCACAGGCAGGGACTCGGGCTGAAGGGGCTGGGCATCGCCACACCATGCCTGCCTCCCTGGGACACTCCCTCTTTGCTCTACGATGTGTTAAAAAGAGCTTGCGTTCCTGTGGTCTCCACAAGGTCCCTTATAAACTGCCAACCATCCTAGGCAGTGAAAGTAAAGTCTCTCAGGGAACACACACCTGCAAGGTTGGCAACAGCCGGCTCAAAAGCCTTTTAAAATCACTTGATAGGATAGGATAAGCTCCTACGGGAGAAGGTGTAGGAAGAGGGTCTTGATTAATGAAATATATTTCCATGATTGTCACTACTTCCTAGTCTCAGAATGCAGTAGTCTGGCCTCTGCCCCGGGCCAGGCTCACCCTAGGAGCTTGTCCTGCCATTCTGGAGATCCGAGCCCTCTCCTGAGCTGGCAGTCCCTCCACCTTTCCTCCTTGCTCAAAGCCACTTGGGTAGCCAGTTCCAAAGGGGAACTGGGTGAGGCTCCCCAGATCCTCTTTCTCCTGCTCCCCTTGAGAACAGCCACCAGTTTCTGAAGAAACAACAACTGTGCCAATACATGTCTGTCTGCCACTGTCCTTGGGCTCTAATTTTGAAGAATGCCTGGATTCAGCTTCTTTTTCATTAGAGACCAAACATCCTTGTACATTTGGAACATGAAAGATATTTAAAATATTTATATATATATAATATATATACTTTTATTATTCACCCGTTAACTCCATAATATGCCAATCACGAGCTAGGTTTCAGCAGTTACATTCCCTTGATCATGGCTGCACGAGCATGTTAATTCATTGAAAACAGGGAGACCAGAAACATGGCCAAAGGTGACATCACGCAGCCTATGCCACTGCAATGTAATTGTCAAGTTCGCTGGCGGTTTGGTAAAGCCGGTTCAGTTCTGTTCTGTTTGCCAGAGATCTCACATTTGTGAAAGTTGGACCAACAAGTGGTGGGGTTCCGTTTCCTGGTTTGGATTCTCAGTGGCTTTATCCAGAATCTCACTGGCAACTGGTTACTGTAACACCAACCCAACCTAGGAGAGCCAATGGGGAAAGGTCACTTTTGAGTTGACAATGCGCAGGACTTTCCTGCCTCCCTAGTCCTGTAGGTCAAGGCCACTGAGCTCAGGGAAGAATGGTTGCTGTGGAAGGAGCAGACGGTGAGCCCAGCCTCTCACTCAGCCTTTGCTGATTGACATTTCTATCAGATCCTTGAAGGACAGCAGTGGGGCATCCTGAAGAATACTGGGCAGAGGCTTCCATCCAGCTCATGGTCAGTGCTTTGGAAACACTTGACTATTGCCATGCCTGATTGCCCTGAGGTGGGGGATGAAGAGGCAAGAAAGGGCCACACAAGAATGGCAGCCCAGGACAGGAAAGATCTGCAAACCCTAACCTCCTGTAACTCAGTCCCTCAAGACCATGTGCCTGATGCTGTCGGTATTTCCAGCTACTAGGGAGGCAGAAGCAGGAGGATCTCTGCTATCTATGAAGCCATGTACATGGCATGTTGTAGGCCAAACAATGAGACATTTAATAGTGTCTCAAATTACTTTTTAAAATGTCAAGGCAGGCAGTTACTTAGCCCATGTGAGGCTGTGGGGTCACGCTCCAGAACCAGTAACAATGAAAATGGCAGTGCAGCATGCCCTGCACCGACAGACAGGCCCTCACCTGTCCATCCTCGCCTGCTCTGTGGCCCTCGGATGGAGCCTGCGCACCACAGCCGAGGGCCTGGCCTGATGCGATGCCTCCGGGCTGTCTCGGCTTCCTGCCCGGCAGCTCACGCAGCCTCTGGCTGTGACACACGTACCTTCTCGGCCCCCATGCTAGGGCACTTCCAGTTGTACAGGTAATACTGCAGGTTGCCGTCCCCGATGCCAAACTTGAGCTTCTCCAGGAATGTTTTGTTCTCCATGAGATCCAGTGCATTGAACACATCAAACCCTTTCTGCAGCGTAGCAGGAGAAATGGCCACGGTGAGGGCAGGAAGGCCGATTCCCCTCCCTTCCCATCAGAGGCTCTAGCCACATCCTGGTTGGTAAACCCAGTTAGCGCTGAGGTCCCCCATGACAGTCCTCGGGCCACCCACAGGCAGACCTCTCCGCATGTCCCCGGGAGTGGGCCAAAACCTCCTATCCTAGACAAGTCAGCTCCTATCAGTTCCCTGACTCTGACCACTCAACTCCCAGTTCTCAGTGTGCAGACTGTATAGAGGGGCTTGACAGACTGCGACAAGGACACTTGGACAATCTCACAAACTGGCTTGATGTTCTCAGGGAGAAGGACTAGCCTGCCCACAGCGGCTGGGCTGCGTGCAGATGGGCACCAGAACCTGGAGAAGGATGAGCAGACTGACAGACCTTCCAGTTAGCCACTCCAACCGCTCACCAAGGCAGAGCCCAGCTCCCCTCCCACACTTGGAAAACCAAAAGAACCCCAATCCTGAGGCCGGCTGCCCCATCAGGCCCCAAACAAGCAGTTCAGTGACTCCAGCCCTCTTCTAGACTAGAGTTTGTGGCTGAAAACTGCTGGGGCCTTGCCTAAGAGCAGGAAATGAAGGACACTCAGAGGCCTCCCAGTCTCTGGATGAGCAAACTCCCAAGAGCTGTGATCACTACTGTTCCAAAGTGCTCCCCTCACACCTCCTCAGACTGTCCGCTCTGCTCCTCACCATTTTGGCTAGGACAAGGGCGTCGCTCATAAGGTCCAGAAGAGGGGTCTGGGTGTGAACGTTGTAGAAGGAGTAAGCAGCTTTTAGACTCTTGTGAGTTGGATGGTTCATGATGGTGGAGGGAAGCGTATAAAAACTCAGGAAATCAGTCACCTCACCGTTGGCATTCTGAAGGGAAGAGTAAACAAGGAGGAATGTCACACAGGTAAAGGAATAGGGAGCACAGAGACCATGGCACTCTCACACCATCTTCAGGCAGGTAAACACTGGACTCTGGGACAGGACATGCAGCCAAAGCACACTGGCTAGGGGCTCTTAGGGACTGCCAGTCTGGACTGTGGGCTGAGCTACCCTGCTGGGCATGGCCACGTGGCCCACATCCTCAGACTGTGGCTTTTGGTGTCTGGAGGATACTAGCCTAAGTTGAGAGGAGAAGAGAGGCAGAGGCTCGCCTGACTAAAGGGTGTGGTGCTCCCTGCTCTATATGGAGCACCAAGGTATCCTTTCAACAAATGAATGCTATGACCCATTCTGTTGAGGACCAGACACTATGGGAAGCCTAACACGGTAACCATAGTGACAAGGTAACCGCAGCTCTCCAGGAACCTAGCTGTTTCTTTTGGATTGGATGGCAACTCACCTCCACCACGAAAGTGTCAATGATGTTCTCCTGGGGATAGAACCAGTGTTCCACCTCCTCCTGGCTCATGATGGGCGTGAGGTGAAACTGCTTCAAGTACCTGCTGAGCAACTGGTGCACTACTGGAATGTCCTTCTTTTCCATTGGTCGTAGCCCAGCTGTCTTGGGAGTCTGGAAGGAGAACAGAAAAGATGGTGTGAGAGCCTACCACCCTGAACCTGCCCACATGAGCCCTCCGGAGAGAAACCGGAGTCATCCCCAGCCTCACCCCTAGTCCTCGAGGCACCTCCACTCAGCCTGCCTCTGGGGATCTGCTGGCCCTTCCCTCCTTGGCAGGGCTGATGTCTGGGCAGAGGCTGTGCCATCCACTTTTTATCCATGTGGTCCTAGTCTGTCCTAAGATAATACGGGCCTACCTACTGTCCCTTGGGTCACTCTCCACAAAGCATATGGCCCGCTACCCTAGGGCCAATCGGTCACTGTAGCTGTGAAAAGAAATCAGTGGAAGGAAAGCACATGCTCCTATGAAACACATATTAGGGCTGAAGACTATCACCAGAGGCTTAGGACACACCAGGAGGCCTGGTCCAAGCTGAAAACAGCAAGGTCACAGATGATGTGTGCCTGTCTTCAGTGTGAGGCTGGAAAGATGGCTCACTGGGTAAACATGCTTACTGGTAAGTCTAAGGACATGAGTTCAAATCCCCACAATCCATGTAAAGGCTGGGTACAATAGTGTAATATCAGTAACCCTAGTACTCCTATGGGAAGAGAGGCAGGCAGTAAAATAAGCAGTAAAATGCCTTGGGCCAACTAGCCCGGGGTACAGAGAGGAGAACAGCCAGAGACCCTACCTCAAACAAGGCTGGAGGCAGAGAATGACACTGGAGATGTTTATGCACAAAAATGCATGTGCATAAAACTTTAGTGTGGACCTCTACCTTCCAACTCCCCTGAGATCTCGCTAGGGAACGCCGACTTCATCCATCTTGGCAGTCCCCACAGTGACTTCTCAAACCCCGAAAACACCCATACTGGTTTTCTCACCCAAATACAGGGAGATCCAGACATTCTTTTGGATCCTAGAGCACCTGGACTATGGCTCTCTACCTTCCTGGAATGTAGGGGAAAGGTAACAGGATGACACAGGAAGAAGACACCCCCCACCGCCCCCAGCTAGCTAGCTAACTAACTGTCTCTGTCTCTATGAGACAAGGCCTCACATAGCCCAGGCTGGCCTCAAACCTAGTAAGTAGCCAAGACTGGCCTCGACCTTGTGGCCCTGAGTGCTGGGATCACAGGCAGGAGACTCAGCTTTGCAAGCCTGGTTTGGCAATAGGGAGCTACGCTGCAGCACTCTCTCAAGGCAGACAATGACCTGAGCCAGCATTAGACTCATGCCAAGGTGGCTAATCCCATGTGGATCCAGATCCGAGCCAGCAGCCCTGCACGCGGCAAGGACTCAGCATGGAGTGACAGCCACTGGGATGGGCTGAGGCCAGCGGAGGGAATTAAAGAGCTCACAGCTCAGGATCCTGAAGACAGGCACCACTACAGAGTAGGACACTTGTTTCTTTGGGGAAGTAGGCGGACTGAGATCTAGAGTTGAAGACCTGGTTGCTCCAGGCTGCCCAGTCCCCTCAGTGCCAATTTTGGATGTGTGGGAGGGATTAGAAATCTGGCTTCTCTCATAAGCTCCATCAGCTCTCCGCTACCTGTCTTGGCAGAAGGGAGTGGGCACTTGCGAGCTTACTCACACCAGTCTCTGGAGTATGTGAGATAGAGAGGAAGGTTCAGTTAGAAGATCCACTTTCTAGCTATGCTTCACTTAGGCTGAAATTACAGAGAAGCAGTGTTCTCCGAGCTCATCAGCAGACAACAGGGATGCTAAGCCAGGCAGACTCAGGAGAACCATGGAAACAAAAACCGAACCCTTGCAGCCAGTAAGACACAGGGCCCTGGACGCCAGGGGCTGGCAAGTGGAAGCCTCCCCCACCCCCGCCCCGGCCACCACCCCAGGGCACCACTGGCCTCTGGCAGTCGGTAGAGCTTCATGGTACGCTGCATGGTCATATTCCTGCTCAGGTGGGAGAACTTCACTTCAATTAGCTTCCGAGGGTTTAGGGACCGATGCCAGTACCTGTAGGGACACAAATGTCCTGGCCTCAGAGGACTCTGGCCAGTCCCATTCATTGAGAGGACAAGGGCAGGGGACCTTCAGATGGCTGCAGGGGTCATGAGGAAGCCCCTTTCTGGAGGAGCAGCCTCCTCCAGAAGGTCAGAGCTGCCATGGGCTCTCTGAGAACATTTTCTCCTGTTTTTGCACTTCAGAAGCCATTCCATTGTTAGATTCGTTGTCTAGGGAGTACAGCCCTCTCTGCTGCAATCAGGTCAGTGAGACTGACAGCAACGCCCAGAAGACGGGCAGACAGCTTACCCTCCTCCACCTTCCTCCTCTTCTGTGTTCACCTGGAGTTGTTATTTTTGCAGCTCTCTAGGCAGAGATTATTCAATTGTTTCAAACAACTTTCTAAGGTGGGGGTTATCCTCAGATCACACAGGGATCAGACAAGCTCCCTTTGATCCACAAAATATTCATAATGAAGCTGAGCCAAAGATTTAAAACTTGATTTTCTATGAAAAACCCAGATTTGGCCTCATCCTTAAAAACAACCCCTGTCTCACTAGCAATCCTGAGTTGACAATGTCTATTCCTTCCAGGTTCCTGAACCGTCTTCTCTACCTGGCTCCTCCCAGCCACCCAGCCACCCACACCCCATAAAACTGGCATAGAGCAGGTGGGG
Organism: Meriones unguiculatus; assembly: GCF_030254825.1. Classification (NCBI taxonomy): domain Eukaryota; kingdom Metazoa; phylum Chordata; class Mammalia; order Rodentia; family Muridae; genus Meriones; species Meriones unguiculatus. The sequence continues at coordinate 18,537,324 of NC_083355.1, forward strand.
CAATGCTATGTCATGGTGACATTCTTCCTCAGCTAGAGCCTGGCACCTGCATTCCCCAGCCCTGCAGGAAGAACTTTTTACCTGCAGGTGCCAACAGGCTTTGGCAACACCACTCCGGCAGTGTAAACAGCTTGGAAAATACCCTCCAGGTGGACCCGTCGGGTTATCTCTCGGATCAGAACTGGAGCCACCCTCTTGGAGCGAAGCTTCTTGTGGACACACAGGAAGTTGATCTCCACCATTTTCTTCTCTCTGAAGAGGGAGGCGAAGTGAGGGCCGAGACGACTTTCCGCCGTTCAACGTGATAGGAATCTTGCCGAGTGGGCAGAGCCGCGCGTGAAGGTGTGCGTTTGCTGACATCTCCACTCAGCAGTTACTACCGGGGAATCCCACCCACTCGGCTCCCGCCCACGGCCAGTGTCTACCTGGCAAGCTTGCCTCACATCCTCTACTTCAAGGCAGAAGTGGGAAGCCTTGTCAAACAAATGCTTTTATCTTAAGGCCCCACCAGCACGTCCCCGTGGGAGCCCCATGGGTGGGCTGGGGAGTCCCACCCGCAGCAGGCAGCGAAGCAGCATTAAGAAACCTCAGCCGGGCAGTAGTGGCGCACACCTTTGATCCCAGCACTTGGGAGGCAGAGGCAGAAGGATCTCTGAGTTCAAGGCCAGCCTAGAGCAAGTTCCAGGACAGCCAGGGCTACACAGAGAATCCCTCCCTGTCCCAGAAAACAAACAAACAAAAAAAGGGAATTGACCTTGAGGTCAATTCTTAGCAGTCGCCATCTGTAATGGGATCTGATGCCCTTTGCAGGCATACATGCAATTAAAGCATTCATAAATTGCTACGAAACTCAAGATAGCCTTGAACCATCAACCCTCCTGTCTCACCTCAGACTACCCCAGCTTAGACTCTAAGTGTATTAATGTGTACCACTACTGACAGATATTCCAGGATTTTGATTCCCACAAGAATTTACAGCCCGTAGACCCAGAAGATGGCAGCAGATGACTGTGAGGCCACCTGAATCCAGGTCACACTGCCTCCTGCCCATTTCTGAAGCTGCTCAATGTGTCACAGTGTGACTGGGGCGGGAAGGCCGAAATGGATGGCTCACCATAGCTCACAGACAAGGATCCCACCTACAACTCAGAGACTGTCTCACCTTGGCTGGCCTGAAACTTGCTATATAGATCAGGGTAGCCTTGAACTCAGAGATCCACCTGCCTCTGACACCATGTGCTGGGACTAAAGGTGTGTGCCACCATGCATGTCAAAACATGGTGGTTCCCATGCTGAGTTTTATTCCCAGAACACAGATGCCTCCACCTCACTGGCCTGACACCTACTGTTCATAGGTGAATATGTAGCTTTCTTCTCCCTCCCAAATCAGCAAGATGGTGGCAAAAGGGCTGATGCTTACGTGTCATAGATGTGGATGTTTGCTGGGATGGCACTAATGAACCCAACCAGTTTCCGACTTGAGACCACTCGAACCCCGCAGTGCCACTGTGGGAGCCAACCAGGTGGCCGGAGAGCCCTGGAACAAAGATTCGGACAGGAGCTGTGGTAGGGCTTACAGCAGGCTGCAGAGCTGTGCAGCCTCCAGAGCCGTGTTCAGTTCTGACCTGGTACTAACACCTGGGGGTTACATTCTCTTAGGGACCAAGACTTCCTCCATACCGAGAGAATCAAGCCATAGCCATTTCTCACAAGTATCTTTTTCTTTGTCCTGCTGGAGACAGGACAGCCTTGCACATATATTCTAGGCACATTCTTTGGCTCCTTTGATTTCCTAGCCTCCAGAACCATGAGAAACACCCCAGCCTTTATTATTATTTTTTATTTTTTATTTTTTGACACAAGGTTCTTTGTGTACCCTGGGCTAGCCCTCAAACTTGTGGTCATCCTGGTTTTGCCTTATAAATATAGCCCTATGCTAGGTTCTGTTTTTTTGTTTTGTTTTTTTCTGGTTTTTCTTTTTTTTTTTTTTTTATTTTTTTGCTTTTTAAAAACAGATTTATCTATCATGTACACAGTATTCTGCCTGCATGTACACCTACACAGCAGAAGAGGGCACCAGATCCTGTTATAGATGGTTGTAAGCTACCATGTGGTTGCTGGGAATTGAACTCAGGACCTTTGAAAGAGCAGCCAGTACTCTTAACCTCTGAGCCATCTCTCCAGCCTCTTTTTCTGGTTTTTCAAGACAGTTTTTCTGTGTAGCCTTGGCTATCCTGGACTCGCTCTGTAGACCAGGCTGGCCTCGAACTCACAGAGATCAGCCTGCCTCTGTCTCCCTGAGTGCTGGGAGTACAGGTGTGTGCCACCGCACCTGGTGAGTATTTCTGTTTTTTGGAAGAAGGCTTTTACTAGGTAGCCTCAGCTGGCCTTAACCACATAGAGATCTGCCTGTTTCTACCTCTGGAGAGCCAGCTTTATAGGAGTATGCCACCATGCCCAGTCCTCATGCTCATCTCAGAGCTTCAGCTAGAGGCTCCATGCGGAAGGCCAGAGTCTTCTGGTTAGGAACTAACTGTGGAAACCCTAGGCTCTGCCACCGGCCTTTCAGCATCTCCCCTCTTTCAGCTTTTCCCTATTCACTGGGGTGATGGCGCTCCACTTCAGCCTCACACCTCTGCCTTCTTGTTCCATGTAGCCCAGGCTGGTAGATGGCTTGTCCAGGATGGGCTGTATGTGCGCATGCTCACTGACTGGAGAGTAAAGAACATTTCTTTCAAATCTTAGGTCTCATCTGCCCTCTCCCCTTGCAGAGGTCACCACACAGTAGAGGATCTTCTCTCTTAGGCACTGCCTCTTACGTCTCCCTCAACCAGTCTATTTTAAGGAAGGTTTCCATTCTAAGCACCACTTAAAGCAAATCTCCAGATGCACCAACTCAAGCACACAGCAATTTGCCACTCGAAGGCTCTTGGGAAGAAGAACTCCGGGTTGTCTTGTGGTTCTGCTGCCTGCTTTGCCCTTAAAACGAGAAGAGATCTTGCAGGGTGGAGACCAGGATATTACCAGACACTAAACCTTCGGCTCCTTTGATTTCCTAGCCTCCAGAACCATGAGAAATAAATTCCTAAGGCTTACAAGTTAAATAAAGTTATAATGAAGACACCCTCCCAACTTACCACAAAAGGAACTCTGGGGAGTAATCAAATCGGAACATGTTATCATCATCTTCCACATAGTTCTCATTCAGGAGGGTGTATAGTTCTTTCAGCTGCAGAGAAATAAGAAATGCTCACTGATGCATATTGATGGCCAACTCCAATCCCCTGCAACCCCAAGATTTAGAGGGCAAGGCAAACTCCCTCAAAGTCAAAACCAGCTCAAGTCTCACAGACCTGTTCCATTCCAGGCATGGCAAGGACTCTTTCGGAACAAGTACCTTTGGCTGCAATAAGAGAAGGAACCACTAGGGGGCAGAGTCTCACTAGTACACATCTAGACTATCATCTAACTGGATTACTCGGATCCATTAGAGGAAGCTTCCTGTTTTCTGTGAACATGCTTTGAAGAAGTGTTTTTGGGGGCTGGTCATGAAATGACTTACTTCCAAGACATCACTGCCATTATTTTTTCATGAAATATATTCTTTTCTTATTAGGAATTTTAAAAAAATGTATTTTGGTGTTTTGCCTGCATGTATGTCTGTGTGAGGGTGTCAGACAGACGTGAGCTGCCATGTGGCTAGTGGAAATTGAACCCGGGTCCTCTGAAAGAGCAGCCAGTGCTCTTAGCCACTGAGCCGTCTCTCCAGTCCCTCACTGCTATACTTAAAAAAAAAAAAAAAAGGTTGGCTTTTTTCTAGGCCAAAAGACTTCTGTCCTTTTTCTGCCTTCTCAGTTGTCTCCATCAGCTGGTCCAAGAAGGTAAAAGCACTTACAAGTCTCATGACCTGAGTTTAGTCCCTGGGACTCACACAAAGGTGGGAGAACTGACTTCACAAAGTTGCCCTCTGACCCCCACAGGCATGCTACGGCACACAGGTGTTTTCCCTCTTCTTTCCCAATCTTCTACCCGGCCCACCCCCCAACAAAAGTTAAAGAAAAAAATCTGTTCCTAATGCAGGAATGGCGGAGCTGCCAATCAACAGTCCTCGGCAGTTTGAGCTGAGAGGATCACCAGAGCCCAGAGCTGGGGGGGGAGGGAAGAAGACGCTATTTACATTTTCATCATCCTTTACAGAGGAAAAAAAATTCTAAATTCCCAAATTCCTGATGTCAAAACCAGTGTGGTGATGCATGCCTGCAATCTTAGCACTCAGGGAAGTGAGGCAGGACATTTGAATTTGACTCAAGTTCAAGGCCAGCCAGGGTTACATAATAAGACTCCGTCTCCAAGGGAAAAAGAAAGTGGTGGGAGAGTAAGCGGCCCAGTTGGTGGAGTGCTTGTCTACTTGCCCAGTGCACACAGAGCTCTGGGTTCAGCCCCTAGTCCCACACAATCAGGTGCTGGTGACACACACCTGTGATACCAGCACATCTACTTAAAAAGCAAACCCCAAAAAAGTGCTAGGCGGGCTGGTGCATCGCTCTAATCCCAGCACTTGGAGAGGAGACGGAGCGCCCTTCAAGAACACCCTGGTCTATATAGCAAGTTCCAGGCCTGCTGGCACCTCAGAGTGAGACCCTGCTCAGAAACCAAACCAAACAAGAGCCAAACATATGATGCACCCTCGCAGGCAGGTACGTGTTCCCCTTACACACACACTGAGAATAAAAACCAGGAGCTGGAGAGGTGGCTCAGTGGTAAGAGTGTTTCCTACTCTTCCAGAGGACCCGGGTTCACTTCCCAACACCCAGATCAGGCATTCACAAGCATCTATAACGGTAGCTCCAGCGGACCCAGTGCCACTGGCCTCATGCATTGTGCTGGTTAGTTCTAGACATAGCTAGGGAGAGGGAACACTGAGAAAATGCCTCCATAAAGAGTAGATGGTTTCTGCCTGACTCCTCGTCAGTTGTAGAGCGTGAGCTGAGAGTTGTGAGGTGTTTTATCACAGTAACAAAAGCCCTTACTCAGACACTCACACACCCGCATGCAAACTCATGTTAAACATAATAATAAAAAGAGGCACCTAGCTGGGGTTGAGGCTCCGTGTTCAGAGTGCATTCATGATGGGGGTGGGGGGAGTGGGGGGGTGCTATGTATCCTAATGTTAATTATTTGTTCCCAGAGGTCTCCTTGCTCTCTTTTACAAGCAGACACTCACACACCCAAGATTACGTTCATTGTAACTCTTGCCTCCCAAATTATCCCAGATTGGATAATAAAACCACTGACACTGGCTGAGTGGGGGGGGGGGCAGAGCAAAAGATGTGTTTTTTGGGGGTCAAGAGGGAAACCACAAGGAGAGAGATGAAGGAGGGAGGAGAGAGAGATTGCAGAGAAGATAATGACTGAATTAGAGACTTTGGAAGGTGAAGGTAAGCTGACAGCAGGGAAGTAGAGTAGATGCTGTGCTCAGCTCTGTGTTTAGCTTTCGAATCAATCGTAAGTCTCCATGTGTGACTATCTGGGGAAAATTGCTGATACAGGAATAACTAAGCTTTATTAATAACATGGACGAATATTGATTATTAGTATTCACCAACACATTCACAAGACCTGGACCATTATTAAAAATGAAAGAGGCACTGGGTAGCCATTAAGGAAAGGTGAGGAGGGAAGGAGAGACACCTCAGCAGCCCAGATCACAAATCAAGACACAGAGAAGAAACCAGGCTGCTTCTTAGGAGGCAGAGGCAGGTGGACAGCCTAGTCTAGATAGTGAGACCCTGGACAGCCGGGGCTACATAACAGAGAGGCCTTACCTCAAAAAACAGAACAAACAAAAGCAAAAACAATGACAAAGGAACAAACAAACAAACAAATAAATGGAAAGACTCCACAATAGGGAACTTCGGAAGGGCAACTTCCAGCCTTAGGAGCATGATGCTACCTGCTGGTGGAGGAGCCTGGGGCATGCCCCAGGCTGGGGGGATATTGGATGAGGCTTGTTCAGCTCGCTGTGGCTCATCTCCTAAGAGTCCTGTCCCGCCTGCAAGCCGGGCCTACTCACCACACCACGGTCTCCCAGGTCCAAGGCGTCCCACGTGAAGCCCTGAGGTAGGGTGTAGGGCTCTTGGCGAATGTTGTCCTTGTCAGGTTCCACAGGGCCATGGGTGTTGACTACCTCGCCTAGAAGAAGAGCACAGCCAGAAGTCTACTGTCTGCCCGCAGCACAGGTGAGGGGAGGCTCACTGAAAACACTCGCCGGAGGGTTGGCGATGAGGCTCAGTTGGTGGAGTGGCTGCCTGGCTTGTACAAAGGCCTGGGCGTGATTCCCAGCACTAAATAACCTGGGCAGAGCGGCACACACCTGTAATGGCAGCACTCGTGAGGCAGAAGGACCAGGAGCCAAGTCATCTCCCACTATGCAGTGGGCTTCAGGCCAGTCTGGGCAACATGACAGCCTTGGTCCCTAGGAACCCTGCAGCTCAAGAACACTCTACGATTGGCAACTGCAATGTCTCTCCAGTCACCCCTGGTCCCTAGCTGAGGGCCAACATACAGCAAAACCTCAAAATAATCTCTGGGATCCAAGGTGGCTCATTTGTGGAAACCCTTCTAACTCTCTCCTGGGCTCCTGAATGACAAATACTCATCCTAGCTCATCTGGCTTCCCCTTCCTGGCTGATGTAGGGTGTCATCACGTTGTAGCCCAGGCACCCTTCCCTGACCTGAGGAGATTTCTAAGGTTGCACAAGGCTGCCTTTGTGTCAAGAGCAGAAACAATGTACTGGGCTCACTCCTCAGTCAGGTGATGGCTCTAGGAGCCAGGCTCTCAGCCTTCTAGCCTCAGCATCCAGCCCTGTGGGCCAGCTAAGTGCCAGGTCAGGGCCTCAGTGCTGCCTTCATGCCAGGAAGTCTCCCCCTGACACAAGCCCTCCTCTGCGGGAGAGCTTGGGAGCTGAGATGAAGGGGAGGAACTGAAACCAGATGGAGCAGGAGAGGAAAGCCAGGCAGTCACTAAGTTCCCTCCCTAAACAGGCTTTGTCATTTTCTGTTTTGTTTTGTTTTGTTTTTTCCCCCAAGATAGGAGACTACTAAGTAGCCCAGGCTGACCTTGTGCTCACAGCAATCCTCCTGTCTTAGCCCCCATGCTGGATTACGGGTACGGACCAGACCCAAGCCCTCCAAGCACTTTTAAGCAACTATCTTCTAATTGTCCCCAGCCACTTACTTCCATGTTGGAGGGGCCCTGCTCAGCAGAGCAGCCTCCTCCCCGCCTGTGCAAAGCCAAGAGCAGCATAAGGTAGAAGACAGGTTACAAGCCCCAGAGGGACAGATGAAGCTGAGTGGGGAAAATCCTGCTCCCCTCAACCAGATAAGAAGAGAGAGTAGCTAGACAGATCTGAAGGCTCATCCAGGGCACGTGACAAACGTCACACAGACCAAACCTTCGGAAACTTGGAGTCATAACCTGCACTTGCGTAAGTCAAAGTGTGAGGGTGTCAAGAAAAATTTGGCAATAGTAAATGGTTTTGAACACACATGCCAAAAACAAATTGAAAATTAAACGTGGGCTGGAGAGATGGCTCAGAGGTTAAGAGCATTGGCTGCTGAGTTCAATTCCCAGCAACCACCTGGTGGCTCATAATCATCAATAATGAGATCTGGTGCCTCTGCTGATGTGCAGGCAGAACACTGTGTATATAATAAATAAAAATTAAGAGAAAAGAAAGAAAATTAACCGTGTACCAAATCTGAGGTATTTTGGGCAGTGTCATGTGACTTCACTGTAGCTTTGGCTCTGAGCACACATGGGCATGTTGCACTGTGCATGCCAACAAGCTGTGAAACATCAATGAACTCTAAGATACCTTCGTTCAGATCAAGGCTACTGGTGAGTAGGAGATGGCTTAGAGATTGAACACTGCTGCTCTTCCAGACTCCAAAATGTCATGTGGCTCATAACTGACCCGTAAGGGGATGTGGTACATGGCACCCTCTTCTAGCCTCTGAGAGCAAACACATACCTAACATACACACACAGGCACTGGCACATAAAATTTTAAACTAATTTATTTTTTATGTGTATGAGTGTTTTGCCTGCATGCGTGTGTACGCACCATATGTGTGCCTGACGCCAATGAAGGTCAGCAGAACGGGTCAGATCTCCTGGAACTGGAGTTATAGGTGGGTGCCAGCCACCACATAGTGCTTAGAACCGAACCTGGGTTCTCTGCAAGAACAAGCATTCCTAACCGCTGAGTCATTTCTCCAGCCCTCACTAAACTAAAAACTAAAACAGGGCTGGAGGGCTGGCTCAGCAGCTGAGAGCACGCTGCTCTTCCGGAGGACCCTGCTTCAATTCCCAGTGGATCCCACTCAGTCGCGCAGACATGTATGTATGCTAAATGTACATGAAAATAAATAATTTTTTAAAAACTAAAACTAAATCATTCGACAAATTTTGTTTTATACTAGAGGCATATGTTGGGGGCTGGTCTGGCCACTGTGAATTCAGATGCTGAATTCTGGGCCCTGAGATCTAGTAACAGTCTGGAAGTGGGCACTGTCACACACATTGACCAATGCTGTTTACACTTTGCTCCCCAAATGTCTTCGGGTGGCTAATAAAGAAGCTGGATAGCCTATAGCTAGGCAACAGAGGACAGCAGGCGGAACTTCCCAGTCCCAGTCTTGGGGTCTCAGGTAGGAACCACGAGGTAGGGAGACAGGAAGGAAGAGGAGGAAGAGAAAAGCAGTGGCAATTAAGAACTGACCTTACGGAGCACAAACAGCCCAGGCAGGACAAGTATGGCATGTAAATCAGGGCACATGGCCAGAAAACAGCTAGCCTAGCTTAGATGGGTTGCAATAGATCATAGCTGCCCAGTTATTGAGCCTAAAGCTTATTAATAAATCAAATGTCTCTGTGTGATTTATTTGGGAGCTAGAGTTTGTGAATAGAAAAAAAAACAAAAAACAAAAACACAAAACTAAAATATAAACTCTCCTTACAGGTATATGCCCATGCCCAGCAGGACTTAGTTCTTTGTTGTTGTTTTGAGACAGGGTTTCTCTGTGTAGCCCTGGCTCTCTTAGAGCTCACTCTGTTGACCAGGTTGGCCTCAAACCCAGAGATGCCTCTCCAATGCGCTCAAATGCTGGGATTAAGGGCATGTGCTCCCATAGCTGGCTAGTGTCACTTTATAACTGCTGACCCTTCATAACACAGACCACTTAAGTATGCTCCCCATCTCTGCAGACAAATGCCGTCACTTACACTTGATGTCACAGCACATGTTTTGTTTGCTGGAGAGATGGCTCAGCAGTTAAGCAGACATGCTGCAGAGGGCCCACATGGAGGGCCCACACTCATTCCTAGCACAGTACTGGCTAATAATACCTGTTGTTTTGGGTCTGGACTCACAGGTACAGATATGTGTATGTGTATCCACACACATATACATATTTTAAAAAATAATAAATATTTTAAATATAGAAAATTTTCTTCCCCAGCTACATACTTATGAAACAAGGATTGGGCCCCCAATGGTCCCAGGAGCAAAGCCCAGTCACTCATGAGACCTTTGTCCACAGAGGCTCTGAGTCTTCGTGCCCAGCTCAGTGGCTTCGGCCTACCAGACGTTTCACACAGCAGCATGTGCAGACTTTTCTGGAATACTTTTGGGATTTCTATTTGACCAATCCCTTCACAAGTCTATCATAGCATTTTCTAGTTTAGTTTAGGTTTTTGTTGTTTTTTTTGGGGGGTGGGGTGGGGGGGGAACGACGACAGGGTCTCACTATATATGTCTAGCTGGACTGAAACTCCCCTTGTAGACCAGGCTAGCCTCAAACACAGAGATCCACTTGTTTTCTGCCTCCAGGTGTGGGAAGTAAAGGTGTGTGCCACCACTCCTGTCTTCACTATGGCTTTTATTTATATATATATATATATATATATAATTTTTTAATAACTTTATTTAATACTTTATTTCATTTTATGTACATTAGTGTGAAGGTATCAGATCCCTTGGAATTGGGGTTACAGACAGTTGTGAGCTGACATGTGGTTGCTGGGAATTGAACCCAGGTCCTTTGGAAGAACAGACAGGGCTTTTAACCACTGAGCCATCTCTCCAGCCCCCTTCACTATGGCTTGTAAGGGCACCTGATGAAGCACATATAGCACTCTGGGAGTTGAGCATGACTGCTGTTTGAACTCAGTAAGCATGTATTAACTGAGAGAAAAGTGGACGATGCTGGAAACGCCTCCCATTCCAAAGTTCACATTTGTCTACACAGACGAAGCAGTCTTTCTAAGTGGGAAGAGATACCCATGGGCAGACGTGCCCGCTCACCATGTACTAAGAACTGTTCTCTGTAGATTCACTTAAGAAGATGATGGACTAAAAAGAATCATTTGTTCTGTGTGTGCCGCTGTGAAATGATAAGGTCTCTGAACAACAGTCTTAGATGCTCCTTTTAAAGACGATCCTCTAGTAAAAACTACCAAAGAACTCTAGGACCTTATGGCCCTCCCCCACAAAACTCCCACAGAAGCGCAGTAAAGGCACATTCCTTGCTCTCACCTGGGAAAGGAAATACATACCCAATTTGGGGACTGGCTGTGTATCCCAGAACTGGTAGCTTCGCTTGCTGGCTTCCTCCATAGTTTTGGCAGGTCCCTGACCCACCGAGAACAGCTCAATGGCCTTCTGTATTTCCTGGATCCTCTCTGCTGGCAGAGAGTTCATCTGGGCAAGACAGTTGGAGAAAGAAAAGGCCCACTGTGTTATCAAGACTTCCAGTTCATTGTGAGTTCAAGAGCTGGCGAGGCTGCGTGCGGTGAAGCTCGCCTGTAATCCTAGGAAGCAGAGGCAGGTAAATCTCTGGGAGCTGGCTTGGCTTACACAGAGAGCTCCAGGCCAAACACAGTGAGACAGTGGAACCCTGCCTCTCACACACAGACTTAGCTTGGTACAGGAGCACACATGTGTAATCCTAGCTCTCAGCAGGTAGAGACGCAGGAGGATTAGAAGTTTGAGGACAACCTTCGCTACATGAAACCCTGTATCAAAAAAAAAAAAAAAAAAAAAGGTTCAGCTGGGTGCAGTGGTGCATGTCTGTAATCCCAGCACTCTAGGAGGCAGAACCAGGCAGATCACTGTGAGTTCAAGGCCAGCCTGGTCTACTAAGGGTGTTCAGGACATTTAAGGCTACACAGAGAAACCCTGTTGAGAAAGAGAGAAAAATCAGAGCTACAAGAGAGCCCAGTTGGTAAAGTGCTTGCTGCTCCAGCATGAGGGCCTATGTTTGATCTCTAGCATCAACTTAAAAAAAAAAAGTTGGAGAAAAAGAGGAGCTGAGAACTGTAACAGGTAGGCGTGGTACACGTGCCTCCCAGACATGAATAAGCAATGTATGTCCACATGTACACCTACACCCACACACAGCAAAATGGGGGGCTGGCGGTGTAGCTTAGTGACAGAGTACTTGCCTTGCCTTGAATATGCAAGACACTGGGTTCAAGCCCTAAGATCACAAAAAGAAAACATAGAACAAAAAAAAAAAAAAGAGAAAAAAGAAAAGAAAAGAAACCTTGATTGCCTATTATTCTACAAGTTCTTCTTTAAAAATTACGAATTAGTCAGGCATCTTCTATGTGTGGCGGTCAGAGAATAACTTTCAGAGTTGGACCCCACTGTGTGGGTCTAGGGGATTGAAACCAGATCATAGGGCTTGGCTGCAAGGAACTTACGATCCCGGAGATGGAGATCAAGAGCCACTGCTATACGCAGAGCACACATGTGCCATGTGCACCCAGAATTCTGCGTGCGCCGTGTTTGAGAGTCGGGGCTAACCTGCAGAGTCTCTTAAGGTACCGTGAGCAATTTCATCACCAAGGTCTAGAGCACAGAGGACAAACAGCCCTGGGCTGCATTCCATCTTTAAATAATACAAGTGGAGATGATCTATTCCTTTACAATTACCCCAAAACTCATCAGTCATAGGAAAACATATCCTTGTTACCTTCACAGGCTGATCCTGGGTTGAATCTGTGTCATTGCTTTTCTCTTTCTTCTTCTTTTGTTTCTTTTTCTTCTTTTTGGCTCCGGTGTCATTGGCTGGACTCAAGCCACTGTAAGACAAAGTAAACACTGATGGAGCCTCGAAAAAGAAACAACAACAACAAAAACCAAATGCTTTCAACTACACTGACAAAAGGCCTTTCTGTAGAGCAGACCTCCGTTAATCAAGCCCGCTGGCTTCAGAAGCAGACTGGAGACTCCAGTTCCCAGAAGGGGCGTTTGGAGGGCATTAGCAAGCATACCTCCCCTCTCCGCTTCCACCCCTCAGCTCCTCAGGAGACACTGTGCAAAGGCAGGTCCTAGTTATGTCAAAGGGCCTTTTCTGTTCTTGGTTTCATTCATTCATTCAGGCATGAACGTATGTATGTACTCACTGACAGTTTCAAGCTGGCCCCCAACAATGACTTAACTTTTGATCCTCCTGCTTCCACCCGGAGAGTGCTGAGCTTACAGGCGTTCCTCCACCTGGTTTATGGGGCTCAACCCCGAGCTTCTTGCATGCAAAGTAAACATTCTACCAACCGAGTCACATTCCCAGTCCTTTCTTCTTCTTCTTCTTTTTTTTTTTTTCTAAGACAGGATTTCTGGCTCAGTACCCAGTATGTATCTTGGGCTGGCCTTGAATTTATGGCAACCCTCCTGCCTCAGCCTCTTAGGAGCTGTGATGGCAGTTACAAGCCACCACAACCTTTTTTGAGGAGGTGAGGGGGATATGTACTTATTTCTTTAGGTTGTCAGGCTGCACTAAAGACAATGGCATCTCCTAACACCACGTTGGCACCACCGCTTCCTTGTGGCTCTAAACTGAAAAGGGCAGCCCAAAGAGTAATAGTCTTTTGGGAACCCTTTGCCCTGACTTCTCCAAGTGAACTGTGTTTGCTGGGATCCTCTAAGTAGACATAAAGCACAAAAAGAGTTTGACATTACTGCAGTCCATGCCCAAAAGGGCCAATAAAGACAAGTACCTGAATTACACACTGGGCAGCAAGACCTTAAGTGGTCAGTAATGGCAAACCCATCAAACTAGGAATCTTGGGAAAATTCAACCACACTAGTCTCACATAGCTACTTTTGCCACAGACAGATGAAAACTCTTTGTGTGGAAGCAGTAAGGGAACTTCCTCATGCTGCTTTCCGTCAGTAAGACATGGCAAAAACAGTTTCCTAGCTACGTTAACATGTTAAAATGAGGCCAGGCGTGCTGTCACAGCCCTTGGGAGGCTGCGGTAAGCACACCATCAAACAGACATGGTGGTGCACATCTTCAATCTTGACATACAGGAGGCGGAGGCAAGAAGTAGGTGGATCTCTGGGAGCTCAAAGTTAACCTTGTCTACACGGCATAGCAAGTTCCAGACCAGCAAGGGCTACACTGCAAAACCTTGGCTTTACAAAACAAAAGAAAGAAACAAAGGAAAAACAAGACATGGTGGCTCCTGAGTCCCAGGCCAGTCTGGAGGACAACACAGAGAGTTTTAGGCTAGCTACAGTGTAGAACACTGTTTAAAACAAAAAAAAATTGTTTTTTTTTTAATTTAAAAGAGGAAAAAAATGGTACTTAAAGGTTTCAAAGTGTTTTGCGGTTATTTGAATATTAATGCCACCTTACAGCAACTGATAAGATGCTATCAATGGTGGTAAGTACACAAACACAAAGAGAAAATGACCTGTTATCACACACTTCCATTTCTTGGTCTGAGGCTAGCCTAGCCTGCTTGCCTAGCCTGCTCCAGACAACAGGTTTAATCGCCAGTACTGGAGTAAAAGGCGGTGGAGATGGATCTGGCAGACAAAGACTGCTGTCTCTTTATATGCAGACTCTTCAGATTTATCTCCTGTGGCTCTAGGCGACTATAAAAGGGTTATGAAACCAGGGAGCCATAGGGGCTGGTGATTCTCTGCCTTAGACGAGCATATGGTCATCAAGTCTGGACACAAATGCACCTAATGAGTATTCTATTAATGAGACCCAGAAGGCACAGCACAGAGGGGGGACCGTGACATTCAGAGATGGAAAAGGCAAACTCCTTAAAACCAGATGCTCAGTTAATCTTCCAAGGCCACAGCAAAGAACAGGAGCCGTAGTTACTCATGACCTCAGATAACTCCCTCTTAATAACTTATCTTTTTATCCAATATAGTCCCACTTAGAGCCTATCACAACTACTCTGTGGTCTTATTTCAGAGGTACTCTCTTTTCAGTCTCAGGATTATGTAAAGGTTAAATAAAAATCTTGAAAGGTTAAATAAAATCCAGTTTATGTGTTTTATTCCGGTTTATAGAATGAATTATCAGGGTCTTGTGTATGAATTACCACATAAATAATTTTTATTTAATTTTTTGCAAAAAGAATGAAAAGGAGAAATGAATGCTGCATCCAGACGTGGTGTCTCATCTTTGGGATCTTTGCGGGATCACTGCCGCAAGCTGAAGGTCATCCTGGTCTACATCATCCCAGGCTAGCCAGGCTGCACTGCAAGACTATGTCTCAAAACCACTAACAAACAGCCATGAAAAGAGGATGCAGCCTGTTAGTTAACCAGCTGGGTGCTTACTAAACACGGCCTTACACGGTAATAAATAACCTCTCTCAAACAGAGTGCGCAAATCACTACGGAATGTATTTCTTGGCTGAGCACGGTGGCACAAGTTCCTGGGGGGGGGGGGCGGCGGAAGGTCATTAACTTTGTGGCCATCTTGGGCTACAGAGTGAATGCCAAGCCAGCCAGTACTACATAGTGAAACTGTCAAGAAAAGAAAGATGGTCAGTCAGTCCACCTCCTCGGCTTCTTCAGAAGAGACACCCTGAATCCCATTTCTGTGGAAAGATCACAGGCTATGTACTCTTGCTCTGGTTTTGGTGGTAAGTTGGTTTATTCTGTTCTGAGACAAAGTCTCTCTCTATAGGCAAGGTTGGTCTTCAGTTCGAAGAGATCTTCCCGCCTCTACCTCTTAAGTACCAGGACAAAGGTATGTACCAGCACACCTGACTTTACGGTTTTGTTTGTTTGTTTGCTTTTGGAGACAGGGTTTCTCTGTGTAGCCTTGGCTGTCCTGGACTCACTTTATAGACCAGGCTGGCCTTGAACTCAAGAGATCTACCTGCCTCTGCCTCCCCGAGTGTGGGGATTACAGGTGTGCACCCCTGCACCTGACTGTGGCTTTATGTGTTAATGTCATCATTCATTGTACTGAGGTATCAGTACAATGCGAACACGTGAGATTGCTGTGCTCTTACTGACAACAGCCCCAAAAGGAAGAAAACCAATCGGGAGATACCAAAGACTCTCTAGTACCATTCAAGGCCATTATAATAACTGATTCATAGGACACCAAGCACAGAGGCATGGAGAAGGCAGCTGCCGGGAGAGCGGGAAACTGAGCGAGGTGATGCAGTCCCACGCTGCTTGGGGGATGAGACGAGACTACCTGAACCCCGGGGTTTTGGGGCCAGGGTCTCGGTTGACTATTCCAGTGCATGTCGGAATTCAGCAAACCGAAACAGAAATCTCTCATAAATACAAGCCAGAGGCTGAGCAGAGGTACACACTTAGTATAGCAAAGCAAAGCTTCACTCGGTCCTTTCCGTCCAAAACACAGAGCAGATGCTTGAGTGAACTCTGTCCTTGGGAGGCAGGGAGTGTCTGTTATGAGAACTGAGGTAGGTGTTCACACAGAAAGGCTACTGGTCTGTACGTGTAAGAGTTTTGTCTGCGTGTGTTTGTATACCCCAGGCATGCGCCTGGTGCCTGTGGAAGTGAGAGGAGGGTGGCAGATACCCTGGAACTGGAATTATGGATGGCTTGAGCCAACATGTAGGTGTTGGGAACTGAACCAGAGCCCTCTGCAAGCAGCAAGTGCTGTTAACCTATGAGCCATCCCACCAGCCCACTGATCGTACTGTAAAGCAAAGCTGACCAAGTTAAATCAGGCCCACATCTTTATTCCTAGCATTTGGGAGGCAGAGGCAGGAGGATCCAGGACAGCCAGGGGTACAGAGAGAGACCCTGTCTTGGGGTGGGGGTGGGGGAATATCAGTAAGTAACCCAGCAAGTGTAGGATGAATTGGAAGAATGACAGATCCAGGGCAGGGAAGAAAAGCAATTAGGAAAGGATATCTTCAGAGCTGTTGAGATGGCTTAGCAAGGGAAAGTCCCTGCAGTACAAGCCAGGCACTGAATCCAACCCCAGAGATTCATGTGAGGGCGGGAGGAGAACCAGCTCAACGCTGTCTTCTGATCTACACACACACTGTGGCCATGTGTGAGCTAGGGTCTCACACTGCAGCCCAGGCTGATTTTGAACTCAGCCACTGGAGTACTATGACTATATGTATGAACCACCACAGTCAACTAGAAATGTCTTTAAAACAAAACAAAAATGGCTTCTCTGTACAGCCCTGGCTGTCCTGGAACTCCCTGTGTAGACCACACTGGCCTCAAACTCACAGAGATCTGGCTGCCTCTGCCTCCTGAGTGCTGGATTAAAAGACGTGTGCCACCACACCCAACAGAAATGTCATTTTAAAATAAAGGCTCTAAATTTTAAATTCAAACACACAAGAAATCTTATGGATGCTCTTGTACAAAATCAGGGCAGGAGGAGGAGATGGCAAATGAGCCTCTGTGCTTCTGAAATAGAACTGTGCCGGCTGTGTGTGGGTGGGAGGGAAGGGCAAGCTGACAGATGAGCAGAAGGAGCACACAACTTCCTGACAACACGAGTCTATAACACAGGCCCCTCTCCCTCTTACAGGATGACACACACTCAGATGTGTGTGCTAAAAACTAAAACCTATCATGGGAGAGGGGGCATTGAACCTTCACCCTTGCAAGGGATCTCACAGCAGTCTGCCTTAACCTGTTGCTTGCAGGAAACTACGTGAGGCAACTTGGTCACCAACTAGCCAACCAGTACCAAGGAACAACCAACCTGGAACAAGCTACTCTCTAAAGATGCGGGGACCCCTTCCCCAATGTTACCATCTCATCTCCTAGAGCAGTGGTTCTCAACCTTCCTAGTGCTGAGACCTTTTAATGCACTTCTTCATGTTGTAGTGACCTCGAACCATAAAATCAAATCATTGCTACTTCATAATCGTTATTTTGTTACTGTTATGAACTGTGAAGTAAATCTCTGATATCTGGGATGTCTGATATGAGACCTGGAGATGGAGAAACACTGCCCCGCAAGGATGTATCTGGGAAGCCCCCAAAGCCATGTTATTATCTGTCTTCTCATGCCAGGCCCAGGAACGAAGCTTCAGTGTACAAGAGCAGGTGTTGGGGGTGCCAAGGAGAGGCAGGCATGGTGCCACATGCCGACAGTGGCAGCAGCAGGGATGCCAAGGCAGGAAGACGGAGAGTTCCAGGTCAGTTCGTGCTGCATGTGGAGGACGAGCCACGTTTTATTCTGACAGCCTGTCTCTGACTCCTCCAATTCTCACTGACATCTGCTTTAAAATTACAATCTCCTAAAAAGTATATACATATAATTATTTACAGAAAATGATGGGTTTCTTTCTTTATCTCCCAATGACTTTAAAAATGCTCTGAGCACGGGGGCCACATCACATGGCTGTTTCCCACAGCCCCTCCTATTACACTGCATACACAGCTAGTTCAACAGTTTTATGCTTGCCTGATGCTTTCTAGGCACAATGGACTAAAATAAAATTCAGAAAAGCTGCAGCCCAAAAGAGGTCAGTGAAACCTATCTAGTGCTGTTTCCACAGCCAGCTGTGCCAACATTCTGAGAAAGCAGTGAAGTGCTGTGCTCTTCTGTGCCTTGGTTGGGATTTTCAAAAACCAACTTCCTTACTCCTGGCCACTGCCCGCCCTCAGGCCATGACCCATTTCTGAGGTCAAAGCAGACAGCGCCACTGGCACTATTCAAATGGTGCTGTCTGCAACATAGAACGCAGGTTTAGGAGAACAAAGTTCAGAAGGTAAAATCTGCAATTTTTGCTCACTGATTTCCTTCTTTTGTCTTGTTTGCAATGGGAACTCACCGTGGATAACCTTGTTCAAGATTCTCCTATGCTAGCCAGCCTCTTGTGTACCAGGGCATGAGGCTCTCTTTCTTTCTCTTTCTTTTTTTGACACAGGGTCTCACTATAAGGCCCTGGATGTCCTGGAACTCATCATGGTGACCAGGCTGGCCTCAAACCCACAGAGATCTGTCTGTCTTTGCCTCTCAAGTGATGGGATTAAAGGCCTATAAGACATACTCAGCTTTAATTTCCTTAACTTTTATGTGTATGTTTGTACATAAAGTGACCTCACAGACCAGAGAATCACCGGAACGGTTAGAAGGCTCCTGACGTGCATGCTGGAACCGAACTCGGGTCCTCTGGAAGAGCAGGACAAGCTTTTGACGCTGAGCCCCGACTCCAGCCCCCTATGCTCTCCGTCTCTGAAAGCTAAAGCTATTCTTGAGACTATAGTGCAAGTTTTCCACAGAAAGGTACCAAAATAAATCCTGACCTCTAGTGATGATTTCGACATCAGGAGAGCCTTTTGCAAATGAAGGTTCCCTCAGGGGTGTGACACAGCCACCAGCCATCCTCACAAAGCCGAGACATTTAGAAGTCACTCAGGAGGGGGCCAGGTGGCACCAGCCAGTGTCCGCTGCAGTCTCTGCTCTGATGTGGCTGCTGGGTCACTGGACACCACCCCCAAACTCCAATACCCCCACCAATTAGTTAGACCGGATGGCTCAAGGGAAAATGGCTGCTGCTAAGCCTGGTCACCGGAGGCTGAACCCAGGGTCTACACGGTGGAATGGATGAACTGACTCCCTTTATGATGTCCCCTGACATCCACAAGGGCACTGCCACACTGGAGTGCATTCTCAAATATGCAAAATTTTAAAAGTGCGAAAAGAAAAAAGCTTGCTTATGAATCCTGAAGTATCATGGCCCCAGAGGCACTAGAAGGCTACACAGGCAGAACTGCAGAGGACTGCTTTTATTGTCACTTTGACTTCTCTGGATGTTCTGAGGGTTCAATGAGCCAATTCCTGTCAGAGAGGAGAGCTACCTTTGAGAGCTCACGAAGACTCTGATATAACTGAGTAAAAGCTGGGCCAGCAGGGCTCACACAGAACAAGACTAAAACAGGGAAGCCATGAAACCAAAATTCCACACACTGAGTGTTTGATGCACTGTGACTTGGCAAGTCAAAGATCAAAACAAATGCTATTTACTACTCCATCCACGTCCACTGAAGGTGAGCCCGTCTAAGGAGAGCTTGAAGTGCCAGCCAGCTCCACCGCCACCTAATTCCCTAGTCTGAGGAAACCCACAGGCTGCTGAAGGGATCCAGAGAGAGGACACTTGCTGCTACAGGATGCAGGAGCTGGGGATAGGCTGTGCCTATCATGTGTAAGGTCCTGGGTCTGAGAGCACCACCACCACCACCAAAAAAAAAAAAAAAAAAAAAAAAAGTCAGGATACAGAGGTCACCTCCTGAGAAAAACACACCCAGCGAGTTGAAAACGGATCCTCTAGTGTCAGAGGGCGAGGTGGAGGCGCAGGACAAAAGCAGAACTGCTCTTCCCAACGGAAAGATGCACCGAAGGGTTCAGCACACACTGACAGTCATGGCGGGCACTCAATCCAGCCACCCTTCAGCTGCTCCCCTGTCAGCAGCGCTAAACAAACTGTGGAAAGCAAGCGCTGCCCCTGGCAAGGCGTGTCAGCTGTTAATTTTAGGGGCTTAATATAGAGAACATTGTATTTCTTGCGCTTTAAGGGAACAATCCCAAGGACACCTTGCCTGAGGAATCAGAGAGAGGCTCGCAGAACTAGGAGTTGTGGTTCATTCCTGTAATTCTAGCCTTTGGGAGGCAGGGCTGAGGTAGGGGATCACCACAAATTTGAAGGCAGCCTTGGATACAAGTTGAGACCCTGTCTCAACAAAATAAACAACAAACAAACAAAGAGAATGGAGGAACAGGTGAGATAAAGTGGGCCGAGGTGCTTGGAGCCAAGGCTGATACTCTGAGTTCGATCCCCAGGACCTATATGGTCAAACGACTCCCATGAGTTTCCTCTGACCTCCACTTTTGTGCACTTGCTATGCACACACAAAACATCACACAACATCCACACAAATAAATAAATGTAATAAATGAAGATTTCAGAGCTAAAAGAAAAAAATAAAGAGAAAAAACTACAGAAGCATCTCCGTAAAGCCCCTAATCTTCCAGCTTGAGAGAGAAAGGGTTAACTGGCAGCCTGTCAAAGTGAGCACATTAGTTCAACAGTGTGGGAGATCATCAAAACCAGTCTGCCATGGGCAGCAGGCTCCCTGAAATAGGCTTCATTTGCTTCTAATTTCTTTTGCTCTCCAATTTCTTCTCTTTGAAGCAGCTCTTGATTAGTTTCTTTTTTAAATGCCATTTAATTAGAAAACATAATTAGAAATACTTATTTGATATCAGCGATGAGAGTTCTGCTTTGATCTAGTTTTGAAAAACCAAAAGCTGAGGGGGGAAGATGAAGAAAATGCCTAAGAAGATTTCTTCTTCCCAAGTGCTAGATGCAATTATAAGCCAACAAACAGCATAGATACAGCCATTCTGAGACAAAAGGAAGACAAAAGCAAGTAAGGACAGCTTTGTGGAATTTACCTTCTGTCCTATTTACATGAAACTGTCAACCTGACACAGCCTGGAGTCACCTGAGAGGAGGGACTGGCCTGAAGAGCTGCCTAGAAGGAGCTGGCCTGTGGACGTGTCTTGAGTGCTGACACAGGAGGGCCCAGCCCACTGAAGGCAGCATATCCCTAGGCCCTGAGCTGTATAAGAAAGAAATCTAGGCAGGCCATGGCAGCAAACCTTTGATCCCAGCAACTGGGAGGCAGAGGCAGGAGGATCTCTTGTGAGTTTGAGGCCAGCCTGGTCTATAAAGGGAGCCCAGGACAGCCAGGGTTACACAGAGAAACCCCATCTCCAACCTTAAATAAACAAGAATGTTGGTGATAAAAGTGCTAGCTATGGAAGCCTGACTACCTGTGCGTCATCCTCAGAACCCATGCAGAAAGGCTGCAGGTGGTGACAAGACTCAAGGCAGAGCTATGAGAATCACCTGGAAGCCCGAAAGCCTGTTAACCTAGCGTGTGCAAGCAAGGCAGAACCAACCAAAGAGCCCTGCCTTAACAAGATGGAAGGAGAGAACTGAGCCCCCAAAACTCTTCTGACCTCTAAATACACACACACACACACCATTTTTTTTTCTGGACAGGGTTTCCTCTACGTAGCCTTGGGTTTCGCTTTGTAGATCAGGCTGGGCTTGAGCTCACGGATCCGCTGCCCCTGGCTCTCTGAGTGCTGGGATCACAGGCATACGCCAACCCTGGATCACTCACTAATACCTACTAAGCACCAGGCATCTCCAGGATGTAACCCTTGCTCTCATGCATCTTAACAGGCCAGGAGACGGAGACCTGGACACAATACATTATCAAACATATAACTTATTGCTATAGTAAAGCTATTAAAATATATTTGTAAAATTAATGGAAGGCTTGGGAAAGTTAGGGGAAGATAGGAAGAAAGAACAGAAAGGGAGAGGTACATTCTCAATGTTTCTCTTTAATCTCATAAACAACTGTAGATAAAGAAACTCTCCCCAAATCACAACTATTGAGTATCACAATGAGGCTTTCAAAACAGGTTTTATTTTGCTTTTGTACACAGAGTTTCACTATGTAGTCCTGGCTGGTCTGCTATAAAGACCAGGCTAGCCTTGAACTCAGGCTAGCCTTGAACTCACAGAAATCCACAGGACCACACAGAGATACCCTGTCTCAAAAACAAAACAAAACAAAACAAGAAGAAGAAGAAGAAGAAGAAGAAGAAGAAGAAGAAGAAGAAGAAGAAGAAGAAGAAAGATTGCACCACCACACCCTCCTCAAAGCAGTTTTGAATGACTCGAGGTTCATTCTTTTCCAAGGGTGATGCTGTCTCTTTCCAAAACACTTTGTTTTGAACACAAAACAGAAACTCTGATTCCATCGTCAGAAGTAGTCTCTGTCCTGCCACTGCCAAAGTGCACTAATGTAACTTGCTCACTCAAACACTCCCGAAGAGTTTGGGAGAGGGGAGCTGCCACTCTATGGTACTACAAACAAAACAAAGAACTTCCTGGCAAACAGGCTTTTCTTGGTTTCTATGCTTGTGACTACATACCAGGGCCTGTGACATGTTAAGCACATGCTCTATGGCTAAGCTCTACCCCAGGTCATGGCAAAGTTTTGCAAACTGCAGTTTTTCAGAGTACAAAACCGATTTAAAAATAAATAAGTTAATTTAAAAGAAGATTGACACTGATCAGGGCAACAGTTTCACAGAGAAAAACACAGCAATTACAGAATGAACAAAGAAAAAGTTCACACTTCCACTTCTGAAATGACTTTCACATTCAGCACTCTCATCTGATTGGGATTTTTTTTTCTTGAGAGACCTGCCCAGCTTCTTCCCCAGCTTCTACTTCCTCTTTCTCCGCTCTTCCATTCGTGGGAATAGCGGCTGGCTTAAATAGGCTGTTACATTAGTTCTGTTATGAGTTACAGCAACAGAACATAGACATAAAATCAAATTTGGCAAGCTTCCTTTTCAGCCACATTCCTGTGACTTTTTTTTTTTTCTTCCATACTGGCTAAAGAACAAGAAACTAGATCTTTTTTAAACCTAAAACTCACCACAGGCAGATTACTAGTCATTTAATCCTTTGTTCAACCATCTCTAGAATAGAAGAATAAATAAAGTGTATCCAAAGGTTATGACCTTCTACCTTTATCTCAGCTTTAACTGGGGTAAGGAGGAAGCTAGGGTTGCTGGCTACTGTTAATGACAAGCTGGCTATAACAAAATCTGCCTATAAAAATCAGACTACCAAACACTCAAAGACAGTTAGAAACCCACAAGTCTCTTTACACACACAAAAAAGTACATATGTATAGACAGATGGACAGGCAGACAGTCTGTTAGCAGCAAAAAAAAATAATGTTAACAAAAATACATTATTTACCATGACTGGCTTACAGATGTACTGATATGGAGGAAAACAAAAACAAAAACTCTCAAATATCTGGCCCATTTCTTCTTCTCTAGTAACAAAAGCCAGCAATTACTCATAGTAAGACCCTGACCTCCACAGTGGCCTATATATAGTAATCCCTAGATCTGGAAGGCAGAGGCAAGAGCATCACCCCAAGTTTGGGGTCAACCTGTTCAACATGGCATGTCTCAGGCCAGTCAGAGGTACACAGAGAGAATATATCTCAAAAAACGTAACAAAAAAACAAAAGCCCTGGGGAGACACCTAAGATGTACAGCAGTATCCCAGAAATATCAAATGTTCCCTAAGAAGCAACACCACTTTGTTGAAGCTTTGAGCCACTTCACCAAATTAACAAAGTACAAGTACAATAAAAATGGACTCTTAACAATATCCAGGGATTATCTGAGGCCGTAGACACTGAGTAAGTCAAAACATTATCACATCGCTAACAACACGGGATTTATAAGGCGACTTTGTATTCTGGAATTCTCCGGCGGTGATATTTTACAACATAATTACATACATGGCTTGTACAGCCTGGTGAATTTCTTCATTGACCCTGAACTCTAACGAAATGTTTTATCATTCGTTTATTGCTAGTCACGTTGTCCATGCACCTCTGGAAGTAACGTTCCCTCTGAACTGCAGTTTCTAGACTGCTCTGCGATGTACTATCGAAACCCACCGATCAAAATGTTCTTTTCCCCCTACAGTGCCCGAAGCACACGAGTGGTACGCTACACAGAACTTTTATATAATGAAAGTATTGCCTGTCTCCGACCCTTACTATCCGAGCACCCACCCTGGTAAATGACAAAGGCAGAAACCAATCGCTAGGCAGGATCACAATGGCTTAGCCAATAAGAACATGGGGGTGGGGTTAAACTAAGCTCCCGGTGACTTCCCCGCACCCCAGATACCCAGCTTGTGGGAGACCGGACAGGAATTGGGCTACGAGGATCTCGCTACCTTCGGTTATAGCTGTTGTTCTCCTCGTTCTCGCAATCGCTGCAGTGCTCATGGCCGTTTCCGTTCCCTTCCATCATGACTGGCAGCGAAGGTGCCGGCAGCTTCACTGCTGTCTCACTCTCATCCGCCATCTTGGGTTGCGAGAGCCGAGCTCCGCGCCCCGCTACATGGAGGGCTCCTATTGGACAGGGGAAATAAGCGCTGTATTCTGGGTTTTGTAGTTTTTGTGAAGAAATCTGACACTAAGGGTGGGTTGTTGTCAAGAAAGTGTACCGAAGCGGACTACAAAGCCCAGAAATCATGAAGGGACGCGGCCTTGAGAGGAGTGGGCAGCAATTCCGGAAGCCCCTAGGTTCAGCCGCGCTCTGAGGCGAAGCGAGCTAACACGCTTTACAGGGTGGTCGCGGGGCATGCTGGGAGTTGCAGTTCCATGTTGAGTTAGGGTTTCGCGAGTGAAAGGCTGCAAAGTCCAAGGTTTCCAGTTTCCCTTTGATAGTCACCGGGCCACAGGTGAGCCGTTATCGGCTACCGTTAAGGACCGTTACCATTCCTGGGTAAGTGAAAGACACTGAGGTCCATGGCTGCGATTCTCCAGGAGCCCTAAATGGCCCTTGGAGAGGGCTTTCATACCGGAAGCCAGGTTTGCTCTCGGCCGCGTTCCTTACTCCGGCCTTTTAGGCAGACCTGGGTCCTTGGATGTCTAAAACCCGGAGGCTATAAAACCAGGAGGCGGCGGGCTGAGGTGTTTGGAGCACTAATCCTGAGCCTGAAGACGATTGCTTGGAGGAGCCGAGGCTTACCGGTTTTTGGTTTCTAGTTTTGTACCGAGCTCTTCTTCACATTGTCCTTCGATTCCCCAGTAGAGCCTTACATCACAAGTCTTTTTTTTTTTTTTAAGGATTTTAATTACATCATCCCACCCCCCTTCCCTTTCCTCCTTTTTCTAACTCCTCCCATATAACTCCCACCTTCCTCTAAAATGCATGGCCTCCTTTTCTTTAATTGTTACATAGGTGTGTGTGTGTGTGTGTGTGTGTGAGTGTGCGCGGGCGCCTTCAGCCTTCTCAGTCGGCATAATGTTATGTATATGATTTCAAGGCTGATGTGCTCTTCCCTGGGGAGGAAAATATCTTCCACCATTTTTAGCATTAATTGCCCGTGGTTTTTAGTCTAGAGTTGAGTCCTCGTGGGCTCCCCTAACTCCCCATTACAACTCTTAATGAGCACTTAAGCACGAGGCTCTGGGGTGAGGCTTTTTGTCCATGACTTCGTACAAGCCTAGAATGTACATGCCATTATTATTTCTTTTCCACAGATGAAAAGGCTGTTCCAGAAATGTTGGTATGTTGCTTGTAGGCGGCAAAATCTGTGTATAAATCTGGATCTACCTACTCTATGCCCTCTTTAATTCTTTACCGTCACAAACGGTCATATTGTAGGATACAAGCAACCGCCACAGGAAAATCGATTACAGGAAGGTAATTGCAGCCTCTATCTTAGAATTGCCTGAATGCATCAGTCCCTTTGGTCTCCGTCCTGTGACTAACTAATCTAATCGTAATTCTGAGAAGATAGCCCAAAGACTTGGGTTTAGAGATTTCCTATTTGTCTTGAATATGGTGGGTGTTGAGAGAAGACTGGTTCTTATCATCAGAGAGCTATGTGGCCAAAAAAGGGAAATGGTCTCTGCCTTTGCAAAGGGAAGATACAATTCCCCTCTGACTCACAGAAGGCAAAGTACAACACAGAGCTAAATATAGCTGACTCCACTTGCATTAGTGGCAGACCCAGGAAAGAAAATAGACCCCAAAGATGCAAACAGTCCTTGGTCATGTCTGTTTGGTTTTGAAAAGCAGTCAGAGCTGCCCACTTGGGCTTAGCTGTCACCAACACTCACCTCTTTAGGACCAAAGCTGCTCTCTCAACATTGACACCAGGGCACAGTGGTAGAGGGCTTGACTAGCTTGTGTGAGGCCCTGGGTTCACTGCCTTACTACATCCAGCATATTACATTTATGTGTGTGTGTGCATGCGCGCGCAAGTTTGCGCCTTGACCCACTGAGCCATCTCACCACCTGAAGGTTAACTTTCCTATTGTCCCCTTAACTTCTGTGCTCTTGTAAAGTAGACGGGGGAGGGGAATTGAAGAAGATTGTACTTGCCCCTCAGTGATCCTCAGTTGCAGAGCTTGGATGAGAACTTACATCTGTTACTCTAATTCCTAGTCCTGTGTTGTTAGCTTCTACACCCTACCTATTAGGCAGAAGGTAGAAAAACCTAGTTGCCTGAGAGGAGAGTGCTCTTATTTCACTTTTTGTGTTTAGTGTTTTGGGAGAGGCTACATGTGTATATGTGTGCATACCCACCCACCCGTGAATGTAGAGGCCAGAAGAGATTTCTTTCCTATTGTTTTCCACCTTATGCCCCTGAGAAACGCTTTCTCATGGAACCCAGAGCTCAATGTTTTCACCTAGACTGGCTGGGCTCTATGTGTTCTGAAGTTACAAGCACACAGCGCCATGACCAGATTTTACATGGATGCTACAGAATTCTAATTCAGGTCCTCATGATTGCACAGCAGATATGTTTATGATAGGGCCTTACCTTTGTGGTCCTGGCTGTCCTGGAACTTGCTATGTAAACCAGCCTGGCCTAGAACTCAGAGATCTCCTGCTTCTGCTCTCTGGTTCAGGGATTAAAGGCGTGTACCAACATGCCCAGCATATCATTTTTTTTTTCTCACTGAACCATCTCCCCATCTCAGGATGGTGCATCTGCAGTACTGTAATGAATTGATAAAGCTGTAGGTTGAAGGATGAGGAACATTTTGCAAGTCAAGATTGGCAGCTATGGTAGTAGTACAGGCCTGTCATCTGTCTGCCGGGGAGGCTGAGGTAGTAGGTCAATGCCAGCCTGCCACCTTAGTGAGCTGTGTAAAAGCAGAAAATACAAAAGCGGCCAGAGGTAACTCAGTGGCAGAGAACTCGTCTAGCTTGAGGTCCTGGGTTCAAATTCTTAGTACTACACAGAGAAAGAATGAGAGGCAAAAAGGTAAACTTGAAAACGCAGGCAAGAATTAGGCCAAAGAGAGGTTGACTAGGACTGTGTCCTAAAGACGTGAGAGCCACTGATGGCATTTTACCTGGAGAAAGATAGGATCGTATTTTTGTTGCCAAATGATCCTCTTGGCAGGTCTGTTGGTAGGGTACTTGCCAACAACACACAAAGCCCTAAAGTCAGTTCCCAGCACCGTGGAAGCCAGGTGTAATGTTACCCATGAACTAAGGAAGTAGCAGTAGGAGGATCAGAAATTCAAGGTCACCCTTGGCTACATAGAGAGTACCAGGCTGGCTTGGGCTGCATGAGTCTGTATTTTGTTTTTGTTTTGGATTTATTTATTTTATTTTTTAGTTTATTGAGACAGGGTTTCTCTGTGTAGCCTTAACTGTACTGAACTCACTTTGTAAACCAGGCTGGCCTTGAACTCACAGAGATCCACCTACCTTTGCCTCCCAGAGTGCTGAGATTACAGGCATGTGCCACCTGCCCGGCTTGTTTTGGATTTTTGAGACTGGGTTTATGTATTCTTGGCTGTTGTAGAAGACCAGGCTGGCCTTGAACTCAAAGAGATCCATTTGCCCCTACATCCTGAGATCTGAGATTAAAGGTTTGTGCCACCATACCCAGCTGAGGCTCTGGTTTACAAAAAATAAGTTTATACAGTACAGTCGCTTAGTAATCTTAGGCAAGAGGGTTTCTTCCCTCTGAACAAGTCTAGTCATCTGGGTGTGAAATAAGGGATGGTCCTTGATAACTTGTCTCCACTGGAGTTCACCTTCTGGAAGGGACCCTTGATTCTCCCTGAGACACAGTCCTCACACAGTCCCAAGAAGCACTGGGCCTCTTGCTTGGTGTTGTGGGTTTAAGAATGTTCCTGCCAGCTGGGCATGGTAGCGCACACCTTTTATCCCAGCACTCAGTAGGTAGAGGCAGGTATTGAATTTGAGGCCAACCTGGTCTACTAAGTATAAAATTAAAAGTAAGGGCTTTTGTATGCCCGCTTTAGCTCCCAAATAATATCACAGAGACCTATTATATTTATTAGTAAGCTTCAAACACTATAGCTGGGCAGATATTTAGCTATTCTAACCTGTCTACACTGATCAAGACTACTGGCCCCATTTCCTACCATCCTGGCTGCTCCTGCTCCATCTGTGTCCTCATGACCACTCCCCTGATAGAGATACCCTCCTCCTTCTCTTCCTCCTTCCTCTCTCTCCACCTGGGACCCCCTCCCTGGGATTGGAAGTCCTGCCCTAACTCTTCTGTAACGCTCTAGCTATATACTGTTTAGCTTTTTATTAACTAGTCAGAGGCGATGAAGAACAATTTTTACACAACATTGAGACAGATGCTGCAATAATAATAGCAATGTCAACATCGCCAACCAGATCTCTGGGTACAGAAATAAACATCTGAATACACAGCGCACAAAACCATCCCCCAACAGCAAAGTCGGGACAGCCCAGGACTCCGTTACACAGTAACCCCCGCCTCGAAACCAACCAAACCAAACCAAACCAAACCAAAAATGTTCCTCCCAGTTCCTGAACTTTAATAAGTTAGGGGCTAGCGAGACAAGATGGCTCAGAGCGTAGAAGTAATTTTCAGGCAAGCTTGGCAACCTATGTTCTATATCTAGAATCTACATAGAAGGAAACAACTGACTTCTGGAAATTTATCATCAGACCTCCACATGTGGACCATGGGATAGAGAATGAAGTTGAGGGTGTATATTTCTGGGGTGGCATGGTGAAAAAAGGGTTTCGGGAAACCTTTTTTTAAAATCTTATTTTTATTTTATGTATAATAAGTGTTTTGTCTATGTGTGTCTGTACAGTACTTGTGTGCCTAGTACCCAAGGAGGCCAGAAGAGGAAGTCTGATTCCCTGGAACTACAGTAACTAATGGTTGTGAACCACCATGTGCCTGCTGGGAACCAAACTTGGGTCCCCTAGAATAGCAGCAAGTGGTTTTAACCCCTGGGCTATCTCTCCAGTCCTTTTTGTTTCCTTCCTTTCTTCTTTTTTATTTTCTTTCTTTCTCTCTGTCTTTCTTTCTCTCTGTCTTTGTTTCTCTCTGTCTTTGTTTGTTTGTGTCTTTCTTTCTCAGTCTTATGTACCCCAGGCTAGCCTGAACTTCTGATCTTCCTGCCTCTACCTCCCAGTGTTAGCATTATAAATGAGTGCCACCATTTCCATTTAATGAGACCCAGCTCGTGGCTGGACTCTGTGCTAGGGAAGCATGTTTCTGTAATCGAGCCACATCTTTACCCCCATAACACACACTTTACATTTGGCTCTTGGAGGCTTCGTGAGCTCTGGATCCCGCTTCTGGGACTCTACACACCCCCTGCAAAGCTAAGCTGCAGATCTACTTCAGTGTGTGTATGGTTTTCCACCAAGACCTTACAGTGTATGAGGTGGGAGAATGAGAGGAGCTAAGCCAGAGACACTGTAAAGTCACACTATGAGACAAGTGTATTGGGAGGGGGTACACAGGCTGGGTGAAAGTGGAGGAAAGAGGAGAGTGGTGGACAGTAGAGACTGTGGAGAGTAGCACATGCACAGGGGGAGGACATGTAACTCGTGGTGAAAGTGGGAATGTGTCAAACCTTGACAACTAGTGATGACGTATCCTGCTCTTGCTGGGTCCCTGGAGCAGGCAGTGGAGATGCCTGATGGCCAACAAGAACAGTCTGGGTTTTCTCCCATTTCTGTGTATTCTTTAGGACAGCACACAATGGCTTTTAAAATTTGCTGAGTAGGGTTTAGTGGCAGAACCTTTGTCTCGTGGGAGATCCTGGGTTTGTTCTCTGTTCCTAAAAACAAACAAAAAGTAACAATAAAATTGTTACATTTAGGTATGAGCAAGTGGTACTAAAGAAGGGATAAGGCCCTAGTGGAGACATGTGACAAGTAAGGCAGGAAAACTGCATGCCAAGATGTTTGATTGTATCACACTGTTTCTAGCAAGCCATCCTGTCCATCTTTGTCATCAGCTATCTTATTTGAGCAGGTCAGGTTTTATTCAGTGGTTAGTCCAGAGTGTCGATGCTGCTTAGTATGGAGTTGAGACTTTAGATGGGATGCTTTAACACAGATCTGGGTGAAAGAATCATATTACCTTCCTTCCATAGGGCAGCATTTGATGAGAAATGTCTGTAATGATGAACTGGCAAAGTTACAAAGGCTGTGTTTCTGGCTAAGGAGTTTGGACCTATGTTTTTAGCAGCCCCCTTCTCTCCCACACCCCTCTTTTTTGAGACAGTGTCTGGCTGGCCTGGATAGAACTCATTGGGTAGCCCAGGCTGGCCTTCAGCTCCTGCCCAGCCTCCTGAATATTGAGATTATAGACATGTACTGCCATACCCAGCTGTGGAAGCTTTTAAATAAAGAATGAATATTAATGATATTTGTGAATATGGTATAGATTTAATAATATATTAATATTTATTTAAAATAAACATAGAAAGTAAATTTAGTTTTAGGAAGTAGAAGTCAAAGGAGTCATTTCTAATGGACACACAGGGCCGTTCTTCAAACAAAGCTTGAAGCAGTGTGATAGGCTAGGCTAGATGCTAAGACCCAGATGGAACTAAGACACAAGCCACTGTCAGGATGAAATGAAATCATTGCCTAAGCAGTTGGGGTCAACTCAAGATTTATTATCACTTTCTTAAATGATGAACAATAACTGAGTTGAAAGAGTTCTTAACAGCATAACGTCTGAACTACCAAAGCTGAGGTTGAGGAGATGGCCCAGAGGGTCTGAGTGCTTGCTATACAAGCATGAGTGAGGACCTGAGCCTGAATCCCTATTATTCCTGTAGAAAGCCAGGTGTGGCTGAATGCATCTGTAACCCCAGCACTATGGTGGATAGAGAGACTGTCCAAAGGGGACAAGGGTTTCTCTGTATAGCCCTGGCTATCCCGGAACTCTGTAGAAAATGCTGGCCTCAAGCTCAGAGATCTACCTGCCTCTGCCTTCCAAGTGCTGGGTTCAAAGGCGTGCGTCACCTCCACCCAGCTCTGTATATTAATTGTTGCAGGGAGGACGGAGACATGTTAGAGCTGGCTTTATAGAATGAGAGATTTAGTCTTCTTGGCCTCTTGGCTTAGAGCCAGGAGAGCTATGTCCTGAGAAGGAACTTAGTACTGCCGAGAGTGAACTTCACAGATAGCAAGGAGCTGCCTTGATTGAGGGTTAGTGTCTTCTGTGTTGTTACATTGCCTGTGTTCCAGAAAACAACCCCCACTCATGTTCATGCATACAAGCAAAGTGAAATTCAGTGAGTCAAAAAAGAAAAGGAACATCATAGTATGAGGGGCTTTGTCAGGAAGAGATGGGATAGGGCTGGCAAGATGGCTCAGAGGGAAAGGAACTCAATACCACATCTGAAAACCTGAGTTCAACCCCCAGAATCCACACTGCAAAGGAAAAAAAAATCAACTCCTACAAGTTATCTTCTGACCTTGAAATCAGCCCCCGCACAACATTTAAAGAAAAACATGTCTGAATGTGTTGAATAAATTTTTTTTTTTTTTTTAATTTAAGAGGGAGTAAGTTCTAAGGTACTGGGCAAGATACATATATCTAAATCTAGATAGTGTAGACTGCAGGAGGTTCAGACACTGTCAGGATGTGTGAAACAAGGGGCCCATTTGATTGTGAGATGAATTCTGTTTGCAGGTTCAGAGCCAGTGAAGGCTGCAGAGTGACTCAGTTGGGGGAGGGTAGGAGGATAGATACCATTCATTTAGAGACAGCAGAAGTATCCTTGGCCTAGAGGCAAGGAGAAAATTCTAGGGGAATGAGGTTGAAACAGCATGCAAAATTGTAATTCCCTCCCCCCCCCGTCCCAAATTCTTTCCCTATTTTATTTATCTTGTCATCTATCTATCTATATAGGGGATTGAGCTTGGGGATCTAGGCTACTGGGTAAGTGTTTTATCACTAGGCTACATCCTTGGCCCTTTAAATTCTTTATTTTGAGACAGAGTCTTGAAGTTACTCAGGTTGGCTCTGAATTCACTCTAGCCCAGGCAGTCCTTGTCCTTTTGCTCTTCCTGCCTCAGGTTCCTAAGTAGCTGGCATTACAGATCTGAGTCAGCAATCCAGGCAACTCTAATCTTTTAACCACCTACTCCCTCCCTCTCTTCTTTTTTGTGTGGTTTCCTTTGAGGTAGTCCCATGTGGCTCAGAACTGTCCTGATGACCTTAGCTCACTAAGTTACTGAAGCTGGCCTTCAGATTCCTGGGCCCCCTGCCTCAGTCTCCAGAATGTTGAAAGAAAGGACAGGAAACGGTCCCAGGTTCTAGTCAACTCACTCAACTTTCCAAGGAGAGGTAAAGAAGCAAAGGCCATGGATCAAAAGACTATACCCAGCATATAGATGTCCAGTCATCTTGACCCCTCTGTCCTGTTAGAGTCCTCCTTGCCCCTCCCCACAGATATTTGAGACACAAATGTTTCCTCTACTTTTCTTAAAGCCAGCCACCTAAGTCTACTTTCTGGCATTAATTTTTGTCACCTATTTTCTCCAGAGAAGTGATCCTGAACCTTACATTCCAGTAACATAGTGTGAGAATTCCTCGAAATAGTGGATTCCTGGGTATAACCTGTCACAGCTGCCTGTATTTCCTGTCACCATATAACCGGTTGTGGTGATCATTTGCCCTGTAAGTCTAGCTGGATAACCTCACAGTGTGGGGAATAACCATACTTACCAACTGCACTCCAATTCCTATGAGTACCTTGAACTCGAATTCCACGTGGTGTAAATAACTGCCTACTGCCAGGCCTGGAAGGCTCTGGGAGACCTCTGGAGCCATGTGGAAAGAGCGTGTACTTGAACTCAGAGAGTCACCTTTACTTTATCGACTTTTGCACGGGATACCCAGAGACTTGACGTTGGTTCTTTTTATCCAGATTGCTCAAAAGCCATCAGTCTTCAGTGGCAACAATGTTCACAGTGGCTTAATCACAATTGCCCAAATGCTAGAGCCAAAGAGACCTGACTGGCACCAATGTTGGTGCTAGAGCCGAGGTTCTAGGACAAGCTAAGTTCATTACAAACGAAAAAAGGTATTCCTTATGTTCTAGTGACTTTTCTATTGCTGTGATGATGCACCATGACCAAGAACAACACAGGCAGGAAAGGGTTCATTAGGCTCATGTATCTTGAATCACAGTCAGCTGAGGGAAAACAAAGCAAGAACTCAAACTGCACAGGAGCTTGGAGGGAGAAGCTGAACAGGGCCAATGGAGAGGTGCTGCTTACTGGCTCGCCCCTCACGGCTTGCTCAGCCTGATTTCTTTTAGAACCCAAAACCATAAGCCCAAGCATAAAAAAAAATCTGCCTTAGAATCAGACCAGTGTCATAGTCTGGCTCCCAGGTCAGCTTATGGCCCTGACAGGTCAGTTGTTTTTGTTTTTTCAAGACAGGGTTTCTCTTTATAGCCTTGACTGCCCTGGATTCCCTTTGTAGACCAGGCTGGCCTTGAACTCACAATAATCCGATTGTTTGATTGGCTGGTTGGGATGCTTTCTGTCTTGATCTGCTACTTTTCCTCCTTAGGCCAGCCTGTATTCGTGATTATTTTAACTTTAGGTATAGTAGTCCTATCATACGCCACATGTAAATATTATTTCAAATACAGAGAGGGCAAGAAAAGAAAAAGTCAGGTCCTGATCATGATGGCTAGTAGTTTTGATACGATCCAAGAGTCTGTTTTTAATAGCTTTACTACCTGTGCATCTCCTGAAGACTGCTGTCCTGCCCGCTACTCAGGCCCCATCTACATCAGATCCTAAGAATGGGCCTGGCTAGCCATTAGGGACTTTATAATATTTAATAAACAATATGTATCCTCTGCATGCACAAAATGTGATCTTGTTTAACCGGAGGACTGTGAGTGAGAATGCTTGGAAAGAAGCTGTGACTGCAGAGGCTCAGAGGTTAGCACTGCAGCACTCTGCAGAGATTGGAATGTTTAGGTTCAAAGGCTAATTACCTTATTTCGGGCTAGTTCTAGTCTTCTGGAATAGCCATTCCTTACCCCTCACTATTTCTGAACTGAAATCTTGATGTTAAAACCTTTGGAATCTATTAACTTAGGAGACCATTAGTTTCCACTGACCCAAAAGTTAAGACTATCATCAGGTAGCATCTTAGGTCTGTAGAAGAGCATCCCCATCTCGAACTAACCACTTCTCTGATGTATTCACCAGTGTATTTTAAACTTGCCTTGATTTGTGACTTTGTCCTGTAAAACTATAAAGCTTCTGAAACTGCTTCCATGTTGGAACACAGAATTTGGGATAACCTAAATCTGTGTTCCTGGACCATGTTCACTCATACATGTTCCAAATGTTGTAACCTGATAAACTCCATAGCCCTTCTGTTGAGACCTACTTTAGTTCTTAGCATAAATATGGCTTCTCTGTTAACACCTGCTGTAGACTTTATCATATCAGAAGCCATTTTGCCTCCAAGTCTCCATTTTGATCATGAAGTGAAATTCTCAAGTTCAAGTTCTCAGGTTTGTGTGCCTGAGACCAGGATACAATTCAATAGTTCAATACTTGCTGCTTAGAATAAAACAATAGATGATGAATATATGTTCTGTTAGAGGTAAGATCGCTACCTTCTTCTATGTTTCTTACTCCTAGAAGCTGGAAAGCCCCCAAGAGCTCTCCTGCCCTAAACCCAGCCAATCAGCTTAAAGTGTTTGTCTAGCTACCTAGATACAACACAATACACTTGGAACAAAATCAATTATGTTTAGCTAGTCAATATGATGTAATGCTGGCCCCCCTCACTTCCTACACCTGGTTACCTGGTTATTACTCTGCCTCCTTGAGTACTGGGATTATAGGCATGTTCCACCATGCCAGGCTTGACTGGTCAGTTTTCAGCGTTAAATAAACTTACATCAATCTGAGTCTGGTGTAGGAATGGTCAGTGTGCGGCTATTCGGCCATTCCTGAACCCATAACACAAAATAAAACCTTGTCTTTTAGTCTTTTATTGAGACGAAAGCTGTTTCTTTTAATGGCAAAAGTGATACAATAGTAAAGTCAAATTACTTCCTTATTCAGTGTATTGGCTCCTCATTATGAAGGGCACTGAGAATGCCCTTGTTAGTGCCAAAGAAACAGGATTCTTACCTTTAATTCAACAGAGAGCAAGGATGCTGTTTAGGAAGGGAGAAGGGAGGCAGGATAGGTGTTCATCAAGGACCTCCTGCTACCTGGAATACTTCATTAGATGCTTCTAAGTATTTCCAGTTCTTTCAACAGCACACAACACTGCACAGTAGTGATTATTCCCCTCTCCTAGAGGAGCTTAGGTGAGCGGTGTGGACAGAATGTGGGCCCCAATCAAGTAACTTTGAGCGGAGAAATGAATAGACTTCGAAATATCAGTTAATTCTTGTGCAAAATGAGAGTAACAATATCCACCATAAGGACTCTTGAGGA
Source organism: Meriones unguiculatus (assembly GCF_030254825.1). Classification (NCBI taxonomy): domain Eukaryota; kingdom Metazoa; phylum Chordata; class Mammalia; order Rodentia; family Muridae; genus Meriones; species Meriones unguiculatus. The sequence continues at coordinate 18,573,006 of NC_083355.1, forward strand.
CAGGGTGCCTCTGCCTCCCGCGGGCTGGGACTAAAGAGTGCGCCACCATGCCCTTTTTATGCCTTCTCTTTAATGCCAGCAGTGGGGAAGCAGAGGCAGGTGCATCCCCAGGCGAGCCTGGTATACAAAGCGAGTTCCGGGACAATCAGCAGCCAGACCTACACAGAGAAACCCTGTCTCGAAACTCCCCTTCTCCTCCCCTACCCCTCCTTCCAAAAAAAAAAAGGCCTGCTGGGTAAAGTGTTCACCGGTTAACTGCTGTGGCTACTGTGGTTACTAATGCGGAGCCATAGCTAACACTTTCTCCTAATCGTTTTCTTACTGTAATGCAAGGTCCGTGCTCACTGCCCTAGGGGAACAAAACCAAGTGATAGAAATTGTGGCAGGAAGTACATTTCCCCCCGCTGAGCTTCAAGAAAAGTCCTTAAACCTTCCAAACTCAGCCCGGACCAAGCCTGGCTCCGCAGAGCCCGGCCCGGCCACGCCCACCTCCTCTCTTGCAGGCGGCAGGCGCTCTGCCTGGTCTTCCGGTCCCGCCCCTTCCGCTGGCTGGGCCTCCGGTCGGCGTGCACGGTCGCGGGTCCCGCCTGCGTGCAGCGAGCCAGCCAGTAAGCGCCGCGGAGATTGGGCTAGCGACCGAGGCTGAGGCCGAGTCGGAGCCCCGGTAGGTAGCGGCGCGGGCGAAGGGGAGCCGCTAGCCCCGGGAAGGGGCGGGCCGGGCCGGGTGGCAGCCGCGAGCGCTCGCTTTGTCTCCTCCGGAGGCGCCGCGCGGGGCTGGGGGCCGGGTCTGCGCGGGATCCTGCGGCGGAGTTTGGCGCATTGTGCGCTCTTCTTTTTTTTTTTTTTTTTTTTCTTAAGCACATATTTGTAGCTGACCGTGGGGCAGACAAGCGCGTTTAATCACCATCTTGACAACAAACTTGCGAAAGCTAGTGTTATTTTCCTTGCGCAGACTTGGCAACGGAGGAACGAAACGTTTACAACTGGAAAGGGATGGATAATCTGAGGTTCCGGCCAAAGCCTCTGCGCTCTAGAGCAGATAACTCAGTTTTGATTTTTGAATCCAACCTTTGTCCTCTCCAGTCGTGTGGCCGTGCGTACCTTTGCCATCCTTAGTTTGCTCATCTGAAAAATGGGGGTGCAGCCTCTCTCAAGGTGGGTGGTAGATGCTGTTGTGCATCTCCCATCTAATTTTCAGTCCTTATTTTTCATGGCCTCGACAGTTGGTTGTCTGAAGTCCTTTCGTTTACTTGCGGTCTGGGGGCGGCATCTCCCACTCCACCGCTGATAAAGGCCATCATAGGAGGATCCAGGCCGACGTGGCTACGTAAAGCAAGACCTTCGGCCCCAGATCAAAATTCAGATACATATGAGGGCCGGCGGTGGTGGCACACTTCTCTAATCCCAGCACTCGGGAGGGAGAGGCAGGTGGATATCTGTGAGTTCGAGGCCAGCCTGGGCTACACAGAAACTCTGTTTCTAAAAACCAAAAATAGTAATAATTGTGGGTCTCGGAGTGCCTGGCCTCAGTTCCCGCAGGAAGCATAGACCTGGCATCTCCGATGTTAACTTTACTTACGGAGGCCTCACAACTATTGTGATCACCCTGAGTTACAGGGAAGTTATAACCTGGTGACGCTTTCCCATTGTTCTTCAATTTTAAAGGTGACAGATAACACTGAAGTTCTGAAATGTTTGACTTTTTGGGGTTGGCGTGTGGGTGTGTTCTAACCCACATCTTAAACTGGGTGCTGACCCTGTACTGAGTCAGGTTAAGGGAATGCGAGAGCTGCTGAAAATACGACAACACTGAAAGGCTTATGACCCTGCAACAACCGAAAAAGTACTTCAGAATCCAACACGGAATACCTGCAAGGTTTTTCTGGCAGAATTTCATCCTTGACCTAGCTGCAGCCTTGATTCCCAGCAGAGCGTCCGCTTTGCTTGTACACAGCAAGTCTGCCGTGTCTACAGAAAACGACCTGCTTACCGCAAACAGGTTTTCAGTGTACTCCTCAGCATGTGTTAAATCTCTTTGGATAGTATTGTTAGACTGTTTGATCTTGCCAGGCATGGTGGCACTCCTGCCTGGCACTTGGGAGGCAGAGGCAGGTGGATTTCTGAGTTACAGGCCCGCCAGAGTCATGTAGGAGACATATCTGAAGACTTGAGAAAGGAAAAACATTTTCATTTATTTATTCATCTTGTTTAGTGACAGGATTTCGTGTGGCCTACGGTGGACTTGAACTCACACTGTGGCCAAAACTGACCTAAAACTTCAGCCTCCACCTCCCAATTTTTTTTTTTTTTTTTTTTTTGCAGGGGGTGGGTAGCTGTGGGCACTAGTTTTTCAAATGCTACTTTATTTGAAGGTTCCTTAAAGTCGTACCTCCCTTCCAGCCCCAGGAAGGGGAAAAAAGAAGGTTGTAAGGGAAAGGGGATGTAGCCCTCTTCTTCCTGCTGGGCAGGGTTGTAGGATTCTTCCGGGGCCAATACCAGTATCTGTTGTCAGGAAATCCAGAAGTCCAGGTAACCAGCAAGTCGGCAAGAAGTCCTCCTCCACCAAACCCCTGCCCCCTCTTCCTCTGGCTGTCATTCATAACCCTCAAAGTCCCCAGAATTCGACTAATTCCAGCTGCCAACGAGCCCCCGCCAGAACCAGCACAAGGCAAAAAGCCTACTTCTGCGGCCAGTCTAAATCAGTCCCAAATCCCACCCCTGGGATTAAGACATGACCATGTTCACATCCACAACACATGAGGGTCTCCTGCTCACTCACACTGGCTTCTGGCAACCAGCCATGTAGTAGCTGAGGATGACGTTGAGTTTCTGGTCCTCGTGCTCCCACCTCTAAAGTGCCAGGGTACAGACAATGACGCGCTGTGTTATTGCCAGTCCAGAGGAAAGCCCTTTAATGCTCTCAACTATTACCACTGCATATGTATGTGTGAATATCAGCTTTTAAATTAGCCAAGGGTTGTGGTCCAAACCTGTAGTCCCCGCACTTGGGAGGCAGAGGCTGAAGGAACAGTTTGGGATCGTTCTGGGATATGTAGTCAGTGGGAGGTCAGCTTGGCCACGTGGTACCCTGTCTCAAAAACCAAATAACAAGAAACTTGCTTTGTTTTTGTTTTTGTTTTGTTTTTGTTTTTTGCAGTACTGGGGATTGAACCCAGAGCTAACGCTTGTTGTCCAAGTATACTCCATCACTGAGCTACATCCCCAGTCCAAAATCAATCTCTGTCTCTCTCCTCCCCTAAGTGTTTTGCCTGAATAATGGTTGTAAACTACCATGTGGATACTGAAATTTGAACCCAGGTCTTCTGCAAGCCCAACCAGTGCCCTTAACCTGAGCCATCTCTCCAGCCATTGAGCAACTTTTTAAAAAGTTTCATTTAAAAATTTTTTTTGAAAGAAAATAAAAATTTAGGGGGAAGTTAGAGGGGATTTGTTACTGTTTGATTTAGTGACACACACCTTTAATTCCCGCACTTGGGAGATAGAAGCAGGTGGATCTCTGTGAGTTTGAGGCCAGCCTGGTCTACAGAGCAAGTTCTAGTACAACCGGGGCTACACAGAGAAACCCTGCCTGTAGGAAAGAAAAAGAAAGAGTTGTGTGGGGGGGAGGAGGGTGCATCTTGAACTTTTTATTAATTGGAAAAAATTTAATAAAAGCTGTGTACAGTAGAAGATGCCCTGTCACCTGCTGCTGTTTTTATTGACTGACTGAGAAAGGATCTCACACAGCTCAGGCTAGTGAGACTGGGGAGGCCTCTCAACTCAGCTTCCCCAGCTCGGGGATTAGAGGGGAGGTACCATGCCCAGCTACTCATTTCTATTACAAACGGCAGAAAGAGTTCATGGGGAAAAGTATGGGGATGGAATTTGTAAAATGCTTTGGTCAAACAATACAGTTAACAAAAGAATGCAGAAGTTAATGACGACCAACTTCTGCAGCTCGTTCCCAGGCTTCAGGGCAGCCGGCAGCCTGTGGTTCAGTTAGGTAGAACTTCAGCTGCTGTTTCTTTCTGTAAGGGGTGACTCTAAGGGAGACATTCACAAGGAATCGCTGTTTTGTCCTCCCTGGAAGGTCACACAGAGGGAAAACCGTTATTTTTCACAAACGAAGGTTTAAAGTGACAGGCGATCGCCTTGGTGTCTGTACAGATGGTGCAGAGCAACTGATGAGGGAAATGTTGGGTTTATAGCAAAAGTTAGGCTGGTGGCAGTGAACAAATGACTAACTCTCTTCATGCTCCCATAGGCACTTGTAGCTAAAAAGTGTCTCCCGCTTCTACCAAAGGCATTAACTTCATTAAACCTTTGAGTTTAATGATCATTTGTTTGCAAACCTCAGGCTGTGGTTATGAAAGCTTGTTACGATGTACAGACTTAAGGTGGCCCTTAGGGTGAAGTTTAAGCAGAAAGATGAAGTCGAGGTTTGACTGAGCAGAGATCTAATTTCGTTAATGCTTTTCAGCCTTCCAAAACTTATTTGTAAGATATTGTCAGAGAACTCAGTGATTTAAGCATGTCTCCTCAGGGAAGAAATTGTAACATCTAATGTTGTAAGAAGAAATGGAAAGTTTTACTTTAAAAGTTAACATGTGGAAGAACAGAGTGGCTAATGCTTGTTTAATGCTTTGTAACTACAGATGATTTTACATTGAAAGTAACCTTTCCAAAGAGTTAACTGTAGGAGTTATAATTGATCATTTGAAATCCTTAAACACTGTTTCAGAACATTCTTTTTTTTTTTTTTAAGATATATTTATGTATATGGGTACTGTTTTCATGCACAACAGAAGAGAGAATCAGATTCCATTACAGAGGTTGTGAGCCACCATGTGGTTGCTGAACTCAGGACCTTTGGAAAACAGCTAGTGCTCTTAACCTCTGAGCCATCTCTTCAGCCCTCAGTTTTTAATTCTAAAAACTATATTGGGTTATAAGCTGTATTTATGGTCCATAAACTGTTACCCTTGCCATTAAAGTTCAATTTTCTGAGCTGGGTAGATGGCCCAGTGAGTAAAAGCAGTTAACTGTGCAAGCGAGAGGACTTGAGTTTGAGCCCCCAGCTAGGCATGGGTCTATGGCCAGGGCTGGAGGCCGGGACATGGGAACATAACAGGAGGACCATTGGGGCTTGTTGCTTAGCCCCAGGTTTACCGAGAGACCCCAAGCAGGAATGAAACAGTGACACCTGACATCTCTTGCCTCTCTACAGGTTCTGTACCTGCACACAGGTGTGCACACACCATCTATAACACAAATGAAGGATTTTTTTTTTCTTTTCTGGTTTTTCAGTGCAGGGTTTCTCTGTGTAGCCTTGGCTGTCTTGGACTCACTTTGTAGACCCATCTGGTCTCCAACTCACGGAGATCTGCCTGCCTTTCCCTCCCCGAGTGGTGAGATTAAAGGCATGCACCTCCTGTCCCACTTAATTTTTTTACTTTTAGATTTAGATATAAGTTATGAGTATGAATGTTTTGCCTGCATGTACATCCTTGCACTAAGTCTGTGCCTGGTGTCTGAAGAAGTCAGAAGACAACTACAGATCCCCTGGAACATGAGTTACAGATTTTTAAGTTCAGTGTCCACCAATTTCTAAAATGGCCTTAGAAAGAAAGAAAGAGAGAAAGAGAAGGAAAGAAGGAAAAAGAAGAAGGAAGGAAGGAAATGTGAATCTCTGAGTTTTTTGCCACCCTAGTCTATGTACTAAGTTCCAGGATAGCCAGGGCTACATAGTGAGACCCTGTCTTGAACAAAACAAAAAGTAAATTAAATGAAACTATGTTAAGCACGTTCCTGCCAAGCTGTATGTCTGTTGATGGGAAGCAGCTGGTAATTTCAGCGTTGATAGTTTCTTTGGTTTTGTTTTTCCTTTGAGCTTGTTTCTTTACGGAACCCTTGGCTAGCTTCACACTTGTTCCCACCCTGTCCTGTGTTCTGGGATTTCAGCTGTGTGTTCTCACACCTGGCTTAGCACTGTTGGTTCTAAAGTCAAGATATCAGTCAACTTGGATAAATGATGCTCATGCATTACAAAATTGCCCACGTCATTAGTAAATGGCCAACATTTCAAATAAAAACTCAGAAGAGGATGGCAGGAGAGGTGGCAAAGCAGTTGAGAGTGCTTGCTGCTCTTCCAGAGGACCCAAGTGTGATTCCCAACACTGGACAATTCAACCACCTGTAACTCCAGCTCCAGGGCATTTGATACCTGTTATCCGTGAGGACCTGCACACACACAGTGTGATACTTCCAGAGAGACACATACACACAAAAAGGAAGTAAGTAGTGACTGGGCCTGGAGAGATGGCTTGGGGTGAAGATGTCTTCTGCCAAGCCTGATGACCTAAGTCCAGTCTCTGAGCTCACAAGGTGGAAGGAGGAAGCCCTTCCTCCAGTGGCCATCTGACCTCCACACGTGACTTTGACATGTGTGAACACGCTGACACAATAAAGTGTAAAGATTCCTCGGACAGCAGTGGGTTACTAGTGCAAAAGCACGGGTTTTGAGTATATACGGTGCTAGGACAGGTCTAGGGAGATGGGTGAAAGGTCAGAGGTAAGGTTGATAAATAGGAACCAAGCAGGCCCCTTGCGATGGTTCCATCCTATAGGGGCCTGGATTCCCACCCAGATTTACAACAACAGAAACAAACTGCAGAGGGGGCTCTACAGCCAAGAGCAGTCGATATTTTCGCAGAGGGCAGTTTCTGTTCCCAGCATGCACATCAGCAGCTTAACAAGTATAACTTCATTCCAGGCAGTCCAAGGCCCTCTTCTGGCCTCTGAGAGCATCATGCATACATGGGTTATACAAGCAGGCAAAACGTATTTTAAGGCAATTCTTTGGTATGTGTATAATTTTACCGTTCGTTGAAAATTAAAGTAAATTTGCATAGTAATAAGAGGTATAGTTGTTTGGTTTTGGACAAAAAAAATAAGCCATGGGTGCTGTGGTGATGGCCCAGCTAGCTGATAAAGGTGTTTGCTGTCAAGCCTGATGACCTGAGTACCCAAAAAAAAAATAGGTAATTTTTAAACTTTTAATTAAAATTAAATCTTGGGTCCGAGTTGGCTCTGCAGTTAAGATACTTGTTCTTACAGAGGATTCAGGTTTGACTCTTAACACCCTCAGGGAGGTCCATCAGTTACTCCAGTTTCAGAGAATCTGATGCCCTCTGACCTCTGGACACCATGCTACACATGTGGCTTGCAAATACATACAAAATATATCAATCTAATAAAAAATTTAAAAATAAATTAAATCTTGGCTAAATACTTGAAGTACTGCAGGATGTAGCACATTTCCGGTGTTTTTCAGAGTTTCATCATTTACTATGAAACAGGGTCTCCTCTCTCTCTCTCTCTCTCTCTCTCTCTGTAGCCTTGGCTGTCCTAGAACTCACCAAGCAGACCAGGCTGGCCTCACACTCACATCACTGGCCTCTGGTCCTCAGGGGCTGGCATTAAAGGTGTGTGCCAGCATGCCTACCTAAAGTTGTTTTTTTAAGGTTTGTTTATGTTTCTGAATGTATTTGCCTGGATGTTGCGTTGTTTTTTTGTTGTTTTTTACAGATATGGAGTGCAGAGTGGCCAAAGTGTGTTAGTGCTATCTCCAAAATTGTATCCTAATCCCTGCTAGGAGTCACATAATGATCCTTTTTTGTTTGTTTGTTTGTTTGTTTGTTTGAGACAGGGCTTCTCTCTGGATCTTGTTCTGTAAATCAGGCTGGACTGGAACTCAGATCCCTTTTGCCTCCTAGCGCTGGGATTAAAGGTGTTTTGTTGTTGTTTTAAATTACATTATGTATGTTGTGTGGGCGTTTTGTATGCATGTGTGGAGTGGGGCACATGTGCAGGTCAGAGGACACCATGCAGAGCAGTCAGTTCTCCCTCCACCTTGGAGGTCCGGGGAACAGAACCCAGGTCATCAGGCTTGGCAGCAAGTGCCTTTGCATACCAAGCCGCTTCCGCTGGCCCAGCCTTGACCCTCACACCTCCCTGCCTCCATCTGCTTAGTTCTGGGCTTACAAGTGTGAGCCACCACACCCGCTTCGTGCAGTGCTGGGCTACCATCCAGCGTGCTAGGCAAGCATTCTCCCAGCCGAGCTAAATCGGCAGCCCTCCTCAACTCCCTTTAAGACCTTTAGGTACGGTAAGAACATTGCAGCTCAGAGCATGCAGTAGCCCAGGTGTGCCGGCAGTGCCTGGTGCTTTGCACAGTGCTTGTGAGGTGAGCCTGTATGTGGGATATTCAGGACCAGGGGGTGCAGTGACGTTTTTGTGCTGCAGAGTGGACGAGCATTAGAAGAAATGCTGTGGGTTCGTTTTTATTCTTGTTGACCGTTGCACATTCATAATACTTTTATTGCTGCCAAATTTTTCTTACCCTCGCATTCCCTTACCCAGCTGCATATAGGTTGCTGCCTACAGCTTCTCTGGCTGGGTTCTAGTTGTGAGGCTGTGAGGCAGGTTACAGTAAAGACATGGGTGGAGAGCGTGTCGAGCGGGGCTAGATCGGTCAGTGCTGTGAAAGGAAGGGAAGCAGAGCGCTAAACAGAGTGCCTTGGAAGTGGGGTGCGGCTCAAGAACTAGCATTGTAGACCAGGCTGGCCTCCGACTCACAGAGATCCTCCTGCCTCTGCCTCCTTAGTGCTGGGATAAAAGATGTGCGCCACCACCACCAAGGTTCCTGGAGAGCTTTAAGCTGAGTTGACCTAACGCTGCTGGGGCAGCAAGTTTGATCCTCACACTCAAGCTGTGTCACTCTCGAGCACTCTCTCTTTCCTCGCTCTTTTTAGCCTACCTGCCTTCCTTCCTTTATTCTCGAGAGGGACTCTTGCTGTGTTGCCCAGGAAAGATAGAAGGCTTCAGTGACTGTGACATCACAATCCAAATTGGAAAGATGAGGTGACCATGACCTCTGTCCATCCTCTCATTTAATTCCAACAAGACTCCTGTGTGAAGTCATTACTAATCCTATTTTTTTACTCGATTAAAGGGAAGTTCTGAATGCTGAAGGAAATTGCCCAAGATTCTTCTGATTACAAAGCCTCTTGGGGTGAGCCTTCCCCGAGACCCTTTTTCTGCATTAATGTCTGCATAGCAGCCCAGCACATTCATAGATGCTTCTTGGAGTGCTGGTCTGTGCTGAGCCTGTCTCCTCCCTCCACTTGGTGTTGGCCATGGGCACAAGGAAAGGGGACTGGTTCCTGACCCCCTCTTGCCACTCCTTCCACGTAATGGGCAGCCCAGAGAAAGTGGTGCCTTAATAGACCTAGCAGAAATGTCTCCGGTTTAAACAGCAAACCCTTACCAATAAAGGCCGATTAGGAGTGGGTAAAGTGTATAAAAATAGCACTTAATAGTTAACTGGCAAACAATATATCTTTGCAGTCATTGGTTCCACAAGAAAATAATTGGGTCCCAAGGCAGGAATGGCTCGTTTTTCATGAATGATTATATTGATCATTGGAGGAAAATGGATACATCCCTTTTGGAGAGCAATTGAAAGAGAGAAGTGGCCAGCTGGCCAGACATGCCCAGTGTGACACCCTGAGAAGTGAGCTGCACCCTAATGAGCAGCCAGGTCCCGGCCGGCTGCAAGCAGACTGGGGGCCAGAGAATGCTTCACGCTGGAATCTCCAGCTTTTCCCAGGAAGGGAGCTCGGCTATCCACCGAGTGCTTGCAGGTCCTGTGTCGTCATTGTGCACCCTCCCCCCCCCCCCCAACAGCCATCACCATTCTCAGATGACATGGAAAGCAGAGCAAGAGATTCCTTCCAGTCCCTGGTTTGCTATTTACAGGAGACTGTGATCCCAAATGCCCTACCTTCCCCGGGCATTCACTCCATTAGTTACCAGAGATTTCCTCCAACTGGACATGGTTGTACATACCTGCAATCCCAGGTGAGCAGGGTTGCTGCAAGTTAGAGGCTAGCCTAGGCCACCTTGGAAGACCACATCCCCCAGCTAACACAGCGCTCCCTTTCCAGAAGAGTAGTTCCCCTTAGTTCCGAGTTACAGTGGAAGGAACTGAGTCAAAGGAAGGTTAAGTAACTTAACTAATGCCCTCATATTCAATGAGACATTGAACATCATGCAAGATGTCGGAGACGGGAATGAGTTAGACATTGTTTGTAGCTTCAGGGAACTTGTTTTATCTGACGCTTAAAAATAGTCATGCACGAGGGCTGATAAATGGCTCAAGAGCTTGTTTTGGTCTCATAGGGGTCCCAGGTTTTGTTTGCACCCAGTTTTGTGTAACTCCACCTCCAAGGGGATCCAATGCCTCTGGCATCTGCAGGCACCTGCACTCACATGCTCATAATTAAAGTAAATCTTTAAAATTTTGTCACATACAAAAAGTCACACACAGAAGTACAGAGCATGGGGGGGGGGGTCATGGGAGGGAGAGTGGGAGGACCGGCAGGCAGGCCTAGCCCCTGGTGTTGTACAGGGCACATTGGAAGCGGCTCAGAGGCCACAGGGACTTGCCTGTTGCTAATATGGGCCCCTGGCTCACACAGATTTCTCCCATCTCTCATTCATAACAGCAAACACCCCTCCCCCATCGTTCCTAGTACCATTCCTATCTTCACCATCACATACTGTGTGCTCCACTCCAGACTATGAGCTGCTTGCTTGTCTGGTTGGGTGAGTTAACAGTGGGTATAAGATAAAGAGTCAGCCAGTGGGCTGCAAGAGATGGCTCAGAGGTTAAGAGAACAGGCTGTTCTTCTAGAGGTCCTGAGTTTAATACCTAGGAACCACATGGTGGCTCACAACCATCTATAGTGAAATCTGGTGCCCTCTTCTTGCGTGCAAGTATACATGGAGGCAGAATACTGTATAAATAAAAAAATAAATCTTAAAAAAAAAAAAAAGAGCACGAGTCATTGGGAAGAGAATACATGGAGGACTTGAGATGGAAAAGAAGCATGTCCAGAGAGACCGAGGAGTTCCGGGGACCTCTGTGTGTAGTCGTAAGGGGAGAGGGAAGCAGAGAAGGTTTTAAGCAGAAGAGTGGTGATCAGGTGGTCCCTCAGTCATGATCTAAGCTCCAGAAGTTAAGTGGGGACTTTTGGGTCAAGGCGCAGTAGGCCTGTGCAGTTAGGCTGGCAGTGAGGCTTGTCTAGAAGTGCATGAAGCAGTCCACTCATCTTTCAAAGAGAAACCAGAGGAAGTTCCAAGAGCTTTTTCCCCAAATGTCCCTTCTTTGTCTTCCCTGGGTCCAAGAGGGAGCCATGGAAAGACATATTGGAGTACCCCATTGAGAGAGCCCACTGTTTGAAGAGCACAATAGTGTGGAGCCTCCTCTTGGGTCTTTGTGCTCACTGCAGATTTGAGGTGTAGACACTCCTGCCTCTAAGTCTTTTTTGTACCTGTGCCTCTCCCCTGACATGGAGAGTAAGGGGGAGGAGGCTTTGGATATATCTCCTGAGATCAGAGTCCTGCTTTTCTGCCAGCCCTACCTTGGCTGGCAAATCCCACACTTGAATTCCTGGCACTAGTTTCCATTTCCCTTCTGGACGTTTAGCTTTCCTCCAGCCAAGCCAGCTCTGAAAACAGGCCTTGGGCCAGCAAGGTGGCTCGTCAGGTAAAGGTGCCTCCTGCCAGCATGACAGTCAGGGTTCGTCCCCAGGACCCACGTGGTAGAAGGAGAAAAATCAGCCTTCAAGCTGTCCTCTGACCTCTATACATACGCACAGACACAATACATTAAGTAGCCCTGGCAGTCCTGGAACTCATTATGCAGACCAGGCTGGCCTCAAACTCAAAGAGGTCCTCCTGCCTCTGCTGGGATTAAAGGTGTGAGCCATCATATCTGGCCAATACACGTAATTCTTCAAAAGAGAGACCAAGGCCTCCATCGGTCATGCCATTTGATTACCAGCTGAGCATTTTCTGCTGCTTTCAGAAGAAGAAATCGTCTATAACAGTCTCCCTCTGGATCTGACCCTGTGCTGGGTCCTTTGTGGACAGGTATGGAGACTTGAGGTCCAGAAAAAAAACAAGGCCTCTGGGGCTCCGCCATTCATCATTTGCAGAGCACTTGCCACTCTGGCGCAGGCTTTGTGGCTTCTTGAGGGCACACAGGTAGCTTTACAGGTCTCTTAGCCAGTGTTTCAAGCCTGGCTGATTTCTGTTTAGGGGCTGGCATCCAGCCTGGGTTCTACATCCTCTTTTTTTTTTTTGAAGGTTTTGTAGAGGACTCAGATTTGGCCAGGCTTAGGAGAGGCTGTGAGGTAGATTCTTGAAAATAATGGCTTAATTGGCAGCATAGGTTGTTAAGGTGGCCATTTGTTCATGTGTGCTTGGGGGAGCTGTTGACAGGTTTGAGTGGTACTTGGAGAGGCAATTTGGTCTAAACCTTGGTTTCTGCCTTGCTGGGCTTTAAAAGGACAGTGGCCTCTTGCTTCCGACTCCTTTCCTGGTAGGGCCTAATCTGTGCAGTGCCTGGACTGCAAAGGGGCTTTTGGGCCATCGAGGCCCAGCTCTCCTCCCAGCTGTTTTCATTTGTTCCGGTCTGTCTCCAGTTTCCCCACAGGCCAAGACCCATGGTTTCCGTAGGTTGTCCGAGGGGTCCCCGGCACATTGCTGCTAGCACAGTGGAGCTTAGTCAACAGCTGGTGAGGGAATGAGTCATCCAGGGACTGGTGGACAGGAACAGCTGGTTCTTATCCAGCCCCTTCCAGCCAGCAGCCAAGAGCCTCCCCATGCATGAGCTCCTTCCCCCCCCATCTCCTGCTAAAGGCGAAGGGACTGGCTATTTCTACATATGGAAGTCCAAGGCCCTGGAAAGGGTAGCTGTTCATTTGGTCACCATGGGAGCCTGTGTGTCTGCGTCTTGGTCACAGTAAGCAGGCACCTTCCTTTCTGCAGAACAACATAGTATAATCAAGAAATCAGCCACTGGGAATGGTGTGCGTGCTTAGAATGCCTGTACATGGGAGGAGTTCAAGGTTATCCTCAGATATATAGTGAGTCCTCTGCTCCTCACTGCTGCTGTAAGAGATAGGATCTATTCTGTGCCCTACCATACACCAGGATTGCCAAGGCTGCTCTAGCCCTGGAGATTGGATTGCATCTCATTCTCAGGATGGGTGTGGATGGGTTGAGGTCACCTTGGCTAGATGGTCTTCCAGGGCCATTCAGGTCAGTCCACAGTCGTAGCTTTTCTTTATTTATTTATTATGTATACAGTATTTTGTCTGCATGTACACCCACACACCAGAAGTGCAGATGGTTGGGAGCCACCGTGTGGTTGCTGGGAATTGAACTCAGGGCCTCTGGAAGAGCGGTCAGTGCTCTTAACCTCTGAGCCGTCTCTCTAGCCCCTGTTGGTAGCTTTTCTTGTCGGAAGGTGACCATAACCACTTTGTTCAAGTCTTACTTCGCCAGTCCAGACTGCTGTTGAGGAAAAGAAGAGCTGGACCTTCCTTGCTTTAGACCAGGACTTCCTAAGTTTTTTCTACCCAAACGGCTGTTTCACCAGAATGTGACTCTGGTACAAGGATATAAGTGGTAATCATCAAGAAATCAATTTATTTCCCTATTTTGAGGGCCAGCATAGCCACTAAGAAAATAAAGGTGCTTGAAATATAGGTGTTTGCTATATGCAGGTTTGTTCACCAGTGGATTCACTGTTTCTATATAAATTACTACCTCTTTGGTCTTGGTTTTTGCTGTGTGAATGTTTGGTCTGCATATATGCGTATGTACCAGGTATGTGCCTGCAGCCTGCAGAAGCCAGAAGGAGTCAGATCCCTGCAACTGGAGTTACAAGTAGTTGGGAGCCATCACGTGGGTGCTAGGAATTGAGTCTGGGTCCTCTGCAAGAGCAGCAAATTCTCAAAACCACTGAACCGTCTCTCCAGCCTCTTTCTTTTCTTTTCTTTTTTTTTTTTTTTTTTTTTTTTTTTTGCGACAGGGTCTTGCCATGTACACCAGGCTGGCCTTGAACTTAGAGCAATCCTGTTACCACTTCCTTCTGAGTGCGGGCATAGAGGAGCACACCACACCCGAGAAGAATTAAGTTTAAATTTAAATTAAATTAAGGTTAAATATTTGATATTATAGGCTGTAGATCATCTTCCGTGTTTTTCAGAGTTGATTGATACTTAATTTCCTTAGCATTAATGCTGGGAACACTGTTTCACATGAATACTTAGTATAAAATGATACAAGTATGTTTAAAGTCCAAATTCATTTTATAATTTTTGTTTGTTTGTTTGTTAATGAAACTCAGGTCAGCAACTCAAAGAGCAATTTTGAAAATCAAACATTCTGGTGATATTCTCCTACAATTCACTAATTTGGTACTTATAGGCTAAGGACTAACAGTGGAAAATGCACTTTCTCTTCTATAATGAAAGTCCTGCTTCTGTGTGGGCAGATAACTTTGTGCGTATAGGGAGACAGCTGCAGTTCACCACGTAGTCTCTCCGAGGTATTTCCAGCAATGTCTGCTGGCATTGAGCAGCATCACGGCATTCGCGGTAGCCACAACATGGACAGGAGCTGCCAGAGACAGTGCAGCCGTTTTGTGAGTTTTGTTGTCATTGTTTTAAATTACTTAAAAAAATATGTGTTCGGGTGCACGTGCGGAGGTCAGAGGGCACCTTGTGTGAGTCGGTCCTCTCCTCCCACCGTGTGGGTCCCAGGACTGGACTCGGGTTGTCAGGGGTGGTCTTACCTGCTGAGCCATCTTCCTCACGGGCCCCCCAGCCCATCCCTTGCTTCTCTTTTGTTCTCTTCCAGTAATCAAGTCTCAGTCTGTGGTCCAGGCTGTCCTGGAAGTCACCACACAGCCCTGTCTTCTCAGGGTTAGAAGGTTTCACACCTACCTGAAAAGCTGCCCTTGGGGGACAGCAGCAGAGGTCAGGACACTGACTCTGCAGTCTGTCACAGAGCTTCAGCTGAGCAGCCTGAGTGTCTCTTGTTAAGAGGGAGACTCCCAGGGGTGGCAATGTCCCCAGGCTGACTTGTACATTGGTCCCTTCGTCGGTCTCTGGGTTTGTGGTAGATACTGGCCTCCGTGCCCTGACCCATGTGAGACTGCCCTAGGCTTTCTTGCTCTTCTGTGCCGCACACAAATGGCTGTTTCCCCACTGTTGTCTAATGTGTCTTCAGGAGAGGCAAACTCATTTCCATGTGAGCCCAGGCAAGGTGTAATTAGGACGGTAAATCTGTAGGTTAACAAAAATCTGTAGGTGCTGACAGATTTCAGGCCCTACTAAGAATACATATACACAGACTAAAAAATAAAAAGTAATAAAATGTAAAAAAAGGTTTATAAAGAAACTGAGAATGGTGGCACAGACCTTTATTTAATGCCAGGTACTTGGAAACCTGAAACACACGGATGGCAAATTCAAGGCCTTCAGGGACACACTAGTGAGCCCCTGGGGATGTAGCTTATTGGAGCAGAGTTTGCCTAGCATGCACAAGGCCCTAACTTCCAGCCCGCCCTGACACACACAGCAGCAGAAATGAATTCCCAAACTCAGGGCTAGCTCCTGCCCAGCTTGTGCCTCCTTCCCTCAGTCCAGGTGGCCCCGTGCTGACCAGGTCTGCATGTCTCGCCAACAGGTTTCCCCGGCCTGGTGGAGCAGCTGATTGGCGAGTGTGCCAAGTGTCCAGGCTTCCTACCTCCTACCCGGCCTGTCTCCTCTCTGTCCTGGCAAGATGTTTCTGGTGGGCCTAACGGGAGGCATTGCCTCAGGCAAGAGCTCCGTCATCCAGGTGTTCCAGCAGCTGGGCTGTGCTGTGATTGATGTGGATGTCATTGCCCGGCACGGTGAGTCAGAAGGGGACCCATTGTTCACAGCAGCTCCCCCGTGCTTCCGCCCTTCCATCATCATCCTCTTTTTGTCTTCTCGGATTGTTCAAAGCGAGTGAGACTTTCCTGGTCATGGCCTGTTTCTCTCAGCTTGCCCTGGAGGCTCTTCTGTCCATTCTTCCTAACTCGGCTCCATCATTGGCCTGAGGGATTCTGTGAGCCCTGCTCTTTCCCTCGGTTTATTTTGGCTCCAACTGAAGGAAACAGCCGTGGGTTCTCCCATCAGTTCACCTCTGGTCCCGTGGGGTCTTCTGGATTGCTAGAGGCTCTGGAATGACCCACCCTCTTCATACCACAGTCGTCCAGCCAGGCTACCCTGCCCACCGGCGCATCGTAGAGGCCTTTGGCACTGAAGTCTTGCTGGAGAATGGCGACATCGACCGAAAGGTCCTTGGAGACCTGATCTTTAACCAGCCTGACCGCCGGCAGCTGCTCAACTCTATCACCCACCCTGAGATCCGCAAGGAAATGATGAAAGAGACCTTCAAGTACTTCCTCCGAGGTGAGACTCTAGACGGATCGCTCCTCACAGAGCAGGGCCTTTCTCTATTTGAAGCTGGGTCAGGGTGTTGGAGTTGGTTATATAGGCTGCTAAGTTCATCCTCCTTCCCTGCCTCTGCGGGAGAGATGGGAGGGTAGAGAAGCTGCTCGTGGAGACGTCCTACCGGCCACTGGTGTACACGGCCTCCAGTCTGCACCCCTGAGTAGAAGGCCTAGCTCCCCCTGTTAACCACAGTGTGGAGACTGCTTCCTGGACAGCCTGGGGACCCATTTCCGTTGTCTGCAAGTTTTCCCAGTGTAGCTATGGCCAGGCCCCTTCATGCCTCAGGTTCTTACAGAGTAGGGAATGCCTCCTAACATGTCTTCTGGTCAGCACTTGCCACTGAAAGACCTTGATAATGCGTCTATGCTGTTGACCCACGCCTGCCCCTCAGTCCCTGAAGCGGAGGAAAGGCAGGAGCTGGCTCCTAGCACCTGCTGCTCTATAAACGTCCCCCTGCTGTTTGTTCCTGAGACACCCTGCCTAAGTCATCTTTCTTGCTCTCTCAAGAAGAGTCTGGACTCTTGTCTTTGCCCTCCTCCAGTGTCTGCCAGCCCACCATCATGCCACTGGTCCTCTCTGCCCACCCCTGCCTGGCAGAGCCTTCTGCCTTTCATTCCTGCCCTTTACATTTGCTCCCAGGCCAGCTCTGAGCACATTTGCAGGCCTGTGAGGCGCCGGTGGCTTCCCCTTCTGAAATTAAGCACTGGATAATGTCAGCAGCGCCAAGGCTCGCCTGTTGTGTCATCTACCCAGCCTCCCCACCTCCCCAACCACCACTACTTAAATAAAAGCCAGAAAGCTCTTTTCAGTTCGATAAGGTGAAAAATGAGGACGACAGCTGTGGCTTCCACAGTCCCAGTTTCTCCCTGATGAGTATAACAAATACAACTGTCAAAGTTGGTATAATCAGACGTCAGATAAGATCACCAGCTGTTGGGGAGGTCTCTGCGTAGGCAGGCGGATGTCTTAATAGAGTCAGGGTAGTTTGCAGGGCTTATCAAGCAGGAGGGATGTGACAGCTGAATAGCCCTTTACCGGTGAACCACAGAGCTGGCTTCCAACTCCCAAGAGGGACCCAGGAGAAAGGACACAGAGAGGGGAGGGAGCGAGGGGAGAGGAGCAGGAAAGGGAGATAAGAGGCCCAGGGAGGATCTGGTCTTTTCTGTGGCTGGAGAGGCTGAGCTGGGAGGTACAGGGCCTCGCTGCCAGCCTCCCTCCTCCTAGGAACAATAGCAGTAACACCCATCACTTAGGGAGAGCCAGGCTGAGGGGCCTGCTGCCGCTCAGTGGTTATATACACTCAGGGCCGTGTAGTCTTGCCCGTCACCCTGGGAAGCAGGTATTCCGTTCACTTATTACATGGATTAGTTTTGTTAAGGACCTGTGGTCACATGGGGCACTGCAGACCAAGGCGTGGCATCGGAGCTCAGGGACCCAACACCCTCATGAGCCAAGGCTTCTCCTGGTCTTCCTGAGCACAGGTTGTGGGGAGCAGTGATCCCAGCTGCTTCTGTGTGGTTCTGTGGTTGAAAGTGTCTGGAATGAGATACCGCCCGCCCAGCCACCTGGAGCCAGGGTCTCTGAGAGGCACCAAGCCCTGTCCTTACTCTACTTACCTTTTACCCCTTGCAACTTTGTTCATCCACACGGGGCAACAGGAGTGCACAGAGCTCTTGGATGAGCTGAGCTCGGTGTGCAGGGGCATCGCCTCCCTCCAGCCTCTGCTGTGGGGGTGTCCACAGTGCCTTCTCTCTGCTGAGGGGATCCTGTAGTTAGCATGAACTACCCTCGCTGCTCTGGGGTAGCACAGGTCTCTCACAGAGAGCCGCAGAGGTAGCCATGAGACTCTTTTAGAGGGGGCCGTGTCTGGACCTGGCTTCCAGGAATGGGCCTGTATGTTGGGGTGTTTGAGCCACTGTGAAATGAAATAGGGCAGAAAGGCCGCAGCACCTCCCAGAAACTCTACCCAGTTCTCCTACAACTCTGGCTGTGTCTTGCCTCTGGTCAGAAACAACTTTTAGGGCTGAAGATCAAGGTTCACCCTAACCACCTAGTCTTCTTCTGTACACTGTGCTACAGACCTCTGCCTGGTCTGAACAGAACTTCCAAGCTCCTTGAGTCTCCTGCGCCTCCTCTGGAGCTCCTTGCCTCAACCTTCTTATTCCAAGTAGTCACATCTTCCCTGCTTTTCAAAGCCAGTGCAAATGCCAGCCTTTCTCCAAGGTCTTCCCTGATCAGCCAGCCAGAAGTTATTTTCTGCAGCATTCTGCTCTGAATGGCATTGGAACTGGCTGGCACTCAGGGTATGTCTGTCCTTGGAAGGTCTCCCAACTGCTGGGGCTCTCTCCATGGCAGGGGCTGGTCGCAAGCATCCTTCCTGGTGTTCTTGCAGAATTGAACTTGGGAGTTTTCCATCCTCTCCCCAGGGTATCGCTATGTGATTCTGGACATCCCCCTCCTGTTTGAGACCAAGAAGCTGCTCAAGTACATGAAGCACACAGTGGTAGTGTACTGGTAAGTGTGAGCATAGCCTGGCCGGTGGGGGCTGGAAGGACTTAAGAGTAAGGGGTGTCTGATAAACGTTCCTTGGGGTATTCCCATGGATGGCCAAGGCACAAAGTGGGTTGGGGTAGTGATGCCCAGGCTTACAGAAATCAGCATCTGTACCTGATCCTGATACACCTGGGGCAGGTAGGAGATAAGAGGGGCCCCAGACCCCAGGCCTTTCTAGTGTTTGGGAAAGGCTCCCCCTGCTGGCCATCAGCCGGAGACACTTCTGTTGGGCTGCCTGGTTTTGCCTCTGGCCACCCCGTAACTCACTGGCTCCCTTCTTCCTCCTAGAGCACCTCACAACTTTGCAAACAACTCCCTTCATTCAACATGAAGTGCTCATGGCAGAGGGATACCTCTGAGTTATAGAGGGAAAATGGAAGTGGAGGCAGTTGCAGAATTTGTTCAAGATCATCCATTGGTAGCACCCGTGAATAGAGAGCTGTGTGGAGGCAGCTGTCAGAAGCCACCTAAGGAAGGAGCTTTATTCTCAGAGTCCCCCAGGACAGGAAGCAAATCAGAATCCAGGTTTGGCAAACAGAGGAATGAGTCACAGTCGCTGCGGATGAGAGGCTAGACGAGGCTGCAGGGTGTCTCTGTCCCCCCGCTTCCCAGATGCCACCCGCCAGTGTAGCAGACACAGAGGTGGGCCTTGGTTCTGCAGGCATTTCCAGCACAAGGTGGTTCTCAGGGGACTGGCGTGTGGGAGGCTCCCAGCACAGGGAATGAATGCCTCGTGCCCTGAGCACTGCCCTACCCTTACCCCACATCTCTCGTGGGCTGTCACTTCAGGCTCAGTCTGAATCCCCTGAGCCTGGTCGGGGAGACAGACATCCTGTCAGGTCCTCCCTAAGGCTGTGCTTCCCATGTAAACCTCCAGGCTCTCCATTGTTCGGCTTGTTTTGGGGGGCAATGACGATAGAACCTCACACATTAGGCTAAGCTGTATGCCAGCGTCTCTGGGGTCTTTATTCTGTTTTTTGAAGATTGCAGCTGAGGCCAGGAGCCCTCGGATTTCTTGTGCTCTAATAACAAAATTAGGGGTCTAGAGAGACGGCTCAGCGTTTAAGAGCACTTCCTGTTCAGAGGATGCAGGTCCAGCCCCCAGCGTCTTCGTGGTGGCTCACACATCCATAACTCCGTAAGCTCCGAGAATCCAGCCCCTTTTGGCTCCTGTGGGCCCCAGGCGCACACTTGATTCCCTCACATCTGCGGAGGCAAAAACGCTCAGAAAATAAGTACATCTCTAAAAAGAGGGCAGGTTAGACTATTGGCTTATCACAAAAAGGATGAGCCCGCATGAAGCATTTCCTGTGGAGTGACTCTACCTAAATGTGATCCTTAATGTTTTTGAGAAAACTTGTGTGAAATAAGGAAAGGCAATCAGCACCATAAGAGAAGCAAGCATTCACTGTCACAGCCCTACATTCCGGGCGGCTCTGTTCTGCACCATGCTTTGGGGGGTGTGCCCCCGAGCCGCTGCTAGCATTCTCCACTCTCCTGCAGATTCCCTAGCCACATACACGTCTTGGTTAAGGCTGGGTATGTTCTCTGCCCACCCCATCCTCTGCAATGAGGTTGGTTTTTATAGAGGAGGCCCCGCCTAAGTCTGTCTTTGTTGTGTTCCTCTGGTTGCAGATAAAGGCCTGGAGTGGTAAGAATCTTCCCATTTTATAGCAGGGAAGACTCGGGCTAATGGCAGGCGAAAGACCTAGATGGTGGGAAACAGCTGCTCCAGCCCACTCGCCTTTTGCTCTCGTTGGAGTCTGAGGTGGTTGTCGGGGCCAGGGGTACCCTTGTACAGGACCTGTCACAGCCTGGCAGGGGGTTCCTGTGTGGCTGCGGGCAGGAGAGGGAGCTTCCTGAGGGGAGATGCTGTCCTGGCCCGTGTTCCAGGCTGGGCCTCACCCAGCTGCCCACTTGTGAGTCCTCCGTGGAGAGGGAGGCTGGGGTCCACAGTACGCGTTTACTCTGTCCTCAGTGACCGAGACACACAGCTGGCACGCCTGAAGAAGCGGAACAACCTGAGCCGTGAGGACGCGGAAGCGAGGATCAATGCCCAGCTGCCCCTGAAGGACAAGGCCCGCATGGCCAACCACGTTCTAGACAACTCAGGAGAGTGGAGCCTCACCCGACGCCAGGTCATCCTCTTGCATGCCAAGCTGGAGCGTTCCATGGAGTACCTGCCGCTGAGGCTCGGCTTCCTGACGGGCCTCGCGGGCATTGCCAGCCTCCTCTACCTGCTCACCCGTTACCTCCTCCCTTCCCCCTAGCCGGGTACACCAAAGCATCGAGCCTTAGGCCTCCTCTTCCTTAGAGACCTAAGTCAGGTTCCATGTCCTCAACACTACACTCACTCTGGCTCTGAGACCAGCCCCTGTGCTGGGCTGGCTCTGGAGTGTATCATCCAGTCTGGGACTCAGAGAGCAAGAAGCCCACTGTCAGTAGGTACCCTTCCCGCCCTCCCTAGCGCCTCCCTAGCGCCTCCCCCTCTCCTAGCACCACCAGCCCAACAGTATCCGTGACCGTGAGGGCAGGAAAACAGCAGTTAGCAGTCTCTGTGGCTTTGTGCCCAACAGTTTCTTGGGTTTGAATCTTCTTGGAGCATCTGCCCCATCGTGGCCATAGCCTCCATAGTGGACCCCAGCAAATCCTTCTAGACTGAAGGCCTTCTCCTTCAGACAGAACTGTCTCCTGGCTTGAAGCCTTTGCCAGGGTGCAGTGTGACCCTCTCAGAAATGCCGAGGCAGGGCCCTTTGGAGAGACCCAGCTTCTGCGGGGCTTTACTCACAGCTTGGCCGCTACCTCCACCACTCTGCCTCCGCGCCCTGTACTCTCGGCATCCCCCAGGACCCATGGTACCTTACCTCTGTGCCTTCCCCAGATGCTCCCTGCCCAGCAGTATCTTAGCCCTGGCTGCGCCTGCCCAGGCACCAGCAGCCCCGGGCTGAATCAGGTGCGCTAAGATCACCTGCCCGGGTTTTCTCTTGATCATGGTAGACTAACCATCAAGGAACTGGTTGATTTCTCCTAGACTCTGCGCCCCTAGGCGGCAGGGCTGACTCATCTCTAGTGTACTGCAGCCTGCTCCCCAATAAACGGTGCTCAATAAACGGAATTGTTCTGAAGCGTCCACTGAGTTCCACTTGGCCTCTCTGCTCATGCCGAGGAGGCCTCCGTGGAGGACTCCAGCCAGTCCTGGGCAGCTCTGGGAGGTTGCTGGCTGCTGAGCAGGTATCATCCACTCACCCGACAGGTCCGGTGTTCTTCTTCCCAACCCAATTAGACCAGTACAGACATCGCCTCCCCAACCGTTGTCTGCAGACCTGCTGATGTGTAGATCTTGTTCCCAGCAGCTATTAAGGCCAAAAATGAGTGTGACTAATGTGAATGCAGCAGTGGCCATTTTTAATGCCCCCTTTCACAGAGCAGCTTAAACCTCAGAGAGCAGCTCATTAGCTCATTTCTGAGCTGCAAAAAAAAGGGGGACAGCAGGTGAGTAGCTGCAGGAAGGCAGCAGGGTGTGCCTGCCCCCTCAGTTCATGGGGTCCTGCAGAAACCTGGCAGAGAGGAGAAACTGCAACCCGATGATGGAGAAAACGATTCTTGAATCCCATGACGATAAGCACAAAGAGTGCAGAGCAATGGGGGAGGGGTGGGGTTGGTTTGAGTTGTGCAGGTTCCGAGCTGCACGCTTTACCTGAGCTTCCTCTCAGGGGGACTCAGGATTGGAGCCCGGTCCTGTCTCCTTGCCTATGGCTTCTGTATGAGGACAGTCAAAGCCCTTTGTAAACCATGAAGTTCAAGCAGGAACTCGCTTGGCCCAGCTCTCCAAATCTCATGCTAAGTGTAGAACTTTGGTGGAACGTGTGCAGAAGCCAGTGACTGCACCACAGCTGCCCTCCCGGGTCTCTCTCCCTCCTGACCCACTGGCTAAGGTGGTTGCTTTCTAGTCCACCAGCAACAGCTCCTGTTCAGAGTATGTGTCCTCCCCTGTGGCCGGCAGGTGGCAGCACTCACCCAAGCCGGGATGTGGGCCCAAGAGGCATAACCCCTGTCTTTATCCCCCGGGGCACTAGACAACCGCAGAGCCACCTGACCCTGAGCACCAATTAAAAATACAAAGATGGGATTCTCGGAGTGTTGGTGCATGCTGGTAATCCCAGCGTTAAAAAAGCTAAAGCAAGACTACAGGGTTAGACACCAGTTTGAGCTGCATAGCCAAATCTTGCCTTTAGTCCTCTTCCTCCAGCCCCTGAGCCACAGTTCCCAGCCTGGGCTTCACCCTGAGAGGAGCAATAGGATGCCTTTGGCACTTGCTCATCTGTCTCTTGGCAAGGGTTGAAGGATGCAGCCAGCCCCTAAAGCCATGTCTCTCTCCTGGTCCAACTTGCCCAAGGTTAATCCACAGCTTTGGATTTACAAAGTACAATCCGTTGTCTTCAAATCTCCCAGCTCTGCAAATGGTGTGGGTGATGTAGGGGCAGAATTTACAGGGGTTTCAGAGGGGTGGAGGTGGGTGCGGCCCAGAGCTGTGAGCACCACTCTGGATTCCCAGCCTTGTGCCCCTACCAGCACCCTTATCCAGCAGCTGCCCGAAACTCTTCAGGTGACTTCTCTGTCCTTACAGGACAGAGGCCAGGGCAAGAGGAACCTTAGGAGAAATTGGATGGGAGAGGGATAGTCATTCTCCCTGACTGTTCCTTGTTCTCACAAAGGCACTTGAGCTCCAGGAGTGGGTGGCAGAGATGACCACAGGTGAGAGGGGTTCACATGAATGGCCGAGAGAGGCCCTTGAAGATAGCTAGAGAAGCCAAGTGAAGGCGGTGTTGAGGTGTAGTTAATGGTTGCTCTCCTGCTCTTCTCGGGGAAGGGAGAGCGTGGCTGGTGGCTCCTACATTCCACTCTAAGCTGAAATGGCACCCAGCTGGGACCCAAAGCCCCCTCTCCTTGCTCCCTGCCCCCCCTTCCTCATCGCTCAGATTCCAATACAATTTCCAGCTAACCAGCATGTCGATAGAACAAGTCGGGCGCCTGGATTGCTGGCCAATTACAGGAAATCATTCTGCTCCACAGCTCAGCCCTCGGGGGGGGGGGGTTCTGCAAGAGAGGGAGCAGGCTTCTGGCTTGCAGGCGGGGAAGGGGCTTGAGAATAAAGATGGGGAGCCTGCAGCAGCTCCCCTCCCTCACACCCCTGGGCGGGGTGGATGAGGAGGCTCTTGGGGACACCAGCCTGCCAGGGGCTCTTCCTGAGCCTCAGAGAGCTCTGTATCCAGCTTTGTGTGTGTATGGGGGGGGGGGGTTGAAGCCCCAAGCCATAGAGAAACTCGAAGGCTAAAGGCCCATGAGGATGATTTCTGAATTGAGTTATGTGCTCCAGGGCGTTTGCCTGGAGATGAAAAGGATAGAAAACCACAGACGAGACCATTCTGCTCCAGAGAGTCTGGATGGGGGAACTCCGCAAGACTCGTCCGGGGCCTCCAAACAGGCCAAACATACCTGGAAACCCCACAGCTAGGCCCGGGCAAGGAGCTCCCACATAGGGCTGTCAGAATGGCACCTAGGATCCATGGGAGAGCAGGGGAGACTTGGAATAGCCTGACTTGGCCAATGGGGTTAAAGAATATCACCCTTCCAGGCCAGGAAGGCGAACCACAGAAGGGCAGGAGGCTGGGTCCTCCTCCCCTCCCCAGCCCCTCCACCAGGGGCCCGCCTCAAGCTCCTATAAAAGGACAGCAAGTAGCTTTCACTCCTCCTGACAAGACCTGTGCTCACTTGGCTGCCCTGACCCTCACCAGTTCTCTCCAGAGCTGTCTTCAGCTGCCTTTCACTGGCTCCGTAGAGCTGCTGCCTCTATCTCCCAGCTCTGCTGACCAGTTCCCTCTCTACCGTGGGACATTCCCCCCAGAGTCCCGGATGATCCTTGAGGGGCAGAAACTAGTCTGTGAACGCCAGCCCCCAGTTCTCTGGAACCCCAAGAATACTGTGACAAGTGATTAGTCAGGCAAGTAATTCTCCAGGCTGCCGCTGCCCTCCCGGATGCTCCCCCGCCCTGCTCCAAACTCCAGGACTCCGAACTCTCTTCTCCCCTGCGAGGATAGGCCTGGGGTGGGTTTCACCACAGCTCTTCTGTTTGTTTGTTTTTCAAGATAGGGTTTCACTGTGTAGCCCTGGCTGTTCTGGAACTCACTCTGTAGACCAGGCTGACCTTGAACTCACAGAGATCCGCCTGCCTCTGCCTCCCGAAGGCACACACCAAAGGCTTCACCTATAGCTCTCTGGCCCACTTACTGGTAGATGTGCAGCCGTGGGCAGGGAAGATGAACCTGAGACTTTTGGAAGAAGATGCAGAGAGAACACAGTTGAGGTCATCTTCAAAGTCCCCTCTGCAGAGAACAGGGTCAGCTCCCAGGGACCCCTTCTTCCCAGGGCCTCAGACACTGTGTGTGCAGGCTCAGACACTGGAGGTGTCGCCTGGTCCCGTTTTTTTGGTGCTCCTGGCCTCTGAGAGGCCCTCTCCGGCGAGGCCTCTTCTGGGCCCTGCGCCCGGTGCTCGGCCATCCGAAAGAGGGCGCCGGTCCTGCCTCCCGCCAGCCGATAGGCGCTCGGCAGCCTGCAGGCTCGGTGCCATCGATCGGGCCGCGGGGACCCGGGCGCGCTGCCTCCCCACTCTTGCTTTTCGCTTTTAATTGAAGTTTGTTTGAGCAGAGCGCGGAGCAGGCAGAAGCAGAAACCAAATATTTAGTTGCTGCAAATTGGCACCTCCAGATCAATTACTCGGCCCGTGGCAGGGCCCGCGCCGCGCCCCGCGGAATCTCAATGCCGCGCCGCCCCCGCGTGGGCCGCCCGCGCCGCCGATCTCCGTGCCGCCGCGCGTTTCTCATCAGCTCCAGCCATACATCACCGGTGGCCGCCAGGGAACAGGTCTGCAATGGGAAAAGTTCCGGGGGAGAGTCCCTGTTGCTGGTCTCTGCGCCCCGCGCCGCGTAGCCCCTGATGACGTCCTGGGCGTCGGGCTTTCAAAGCACTTTGGGTCACGCGCGCCTCAGTTCTCCCCCTGTGGTTAGGGAGCTTAACCTTCCCCGGGTAAGGTGAACATCACCGAAGGGCGAGTCGTCCCGCTTGGGGACTATGGGTTTCTGAACATCACACTCCTCCACTGGGCTGTAGTCCCAGGACTGCGTAAAACTGCAGGTTCTGGTCTGTAATCTGCACATTCTGGAAGTGCAGGCAGGAGAAGCCAGTTCAAGGTCACCCTTGGAAAAAGTAAATACCCTGTCTCAAAAATAATAAAGTCGGCCGCCCTGCTTTGGTGTGTGTGTGGAGGTGACTCCAGGAAACAGGCAGGAGGTAGCCAGTCTCCAGGGTCCCGGGAAAGGTGGGACGATGATGTGGGCTGGTCAGGCCAATTCTGAGACTCAGTCCCAGCCCAGGTGCCTGAGGACACGGTCATTGCGGAGCTGCCCCTCCGGGCCTGGAGGGGAGCCAAAAAAACAGTAACAACCCTTAGGCTACCCAGATCCAGGTAAAGAGGTAGTCCAGGTTACTATGGGCACCAGGAGGCCCTACAGGAATCAGGGCAGCTGGACTACACAGCAGGCTCTGCCTTCTCCCTCCGCAAGTAACTTGGCCTCAGTTTCCCCACCCCACACCACACCCCCACTCTCCGCCCCCACCCCCACGTAAACCTCTTAGCGCCTCTGTGAGGAGTAAGGGGGATGCGAGGTGTGAACCGGAGCCTCTCACAGGTGTGAGGGAGGGGCCTGAGTTACACCAAAGTTCCCTTCCTTCCTACACTCAACTGCTTCCATCCCCAGAGTCCCTCGGGAGGACTGCAGTCCAAGAGTTTGACATTTCTAAAGGCCACCACGGTAGACAGAGTGACAGGGGCTCTGGGTGGGATGAGCCGTGCGGGAGAAGGCTGTAGCCCCAGCCCACAGCTGGCCCCCTCAATGTCTGCTGCCACCTCTGTCCCTGGCCGGGATCTTTGCTTCTGTCCCTTCCCCTCGGCTCAGGACTCAGACAGCCCTTGAGGAGAAACTGTAGATGAAGTGAGCATGACTGACGTGAAATTCAGATCCCCAGTGAGAGGCAAATTCACCCTTAAGCCTCATTTTTTTTTCAGCTGTGAATCAGGACCACAAGCCAATAAGCCTCTAATGATAATGTGTTATTTGTGCTGATGATCCATTATTAATTAATGTATATATTTTGAGGCAAGGTCTCACAATACAGCTCTGGCCTGGAACTCACAGAGATCTACCTACTTCTCTCTCCCCACGTGCTCGGACTAAAGGCATGAGCCGTCACCCCTGGCCTGGTGAAAGATTTCTCAAAGTTTCTGAATCTATTTGCCTTTCCTTCTGACCCATGCCCCTAACCTGTCTTCAGTAGGATCACCTCCACTGACAAAAATCCCTTCGTCCAGGAGGTAGCCCACCATTCATCAAGTCAGAAGCCAACAGCCAGAAGATAAATGTTTATAGATAGATAATGCCACACTATTTAAAAAAGAGAAATACCCCCCCAAAGAGGACCAGAGGGGGCTGGGAATTACAATGCTCTTTACACTAAACATCTTGGCGATAAATATAGCTATGTAATTCTTTTTTTCTCTTTGGCAGAGGGAAGGCTGAGGCTGGGCAGAAAGGCAGAGGGGCCCGAGAATATAAATCAATATGTGACTTTAATATATGTGTTCTCGGTGGCTGTGTGTGCTGGCGGATTATTAGTAACCTTGATTCCTGCTCAGTGTCCGTGTGAGGCGGGGAGATGCTCGGCCCCCAGGGAGGAGAAGAGAAATTAGGAAGCCAGATTCTTCTCCTGATTGACACCTGGGTAAACATTATCCTGGCAGAAAGGGAAGGGAAAAAAAAAGAAAAAAAAAAGAGATCAATGCTGGTATTTTTATCACGTTCCAGGGACGGACAGGGGGAGAAATTAAAGACACAGTCCTGTGATATCAATGAATATGCTCATCTACAGGACAGATCATGACTAGAGGCGGCAAGGGCAGGACCAGGGTAGGAGAGCAAGTGGTCTGTGCCAGGCGACCTCAGCCATGGCTACTGTGTCTTACAGCCCTCATGGCCAGGTGACAAAGGAGCCGGCTTTTCATGGCCTGGGAAAGGCACCGGCTTTAAAGGTGGAAGTCACAGGCTCAAGAGTCTAAAGCAGCAGATCTCAACTTGTGAGTTGTGACGCCTTGGGGGGGGGCGTGTGGAAGACCTTTTCGTGGGGTCACCCAAGACCATCAGAAAACAGCTATCTGCACTACCATTCACAACAGCAGCAAAATTAAGTTCACGAAGTAACAATGAAAAAACTTTCATGAGCTGGGCTGTGGTGGCACATGCTCGTAATTGCAGTCCATGGGAAGCAGAAGCAGGCTGATCTGGGAGTTCGAGGCCAGCCTGGAACACAGAGTGAGTTCCGGGACAACCAGGGCTACACAGAGAAACCCTGTATCTGAAAAAAGAAAGGAAGGAAGGAAAGGAGGATGGAAAGAAGGAGAAAGGAAAGGAAGGAAGAAGAGAAAAAGAAGGAAGGAAGGAAGGAAGGAAAGAAGGAAGGAAGGAAGGAAGGAAGGAAGGAAGGAAGGAAGGAAGGAAAGGAGGTAAGAGAGGCACCAGGCTTCCCACAGGGTCAAGGACCCAGCACACTGATCAGGCCCCACACTAGACTTGGTTTACACATTTTTCACACTAGTCAGGAGAGCCCATAGGGAGCCCAGCAAACGGGCCTTAGGAGATCTCACAGTGATCTAGTGGCCCTCCCATCCTCAAGGGCCAGGTACAGTGTTTCTAAAGTTTTGTCACGGTGAGGAGGAGTAAGTGACCCTACAAGGATAGGGACAGTGACCATCACATACATTCCCACCCCTCACATACACACATACACGTTCTCAAAACACACACACACACACACACACACACACACACACACACCATCCAAGTGTGGTGGCACATCTCAGCCCTCAGGAGCCAGAGGCAGGGTCGCCACAAGTTCAAGCCCAACCGTGACTGCCCAGTGAATTCCAGGCCTGCCAGTGAGACCCTGCCTCTGCCTCCTGAACATAAAGCAAATATGTACATGTTCACACCTCTGCAGACCTGCTTACATATGCGCAATATGTAAACTCAGCTCATGTACACATACCACACACACAAACAAGTGCTTTGGGCTTCCACCCCTCCTATTCCTCACTCTTCTTCTCCTTCCTCTTCCTCTTCCTCCTCCTCCTCCTCTTCTCTTCTTTCAAGACAGGGTTTCTCTGTGTACCTTTGGCTGTCCTAGACTCACTTTGTAGACCAGGCTGGCCTCCAACTCAGAGATCTGCCTGCCTCCGCCTCCCGAGTGCTGGGATTGAAGTGCCAGCACCGCCCGGCCCATCTGGGTTTCTTCCTATATAGAATTCTTCCCACTGAGCTCCCCCACCCCAGGCTGACCAAATTCATCTTCAAACTCTGTGCCCTGGCATTTCTAAAGCCCTGTCCTTCTGGCCCAAACAGTCCCACGCCTCACCGCGCTAACCTGCCTTGCTTGATATGATTCTGCATCTGCCTGAGCAGCTTTCTCCTCCAATATACCCCTTCCCCTCCACCTTCATCACACCTGCAAGTCCTGGCTCAAACACTCCTCTTCTGGGAAACTTTCCCAGGGGATATAATACGAAATACTTTCCCTTCTGTGTTCCATCTCCCATCACTGTGTGTGTGGCTGTTGCCTTCAGCCCCCTTTTCTCATTCTGGGTCATCCCAAGGAAAGGGCCTGAAGGAGAGAGTAACCCCTGGAAGGCAGGAGGACAATTGGCAGTGTCTCGGTGTCCTGCCCTCCATGCCAAGGTAACTCCAAGGTCAGCTGTGAGGAAAATTAGATGGCCGGATGAGAGGCACACCCCTCTCCAGAGGTTCCCAACTCATCCATCCTCCTTCCCAGGGTCCCGGATGCAGACACCAGTGTTTTCCTCCCTTGGCAACCCCAGGGGCTGCGCTCCAACCCTGGCCCTGCCGCTAGTCTCAGCTCGCCTAGCCCCGGCTCTTATGTTCCGGCTTTCTCTCTCCCGCTCCCATCTGCAACCACAGCACATCCAAGCTGTCTGATTAACTCAATTGATTAATTAAGCTCTAATGAGAGCCATGACTCACCCCTGCAGCTGCTGACCAGGAGGCCAGCATGCCAGGAAGGGCACTGGGTCCACAGTCATGGCCTTTGGAGGGCCCAGAGGCAGACGCTTAGCTGGTAAAGCCACTAGCTGGTAAAGGTGGCACAGAGCTTGCCCGTGGCTGGGTCTCTGTGGCCTGTGAGAAGCTCACCTCCTCAAACAGGCAGTCAGTACCTTTAGCACCAGCCATTTAGGAGGCAGAGAACACAGAAGAGAGGTAGGTTGGCAGAGAGAAACAAACAGGACCAACTGTCATCTTGACTCCTGGGACCCAGAATGCCCAAGGCCCAGAGAATACTTCCTTCCTGGATCCTGGCCACAGGGACCAGACTGAGCCCTGTCAGCTGCCATCTTCATGGTTTCCTCCATCACAACCGCCAGCCATGGAGGTACCCATGACCCCCACCTAGCTGCTGCCCTGCATCCTGAAGAGCCACAAGCCCAGGCTTCCCAGCCAACTTTTACCAGGCAGCTAGCTCCCTTCCGTCAGACTCTGTCCCCACCTCTGGGATCGGGTGCCAGTGCCTTTGCGCACGATAATAAGCAAGTGAGTAAACCTTCCACCTCATGATGAATCCCTCAAGGAGGGCAAAGCATGGTGTCCACTCTGGAGACAAGGACACTGATATCACAGCTTGCCTGGGATCACATCTGCTTCTTTCTTGCTTTCCGGCCTTGGTGTTTGTCTCAGCAGAACACAGTACAGCACACACACACACACACACACACACACACACACACTCACAGACACACACTCACAGGAGATCACATATGTCACAGTCCTTTAGCACCTTTCTTTTTCTTTTCTTTCTTTCTTTCCTTCTTTCTTTCTTTCTTTCTTTCCTTCCTTCCTTCCTTCCTTCCTTCCTTCCTTTCTTTCTTTCTTTCTTTCTTTCTTTTGACACAGAATTTCTCTCTGTAGCCTTGGCTGTCCTGGATT
Organism: Meriones unguiculatus; assembly: GCF_030254825.1. Classification (NCBI taxonomy): domain Eukaryota; kingdom Metazoa; phylum Chordata; class Mammalia; order Rodentia; family Muridae; genus Meriones; species Meriones unguiculatus. The sequence continues at coordinate 18,604,060 of NC_083355.1, forward strand.
GGCTTTGTAGGCCAGGCTGTCCCCGAACTCACAGAGATTCACCTGCCTCTGCCTCCCTGAGTGCTGGGATCACAGGTGTGTGCCACCACACCCGGCCCTTTAGCTCCTTTCTGAGGACAGCAGCCACTCCGTCTACCCCAGCACCCACAGAAGTTCAAATGAAGCAAGGACATGATGACTATTTCCTGAGTAAAGAAAGAGGAAAAAGGAAGGCGGGATGAAATCAGTGCTCTGCCTACAAGTAGCAGATATACTGAATCTCAGACCAGTGCTGAGAGGAGGGACACTGTGAAAGATGGGACTATTTCAGGCCACAAACTCTAGGTGCCTTAGCCATTCATGAAAGCACTGCCTGCAGGGCTCACTGGGCTAGAGCGAGCAGGTAACACCCTCCCCTCCTCTCTCCTCTTTCTTTACCTCAAGTGAGAGGATTGCCAGGACCAGCCCCAGGGAAAAAAGGGTGGGGTGGGGGACGATGAGGCTCTGGGTGCTCAGGTTTCCTTCAGGAATCACAGGGTGCTGGCTGGGGGTGTCAAGGGTGGGTTGGAGTCCTGGCTTTGCCTGTGGCCTCCTTGTACAAGTCTGATGGCAGAGGCTGTGGGCGATCCTTCAACAGCCCAATAGCCTTGTAGCTCCAAGTGACATCTGTGATGAGAGTGTAAGATGGGAGTGGGGACACACACACACACACACACACACTCATGGACACACACACACTCACTCACAGAGCCCTTGGTGGTCAGAGTAATCACCACCAGGAGCCACCGGTCCCCAACCCCAGCCCCTCTGCTGCCGCTACCCCTCAGATTCAATTACCAGCTCAGCTTTCAAATCAGGCTTCAGCCAGTAACTTTTCCGGGAGAAAATGATTATGTGATTATTTCAACCTTGCTCCAAACACCATTTTAATTGGATCTGGGAAAAGACAATTTCTGTATCAGAGGGGCCACTCAAGAGGGGGAGTGGTCTGGGGATGTCAGGCGGGAACCGCTTGCCTCAGCCTCCACAGGGCAGAGATGGGACACCTCAGGACCCATCCCCCCCTCCCAAACCTCCTCCTGTCACTGGGCCCAGGGTGAGCCCCAGAGGGAAAGAAGACATCGGAGGGGGTGAGGTTTCCGAGGAGCTGAGCTAGCTCGGATGAGAGCAAAATCCAAGGAACCTTGTTTCTACCCTAGAAAACCTCTTTTCTGCCCTCTGCCCCAGCCCCCCTATTCCTTCACTCCACAGCTTGCCAAATCCAAGGAAACACCCTGGTCAAACTCCAGCCTGAAAAAGCAGAACTGAAAACATCTGGTTCTCCAAGATCCAGGCAAGCCTTTGGGAGGGATTTGGGACTATCTGCTCCAGGGACCCCCTTCCTGGACAGAAACTGGGGTCTGGAGATGTGCAAATGTTGCTGAGTTTCCTCGCCTTCCAAAGGCAGAACTGGTTCTAGGTAATCCCAAATCCCCTCCCCCAAATGAAGCCAACGTGAAGCCATTTTGCCAGATTTACCAGGTGTCCTGGTTCCCCACCCAGCTGGAGTACTCCAGCGTAGCCTCGTCAGTGGCCAATCCCACTGCGCGCTGCGGGCTCCGAGCGACGCAGAAGCCATCTGCCCGGGGAGCAACGATACCCCTAGGTCAGAGCTCAGCCAGGTGCCGGGCAGAGAGTGGGGCTGGAGCGGGCAGTGCCCCAGAGGTGGAGAGATAAGATGGAAGGCCTCAAGAACAGCCTTGGACTCCACCTTCGCCATAAGCACATGGCTTTGCTAGGGCCTCTCTCCGACTCCTTTTCCCTCCCATGACAAACACCGTGTCCAGTGCTGCGACCCTTCAACACAGGTCCCCAGGTTGTGGTGACACCCCCACCTCCAACTGTAGAGTTATTTCATTGCTAGTTTGTAACTGTAATGGTGCTACTGTCGCGAATCGTGATGTAAACATCCGATAGGTGGGGCCGGGGGGAGGGGGATCGCGACCCACAGGTTGAGAGTCACTGGCTCGGAAGGAGGGCGAAGGGGCGTTAGGGTGTTCCTCGCGTCTCCCGTGTCCCACTGGGACACCAGCCCCAGCTGGGACTGCAAGGCCTCGGCATCTGCCAGCCATCAGCAAACACACCCTGGACGTTCAGAAAATTAAGGCGAAGGGACCCCAAGGCAGCCACGCAGAGCACGGAAGTTGCCAGGTACTGCCACCTGTTGGCTGGAAGGCAAAGGGCCAGTGCCAGGCCACAAAGACTTAACAGTCCTTCTCTCTGGAGGAGCGGGGAGCTCTGAGACGGAGCAGGGCAGACGGCTAAAGAAAGAAAAGAAACAAGGCAAGAGACCAGGTCGGTGAGATTGCTCGGTGGGTAGAGGCTCTCGTCATGCAAGCCTGGTGACCCGGGTGTGACCCCTGAAACCCACGTGTAAGTACAGCTGACTTCAGGAGACTGTCCTCAGGCCTCCGCATGCGTAACGCGGCGCGTGTGCCCCGATCTCCCTCACGCCAATAATAATTCATTTTTAAAAAGGAAAGGAAGCCGGTCACTAGTCTGACACATGGGATGAAGTCTGGGGAGGCTTCCCGGAAGAGCCTGGGTGGCTGAGTAGAGGGCATTCAGATGGCAGGGATGGAGGGCAGGGGAGAGAAGACCCCATACTTTGGCGTAGTTGCCCTTCCCTGAAGGGAGGGGTTCGCAGAGAGTCCCGAGACAAAGACAGGTCAGACGCCATCAGGATCCGTCGTGGCCGGGAAAGGCTGAACTCACCTGTCCTTTCCTGCTCCAGCGCACCAGCGGGTAGAAGAGGGCCTGGCTGCGAAACAGAAGGACCCAGGAGGGCATGGGAATAAGACGTAGGATGAACAGGACCCCAACCCTTTTGGGGGAGTGCCTGCCTGGAGATGGGGGTCGGGGGGGGACTTCAAATGCCTGGATCACGGTGGGGTGGGGAACTCTATTGTCAAAGAAGAAGCACAGAAAGCACGGCCAACCCCTCCCTCGCTCATTAATTTCTGGAGAAGTATTAGCTGTCAGCGAGCAGCGGTCCTCCAATTCAAATTACAGAATTTGAATTCTTAATTTCTCCTAATCCATCAGTGAGCTGCCTTCCGGAGCTAATATTAGCAGCAACTGGTGAGGCTGGGAGCGGCTTCGCCGATGTCTCCCACCCTCTCCCGAATCGATAGGGCCGGGCCTTTCCTGGGCTGGGACCCTCTGGCCGCTCCCCAGCTGCCTCTGCTTCCAAAACGGATGGAGAGTTTTAGGAAGATCCCTGGAGACATGGGAGAGCCAAACAGCAGGGACTAGAGAAAAAGGAAGAGGAGAGGTGGGAAGATAGACCCAGAGCCTGAAAGAAACTGGGAATGGTAAAAAAAAAAAAAAAAAAAAAAACACGGGAGGCGTAATTAGTGAGGACAAGTGAGATGGAGAAGAGACTGAGCCAGAGGCCTGACAGTGAGCCGAAGAGGAGGGAAGGAACCCCTCAAGACAGGTCAGAGCCGCCGCCGACCCTTGACTCCTGCAGGAAGACAGCAAAGCAAAGCTAACCCCAGGGGTTCCCCACAGTGTCCTGCGCTTACACCCCTCCAGCCCAGCCCTGGGCCCACCACAATGCCTTCTGATGGGTGTTCGGGGTTGAGGCTCTCCACCTCATGTCACAACTCAAAGCCTCATCTGCCAGGAAGTCCTGCTTTTTCTCTTATCGGTGCAATCCATTTTTAACGTGAGTATTAGCAGACAAGCAGTATGCTGAGACCTCCTGGGAGATGAGGCCTCAGGGAACCACTAGGCTAAACAGCCCGTGTCCACTTATTTTAGATCTTTTTTTAAAGGATGTGTGAATGTGTTTGTGTAAGTGTGTTTGTGCACGTGTGTGTGTGTGCGTGTGTGTGTGTTAAGACAGGATCTCATGTAACTCAGGCCAGCCTGGGACTCCTGAGCCTTCTCCCTTCACCTCTCTAGTACCCGGTTTACAGACACACAACACCGCATTTGTCTACTATTTATTTATTTTGTGGTTCTGAGGCTCAAACCCAGGGCCTTCCAACACACTAGTACTGGTAACATGTTCTACCACCGGGCTGTCACTGAGACAGGGTCTGGCTGTGTGGCCCAAGTAAGGCTCAAATCCTCCTGCTTCAGTTTCCCAAGCGCCGGGATCACACACACCACGCCACCCTAATTGCTGTTACCAGACTCAGGGTTAAGTCACCCAGTGAAGGTCATGAGGGTCAGGGATCTGTATGGCGGCGAAGGAAAATGCTGGACACCCTGTCATCTAGTCTCGGAAACTATCTACTGTGAAGCAGTGGGTGTCCTTACCGAATTGGAGAGCACTCAAGGCCAGCCCCATGACTTCCTCACCTGACCACAGCTCTATCAGCCAATCTTAACAAAGTCCAGATGGCCTGTATCTTCCAGCTGCTCATCCAGCTACCCGACTGCCTCATCGTCTCCCCGAAATGACCCTCCACCCAGACAGGCCCAGTTTAGGCCAGGCCTTCAGCTGGAAGTCTCCTGCTACCTCCCCTTGGCCCCTATGCCTTGCTCTTCTGTGGTCTGTTCCTTGTCTTCTCAGTGGCTGTCCTGCTCCTTGGGAAGTGTGAGTCTCTCTGGGCGTGACCACATGCCCTCCAATGTCCTAGGACCCAGCCTTGCCCTGGCAAGTGCTCTGTAAATATTTGAGGACTCGTCAACAGATTGATTGGTGTGGTGAAGACAGGAGAGCCAGGTTAAAGCTGAGAAGCATCTCCTTCAGCCTGGGTCCTGGGGGAGTGTCAGGAGGCCGGAGACACACAAAGGGTGACCCTGGGTCCCAGCAAGTGTTGTGTAGGACCACATGGGGACAGTTGTCAGAGAGGGAGGGCTTGGGGTATGATGAGGTATTGGGAAGGCAGTGCTCCAGGCTGCTCAGGATGCTTTCCTGCCAGGCACCAAGCTGACCTGAGGTCTCTGTCCCTCCTTCCCCCAATCTGCAGGGCCGGGCCTGTGTGGAACTATTTTGGATGGAACCTCTGAATTATGCACAGCCTAGCCAGTGAGTCCCGCAGTGCTGAAAGTGGGGTGGTGGTGGAGTTTCACTTTCCTGTGTCTGAGTTCGCACAGGCTCCAGGAGGAGGGGGATGGGTGGCCACTGAAGCTTTTATGATGAATTTCAGCCTCATTGCTAGGGGTTGTGAGTCCCATAGATGGTCCCCCTCCCGATGAGGTAACAGGATGATGGGGCTCCTGGCCATAGCAACCTGTGTCCCTCAAAACTCTGCTAGGGTAGATGGGGGCAAAATGATTGTATCCTATGCCTTGCCCTTTGGCCATCTGCCCAAGGAACCTTCAAAAAGCCATGACCCCAAAAGGGGTGGTGGTGGCCTGTGCCTTTAATTCCAACACTTGGGAGGCAAAGGCAGGAGGATCTCTGAGTTCCAGGACAGTATGTATATATGTCTGGTCTACAGAGTGAGTCCAGGATAGCCAAGGCTACACAGAGAATCTCTGTCTCGAAAAACAAACAGAAAGAAAGAAAGAAAAAAGGAAAAAGGAAAGAAAGAAAGAAAGAAAGAAAGAAAGAAAGAAAGAAAGAAAGAAAGAAGGAAGGAAGGAAGGAAGGAAGGAAGGAAGACCAAAAAAGAGTGCTCTTGCAGAGGATTCAGTTTCCAGCATGATATAGTGGCTCACAGGCTCCTGTAATTCCAGTTGCAGGCTATGCAGCGCCATCTTCTGGACACCATGGATACCTGCACCCACGTGTGAATGTATCCTCCCACATATATACAGGATTAAAAGTAAATAAAGTAAATCTTTTTTTTAAAGTACACACCTCATAAACAATACCAGGGAAAGCTGCCAGACACCAAGAGTACATACTATATAATACTATATAATTCCATTTACATGACACTCTAGGAAAGACAGAGTAATCTACAGCACCAGGAAGCACATCAGTAGGGCTGGGGGTAGCGTGACGACTGACCGAGAAAGGGCACCAGGGAGCCTTTGGGAATGATGAAAATGTCCTCTATCTTGATTGCTGAGATTGTCTTATGTGTATATAAACTTGCCAAAAGTCTTCAAGCTGAACCCTTAAAATGTATGTATTTGCTCTCTTTGCTGCCAGACCTCCGCCATCATGGGTCGCATGCACGCTCCCGGGAAGGGCCTGTCCCAGTCGGCGCTGCCCTACCGCCGTAGCGTCCCCACGTGGCTGAAGTTGATGTCTGACGACGTGAAGGAACAGATTTACAAACTGGCCAAGAAAGGCCTGACTCCCTCCCAGATAGGTGTGATCCTGAGGGACTCCCATGGTGTGGCACAGGTCCGTTTTGTGACTGGTAATAAAATCTTGAGAATCCTTAAGTCCAAAGGCCTTGCCCCTGACCTCCCTGAGGATCTCTACCATTTGATTAAGAAAGCTGTTGCTGTCCGAAAGCATCTTGAGAGAAACAGAAAGGATAAGGATGCTAAATTCCGCTTGATTCTGATACAGAGCAGAATTCACCAGTTGGCTCGATACTATAAGACTAAGCGGGTCCTCCCACCCAATTGGAAATACGAGTCATCCACAGCCTCTGCTCTAGTGGCATAAATTCTCTTGTATACACCAGCAATAAAATCACTTTGAATTAAAAAAAAAATGTATGTATTTTTACTGCATTTAAATTATATTTCAATAAAGCTGAAAAAGAAACCTAGGCCAGCTGAGATGGAATCCACACTTAGAAACTGTTGAGCCCTGTGTGAGCACTGGGCACCCGGGGTCTCTCTGAGAAAGCATGTAAGGTTCTATTTTGGTTGTTTTTGTTTTTTTCTCTCAATTTTGTTTGTTTGTTTGTTTGTTTTTGGAGACAGGGTTTCTCTGTGTAGCCATGGAACTCGCTCTGTAGAACAGGCTGGTCTCAAACTCACAGAGGTCTGCCTGCCTCTGCCTCCTGAGCTCTGGGATCAAAGGTGTGCGCCACCACTGCCTGGCTGCTTTTAATGATTCACTTACTTTTATTTTCTGCTTCTGAGGGAGGGCCTGCATATATGCGTGTGTACCATATGTGGGTGCAATACCCAAAGAGGTGGGAATGGCACCCTGGAAGTGGAGTAACTGCCACGTGGGCCCTGGGAATTGAACCGGGGTCCTCTGAGCAATCACTCCAGCTCTGGTTTTGTCTTAAATTAACAAATTAATTTTAAGGTCTTAACCCAGACTGGCCTCAAACTCGCTACAAAGCCAAGCGAGGGTGATTTAGAACTCCTCATCCTTCTGCCTCTATCTTCCACATGCTAGGGTTCCAGGCTTGTTCTACCATGCCAAGCGAAGATCTTTGTCACTCTTCCGTTTGTGGTGCCAGGAACTGAAGCCAGGGCCTCGTTTGCCATGGTTACGAAAGCCTTCTCTCACTGAGCCACCTCCTTGCTCCCCCCACCCCCGCCCCACTTTAAGACAGTGTTTCACTGTGTAACTTAGGGTGGCTTTGAACATCTCACCCTTCTGCTTCGGCTTCCGGAGGGCTGGAAATACAACGGTGTGCCACTGTGCCTGGTATATACTTGTACATAGCTGACGACCAACCGTAACATGAATTTCCCAGCAATCCTCCCACCAGCCGACTTAATCCCATTGAGGGCTTTCTGTTTCTGATTTTGTTTTTGTTTTGAGAAAGGGTCTTACTGTGTAGCTCTAGCTTAGCTAGCCTGCTGCTCTCTTGGTAGACCAAGCTAGCCTCAAATTCAGAAATGTCCCTGCTTCCTGTCTCCCAAGTACTGGGATGTTACAAAAGCCTGTGCCATAATTCCAAGACATCTAGGATGTTTTTTAAAACTACAAACAAAGCTGGCTGTATGGCTCGGCAGTAAAAGGGCTGTCACCAAGCCTGATGGCCTGAGTTTGATTTCCACACACTGGAAGGACAGAACTGACTTCCACCATGAATTATCTTCTAGCCTCCATGTAGACACTGCCTAAGCCACTAGATAAGTGAATTCTATAAATTAAAATAGATGAATAAAGACATATTCATTTATTTCTTCTTTGAAACAGAGTCTCATCTATCCCAGGCTGGCCATGAACTTGCTATGTACCAATGGGCGACTTTGAATTCCTGATCCTCCTGCCTCTGCCTCCCAAGTGCTAGGATTACAGGCGTGAGCCTACCTGTCCTGGTTTATGTGGTGCTAGGGAGAGAACCCAGGATTCCATGGATGCTAGGTAAGTACTCATCCTGGCCCCTAGATTACTGTGGTTTTCTTTTTGTTTGTTTGGTTAGTCGGTTTGGTTTGGTTTGGTTTTTTTGAGACAGGGTTTCTCTGTGTAGCCCTGGCTGTCCCAGAGCTCTCTTTGTAGACCAGGATGGCCTCAAACTTACAGAGATCCACCTGCCTTTGCTTCCAGAGTGCTGCGATTAAAGGCATGTGCCACTGCCCAGCTGATTACTGGTTATTTGTTTGTTTTTGTTTATGTTGTTTATTTTTGTCATGTGTTTCTTTCTCTGGACTTTTAGGAGTTCAACCAGGTAGAAGATAAACCCTGTCCCCACCACCCCACCAGGACCCAGCCCTGGGCTCCCTATAGCTGGGCATAGTGCCAGCCCCTCTGCCTGGGTTGAACTTGGTCAGGACTGGCTGGGGTTGGGGATGGCAGGGAAATGAGATCTACAAATAGCAGCAAATTGTTCATTGATTTCTATCCTGTTGGGAGGAACCCTTGGACCAGCAGGAGCAAGACTGGGTTTGAGCTACAGCAGTAGGAAAGAAAGGAGAATCAGCCTAGGACCAGCAGGCAAAGTCAGGAGGCAGGCACCAGGGTGCCTGAGCCTTTTTTTTGGGGGGGGGGGTGCTTTCTCTTCCACCTACCCTTGAGACTTCTGGAAGGTGGGCAGGTTCTAGTTAGTATAACATGCAAATGAGAGAGGATGAGAAAATGTAAAAGAGAAAGGCTCCATCCCCAAGTGCCTGCTTCTCCAAGATGACCCACATTTTAAATATCTTGCCCCATTAGGTCCTTAGACACACACAAATGATTCTGCCATATGCTAAGGTTTGGGAATCAGAAAATAACCATTGTGCTTCGACAGGGCACAGGGCCCCTGGCGACCTGCCTTCCCAGCTTCTAAGTCCTCTAGGTACTCTGGCTTCCCAGAATTGTTTATGTGCTCTTCCCCCGCCCTGCCCCAACCCATGCTCTATCCCCTCTGCCTAGAGTGTTTTCTCCCAGTCCTGTCCTGTGCAATCCTGAAGGTCTAGACAAAAATCTGAACATCCACTTCCTGCTGAAGCCTTTCTAAGCTGCCTGCAGCCTCCTGAGTTCTTCCCTCCTTTAACTCCTGGGGTCTGGTCTGGTGCAATCACAATCCTGCCTTCTGCTTGCAGCGTTTGTGTAAATGTCTCCATGTGGAGGCTCCGAGAATGCCGCTCTCCTGTGGTTTCCTGGGCAACAGTCCCATCTCCACTGGGCAGTACGGATCTGGCTGTCAGAAACCACATCCTTAACCATCTCCACCCCCACCCTTACCCCGAAGCCCGCAGGCCGAGACACAGGGTGTGGCTTCAGCCTTGGGGATCCCTGCGGTTGGAAGGATCCATGGGTACACCTTGCCCTCATGATGGAGGGCAGTTTTCCCCTCACTTTAGTCTAGCTCTAGTACCTGGAAATTGTGAAGTGATAAGACTCCAGACAGCTTTCTAGGTCCTAAACTCACCCTACTACATAGTGTGTGAAGATCCTATCCAGGAGGCAGATGATGACTCTCTCTGGGTCCCAAGGTGCAGATAGAACCCAGAAGTTAAAGAAGAAGAAGAAAAAAAAAAGAGGAGGAGGAGGAAGAGGAGGAGGAAGAAGAGGAAGAGGAGGAAGAGAAGAAAGCAGCAGCAGCAGGGCCATTATGACACAAACCTTTGATTCCAGTACTCAGAAAGCAGGCGGATCCTGTGAGTTTGAGGCCAGCATTTAGATCAAGTTCCAGGACAGGGCTACACAGAGAAACCCTGTCTAGAAGAGAAAAATAAAGAACCCAGGAGAAGTCTTTGCCATCCAGCTAAGTCTTGTTTATTTTGGGTAAGTTACAGAGGCCTGTGGTAGTACCTGGGAGGGGAAGGAGGAGCCCAGAGATTGCCTCCCTGGGGAATCTGAGTCTCCTCAGTTGATAGGGAAACTGGGGCTTGGGACAATGACCTGACTACAGCATGTCAGAGGCTGGTGCCCTCTCACCGTGTGAAATTCTCCTGGGCCTAGTCCATGGTTGGCAGCAAGCAGGACATCACAGCTGGCATATGTAGCTCCCTGGGCAAGCCCCACAGAGGAGAGGGCAGACAGTCAGTCTCCCAAGGCTACAGCCAGGGCCAGACCAGCATTTCCAGGGACAGACTGATTTTCTGTCACTTGGCCCCAGGGCCCAGAGCAGCTGCTTTCTCATCTAATTAATGGCCCTGGTTCCGAGTTTTTGATGAAGGGGGATCATGAGCTATTGCTGAACTCAAGTCTCATTGGAGCTTTCCATAAGAGTTCCAGGAGGGGCTGGGAGAAATGGGATGTCTCACGAAGGGCTGCTACACTAAAAGCAGCATCCCTCCCCACCTTTCACCCTCCCCTCGCTCTTGCTGTTTCTTAGATGCTTTCTTGTCCCTCTTCTGCCTTGTCCTGGCCACTGGCTCTTCTATGCCCTTATGATCTTTGGCTTCCTTCCCAGGGCCTACCTTCTTTCCTTGAGCCCTATACCCTGAGTGTAGCCATAAGCAGGCACAGTGAGTGTGGTAATCTCAAGGCTTTCCCTATGAGATCAGTCCACCCCAGAACTATAGCGCTCCATGAACTATCACTTTCAGCAACTAGCATCCTGCCTGGGGTAAGGGAATGCTGGAGGTGTCCAGTGGACAACAGCTGGATTCCTAGGAACTTAACTCAGGAAAGTGAGGAAACCTTCCCACGTCAATTCTGTTCCCTGCTCATAGGTAGTCTGGAAGTCAGGGCTGGGTCACATGGAGGGGACTGGGCTAGAGACCAGCAGCTCCACTACTGGCCAGCTGGCCGAGTCTAAGAAGTCAAAGGGAGTTCAGGTTAGTTCCACTCCAAACCAGGTAAATCTAGCAGTCACCATCAGACAGTAACAGATGACAATCAGGGACCTTGTTAGATATGGCTGGAGGAAAATTATCAGCCATAGTCAATTTGAGGTGTCAGTTTTGGGGGTTCTTAATGAAGGTCATTGTTGAATGTTGGGGTAGTTGGTCATGCTGTGCATGGTGTTGAGAGGCCGCTATTGAGATATCATATTAACATGCTGGTGTTGGGCCATCTAGTTGGTGAGCAATGAGGGTTGGGTAGACATTTGGTAGTTGGTTGAGCATGGGTCATTATTTTCGGAGGTCAAGTATATCAAGGGGTGATCAGGCCTTGACAGATGTTAGTCTTGCATAGTCAGTGTTAAGAGGCAGATGTTGAGTGTTAGGGTCCAGATGTTGGAAGGTGCTTGGACCCCCACACCCCTAAGGCACAGCACCTCCTCTTATATTGTGTCATGTCCAGGAAGCCTCAAGCAAGCCAGGTTCCTGGCTCTACTCCATCATCATCCCCAAGCTGCGCAGCTCACTTTCCTCAAGCAAAGGTCCTGTGAGTGGAATGGGCATGGCCTCCTGAGGTCTGGCAGGTGGGAAGCCAAGGCCAGGTCCTAGAAATGATGTCAGGAGGGCTAGGGATTTGGCTCAGTTGGCAGAGTGCTTGACTAGCATGCACGAAGCCCAGTGCTATACAAGGCCAGCAATGGCAGCACACACCTGCAGTCAGTCCCAGCACTTGGGAGGTAGAAGCAGGAAGATCAGAAGTTCAAGGTCATCCTCCAGTACATAGGAAGTTTGAAGGCACGCTGGGATACTAAGACCCTGCCTTAAAGAGAGAGAGAGAAAGAGAGAATGAATGTAGAGCATGGGGGATGGAGTGCTTAGTGATGCAGTAGCAGTCCACAAGGATGGGGGCTTGTGAGAGGCCAAGATGCTCATTGATGAATTGATTCCCACTATTGATGCTCCTTGGAAGACTTTTGAAAGGTGGAGCTGAGGGAGAGGATGAAGGTCTCTCAGAGAAAGCCATGGCATGGCTTAGACACTCAGAATACCAATGAGATGTCTGCTCACTTGGTCTTTCACACCCTGGAGAGCCAGTGGGAGGTGGGAACAGGTACCCAAGTATGCAATGAGCTGCAGCTGGGAGGTCTTGGGGGCCCACGGTAAGCAATGAGCCATAGTTCTTGAATGCAGCCCTGGGCAAGCTTCAGGCATGCATGAGGGGAAGCTTCTGCTGAGAGCTGGTCATTCTCCAAAAAGAGATCATTTTCCTCCTCAACTGTCAGTGAATGCCCTGAGCTGGAACTGTCCAAGTGAAGCTGAGAAGTCCCCTCTTGAGAAAGGTGGCCTCCGAGTCACCCCTCCCACCATACCTGTCCTTACATTGTCATAGAGATCTTATTCATGGTGAGAATGTTGAGAAACGGTCATATCCCCTAGGGGTGTAGGGATGCCTACTATGAGGGGCAAAGGAGTAGCTGCTGGGTTTGCTGTGTGGTAAGGACCCAGGTAGGCAGAGGTAAGGCAATCTACTTGGACAGTACTGACTCCAACCAAGGAAAATCTCAAAGTTCCCACAGGCGGGAGATAGGGAGAGACAGGCCGGTTCGATGCTGTGAGATGGGGCAGAGCTGGGATCCGGATGATGGTGCAGGATGAAGCCAACGGCAAAGCTGCCGTGACCCTCAGAGCACAGGCGCACGGGCTGGGAGGCACAGTCTGACGGGCAGCATTTGTGCCTTCGATAAATGTCCAGTCTGATGGAGAGGTCTGTTCCCTTCCTAGGAGCTCCACTGTGAAAAGGAGGCGTAGACCGTGCTGCAGGGAGCCCTCAAGTCTGAAGAGGGAGGCAGTGCCTGCCCTGAGAGCGACCTTTGCTTGGGAGGAAAGTGAAAGGCGAGGTGTCCTGACGGGAGATGTTCCGGGAGATGTTCCGGGAGACCAGGCCCGAGACGATGTGGAGGCCAGAGTAGCCTCAAAGCCATCTCTGAGATGCCATACCAGCTTCTTACCTTTAACTTTCGGGTGCTGGCCTAATCCACGCCCTGCTGTGGCACTTGTGTGTGTGTGTGGCTCTGTCCCCTGCTCTGTCCCTGATGAATTATTATGAAAGTACTCCACCCAGAAGGCAGCCAAGGCTGCTGCTCCTGGAGGGGACCCAGGTGGGCCTCTCCCCCACCGTGCACATCATACCACTCTAGCTCCACACTCTACACCCTGGGAGGTATGCCTCCTCCGGCTCACCACCCCGACCCTGGCACTCCAACCATAGGAGTCCCTCAGGTGACCAAGAGCCGGAAGATGAGCAATCGCTTTGGTATCACACGTGGATCTAAGCATAGTCATGCCAACGATTTCCTATCTGACTTTGGATGAGCCCGTTTTCTTCTGTCACTCTGGGTTCAACTTAATTGCCTCCCAGGTTCCTGCAAGCCCTGCTCTCCGGCTAGCTGCAGTGTCCAGGTGGGCCTGGTGGTGCTCATTGTAATCCGGTACTTGGGAGGTAGAAGCAGGAGGATCTGGGGCTCAAGGTCATCCTTGTCTGGCCGTTTGAGACCAGCCTATGCTGTGTGAGAACCTGTCTTTAAAAAGAGGGCGGGTCGGCAGAGTGGTGCATGACTTTAATCCAAGCACTCTGTGAGTTCGAGGCCAACCTGGTCTACATATTGAGTTCCTGTCCAGTTGGGGCTACAAGGTAAGACTCTATCGAGAAAAGAAGAAAGACAAGAGGAGGAGGTGCTAGCATCACCACCATTGTCTTAGATGGGTGTGGTGGCAAATGCTGCTACTCCCCGCTCTGCCGTTTAGCATAGCATGGATTCGGTAATGATTCTACCTCCTGGAGCCTTTGTCTCCTGTAAAATGGGCACAGGAAAAAGGAGTCATGGGCACAAAGGCTGAATCTGCCTCCTCAGACCAGCGCAAGCATCCAGTGAGAAAAAGCCAGCCTTTGGCCTTGTAGTTCATATTTGATAAACTCTGCTGACAGCTGTTGCTGGTGTTTTCTTACCCGGAGGTGGTGCTGTCTTCAGTAGGCCGCCTTTGGACTCCATTCCTCCCTCTTCAGGGGACTGCCATACCACAGCTGTGTAATTCAATAAGCTCAGCCTTTCAGCCCTTTTCTGCAAGGGTCCCCTTTCCCATGTCCCACTCCCTGCTGAGGAGTCTACCCAGCCCCCTCCCTACATGCTTTGCCACCACTCAAAGGGCCCAGCCCCCCTCCACAGCAATTATGTAGAGCAAACAAGAGCAGATGATGAGAAAGGAGTTGCTATTAGCTTAACCTTTCGGGACTGGAGCTGTTGGGAAGAGGTGGGGAGGTGCAGAGGGAGGGGCTCCAGCAGCAGGTGGGCTGGGGAGGGAGGCAGGCAAAGCAGGTGGAAGCAATTGGCTCCAGGGATGAATGGGCGATGCAACCCCAGAGGAAACAAGGAGACAAAGGATGAGTGGAAAGCCCAGAAGTGGAATGAGGAGACAGGAAGGTAGTATAGAAGAGCGGGAGGCAGACAGAAGGGTGGGGAAGGCCCACAGAATCACACATCCTAGCACCTGAGGCTTCTTCCACACAGTAGGACAGCATGCTGAAAATCTATAGACACTTCTACTCGGACACGATGGCAAATTACTGAGTAAGGATTGTCAGAGCCCTGTGAGACCTCAGACATCACCTGCCCATGTTCTCCCATTTTGTTTTACTTTTTATGGGTTTGTTTTGTTTTGTTTTGTTTTTTGTTTTTGATACAGGGTTTCTCTGTGAAGCATTGGCTGTTCTAGCTCTAGCTCTGTAGACCAGGCTGACCTCGAACTCACAGAGATTCGCTTGCCTCTTCCTCGCAAGTGCTGGGATTAAAGGCACAGGCACGCTCCCATTTTATAAATGGAGAAACTGAGGTCTACAGAAGACCTCAAACTCTCCAAATCATAGTAAGTTTTGGTAGATTCTGTGTGAGCAATAAGGACCCTGAGCTCCTCCCCCTCCCACCTCCCACCTCCCTCCTCTCCCTCCATGTACTTACTGTCCCATCACTCTAGAGACTTTCATTCAGCCAGAGCCCGGCAGGCAAGGCAGGGTCCCAGACTCCAAGAACTTTGATCTGCTGTCTGGTGAGAATGACTAAGGAAACAAAGTAGGGTGGAGAATCCTTCAGAGAAGACACAGGTGTCCACTGGCCATTACACACCATTGGCTCTCCTCAGTAAGTTCGTTATCAGTGTATCAACACGTATAGGAACCAAAAATCTGTCTGAATCAGGAAGGCTTCAGGGAAGAGCTGACGTCCATCTGGGCTTTAAAGGATGAAGGGAGGAAAGTGTGGCTATTGCGACTTTCCCCGGTAAGGCCTCGAGAAGGTTCTGGAAAACGTTGCGACTTCAGAGAATCCCTGAGTGCCCCTCTCCTGTCCTCCGAGTTCTGGGAGGAAGGAGCGGGAAAGCTAGGAGGTGGAGAAGGGACGGTGCCTCCACGGAGGGATGGAGCATGGGGCTAGTCCTGTGAACAGTTCAGAAGCTAATTGCTATTGGGGCAGGGTGCGGGGGGGAGGGGGGACTGTTGCCTTTCTGCTTGCTCCCACTCGTGTCTCACTTTCATTCTCGTCTGCAGTTCACGTGAGCCTGTCTGGAAGGCAGGTACCAAGTCTGAGATTTTTGGAAGGCCCGGCTGGTGGCCCTTCCACCTGGTCAGGGCTTGGCCCAGCATGGCGCCTCACCATGACCCTTCATCCTCCACGCCACTCAGGGTGATGAGGGAGGCAGTGGGGGACGGGGAGAGGGAAGAGAGACCTGACTCACACTTAGCCCATATCCTCGGCGAGACAGCAAGGAATATTTTTAGGAGCTCATTAAACAGGGAAGAAAGAAAGGGAAGGAAAGGAAGGAAGATGGGGATTATGCATTATTTTTCATCCAAGTGACAGCTCAGAGCGTCTCCACTGGAACTGTCATGCAAAAGAAATGGCATGTCTAATATTATTACGGAACGGGCGAGCGCCAGCCTGCGTGGATGTGCGCGCGTGGGAGGGTGCTGGCGACACCAGCGTGCCACACTGTGGGGTGGTGGGACCGAGGTGAGCCTGCGTGGATGTGACACCAGGCCGGTGCTCCGGAATGGGCCGTGGAGCAAGGACAGCTGCTTGTGGGCATCGGACGCCTGGGATCTTCGTGTAGGAACAACTCTGTGTAATGGGGCGTGCAGCCGGTGTACAACTGTGTAATTGGGTGTGTGTAACTCGAGCGCGTGAGGCATCGCTGGGATGCCCGTACCTCCGGAGCTGGAGGTGGGGCGGGCGGAATCGCAGGTGAGGGAGCGCCTACACGCAGAACTGGTTCCAAGGCGACCCCAGTGGGGAACTGGAGAGAGCCAAAGGGGGCCCTGTGCCCACCTATCCTTACTGTGGCCAGGGGATCCCAGTTTACACCCACCTTGGTCGGTAGGGAGGACACTGCCCCCCTATCGTGAGTTCAAAGTTCGTGGATGCTACTCAAACTGCTTAGCAGTTACTTCCCAAAGACGATCTTTCTGGATTCCCAGAGCCCCCTGGAGAGGCAGGCCATTCGCATTTTATGGGTGAAGTGGGCCAGGCACCATGGAATCCGGTGACCAAAACTAAGATATGGAGAGAGACGAGGCATTGGCGAGGCTTCTCAGGGCTTTTTTGGAGTTACGTGAGGAGAACCTAGAGCACCCTGGGAAAGAAGCTTCCCAGCGAGAGAGGCAGGAGACAGAGCCCTGCAACGGGGCTGCCGAGCAAGTTCGCTACTGTCAGTGGCTGAGCTGTGGCGCGGGCCCTGCCGACTCGGTAACTAAAGCCAACCTCGTAAGTGGCTAATTGATTTCTGTTCCCTGATTAAATGTGCAGCGCTTTACACGGCAACAGAAGGAGGTCAGCGCTCCCCCCCCCCCCCACTTCTCCAGCGCGCCTCGTGCGGAGAGACAAAGAAATTGATTTTCCAATCGATGCTCTGAGCAATGATTAAATGTTCTCTGCACAGCGGGCCTAATGAGTCCCAGAGGGGCGTGCCGGCCCTTTAATTAGAGACTCCCGGGGGGCCTGGGATAGGGTCTGCCTTAGAGTGAGGGGGTCCAGCCAGAGAGGACAACTCATCTCCAGGGATTCGGTGGGTGTGGTCTCTGGGGAAGCATCCTGGGCTGAGAAATGATGTCTAAGGGGTCCCTGGTTAGGGACCCTGTGGAGGGGTCACTGGGAAATCTCCATGGAGGGACCGTTCAGAAGGGAGGCCCCCTGGAGGGACTCACGGGCTGAGGGTTCCTGAGCTGAGCCTTCCAGGAAAAGACCTGGGCTAGGAGAGTTGGAGGTCGAACTCCCCCCCAACACACACACCCCATAGAAGACACAGACCCATCCGCCTGGGCATGATCCAGGGCCTCCACCCGGTGGGCTGGGTGCCACGACCTCCAAAGCAGGCAGCAGATCTCCCTCCGGTCAGCCCAGCTACTTCGGCAGCAGGGACCCAGACAGGAAATGAATCCCCACTAAGCGGCTGCTGCGTTTTCATTACCCAGCTGCCCCATTGGAGGAGCCGACTAAAGACTTTAGAAATTCAAATGAGGCTCTCGGGGGAGACCCGGGCTTAAACATTCCCCTGCGCAGGCGGCTTTATTGAAGGACTAAACTATATTTGCAAAGTAAGATATTGAGGCTGTCAGTTTCTCTTAGGGATATAATGAGATCCTGGGAGGGAGGGAGGGTGCAAACTGGAGCTCCCAAGGGTGGGAACCCCAGGCTGGAGCTTTGAGGTGAGCTGGCTCCCTAAGGGCAACCCAGCCCCTACTGCGGAACCCAGCCCTCCGAGCTCCCTATCAGAGCTGAGAGTTAGAGGCCTGGTACCCAGGGAGAAAGAATAACATTGCTGTGGCCTGGAAATCCCAAGACTCGGGAGCCTTCTGGAGTGCCTTGCCTGCCCCGCCCTTACCTGTCAGCTCTGGATCACAACTCTACTGGGAGAGCAGAAGTGGAGGGCAGGGCCTGTGGGCTGGGGCTAGTCCTGTGACCTCGGGTAAGGTACTTAACCTCTCCATGCCTCAGCAAGGCTGCTTTAAAATATTGATACCTCCTCCACAGGGTTGTCGGGAAGATCAAATGAATTATTATGTATATAGTGTTTGGCATGTTACTCGCTTATTGGGCAACACTCAGTAAATCTCAGCTACTGTTAAAGAATTGCACAGCAGCCCGGGGGTCGAGGGGGGGGTGGGGGCTGAGGGAGCATGTGCCCGGCTGGAATGGTGCTCTCCTATCCCACAGAGTCCAGGGTGATCCCAGCACCACATAAGAGCGAACTCGATGGCTCTGGACCTGTGATGCAGCACTTGGGATGTGCAAGTAGGAGAACTGTAAACTCAAGGTCAGTTTTGGCTACACGGAGAGCTCCAGGCCAGCTCAGGTTGAAGATGTAGAGGACAGGAGTGATCGCTCTCGCCCTCCCCACTCTGTGCCGACCGCCCCCACATCCTTCACCATTGTCAGCATCACGGTCACCAGCACCACCATTGCCACCAGCCTCTCTGGGTCTCACACTCAGACACATGTTCCTGACACGGAAGGGGTGGTGAGGGTGCTGACACAGGAGGCTGGGGGTGATGGGATAAATCCCAGAGGGCTTCCTGGTGGGGGAGTTGGCAAACGTATGCAGCACAATTCTCTTGCAGGTGAGTTGAGATTTTCTTCTTTTTTTTTTTCTTTTTCTTTTTCTTTTTTAGTAGAAAACTAAAGTCCAAGACCCAGAAAAGAACCAGGAGAACAAGATCACCAGATATCCCCAAACTCACCATCTTCAAGCTCAGAGACAGGGGAAGAGGGGCGCCAGCCTTGCCCTCTGACCTCTGTGCCTCTCAGAGCTGCTGTAGCATGGTGTTTAGGCCAAGGGAGGCCCACAGTCAGATCTGAGAGAGGAGCTATCAATTTAATGGGTCAGGCAGCAAATGGGCTGTCTGTCACTCCCACTCTGGGGCTGGCAGGGAGATTGGACTTGACAGTGTACGGGGTCAGGAGAACAGCACATGCAGAGCCTGCCCAGGAGCCGGGGAGGTCTGAGCTGGCAGGACAGGATGCGAGAGTCCATCGGCTGGTGATCTTTTCTCACTTTTTGGTAGCACCCCAGCATCTGCTGACCGACAGGAGGGCTGCCGAGATGGAGAAGTGCGGACAAAGTTACGAGGCTCTGCTCATGAGAGCGGTAGCTGTGAAAGCACCCTGGTGGCCATTTCCTGTCTTCTTGGCAGGCAGGCGGTTGGCACAAGAAGAAAAGTGGGCACTAGGGGTGCAGCTTAGTTACCGAGAGCCTCCGAGAACATGGGTTAGAAGCCAGAGGATTTCAAGGCCTTCCCATGCCTCTGGCAGGTCAAATGAAAGCTCCGGGCTCAGCGTTCTGTTTATTCAGAGTCTCGCCATTGTAGCCCAGGCTTACCTAGAACTCACAATCTTCCCCTCTGAGTGTGGGGTTTGCAGTGCTCAGCTCTCTGTGTGCTCATCTCCCAGGGCAACGCTGGGAAAGTGAAGCAAACATCACAGGACCTGGCACACAGTAGGCCCTCGGGGCTTAGCTGAAGCTGAGCTCCCTCCTTGCTCTCAAGTCTGAGTACAGCGTTCTCAAATGAACTTCCGCCACGCTGTGACCATCCATCAGCACCATTCTTAGCAGCAGCAGCTCCACCATGATTACCCATCATGACCACCACCAGCGCCACCAGCATCACCCCCACCCCATAAGGGTCAAACACAACCCAGTAGGGAGGTGTCTGTTGATTCTGGAATAGTAGAGGTTTATGGACCGCTCCATTTTGTGGTGTATTTTTTTTGGGGGGGCGGGGCACGCATGCTCACATGCTCTCGAATACACGCATACCACGGCGCATGTGTGGAAGTCGGAGGACAGCTCATGGGAGCTGGTTCTCTCCTTCCACCATGAGGATCCCAAGACCAAAACTCAGGTCACCAGAGGGGGCAGTAGGCACCCTTACCCCCAGAGTCACCTGACTGGCCGAAATCCTTAAAAAATAAATAAATAAAAATCAAAACCATAAACAAACAGCAGCATCAACAACAGGGTCTTGTTATGTTGCCCAGGCTGGCCTTGAACTCTTTATCTTCCTGCTCCTTCCTTTCCAGCGTTTGCATTACGAACAGGCAACACCCCATCTGGCTTTTGGATCATTTTCAACCCTTCAGCTAGAAGAACAAGATGTCTAGGTCTCCAAGCTACGTCCTATGACATTGCCCCTGGACCCTGAGGGAGTCGCTCTGCTAGGCGATTTGCTCATCTTTGATTTTTAACACCAAGCAAGCAGGCACCTTGCCTGGCTTTCTCGCTGGCTGCCGAGACACAGCACGGGGCCCGGCACCAGGATGAGTAAAGGTGGCTCAGTAAATACATGAATGAGCCTGTGAAAGCATGAATCAATCAGGACGTCAGGACCTGGGGAGAGCTGCACTGACGGACAGGAGAACAGGAAAACGGCAGCGAGCACCATTTTCCCTTCATTTTCTTCTTCTTCCTCCCCCTCCCCCTGCTTTCTCTCTCTCTCTCTTTTTTATTCCTTTCTGATTTTATAGAAATGCTCAGATTGCAGAGCACAGACTGACTGATTGATACCCCAGAACTAATGCCCTCAGACAGACCCGAGGCGAGAGGACGATTATTTAACACAGCACCCAGGGGCATGGGGTATGGGAACATCATTCTTGTGCCCTGTAGAGCAGATGAGATAAAAAGTTTATGCCAAAAAAGCATGTCGGGCTCCTCCTCTCAGTGGCCCACCGCCCCCCCCACTACAGCCCCCGTCTGTGCTCCCTTTCCTTTACATGTCTCATGGGTTCTGGAGTCCAGGGAACAGAAAGGTGCTCCATGCTCCCCAAACCCCACTTGGGCATCCAGGACCCTGGGCAAGCTCTCCTCCGTACTGTTCGTCTTTTGGTGAGTGGGAACCGCTTGCTTTTTCCCCCTGATGCGACCCTTCATGGTAAGGGCAGTGCTGATTTCTGGTCTCATCTGGGTCCCTTTGGGTGATGAGATGGGCACTGATGGCTGAGCTGGCAGTCAGGCTGGAGTGGCACAGCCAGATGCCCTGGGCGCTGTCTTCCCCGCTTGTCACCACTCCCGGCTGCCCAAGCAGCAAAGCAAAGCCACACTGACAAGATCCAGAGGGGAGAGGCTCCAGCAGGGGCTGTGCTGGTCTTACAGGCCACTGGAGCAGCAACGTGACAGCTTCTTGTGGGGAGGGGGGCCCTCTGTCCCTACCTCCCGCCCCCTTGGCTTCAACCCTTGTCAGTCTCCATTTCTTTGGCTTGCTTTTGTTCTTTCCTTCCATTCCAGACTGACCTCAACTCCAAATGGCCGTTGGTCCAAGTCTGTCTCCATTTCCTTCTTTTTTTTTTCTTACTCATTGACTACACACCATACACACTCATGTCTCTCTGTCTGTCTGTCTCTCTCTCTCTCTCTCTCTCTCTCACACACACACACACATACACACACACACACACACACACACACACACACACACACACACATAACCACCTCTCCAGGGACCTTTATTAAGACCATAGGGAGTGACTGGGACTTGAGCAGGTGTGTGTGTGTGTGTGTGTGTGTGTACAAAAACACAGTCCCAAGAACATGGGTGCAGATGCTGTGGGAGTTACAATGTGTGAGCACACACAAGTGTACAAGTGAAAAGTCGTTGAGGGTTGAAAAGATGTGTGAGTTGGGGGTGAATGTGGGCTGGGTGAGGAGAAAAGATGGGGTGACCCTGAGTGTGGAAACCTAGCTGGGGACAGATGGACAAATGCAGCCTTCCAGCTGGCTCCTCTGGATGTAGAAGGAGCCAGCCCCTTGCCCTACTTGACCACTCGCTTTGTCATCCTGGACTCTCTCAAATCAGGCCAGAGAGTAAGGAGGCTGCCGAGCTGCAGACAGAGCCCCTGCCTGCTCCCTGGGCCTGTCAGCCACTGATCTGTTCGTGTTCCTATAAATATTTACAAATCCCAGCTGCTGAGGAGCAAGACATCCTCCGCCAGCTGGGGCTCCCAGGCTGGAAGCTGGCGGGAGGGGATCTGGCGAGTGAGGACTATGGGAGGAGGGGGGAGGCCTGCTGTGAGGAGACAGGTGTTCAGGGCTCCTGAGTTCAGCTTCTAACTTTGCAAAGCTTAGCTTGAGTCTCCGTGTAGATCTAGAAATATCAGCTACAGCTCTGGATCAGGAAGCTGACCCTACTACTCCTATCTAACAGGGAGTACTCCCTCTACCTTTTTTTTCTTTCTTGGACAGGGTTTCCCTGTGTAGTCTTGGCTGTCCTGGATTCACTCTGTAGGCCAGACTGGCTTTGAAACCACAGACAGTGCCTATCTCTGCCTCTGTGAATGCTGGGATTAAAGGCGTGTGCCACCACACCTGGCTGGGAGTCCTCCCCTTTCCAGCCATTCTCCTGGTATCTATTCATGTCACTCAGTTAGGATACAGGAAAAGGTTGTCCTACATCCTAGATGACACAAAACTCCCCCCACGGTCCCCGGAGGATACTGCCCAGGGGTGTTCTGGATTGGAGGAGGCCAGCGGGCGTGCAGTTCAGGATTCCTTCCTGTAGACTGAAGCATCCTCAGCTGGATTTACCTTCTGCCCCAGCCAGCTCTATCACTTCTGTCACTGGGCTGGCAGTGAATGAATGACTACCTGAAGGAGGAGGACCTACTTGCCCAGGGCCACCTACATTATGATGGGTGCTCAGGGATCACGGCGAACTGGAGGAGGGGAGTACCTGTCCCCAGGCAGAGACCAAAAACGGTCTCTAAGTCTGTGCCTAGCTGGCATCGTGCCAGACATACCACAGTCCCTGGGGCACCCTAGGAACTGTCGGGCTGCTTTGAAGATGCTACAGAGCTGAGGTAGGTCTCTAACTTAGGATGCTCAGGCCTCTACCTCCCAAGTGCTTCAATTACAGATGTGATGCCATGCCTGGCATCACCCCATTCTTTTTGCTTTTTCCTGCCTGACCTAGAATTTGCTGTGTAAACTAGGCTAGCCTCCAACTCCCAGAAACCTGCCTGCTCCTGCCTCCTGAGTGCTGCTGGGAACAAATGCACGGTCACCATACCCAGCTTGCATTTCCCATGTTCTCGGAAGCATTTAACCGCAGACTCCAGCATGGCAGAAGCCATGAACTTGAGATCTGAGCTCTCAAGCCTCGAACCTTCCAGGCTATCCAGGTGAAACAAATCCAGTGTGGACCCAATACAGACCGTCTACAATTTCAGACTCCTGACTGGCGAGTCCCTCTGACCCCTAATGGGACTCCCTCTGACTTTGCCCAGATAATGCCTGTACTGCTTAGGTGTTTTCAGATGCCAGACCCTGTAGTGAAAGGAAAAATTGAACAGTAGGCAAGGGGGAACCTGGTGACTCCGAGGGTACCTGGCTGCTTGTATGAGTCACCCAACTGGAACTGTACAAGCAGGCGGGTACCCTCTGTCAGAGGGTAAGGGTACAGAGGGCCCAGAGGCTGTCTATCTTACTGTCTGGAATCCAGGGCTAACCCTCCCCCTCCCCTCCCCCCTCTTTTGAGACATGGCTTCGATGTGAAACAAGCCCTGGCTGTCCTAGACTTCCTTTGTAGACCAGGCTGGCCTCAAACTCACAGAGATCTACTTGCCTCTGCCTCTCGAGTGCTGGGTTTAAAGGTGTGTGCTACCACCACCACGCCTGGCTCTTTGCACATTGTTGAAATGAAAAGGGGGGTCAGTGGTTAAGACCATTTCCTGCTCTATCAGGACCTGAATTTGGTTCCCAGCTAAAAAGTTGAGAAGGGCTGATAAAATTCTCAAATAGATTGCTCTCCCTAGCCCAGAACTTTGGGTCGGTAAAGAGCAGAGAACTGGGCTCAGGGGCCAGGAGTTTTCTCTGGCATAAGTCAGCTCTGACCTTCTCAACTTCTACGGAGAAAGAGCAGAGGCTGGGAGGAGGGAACCAAAGGGAGGGACAATCCGGAGCTGGCTTGTGTTCTGGAAGAGAAATCTAGTGATGGCAGCAGCTTGGAAAGGGTTAAGAATATTCCTAAAATAGCCAAGCCAGAGCCCAAACGAGCCGAGCGAGCCGGCTAGTGCCTCTCCCAGAGAGCATGGATCTATAGCAGGGAAAGCCAGCCTTCTCTGGACCCTACCGCCTGCTGCCTGGTCTGGCTGCTAATTAATCTCCCAGCACCCCCTCACCCCCCCCCCCGAACACACACACACACACACACACAAACACAGGCAACAACAACAACCCCTTCCACCCCAGCAGGAGGCCAAAGGAGGAGAAAGCAGAAGGTTATGTCTCGTTTCCCCCCAAAGGATAGAAAATTCCAGCTGGGACCAGAAGCCTGGTGTCCAGTACCCCCTTTTCATGGTTACTCCTGGCCTTGGGCTAGGGGTGGGATGAAGACACGCACAACGCAGTGAGCTTGAAGCTGACGGGACACCACGCCATGTTCTTCCAGTGCATGCAAGGCCAGCCATGGCCGATGGAGACCCTTCACCGAATGCCAGTTTTCCTTAGTTCTGTGTCCCCCTCCACTGCGGCATATTAGGGTGGTGTTGGGACAGGGAGAGAACAGGGGAGTCTCTGCAACATAAAACATTTCCACTTTAGAGGAAGGCCATGCTCCCCCCGTCCCTGGCTGCTTTGGGCTCTCCAAAGCTATCACCACAGCCATGGGTCCAGGCCTTCCACCCAGCTGCCATCCGGAAGCCCCATCCCCCACTACCACTCTCAGAGGGCCACCCAGCCCAGGGGTGGATTATCTGCCTCTCCTCTTCCTGAGCCTCTTACTGGTGAAACCTTGGAAAATGTCCCTGGGTTCCATCAGGGTTCTGCCTCCGATGGACAAACCTGGGACTCCCTAGGACTCAGTCTCCCTGTCTGTGAAAGGAGAGGCCTCTAAGACCTCTTTAGAACCTAAGGTCTATACCTCTTGATGTATGTACAAGAGTTTTCCTTAAAAGGAAGATGCTTTTGAGCTGGGCTTAATAACACAGGCTTATGCTCCCGACTGCCAAGGAGAATAGTAAAATCAAGGTCTTTCTGGCCCACAGATATAGAGTTCAAGGTTAGCTTGGGCAATTTAGCAAGATCCTGCCCCAAAATAAAGATTAAAAAAGGGGGCTGAGGGTAAAACACTAGGAATAGCGCTCAGTGGTAGAAAACTTGCCTGGCAGGGGCGAAGCCCTAGGTTCAATCCCCAGGTTCTCCCTTCCAGAAACAGAACACAGTGCTTTGGAAGAGAAAGCCTTCCCAGGTCATCCTTCTTGGGAATAAGAAAGCCTTTTTCCCCAGACTCCCATCCTCAGACCCCCCAAAACCTCTGAAGCCCCTCTTGAATTTCTCAGGACCCCCAATTTTTTCTCTACGCTGCCTTCTTCCATTTTCTGGTGGAGCTGGAAGAATCAAGGCCTGTGGAAGGGGAACCAAAAGGGAGTCAGCAGATCATATTGGCCAGACTGGTCTCTGCTGTCGCCTTTGCAGGAGGCTCAGCATAATTGCACCGCCTGTCACTCCTGCGTCCCCGATATCTGTCTCTCCAGCTGACCCTACGCACCCGCTATTATATTGGTTCCTGTTGGGCCTGCAGAGCCTCATCACTTATACATGCAGCTGGGAGAAGCAGACTGGAGCTGAGAGGCGGCCCCTCCCCTTAGCTCTCCTCCGCGCTCAGCCAGGCCTCCCCGGAGCTGGATCTGGGATGCCAATAGATGGGATGCCAATCGGAATGGGTGGGCAGGATGCACAGGGCTGGAACACTTCCTCACCCCCAACCCAGACATGAGGTCCAGGGTTCTCTGATAACAGAGAGATAAGAGACCCTGCCGGTGACCTGGGAACTTTGTTTTTGGTTCTGGGTTCCTCTGTCCTCCAAGGGAAATGGGGCTGGAGACAGGGAACTGGAGGCCTACTTTCCAACTGCTGAGAGGGGTTAGAATTGGGTTAGGAGAGCCAGCCTGGACCACCCTACTGAGGCATGCACCGCTCCCCCAAAATCACAACTCAAATTCTATTCTGTACTTTCTGACCCAATGTCATTCTTCTCTGAAGGGGGGGGGGGCTCGGATTATGGAAAGCTCAGGAAATGTCTAAATTAAAATGTCATGGTGGGAATGGAAATATTTTAATGGATGCCACTGGGGAGATGTCCTTACTGTGAACAACACAGCCTTTCAGACAATTACTGGACAATTACTCAGCCCAGAGAAATAAATGCAAGTCCTAGCTGGGCGTGGCAGCTAGCTGGTTGTGGGGCAGGCGATTCTCTGGTTCGAGGCCAGCCTGGTCTACAGATCAAGTTCCGGGACAGCCAGGGCTACAAAGAAAGACTTTATTGAAAATGAAGAAGGAGGAGGAGGAGGAGAAATGGAAGTCCTAAAATGTGACAAGCCTTCCCCAAACATACCACACCCACTGGTAGCCAAACTGGGCCTCTAAGCCAGTTTCTCTGCCTCTGATACTCTGCTCCCTATCTAGCCCAAGCCAGAGCTTAGAAACTAGAAAACAAAAATATGCCTCTGCCTTTCATACACCTGAGCCTTGATCCAAAGTGCTTCTTTGTCTAGTCTCTCAGGGATGTGCCTGGGAGGGACTTTCTCATCAGCCGGTGACTTAACCAATTTTACCTTTTGCCTGCCCAGGTTAGGTTACTATCCAGTTTTTTGTTTGTTTTTTTTTGTTTTGTTGGTTTTTTTGAGACAGGGTTTCTCTGTGCAATAGCTCTGGCTGTTCTAGACTCGATTTGTAGACCATACTGGCCTCAAACTCATGAGCCTTCCGAGTGCTGGGATTAAAGGCGTGCACCACCCCTCCCGGCACCAGTCTTACCTGAACCACAGCTGCTTCCTAGTCTCTCCACAAATATTCCAGTTTCAATCTTTCCTCCGCACACAGTAACAGAGTAATCATTCTCATGCAAAAAATTCTGATCATTTTTCTCATTCAGCATCCTTCAGTAGTAGTTTTTAATTGCCTTGGGATAAATCGTAGACTCTGTCACAGCCCACAGGGCCCCACAAGCTTAGCCCTTAACAAATGCCGTTCTGTCTGGCTTGGGATGACTTTTCCATCCCCCTCCCAAGCCCTCTGACAGCCATGCCCTGCACCTTACAGACTTGTCTTTTCAGGACTTAGCTTAAACAACACCTGGATCGGGAAGTTTCTCTCCTTTCCAGTCTCTAGAAGGATACTGTGTGGATGTCACACATTCTCACCCATTCCCAGGCAGCACACTTGTCAGGCTTAATAGCCACTGCTTGTGTAATAGTCCACAGTCCAGTGATACGCTGTAAACTACACGAGATCGGAAGCCTTTTCTTGCTCGTCATTATGTCCTGTGGTAATAAATTGGACCCCTAGTCAGTTAAAATTGCTTTACAGAATGGATGGAAAAAAGGTGAATGAATAGACAGACAAGTACAAAACAATGATGCCTCCTCTGTAACGCCTCCCTAGGGTCCTGTGGGCTGGTCAGTCTTCATCTGCCTATCGTTTGTGCTTCATAACACCTAACACAGACTCCTATCAGAACATGGACTTCTTAGCCATAAAACGGGGCAAATAACAGTGTCTTCCTCGAAGTTTGTCTTATAGAGACATAATAGCCAGCCGTGGTGGCAAACACCTTTAATTCCAGCACTTAGAAAGCAGAGGATGGTGGATCGCTCTGAGTTCAAGGCCAGCCTGGTCTACATATAAAATTCCAGGACATCCAGTTAAAAGAACTTAACTCAAAAAAAAAAAAAAAAAAAAAAAAAAGACATATAATTCCCAGCTCCCAGCACCTACATAGTGGCTGCTCACAACCATCTGTAACTCCAAGGGATCTGATGCCCTTTCCTGGCCTCCACAGGTAGGAGGCACATAAGCGGTGCACAGACACACTGCAGGCAAAATACTCATACACACAGCATAATCATTTTTAAAAGATATAATAACTTTTTTTTTTCAAGACAGGGGTTCTCTGTGTAGCCTTGGCTGTCCAGAACTTGCTTTGTAGACCAGGCTGGCCTCAAACTCTGCCTCTGCCTCTCTAAGCACTGGGATTACAGGCATACACCACCGCACCTGGCTGATATAATAATTTTAAATCCATGATAATCAGTTGTTAATTTTAAAGAAGGGAATCCATATAAAGTGCTTGAAACAGAGCCGGGTGAGGTGGCGCATGCCTGTGATCCTAGCACTTTGGGAGGCAGAGGCAGGCAGAGCTATGTGAGTTCGAGGCCAACCTGGTCCACAAAGTGAGTCCAGGACAGCCAAGGCCACACACAGAGAAACCCTGTTCAGACAAACAGACAAACAAACAAACAAACAAAGTGCTTGAAATAGGTTCTGCATTTAGTAAGCGGATAAAAATGCACACTGGCTGCAATAATATTTATTACCTTAGCGGTTATGACTTATTTCCTGCCAAACAGTGCTTCCACTGAACTCTTTTCACAGGCAGGACACCACCACCATCTTGCAGTACACAGCTAGGTGTCTTTAACCAAGGGAGGGGGGAAGCAGATCTGCCTGCTACTAAGCCATTGCTACATCCCAGACACCACTAACACGGGCCCTCACACATTCAGGCCCCTCATATTCATTCAGAGCATCCCCCAAACACCAAGGAGCAGCTACTTGGTTCCCTAAATACAGCCACACAGAAGTTAGGAAGCTTGAACACCTTTTCCCATGCTCCCCCGGCCCCCCGCACAGCAGTCCGCTGCAGCACTGAGGAATCACTACGTAAACAGATGAACCCTCACTCAGAAAGGGCAAATCAAAGCCAGATTTTTTTTTTTTTTTTTTTGTCAACAACTACAGAATCCCAGCTGCAGCAGGGAACTGTCTGCCCTCTTCACAGAGGCCTCACTTCAGTGGTAGCTCGCACCTTTAATCCCAGCACTTGGGAGACAAAGGTAGGCAGATCTCTGAGTTCAAGACCAGCCCAGTCTACAAATGCAAGTTCCAGGACAGACAGGGCTACACAGAGAAACCCTGTCTCAAAAAAGAAACAAAGAACAGAGAAGAAGAGATCTGGAGCCACAGGAGGTGGTACTCACCTGTGATCTCAGCAATCAAGTGTTCTGGTCAGGAAGACTGAGTTTAAGGCCATCCTGGGTTATAAAGCAAGACCCTGTCTCAAGGAAGAAAGGAAAAGAAAGATTAAGGAGTCTGGCAAGACGGCTCAAGTAAAGGCATGCCTTGGTAGCGTGGGAACCTGAGTTAGAGCCTGGGAACCCACGTAGAGGTGGAAAAAGAGAACCAATCCTACAAAGTTGTTCTCTGGCATGCACGAATGTGCCATCACATGTATGCCCACACGAACACACCATGCACACATGCATGAGCACAAGAGCATGCAAACACAATATAAACATTAAATACATTACTAAAAAAACAGATAAAGAGGAAAAACTAACAGACACATAGGTGTGCAGGAGAGCCCGAACTCCAGACTCCGTTATTTTTCTTGTAGTTCCCTCTCTAAACGTAGAAGCATACACCCTCTGTCCTCTCCTATCCCAAATACAGGAAAGAGACAGCAAGACACACGGCCAACTTAAGCCAAGGGTGTGTGGTGACAGGACTTCCTTAGGCTTCCTTAGACACAATTACATTAGCAACTAAGGCCCAGAGGAGGGCACTGGAGGTGTGGAGGCGAGGCCACTGATCTAAAATCACCAGGTGGGATTGTCACCTTGTTCTTTAATTCCACAATCTTTGGATTCAGCTTTTGAGAATGAAGAAAGCTTGGAGAAGGAGTTTTTAACTAATTAAAATGGGGAGACGCCGTCAATGCAGCGTCCTCTCAATCAGTCCAGACCTGATCTCTCAGGTAAACGGGGGTGCTGAGCTCCAGGGAGAGAGAGATAGGTGTGGTCTCCGATGGGGACCTGGGCGGGGCCGGGAGAGCCCAGGGGAGGAGCCCAGGGGGAAAGGCGACGGCTTAGGCTCACAGGCCAAGATGGCTGTTAATTAAAGTGCTGGCACCAGCTCCTTTCTGCAAAGTTTGAAGCCGTTATTTTCCACTCCAGCGAAGCGGGGAGAATCCGGCTGGGCTGACAGAGACGCCACACCGCGCCAGGGGAGCGGGCGCGCTTTCGGGGCGGGGGGCGGAGCGCGGTGCGGCGGCGAGCGCGCCTCTCGGACGCACCGGCGAGCGCGCGGGGTGGGGGTGAGGGTGGGGGTGGGGGTGGGGGTGGGGGTGAGTGCTCTCTGCCCTCTCCCCCCGCCAGCCCTCCGCCACCGCAGGCTGGTGGCTTTTCCCCCCGCCCGCCAAGCCACGGCTCCCGGCAGCCAAGGAACGCCAGCAGCCTAGGGGTCGAGGGGCTCGAGCGCGCGTGCTGGAGGCTTGGGGTCTGGATAAATCATACTCCCATGCCCGCGCACGTGCCCCTCGGGTCACCAGCCCCGTGGCTAAGGGAATCACGCTTAAGAGACTGTCCCCGGGGACCAGGAGGCCGCTGACAGCTGAGGGCTACCGGGCCTGAGTCTGCCTGGAGAAGTTCAGCGGCCCTAAGGCATTCTCGCATCACCTGGCACTTTAGACAATAAATCGTCCCCAGGGACCCTGTGGCGTTGAGATTGGAACAGGGAGGAGCGAAGCTGCGGGCTTGAATCCCACCTCCGCCGTATCTTACTTTCGTGACTTGGGGGCAAATCTCTTTTAACTTCGCAAAGCTTCTGTTCTCCATCTGTAAAATGAGGATAATGGTGGGATTTATATCTAGATTGATGCGAAGATCAGATGTGATCCTACGGACGAAGCATCCAACACAGTCCGCTTTAGCTTCCTTCCTCCTCCTTGGTGGCGGACGTCATTCTGACCTGGGTTAGTACTTACAAGGTCCTCGCTCACAGCGACCTGCCCACCCCCCACTCCTACCATTGGCTACTCGGCGTCCCTTCGTCTCAATCTTTGGAATAGTCAGAGAATCAAGTGCACAGGGGAACGCCGGCGGTGGGAGTGTGAGCTGGGAGGAGTCTTGAAGGCAAAAAGAAGGCTGGAGTGTCATTGTTTACCGTGGCCAGAGGCCTGGGGAAGACGCAGCCCTCTTAGGGTGACGGAGGGTGAAGGAGGAACAGCAGCAGCAGCGAGCTGGGCCTCAAATAACATGACAGATATTTTGACACATTTCAGTTTATGCAACCTAAACACTTCATGCCTTCCTTCGAGGAAGAAGAGAGCCTCATACGACCTGATAGGGGTAAGGGTTAGAGGGTCCCCTAAAGGGGCTAGGAGCGATCAGCCCTCCTCTTCTGGTAGCTAGAAAATGCAGCATTATCAGGCACGGGTCAGCGTTAATAGAAGACACGGGGTGGGCGGGGCGGTCCCTCATCTTTTCAGGGTCCTTTTTTCTCCCTTGTCTAGCTAGGAGCTGAGATCAGAGGAAGCCGCGGGGAAGAGGCCCCAGGTAGAGGCAGCCTAGCAGATAGCCCCAGGGGCAGGGGGAAAAAAAAAAAGACGAGGCTGCTGTTAGAATTCAGAGATCCCTCTGGGCATCCTAAAAGCAAAAGATTCAGACGAGTTATCCGGATGCTAGGCCTGGGGGTGGGGGGGCTAAAGAATGGGCCCTCCCTAGTCTTCCTTCCAGGCTTTAGCCCTCATCCTGTCCCTCTTTCTTGTCCTACCCTCTTGTTCCTCACTCTGTACCTCAGTCAGCATAGCTTTGTCCCCTGTAGTTGGGGGGGGGGGCGCAATGTTGCATCCCTCAACCTCCTGCAGGTGGTAGTCCTCTGCCCCTCTGTCACGGTTTTTCTCAGGACACTAACCCTCGGGACATCTGTGACGACGCCAGGCTGAGCTCCGTGGCTCTCCCTTCCGTTTGCTCTTTGGTCCATCTCACCCCTTCCCTCTGGGATCCTCCTAACTCTAGCCTCCTCTCCAATTCTTAGCCTCACCATCCAGCTACCTCGGTGGCGCCCACCGGGGTCTCCTAAGCCCCGCCCCTCCCTGCCCCTCCCGCCTCTAGGCTTCCGCGGCCCAATTAGGCGCCCGTCCCGCCCGCAGCCCCACCCCTCGCCCTCTCCGAGCCTGGCGGAGCGGGTGGGCGGGGCCCAACGGGGGAGGCGTGGCTCCAGCCCGGGAAGGCGGGAGGAGCTCCGCGCGGGGCGGGAGGCGGCGGCCGCCGCGTTCAGTCGGGCAGCGCAGCGGGAGGGAAGCGCGAGGCCGGAGCCGGCTGCTGGGCTCCGCAGCGCAAACAGCGCAGCGCGGCGCCCGGGCCCCGGCCCCATGCCCGCAGCCCCGCCGGACCGCCCTTGAGCGCGGGCGTCGCGCCCGCGCCCCCTACCCGCCGGCACCATTGCCCCGACGGCGCGGCCGGGTGGCCCGGCTCTCCCCAGGCTCCGCGCCGGCCGGAAGACGCTGCTGGCAGCCGCCGCGGGCGTGGTGATGCTGCTCGTGCTGGTGGTGCTCATCCCGGTGCTGGTGAGCTCGGGCGGCCCGGACGGCCACTATGAGATGCTGGGCACCTGCCGCATGGTGTGCGACCCCTACCCCGCGAGGGGCCCCGGCGCCGGCGCGCGGTCCGACGGCGGCGACGCTCTGAGCGAGCAGAGCGGTGCGCCCCCGCCCTCCACGCTGGTGCAGGGCCCCCAGGGGAAGCCGGGCCGCACCGGCAAGCCAGGCCCCCCCGGGCCTCCAGGGGACCGGGGTCCTCCGGGTCCTGTCGGGCCGCCCGGAGAGAAGGGTGAACCAGGCAAGCCTGGCCCTCCTGGCCTGCCTGGTTCAGGAGGCAGCGGCGCCATCAGCACGGCCACCTATACCACGGTGCCACGCGTGGCCTTCTACGCCGGCCTCAAGAACCCTCACGAGGGTTACGAGGTACTCAAGTTTGACGACGTGGTCACCAACCTGGGCAACAACTACGACGCGGCCAGCGGCAAGTTTACATGCAATATTCCTGGCACCTACTTTTTCACCTACCACGTCCTCATGCGCGGCGGCGACGGCACCAGTATGTGGGCGGACCTCTGCAAGAACGGCCAGGTGGGCCATGAGGGGGTAAGGGGCTGACCTGGGGGCAGGGCACCCAGGGAGCCCCGGGAGAATGTGTATTGGGTCAGAATCGACAGGTACGCCAGGTAGAGTACCCTAAAGCGGCCCCCCTTAACTATGGCGTGAAGAATGGTTGTAATTAGCGGGGCACCCCTTACTCTTCAGCCCTTGGGCTCCAGCTCTAAGGCAGAAGCTACAGGGCACCCGCGGAGTGGAAATGCGTAAAGATAAATCCAACTAGTCAGATCACAGGGCTCTAGGGCGCACGGACTGGTCCTTGGGGGGGTTGGCCCTAGGGAGACTGATTCAGACTGATTTCACTTGAGAGCTAAAATTCAAGCTGACGCCGACCGGCTTTAAGGGAACAGCAAGGATGCGCTCTAGGGAACGGGTAAGGAGAAGCAGTCTCCGCGCCGGAGGGCTCTAAGAGGAGTGGCTGTGCGCTCAGGAGGAGAAGGAGGGCAGTGGGAAATGTTTTGGGCACAAAGGCAGTTGGAGTCCGGCCCCCAATAGCCTTGGCTGCAGAACATCCCTGGCCGTAGAGAAGGAACCACCGGGCTGATTTGATACGCTTTGCAACCCCCCTCGAATGCGCAACCTTTTCCCGGAGTGCCAGAGCTATCCAGCGCCTCCGGGGAAAAGTTTCCTCCAGGGGCGGGGCGGAATGGTGGAAACGCCCCTCCTTAAGGTCTCCGGGTGCAACTCCTCTAGTGTCCTAGAAGGTGGGGAGCTGGAAGGATCCTCTTCGTTCCCTGGAGCGCTTGTGTCTGAGACAGGGACGGCGGATGCGCTGCCTTGTCCTTGGAACCACCCACCCTCGGTTCCCAGCTCTCTGCACTCTCACCTCTGGGTTACTTGAGCCCCACCCCGGGGGCGTGGTCAGGCTGAACCTTCTTTTAGCAGAGGCCAGGGTCAGAACTGTGGGGTGGGCTAGTGGAAGTTGGAAGGGATCCCCTGCAATTGAGACTCCAGATCTTATCGGAACCCCTCCCACTGCAGCACCAGCCTGCTTTGGGATCTGCAAAGTTTGGGGATAGAAGAGGGCAGAAAGCTTATCCGTGTGGAAGTCTGTCCTCTTTTGTTTCTTTCTTCTGCCTGCGCCTCCCAGTCCCCAGTATAGTTTCTGCCTCTTTTTTCTCTGTCTCTTGACCATTTCTTACCGGAATCTGCCATTCATCTCTGTCTCTCTTCTCTGGGTCCACATTCCCTCCCCCTCTACTGCTCTGTGTCTCTCCTATTTGTGTGTATCAGGCTTCTGGTGTCTCTCCTCTTTGTCCTTGGTTCCTGACCAAATAGGAAGGTTCCAGCATCCAGCAAAGGCTCATTCTGCAGACAGCCCCACAAGTTCCCTTATTAATCACCAATAAGGCATGCAGCAATGTCACCTTCATCGATGGAATTTCTTCCTCTCTCAAAGAAAGTTTGAGTGGGCCCAAAGCTGAAGACTGAAGGGACTGGGGGCTTTGCTGGGATTGATGAGTGGTCACCAGGCCCTAGTCTGGCCTTAGACTGCCCCACCAAAGGGGTCCCTAGCCACAGGGCATGTGGAGGCTCCCAAGATAGAAGATAGCGTGAGCTCATAGTGCAGGCACTTGCCTTAGTCTCTTCTCCAAAACCTTCTTTCACCTCCAGCAGAGCAGGGTGTTAGCAGAGCCTCTTGGAGAGTTCAGTGGGGGAGGGGGGAACCACAAGCTACCAGAGGCTCACTGCAGGGGTTCAAAGACACATTAACATTAACAGTTACTCAAGATGTCCCAAACCAAAACAAAAACCAACAACAACAACAAAAACGGCAATGAAGTCTGCAGCCTCTTGTGACGTCTTCCAGATTGTCCAAGAGGCTTGCTGAATCTCACCAATCATCCTGCGCGTTCACTGTGACCCCGAGAGGAAACAAGGTTTGAGGCCTTTTTTGGCACCCAGGGCTTAGCTCCTTTGCCCTCTAGGACTTCATGGCTTATGTAGTGGAGACGGCAATAGCGGACTATGATAACACGCTCAATGTGTGCTGTGTTAAAGGGGGCCTGGGCGTGCATCTGGCAACGTCTGTCTCCAAATCACTCTGGAAAGGGTGTTTCTATGGGTCGGTCCTACCCTAGCTCAGAACCACTTGGCAGGAAGGAATCTATCTCTGTTCACTGGGTTAGGTGACGCCACTAAGGAGGAAGGGGAGGGCCAAGTGTAGAGGAAGGCAGGTGAGGACATTTAAGTGGGCAGGGAAAACAATGGGGGGAGGGCACAGTGGGTGGGGACAGAGGATAGGCGCTTCCACCTTCCATGCCGTGCCAGGATCGGAGGCCATCGAGGGCTTTGAGTTAGTGCTTGGCTTCCTGCTTGCAAAGAGGTTTCCAGTCTGGGCTTTGGTTTTTCCCTGGGCAAGACGGGAATTGCCATCTGCATGCCTGGTGCCTAAGGATCCTTGCGTAAGACCCACTGGTCCCCATCCACAGGGCTAGCTTTGCGTTAATACTCCCGCTCTGCTGCCACCTGGTACTGGTGTCTAGGAGGAGGAGCCTGAGGAAAGGGTTCTAGTTTTAGGACAGCTGAGCTACCCACAACTACCTCCATATCTATGGTTCAGATAGGTCAGCGTGGACACAGATTGATAAACACGGCTACACTGCCAGGCTGTATGAGGACATGCCAGTGGTCAGAGTGCTGTGTTTCCAGGGAAGGGGGTATAGCGAGGTGAGGACTACACATGGATGACGGCTTGGAGGACAAACACTGACCACTCTTTCTAGATTCTAGATTCAGCCAGGCGGTGGTGGCGTGTGCCTTCAATCCCAGCACTCAGGGAGGTAGAGGCAGGCAGATCTCTGTGAGTTCGAGGCCAGCCTGGTCTACAAAGCAAGTCCAGGACAGCCAAGGCTACACAGGAAAACCCTGTCTCAGAAAAGCAAAGCAAACCAACTAACCAGATTCTGGTACCATTCACAGCACAGAGCCTACTACCTGGCATAGAAGGGACCAAGGAAATCTATGAGCCAATAGCCCTTTATGAAGGCTGGCAACTCCTGGGAGCTGTACCTTCATGTCCAAGATCCCAGCATGGACTGAGGATAGGAGCACTTTTCCTGACTATACCCTAGCAACTTGATTCCCTTGGTCAAACCACTACCTTGGTTTCCCCTCTTGGCAGTCCCTCCTAACAAGGCACAGGCTTCTTTCTGGCTTCCATGGCAACTTCAATTTTTCCCATCTTCACTAGGGCTCCCAAGAGGAGCTGGATGCCACTGCTTCCAGTCTTGGGTAAGGATGTGGGACTCCTGGGTTTCATTTCAGGATCCCCTACTGTCTGAGGATGGAAGGGCATAAATTCTTGCTGCTTCCATGGATAATTAGGATAATTACAGCAACAATCATGGTGATGAATAAATAATAAACATAAGCATAACAGTTCTGATGCCTGTCACATCACCAGGAGATTCCTGTTGACGGATGACTGTGTTCTAATGGATTTGGCTATTAAAGAGTACTGTTTTAATGAGTTAAGGCTAAATTAATCTGGGTAATAAAAATAATTGTTATTAGTAGTAATTTATTAGCAAAGATAATGAAGTGCACGTGTAATAATAAATACTGCCAGGATTAGGGCCCAGGGAACAATACAGAAGTTGGCTGCCTGCTTTCAGCTCCTCTGTGCTGGTTTAAAGCCCTATCAAGACTTAATTTTTCCCCCTTAGCACCTAAAGGCTGCTGTAAAGGTGGCAGCAGTGAGATAGGGACTTCTCATTCAGTTTTCTAAACAGACAAACTGAAGGCTTAGATAAACAGTCTCTTCCTAGTTTCCTCCCACCTTATATATTTTTCTAATACAGGGTTTCTCTGTGTAGCCTTTGGCTGGCCTGGAGCTTACTCTGTAGACCAGGCTGGCCTCAAACTCACAGGGATCCACCTGCCTCTGATTCCGAGTGCTGGGATTAAAGGCCTGCGCCACGACTGTCAGGCCCGCCTCTAAATTTTCATTATATGTATTTATTGTGGGGAGGCATGGCATTTCTTGGTGTGGAAGAAGACAGAAGACAGCCTGCAATGGTCAGTTCGGTCTCCCATGTGGGTTCCTGGGGACTGAAGTGTTAGCTCCCCAACCCCTTCTCTGGCCTCCTTTAGGAGATGTTTTCCCAGTTATAATCCATGTTCCAGCCCAGCCTGGGGAGGAGGTTAAGGAGAGGGCAAAGGCTAGAAGGACATTGGCTTTCTGGAGGGCTGTGTTCAGGTGTGTTGGGCCCTCCTTTGGTTAAGCATTGCTGCTGAATCAGCTGTTTTAGCAAGGATGATCCGCAGTTATGCAGCTCTCTTCTCCCCTATTTCCCCCACTGTCAGCTGTGATTTGGGTTCAGCCTAGATATTAATCTTGGGTTAGGGGGCTGCAGGTGGTGCTTTCAGAGAAGGAGCGGGATAGAGGGGAATTGTGGAAAAGCCTACCTGAGAACCCTTTTCTACATGGCCTTCCCCACTGCTTTCTTTCTCATTTTTTTTTTAATATTTTATTATTGTTTTGCCTGCATGTATGTATGTATGTGAGCTTCTGTGAGGGTGTCAGAAGCTCTGGAAGTGGAGTTACAGGCAGGTGTGAGCCACCATGTGGGTGCTGGGAATTGAACTCAGGTCCTCTGGAAAAACAGCCAGGGTTCTAACCGCTGAGCCACTTAGTTTGCCATTCTAACCCCTCTCTTTGGTTTTCCAAGACAAGGTTTCTCTGTGTAGCCTTAGTTGTCCTGAAACTCACTCTGTAGACCGGGCTGCCCTCAAACTCCCAGATCCGCCCACCTCTGCCCCCCGAGCACTGTGCATCACCACTGCTCGGTTCCTCTCTCTTTTTTAATTTTTAAAATGTATTTTATTTTATGTGTATGGGTGTTGTATGTATGTATGTAATCACATGTTTGTCTATTGCCTTCATAGGCCAGAAGAGGGCATAGGATCCTCTGGAGCTAGAGTTACAGTTGTGAGCTGTTGTGCAGGTCCTGGGAATCGAACCTGGGTCCTCTGGAAGAATGGCCAGCAGTCTTCTCCGCTGAGCCAACTCTCCAGCCTCTCTTCTCCTGTTCTTTATCCTTTATTTTAAGGAGACTCTAGGTCCTAAAGCTTAGTTCTCTTGTGGCCTCAGAAACGTCCACAGATAATTCATTCTCCCCAGTGACTTAAAAGCAGCCAGAGCCGCCAAAAGTCACCGAAACCTTCACATCCCAATGCTGGTGCTTGCCTTGCCCCGTCTCCTCCTCCTGTCATCCCCCTCCAAGACAAGGACCACAGAGGATGTAAGGCCCCAGTTCCTTTCTTCACATCCTGTTTCTCTCTTTTCCGGGGATGAGACATGAAGAGCTGAAGTCCTTTGGCCCGGGTAATCGTCCCAGGGATATAGTAGCTACAACTTGCAGAGGCCTTGGGCAGTGAGGTCCAGGAGGGAAAGAATCACCAGGCCTGAGTCTCAGTGCCCCAGCAAAAAGACTCTGGAATGAACTTGATAAGACCAAAGGCCCAGCCCTGGTTCCGGGAGGGCTCCTTCCTAGCTGTCTGCTGCTTCACCTATATGGCCAAGTTCCATGTATCCTTTGTCCATCCAATGACATGAGAGCAGGTGGGGGTGACAGACAGGAAACATGCTCACTATTGAAGCGAAGAGGAAAGAATGCCAAGGCAAGGGGCTGGAGAGATGGCTTAGCAGTTACGAGCACTGTCTGCTTACCCAGAGGCCCTGAGTTCAGTTCTCAGCAACCACATGGTGGCTCACGAAGCGAGTTCTAGGAAAGCCAGAGCTACCTAATAGAGAGACTCTGTCTCAAAGCTAAAATACATTTAAAAAATAATGCTAAAGAGAGAGGGAAGATCTTCCATCTCAGGTAGTACAAAGTAGCTGTCTATGCAAGGAGAGCTTCCAAACCGGGCCATCCTGGGGCACTGAGGTGGGCAGCGGGCACACGGTAAGACCAGCAGGAGTCACAGAGAAAGAGTCCATCCGGATTTCAATTTCGAGGCTGGGTGTGCCCTGCCCTGGAATCCAGCTTCCTCTGTGTCTGCTCCCAAACAATATTATGCATGATGAGAAGGGGGTTGAGGATGGGATGACAGGGGAAAGCTGGCCAAAGTCCTGAATGGCTGGAAAGCTGGGCTTTGGAGCCTCTCGATCTCACCATGTGGCTGCCTCACCTCCTTCCCCTCTCACACTGCCCCACCTCCCATGCCTATCCTTCCCCACCCCCGCCCCCGTAGGTACGGGCCAGCGCCATTGCCCAGGATGCAGACCAGAACTACGACTATGCCAGCAACAGTGTGATCCTGCATCTGGACGCTGGCGATGAGGTCTTCATCAAGCTGGACGGAGGCAAAGCGCACGGTGGCAACAGCAACAAATACAGCACTTTCTCTGGCTTCATCATCTACTCGGATTGAGCCCCTGCATCTTTTTTTTCCATCCGTGGCTCTTCATCCCTGGATCTGCCCTCTCCGGGAAAGGCAAACAAGAACCCATTCCCTACTCATTTTCAAAATTGCCTGGTCCAGGCTGCCGACCCTCCCAGGCTGAATCGTCCCTAAACCGCCTCCACCACCCAGCCCAGGCCTTTACGCTACGGAGCACAAAGGCCCCCTCTCCCCGCACGCAGTTCCGGCCCGGGGGGCAGGTTGCCTTCCTGGTCCCAGCCTGCACTGTATACGCGTGTACAATAGGACTGTTTACTGCCCACCCCCTCCTGCCAGCCAGCCCCCAGTCTGGGGGGCGGGGAGTTGGCGCGGTGGCTTCCTGCAGGGTGACCCTGCCTTGGTGAGGAGCTGCTTAGGGGCCGGATAGCTTCCCAGCACCCACAAAACCCTGGAACAGCTGCGCCCGGTCTGACCAAAGCTATAATAAAAACATTTCCACCCCGTGGGGATTTCAGTCTGTGCCCTGGGGAAGTCTCTAGGTGGCACCCCAGGCCCCTGTCCTCTAGACTGGCAAGGAATGCTGCTCCAGGAGGGGAGGGGCCAGAAGGTCTGACGCTCGCCGCGGCCCAAAGGGGCAGCTAGAGTGGGAAGCAATCCAGTCACATCTTAAGTGGTGGTAAAGCGCCATTTTTTTTTTTTTTTTTTTTTTTTTATTGCCAACATTGTGAACAAGGTACAGGCAACCTTTAACCCGGGGAGCCTAGGTTCCTGATACTGTGTGCCATGTTATGTGATGAAAGCCACAGAAAGGATCAAGCTTTGCACTAAAAGCTGGCTGACTTTGGTCCGATCACTGCTTCAGAGCCTGTTTGTTTGTTTTTTTAAAATAATTGTATTACTAATTTTTATTTTATGTGCATTGGTGTTTTGCCTGCACGTATGTCTTTGTGAAAGCATCAGATCCCCTGGAAATGGAGTTATAGACATGTGTGAGCTGCCATGTAGGTGCTGGGAATTGATCCTGGGTCCTCTGGGAGAGCAGTCAGTGCTCCTAACCACTGAGCCATCTCTCCAGCCCCTTGTTTTGTTTTGTGTTGTTTTTTTCCACCAGTAAACTGGGAAAGGAGATCCGCTGCTCTCAGATTGAAGGTTAAAGAGGTTTGATGTACATGGCCCAAAGTACATTGCCCTTCCCGTTTATATATAAAGTTTGCAGAATGCTTTTGGATACTCTCACACCCAAGTTGGAGTGAGGTGAATGGGTAGTTTTTCTTCCTTGGAGGTTAAAGTGGCAGCATTGCTAAGTTCTGTAAATTGCACTTGAATCCAAGCCACACCGAGTCTCATTGACCGGCCACTTCCTCTTTTCACCCTCTTGTAACTGGGAGGCTGCAATACACAAACAGGCCATTTCCAAATAATTATAGCTGATATCTAGAAAACACCCAGCGTGTGTCAGACCCTGTGTCAGCAACCTTGTAAATACTTCCTCACAGATATGTGTGAAGTGCAGAGTGGGCACGTGGAAAGTTCTCGCATGGCCAAAGATGCTAATATTTAATGATATATTTGAGATGGGGGGGGTCTCTCTCACCATCTTGCCCGGGTTGGTCTTGAACTCCTGAGCTCAATTGATTGTTTTGTTTCAGCTTCTCCTCTAGTTGGGATTACAGGTGCTCTGCATTACATCTGGCTATCTTATCCATTCTTAGATAAAGAAATAACCTCAGAGAAGTTAGGTATCTTGCCAAGACCACGGGGCTAGCAACAGGCAAATGCCAACCTTTGAGCCAAGGACAGTGCTCCCACCCAGTGCTCCATATTCATAAGGAATTGGCATTTTCAAAGCAGAGCTGAGGCTGGCATTGGGGCAGCCTCCCCCCCCCTGTTCTCCTTCCATTCCCAGTCCTACAGAGGCCTGACGAATTAATAAGCATCTGCCATGGGTCAAAGCCATGGGGTGGGGCTTTTGGAGGACGCCAAGGCTCTACATTGAGGAAAGGTGCCATCTGGCTTCCCAGTCTGGCTCAGCTAGAGAGACAGGAAGGAGGGGTAGCCGCCCTCCTGGCCAGACCCCATGTATGGACCCTTGTCATGGCTGGCAGATTTGAATGGCTTTCTTTATCTTCCCTCCTCTCCTCTATTTCCCCCCCACTGCCAGCTGTGGCCATTTAATAAAATTAGTTTAATGCTTGCTCCTTCCCTGTGGGATCTGGAGATTGAAAGCTGCGGGTCCCCACAAACCCAATAAAACCCCTGGCAGGTCTGGATGGAAACTTGAGTCTCTGTGGGAAGTGTGATTAGATTAGAAAGCACTCCTCCTGTCCCCCAGTGATGTCCACAGCTGCCTCTGATTCTTTAATAGCCACGTTGGCTCAAAATTACCCAGGGACCATACTTGGGTGGTTCTACCCTAACCCAGAGGCCATAGGACTGGCCCAGGACCTCTGTTACAACTGAAAACATGCCAATCACGTCTACAGTGAGTGCCTAGCTAGCTGACTGATTTGCTTTTTCTTCTGGTGACTTGATAATCCTCATGTCATTTTGAGAGATGGGACCGAAAATCCCTCTCTTTTCTGAGACAGGGTTTCTCTGTGTAGCCTTGGCTGTCCTGAACTTGCTTTGTAGATTAGGCTGGCTTGAACTTATAGAGATGCTCCTGACTCTGCCTACCAAGTTCTGGGATTAAAGGCGTGGGCCACCATACCCGGTTGAAATCTCCATTCTTGTAGATGAGGCCTCACAGAGGGACGCTCATGACAGCCTACGGTCAGACAGGATGTTTGTGGCACGGCTGGAGCTGGACTAAAGGCAAGGAGGTTATTCTACTTTTGCAAGGCTTCCAGTATCCTGCAGTTCCAGCTGCCTGACACTTAGGCAACATCCCAGCCACTGAAGAATCCACTAAGGTGTCTTCTCCATCAAACATTGGCTCCTTAAGGCCAAGAATCTGTTTTATTTCTCAGAGGAGACAGCTGCTGAGGACAAGAGCTACCATGTCGCCACTATCCAGCCCGGGAAGTTTCCTGAAGGCAAGGCTTGTGTCTTCTGCATCAGATGAAGGGAGTCTTGAAGTCTGTATTTTCTTTTCATACTGTCATCTAGCTCTGATGGAGAGGCCTGTATCTGCTCCGGACAGTAATTCGGTTCCTCAATGTAGCGGGGAGGAGGGCGGTTCCCACTAGTAGTTCTGTAGGCAGGCGCAAGTTGAGCTTTCCGTTCCTCCAGGCCTTTCTGAGATGAGACAGTGTTTACCCTACCCATGAGCCGAGATAGCCTTGACAAGACTGTCTCCTCTGCAGTCGGGAGCTAAGAGCAGAGGGTGTATCTCCCCTTCGGCCCCCTCAGCCAGGGCCTTTTTAGGCATAGGGAGATTCCAGGTGCAGGACTGGGTGGGAGGTGGAGAGCGGCTGGACAGGCAGAATGTGAGCCCATTCTGGGGAATGGAAGCAGAGTCTCCCCAGGTTGCTGTCCCTTTAGAAAGATGTGTGGTTAATTAAGGAAGGATGCCCATGGAGGGAGAGGAGTGAGGAAGGGGGTATCCCCAGAGTTCACCCCCACAGGAGTGGCAAGCCGTCCCATATCCAGGCAGCTGCCAGGCGTAGGTGCTGGTGTCGCCCTGGTTTCTGAGGTTGTTGGGACCAGAGGGGGCGGTGGGCCCCACTGCTGGGGGCTGCCCTAATTGGATGACTTTGCGAGAAGGCCAGGCAGGTGCACTCAGCTCTCTGCTTCAGCTTTCCTACAAACGCATCTGCCATGTCGAGGTCTGGGGGTTAATTGGCTCCTGCCTCACTCCTGGTAACCAATATTTCATTTACTGCTCGGAGGGGGAGCTGCCCAGACAATCAATCCTGGACAAGTGTCGGAGAGGTAGGGGAGCTGGACAGGCACAGGAGCTGTTCAGGGAGGAGTCTGGGGAGGAGGGCAGGAGCTACAGAGCCAGAGAGGCTTGGTCAACTACTCAGAGCGACTCTGACCCTGGCTGGAGTTCTGCTGACTATAACAACAGCCCCAGGACCCTCAAAGGCTGAGAGCAAATCCCAGGAACCCAGAGGCTCCTCCACGGCAGCCAGCCATGCTGCCCCCTCACCCCGATGCCATTAGTATTTCCTGATCAAATGCACCCCCCCAAGATGAAGCTGTGGCAGGTTAGATGCTGTTAATAAGGCTTTTTTTTCCCCCACACGTGACTAAGGTATATATGAAAAACAGAATTGGAGGTGTGAGTTCCTAGCTTCCAGGTAACGAACCTTAAAATTCTACAAATGAGGTGATAATAAAGTGGAAGTGAAAAGTCTGTACACCTCGGGAACAGGAAGGGACTGGAAGGGTTACGGAGAAATATCGGGTAAGGAGAAAAGGGATCAGAGGACTCTCCCACCCCGGGCAGTTTCCACATGCCACCCAATTGTCTTCCCTGCTGAAACTGAGACTCTGGAGGCCACAGAACAGGTGGCTTCCATCCCACAGATGGAAAGATCGAGGCCCAGATAAAGGTTGCAGAGGTCAGAGCTAGAGCCGGAGATCGCAGGACCTAGTGGATAAACAGAAAGTGGAGACAAAAGACCAGGGTTCGAGTCCCGACTGTGTTAGAGGCTCTGGGAAAAGACAGTTCATTTCTCTGCCCTGTGTTACCTCATCTACAAGATGGGGCTGGATCACGAAATCTGCTTGAAAGGCTGTGAGGAAGTGGATGAGAACCTGGTTTGTAAGTTATGAAAAAAAAAGTGTATGTGTTATTGTAATCCTAGTTGCCTGGTGATTTACTGTTGCCAGTGCCTGGGGCTGATATGATGGCCCCTAAAAAAAAAAAAAAAAATGATACCTGGATTGTTTTCTGGCCTGGTAACAACCAAGTGAGTGGGGGACTCTTAAGGGGAGGATCCAGTGTGGAGGACCCAGGAGGTTGAGCTGAGTATTAAGAATGAGTTCTTTAGTCTCCATTTTGGACTCTCCCTCTCTCCTGCTTTGCGGCTTCTAACTTGGGGTGAGT
Source organism: Meriones unguiculatus (assembly GCF_030254825.1). Taxonomy (NCBI): domain Eukaryota; kingdom Metazoa; phylum Chordata; class Mammalia; order Rodentia; family Muridae; genus Meriones; species Meriones unguiculatus. Next base: position 18,648,438 of record NC_083355.1, read on the forward strand.
GAGTACAGGGGTACACCAAGGCCTCCGTCTGTTCCTGCCTGGATTTCCTCTGTCTGCTTTCGCAAATAGGCGAAGGTTCAGTGCGGAAAAGCTGGACAAGCAGTGGTGGTTCTCAATGTGTGGGTCACGACCCCCTGGGGATCTATCCATGACCCTTTCACAGAGTCACCCAAGACCACCAGGAAACACAGATATTTACACTACAACTCATAACAGTAGGCAAAATTACGGTTATGAAGCAGCAACAACAGAAAACATCATTTTATGGTTTGGGGGTAGTCACCACAGCATGAGGAGCTGTATTATAAGGTCACAGTGTTAGGAAGGTTGAGGACCGCTGCTCTAGCAATTCAAGATGTCTATGGTGGTGGCTGAGGGCAGGGGACACGCTACCAACTGTGAGCAGGCGTTACTCAGACAACTGTACTACATCCGGCTTGCTTGCTCTGCTCTTGTTACTGTCTTACAAGTAAGTTGCCCTCTCAGACCTGAGGCCCTGTGCCCAAGGTTGTTGTAGCCAGAGTTTGGGGGTGAGAGCGTTTCTTCCATCCCAGTGTGAGCAGCAATCCTTTCCCCGAGGCACTTAGCGTGTCTCCTGGAGCGCCTCCCTCCAGGAAGTGAAGGGCAAGTCTGCAGGCTTCTCCCCAGCTCCCCGAGGTATCTAAGTTCCTTAGATCCCTTAGCAAGAAGCTCCGGCCTGACAGGAACACTGCCAAGGGCACTAGATCTCAAGACCTCCCCATGACTGACTGACTGGGTAGAGAGCTGGATCTGGACGTTGGCTACCTGCAGACAACACCTGCTTGCTATTCAAAGCCAAGATCCCGTGCCTGCCCTTCCAGGAAGCCTTCCAGGAGCCACCTGTCTCCAGAACCAACCTCGGGATCTTCCAAAGAGGACAACATGGGGTGGGCATGGTGGTGCATACCTTTAATCCCAGCACTCAAAAACCAGAGGCAGGCAATCTCTGTAAGGTCGAAGCCAGCCTGGTCTACAAATGAAGTCCAGGACAGCCAGGCTCTGTTACACACAGAAACCCGTCTCAAGCCCTCCCCTGCCCCAATAAATAAAATAAAATAAAGGACAATGTGTCCGTTAGTACATGACACTGAGCCTGCCACAGAGAAACCTTGTCTTGAAAAACCAAACCAAACCTAAAAAAAAAAAAAAAAAAGAGAGACAGAGAGACAAAACTAAAAACACTCTGCCATTTCAGTAGCTATTTCAAACATCTCTTATCCTCCTTAAACTCCTGCCTTTTCCTCTGTGATGGTCAGGTGGGCTCTGTGAGGCACCAGCCTGGTGTCCTTCAGGACTGCAGGATCTGTTCCCCTGACTGCTGCCAGCAGACTGCGTTTAGCTACCTGAAAAATCCCTCTCCTAGGGGATTTACCTCTGCCAGAGTGAGTGCCTCGCTCAATTGTACCTGCCCTCTTCTCTTGATAACTCGATCCCACATTTGATTGCTGTGGGGCCTCAGGCCTCGGCTCCCTGCCCAGGCTTCCTGCCCCTATAAAGGATTGAGCTGAAAGCGTCCTCCCAAGCTTCGGAGATCTCAGCACAGTTTCTCCCTTTGCCCCATCCTGCAGCGTTCTCTTCTGCAGGTGTTGACTCCAAAAGCAGCATCTCTGAAATCGGTCAATCAATCAGTTACACCTATCTGCTTCCTGGAACCTACTCCGCAGAGTACGAAACCTGTAACCCTTGCCCCTGACCAAATGTGTGCCACCGTTCTCAGCTTTCACGTGGGGGATGGGAACGGAACTCAGGGATTCAGGCTTGCACGGCGAGCACTTTCCTGATCTCATTTTTTTTTTTATTAATATTCAACTGCTCATGCTTCCTTAGCTCCTTCTCACCATCATTTAAGTCTCTCTTATACATAGAAGTCCTCCCTTGACCCACCCCCCTCCTCCTGTCAGTACTTAATAGCCCTCTGTTCCCCTTGAGAATTAAATGTCCTCAAAGAGTGGTGGTGCTTGCCTTTGTCCCATCCTGATGTAGGGCGCCATTCCTTTAAAACTGTCCAAGCCAAGGCCGCTGAAGAACTCAACAATAAATCAAACGGACTTGTTAGTGGTCATCACACTTGACTTCGCAGCACTCCCCTCAGAAGACTCACTATTGCATGTAACTCCAGCGTCTCCCCATCTTCCTCTACACCCCGGCCAACACACTCACCCTTGCCCCGTGTGTTCTTACTGTATCATCTGTATCGTCTCCTCTCCCCTGACTTCACCCCCTTGCAGGGGGTCACTGTCGTTCAGGCTGGCCTAGTCCGTACTATGTATATACGAAGCTGGCTTTGAATGTGTAACATTTCCCCTCTTGTTCTGCCTTAGCACGTATCATCATCCCCTACGCCTGGTAAATATCTAATGTTTCCTACAGACTGTGAGCTCCATGGACCACACATCACTTGTGACCTCTGAACCTGCCCGAACAATCGTTGAATGAACGGAACACCTAGAGCCATTTCACTGTACAGCTGCAAGATGGGTTACTTACATTATGTCTTTAATTTTTTTTTTTTTTTTTTACTTAATGGGGTTGGGGATTTAGCTCAGTGGTAGAGCGACAGCCCTGGGTTCCATCCTCAGCTTGAGGGAGCAGAGTGGGGGAGAAACAGGAAGAAAAAAAAAAAGGCCAGCCTTGTTTCTTCTCTTAATGGCACGAGATCCCTGAACCCTCCATTACACCTCAAACCATGCTGAAATACAAATTACTGCAAGAGGGGAGTCACCCTTTACCATAAGCTATCCTTAAACGATTGGTTCCTTTTGGAGATGGAGAAGCCAAGAGCATCCATTGTTCTTGTTGCTTTATATTAACCCCACCTTCAAGGACTTTGTTTTTGTCTTCACTAAAGTGCTGTCCTATTGTTTTGGGCCTAGGGAAGTAAATAACGACTTCGGGTCAAGTCAGCTAGATATTAAATAATGACCACACTAACCTGTTAACAGTGGTGGTGGAGGAAATTTTTACCACCCTTGCTCGGCCCAGACGTGCTCACAAAGCCACAGTGGGGACAGACCAAGTTTACTGAAAATAGCAAGTAAAGGTCTCCTTATGTAGCTCTGGCCGGCCTGGAACTCGCTGTGTAGAGGCTGGCTGGCTCCTAAGTCACCTAGACCACCCTACCTTTGTCTCCTGAGTGTTAGGGTTCAAGGTACGAGCCGCCACTACTAGATGGGAGGGTGCCCATCTAGGCCACAAAAGCCGATTTAAAATCCTGTCGAACGTCGCTGTAACTGATGCGGAGCTCAGGCCACAGACCACAGAAACGGGGCAGGGCCCGGGCGGGACCCCTCGGGATACCGCTAGGTACTGGTTCCTGGCGGCAACTCCAGCCTAGTCCAGTCTGACTCCCACCAAAGAACTTCCCGCAAGCAAGGGAACTAGTGCGCAGGCGCACCTCGGGACTGCCTTTGTTACTTAGGAAACAGCCAATCGGCGAGCTTGGCGGTGGCCAATGGGAAGCGCGGAGGAGAGGACCGGCTAGTTTGAACGCGCCGCGCCAGAAGGAGGTTGGTTCGTTCGGTGGGTTTGGGGGCTGGGGAGCCGTCTCTCCGGAGTCCCGGGGCTCCGGTCGGTGGCGGAGGGACGCGACCCGCGACACCGGCGACGGGAACCGACGAAAGGTAAGCTTTGGTTCGCGGTGGGGACGGCGCCGCGGGCTCGGGGCGGAGGGCGCGAACGCGCGGGCCCGGGCTGCCATGACTGGAACCTGAATGCGCGCAGGTTTGGGCAGGTCTGGGACGGGCGGGTCGCGACCCCTGGGTCCTTGCGGGCCAGGACCCGTGTTGGGCACCTCGAGTGTGAGGTGGAATTGAGTCTTTGCACGCCGGAACTGGAGGGCTCGCTCGCTCCTCCCCACACGTCTAGTCAGAGCCGAGAACGGCGCTTGTGCCTGTGCCCACAGCGGCGACTTGGTCCCTGGGGCCCTCACCGGGCCTCTGTTACCGCCAGGATGATCCATTCTTTTAGCTCGGAACGTTTGAGCCACTGACGTGACATTTAAAAGGTGGCGCCTAGGGTTGTGCCAAAGAACTTAAAAAGTGTTTTGTTGAACTCGTTGGTTCCGTGCGTCGTGGAGAAATGCTGTATCATATAACTTTCTTAGCAATGTCTGATATTTATTTGTTGGGCACTTAAAAAAAAAAAAAACAACCCAATTTCAGGTTGGAATGAACTTATTCAAGCCTAACAACAGCCCGACGATTACAATTCGCATATTGAGAAACTGAGGCAGGGTGTAGTTTAAGCCTGATTCTGAAGAACATCTGTAATTTTACTTTTCTGGGTGAGCTTTTCGTTGTTAACAGCACTTAACTTCCCTCAATGTTCCTATCCCATTTCTTCTCTGCCTGTTTCATTATTGAACCGCACCCCCAACCCCAGACAAGTTTTTAAGGTGTCACATTCTCAGTTGGTTAATTTTTATATTATCTAATTTAGCTCCATGTGTACTTTTCTTTTTTCTTTTTCTTTCTTTCTTTCTTTTTTTTTTTTTTTTTTTTTTGCTTACAGCCTAGGGAGCAAACCCAAGACCCCCAACGCTCTACCAAGGAGCTATGGCCACAGTCCTTATAGCCTTTTAAAAAAGTATAAAAGTATCGCATTATTAGAGACATTTGCAAAGCTTTTCTCTATGTGGTGACAAAGCAACTGTGAGTAATTATCATAATATTGTATAAATAAGTACAAGCTAGCCATAGTAAAACACTTCTGTGATCCCAGCACCTGAGAGGCAGAGGAGGGTCTCCGTGAGTTTAAGGCCAGTCACAGTGAGACTTTTTTGAGCCTCCCACCGGCCCCCACAGACACACACCCACAAATACTGACATTAAATTCACATTTGGGAATTAAAAAAAAAAATACAATGAAGTCTGTTAAATAGAACAACGTCGTTATACTTAAAAGATAAGTAACATGGGGTTGGGGAAGCAACCTCGCAGCAAATGTTTGCCTAACGTGCTGAGGCCTGAGTTTAGCTCTCAGTACCCCCTACCCTGTTCCTCCCAAAATAGAGGTTATAGAAATTTTTAATTGATCTAAGACCGATGAGGCAATCAAATGAGCTTGAAATTTACTGTCACACAAATGAAAAAGCCCCACTGAATTCCTAGATATTTGCAGCCCATTAGAAAAGCAAACAGACTCATTGTATCTTAAGAGTCTAGATTTTATTTTGAATATGGTTAAAATTACAAGTCCATCCTTTTTATGACTGTAGTTGTAAAAACTTCAAATAAAACATCAGGAACCAGAAACCAGCATGCTCAAGGTCCTAAATTCAATCCTTGGCACTGCCCACATCCAGGGTTTGTGTGTGGGGGGGGTGTAAACTGAAAATGGAAACAATTACCCTTAAACTAACAAAATATGACATAAGAGTATTCCTGTAAAATGAGTAAAGACAGGGGCTGGAGAGATGGTTCAGTGGCCAAGAGTGTACTGTCTGTTCTTGCAGAGGACCAGGGTTCAATTCTCAACAACCACATGGCAGCTCACAACTGTCTGTAACTCCAGTTCCAAGGGATCTGACAACCTTCACACTGATGCACATAAAATGAAATAAAATATTTAAAAAAAAATTAGTAAAGACGCAAGAACACTCACTGTTGCTGCTTTCACTCCACACCCAGATGTAAGACAAGAAAAGTAATCACAATTTTTAACATAGGAAGGGATAAGCAAAGCAGATGTGGTGGCACGTGCTTACAGTCCCAACATTGGGAGGCTGAGGCAGGAGGACGTCAAGTTCAAGGCCAAACTGAGCTATATGTCCAGACTCAAGAGAATGGAAAACAAAAGAAAGGGACAGACAGAGCTATTACTCGTTACAGCGCTGTACTACCTTGGCATGTGTGTTAGCTTGGCATGTAAATAGCCTGGGTAGAGAAAGCATAGCCTGTGATATTCTCTTTAATAAACAAGCCATGTGTAGCAGGATCCAGTCATTGTTGCACACTGATCTATGGATAACAAGGTGAGAGGCATACAAAGCCCAGAAGCTGGGCAAAAAAAACTTACTAAATTGCCCTAAGGGCAGAACTGGTGTGTCAGGATGGAGCGGTGCTTCCGTGTGAACCTCCGTTCTGGCCTTGCTTACCGTCACGTAACAATTGTACTCACAGAAGGAGATCGTTGGGAAAGCTAAAAGAGGCTGTTTGTAAAGCATTTAGCATAGAACTCTTAGCATGCTGACACACTCGGTGAAGCACTCCGTAAATGTTAGCTATGACACTGATTTTTAGGCTTTTGGGTTAAGCCTCTGTTCTCCTCTGAACCTCATCCATTCATAGGACCAGTATTATTCAGCTGCATGCTGGGACAGGTCCCCAAATACTTGGGGTGCGTGTGTGAGACAAGACACAGGTGTATGAGGAATGGTACAAACCAGGAGTGGGGGAGGGCTGAGCTTCCACCCCCACCCTCCTCGACTCCCGTTGTCTGTAGGGAGACCCCTCAGTCCTTAGAAAGTCTCCTCCAGGGCCTTCAAGGTTGATCCCATTCCTACGAGGGTGGACAAAGGCAGCCGCCCCTAAGACATCTGAATCTTGGCTTCCCGGCCCCAGCTCAGCAGCACACTACCCTCCGGGTTTTAATGAGCTGCCCAGGGTTAGACATAGGACTTGAGTGTGGCTGCCTGAGAGCCCTGAAGATCTTATTAAAGAATCATCTCCCTTGTTCTTTGGGCTGAAATGCTCTTTCCAGGCGAGGATCAAAGCAAACTTGACAAACGTTCCCTCGTTAATCTCCCCATCCCCCTGGGGTGGGGGCAGATTGGTAGCTATTCTCACTGGCACTCAAAGCACGAAGCTGATGTGACATTGACGGGCTGTGTGGCTCAGGGAAAGACCTCCCCACTGGTCAGAGCACAGACCAGGACCCAGGTGTCCTTGGGGCACCCATGCCAAGTATTACCCTCCAGCCTGTGCCTGGTGCCCCCAGCACTGTCTTGGGAAGAGAGAAAACATCTCATTAGGCAAACAGACTGGCCTCTCTGGCCCTCAGGAGGCAGGAGGAGAGAGCTGTAAAGGTTATGCGTACTCTTTGCCAGTGCCCTTTTTAATTTCCTGCTTAGAATGTTAGGCTGCTCTGTGGTTCCTCCTCAGCCAGAACCCTCCCCGTAGACCTCAGCCACTGCCGGGGAGGCAGCCAGCGTGACCTAGGCACGATCTGCCTTTGCTGCTCCCACAGAAAAGCCGATCTCCTGGGGGTGTGACTGTAAAACGAGAAAAAGGAACTCTTGAGTGTTGAAAATGAGGTACAGCCCGTACATCTGCAAGTGCCTTCATAGCATATACTTCAGTCCCACAAAAGGAATTATAACCGTTACATAAACATAAGGGACTATTAAAACCATGTGATCATCAGAGCATAATATATAATTTCATTATCGGACAGGAGAGCAGGCTCTGCGGTCAGACTGCCTGGGTTGGAACTAGGCCTCCATCATTCACTAGTATTGGAACCTTGGGCAAGTTGCTTAACCTTCTCTGTCTCAATTTCCTCACTGAAAAAATAAGTGTAATGATACTATCCATCTTGTGGGGTTGCAGTGGAGATAAAGGGAGATGGTACGGGAAAGCTGCTTTGAACAGACCTTGACAGAGTGAGCACTTCGCTAATATGTTTATTATGACAACCCCATTGCTGGGACAAAAACCAAATTACACACACATAAAAGATGACTGTGGCCTCTTTCCCTTGGTCGGTGCTTGGAAGAAGTTACATTGGTGAAGGAACGGAGTTTCAAATCGGCTCGCTTCTGCCTCGTTCCCCGAGGAAGCCCCACGCTGTTAGCCAGATATTCAGCAGAAGCCCCACTTTTCCTTTGCTGAATGACCTTCCCTCTGACTAATGAGCAGACAGAACTTTTATTGGGAAAGCGTTCATCTGTTCATATCCTTCAGGACCAGCTCCTGTTCCTTCTCCATGTTAATATGTCCCTAGAGCTAGCCCAAACTAACTGAGCCCTGCCCACATTCCAAAGACTCCACCCCCTACCTCTGGTAGCCTGCTCAAAGGAGAAATAAAGAGGCAGGCACAGAGAGATGAAAGAACACCAAAGGACTACAGGCTAGAAGCCTCTGGAATTACTACCAGACTAACGCTGGGAAATCTGTTGTGTTACCCTCTGCAGCAACAGATATAGCCAGAGATGCGGTGGGCTCATTTCACCAAGTACCCATTGCTACATCCCTAACGGGCAGTGGAGGGTAAGCAACTAAATAAAGAGCTGAAAATAGAAAGCAACTATCATTATTTGCAAAGTATATTGTCATTTAATTGAAAGGTCTAAAGGAATCAATGGCAGTCTATTAGAACTAATAAGAGCATTTGGTATTCAGGGCCGCTGCACAATCTGCATCCAGTCCAAGCTCTCCTGTCTATATTCTGGCAAAAGATGGTCTTGAAAAATGCAATTTTAAAAGGCGTCTATTCACAATATAACAAAGACTGTATAATAACTAGTAATAAACCTAATCAAGAATGTACGATACTCACGAGAGGAAAATTATGAAATTTTACTGAAGATTATAAAGTTGTGAGCGCATGGAAAGAGACAGCAGTTCCTAGGCGGGAAGCTTCCGTATCGTAAAGACACAAAGTCTTCTCATATTAACCTGTAAATTAAAAATAATCCAAATTAAAGTCTTAGCAGGATTTTCTTCATGTAGCTTCACAAGATAATTCTAAAATCATATGCAAGGCAAGATGTCCAAGAATAACCAAGGAAAAGAGCAAGAGGCGACACATTACAGAGGAACTACAACAGCAGCGCTCCAGAAAAGCAGCACAAGGAGAGCAAAACCCACAAATAAGTCCACGTCTCTATAAAAAATTAGTTGTGTTAAATTTTGCATTTGAAATAGGTGGGAAAGAAGTCATTGTCAATAAAGCAATAAAGGATCTTGAGGTAATTGCTTGCCAGTTGGAAAGAAAGATTTTTTTTTTTAAACTTTGCTATTCACAACAATTTTATCTCCATAAAGAACAGACTGTAAGAAAGGAAGGTATTGGGCAGGAGGATAAGCATGTATTACTTTGGAGGAGAAATGTCTTTTTTGTTTGTTTGTTTGTTTGTTTTTTGAGACAGGATCTCACTATGCAGCCCTGGCTGCTTTGAAACTCACTATGTAGACCAGGCTGGCCTCCAACTCACAAAGCTTGACTAACCTGCCTCTGCCTCCCCAGCCCAGAAAAAAAAAAAAAAGTCATCTTAAACATGACACTTGAACTCACTGGGACAGGAGAGAACTTTCTGAACAGAACACTAATAGCTCAGGCTCTAAGATCAACAATTAATAAATGGGACCTCATGAAACTGAAAAGCTTCTGTAAAGCAAAGGATACCATTGACAGAACAAAATGACAGCCTACAGACTGGGAAAAGATCTTCACCAACCCTTCATCCGACAGAGGGCTAACAGCCAGAATTTATAAAGAACTCAAGAAATTAGACACCAACAAACCAAATAATCCAATTTAAAAATGGGGCGCAGAGCTAAACAGAGGAATCTCGAATGGAGGAGAAGCACTTAAAGAAATGCTCAACATCCTTAGACATCAGGGAGATGCAAATCAAAACAATTCTGAAATTCCATCTTACACCCATCAGAATGGCTAAGATAAAAAAACACTGGAGAGAATGTGGAGAAAGGGGAATCCTCCTCCACTGCTGGTGGGAATGTAATCTTGTACAACCACTTTGGAAATCAGTTTGGCATTGGGAATAGCGCTACCCCAAGATCCAGCTATACCACTCCTGGGCTTATGCCCGAAAGGTGCTTTACCATTCAACAAGGACATTTGCTCAACTATGCTCATAGCAGCTTTATTCATAATAGCCAGAATTTGGAAACAACCTAGATGTCTCTCAACCAAAGAATGGATACAGAAATTGTGGCACATTTACACAATGGAATACTACTCAGCTATTAAAAACAAGGAAATCATGAAATTTGCAGGCAAATGGATGGAACTAGAAAAGATCATCCTAAGTGAGGTATCCCAGAAGCAGAAAGACACATGGATAAGATAAAACTCATTGCATTAAAAAAAAAAAAAAGCCACCTGAAAATTGCTGACTACAATTGTGTATCCTTACTAGGTAGAGAGGCACACACTGTAATCCTAGCACCTGGGAGATGGGGGCAAGAGGATCAGTAGTAGTTTCAAGGTCATCCTCTGCTAATTAGAAAGTTCAGAACTAGTCTGAGCTACATGAAACCTTCGTCCAAACAAACAAACAAACAAAAATGTTGCAAGTTTTTACTACATTTAAGGCAGGTTTTCCCCTAGGAATACATGGTTGCTTTGGTACCAGCAATATCCAATAATGTACCCCAGGGAGAGAAGACACACAAAAGTTATCAGAAGGTGCTAAAGGGCTATATGTTTCTAATAGCAACTCTATTTAAAATAATAGAGTGAGCTGGAGAGAGGGCTTAGCTGGTAAAGGTCCTTGCTGTACAAGGTGAAGGCAAGGTGTTCTCTGACCTCTACACACATGCACGAACACATACATGAACACACATACACACACATCATACATACACACAAACTTAAATATGCTTTAAATATGGAGAAAAGGGTGGGGAAAAATTCTCAAACACATAAGGGTTTATTTGGAAATCGGAGAAACTTAAAAGTACTGGAATTAAATAAGGGGATATAAGGGTGTTAACTATGGGATACATCTCTAAAGCTCAGTTGGAGATGGAAGTAGGGGAAGATGTTCCATTCATAATAGCAATTAAATTGGGCTGGTGAGGCGGCTCCATGGGTAAAGGTGCTCGCTATACAATCCTGGAAACCTGAGTTCCTGTGTAAGTGTGGATGCAGAGAACCTGCCCCTCAGAGCTGTCCTCTGACCTCCTTACGTGGTAATAATCAATGGAATTTTTTTGAAAAGCAATTAAATCCATACTTGGGGATGACATTAAAATAGTAATTACAGGGCTGGAGGGATGGATCGCAATTGAGAATAGTTAATGTTCTCCCAGGGGACGAGAATTTGATGCCCAGCACCAACATGTGGTGACTCACAACTACCAGCTGACGCCCTGTTCTGGCCTCACATACAGGATCCACACACATGGGCATAGACATTAAATTATTTTAAAATTAAAATAGTTTAAAGTGTAATTACGTAACACGTAGAAGAAAATTATTTGAAAACTGAAAACATCTTGAGGAACATAAAAGTATCTGAATAATTAATATCCACATTTTTGCCTAACAGTTTTATTTAGTTGGTTTTGGGTTTTTTAGGACTAGGTCAAGCTAGGTAGCCTTGGTTGTCCTGGGACACATAGAAATCCTCCTGCCTCTGCCTATGGGTACAGCCTAAAATGCTCAGGAAGTGTGTAAATTTGATACAATGTCAGCTGTAATCATATCAGGGTTAAAAGCATGTTCTGGGTTGGGGTTACATGAATACAATTTTGCTTTCTTAGGTATTTTGCTATTTATGTATATATTTAAACATTGGTGCCTGGGATCAGTGGCTAGCAATATGTTAGCAATAAGTGTTCCATTAAGCTACAGTTTATTTCTCCTTTATCTCCCCTTTGGTATTAGCAAGGAAGCCAGAGCTTCACACATACTTGACTCTAACCTTATTTCTTTCTTGCTTACTTATCTGAGACAGGACTTTACTCTAACCCAGGCAGGTCCTGAACTCGTGGTCTTCCTGCTTCATCCTCTCCGGTAGCTGGAATTATAGTCTTGCAAAACCAGGGCTAGCACCAATAAAATTTCTATTAAAAAAAGTCAAATAGCATAGCAAATGCCTGGGAATAATAATAATAATAATAATAATAATAATAATAATAAGAGTGTTATGAAAAAGTCCAGCAGAGAAGTCTTGCTACTAAATTTAAAGTGTGTTTTAACAGCAGGAAAAGTATGGTAGTAGTGTGAGTATAGACAAACTGTTTATTATATTTTATTTTTTGGAAGGAGGCCATGCCACACAGCATGTGTTGGGGTCAGAGGACAACTTGCAGGAGTCCTGGGGATTGAACTTATATTGCTTGGCAGCAAGCACCTTTACCTGCTGAGCCATCTCGCTGGCCCTGTAACCAAATGGCTTAGCGAAAAATATAGGAAGTCTAGTAAAAGACCTTTGGAAACAGAGTCACTTGAATAATGCAGAAGTGGTATTTCAAGTGGGAAAGATACGTGTTAATAATTGACCCTGCTCCCACTGTCTTGCTCTCTGGAGGACGAAGTAAAGTGGAGGCCAGCCAGTAGGAAGGTGGGGGAAAGAAAGGCTCTGCAGTGCTGAAGCTTGCCCTTGACTTGGCTTGGTCCTCCTCTGTCGGCACAGGTGTTGCCATGGTGATGGCTGTGGAAGACAGCGTGGTCCGGGTGGTCGTGCGGGTGAGGCCTCCCACCCCTAGGGAGCTGGAGAGTCAGCGGCGGCCTGTGATTCAGGTGGTAGATGAGCGGATGCTGGTGTTTGACCCCGAGGAGTGTGACGGGGGATTTCCTGGCCTAAAATGGAGTGGCTCCCACAATGGCCCCAAGAAGAAGGGCAAAGACCTGACATTTGTCTTTGACCGGGTCTTTGGGGAGGTGGCCACGCAACAGGATGTGTTCCAGCACACTACACACAGCATCCTTGACAGCTTCCTCCAGGGCTACAACTGTTCGGGTGAGAACTGCCTGCTGGGTCGTGGGCTTGCCTCTGTTGCTTTTTGAGAAAAGGGTTCCATGTATCTTCCAATCTCTCTGTACAGGGGGGTGCCGTTCATTCACTTGACCATGCAAGGCATTCCTGGGGCCCTAGTCTATAGTAGCCAATTAGTTAGACATGGTTTTGAACTCTTGATGGCTTTTCTTGTTTCTTGTGAAACAAGAAAAACTGTGGACTGCCATCAGAAGGCAGCCTGAGCTTGGAGAAGGAAGGGATAGTCCTTAACTCCAGGGCAGATCCCGTTGGCCTGGGATCTACAGGCTGTGGGGAGCCAGCACAGGCCCAGGGAGAACTTGAGCACTGAGGGAGTACCCATGGTAGGAGCCTTGGGACTGTGGTTGTAGACAGCAGGGGAAAGGGGCTTGGGAAGGCTGAGCTTGGTGGGATGTGCTGGGACAGCCCTAGGAGAGGAAGACTTGACCCTGCTGCCACGCTCTTCCCGGTTCTGTCCTTTATAGTGTTTGCCTACGGAGCCACCGGGGCCGGCAAGACACACACTATGCTGGGAAGGGAGGGGGAGCCTGGCATCATGTACCTGACCACCATGGAACTATACAGGCGTCTGGAAGCCCTCCGGGAAGAAAAACAATTTGAGGTGCTCATCAGCTACCTGGAGGTATGGCTGCTACCACTCTGACCTCCATCATACTTCATTCCCAGAACACCTGAAGAGGGTCCAGGGGACACCAGTGAGAGACCATGTGAAAAAACATGTCCTCCCTGCTCTTGTCAGCTGACATCACCATGCAAAGTACTGCTGTCAGAGTTGCTGTCTCAGGAAGGATGTTCTTCAGGTCTCTCCCTTTTATCCTTTCCCCGAAGGTGTATAATGAACAGATCCATGACCTCCTGGAACCCAAAGGACCACTCACCATCCGTGAGGACCCTGATAAGGGTGTTGTGGTGCCAGGACTTTCTTTCCACCAGGTATTCGCTGGTCTTCTGTGGTTCCCTCAAATGGCAATTTGGGAATCTCCTGGATGCTGTGGTGGTGGTGGTGGTGGTGGTGGTGGTGGTGGTGGTTGCCACGGCAGTTGAGTACGACAGGCTCTGCAGAGCAGCCTTTCTGCTGGAGAAAAGCGTGGTGGTAAGACACAGCCCCCTCCCTGGGTATCTATCCATTCTGTAGCCAACCTCAGCCGAGCAGCTACTGGAAATGCTGACCAGAGGCAACTGCAGCCGCACACAGCACCCCACGGATGCCAACGCCACATCTTCCCGCTCTCATGCCATCTTCCAGGTGAGCGGCATCACGTGCTCAGCTTAAAGCTGTGGGTCCTGGTGTCTGCACCCCTTACTCCTACCCTCTGCCCCCAGATCTTTGTGAAGCAGCGGGACCGCGTTCCAGGACTGAACCAGGCCCTTCAGGTAGCCAAGATGAGCCTGATTGACCTGGCTGGCTCAGAGCGGGCGTCTAGCACCCATGCCAAAGGAGAGCGGCTACGGGAGGGTGCCAACATCAACCGGTCTCTGTTAGCACTCATCAATGTCCTCAATGCCCTGGCCGATGCAAAGGTAATGCAGTGCTGGCCCAGCTCCCCAAAACAGAAAGTGAGCACCCTCCTTCCAGCACAGGCCAATCTAACCCAGCTTTCCGCTCGCGGCCCCTAGGGCCGCAAGTCTCACGTGCCCTACCGTGACAGCAAGCTGACCCGCCTGCTCAAGGACTCCATCGGGGGCAACTGCCGCACTGTGATGATTGCTGCCATCAGCCCTTCCAGCCTCGCCTACGAAGATACTTACAACACCCTCAAGTATGCTGACCGCGCCAAGGAGATCAGACTCACGGTGCGTGCCAGCAGGGAGGGAGCCCCCTTAGGTTCCTGTTCAGTGTCCCCAGGCACAGAAGGTTCCCAGGACTCATGAATAGTCTTTGTGATAGAATCAGTGATATTCTTCCTCAGTGAAGACTTCAGGTAGACTGAGGCAGGATGTCCAGGCTTGCTATAGGCAACAAAGCCCTATTTTCAATGAAGTGGCATAATACCCATATATACTGGCAAAAGCAGAGAATTCTGGTCTTCCCTGCCTGTCCCTGAACTGAACCCTGCTTACCTGGAGATGTTACAGAGCCGCCCCAAACTGGCCAGATTGCTAAGGTCAGATCAGGGCTCAGGCCTCCCCCCTTGCTGTGCTCCCAGGCACACCACTGACCTCTGCTCCATTACCTGACTGGAGAGAGTGAGTGACGGTAACACAAGGGAGGTATCCCACACAGCATTCAGCCGTGGAGAGAGCTGTTACTTGTTTGAATAAACATCTCTTCTCTGTGCCCCATCTCAGCTGAAGAGCAACGTGATCAGCCTGGACCAGCACATCAGCCAGTACGCCGTCATCTGCCAGCAGCTCCAGGCCGAGGTGAGGAATCCCTTGGGAAGCAGACTTAGGGCAGGGAGCAAGACACAGAAGATGGGATCCTGCCAGGGCCCTGTGCCCACCCCTGGCCTTTGTGGTCACCGGGGGCTCTGCGGACTGGATTTCAGGTGACTGCCCTGAGGGAGAAACTCCAGGCATATGAGACAGGTGCCCAGGCCTTGCAACAGCGCTCCGTACAGCCGCCCAAGTTGAGGTGAGTTTGGCTGCTCTGTCCACCCTCCCCCATTAAATGAGCTGCAGAAGGAATGAGCCCTGTTCTTTTTTTGTCATTTGGTGGGCTTGGAATATTTGCCTGTGTCTCAACATCTAAATTGAAGGGTTTCTGGCCAGGACCCAGCAACTAATCGGTACCTAGATGAAGATGAATAGCTAATGCTCCAGCCCACATAAGCAGTGTCTCCTCATCAGGAGGTCAGCTTAGGGGTTGGGCATCATTGTCTCAAATCAGAAAGCCTTTGACACTGCCCACTCCCAGTGGCTACCCACTTGTCACTCAATTGTTACATATGGGCTCTGCCACCAAAAAATTCTGCCTCCTCCTGTTCACTCCACCTCTTATGCCTCTCAAAATTCACTTCCTCCTTAGCCTTTCTAGCTCCCCATTACAGCCTGGGCACTCCAGCCAGTCCTATACCCCAGAACTCCAAGCAAAGTGTGGAACCCTTCAAGAGGAGAGACTGGGGACAGAGGCCCAGGGACAGGGGTGTGTGGAAGAAAATGCTTCAGAGCAGGAGCAGTGCCCACAGGGCAAGCAGGTAGGACTTGTGGGTGTGGAGCCTGGGCCTTGGGAGAATGCAGGCTAGAGGAATTATCAGGAAGGCAACTCCCCTTTCTCCTCCCACATGCATGGCTTGACTATGACAGGTGCTTATATGTTTAAAAGTGGCTGGGAAAATTGGGGTTCGGTGGTGCGCACCTGTAATCCCAGCACTTTGGGAGGCAGAGGCAGGCGGATCTCTGTGAGTTTGAGGCCAGCCTGGTCTACAAAGTGAGTCCAGGACAGCCAAAGCTACACAGAGAAACCCTGTCTCAAAAACTAAGCCAAACCAAACAAAAACAGACAGACAGACAAAGAAAAACGAGAAAAGAAAAAAGAAAGAGTCTTGGAGAAGGGAGGGGAGGATTTTTTTAATCGAGTGTGTCCATGCTATAGTGCATATGTGTGTCAGAGGACAGTTTGTGGGAGTCGGGTCTCTGACCATGTGGGTCCCAGGGATTGAACCCAGGTCTTCAGGCTTAGTGGCAAGCCCCCTTTTCTGTTGAGTCATGTCAGCAGCCCCGGGGAAGGATTTCAGGAGATCATTCTGGTTGCTCTACTAATGCCTCCTCCGTCTTCTTCAGTTTCCAACCCAGCTGCCAGAGCCGAGCCTGCCAGAGCCCCCTAGTCCAATTTTGCAGCCAAAACCAGCCATGAGCCAGCACTCACCACAGAAACTGGATGGGGACCACTTTAAGCAGTAGGTGTCTTCTCTCCATGGTGGGAAGTGTGACAGGTCAGCCTCCTGGGGTAGAAGCTGATGTTCAGAATGTCATGAAAGTGCCGCTGCTTAGCTGACAGTCAAGTCCCTTTTCTCCTTTTGGTTTTTTGAGACAGGGTTTCTCTGTGTAGCCCCATCTGTCCTGGAACTCGATCTATAACTCTAACTCAGAGATCCTCCTGCCTCTGCCTCCAGAATGCTGGGATTAAAGGTGTGCGCCAGAATCGCTGTTTTTAACTCCCTCTTCATCAACCTTGCCCTACACTAGTTTAAGGCCTTGCTGGGATCGCAGATCCTACCTTTCCGTCTCCACTCTTTATGCTGCCAAATCATTGGCGACCTGGCAGACAAGGAAGGCAGCCCTCCCCAGTCCCCAAGACAGACAGCAAGCACTAAGCTAGGTGGGGCTGGCTGCTGGGGCTCACAGGTGGCTTTCCAGTCTGTGGGCAGGACTGCTATCCACAGCTATGAAGAGCAATCCCCCAGACAGAAGAAGGGGTAACCTTCATGAATCAGGTTTTCCAATACATCCTCAAATTTTTCCCAGAAATAAGTAAGGGCCTCCACCCTAAGCCAAAGAGGAAAAGATCTAGACCATTTCTTCTGGGTCACATAGAGGGCTTTTTCTCGTTTTCCCATGGCCCCCAGTACACATATCCCCTGCCATTTAGCGTTGCTACTCCCTCCCCTCCCCAGCACGGTTCACACTAGGCAGTGTATTTAAAGCTTCTGGACAGAAGGGCCTGCTTAATTTTATTTCTTGTCGGAGAGTGTCTGTTCCCGACTCAGCAAAAATGCTGCGGCCTGAATAATCAAAGGCTCATTATCTGTCTCATGCTGCCAACTCCCTGGGCCCTGAGGAGGCAGGGATATGTGAGCGGGTGGGTGGGATGTCCCATCGGTCTCCCAACTACTGGCTCCCATGGATGACTCAGTGTCTTGCTGCCTGGTGTCCCCCATTTTAAAGAGAGAGGCCACTTGGTCATCCTTTTTTCTCTGCCTGTTGTCTGGTGGCCTCTGACAAGTTACTTCCAACAAGGCTGTGATTTGAAAAATCATAATTCTTATGCCCTCAGTTCTTTGAGATGAAATAATAAAAGATGACACAGGATCCCAAGGATCAGTTGTTGTAGAGTGTCTTGGTGTCCTTTGCATTTGGAAAAGCTCTGGCAACCAGAGAATAATCTTTTTGACTTGATTAGAACTTGGATCACCAGGACAGTGAACAGATTGGAGATTTTTTTTTTCCAGTTCAGTGATTTTTCAAGACTTTTTATTTTTCAGTTGTAAAATCTCTCTTCTTTCTTGATTTTATTTGTTTGTTTGGTGTTTTGAGGTAGGGTCTCTATGAATCCCTGGCTGTCCTGGACCTCACTATGTAGACCAGGCTGGCCTTAACTCACAAGGATCTCTTGCCTCTACCTCCCAAGCTGGGATTAAAGGTGTCACATGAAATCTTACGCTGAGGTCTAACACACAGGACAGACAAAACAGAGCTGTTCTCTCTTATGTGTGCTGAAACCTAATTTGAAAGCCCACTTGTCCACTGCGGAGCTGTGGCTTTTGTCCAGGGCAGAGTGAAAACAAAGCCAGACCTGGGCCATCTGATATCCAGGCAGGTATGTTAATTCCAATGCCCACTCTTTGAGTTCAAATCTTTCTCATAATGGTGGCTCAGAATGGTACAGCGTTTCTACCGTGTCCTCCTTAATTAATGTCCTGCCTGCTTTCACAAAGGCCTGGAGGCTGCTTTGCCAAATGAGTTTGTGTTTCCTGAGCACACACTGACTGAGGGCAATGAAGGGGTTCAGAGAGTCCAGACAGGTGGTTACCTGAGGATAAATCATTTGCCATGAATAATCCTTACCAAGGTAATTCTATTTATTCTTTTATCATAGGCGTGCCTTAGAGGAAGAAGACTTGCTTTATGAGAATCTAAATTTACAATATCAATAATCACATTACTCTCAGAATTTCCTTTAAGTAGTCCCTTGGTACATGTGAAATGTGTGCTGATTTTCACACACTTTTTTAGGATCCCTACCATTAGCTAGAAAACACATCTCCAAATGCGTTTTGTTTTTTTTTTTTAATATATATTTTATTTATTTATTATGTATACAATGTTCTATCTGCATATACACTTGCACGCCAGAAGAAGGCACTGGATCTTATTATAGATGGTTGTGAGCCACCATGTGGTTGCTGGGAATTGAACTCGGGACCTCTGGAAGAGCAGGCAGTACTCTTAACCTCTGAGCCATCTCTCCAGCCCTCCAAATGCATTTTTAAGGGTCTTCTCAAAGTCATAGTCAACATAGCCTGTCTTATTTAATCTCCCCTTATTCCAACAAGATAGGTACCATTTTAAAAAAATAATAGTTTACTTTTTGAGAAGCATTCTTTAAATAATATGCATGTAAAATAAGTCACTTAGGTCAGGTATAATGGCGCATGCCTCCTTTAGTGCTAGAACTCAGAAGTCTACACAGGCGGTGTCTGAGTTCCAGGCCAACCAGAGTTACGTGGCAAGGCCCTGTCTCAGTCATCAACAAAGCTAGATGTGATGGCGCACACCTTTAGCCCCAACACTTGGGAGGCAGAGGCAGGCAGATCTCTGCTTTACAGAGTGAGTTCCAGGACAGCCAAGGCTACACAGAGAAACCCTGTCTTGGAAAACAAATAAATGAATAAAACTGCCGTTAACATTTCCAGCAGCCCTATGAAGTGCTTGTGCTTGCTACCACCCTTTTTAAAGTTGTTGAGACTGTCTTAACCAGTGCCGTCAAGATCCTGCCGCTGGGACATAATGAGCCGGGACTGTCCAGATCTGGTTCTTAGCTGCTGTCATACCCTGGGGGTAAATGAGCTTGAGATCACTGCACTAAGCTAGAAGTATCAACCACATCTGTAACCCTAGCGTTTGGGAGGTGGGGCCTGGAGAAGAGATCTGGAGTTCAAGGACATCTTCAGCTGTATAGCATGTTCAAGGCCAGTCTGGGCCTCATGATGCCAAAAGGACCACAGCACTATTAAGTGACAAAGCTGAAGAGGAACTCAGACCTCCAAGTCCAAGGTCACATGGCACTCTTTTCCTGTTTCCCAGCTCACTGTCTTTGTTATAGGCTAAGTGACACCTCCAACCTTACACGTGGAGGTGTTGGCCTTCGTTAAGGTTACTCGTTCAGGGCACCCACGGCCAGAAGGAGGGTGGGAGCTGGAAGGCTAGCCCGAGTGCCCTCCGTCACAGCTAGACTGATTGATGGGGCAGTGTGCAAACAGAGAGCTGCCTGGTCTGACTAAGTTGTATGCATATTCTCTTTCCTCTGTTGCAGGTTGGCCCTCCGGGTGCTGTGCCTGGCCCAGCGGCAATACTCCCTGCTGCAGGCAGCCAACCTCCTGAGCCCTGACATGATCTCAGAATTTGAGACCCTGCAGCAGTTGGTGTATGAGGAAAGCACCGAACATGTGGTTGAACACCCCAGGTCCCCTGGTCTGTCCACGGGGGAACCTCTAGCCCAGGAGCTGTGTTCAGACTCTAGTGAGTGTCACTTTTGCTCTGTCTCACCTATTAGTGCAACCTCTAAGGCCCACCTGTAGCCAAGGTGTGTCCTGGGGCCAGATGCTGTACTGTGGTGAGCCCAAGGTCATGGATTTCTGTACACAAACAGGCCAAAGAGAACTGAGGAACTAGGGGCTCTTTCGTGCCTCTGACATCTGCTCCCTTTATTCTATACACTCCTCTTCTCTCTGGCCAGCCCCAGGTCCCTTTTCAGCACCTTTTTCCTCTTCCTCCAGAGTCTTCAGGGTACTGTGGTCCTGTGACCCGGACCATGGCAAAGCAACTGAATGGCCTCACACACACTCTGGGGATCCCGCTCGCACCTGACTGTGCCTCAGATAAGATGGACCAAAAGCCCATCGAGAAGAAGAAGAAAAAAAGGAAACTGAACCCCACAGAGCCAGGCAGCCCGGCAGCCCCAAATCAGGAGACTAAGCGTCAACGCCAGTCCTTTCTTCCCTTCCTGAGGAGGGGCTCTCTACCTAAGGCCCACCCTTCCTCCGAGCCCAGAACTCCCAAAGGAGAAAGGGCCTCTTCTCCCTCCCCTTCCTCCCGAGTCTGCCCAGCTACAGTCATTAAAAGCCGGGCACCCCTGGGCACTTCTGCCTTACAGAACTGCTCTACTCCTCTGGCCCTACCTGCCCGTGATCTCAACGCCACCTTCAATGTCTTGGAGGAGTCCCCCTCTAAACCCAGCTTCCATGAACTTATTGGCTGCAAGAAAGTTCTCCCAGAGCTGAGCAGCACAGACCAGCCCTCTGTCCCCAGGTGAGTCTCCGGGCTTCTCCCACAGCTGCCAGAAGGCAGAAGGCAGCCCGACTCTTGGAGCGGAGACATCTGCCATCTGCCTCCCCGCAGTCACTTGCCAACCTTGCCCCCAGGCCCGGGAAAGCAGAGTACTCCGTGGTAAGGCAACATGGCCTATCTTAGAGACCCTTGTGCCTGGGCCCACCAACTCTGCTGGCTAGTGGCTCATGAGTAGCCACTGGGACCTTAGCTTAAGAAGGGTCGTCAGGGAACCAGAGGTTAACACGCCCAGCCCTGCATGTCTCATGCTTTGTTTTGGTTCCACGACCCGTTCTGAGTTTGTATCACACAGGCAATTAATACCCATTTCATCTACTTGTCCTCCAGATTTTTCTGTCCATCCCAGCATCTGAAATAGGAAAGTCAAGCTGAGCGTGGTGGCGCATGCCCATAATCCCAGCACTCAGGAGGCAGAGGCAGGCAGATCAAGTTCAAGGCCAGCCTAGTCTATATAGTGAATTCCAGGATAGCCAGGCCTACACAGAAACCCTGTCTCCAAAAAAATAAAAAAAAAGTGTGTGAGGGGATTGGGGATGAGGGTGATAGGAGAACTTTATTCAGTATATTCTAGTACCCTCTACCTGATGGGGGAAGGGAACAGCAACTGCTCAGGACTGAACAAGTGGCTGATCGACCTGGTCGTGTGAGGCCCACAGCCCCGCGCCTCCATGGTCCCCTAGCAGGCTCTCAGTAACAAGCTCAGAGCCGGGCAGGTGGAAGGGTGAAATTGCTTGAACTCCAGCTCCCAGGACACACCAGAAACTGACATCTGGATGTTCTCCCAGAACAGGGCTGTCACTCAGCTGTCAGCCCAGGCTGTGAGAGGCAGGGAGAGAGGCCACCTCTTAGCAGAAAAAAGCCTTGGGTCATTTGGTCCAGCCTCCCTTCCAGCAAGCTGGAGGGTGGAGGGAGAAGACCAGTCAGCAGCATTTCTGGTTCCCTCCTGACCTGCCTCTCCTGCCCCACAGTGCACATGTCCTATTCACCACGAAGGGCCCCAAGCCTTCTCTTCCTGCAGCCAAGGCTGACAAGAAGAGGCACGCTGTAAGGTGAGGCTGGAGGTGGGGAGAGGAAAGCCCTAACAAGAACGGTGGGACCAGCTGAGCACAGGCCCCCACCTGGTTTTCATCTTGGAGAAAGCAGCCAAGAGCCTGTGAACAGGGCTAGCTAGCTTTTAGTTCTCTGACTGAAATTTTTCTGGTCTTTGCTCTTTATCACAAGGTGTTCCCAGAGATGCTGTGGGCCCTGGCCCTTACCCGTGAGGGATATAGTCATTGTTCCTTGTTAATCCACTGACTGAAGGTTTCCCTCACCTCAGCTTCCTTGAGCGGCCCTCATTCCATAGGTCTCCCCCGCTCCCACCTCCACACACGCCTGCAGTCCAGAGCATGCCTGTGATCTCCTCACCTTCCTGCCTCCCTGCCTTTCTCCCTCAGGTCCTCAGTCTCCCGAGGCCGCAGCTGCATTGCCCGCCTTCCCAGTAGTGTCTTGAAGAAGCCTGACAGACCCTTCACAGTTCCGGGTAAGTAGAACTGGGGACAAGTATAGCTGGGCAGTAACAGCAGATGAAAATGGGAGTAGGACAGGGAGGATGGAACCCCACATGGAAGGAGGACCTGAAGTACCTCCAAGCATTTTGGGGACCCTGATGAGGGAGGAGGAGGATGGGCTGAGAGGCAAGGGAACTGTGGGACAGAGCCTCATTTGTTCTTTCGTGCCCTTCTCTGTCTTAACTTGGCCTGCAGAACCACCCTTGAGTCCGCACTGCCTTAGTGACCAGAGGACTCATAAGGGACTGACTGGAATGACAGAGTGCTGTTAACTGGGTATCCTGACCATGAGCGAGCGACCCCTGGCCTCCGCGCTTGTCCTGATCCGCCAACACCGCTAGGCTGACAGCCTTCTTTGGTCTCTGGAGCTGCCACCACCAAGAGCCCCTGACCTGTCTTCCTCACTTTGGAACAATTAATGCCACATGCTTTTCCTGTATTAACGCCCCTCCCCATCCACTCACCAGCCATTTGCCTTCTTTCTTAATCTCTATCATACTCAGCTTCTTGGTATGTGTGTATTTGTTTGTGAGTGTTAAACATATGGTTATATTAAAGGACCCTCTCAGGCTTTCTCATATCAAAGCCTTCCGTGCAAACAAGGAACTCTTGGGGTCTGTTTTTACCCCTCAACCTCCTGTCTGACAGGGCTCTGCACAGTGAAGGTGCTCAAGGACAAAAGATGGGCTGCTGACAGGTCCCGGCTTGGCTCTTCTGGTGTTTGGCATAGGCCCCTTCAGCCCTGTGCGCACAGCTGAGGTGGGACTGCCTCACCCCGTGACGATGATGCAGCTCATGACAGGGCTTTGGTTTGTAAAGGACACCAGATTTGTTATTCTCACTAAACACAGGGCACACGTTTAGTATGTCAGAAGGAGGGATATAGCCTTAGTGCTACCACTTAGGTATAAAGGCCAGCTGGCCATGTTGGCGTTTGGCATCCTTCTCATCCTTGCCTGCTCCATACACACACGTATTCCTGTGTATACACACAGGTGTATGCCTGGAGACTCACGGATTGTTTTTTACTGTGATGGTTAGTATATCTCCATCCCTGGAGTGTTTTCTTTTTTCTACCACCTCATAGGTTAGTGCCTTCCCTTTCTTACCTTTAAGGTCTCAAAGCTGGTGACACATGCCTGTAATGCCAGCACTTGGGAAGCTGAGGCAGGAGGATCACGAGTTAGAAGCCAACTTTTGCTATATAACATGGGGGGAAAAAAAGCCAGGAAACTTCCAAGGCTGTAGCTCAGTGGCAGGGAGCTTGCCTAGCATGCTTGCAGCCCTTGTTCAAGAAACTTAGGAGTCCGGAAAGCAGTACCTGCCTGGCCTCCTGCAGCCTTTTGTTTTGGATCTGGGCCTGAGTGGAGGCTCAACAGGTAAACGCTCTTGTTTTAAAGGCCTGACAACCTGAGTTCAGTCCCGAAGCCCGCTCCACAGAGTTGTCCTCTGACCACACGCAAGCATGCTGTGACATGCATATTGCCTGCACACACACAGTCTTTTCTTCCTTTTAGGATCTTTGCTACCAGTAGATGTAAAAGGAATCTTGCAACTGGGCGAGGTAGCACACTCTGGTAAATCCCAGTACTCCGGAAGGCAGAGGCAGACAGATCTCTGTGAGTTCAAAGCCAGCCTGGTCTACTAAGCGAGTCCAAGGCTGCACAGAGAAATCTTGTCACAAAAAATAAATACATGCACACATATATAAGCAAACAAAAGGGCTCTCACTTGGATATCTATTACATGCTGTGACCTTAGGAGTGAGTCATTCAGTCATTCTGTTTTCAGGTAGGGCCTTTTTGGGTAGTACTCAGGTCTGAGGTAAGGCTCCAAGGGAATCTAGCTAGAGTCCAGTGTAGCCTGCTTCTCTCCCGACTCCTTCACCATCCTTTCCGCTTGCTGGGTTGTATAGCAATTCAGCATGCTTATCTCCGTTCTCTCCATGAAGACATGGTTGGCTGAGTGAATTAATAGTGTAAACAAAATTACAGGAGCCAGTGTTGAACTTGCTTCTGAAAACAAACAATTTAAGGATATTTAGCACATCGTGAATAGTATGTAAATAATGCCGGCCAGGTTCAAAGGAGTCCTTGCCGTTCAGGGGGGCAGCCACTCTGCCTGCCCGGGACCCTCCTGCTTAGTTTTGTCCCTTCTCAGGAGAGTCGGCGAAAGCAGGTGGCGAGGCTTTCCTGCGCTGCCACTGCTGAGCTTCATCCCAGAGCTTACGCTGGCCCAATAAGAAGGGTAAGAAAAGGGTAAGAACACCTCCGCCCAACTCGCCAGCAGTTGGACAGCCAGTGTTTGGGACCCAGCCTACATTCTGGCTGCTTCCTTTTTGAAGAGAACAGACCACCATTTCTCTTTCTCAGGCATGGCGTTCCCGCCTCTCCAATTAGTCTTAATGAGTTTGTTCCCCTGTGTACCATGGCTCCCTCGAAGCAGACAGAGATTCACATCTGTATCCCCTGGCAGCTTGGCACAGCGGTTTCACTTCAGGAGGCCTCATTGAGTGATGGCTGGATTCAGATAAAATAACTTCTCCATTTCCTGGGGTATTCACACATCTTACCTCTTCTGATCCTCGCTCTTCGAGTGCAGAGGCAGTCAGCATGGGACAAGGCAACCAGTAACAAGGGCCAGGAGGGCACACTCTGCACGATGGGGTCCTTGCATGAGGCAGAGTTTTCCCAGGCTGGGGGGCAGTCTGACAGTGGAAGAGGTCACCCTTGACAAGGGTGACAAGGGTGTCCAGCAGCCAGCCATTCATTCAGCAAACATTTGTGACTCTGTGGTACAAAGTGTGCTCTCGGGTGACCCATAAAATGTACAAAGACTCTGGGCTGACAGCGTTAAGCACGCGTGGCTTCTGCCCTCAATCATAGGAGGTCGGACTGGGAGCTTGCTGTGTGGTGTCCGGCATACCATAGGCGGTTGGGCCAGCCGGGACTGCAGGAGGGCAGTGAGCTGACATCCAGCTTCCATCTGACTTGCATGGGTGATGAGACTCTGAAATTGGATTGTTCTTTCATAGAGTCATCCATGAGACGTGGTAATCAATGCTTCCCCATCCATAGACCAGCCTGGCCTAACACTCCCTCTGCCTGCATCATCCCAGCCCTGCTTCTGTGAGTTTAGAAATCCTGTCACCTCTACACACCTCAGAGCCACCCCCTTGCTCACACTGAAGCTCAGATCACGACCGGCTGTGGGAGTACGTATTTCTACCCAGTTCGCAAAACCAGGCTTATGGCCAAGAGCTGAAAACCTTTGTGGTGGGGGAAGGGGTGGCATCCAGCCCTGAAACAGAATTGAACAGCAAAACCTACCTTCTCTATTCCCCGTGCGTGTGGCCTTCAGCTTGCCCCCTTCCCAGGAGATCCGGCCCAACCTGGGGCATCTCCTTGGCTGCTAATTCATGAGCTCTGTCCTAGCATCCCACTCACCTGACTGCATTCTCCCTGGAACGGCTTCGGGCTGTGCTTGAGGGATCCTGATTCCCGACAGAATCTAAGTCATGTTATCCTTCCTTCCATATCTTTTGTATTTGTTTGCTTGCTTGCTTGCTTGCTTGCTTGCTTGCTTGCTTGCTTGCTTGCTTGAGACAGGATGTCCCTGTGTAGTGCTGTCTGTCCAGGAAGTCACTGTGTAAACCAGGCTGTCCTGAAACTCATTGCCCAAAGACATGTGCCACCCTGCTGGCTTTCCATAGTTCTGTGAAGAGGAATTCAGGATAGTTGGGGATGAATGTTGGTAAAGGAGGAAGGGACCAGATTCACCCCCAGGGATCTGAAAACTATTCAACTAAGCCTTGTGGCTCTCTCTCCTCTGCTCAGCACAGCCCTATCTATTGGCCCATCCTATCCACTTGGAGGGCTGCTGAGCTACAAATAGTGGGTGGTTGTTAGCCCTTTTCTCCCACCAGGGGCCCAAATGCCCTCTCACCACCCCTGAGGGACCCAACCAGGCTGGGGAGGTGGGAGGAGGTGTGGGGGAGAGAAGCGCAAAGCAGACTGGGAAAGCAATTAAAAAGCAGATCTCTGGGTTAGAGACCAGGAGGTAAAGGCCAAGCTGGAGTGGACCTGGCTGGGGCTGGGAAAGGTGAGAGAGAAAGGGCCTGAGCTTGTTAACCCTGCCACAGCAGCCTGGCCCCAGGACCTATGAGAAAGGAATTGAGCTGATGACTCCAACAATAGGAAGAGGCAGGGCACAAGGAGGAAGAAGCAGGGGTCCAGTCTAGGGTCATTCTGCAGCCTCAGAGCTCATTTCTGGTTGGGCAGAGGCTAAAGGGAGAGTGAATGGTCCCTGTTCTGAGGCTGGTCCTCTCCAAGTAAAGACAGGGACAGCCCCCACCTGCTGAGGCTTCAAGTGGTAAGAAGCTAGCACTCTCCTGTGCTGTCCTTTTTCTTGAAGAAACAGACTCTAGTCTGAGGGGCAAGACAGACTCTAGCATCAGGAAATCACCTGCAGGGGAAGACACAGCCCATCTCCCGAGGAGGACTCAGAGCCGCACCCAGGCATGACCCAGACATGAGAGATATCCGCACACCAAAAGTCTCTGGAATTGGATGGAGACAGGAGCCTCAAGCCTAGGGGAGGCAAGTGAGAACGGAGCCCACCAGGGGGTTAGGGAGTCGAGAGAGTGGGTGGGGCAGTATCTACTTCAGTCTCCACACAGTTTCAATAAACTGGGGGGCTGGGCTGCGGGGTGTAGATACAGTGCTGGCCTCACATGCATGAAGCCCTGGGGCTGAGCCCCAGCATCCAGTAAACCAGGCATGCTGGTGCACACATGCAATCCCAGCACTCAGGAGGTGGAGGCAGGAGGATTAGAAGTTCAAGGTCATCCCTAGCTACATACATAGCAAATGAAAGGTCAGCTGAAATATAGAAGACTGAGTCTCACAAAACAACAGTAACAACAAACAGAGAAATGACAGCAAAAGCCCAGCTATGTCCCCTTTAGGACCTGAAGCCACTAACAGCTAGAGGTCTATAAGAAAATGACATTGACTTCCACACTCTTTACCCATTGTACCTTGATCCTATCTACACTGCCATGCAACACACACACACACACACACACACACACACACACACACACACACCGGAAGGTTCTCACATGTTCCCAACAGAGGCGATAGGACTTGGCGACCATTACTCAAGTTCCTGCCCTCCCCGGCCAACCCATCATAGAAACGCTGGCACCCGGGTAAGTCGAGCGCTCAGGAGTCATTATGAGATGGATGCTATGGTGTGTCAATGGTGCCTGCCCTGGCTGTCTCTCACTAACAATCCTCACAGCGTTCTTGGAAGATGGGTCCTCATTTCACAGATCTGGAAATGGAGAGTCAGAGATGGTGTCATCCAAGAAGTCATAGCTCTGGCCCCTGAGGAGCCAAAGTGTTGCTTTCTCTTCAAGAGCCACTGTCACAGCTGAGGCAAGTCTAGAGGGGAAAACAAATCAGAACAGAAAGACCAGCTGGGGGGAACAAAGGTGGACTTTAGAAAAGCTACCAACCCCTAGGAAACCCTGTTTCCTTCCACAAAGGTTCGGTGGCCAGACCTGGGTAGCAGAACACTGCCATCTAGTGGCCCTGAGCCTCAATTCCCTTCCTCCAGGCAGCTCCATGGGATGGGTTCAGCGGGTCTTGATCTCATCACCACCATGCTGTGCTGGTCAGGGGTAGGTGTGCAAGCAGTGCCAGAAGGGACACTCAGCTTGCATGCCACTTGGATCAGAGGCCGGCATCTGTGGGGAACGCCAAGGGCTGTGGATGTGAGTTGAGGCCAGAAGTGGGATTGTCCTGGTAGGTGTTGAAGCTTTGCCCTGTAAGCAAAAGATCACCTTTCAGATTTTAATGCGGAGAAGAGGACACAAGGAGGCCATCATTTCCCCGCTTTGGCTTGAAGCAGGGCTCAGCTTGGCTGCGGGCTCTGCAGTGAGGTTTCCAAGCATCTGTCTCCACGGTTGGCAGCCGTGGAGTCTAAAAGTCTCCTGGAGTTTGGCCTGAGGCCTTTGATGTTGGAGAGGTCTGTTTGGGAGAGTTGAAAAGGAGTAGCCCACAGGATGAGGTAGGAGCCAGGCTAGGAGGGTGGAAATCCCAGGGGCAAATGGGAGGGCAGAGGGCCTGCCTATTTTCCTACCAAGTGCCTTTGTGGGGCAGATATAGGTGGATGTGGCGGGCGGTGGTCTGGAAACTTGGCTAGAGAGCCGTCCAACAATAGACTGAGTTATACGAATGCACGGAGTGGAAAATGATGCAGCTGTTAAAATGATGATGTAGGTAAATGTTTATTGATTTAGAAAGATGCTCACAACATATTGTTGAAAGAAAAGCAAATTACAAAATAGTTGGAGCGGTATGGGCTTGTTTTGATAAAAGTGTATTTATGTGTGCAGAAAAATCTGGCGTTGTTTACCTCCATGTGGCAAAATTATGGCTAATTAAATATTTATATTGCTTATATGTATTTTCTGATTTCTCTATGGTGAATGTGCAGTAAAACACACAATAATGAAAGTTTGTATATCAACTGCAACCAAAAAATGTCTTTCTTGGGTCTCCATGCACAAAGAGCCCTTGAGAGAGTATAGCAACGCTCCAAAAGCGTTAGGGGTTAGAATGGGACTTGGGCCTGCATCTGGGGTCCAGGGCAGAGGCTGGGGAACTCCTCAGCTAGTACTGAAACGAAGCCACATACGCAGGAGGAAACCTCCAGCTTTGCTGACAAACCTCTCCTGCCCTTGCCATATCTTTCCCCTCCAGAACCACTTTTTTATACCTGGAAGAGTAGGCCATTGTGAGATGTCTCCTGGTTAAAGGCCAGTCTCTAGTCCTGCTCTTTAGCTTCCCAGCTTGTAGGTGCATCAAAAGTCACCGAGGGCAGGAAGCAGTCACACAATCCTTCAATCCCAAAGGGGCAGTTGGAATCTGTGAGTTCCATACTGGCTTGATCTATATAGTGAGTCCAAGGGGGACGTGATGACATCCTATCTAAAGCTCACTGGGAGGGCTGGAGAGATGGCTCAGAGGTTAAGAGCGTTGGTTGCTCTTCCATAGGTCCTGAGTTCAATTCCCAGCAACCACATGGTGGCTCACAGACCATCTATAGTAAGAGCTGGTGCCCTCTTCTGGTGCGCCAGCACACATGCAGGCAGAACACTATACAAATAATAAGTAAATCTTAAAAAATAAAAATAAAAATACAGGTCACTGGGAGCCTCTCCCACAACCTTCTTCAATAGGACATTGTTCAGGGTCGGGGAAGGTGGGGCTGAAGCCTCAAGGGCTCCTCCCTTCCCCGTGCTGGGACTCATTGGGGGAACCAGGAACCTCACCTAGCAGCAGCCCATTACATGCTCAAATGAATACCGCATCCCTGGTATGGACTATGGGATGTTGCTATGACAGGAAGTCAGGACTTCACTAGCTTGAGTGCTGAGAGGGGGAAAAAATCTTCCAGGCCTTTGTCTGTAAGCTGGAGACCTGGCAGTGCTGAGCTGGCCAACCCCCCCCCCAGGACCTTGTGCCCACTGGATGACTCACCTTGGCATAAACACAATGGTCAGGGGTGGGCACACAGCCTGCTTTCCGCTGTACTCCAGGAACCCTTCGATGCTTTCCGAGAAGTCCATTGAGCTGGGAGCTTGTACTGCACCCGGGGCTGACATCCTGGCATCTTGGGATAAAAGCAGCCCAGGGGGCTGCCCTTCCCGAATGTCTCCCTCATTGGCAGCAGAGAACAAGGCTCTATTCAGCAAGTGCCCTGGAGTAGAGACCAGAAGCTCGAGCATGGGCAGAAGAAGGCAGGGGTTGAGGGGGGAGCAGAGCTGTCTGTTTTCCAGAAGCCCAAGGGCACAGATGGCTAAGGTCGCCTGGGAGCGACCTGAGTGGAGGGGATGATAGGCCTGAGGTCTCAAGTGGCAACAGTATCTTCCCCGCCATGGATGAGGGTGGATTTTGGTTTCCCAGGCCTACATATCCCCCTGAGGCCTGATGTGTGGGAACCAGAAGGAGATAAATCTTCTGGGAGAAAGGGATGACCAGGGAGACAGGGTGTTGCAGAAATGGACTCCAACATGCACAGCCAACTTATTTATAACTACTTGGGGAGCTGTCAGCTGGGCCAGGCTCTGGGAGGGACAGAGGGAAGCTGGACCAGGGAGAAATGGCCACAGAGGGGCACAGAGGGGAGGCCTGCTCTCTTGCCCTATTAGGGTCTGCCCGCATTCCTTCTGTCATGACCCCTAAACACACGGCTAGAGGTTGGAGCTGACCCTGGGAGTCACAGGGAAGAGCCCCAACCCCACCCAGCTCTCCACTCCCAAGCCCCAGGGATGAAAAGACAGCAGTGGAGGGGCTCCGAGGAGAGGACTCTGGACGTCTGTTGGGAATGGGAGTCAGCAGGAAACTGTAATATAGGCTGATCCTGGGTGGGGGCCGTAGGTTCTTCAAGTTCCGAGCATCTCACAGGTCCACTGAGACGTTTAGAGTGAGGGCAGCCCTGGTTTACAGGCTCCAACGGCTCACCCCAGCCCAGTTTGTGCTCTCTCTCTCTCTCCTCTCTCTCTGTGTGCGGGTGCTCGCACGTGTGCACACGTGTGTTCTCTGCACAGATGTTCGTGTGTGCGCACGTATATTGCTCCTCCGGCACTGTGGCCTTGGTTTTCTGAGACAGCCTCGCTCCCTGGGACCTGGAACTCACCAATTAGTCAGTGAGGCCCAGGGATCCTGCTGATTCTCATTCTCCCAGCCCTGGAATTACAAGTTCGCACTGTCAAACCAGGCCCTTTGTGTTCATTCTGTGGCTAGAACTTGTGTCTTCATGCTTGACAGGCAAGCAATTTATGGACTAAGCTGTTTCCTCAGCCATTCTATCCCTCCCTCGTGATCCATCTTACCAGAAAGGGGAAGGTCTCCCTGATCACTGGTGAAGCCAGGCTGGTGTGCCCAGGGAAGCTTTGACTCTGGGTACAATGACCTCAGTGGGATGAGAGGAGCTCTCCCCATAGCTGGGCTTGGGCCCAGCTCCACCCCCTCAGGCTATTCAAAGAGCGCTCTCAGGCAGTCAGGGCAGAGCCAGTCCAGCCCACTCCTGCATAAAGCCCTGACATCCCAGGAGCCAGCTGAGGCAGGGCAGAATGGAGCGGAGACGCATCACCTCTGCAAGACGCTCCTATGCTTCCTCCGAGACGGTGGTCAGGGGCCTGGGTCCTAGCCGCCACCTGGGTACCATCCCACGCTTCTCACTGTCTCGGATGCCTCCTCCACTCCCCACCAGGGTGGACTTTTCCCTGGCCGGGGCGGTCAATGCTGGCTTCAAGGAGACCCGGGCCAGTGAGCGCGCGGAGATGATGGAGCTCAATGACCGCTTTGCTAGCTACATCGAGAAGGTCCGCTTCCTGGAACAGCAAAACAAGGCGCTGGCAGCTGAGCTGAACCAGCTTCGAGCCAAGGAGCCCACCAAGCTGGCTGACGTCTACCAGGCAGAGCTGCGGGAGCTGAGGCTGCGGCTGGACCAGCTCACTGCCAGCAATGCCCGGCTGGAGGTTGAGAGGGACAATCTCGCACAGGACCTCGACACCCTGAGGCGGAAGTGAGAAGTGGGGGGGGGCAGGGAAAATGGCTAGTGAGCCGTGAGACTGAACAGAGAGGGGTGCTCATCAGGAAGGCTACTTCCTCCAGCAAAGGGCTCAGCCTCTCAGCCTGGGAAAGGGAGAGAGCTATCTTTGCTCCCCAATAGGATGGGGATAGCCAGGAAGAGACCAAAACTTCAGGGATCTGATTCCCAGAGGTCTGCTGCCAGGGAGCTGGCCACCCTGGACACCTCCAGTTCTGGGCACGGCTGTGTGGGTAGAGAGAGGGCACCAACCAGCAGGTGCTTCACCTTTCCACTCACTTGGCACTGTGAATGGTCAGAGGGGTTTGTGTCCACAAGGAGGCTCTGGTCTCCGAGGAACACGAAACGCAAGAAAGAGCTGGCAGGCCTGGGTACAGGGCCCAGATGACCCTGTCCCCAGCTTTTGATTCTACTCAAGTCATTTTTGGTTGGCATAGCTGTAAAGTTGGTCATGACACAACTGTCCTAAAAGACAGTGACCAAGTCACACTCTGGGGCACGGTGCTTTGTATGTGTGTGTGTGGGGGGCATTTGTGTCTCCCTCTGGTACAGGAGGTGCGCTGGTGTTTGTGACAGGGAGCACACGGCGGTGGATGCTCTCGTGTGAGCAAGAGCAGGTGCACCAACCCTGATAAGGCGCCTCAGTAATGAGTCAAGGCAGAAGCCCTTATCTGCTCGCTCTCTCAGCCAAGGCCTCTGTCTAGGAACCCACTGTCGATTACCTCTCCTGCCACTCTACGGGTCCTGTGAGAGTGTTTTATGACAGTCACCTCCAGAGAGGTTGGGACAGGGGTCCAAGGGTCCTCAGGAAAGCCTAAAGCCCACCCTGTGCCCCCTACCCCAGGCTCCAAGATGAAAACACCCTGAGGCTGGAGGCAGAGAGCAACCTGGCTGCCTACAGACAGGTCAGAGAGATGGGGAGGGAGGGATGGGTGGGTGAGGCAGCCCCTGAACTTAGCCCTCCACAGCAATGGGCAGCTTCCCCGATCCCCACAAGGAGGGGGTAGACAAAACAGGAGATCTCTGAGGTCAAAGAGGCCCTTTCCCCACTCCACTCCAGGAGGCAGATGAAGCCACCATGGCCCGTGTGGATCTGGAGAGGAAGGTCGAGTCGCTGGAGGAGGAGATCCAGTTCTTGAGGAAAGTTCATGACGAGGTGAGGCCCAATGAGAAACTGCAAGTGAGAGGCAGAGAGACACAGAGATACTCAGAGCGGAAAACAGAGAAACCAACCGTCAGGAAGAAAAAACCATGAGAGAGAAAGCGTAAAGACAGAGAGACTAAGGGAGAGCACGGGGGCAGGTCTCTGGTTTCTTCTTCACATCAGCTCTGTGAGCCCTTCTCACTACCGCCTTTCATGACAGGGAGGACACTGAAGCCAAGTAAAGACACACCCCAAAGGCACACAGCCCCTCCGGTTTCATCCTCTCTCCCACCTGTCTCCATCAAGATATGAGACATTCATGAAAACCCCACTGAGGACATGGCAGTACTCATCTCAACACTTGGGAGGTAGAGGCAGGAGGCCCCAAGTGTTCAAGGCCAATTTCAGCTACACAGAAAATTTCAGACCAGGCTGCTCTACATGAGACCCTGTCTCAAACACACACACACACACACACACACACACACACACACACACACCTCTCTTCTCTGACCTCAGAGCCTGGACACAAGACATATTCATGCCTGTTTCCTAACTATCAAGTCTTGGGAGTAAAATAACCTCAAACTTTCATTCCATGCCCATTGGGAGTTTTAATTTTACTTTTTGACAAGGTTTCACTGTGTAGCCTTTGGCTGGACGGGAGCATGCTATATAGCCCAGGCTGGCCTCAAAACCATAGAGGCCTGTTCCAGCCTCCCACATGCTGGGATTAAAGGTGTGTGCCACCAAGCCTGCCATATGCCCTTTAGGTTAGCGTAGGCGTACTTTTTATATCTATTTTATTTTGGTTTCTTATGCCTCTACCTCTCTTCTCCATCCCAACCCCTTCCAACACCCCAACACCAGGTAGGAGAGGAAGAAGGTTAGTGGAGAGAGGGGGAGGAGTTCTCTTTAGCTACTTCTTGCTGGTTAGGGTTGTCAGGTTCCTTAGGGCAAGTCCAATCTTCATTTCAGGATATCTCCAACTTCTCCTCATCAAACTGAATCAAGAGCAACCAGGAGCAGCAGGTGGGGCAGCAGCCTTCTTTCTCAGAGCCCCCTTCCTCTCTCTCTGGGTTCTGGCATTTATTTTCTCTCAGAATTAAGCTATCTGCTGCCGGCAAAGAGCCCCCTTCAGAGCCTGCATGAGGCAAATAGTCTGCTGTTGTGTACATGAAGCAACCCCATAGCCCACACCTGGGATCAAAGCAAAACCATGTCTACAGTAACATAACTTGAGTTCTCTAAGACACCAAAACTTCCATAAACGGGTAGGCCAGGCACTTCCTTCAGTGAGGGCGGCCCCATTTCTCTGAGCCAATGTTCAGAGAAGTGTGAGGCCAAGAGAAACCCAGCCTGGACCTGAGATCTGAGCCTCGGTCCCCCTACTTTTATCCCCTTAGGAAGTTCGAGAACTCCGGGAGCAGCTGGCCCAACAGCAGGTCCATGTGGAGATGGATGTGGCCAAGCCAGATCTCACAGCAGCCCTGAGAGAGATTCGCACTCAATACGAGGCGGTGGCCACCAGTAACATGCAAGAGGCAGAGGAGTGGTATCGGTCCAAGGTCTGTGTGGGCCCGCCTGCCTCTTCCAGGCAGCCCTTCCTTCCTCCATCAAGGAAGTTTGGAAAATAACCTAAGTGATCAGTCTCGCCCGGAGAGATGACCTGTCCAGAACCACAACCGCATTACTGCTTTCCAAACTGCTCATTGTGATTGCTATTGCCTTTAATGAGCAAGGTTAATAAGTTAACTAGCTTGCCCGATGACCAACTTAAGAGATTTTTTTCAGTCCTAACCCATCTCGTTAGAGCGCCTGCCTTTGTGATGACTCTGCCAGTCTATGTCCTATGTTACTGAACGTCTACTGCGTGCCAGGAACTTTGAAGATACAGAGGAACGAGGCGATGTCAGTTTATACAGACAATAGGCAACAGGGAAGATGGGGGGTGGGGCTTGTGCTAGACAGGCAGCCCCCGAGGGAGACTCTGGTGGAAAACAGGCTCTATGAGGAAGCCTGAGACAGAAAAGCACAAACAAGGGAGCAGAGATGCTGCCGGCCCAGTAAACCAAGCCCAGCGTGACAGCCTGGGCAGTATGAAGGCCTGGTAAGTCCCTGGTTTGTAGTTGCTGCTCCTGGGAGAGAGACCTTGGTAGGTCGACCCCACTTTTCTTGATTTTCCAGAGGTCGTATATATCCCCCGGGCTCTGTGCTCTGTGTCATTTGAAAGGCTCCCGTCCTCTCCTCAACTTCAGGTCCTCTCGGCTTAGTTTGCAGACCTCACAGACGCTGCTTCCCGCAACGCAGAGCTGCTCCGCCAGGCCAAGCATGAGGCTAATGACTACCGCCGCCAGCTACAGGCCTTGACCTGCGACCTGGAGTCTATGCGTGGCACGGTGAGCAGCTGCCACCCAAGAGGGGAGGGAGTGGGGGCAGGGAGGGAGTGGGGGCAGGGAGGGAGTGGGGGCAGGGAGGGAGTGGGGGCAGGGAGGGAGTGGGGGCAGGGTGGGGCGGGCGAAGCCGGGGGAAGAGATCTGAAAAGTTGGAGATGGGGTAGGGAGCCGGGGGTGGGGGTGGGGGTGGGGGTGGGGGTGGGGGTGGGGGTGGGGGTGGGGGCGGGGGTGGGAGGGGGGTGGGGCGGAGTCAGGGCCTCGGGGCAACTCCGAATCTCCGTGCCAAGCGGATCAGTCGGCCTCATCCCGCAGAACGAGTCCCTGGAGAGGCAGATGCGCGAACAGGAGGAGCGCCACGCGCGGGAGTCCGCAAGTTACCAGGAGGCCCTCGCTCGGCTGGAGGAGGAGGGCCAAAGCCTCAAGGAGGAGATGGCCCGTCACCTGCAGGAGTACCAGGATCTACTCAACGTTAAGCTAGCTCTGGACATCGAGATCGCCACCTACAGGAAATTGCTGGAGGGCGAGGAAAACCGGTGAGCGCTGGGAGCTCAGGGCCCGCTGCTGCTCCCGAAGCCCTCTTGTTCCTCCCAGTCCTCAGGAGCTAGCCTTGCATCCGCTCCCACCTGCAGTGTTCAGCCTGCTACAGTAGGCATTCGAGAAATGTCTGAAGAATAAATAGATGGGTCAATCAGTATTATTTCCCAGGGCCGAGAACTTGAGTTATTCCCCAAACTAAGGGGCTCACCCCCAAGCCTTGACAATAAAGATGGAATTTCCTGTGGCCTGAGGGGTTTGTTCTGCCTCCTTGGAGCTATTGTGACAATTTTTTTTTTAATCCCCCCATCTCTAAAACCTCCACCCTTCTTCCTGAAGGTGTTTCCAGCTCCTGGAGAGTGTTGGCTGCTGGGTTGAAAGTTAGGTGGTGAGGGCCCTGTAGTAACACTCCAGTTCCAGGGATCCAACACTATCGTCTGTCCTTATTTCTTTCTATCTATCTATCTATCTATGTATCCATCCATCCATCCATCTATGTATCCATCCATCCATCTATTTATTGAGGGCACAGGGCTTTAAATCCCAGCACTTGAGAGGAAGAGGCAGGCAGATCTCTGTGAGTTTGAGGCTAGGCTGATCTCTATATTGAATTCTAGACCAGCAGAGACAGCATAGAGAGACCTTGTCTGAAAGAGTTTGTGGCGGGAGAGGGAGAGATGAGAGAGAAAGGAGGGAGAGAGAGAAGAGGAGAGAGGAGAGGGAGAAGAGAAGAGAGGGGAGAGAACGAAGAGAGAAAGAGCAAGAGATTGCTTGATTGATTAGGGAGTGGAGTCAGGCTGGCCTGGTAAAAGCTCTTGAGCTATTCATGCTGGCCTTGGACCAGAAGCTTGCCTGGGAATGTCCTAGGGTGACGTCATCACCCCTACCTTCCTCTGTCTTTCAGCATCACCATTCCTGTACAAACTTTCTCCAACCTGCAGATCCGAGGTCAGTATAATGGGGACTTACGGGAAAGGGCACTGAATTCCCACCTCCCTCGGGCCTATGGACTTACTCTTGGGGACTTGCGGCGAAGGGAACCTTCATGACCCTCCACTGAGATCCTAGACAGAGCACAGCAAGCCAGGGCCACGTAGCTGTCCCTGTCTCTCTGCCCTGTGTCCCCACCTCTAGCTGAACCCTTGCAAAACCTGGTGCTAGGTCTGAAAGCCAAGCTCTGCCCTTCTGAGCGTTTTATGTTATTTCTTTTTAACTGCTTGTCACTACAGGGGGCAAAAGCACCAAAGAAGGGGAATTCCACAAAGTCACAAGACACCTCAAAAGGCTCACAATACAAGTTGTACCAATACAGGCTCACCAGACTGTAAATGGAGCCCCGCCAGCTCTTGGTTAGATAAGTGTCTTTCAGTCATGCACCTTCCCCAGCTTGACAGGGAAAGAGCCTCGGCGAGTCTGTTTCCCTGGTCCCCTCGGCCTCCTTCCTCCCAGGCCTCCTCTGAAAGGACTGGGACCATATCCTTTTTTTCCAGAAGCTTCAGTGCCCAGCCCCGGTCCTGGCTCTGTGCAATTAGATTATACCAACAGAACGGGCTAGCCTAGGTTAAAGGTGGCATGTCCCTGCAAGCTCAAAGGAGATGCTCTGAAGCCTCCGAGCAAGTGCCAGCCTCTGCCTCACCTCTTTCTGTCACTAGGCGGTCCCCTTGGGTCTTGCAGTGCCTGTGGGCTGGCTCTGTTTGATTCACGCGTCCCCAAAGTTCTGCTGCTTCACTCGGTGTTGATTCAGCCCAGAGGACGAGTTCCCTCTGGATGGCTGTTCTTGCAGTGAATAAAGTTTTATGTTCCCCGCTCGTCATTTTAAATATTAGCGAGTGTGACATGTTATATTTCTCTCTCTAAGGGGAGGGGGTGGGCCAAATTATTTCTTAGTGGTATGTGGCCCTTAAATGATTCTCAGATTCAGGGAAAATTTCCATGCATATTTCAGGGCATCATCCAGCATTAGAAAGTTAATTATTGCTGACCACGGAGAGGTAATAGTGCCAAATGCTAGACAGTCAAGGGTCACTAGAGTCCAGATAAGTGACAGAGAGAAGTAGGGATAGGGAAGGGTCCCAATCAGTCATTAACCTGTGTCACGTGTCATCACACATCAGTTAGTTGTTGTCTTGCCATGTCCTAGGGAAGCCGGCACAATGATCCCATTTTGTAAGAGAGGAAACTGAGGCTTCTTCCTTGGTGCAGCCCTCGGTTGTAAGGAAGCCAGGTTCCGGAAAAGAAGGCCGAGTTGGCTGCAGGACAGCAGCAGGATGTTCCCAGTGCTGGGGGCATTTGGGAGTCTCCAGCCATTTTGGAAGAGCCAAGGCTTCCCCTGCCTAGCTAGGTAGCCCCGTATTCATGACACCGAGAGCAGGATGGGGAAGTTGGGTACAGGACAGGCTGTCTAGTAGCGCAAGAGCCCATGGAGGCCTCCTCTCCTCACACCCGCAGAAACCAGCCTGGACACCAAGTCCATGTCAGAAGGCCACCTCAAGAGGAACATCGTGGTAAAGACGGTGGAGATGCGGGATGGTGAGGTGAGGAAGGGTTCTGGTTGACCCCAGGAGTTCTTGAGGCTAGACTGGAGAAAGCCTGGGACTAGCTCGCTGAAGTTCCTGATTAACTAACTACCAGGGGCTCCCAGTGGAGCTCTGGAGGAAAGGATGAACCTGGAATGTAATGCTCCTTTCCCAGCCCTTCCACAGGCGGTGTGCCAAGGGCAACCTGAGTACCGAGGCCACTTGATGGTCCAGCTCTGACTGGGACAGTCAGGGAAAGAGAAGCCGTGCAACTTTTACTCCAAGGAACTTTCCAGAGAGGAATTGGAAGGGGAAATAGATATAGCACGGCCTTCTCCACATGTCGGGGTGGTGGCGGCAATAGCTACTCATGCCATGGTGTCAGGCATGACATTAAATGCTTTACAAGTGGTATCTCACAGCCCAGTTTGGCCACAGCGTGATGTAATTACAGTGACCATCAAGGAAGACAGATCTAGGACGGCTGGGGACTTGCCTCTGGATGCAGTTTAGAGCGGTGGGCCTGGGATCTGCATGAGCCCCTAACTGAACGCTGTGCACCTTCCCTGTCCCCTGCAGGTCATTAAGGAGTCCAAGCAGGAGCACAAGGATGTGATGTGAGGTGTGCCCACCTGGTGCCCCGACCCCCCTCGCCACACAGTGTGAGAGCCCAAAGCTCCTCCTCAGATAGTCTTGTTTTCCATGCACAAGTCTCAACCATGTTAGCACTCCCCGTCCTTTTGTTTTTATGACTGTCTGCTGCCCGAGGCTCCATTAGTACTGAGCTTGACAGATGGCACATGCCTGGCACCTCCAACTAACAGGATACTCACCCCAAAGGGGCCGGCAACTGGGTTAGAATTGGAAGGAAAGAGGAAAGACAGGCAGGGCAGGGAGACTTAACAAATCATTTCCTTCACCCTTGTTGTTATGGAAACTGTTGCCAGAGCTGGAGGTCTCTGGGAACTGGACTTTCGAGTTTCCATGGGCTGCTGGAGGAAGACAGAAAGTCAGAGAGAAAGGGAGGGTCCCCAAGGCAAAGGAGCTCTAGCCAGAGACAGACACATCCAGAATAACCCTGGCCGATCTAGGAGAGGGTAGGGCAGACCTGCTACCCAGAGTGGCCACTGAGGCAGTCCTCAAGGGCCCTCCAGAGTGTCTCGACCCCACTGAGCAGCCTGCAGGTCGACCGCCCGTGTGCATGTGGACACTCGGTTCTCAGCACTTGGCGGGGGTGGGGGTGGGGGTGGTCTTTAGCGTAAGTGGAGAGGGAAGTAGGACAGAGAGGGATAGAGGTGGGCCGCCTGGCCTCTAAGTGTGGCTGCAGAGAGGTCAAGCCCAGAAAGGCTCCCGTCCTCAGGCTGCAGGGTGCCGGTAGTGGAACCAGTAGAGAGTCTTCAGACACTGGAGTTGGATGCTGTAGGCAATTACACTTGGCTCTGAGTCCTGGGAAGCAAGGAAGTCACATTCTCTTGAGGACGCTGAAACGGGAAAGAGGGACTTCTGTCCAGTGGGCAGGGTGCACCTGTGTCTCACTTGTGAAGGTCTATTCCCGGCTGCACAATTCGAATGACCGCTGCCTCCCAACCCTCACGAAACCACGACCGTCCTCCTGAGACTCTCCATCCCGCAATTACTAGCTGCTGTTCTCTAAGCCAAGGGCCTGTGCCCTTTCTTATGCGTATACATAACACTAACCTATAGTTCTTGGCATCACCCTATTTGACAATTTGGGAAGCTGAGGCACGAGTCAAGTAAACTGGCGTACTCAAGCAGCCTGGAGGCAAGTGCCTTCACAACTGAGCACTCTCTCTGAGGCTGAATTGTGGGCAGGTGATGGGGAATTGTGTCCAGAGATGGGGCTGAAAGTGTCCATTCCATTGTCCTTTCCTCCCTTCTAAGGTCAAAAAAAAAGGGAAAGTGGGTCCCCTCCCTCTTCCCAGGACACTGTACCCTCTCCTTCCACTCCTTGCCACCTCTGCTAACCTTCAGAGCAGTGCTGTGACCTTCACTCCCTGGGGAGAAATAAAGACACGTGCCGTAGCCTTCCTCAGAGTGTCTCTGATTTGTTCAGAAGGTGTTGTGAGGACCCAGACAAGACCCAGCTTGCTCGTTATCAAAGAACGTCCTGAGATCCTAGACCTCCATAGCAGCGGCTCCATGTCAAATCTCACCTCCAACAGAGCCCTGGTGCCTCGGCCTTTGCTCCAACCCCTTTTCTCATCCCCAGTGACTCCAGCCTGGGTGCCATCATTCAAGAAAGTCCTGTGTTTGATCTCCTGGTTTCTGTTCCCTGTCTTTTGTTTAGTTTTGTTTTTGTTTTTCGAGACAGGGTTTCTCTGTGTAGCCTTGGCTGTCCTGGTCTCGCTTTGTAGACCAGGCTGGCCTCGAACTCACAGGACTCTGCCTGCCTCTGCCCTCCCCGAATGCTTCGATCACAGGCATGTGTCACCACCCTAGTTCTTGGTCCCTGTCTTTACCTTCATCTTCACACTTGTTGCTCTGCTATTCTCAGAACAACTGAAAGCAGAGGAGAACACAGGCCAGCTCCTCCCCTCCACTTTTCTTTCTTCTCCATCCCGTCCCCACTCTCATCCAGTTCAACCAGGGCCTAGCAGTAGTCCTCAGAGTCAAAGCACTTCCAAGGTCAACAACACTGACAGGTGATCTGATGGATCAGCTCACTTCCTTTTGTGTGAAGCGAGACGCAGTGTGTACCTGGCCGCTTCCCTCCTGACTTCAATCTCTGACCTGCCTCAGGCTCTTCCATTTCCCAGGTTAGACCCAGGCTTCTCCCATAAAACTGGCGGGGTGGGATGGGGGGCAGGTTGTAGCTAACAGACTTGCACATCCCCTTGTCATGTGCCCCAGCCCAAGGTGTCCACCCGGAAGCATCTGGTATCATTCGACAAACATATTAAAACACAACTGGTCCTCACAGCTGGAGCAGGGAATCGGGGGCAAAGTTGGGACAACAGCGAAATGAGTAGCAACAGCAACGACAGACATGAATGGTGACAAAGGCCACCGTGATAAGTGCATAGCCTAGCAGGGTGAGCTCCACAGCGGTGCGAGTCTCAGGGTCTGAGAGCGAGGCTGGGTAGTGTCCCCGAGATGTTACGCCCAACCGGAAGCCAGCAATTTTCCTCCCTTGCCGCCAGCAGTAGTAGATGCCCCGGTCACTCAGCCGGGTGAATCGGATGTGGAGGTGGTTGCCATGGTCAATGAAAACCCTCATGGATCTGTTGACACCTTTTAGGTACTGGGTGCGGTACAGGGGCTGACTGTCCTTGTCCCAGGCCACAGCATGTTCTGGCCTGGCCCCGGGACAGGAGATGATGAGGCCATGGCCTAGTCTCTGCTGATGGAATTGAATGGGCACCTGAGGCAGCCAGGGCCGGCTGCCCAGTTTGGCCACATAGTTGATGATGGCTAGCATGCCCTTCTGGATATGATTCTTCTTACAGGGCACTTGGCAGCTCTGAATCAGCATTTCAGGTGTGTGGTACTTGGTCTTGGTGTGCAGTTTCCTTGGCACAGCCCGAGAGCCACAGGACACTACATCAGGCATTGTCTTAAGATAGCGAGGGGAGAGGCCAGGGTTCTGCAGGTAGCAGAGTCCAAGGCGCCACTGTTCCCCACGTACCCCGCAGCGGTCACAGAGCGTCCACTCCCAGAAGGTTGTAAAGACATGGAGATCCCCATGGTACTCATCTGGCAATGGCTCCTGGCCCTTGTCCTTGAAGGTGGCCACTATTCCCTTATTGCTTTGGATGTCCACATCATAGGCATAAAAATAGTCCCCCTTGCGGGTACCACAGAAATACAGGCCCGTGTCCTCTGGCTGGGCACGGAACACCAACAAGCTGAACATGCGGATGCTGAAGCGGGCCAGCATGCTGCTGCCGACTCGAATGTAAGCCGCCTCCGTGAGCAGCCTCCCATCGAAGTCTGTGAGCACCATGGTGTGGCTGCTCCCCAGGTGCTTTTGGTAATACCAGACCACGGCTGAAACATCCTCGGGTTTGCAGTGACAGGGAAGCTCAAAGCTCATGTCAGCCAGGTAGGCGGCATTATCA
The DNA here is from genome assembly GCF_030254825.1 of Meriones unguiculatus. Lineage (NCBI taxonomy): Eukaryota > Metazoa > Chordata > Mammalia > Rodentia > Muridae > Meriones > Meriones unguiculatus. The sequence goes on from NC_083355.1 coordinate 18,691,219, forward strand.
AACATCAGGAAAGCGGGACAGGGTGTCCTCTGAAAAATGTTCTCCTTCTCCACAATTTCAAAGGCCTGGACATGGCCCCAGGCCCACAGGAGCACAGTGATGTGGGCCAGCCTCATGCTTGTAAGGAGGAGGGCCTTGAGGGGGTTAGGGCAAATTGCCAAAGACCTGTGGCATTTTAGAAATCATTGCTGAGAGGAGGCCATGGGATAAAGAAAGGTTCAACCAGCCAGGAAAAGAAGCAACAAACTGCAAAGGAGAGAGCCAAGTTCAAGGCAATTTATTCCCCAGCTGAATTACAAGACGCTTTTCTAACACACCAGGACCGATCTCAAGGGAAAAGTCATTCTAGAACCTAGCACGCTCTCACCTTTCTAGAACTTTGGCATTCACCCAAGAATGGGTCACAGGAAACTAGAATGAGCTGTGAGCACCCTCTGGCCTGTCTTCCCAAGAGAACATCTTTTCATCAATCTGAGTGATAAGAGAAACTTCTCTTGCACAGCTGGTCATCTGGGATGCTGGCCAGACCTGAGCCAATGGCTTTGGGATTTCCCAGGCTCAACCTGTGAAAGAACTAAGTCCCTGGGGAAGGGGGAGTTCTGCATCTCAAATGAAGGAGCCTTCGCTCACTGTTGATGAGCTGTTCATTCACTGACTCTGGGTTAGAACTATTCTGGTTAAAGATCAGTGCTTATCTGTTATTAAAGGTCATCGAGTTTGCTCTCCTCCCCCTCCCAAGAAGAGGCTCTAGGCCAGCATTTAGTTGTAAACACACCCACCTCTCAGAGTTTGTGGGCTAGGGATGTGACAGACTTTAGGGGTGGGTAGCAAAACACTCTCGGCCAACTCTCGGCCCTTGGCTGTCGTGGGGATCCACACAGATACAATAATGGGTTGGAGACAAGCCCGCTACTTGAAAAGGGAAGCGAGTGTGGGTTTCTCGCAACAGTTCTTTCAACAATTCTGCAGGAAGCCCAACATGCCTTTTCAGGGGACCTGGGTTTGATTTCAGCACCCACGTGGCATCACACAACCATCTGCAACTATGCTGCCAAAGGCTCCAACAACCCCTTCTGGCCTCCTCAGGCACTGGGCCCCCACATGGTGGTCATCCATACATGTAGGCAAAACACTCACACACATAAACGAAAACAAGTTTTTTTTTAAACATGCTTTGTAAAACCCCTGGGAAGGCTGAGGGCAGCCAGCCTTATCAGTGGACCCCATACAGCCCCCTTAGCTCCTGTAGCAGCCCTTCCTCTTCCTGTAGCACAGTAGATGGCTGTTCCATACTGAGTCCCTCCTGCGTGGGTCCAGTGGTGCCCATGGCCTGCAACTTCTGAAACAAGTGCTGGCAGCTCTCTCGCTCTGCATGGCTCAGCAGGCTCAGGTTCAAGGTGAACCTCCCGGTGTTAGCCAAGCTGTGCAGAATCCCCAGTACTGCCTCCCGGTCATTAAGCCTCACGTGCTCAGCCAGTGCCACCAGCAGCTCCCCGAGAAGTCCAAAGCCCACATCCGTCTGGAAGAGGTGGCCCAGCCTGGGACCCCCGAGCTGAAGCAGGGCTTGGTAGCGCTCTGGTCCACTTCTTAAGTATCGCCGCCAATCACGGTAAAACTCTGAAGAGGTCGTGGGCTGGAAGGGTGACTTCTCCTGTGTTTCAAAGGGAAACAGGTCCAGAGCTCAGCCCGCCACTGTGCGACTGTGATGGGGAGGGGAGTTATGAGTTTTCATCTTAGCTCTGCAATTGTTCTCTGAGCTCAGGGAAGGCTGGTCTCTGAGGCCTCATTTTCAGATGAGGGAGCAGAAGAGGGAGGAGGGAGGAGGGAGAAGGGAGGAGGGAAAAGAGAGCAGGGAGGACAGGCCAAAGAATCCAGGCTATGATTTGAAGGTCTCCTTTGTACTGGGGTCTTCCTCCTGAGAAAGGAAGCATAGCTCTTGGCCTTTTAGAGTGAGTCAGAGGAAAGTGGAGGAGTTTGCTACAAATCTCCAGAAGAGAAAAATAAGTGTCAAGGATCTGGCAGGCTGGGTCCCTCTCAGCCTGTTGCCTGAGGGTATTGCCACAGGAGCACTATACTCTCTATCTACCACCTGACCTGAGAAGGAACCTCAGAGGACTGCTGAGCCCAATTCAACTAGGTCCAACCATCTGACGGCCATTCTGGAACCGGAAGGAAAAAGCCTGCTTCTGTTGGCTTCTGAGACATAAAGAGGCGGTACGTGTTGTAAGAAGGGGGTCATAGCTTAAGCACAGAGAACTCCTGCCGGGCTAAGAAGCTGGCCTGCACCGACCTGGGGTATTTCAGCGGCCACATCTTGAAAAGTCCTTTCCTGAGTAGTGTGACAGTTCCAGGGCGCAATTCTCTTTCCTCCCATCTTGTCCTTCTGTTCTAGAGGTTTCAGGTGTGACGCAAGGACAATACCTCTGGGTCGGAGACAGAGACGGGAGAATGAACTTAACGACCCTCTCAGTGTGGGGCAGCCCTTGGTGAGACTTGACAAATAACGGAGCAGCTACTGCCTCTACGACGACAGTAGCATGGCTGGCTGAACGTACTCCCGCATTCCCAACGGACTAGATACTGTGCTTAGTTACAACAACTCAGCCCTAACTCGAGTATCTATAACAACCATTTCTCTTTCACAGATAAACTTGAGCTTCAGACAGGTTACAGAGCTTGGGTAAGATCACCAAGTAGTAGACAGTGGGGCACGACAGAAGCCCAGAATGCTCTGTACATACAGTGCCTGCTTTGAACTTGGGTAGCCCACCACGACAGAAGGGCCTGAGGAAAACAGCCGCAAGCCAACCTGAAGTCCTCATAGGAAGGCACCCTTTGTTCAACTGCTCGCAGCTTGGCATCATTCTCCCTTTTGTACTTCTCGTCAGCAGCAAGTGCAGCCTGCAGCTCTTTCTCCAAAGCCTTGAAGTTGATCACATCATTCTTTTCCATGGCTAAGGCCTGGGAAGGCAAGAAGAGTGCATCTCAGCAGAGGCTCAGCATCAGGGTAAAGATGATGCCTTGGGATGTGGATGCTTTGCCAGAATGTGAAATGACCCAAAGCAACCCGATATTTATCCCGGAGTGGTGCAATCTATAGTCTCCCCCCTCCCTTTACAGATGAAATGGGATTGCATGATGAAGACGTTTATGAGGATTCTCACTGAAAGCTGAGCAGAAAGCTTCTGGCTTGAAGTCTTATTTTGTTCTCTGCTTCTAACAACACGGGAGACCTAAGGGCTAGCTTAGAAGTTTGTCTAGCCAGTGTCAAACCGTGGATTTGATGCCTAGCAAAACATGAAACAATTTTTGTGCTTCAGCTGAAGAGGCATTTGGAGCTCAGAATTCTGACCCTTCATTCTTCCACATAGGATTTCTCTACAGCAGGTTATTGCCATAAAGGAACACACACACACACTCACACACAGAGACTCTTACTAGCTGCTCGAGCTCAACAACAAAATTTTGCACTTCACTAAATGTTTTTAAAGGAAGAAAAGAAGTATTTTCACCTAAACCAAAAGTGACTAAGCAGGTCGAGGAAGGAGGAGGAGGAGCGGTAGAAGGGAAAAGCTCAGTGGCCTCCATCTCCAAATCCACAGGTTGTGTGGTGTGAGGACATCATCTACCATCCTCCCCCTGAAGTTCTGCTCCTCCTAGTGTGAGTCTAATGGGCTCTTTTCACAGGAATCTGTGTGTTCCCGTCTGGGCTCTGACATTTACTTAGGACACCTCTTTCCACCTCAGAATCCAGGTGAGCCGGAGCTAGACACTCATCACCAGCTCTAGGGCAGGAAATAAGGTGGTCGGTGAGCAACCATCCCCGAGCCCAACGAGGGGAAGTGGAACTCCAAAGAAGTGGGCCAACAGCTGAACTCCAGTGTCTCAGATCCTGTGCAATATTTTGGGGTGAGGTCTCGCTATGGAGTCCAGGTTGTTCTCTCCAAAACTTTTGAGTTTATAATCTTTCCTCTAGGCTCAGCCTAGAGCAGCGGAGACTACAAACACCCGCCACCCGCCCACCCTCTCGTCCAGTTCCAAGCCCTCCCCAGTTATAGAATTACTAGAGCAATCCCCTTTTCTCTGTCCCTAGACCCCCACCCCGCAGGTCTTGGACCCCCTTGCTTTCTTTCAGGGAAGCCCCGGACCTGTTAGAACACCTCAGGGCACCGCCCGCCCAACAGCGGTCGTTGCCTAGCAACGGCTCCACTAGCCTGCCCACGTGACCGGCCCGAAGGTCCCCTCCCGCCGCCTTCAGGTTGTCCCAAGGCGCCTGATCTGATTCGTGAATCCTCCGGGCCACGCTTTTCTCTGAAGCAATTCGCGCTGCGTTTCCGGGGACAACTCGGCCTTCCCCGTCTCCGTCTCCGAGGCCAGCGTTCCTCGAACCCGTTCTTCAGGCAGAGGGCTGTCCTCCGAGGCGGGGCGCTCGGCGTCGCGCTCGGGGTCCTTCCTGGCCACCGGCGCCGGCGTTGCGTCGGCGTGCGGCGGAAGCGCGGGCTCAGGCGGCGGACCGGCGGCGCTCGGCTGAGCAGGCGGCGGGTGAGCTGGCCCGGGAAGGGTGCCCCGGGGCTCGGGAAAGGAGAGACAGGAGCTCGGGAAGAGGCGATTTATGTAGTGTTTTATCTCCTTCGCCTCACGCACGCGTGAGTTGAAGCCTGGAGTGGGAAAAGGAACGAAAGACACCAGCCCCCAGCACACGCTCACACCGAGGGTTCCGGGGTTTCCTCGATGCCCCGCATGGTTAAATTTCCGTTCCTGAGTGGAGGTGGCGCTCTCATGACCCAGACCCCTGCCACTCCCCCTTCTATCGGTGCCGGCTTTCACTGCCAAGTTGTCTCAAACTGTTTGGCATTGTAGCTGCCTGTGGCGGCTAATGCCTAATTCTCCCGCTCTGGAGAGAGAGGCAGAAACGTTGCAACAGGTTCAAGGCCAGCTTAGGCTAAGCTTTGAGTCCGGTTCAGAAAGCCAAAACAGAAAAGATTCTGCATTCCTTTGAGAATCTCTGTTGTAACGGGAGGATGCAGGTTTAGGTTTTAGAGATTAGCTTTGCTTAACTAAGCATGTCATTAATTCACACACACACACACACACACACACACCCCAAAAAAAGAAAAAGAAAAAAACCAAACAAACAGCAAAACTTATTGGGGATCTATTTTGTGCCAGACACTGGTTTTCTTTTTGCTCTGATTTTATGATTAACATTTATGAGTTGCATATATACACACCTTTCCCCCCTGAGTCCTATTCAAGTATAGCCTTTGTGTACTTAAGCTGGTAGAGTGTGGGGCCCAGGATTTGAACCTAAGCACACTGACTAAGAAATGAGGGTAAGGGGGCGTGGTAAGTGTATATATGGAGAGACAGTTTAAAGTGACAAGTAGGTGACGTTAAAGGAGAGACGAGTTAAATGAATTAAAAGGTATAAATAGCCAAAGCACAATGGGAGTAACAAGTGCAGTGGCCCTGAGGCAGAAGTGATCTTGGCTTGTTCAGTAAACAACTTTCTGTAAAAGTTTGTGCCGTCGCTTGATGGGAGTCTTGGGACAATGAAATGGACGTAAATGTGGTAGCTTCTTAGACATAAAAACAGTAAGTATGTGAGAGTGACTTTAATTAGCAGTGATTAGCGCTCTAATTTTGTATCTTATCTACAGTCAGTACTCAGTAGATCTTGTTGAGGTATTCAGTCTACTGCAAGAAATGCCAAAGTTTTTAAATTAAACATTCCATTCAGTTAGCATTATTAAGTTTCTGTTTGTGCAAGGTGCTGTCCTCACACTCAGAGATGGTCACATTTTATGCTGGCAGATATTGTTTGTTTGTTTGTGGTTTGGGGGTTTTTTTGTTTGTTTTTTGTTTTGTTTTTTTTTTTGAGACAAGGTCTCATATATCTCAGGGTGGCCTCTAGGTCACTATGAAGGATCATAGGTGTAAGGCCCCATGCCCAGCGAATCATAGTTTGTGTGTCGCTGTGTGTGCATGTTTTTGTGTAGTGAGTGAGGGCTGTGGTATGCAGGTAGACATCAGAGAAGCACCTTCATGGTTTGGTCCTCATCTCTTGACGTGTTTTGAGATAGGGTGTCTTTATCACTGCCAATACATGGCTAGCTGGCCCTTGAGCTTCAGAAAAATCTCTGCCTCCTGTATCCTGTAGGCCTTCTAAGATTGTAGACACTCCTGCTACTGCATTTGGCTTTTTGTGTGGATTTTTAGGATTGAACTCAGGTCATCAGATTTGCACGGCAAAGGCTTTTACTGACTGAGCCATCTTCTCCACACCTTTAGAAGTTTTTAGACCATGATTATTCACTTTATTTTCTACTTGAAAAAATACATATAAGGGGCAAGTGACTACTGTGAGTTACATCATTGTTAGAGATGAGGTTAAGTTATGATGGATCAAGGCTTTAACCCCAGAGGCCTGATGCCTCTTCAGTGCTCTAGTTTTCGTTGCTTGCAAATGTAGAGTGGTTGGTGAGACTAATAAATAGTTAAATAGCATTTAGGACAGAAAATACTGACAGAAGCGCAAAATGTTAGAGCATCACAGAAAAACGAGAAATTGAAAGTCTAGAAAGGTGGAATTTAAAAGAATTTCAGTAATTGAAGTGGGAAAAATCTACAGTTCTTATATAGGGAAAATGAGTTATTTTATAATGAAAAGGCAATGAAGGGATTTGAATGTCTACAAAGTCATTGGTTTGTAATCTTCATTGTGAAGTCATGAAAGTCAAGACTAAAAAAAAAACATTCTCGCTTAAAAGAGTAACGACACCTTTGGGCAAGCGTACCATCCTGGTTTGTCTCCTTGGCTGTGTAGCTCATTACTGCAACAGTTTGTCAAATTTGGTGGGGCCTGTGCAGTAGGTAGAACAACCTGCCAGTGTTAATTTTTTTTTTTTTAATTTTGATGATTGTATTGCGATATTTTGAAAATGTTAATATTAAAAAGAAGAAGTGAGATGCTGGAGAGATGGCTGAGCATTTAAGAGCACCTGCTAGGTAGTCATGAAGACTGGGGGTAGGATCCTAGCACCCACGTGACAATCTTCATGTTCCCCAAAGGATCCAGTGTTGTCTTCTGATACATGTGCATACAGCTGCACCTAGACACACACACATATATAAATTTAATTATTAAATAAATTTTGAGAAGGGGAGGTAGGCTAGGCATGAGTTGTATACTTGTTATGTCAGCTCTTGGGAGGCGGAGGATCTAGAATTCAAGGCCAGCTTGGGTAACAATGAGAACCTGTCTTTAAAGTTAAAAATAAAGCCAGGTGGGACTGGAGCCCTGGCTGCTCTTTCAAAGGACACAGGTTCTATTATCATCATCCACATGTTAGCTTACAACTGTCTGGAATTCCAATTCCAGAGGATCTGGTTTGTGTGGGTATCATGTGCCTATGAACATGGTACACAGATACACATACAAGCAAGACACCCATACACAGAAAAAAATGTACATAAGTAAAATAAAGCCAGGTATGGACATGTGTCTGTGTTTCCAGCATCTAGCAAGCTAAGGCAGGAGGATTGGGAGTTCAGGGGCAATGTGTGTTACCTAGAGTTTGAGGCCAGCTTGGGCAACAAAGACAAAGAGGCCCTGTTCTTAAATAAATTAAAGGGTGGAGGTTGTAAATAGAATGAGCAGAGCAGGGAAGTGGAGAAAGTTTCTCCACTTGGGACAGATTATTCAGTAGTTGGTCAGTCACTAGTTACCACTTGAAGGGAAAGGAAGACGGTGAAAGGCGACGGGTGTGGCACAGTTGTGATGCAGGCTTTCATTACCTGCCAGACCCTAACTTTTCTCTCCTTGAATTTTAGCATCATGGATACTGACTTATATGATGAATTTGGGAATTATATTGGACCAGAGCTTGATTCTGATGAAGATGATGATGAGCTGGGAAGAGAGACAAAAGATCTCGATGAGGTAAAGCAAACACTGTTTTCTTTATTCCTCTCCTTTTAAAAAAGCAGTGTTCCCATAATAACCAGCATGTATCTCTAATACTGCCTTTTTTTTCCCCCCAAGACAGGCACACAGATAGTGTGCCCTGGCAGTCCTGGAACTCACTCTGTAGACCATGCTGGCCTGGAACTCACAGAGATCCTCCTGCCTGTGCCTCCCAAATGCTGGGATTAAAGCATGTGGCACCACCACCTGGGCAGTGTTGCCTTTTTTTATAGCATGACTTTTATTGGGATCTTATATTGGCCCCTAAAAAGTTCAAAAAGGGATATAAGGGAGTTTGGTTCATGAGGTGGGTTTATAATCTGAGCTCTAGTAATTGTTCTGTAATAGCTCTGAGTTCCTGGCAGTATCTTTTGACAGTCATGAGGAATCCCAGAATGGGAGTCAGCTGTATCGAAGCTCCGATTTTATAAGAGGTATACAAAAAGGGGATGCAGATTCCTATTACCTCAGTTTAGGAGTGGGGGATGAAGTACAGAATGGTTTGAGACTCGCCAAAGGCACTTTATTATGAAGCCAGGAGTGCATGTAACACTAGCACTTAGAAACAGAGGCAGGAAATAAGGAGTTCAAAGTCAGCCTCAGTTAATGAAAGTAGGGTCTCCTTGGGAAGAAAGATTTCAGTGGGAATGAGAGGGAGATGACTTCATTATATAATTGTATAAAACTGTCAAACAATGAAAAGCAGCTTCTTAGCAGTAGATTAGTTTGGATTAGCAAGGACTTCATGGTACAGCAGAAAACAGGAACAGAGTTCTGGCTGCCATCGGTCTCCATAAAGGACAATGTTGCTCAAGCTAGAAAAAAGTAAGCACTAGAAAAACAGTTGAAGCTGCTTGTTGAAAGGAGAATAGCTTTCCATCTTGAGTGTGTCCATGTCTGCAGGTCCAGAGTGAACCGCACCCTGGTGCAGTGTTAGGGAGATCTTGAAGAGGTAAGCTGAGAGCCACTGTGGATATACTTCAGTGCAGAGCACTTCCCAGTGTGTACAGGTCCCTGGAGTCAACCCCACACCGCCAAGATGGAGGGTGGAGAGGAGAGGCCATGAAACAACAACAAAAAGAATTAAGTAGTGCATCTTAAAATGGAATTAGAGCTGGGCGGTAGTGGCATATCCCGTTAATCCTAGCACTTGGGAAACAGGCAGTCAGATCTCTGTGAGTTCAGCCTGGTCTACAGAGTGAGTTCCAGGGTAGCCAAGGCTACACGGAAAAACCCTGTCTTGAAAAAAAAAATTCTTATGTGCTTTGGTGTTTTGCTACACGGAGAAAATCCTGTCGTTGTCCCTTCCCAACCCCCCCCCCAAAAAAAAAGAAAAGAAAGCTATTTGGGGCTCTAATGCATTAGAGTTTGTAAGAAGGGTGCTCATTCTGGAGGGAAGGATTCCACAGATAGCAGGTAACAGGCAAACCATGTTTTCAGGTCACCAAAGTCTAGTCCTTAGAAGACAGCTGTGGGTGTGACACAGAGGATGAGGGGCCAGGTTGTTGAAGGCCTTGAACAGAAAATTGAGAGTAAGAGCCAGATGAGGTGCTGCATGCTTTTAATTTCAGCAGAGGCCAAGGCAGGCAGAAAGAGAAGACAGCAAGGGTGACATGGTCAAAGCCAAATGCTGGAGTTCTTCAGTGAAAGGAGGGTTGGAGGCCTGACTAGCTTCCTCACAATGCTACCATCAATGTGGGCCTGGTCCACTTCGTGAATATGAGGGAGAAAGGGAAGGATGAAACAAGTATGTAGAGGAATGCTGTTTGCAGACAAAGGGGAATGCTAAAAGGATGCTTGTTGGCTTTATTTTTGGCCTATTTGAGCTACTGCATGATGCTCCAGTGGAGATGGTTGGAGGACTCGGGAGTTGTTGCGTAAAAGCCCACAATTACATTCCCAGTGCATTCAGCTGTATGGGACGGAAGACCGGCTTGGTAGCTATTTTGGAGCCACATCAGCTGAAAAAGCTGATGTCATCTCAGGCCGCTTTAATACAAGTAGAACATGCAGATGGCAGGAGGTAGCCAGGCAGCCCACCACTGTAGGTATTTGCATTCTTTTTTAAAAAACGGGTTGGCATTTTAGAATTGTGTGAAGGAAAACACGCCCACCACTGAATCCACTCACCTCACTGCAGATGCCTTCAGCTCTGCTCTTGTGGGTGAATTGTTTTTCAGTCAACTAAATCCCATCTCCTTTCCCTTCTCACCACTCCAGACCGTCGCACAGCACTTCTCCACTCCCTTTCCTGCTCCACCAGTTTTCCCTCACTAGTGGGTCATCCCAGTCTGTGTACAAACTTGTTAAAACCTTCTGGTGTGGAAGTGCATACCTTTGATCCCAGAACTCAGGAGACAGAGGCCTGGGATCTCTGATTTGAGGCCAGCCTGGTCTACATGGTGAGTTCCAGGACAGCCAAAGCTACATAGCAGTAAAAAGCGAGAGAGAGAGAGAGAGAGAGAGAGAGAGAGAGAAAAGAACAAGACCAAAAAAACTTGCTAGTTCCACCCTAGCCTTCTTTGGCTCCATTCCCCTATTCACTTACCTCCCTATTTCCTTGCTTTCGTAAATGTCTGCCTCAAAAAAGTTGAAGCTGTTTCCGTGTCTCCCATTTGCTCTCAAACCCACTCCTGTCCTACTCCTTGGACACTGCGCTTGTCAAAGTCACCAGTGGTCTTGGCCTGCGAGCCTCAGGATCACCCGACCTGACTTCAACATGCAGTGTAACCAGACTTTTGGCTACTTTATTGGGTTCTTTTTCCTACCACCCTTCTCCACCCCAGTCCCTCCCCAACCCTGCCAACACTAGGTAGGAGAGAGAACGATAGAGGGGAAAGGGCCAGTGCTCTGGTTAGACTACTTCCTGATGGTTAGGGTCACCACGGTCTTTGAGGCAGGTTTGATCTTCATTGTCAGGTTATTTCCAACCAGCAACAACAACAAAGAACAAACAGCAGCAGGAGCGACAGGGGTAGAAGCAGTAGTTGCTACCACAGGCCCTTCGGGGCTCTCATATATTCGCTCTTATGTGTCTTCAGAATTCCAGATGTAAACTATCTTCAGCTGGCAAAATCATGTAACTACCAGAGCGTGAGACAAATTATAGTCTGCTGCTGTGGACACTGAGCGAAGCAGCCCCATATCCCACACCTGGGGTTAAAACAACATATTTCCAACATAACTGTTTTAAAAATTATTTATTTATGTTTATTTTATGTGTATTGGTGTTTTGCCTGCATGTATGTCTGTGTGAGGGTGTTAGATTTTGGAATGACAGACAGTCGTGAGCTGTCATGTGGGTGTTAGCTGATCATTCTCTCGTGTCTTCCCTTGTTCTCCATAAAGGCCCCTAGCTTTCACTGTCATGACCATTCCTTCTTAGTCTTCGCTGCTGCCCTCTCATCCCTCAGGTCTCCTGACACCAGAGAGCCTACAGTTCTGTCTTTACACCTCTCCTCCACCCCACACACTGCACTTGCCATATCCAGTCTGTCAGGTGGCGTCTTGTGTCCAGAAGACTCCTGGGTTTCTGTCTCTAAAGACTTTTCTCTTGAGCCTCAGCTTTACATGTCTTGCATCTGGCTTGGCATCTCTCCTTGATGCCTAGTGGAGGGTCTCAGATGTAGCATATCTGCCAGCCTCTGAGTTCCTCCCCATACTGCTCTTGAATTCTTCCTCATCCCTGTGAAAACAGTGCCTTGCTCCAGTTGCTCATGTCAGAGGCCTCCTCTCCCTCTCCTTAAACATACCTTCATTTATTAGAAAACGCTTGTACAAAATATTTCTAGGCTTCAGCCTCTTCTCAGCACCCTCCCAGCTGCCATAGTGCAAGGCACCGTCTCCTTCCTAGATTACTGCAGTAGGCGCCTGACCAGCTCCCTTCAGGATGCTCTCAAGACTGGAAACATACAGTGCGGAGGTTTGCTCCCAGGCACTGAGCTGTAACTGCTGCTGATTACCCTAGTTGAAAACCACTGTTCTAGAAAAAAGTAAAGTCAGGACCAAGGACAAGGCTTGGCTGCTGTACAAGCCTGAGGACACAAGCTCAGCCCCCAGTAACCATAAAAATGCCAGGTGTGGCAGTGTGCTCTGGGGTGAAATAGTATAAGAATGTTTTCTTTTAATCCCAAGTGTGCAATGTGGGGCTGCTTAATTACAGCTGACTGATTTGCCTCGTGCTCTGGTGGGGGCGTGGCTTTCCCAGCTGCAGATAGTTTCTGTGATTGTGTGACGTTTGAAGTTTTGGGACCTTTTCAGAGGGTACATAAATGCTAAGGCCCCGAGAGGAGGGTGGGTTGTTGGTTGCAGTTTGTTAAGTGGTTGTGTGCAAAGAAGAAACAAGAAGATGTAAAATATCCTGATGGAAAGACCAGACTTGCCTCCAAGGAGCTTGACACCCTAATTAGCAGGAAGTAGACTAACCACAACATCACCCCTGACTTCATTCAGGGATCTCTTTCCTTTCCTATCCTTTTTCTCTCATGCCCAGTGTTAGGGATTGACAGGGAAGAAGGAAAGGGGTGAAGGAGGGTGGAAGGAGAACCTTTCACAAAGTGGCAAGCGCTGGTTCTCCGTGGTTACCTCCCACATGAATTCAGTTCAGTTTACTTTTTTTTTTTTTTCCGAGACAGGATTTATCTACAGCCCTGGCTGTCCTCGACCCACTTTGTAGACCAGGCTGCCCTTGAACTCAGAGAGCTGCCCACCTCTGCCTCCCAAGTGTTGGGATTACAGGCTTGCGGCACAGCCCCCGCTCCTGCCCCCTCCACCCCCTCCCCCGCTTCAGTTTACTCTTAATCCCATTGTTTCCTCCTAAACAAGCTGGCTTCCTGGGCAACCTGAACAATCTCCTCGGGGTCATGGCTCAAGTCTCTTCCTTTGCTGTTTCAGCTAAGGAGACTCTTCTTTCCAGCACCATCTCAAGGCCCTTTTAGTTGATGAAGAACAGTGTTGCTCAGTTACATACTACCAGAGGTTGGTGTGTAAGGATCTCATTTGGGACCAACTAATTTCTGAGCCCTTAATTTAGTGGTCTTTATGATATTCACAAAGTCATACAACCATTATCATCAGTGAGAACATTTTCATCATCCTAGGAAGAAACTCTACACTGGCTAACCTTTGCCTTCCCTGAGCCTTATTTTCTTTCTCTTTGTATTTTCGTTTCTGGACCTTTTTTGTAAATGAGGCGACACACCACACAGCCCTTTGTACCTAGTCACTCTCACTTTATACCCTGTTGTAGAGTTCATCTGTGTTGTAGTATTATGCACACAGGTGTCATGTGTGTATCATTCCTTTTTATTGCCAAGTATTGTTTTGTATAAAAGCATTGGATTTCATTTACCCATTCAGAAATTGATCTACATTTGGGTTTCTAGCTTTGTTTTTGTTTTTGCAATTATGAATTATACTACCAAGAATAATTATTTAGAAGTCTTTGCATCTGTAATTTTGTGTGTTTGAGGTTTATTCTTGTACCAGCTAGTTTTATGTCGCTTGACACAAGGTAGAGCCCTCTTAGAGGAGGAAACCTCCATTGAGAAAAATGCCCCATCAGATTGTTTTTTGGGTAAACCTGTGGTGCATTTTCTTGACTGAATGGTGAGGGAGTGCCTAGCTCACTCTGAGTGATGCCACCCCTGGGTTGGTGGTCCTCGTTGCTATAAGAAGGCAGGCTAAAGGCCAGGTGGTGTTGGCACACTCCTTTAATCCCAGCACTGGGGAGGCAAAGGCAGGCCGATCTCTTGAATTCGAGGCCAGCTTGGTCTAAATAGTGAGTTTCAGGACAGCCAGGGCTACACAGAGAAACCCTGTCTTGATGAGTCTCCCTCCCCTTCCCCAACTCCAAATAAATAAATAAATAAATAAATAAATAAATAAATAAATGAAATAAAGAAAGCAGGCTGAGCAAGCCAGTAAACAGTGGTGTTTTTTCAGCTCCTGCCTCCAGGTTTCTGCCCTGCCTTCCCTCAGTAATGAACTGTGATGCAGAAGTGTAAGCAGAGATAAACCCTTCCTCCCCAGTGGCCATAGTGTTTTATCACAGCAGTAGAACTCCTATCTAGGACGGTTTGTAGGGCTAGAATTGCTTGGTTGTAGTTAATGCTAGGTTGAACATTTTGGAGACCTGCAGATCTTTCCAAAGCAGCACCACATTTCCCACTCACAGCATGTGAGGCTTCTGCTCTTCACATTCTCAACAACACAGGTAATTGCCTTCACCAAGATCATTTTTCAGAACCAATTTTGTCAACTTAAGTGAAAATTTTAAGATAGGAGTTTGTTTCTAACTTCTACCTCTGACTTCCGATTTTTGCCCTTAGAGAAAGTGAAGTTTTTGCTTGTTTTTTTCTTAGTTGGCCATGCTGTGATGAGCTATTTGTTTTCTTTAAATCAATCCACTGTGGCCAGTCGTCCCAGTAAAAGCAGGGCAAGTTTGATGCAGCAGAGCTGGCCATAGCCAAGGCTCCCAGTATTCCTTGAGTGGAGGCTCTCCCAGGAGCGGGGTCCCTCCTCACCACCACACAACTTAAAGGGAGACAGAAAGTCAGTTCTTACACAGAAGGTGGCAAGTGGCTGTCAAGCAGGAAAAAGTACCCCTCTGTCCTCCCTCTCTCTTACCTTTAGATGGATGACGATGAGGACGAGGATGATGTGGGGGAGCATGATGATGATCACCCTGGGATGGAGGTAGTTCTGCATGAGGACAAGAAGTACTACCCCACAGCCGAGGAGGTTTACGGCCCCGAGGTGGAGACCATTGTTCAGGAGGAAGACACCCAGCCTCTCACAGGTATGGCTGGAGGGAACCTTGCCTAGCTCTCAGGGAGTCTCCAAAGTTCAGTAAACGAATTGGGCAATTTTTCTTTAATTTTCAGTATTATTTCTGGATTAAGGTCCAGTTAACTTTGTCTTAATAGTCAGCAAAACTCTTAGCTTGTTAGTGAGCAAAAAGAGTTAGTACTTTGGGACTATAGTGATGGCTCAGCAGCTAAGAGCACTGGCTGCTCTTGCAGAGAACCCAGGCTCAATTCTGTGCATTCACATGGCAGCTCACAACCATCTGTAACTCTAGTTCCAGAGGATCCAGTGCCCTCCTCTGACTTCTGAAGGTACCAGGCATGCACATGGTATACAAACATACACAATGGCAAAACACCCATACATATGAAGTAAAGTTACTAAATATATACGTGTATTTTAAAAGGAGTTAATGCTTTATCTACTCCTTGATGCTTAAAGACTGCTAAGTTCTCTCTTTGCTCTGATGTTTTCCTATGCAAATTCCAGCCTTTCTCAGAGTCCTTGTGGTGCTCACTGTTTACATTTTAATAGTAGTTGAGGAGAGTGGTTCCGCTGTAAAGTATAGACAGTTGGTTCTTTTGGGTCCATTGTTTCCCCACATTCCACCAAATAAGCTTCGTGCCCTCAGTGCACAGTTCAAGTCCCTTTTCTATCTCATGCTGAAATAGCATTCCCCAACTTTCTCACCCTGAGTGATGGATCCTTGAGAATAAAATAAATTGGTGTTATATATCATGTACTCTAAAGCCCAATCCAATGGAATGGAGCTCTGAATTTTTGTTTTATACCTACCTACGTGTCACTGCTTTTCTTTTTTTCTCCCAGAGCCCATTATAAAGCCAGTGAAAACCAAGAAATTCACTCTGATGGAGCAGACATTACCTGTCACGGTGTATGAGATGGAGTAAGTTACAAGTCTTCTTGGTTCTCTGAAGAAATACTGCGGGCATCTTTCTTAAAGGCAGGAAAGGGTGGTTTGTGAGTGAGAGAGCCAGAGAATTATGACAGAGGTTTATTATGGTCTGCCAGAATTATGGCTGCTGCGATATTTAAGTTCAGTTTTCTCTCCCAGACGTCAGCCCTGGCACTACCTCTAACCCAGGGTAGTCCTGGAAGCCAGTCTTTGAGACAGATGGGTGTTATAATTATCAGTGTTCAGAGCTGTGATCAGCAGCTGAGAAAATGGCTCCAGGAAATGCCTGCTGACAGTTTTTGTTTTTGTCTATGTCTGTCTGTCTCTTTTTCCCTTTTGGTGGTGGGGTAGGTTTTGTTTGTTTGTTGGGTTTTGTTTTTGTTTTTGTTACCCATGTTTTTCAAGACGGGGTTTTATCTGTGTAGCCTTGACTATCCTGGAACTTGATCTGTAGACCAGGCTGGCCTCAAATTTAGAGATCTCCCTGCCTCTGTTTCCTGAGAGCTGGGATTAAAGGCACATGCCACACAGCCCAGCCTGTTTTTTGTTTTTTTGTTTTGTTTTTTAAGACAAAAATTCATTAGGTAGCAAAGGGTGACATTAAAGTCCTACTCCCTCTGCCCCCACCTACTAGGTTTTGAAATTAAGAGCCTGTACCACCATGCCCAAGTGTTCTTTGCATCCTCCTTGCCCCTTCCCTGCCCCAGGTCTCATGCATCCCAAGCTGGTCTTGATCCTGCTGCCTCCACCACCTAAGCACCAGATTGTATGTGATCTGCTATGTCTGCCTTTTCTTCATTTAACCTTTTTTTCCAATCATTCTACTGTTGAAATTTATATAAGAGTAGGCCTGATGGCCCAGTGGGAAGACAGGGGACAGCCTGAGTTTGTTTCCTGAGAACCAGATGGCAGGAGAGAACCAGCTCCAAAAGCTGTCCTCCAGTGCTGAAAAGCATTGGTCTTGCGCCATTCATTTCCAGGTTGTGTTTTCTTGTGGGCACCCCAGGGCTAGTGGATACAGATCCTCTGCCTCCCGAGTGTTCTGCAGTTGGACTGAAACTTGTCCCTGGCTGAAAATAGCTGGAATACCTTTGCACCACCCCACTGGGGGAGCTTTTGTCATAGGTTCTTTTCTCTTTGCCTTTTTTCCTTCCAGTTTCTTAGCAGATCTGATGGACAACTCAGAGCTCATCCGAAACGTGACCCTTTGTGGCCATCTCCACCACGGCAAGGTGAGAGACTGTTCTGCTTCCTGGAACAGAATTTCTTTGTACCTGCTCATCTTCTAAGCCCTAAGGGTCACAGGGATGGAGGCTTCAAGTTCTAAGGATGGGTGGGTGGTTGGGAGACAAGAAGACAATACTCCACACATGTCTTATAGAACTGTTGTGAAATTCTAGCATTTCTGGAGCCAGTTCCTAAGGCACTTACATGCCTGAGCCATGTGTTTACATCTGGACAGAGAAAGAAAAATTGAGCCTTACTCTGATTTTTATAACTTTTTATTTCTTTAGGGAGGGCTTTCCAAGAAAGATTTCATCTTTCATTGAAAAATAATCTTGTGGCTTCTGTGTTAATCCTTTGCTGTCCCATAATCCTCTTTGTTTTTCTTTTCCTTCCTTCATGCCTGAATTACATAGTACATTGGGAGCCTGGGAAGAAAGGCTTTTCCTCCACAATTGGCAGGTCTTACCCATCTCTTCTCTTTCAGACATGTTTTGTAGATTGTTTAATAGAGCAGACGCATCCGGAAATCAGAAAGCGCTATGACCAAGATGTAAGTAGAACATGGGCTGAACTGTTCAGAATAGAGAGGGGCGTTCCTTCCCGTTCTTCACTCTGCAGATATAAACAGTGCTACTTCAGACACCACAGCACACACAGTGCTGCTGGGCGATTGTAGTCTGTTAATAGGTGTAAGCAGGTCATTTCAGCTTTCTCGGGAACATGGAGAATATTAACCTGCTGTATTTTTAGGTGATCTGTTCTGCATTTGGGATCCCTCCTTAGGATGTATCCTGACTTTTATAGTCTCCTCTTTGCTGTCATTTTATTAATAGCCTGCTCTATAAATATCATACAATTGGACCTTGTTGTTTTCACGGTAAATTTAAATGCCTGTGAATAAGGCCAACTGTGGCGTCAAATCTCAGTGTAATAAATGTTCAGACTCTGCCAGATTGACTGTTTTGACATGTGAGACTTGAAGGCCGGCACGTGTTTCCCTTTACCACTCTTAAGATCCAGTGCAATATACACAGCCCAGCTCTCCAGCCACACACGGTCTTTAGTAACCACTCCCCCTACCCCTCCCCTGCATGCACCCACACACACAGGAACATTTTCCACCTGGGAGGGCACTGATCTCCTTGTCCGGAATTGCTGTGGGGACACCCGCTGTCTTTAGCCTAGTTTCCTCCTGAGGGAAGCCCTTGATTTGGGAGGGGGTGAGGGAAGGTGATTGACGGTGTGCATGTGGGGGAGAAGTCTGAATTCAGGTGGTAACGTCACTGAATGTTTTTCAGCTATGCTATACTGACATCCTCTTCACAGAGCAAGAGGTAAGTGTGTCTTGGGAAATTAGATTTTGCCCACAGAGACCTACCAGCCAGTTTTGTAGACAATGTGGGGAGGTCATTACCCTAGTATTCCCTGCCCTACAATTCTCTCCTGCTGCTCTCAGTCATCCCATAATGAGAACTGGGAAGGCAAGCTTGAACATGGGCGGGGAGCCTTCAGTCCTTGAGTACCTTTAATTTTGCCTAATAAGGCAAATACTGAGAGACGATGTTCAACTTTGTAAAAGTTGACATGATCTTTACAGCAGCTGGACAATCCCTAAGATGTCTTCTGTGAGACCATCTCCTTTCAGGAGGGGCTTCTCTGGGAAGGCTTGTGGGTCCATTGTGCTGTTTTTATCTTTCTGTCTGATCTTCCTTCCTCCCTGTCACCTCTTTCTCTCTCCTTTATCTGTCCCTTTTTTCCCCTAAAGAACTAGATGGAAAGCTCTCATACATAAACACACAGGCTTAACTAAAGGACTTCAGGGCAGTATTCACAGGATAAGCCACCATAACAACAAGGTTACAGGGTTTTGGGGTTTTTTGTTTTGTTTTTTGTTTATTTTTTTCCAGACATGGTTTCTCTGTGTAGCCCTGAATATCCTGAACATACTTTGTAGACCAGGCTGGCCTCGAACTCACAGAGAGCCACCTGCCTCTGCCTCCCTGAGTGCTGGGATTACAGGCGTGCACCACCGTGCCCAGCTTCATTGTTAATGTTTTTAAAGTTACTTATTTGAGTGTGGCAGGGTTTTGTTTTGGTTTTGGCTTTTTTAAATAGTTTCATGATGACCTCAAACTCAAGATCAGCTTGCCAAAGCCTCATTAGTGCTGGTGTAAAAGGCCTCTCTGGGGTTTGGAAGTTCTTTTCCATTTTTCTTTCTTTTTTTTTTTTTTTGCGGGGTGGTGGTGGTCGTGTCTCTATGTAGTCCTGGCTGTGGCTGTCTTGGGATTTGCTATGTAGACAAGGCTGCCTTGTCTTCTGAGTGTGGGGATTAAAGATGCTCAGTGTGAGTGCCTGGCTTTTCCCAGCTTATTAAATACTATTTCCTATTAGAACTTTTAAATGTTTCTTTTCTTTAAAATAAAACCAAATAGTTTCTTCCTATTTATTTATCTATCTATCTATCGATCTATCAAGACGGGGTTTCTCTTTGTAGCCTTGACTGTCCTTGAACTCAATTTATAGACCAGGCTGGCCTCAGACTCAAAAAGAGATCCCCCTGCCTCTGCCTCCCTAAGTGCTGGGATTACAGGTGTGCTCCACTTCGTCCAGCTGCTGCTGCTTCCTCTTTGAACTAATCCTCCTTTGAGACTGTTTAAGACATATCATCTTGCTGATGTACCAGGTAGACCTGGGTACTCACACCTGTAATCCCAGGTACTCAGAAGGCCCCATTAGAAGTTTAAAGCCAGCTGGGTGTAGTGGCACATGCTTTTAATCCTAGAACTGGGAGGCAGAGGCAGGTGGATAGATCTCTGTGAGTTCGAGGCTAGCCAGAGAGCTACATTGTAAGACCCTGTCTCAAAAAAACAAAAAGAGAAGCCGGGCACAGTGTGGCATGCCAGTAATCCCAGCTCTCAGGAAGGCATAGGGAGGTGGACCTCTATGAGTTTGATGCCAGCCTGGTTTATAAAGCAAGTCCAAGGACAGCCAAGGCTACACAGAGAAACCCTGTCTCCAAAACCCAATAAATTTAAATAGATAAACAAAGAAACAAATAACTAAATACCTTGTTCAAGGCCTATCAAAGTGACAGGATGAGGATGAGGTCAGCCTGAACAACTATGTGAGACTGTCTCAAAATAAAAACTTGAGCTGACGATACTGCTCCACCAGCATGTGAGAGACCCCGTGTTCAACCCCTAAGACTCTTTCTCCTTCAAAAAAAAATTGTTTTTGGAGGCTGGAGATAAAATTCTATAGTAGCATACAGAAGGCTTTGAGCTTATTTCCTAGCACTGTAAAAAAGTGTGTGTGGTGGTGGGGACCCAGAGAGTGGTAGCACAGGCCTTTAATCCCAGCACACAGGAGGCAGAGGTAGATGGATGTCTGAATTTGAGATCAGCCTGTTCTACAAAGCCAGTTCCAGGACAGCCAAAGCTACATAGAGAGACTGTCTTGAAAAACCAAAGAAAAAAGAAAGGGTCAGGGTGTGTGTGTGTGCCCGTGTGAATGCCCGTGTGTCTTGTAGTGTGCCCGTGTGTCTTTCATCTACAAGGTGTAATCAGCTAGCAGTTGACAAACCCTAAGAGCTGAGTGAATTCCTCTGGCATGGAGTAAGTCTTGACACTCTGTCTGAATTTCAGAGAGGTGTTGGCATCAAGAGCACCCCTGTGACAGTGGTGCTGCCAGATACCAAAGGGAAGTCTTACCTCTTCAACATCATGGACACACCAGGTGGGACAGCCCTGATCTACCCTCACTGCCTCGTTCTGTTTTCTGTTTGTGTTCTGTTTCCACAGCAGTACAGAGTGTTCTTGGTGTGTGTTCCCTTGAACCTTCCTTGACTTTGATTCTTCAAGGATTCCCTTTTCTTTGACAAACTTGCAAGCACAGCCCCCTGGCCTTTGATCTCACTTACTTTCCTGTGGAATTTGAAGTTTTAGTGGCCCTATGTGTTTATTAATTTCAGTTTATGTCAGGCCCCATGCCCTAGCCACTGATGAGATAAAGGAGAGTCAGACCTGAACCCAGAAGTGGACAGAGATTGCTAGGATCCAGTGGGCCTTTGGTGCCAGCTCCTTCTTTTATGGAAAGGGCTGACTTGACACATAATTGTTTTATTTAACATCTGGGCAATTTGGGGTTTGGAGGATTTGCCTTTAATATGCTATCAGGTGCGCAGTGCCTGATCCTCTCAAGGCCCTGCTCACCCCCTTCCGCCAGCTGTGCCTTGTCTGGGACCTGTTTGCTTGGAGCAGCTTGCTGTGCTGCCAATGCCTTCCCTTGCCATTTTCCCTGCCTCCAGACAGTTGGAGCTCTTGTAGAATTCTGTTGATTGATAGTCAGACTAAGCTGCTGTGTGGCTGTTTACCCTCTCTATGTGGAGACCTTCTTAATCCCAGAATGGGACTCTGATGGGAGAAATATATATACTGTGAGCTACAGTGAGCAGGAAGAGAGATATTTGGGGTTTACAGACTTTACAGTTCTCCTCAGGTCACCCTACAAGTTAACTGCCTTATCCCACCATATGATGACTGGTTATTTGCATTTCAGGTCATGTGAATTTTTCTGATGAGGTCACAGCTGGGTTGCGCATCTCAGATGGAGTGGTCCTTTTCATTGATGCTGCTGAAGGGGTAAGTTAATCTAGTCTCTTAAAAGCCAATCCCCTGTTAACGCCACTACATCCCTCTGGGAGCCAGGGAACATGAAAGTCTGTGAGATTAAGCCTCAAGTTTTCTTTAAATTTAGGGAAGCAAGTGATGTTCACAGTTAGACATTGTAGTTGGAGGTCTTTTATTTTTCTAAATCGAAAGATTGATTATGCCACGAACCTCATATGCCACTAGTTATATGTCGTATGACTAGTGAGGCACCAGCAGAGGGAGCCAGAGGTACCGTATATAAAAAATTCAGACTTAGTCAAACCTTCTACAAGGAACTCTCTCTTGTCTGTTTATGATTTGTCTCTGTACCCAGGAACGTGCTGTCTCCTGTGTCCTCTCCCATGAATTGTAGAAAAGAATTTTCAAATTGTTTTCTTTCTTTTTGTTTTTTAATGAGATGAGATCTTACTCTGGGTCTGGCAAATGGCTGAGTTCATAAAGGTACTTGTTGCCAAGCCTGGTGACCTGAGTCCAGTCTCCAGAACTCACACGTGGTAGAAGCAGATAAACAGCTTCCAAAAGTCCACACCATTCCATGAGCATGACTATACGCATAAAAATAAATAAATGTGATTTTCAAAATTAAAAAGAGCTGGTGGTACACACTTTTAATCCCAGCACTACTCAGAGGCAAGTGGATCTCTGAGTTCGAGTCCAGCCTGGTCTACAGAGTTAAGTTCCAGGACAGTCTGGGCTATACAGAGAAACCCTGTCTCAAAAAACCAAATATAAAAAAAAGTTAAAAAGTGTAGCTCACTCTGTAGCCCAGGTTGGACTAGAACTCACTGTCTAGTCCAGGCTGGCCTTCAATCCTCGATCAGAGCTATGTGCCGTCACACCCAGCACACCCTTCTGATGCTCTAGGTGACCCATCTTTGGCTAGCCAGAGCTCCTTGGAGCTTGTTCTTTAATCCTTTTGGCCCACCTCATATTTGAGTTCTAGCTTACTTTGTTACGTACTTTCCCTGCCCCAGTCTTCCCACCGTCATTTCATCCGTGAGCTCTGGCTTCCTGTACTGCGGAGACTACTGTTTAGAGACAAAGATCCGGGGTGTGCACTGTGTGCCTCACCTCCAGGCCCGTTCACTGAGCACAGCCAGGCGATACACACCTGCACATTTGCCACTTTTGCGCACACAGGTATTGAGAACATCAAGTGGTCAGACTGGCTTTGTGTGCCTATAATCACTTGAGAAGTAAGGATTGCTACAAATACGAGGCTAGCTGGGCCTACAAAGCAAGACCTTGTCTCAGTAAATAACAGTAAACAATAGAATGGCTTGTTTAGCCAAGCATGGGGCCACATCCCTGTTATCCTTACTACTCTGGACGCCTAGTCAGGAAGACAGCAAAATTGAGACTAGCTTGACAACTTAGTGATACTCTCTCAGAATAGGTAGAAAAAGGGCTGGGGATGTAGCTTAGAGGTAGCATGCCTCAAACTTACAGAGGCTCTGGGTTTAATCCTTAAGATAACAACAAAAGAAAAAAATTCATCCTAATATTTCCGAGTCCATTAAGTTCTTCTTAGCCTTTTAAGTCCCTTCTCTAGTACTGGGAAGCCTGGGCCCTGGTGTCATCCTTGCATTTACTTGCTTCTCAGTCCTGTTGGCTAGGTACCTCTGAACAGTCCTATGTCTGCTTTGGGGATGATGCTTCCAGCTGACACTTGATCCCCTAGGCCCCCTTCCCTTGTACTGAGTATGTTGGGAGTGTTCTCTCTGGCTCTGCTGTAGACTCTGCTCTGCTCTTAGACTGCCTCTAGAGCCTTGTGTTTCTCAGGTGATGCTGAACACAGAGCGGCTGATCAAGCACGCAGTGCAGGAGAGGTTAGCAGTCACCGTGTGCATCAACAAAATCGACCGGCTGATCTTGGAGCTGAAGCTGCCCCCGACAGATGCCTACTACAAGCTGCGGCACATTGTCGATGAGGTCAATGGATTAATAAGGTATAAGACCCCTGGGAGTGGATTTCCTGTCCTTAGGAGAGTCTGGCTCTTATAAATCTTAATTTTGCCCTTGAAGACTTCTGGGAGTAACTTTTTGGCATGTGTGGATGAGCTCGTCAGACAGTTCTGACAGTGCATGTCAGTTCTCTACAGGGTTGCCTCCAAGCCTAACCTCATCAGCTCGGTGTCTTAATCAGTAATGCAGTTTAACACATTTGGTTTTGTACTCAATAGAATTTAAACAGGTCTCACCTTTACTACATACAGCCATGTAAAGTTGGGCAGGTTATATCAAGCTCATTTGTCTGTTTGTTGTTTTACTTTATGTGTCTGTTTTGCCTGCATATGTGTGTGTGTGCACCATGCACATGCCTGATGCCTGCCAAAACTCAGAAATTAAAGTGCAGAATAACTGGTCTTTATGGGTGTGTGCACCCACATACACAAAAAAACACACAAAAAATTAAATTTAGTTTAAAAAAAAACAAAAGATGGACATAATGGTCCACACCTGTAATTCTGGCACTCAGGAGGCTGAGGCAGACTTGAGCTTGAGGTTAACCTGGGCTACACAGTGAGACACTGTCTCAGAAAACGAGAAGGCGTCAGGATGGTTGAGCAGATGAAGGATTGGCCGCAGTCTAACGACCGACATTGTTTCCTCAGAACCCAGGTGAAGCTGGAGGGAGGGAGCAGACTCCACCAAGTTGTTCCCTGACCTCCACACTTACATTGCATTGTGCGCACACGCTACAGACACTACACCCACACAATCAATGAATTGAGTGAGTCAGTACATTTTTTAACAAACTAAATGAAGAAGAATTGCCTATTGGGATGTTTAAAGAAGCTAAGTAGCTCGTTCACTTGACTTATGGCACCTGACTGCTGGGTGACGGGGTTGCAGTTGTCTTAGGTTGACACGGGCAGTGTAATGAATGTGTTCTGCATGTATCTGGAAGCCTGAGGCCCACACTGACAAGTATGGGAGACGGTGTGGAGTAACACATCTAAGTGGCTTTGAAACCGTGTTAGCACAGGCTTGCTGTGGAATAAGACTAGACGAAGTCTGGAGAGCCCTGACACAAGCATCCTCCTCCTTGAGCCGCCTGCCTCAGCCTCCCAAATGCTGGGATTGTAGGCCTACACCTCCACTTCTGGCTTTTGGAATGGCTTCTAAGTTGTTTGAGAAGTTTGTAGGGCTGGGTATAGCTCCATCATAGAGCACTTGCTTATTGTGTGCAGGGCCTGGTTCTCCCTCTACAAAATAGTGAATTAGAGCTTCAGCAGGATGCTCGATGATAGTAGTGATGCACACCTTCAGTCTCGGCACTCGGGCAGGTGCAGCTCTGGGTTTGAGGCTAGCCTAGTCTACAGAGTGATTTCTAGGATAGCCAGGACTACACAGAAGAAACCTTGTCTCAAAAAGCTAAAGAAAAAAAAGGTGGGGGGTTGAGCATGAAGCTGTGAACTGAGGCAAACAGAATAAAGAGAGTGGCAGTG
Source organism: Meriones unguiculatus (assembly GCF_030254825.1). Taxonomy (NCBI): domain Eukaryota; kingdom Metazoa; phylum Chordata; class Mammalia; order Rodentia; family Muridae; genus Meriones; species Meriones unguiculatus. The sequence continues at coordinate 18,716,257 of NC_083355.1, forward strand.
GGGAGGGGCAGCATGGCTCTGTTCCTTCTTCAGTGTTGCTTCTCTGTCCTGTGCCCACCCTCACATCCTCACCCCTACACAGGGCCTCCTGCAGCCCAGGCTATCTGGGCATTCTATAGTCAAGGATGACCTTGAACTGATCTTCTTGCCCTCCCTTCCTGAGTGCCGGGATAATAGGCTCAGCTGTGACATCCAGTTCAGCAGTTCTGGGCCAGCATTGCCCATCTCTTTATATGCCCATCTGAATTGGAATTGAGATGTCTCCCAAATGTATCCCTCTCTGATCACAGCAGATTCATTCGTATTTCAAGGTCTTTCTCTCTGTCCTCCAGGTTTCCCTCATCTGTACTGTGTGGTTAGCATTTTTCAAAACTGTGCAAACTGTCGCGGCTCTGGGGAATCAGCTCGTTATTAGGGGGAGGGAACAGTTTCATCCTGTCGCCTTCTTGACAGGCTTTTGATAAATCTAAGAGGCCTGTGCCCGCGCCTCCTAAGGCTGGAGAATGAAGACTGGCAGGGAGTTGCTGCCCTTCCTCTTGGCAACATGTCAGTGTTGCAGCGCGGCCTGGCCTCAGAGCTGCTGTGCAGGCTGGCACTGGCTCACAACAGTCTCTGTTTCAGCATGTACTCCACCGACGAGAACCTGATCCTTTCCCCGCTCCTGGGCAACGTCTGCTTCTCCAGTTCCCAGTACAGCATCTGCTTCACACTGGGCTCCTTCGCCAAGATCTACGCTGACACCTTCGGTAAGCCCTGCCTGGTGCCGCCTCGCCTGCTTCCCCAGTCGCGTGTCTCCTGTCCTGCTGAATGGCTCAGAAATTGACTTCCTGTCACAGTCCCCTGCTTGGGAGAGTTACTTCATCACCTGTTATTGTCACATTTGGCGCTCCATTTGGCCTCAGTTTCTTTATTCAGGCTAAGCTATTTCTAGACAGTTTTTGGGTTTTTTTAAAGATTAAAAGAAAACCTTATTTTTGGTGCCTATGTGCACTGCATGCTCCTGTGTGTGTGTGTGTGTGTGTGTGTGTGTGAGTGTGTGTGAAAGCACACACATGCATTCCCATGTGATTATGTGCCAGCCATGCATATATGGGTGCCCTCAGAAGCTAGATTACAACATCGGATCCCTTGGAATTGGAGTACGGGTGGATGTGGAGCCATTTTATGTGGGTGCTGGCAACTCAACCCAGGTCCTCTATAAGAGCAGTGATCTCCTTGCAACTCAGCCATCTTTCTACCCTTTAAATAACAACAAAAAATTTTCTACCATCTTTCTACCCTCTAAATAACAACAAAAAATTTTGAGTGATTAGGGTGAAGCCAGGTATGATGGTGCAAGCCTTTAATTTTAACACTTAGGAGAGGTAGGCAGATCTCTGAGTTTGAGGGCTACTAAGGATGCCCTGTCTGAAAAAGAGAGCTCATTTTAGAAATAAACGTTCTTCCTAGAGTGAGACCATTTGTAGAGAAGGAGTTACCCATGCACACAAAGAATTTTCAGTTCTTTTCCAAGATGGATGGACTTCCACAGTTTCTTACTGTCTTTCCAACCGTCTCTAGGCGCTTATAACTGTGATAGGCCTCATTGAGAACTCATATTGGCTTGGCAGTCAGCCCTTACAAGTCTCCTTGGCAGGCACTGGTGAATGAGTTTATGGATTCCTAGAGCCTTGACACCATATCCCTGGGACCAGTTTCTCTACCCAGCGGGCTCTCTGCCTTCCATCTCTGCCTCACTGATTACCTCTCATTCCTGTAGGAGCTGTGCACTGAGAGTCTCTCACACTGTGTGTCAGTGTGAGATTTCTGTAGCGGGAAGTTGTTTTCCTGATTTCAGAGTAAGGAGACAGGCCCTAGGAGAGGTCTCAAAACCCAAATACAGTAGAATGCACCACAGCCCTTCTCACTGCCTAGCGCAAGGTGCTGCTTTTCCTCTTGCTGCTTTTTTATCTTGTACTGTTTGGATTGGTTTGTTTGCTTGTTTTCTTGTTTTTGCAGTACCAACAATTAAATTCAAAAGCCAGGCAAGCATTCTACTATATCCAGAAGTTGGTTTAGATAGACAGATGGATAAATTGAGTGAGTGAGTGAGTGAGTGAATGAGTGATGATAGGTAGACAGACAAACTCATTGTAAATAAGTGGAAAATAAAGTCAGGTAACTCAGATTTGCCGTAACCACTGTTACAGTCTATTGTGGTTCTTGCTTTGGTATTTACTATTGTGCATGAAAGAGGTGTTATATATAGAGGTGGGCAGATGGCTAAGCAGTTAAGAGTGCTAACTGGGACCTGGTCCGATTCCTCACACCCACATGACAACTTTAACTCCAATTCTAGGGGGTGTGGAGTTACCCTCTTCTGGCCTCCATGGGCACTGCATAGGCAGATAACACACATAAAAAAAAAATTTTTTTTAAAAGATACTATGTATAGGCATCTTCTGTATTTTCACTCATCATTGGAACAGTGACTACATTCTTGCCATTAAACCTTTGTTGTTAGTTGTTTTGCAGTTGTAAAGTATGGGTAGATGGGACTGAGAGCGAGCCCACGGGTGGCCTGTGCTGAACATGCAGGAGGCTCTGCATATTTACTTATCCCCAGCACCTAAATAAATAAATGGATGGCTGGCTGAATGTGTAGATGGACAGTGAATAAAAATGAAATGAGCCTGGGCTACAAGCAAGTCCAGGGCAGCTAAGGCTACACAGAGAGACCCTGTCTTAAAAAAAAAATTTTTTTTTAATTTAAATTTTAAAAAATTGGGGCCTGATCAAAGAGGGTTTGGGATTCCAGGTACTTGCTCTCGTTGGCATTTTGGAGCTGTTGATGATTGTGGTGGTGTTTCCAGATCTGATAAAAGGGAAGACTGGGCTCAGAGGTTAAGAGCACTGTCTGCTCTTCCAAAGGTCCTGTGTTCAATTCCCAGCAACCACATGGTAGCTCACAACCATATATGAAATCTAGTGCCCTTTTCTGAGGTGCAGGTGTACATGCAGGTAGAACACTGTATACATAATAAATAAATAAATCTTAAAAAAAAAAGGGAAGACTGCCTGTCTGGATATTTTATCAGTATTCAGAGGCAGGATTGTGAATGTGGATATTGCTCTCTGATATTGGAAAGGAGAAGGATGGGAGAGGGTGTTTGCTCATTATTTATTAAGCCTTGAAATGGTAGGCCCTTGAGTGCAGGTGTTGAGGATTTGTTTCTTTTGGGAAACAGGGTCTTAGCATGCTTCCTAGGCTGACCTTGAATTTGGAATCTTGCATCAGTCTCTTGGTGAAGATTACAAACATGCATCATAACACATAGTTTTCATGCAACTATTTAAGAAGCAATTGAATGTGAGAGGGTAGTTTAGTAAGCACAAGGCCCTGGATTGAGTCTTCTGCGCTCCAAGTTTGGCTCACTGGTGATTGTGTAATCTTGTAAGAGCATCTGTAAAGGGCGTGGCCAGGTGGAACAATCCACGAGTGAGGGAAGTTTTGATGATTGGTAAAGCAGAAAAGAACGGTAGGGGTGGGGCTCAATTGGCAGAGTTGCAGGAGGCCTGGGTGGATCCTCAGTGAAACTGGACATGGTGGTCCGTGCATATAATCTCAGCACTTGTGGCAGGAGGGTCTGAAGTTCAGGGTCATCCTTGGCTTCATAGTGAGTTCAAGCCAGCCTGGTGGGAGGGCGCTCTCTCTCTCTCTCTCTCTCTCTCTCTCTCTCTCTCTGTCTTTTAAACAGCTAAAATTAAAAATGGCAGTATCTGAAGAGTGGGGAGGGGAACTTTATAATTGGCAGAAAGGAAGAAAAGGGTTTGGAACATGTTTGAAATGCATCAGTAGCTGTAATGATAGAGAAGTCTGGAGAGGAACTGTGACTTTTGGGGAAGGGGGGGTACCGTTTCTTATGCTGTCTGAGGTAAATGGGGACAGCCTGACATCTGGGTGGAGTTATCTAGGAGGTGACTGGCATTCTCGGATCTGTAACTGAATGTTTCAGGAGATCTGTGCTCGAAGGTTTAGAGGCGAGCGCTCTGTCACTACGATATATTCCCATCCAGACTCGAGGGGCATGAATTTTAGAAGCCATGGTTGCTTGCTCCAGTCTGATGAAATTTCACACTGCAGTTAAACTGAAATTACCAATTGCTAAAAGATGAGTCAGGGAGCTGCGGAGTCCCGTGCCAGGAGGGTATGCTGAAGAGGAGAAGACAGGTGAATCTCAGTTTTTAGGACAGCCTGCTCTACATATGCGCCCAGGCCGGAGAGGGCTACACAGTGAGACTCTTAAGTTTTTTAAAGGACGGCTTCAATGTTCACTCTCCAGGCCTAGGTGTCTCTTGGGGGTTAGGGCTCCACTCAGTGGCCCCTCATGATGACATTGCAGCTAGAAAATGGTCCACATGGGTTACAGAAAGGATGGGTGTCACTGCGGATGGTATAGATGAGCAGTTGGCCTGTTCCGTGAGAGCTCCTGTTCATAGCTTGGGCCTAGGCCTCGGCCCCAGGACCCTCGTACTTGAGGAGATGCCTGGGTTTCCTTTTGCCTCAGTCTCAGCCTTGTCTGCTTTGGTCCAGTCCTGTCCTCCTCTGTGCCTCAGTGTTTGACTGCCTGATTAGAAGGAAATGTCTAGACCTTGGAAAGGAAGGTGGTAGAATTTTCAGCTTTAAATCACAGCACCTAAAACAGCATTTTGAACTACACTATCCCAGGCAATTATAATCGTGTGGCTTCTTCTATAGGTGACATTAATTACCAGGAATTTGCTAAAAGACTCTGGGGTGACATCTACTTCAATCCTAAGACGTAAGTAGCATGTGGGGTGTTAACTCTTATGGACTGCGATCTGTTTTCCCAGTAATGATACATGAATTTCTGAAGCTAAAGCCTACTTTTGTCTTATGCATGAGTCGCCATGTCTCTGCAACCCTGAATGCTTGGCATTGTGAGCTGTAGTGGAGGGAGAGGCTGTTTTCCCCAGGTCTTCAAGGCCAGGCCAGGACAGGCATACAGGCCAGCCTTACCTATGAGTCCTCTCAGGAATCCATGTGGAAACTGATCCCTCCCTCTGCGTGGCTTCGCCTGAGACTCAGAATGTAGGCAATGTGTCCTGGTGATAAGCCAGCTTCTCCCTCCTTGGTCACTCACAGCACTTCTTTTTCTCCTTAGGAGAAAGTTCACAAAAAAGGCTCCAACCAGCAGTTCCCAGAGGAGCTTTGTGGAGTTTATCTTGGAGCCCCTTTATAAGATCCTTGCTCAGGTGAGTGTTGGGCCACCTGCTTCAGGTCTGCTCTAAACTTGCTGTGCCATCACTTGTTTATTTTGATTTTGTGTTTGTGTGTGGTGGGGGCATGTTTGTGTGAGGTACATGTTCATATGCAACCTCATGCTTAGGCACGCACATGTGTGAGTAGGCCAGAGTTTGGTGTCGGATGTCTTCCTGTAGCACCCTGGGTGCCGGGTGAGACATCGTGCAGGTGTGCCCAGCTCTTATGTGGGTGTGGAGCCCAGTCAGGTCTTCAAGCCTTCACAGCATGCATCTCACCCTCGACTGGCATCTCCCAGCCCCATCTTCACTTGTTTACTAAAAACCTTTTGAGCCAGGTGGCACACCCCTTTCTTTAATCCCAGCACCGGTGAGGCAGAGGCAGGCAGATCTGAGTTCAAGGTAGCCTAGTCTACATAGGGAGTTCCAGGACAGCCAGGGTCACAAAGAGAAACCCTGTTTCAAAAATTTCAAAAACTTTTGGAGGGAAGGAGAGACAGTGATTAAGTCCACTTGTTGATCTTGTAGAGAACTTGAGTTCGCTTCCCAGCACCCATGGTGGGCAACTCCTAAGCACCTGTAATTCCAGTTCTACGGCATATGGTGCCCTCTTCTGGCTTCCGTGGGCATCTGCATGCATATGGTACACATATACACAACACTTAATTTGTTTGCAGGTACATCTAAACTTTTAAATAATTTTTAAAAGTTTGGCTGCTAAGTGTGTGGTGCAGTGTGTTAGAGGGCTTGCCTTGAGTCCAGTTCTTAGTGCTGGGTAAAGCAGGCCTGGGACATAGGCCTGTAAGCCCAGTTCTTAGGAAGTAGAGAACTTATGATCGTGCATTCATGGATATCCTTAACTACATCGTGAGTTAGAAGCTAGCCTTGACACTTGAGACCCTGCCTCAAAAAAACAAGGGAGCTGGAGGGTTGGTTCTGCAGTTAGGAATACTTACTTAATGAATGAAAGATTGAATGAATGAATGCTTACTGTTCTTCTAGAGGCCCTGAGTTCAGCTAAGCACCCACATCAGTAGGTTCGCAACTGCTCATCATTTTAGTTCCGATACTCTTCTTCTGGTCACTATAGGCACCTGCATGCATGTGGTACACATAAGTTCACACACATGCACATAAATAAAAAATAACTTAAAAATCACATTTTAGGGGGCTAGAGAGATGGCTCAGAGGGTAAGAGCAGTGGCTGCTCTTCCAGAGGTCCTGAGTTCAATTCCCAGCAACCACATGGTGGCTCACACCATCTATAATGAGATTGGATGCCGTTTTCTGGCAAGCAGGTGTACATGCAGATAAAACACTGTATACATAATAAATAAATAAATCTTTAAAAAAATCACATTTTAGACAGAGAACACTGTAATACTCTTGTAATGTTTATCACTTAGGAAAAATGGTGGCAGAAAGATTAAGAGTTCAAGGCTGGGCTAGGCTGCATAAAACTGTCTCAAAAAAAACTATTAATGAAGTTTTTGTTGTTTGTTTTGTTTTGTTGTTGTTTTGAGACAGGGTCATGGCTGGCTTGTACTCCCAGGGATCCACCTGTCTCTGCTTTCTGCTAGGATTAAAGATGTGTGCCATTGCACCCAGTTAAGAAAGATGTTTATTATAGCATTATCTATAACCGCATGGAAAGAAAAAGAAATCTAGAAATGAGTTCAATGTTTATATCATTGAAAGCCTGATTCAGTTAATCATGATGTATCTCATAAAGTGAAGTAGTTTGCAGTCACTAAATGAATACCTGCCCTGGGCATTCGGTGCACACCTGCGGTCAGTCCTAAACTGCCGGGGAGGCTACAGCCGCAAGATCGCTTTAGTCTGAGTTTGAGACCAACTTATACAACAGTGAGAAGACCCCATCTCAGACAAGGTCAATTGGTGGCTTTGTGTGTCTGTTTGTAAGGATGGTCGTAAAAGCTTTATAATGATCATTTTATTCCTTTGCATGCGTGATGTTTGTGAGGTTGAAAGGAGAGTAAGGATGTAGTCACCTGATCATGAAGCCTGTAATCTCAGGGGCCAAGGTGCTAGAGCAAGAGGATCAGAAGGTAAAGGCTAGCCTGGGCAACTTAGTTATTCAACCCTGTCTCAAAACAAAAAGTAAGAACAGGAATGGAAAATAAGTTAAATGTTTTTATCATTGAAAACCTGATTGAGTGAATCATGTTGTAACTCTGAAGTATTTGCCTCAGGTGTGAGAAACCTTAGGGGTCAGTCCTCAGTACCACACCAGAAAGAGGGTTACAGGGAGAGAGAAACGAAAGAGGGGAAAATCAGTAAGGATTTTGATTAAGCTTTTGAGATGCTCCAAAAAGTGGAATGTAACACTGTTTATATGAATTTGTGCCAAAGTGCAGAGCTGGAAAGGTGAAAATATCATACAGGAATCTCACCAAGACAGTGAGAAAATATGCAGGTGTTTAGCTAGTGCTGTCCAGTGGGCACACTCTTAGATTTGGTCACGCGCACACAATGTGTGTGGCCGTTGCATGCCACAAAGGAGGAGAACATAGCCATAGAACAAAATAATGACTAGAACTTATCAGTGCCAGCAAACACTTAGTTTCTCCTGTCAGGCTGGAATGGATTAATAAAAGAAATTTATAGAATCTGCCTCGGTAGAGAGACCTTGAGTCTGCAGAGGATGATTTAGCTTGGCCCTGTCCTGACATGTGGCCTTTTTTGGTTCCTTCCAGTACAATGAGTCTCTAAATCTGGGCAGTCTTTTAAGTAGGAGGAGTCAGACGCCAGGGGGCAGCACTGGCAGTGTAGAGTCATAACCAGGTCAGCTTCACTCCTGTTTGGCTTGAAGGCTAGGCTGCATAGACTCAGTCCTCCAAACCAGGCTGTTCTTGCCCGAGCCTTCCCATAGAAGACTGCTTGTAAAACTTTTCTTTGGTTTCCCCCCCCACCCCCCACTCCATGTGAAATAACTCACTTGGGCTGTCACTACAGAGCTGACCCAGGGCCTTCTATGCTCACAGGTGGTGGGAGATGTGGACACCAGCTTGCCAAGGACCCTGGATGAACTTGGCATCCACCTGACCAAGGAAGAGCTAAAGTTGAACATCCGCCCCCTGCTCAGACTGGTCTGCAAGAAGTTCTTTGGCGAGTTCACAGGTAATATGCAGCTCGAGGCCCTGACATTGTCTCCTCAGCTGGGTGCCACAGTTCACACCTGCGTTCTTGCAACTGGGCAGGTAGATCAGGACTTCACAGGACACTCTGGGCCACAGGATGCCTGTCTCAAGAAACAACAAACACAGCCTTGTGTGTCCTTCCACAGTTTGTCTTGGAAGCTTCCTTCCCTGCAGGGGCAACAGCATTGTGATGTATTTAAACCAACTACAGAGGTTTTTTCCAACTGTTTTCTTTAGTTGTTTCTTGGTATTTGGAAAGGGAATTCAATGTCCCCCATCATGAGGGTCCTACAGGTGAGGCAGGTGGTGTCAGGCCTCCAGCTCTGGTGTATTCACTGGGGTTTGGCAGAAGGTGGCTGCAGAGGGGAGGACTCAGGAGATGTTTGGTTTTTTCCATCATTGGGACACAGTACCTAACAGAAACATCATATTTCAGTTCGTCCTTTGAGAGGGTACAGTTTATTGTGGCGGGGAAGACATGGTGGTATTCATAATGAGAAGAGTGGGCAGCTGGGGCTTCTTACAGTTCCAAAAACCAGGAATCCGCCTGGACTAGAAATGGAGCCAGGCTGTACCTCTCAAAACCTGTCTCCCAGCCACCTACTTCCTCCATCTAGGACTCCCTCCTAAATGTTCTGCAGCCTCCCCAGACAGTACCACCAGCTGGAGACCTGGTGTTCCATGAGCCTGTGTTTCAGACTCAGTCTCTGGCAAGGGCTGAGATTCATTCCCCTTTCTCTTTCTGCTGAGCCCCTTTCCTGTCTCAGGTATGTGGAAGCCAATGCTAGAGTAGGAGGAACACTGGACTAGCTGAGAAGAGACCTGAACTTTTGCTTGTTTGTTTGTAGACAGGGTCTCACGATTCAGACTTGACTGGCCTTCAACTCACTGTATAAACCAGGCTGTCCTGGAACTCACAGATCTGTCTGCCTCTGCTTCCTGAGTCCTGGAATCAAAGGCATGTACCACCCACCTGGAAAGACCTGAGTTTTGCTCCTGGCCTGCAGTTTTCAGAGTGACTAGCCAGCCTCCTGTTGCTTCTGTGACTGATTCTCATCTGTAACTAAGAACAAGTACCCAGAAGTGGTGGCTCGTACCTGTAATGCCAACACTTGATAGACTGATGCAGGATTGTTCTGAGTTTGAGACCAGCATGGCTTGCATAATTTTTCCAGGCAGCGTGAGTTACAGAGCAAGGAGCTGTCTTAAAGGCCAGGCATGGTGGCACACACCTTTAGTTCAGCACTCAAGAGGCACTGGCAAACAGATCTCTGTGAGTTCAAGGCCAGCCTGCTCTACAGAGCGAGTTCCAGTCCAGCCAGGATTACATAGTAAGGACCTATCTCAAAAAGTGAGTAGTGGAGGGACAAGGAAAGGGTCCTTTGAACAATCAATGATTCTAAGTCTGGTGGAAATTAGGTATCTGAACCTTTAAAGCTCAGAATAGCTCTGGACTGGCCATCAGCCTGAGGATCCTGGACACCAGTCGCAGCAGGTACTAGGACTGAGGCTTATTTGAATACTTGTGGGTTTGATCGTGAGAACTGAAGAAGAAAAAAGAGATTTTACCAATCCCCCTGTCCTAATGAACAGGGTTTCTTTCATGGCTTATTAATCTGTTAGGGAAACAGTAACTTATTGACTAGAAACATGCAGTGTTTCTCAAAGGACAGGCTAGTCAGTTGAGGATTGTCCTAAGTAAATCGAAGGAATACAGGTGGGAAACTTACCTGACTCAGGGTCAGAAGTCAGTGGATACTTATGTTCAGTAAAAGTATGGATCTCTGTGGTCAGGGATTGTTTTAAAGTCTTTAATTTTATTTATTTTTTTCCAGAGCTGAGGACCAAACCCAGGGCCTTGTGCTTGCTGGGCAAGTGCTCTACCACTGAGCTAAATCCCCAACCCCTTTTTAAAAAAAAATTTTTTTTTTGTCAGCTGAATCTCAAGTTGTGTCTCACTGAAGCTTGCTTCTTAAATGCACTGACATTGGTGTGTCCCCAAAAGCGTGTGTTTTCTCCTCGTAGGAAATTGATTTCCCTGAGTGTTAGCTTCCAGGCTGAGTCCGTGCTTCCTGCCCACTTGCCCCGTAAGAATGTGGAGCAGTGATCCAGTAATGGCTTCCTCTTCTCCCCCTAGGCTTTGTGGACATGTGTGTGCAGCACATTCCATCTCCAAAGGTGGGCGCCAAACCAAAGATCGAGCACACCTACACTGGCGGCGTGGACTCCGACCTCGGCGAGGCCATGAGTGACTGTGACCCAGATGTAAGGGAGCGTGCCCCCAGTGCTGCTTCTGCTTCTGCATGGACGCATGATTTCTGGTTGGCAGCACGCTGCCTTCTTTGCTGTCATTGCTTGCCCCGCCCCCCTAAAAGCAGAGTCAGTCCTGCATTCAGAGCTTGATCATTGCCAGAAGTAGGGGGTTAACTTTAGGTGCCTTCCTCATGCTCCCTTAGTCTGTGCTATGAGGATGATGATGTGTGAGTGGCTATTATGACAGTTAAACAAGGTTAAAGGAGTTGCAGATAACCTGCAAGATAATAGAGAAACAAATGGCAGCTTGTCTTGGTCAGCCCTGGGATTTAGAAGCATCAGCTGGGGCTCAAGGTCTAGTTCACTGGTAGAATATGTACTTAGTATGTTGAGGCCCTGGATGCAATTCCCAGGCACCAAAACAAAAATACAAAAACATCTCAGCTGTTGCTTAGGCGCTCTAGCTTTTCTTCATAAACACGTGGTTGAGCATTGAGTTCTGTCTTCATAGGGAATGTAGAGCAAGGAGTCTTGTCAATGCCAGAAGTTTTGTTTGCTTGATTGTGTGTTTGTGTTACATATGTTTATTTGTGTGTGTGTGTCAGTGTCTATACATGTTTGATGGCGTGCACATGGAAGCCAAAGACTAGCTTGTTGAAGTTGGTTCCTCCCTTCTGTTGTATGAGTCCCAGGGATCAAACTCAGATTGTCAGGCTTCGCAGCAAGCCTCTTTATCTGCTGAGTCCTGGACCCTTTTTTGTGTTTTATGGCATAGCTTTTCACTCTATCTCGGGCTGGCATTACACTCTTAGGAGTCCTCCTGCCTCAGACTCCCTTATGCCAGCCTGTACCACCATGTCTGCCTTGGTTGTCTCGTTTTTATTTTTGTTGTTTCTGAATCTCCTTTTAAAAGTCCCTTCATAGAGGGAGGGGAATGCAGTTTGAAATTTTTCCAAGTGTCCACATCTTCATTAGTCTGGCCTCTCTCCTCAGCTCGTGTCATTGCTGTCAGGGGAGGTGCTATTACCTTCATGATGTATGTGGTTAGAGCTGTTCTCTGTCCTGCCTGCCAGGGTCCCCTGATGTGTCACACGACTAAGATGTACAGCACAGATGACGGAGTTCAGTTCCATGCCTTTGGCCGGGTGCTGAGTGGCACCATCCATGCTGGGCAGCCTGTGAAGGTGCTGGGGGAGAACTACACCCTGGAGGACGAGGAAGACTCCCAGATCTGCACCGTGGGCCGCCTCTGGATCTCTGTGGCCAGGTACTGTGCTGCTGCCCAGAGCCGAATCATATATAGGCTTCTACACTGGGACCGCCCAGCATGTTAGGAGGCATCCTAGGCAACACAGCTACCTGGTTGGTACATTGAGGAATTAGATGACCCCTCCTGGCAGATCTGTTGACATCCAGTTCCTAAGGTTGCCCAGGCTTAAGGGTGACTATTCAAATGTTGCTTTTGAGTTTTGGATGCCTGGAGTGAAGCCTTTTTGGGAGGATTTCCATTTTTTCTTCTTCTTTTTAATATGTATGAGTATTTTGCTTGCATGTATGTCTCTGCACCACATGTGTGCTTTGTGCCCAAGGAGTCCATAAGAGGGCTTTGGATCCCTAGAACAGGAGTTATAGACAGTTGTGAGCCTCCGTGTCAGTGTGGGGAATCAAACTCAGGTCTTCTCTGAGAATAGCCAGTGTTGTTGTGGTTTTGGTTTTTCAAGACAGGGTTTTTCTGTGTAGCCTTGGATGTCCTGGACTCACTTGTAGACCAGACTGGCCTTGAACTCAGAGATCTGCCTGCCTCAGCCTCCCTAGTGCTGTGATTACATGCATGTAACTGCTGGATCATCTCTCTTACCCACTTTCCATCTCGCCTGTGTTTCTTAACTTGCTTCTTCAGGTTTCTTTCCAAAAGCTTTTGTTTTCAAACCTCTGCTGCCTGTTCCTTTGTGCTGAGCCCCTGGCGCATCCCTGTCTGAGGAATCAATTTTGGTCTCCTAGGCTGTTTGTCATCCCAGGTGATAAGCAGAGTCAGAGCGGTCCTGACAGGAATGTGACCACTGTGCTTCAGTGATGTCCCTTTCCTCCTCCAGATCCACCCTTTTCTCTAGAACGCAGGAGGAAATCAAAGCTCAGAAATTCAAGGATCTGTGTTTTAATATCCCCTTGCATTACCGTTTTTTGTTTTATGATACAGGGTCTCTCTACATAGCCCTGGCTGTCCTGGAACTCACTTTGTACACTAAGCTGGCCTCTAACGCACAGAGGCCCACCAGGCAGTGACTTTTACCTGGAGTCTCCACTTAGAATCAAGCTTTCCTGTCCTGTCTTCCTACACTACACACTTCCATAGCACTTGCCCTGTGTGTGCCTATGTGAGTGTTCATCACATCTCCCTGCGAGAATGGCTCTGTAACTTATTTCTGCTCCTAGCTCTGTGCCCTGCATGCAGCAGGCGCTCAGTACATTTCATGGAATGAATGCTCTAAGTTCTGTGCTTGTTCATTGGCTGTTAATCCAGGTACCACATCGAGGTGAATCGTGTTCCTGCTGGCAACTGGGTTCTGATTGAAGGAGTTGATCAACCAATTGTAAAGACAGCAACTATAACTGAACCCCGAGGCAATGAGGAGGTAGTGTTTCTGAAGGGGAGCACACACTGAGCTAGAGGGGCACAAGCTACCATGTGAACAAATAAGCTTTGAAACTCAAAAGGCCTAATCCAGAGCCACTGCTGCTGGGTGGCTTGACCCTAGCTTGCACCATCACTCTGCTGCTGCATTTCCCCCAAGATGCTGGGGATTAGGAATCATGCCTCTTATTCTTTCCCAGTGCTCTGCCAAAGTGCCTGGAGCAAATGGCCCTTTAAATTGGGCTCTGGCTGTACCATGGTTCTTGGTTGGGGAATCAAGACTTCAGCTTCTCCCTTAGGCCTGTGCCTTCTTGCCTACCCCTGAGGCTCTTCTTCACTCCTCTGTCCTTTGGATCTCAGGCTCAGATTTTCCGGCCCTTGAAATTCAATACCACATCTGTTATCAAGATTGCTGTAGAGCCAGTCAACCCCTCAGAGCTGCCCAAAATGCTTGACGGCCTGCGCAAGGTCAATAAGAGCTACCCATCTCTCACCACTAAGGTATGTTCCAGGCCTGAGGTTGCTCCAAGCCCTACACGCCTCAGCTGACCGCTCTGTGCTGTCACTCTGTGGCATTCAGCAGGTGTCCTCACTTGCCACTTCCCATAGCCCCGTTCATGGACGGACCCTACTGGTTATTGTTTGAGGATGAGACAAAACGGAATGTGTGCCTGCGCGTCCCCAAATGACTTGAAATAGACTATCTACCTTAATAGGCACACAGTGTGAATTGGTTTGCTAGAAAAGTGAGAAACCAAGCCTGGTGGTTCACACCTGTAATCCCAGCATTTGGGAGGTTGAGTCAGGAGGAGACAAAGCTCAGGGTCAATCTCAGCTACAAAGGAAGTTGGGCCTATTTTGGGCTACAAACAGGGCTGGAGAGATGGCTCAGCAGTTAGGAGCGTTGGCTATTCTTCCAGAGGAGCCAGGTTCAATTCCCAGCACCCAGGTGGCTGGTCATACCATCTGTAACTCCAGTTTTAGGGAATCTAAAGCTCTTTTCAGGCTCCACAGGCGCCAGGCATACAGACAAATTCGGGCAAAACACCCATACACATAAAATAATAGAAAACTAACAAACAAAAGTGACTGATGATTGCACACTCTTGAGCCTGCCGCCAGACTATTTAGTGTATTTCTGTGCAGTATTGATTGGCCTCAAGCTCGGGGTGAATTTCCTGCCTCTGCTATTGGAATGCTGGTATTACAGGTATACCACCAACTCACCTTTTCTCAGGGAATGTGGGGTGGGTTGTAGAGCATGCTGAGGATTGAGACTCAAGGTCTCGATCATGTAGAGAGAATGCTTGACCACTGAACCAGCCCTAGCTCTCCCACCCCCCACTGAGCCGGCCTTCCATCCATTGAGCCAGTCCTAGCCCTCCCTCTATTGTACAGTTGAAACAGTCACTGCTTCTGATAATGGCCTATAGAACCTTCATCTCTGGTACCTTGTTTTGGTGGGGTTGTGTGTGTGTGTGTGTGTGTGTGTGTGTTGGTGTTTTTTTTTTTACATCTGCTGTGAACAAGACAATCGAGTGCGGGCGATGTGACTGCTGGGGCTTCTGTGTTTCAGGTGGAGGAGTCTGGTGAGCATGTGATCCTGGGCACTGGGGAGCTCTACCTGGACTGCGTCATGCACGATCTGCGGAAGATGTACTCAGAGATCGACATCAAGGTGCCCCTCCCCTAGCCTGGCTTCCAGCTGCAGAGGGATGTCCTCAGCATCCCTGGATGCCCACTAGACACTCTCTGTGGAAAGCACTTTCTGCTGTTCTTCATCAGAGAAGATTCTAGAGAACCTCGAGTAGGGTTTGCCCTACTCGCTGAGTCATTTTCAGTGTCATACACTTAAAGTCAAGGCTCCAAGCCAGAGTCATTCCTGTCCCATCATTAGGAAAAGAACTACCCAGTGTCTGCTGATTGGCCTCCGGGTGGGTGCTGTCACAGAGAGTGGGAGCTTGCTTCAGGCTTATCACCAAGTCTAGACCAAGCACCTTGAACCGTGCATGGGGTGGTGCTGTCTCCCAGTCAAGACTTTTTCTCCACACTATGTTTCTGGGCAGGGGCCCTCCTAGACTCTTGTACTCTGGGGCTGGGGCTTGAGGACAGAGCAGAGGCTCACAGTGGGTCTGCAGCACTACTTCCATCCTACCCCCAGGGAGTGGCAGGTGCTGGAAGCTTTCTTGAAGACCATAATTAAAGCCCTAGTTTGAGCCCCTACTTACTCCTGACTCAGGAGGTGAATTTGCCTACTCCCAGGCTGTCTGGTGGTAGTGCAGATAGTTTTTAGCCTGCTACTTTTGCAGAGCTACTTAGGAGGCTTGTGTAGAGGGAGAACAAAAACACTTCAGAATTTCCTAGGTAGAACTTTGCCTGTCAACAAAACTGACTTTTACCTCAGTGTTTTTCTTTCCATTGCATAGGTGGCCGACCCAGTTGTGACGTTTTGTGAGACAGTGGTAGAAACATCCTCCCTCAAATGCTTTGCTGAAACACCCAATAAGAAGTAAGCAGGAGGTGGGGCAAGGGAGAGCAACAGCACAGATATGAACAGATACAGTGATGTATGTTTGAGGAAATGCCACAAAAAAAAACAAAACTTTTTTTTTTCCCCCTAACAGAGTTTCATTCTGTAGCTCAGGCTGGCCTGGATCTCTTTTTTTTTTTTTTTTTTTTTTTTTAAAGGTGGGCGGGGGATTGTGTGGAAAGGAAGACATCCACTATCTTGCACACACATGCACATGAAAATGCTCACATGACGCTCACTCAAATAAAGAAACTAGGTGTGGTAGCACACACCTGAAAGCTTATCACTTGGGGAGCTAGAAGCAGGAGGATCAGGAGTTCTAGGCCAGCCTCAGCCCCACAACAAGTTTGAGAAGTAGGCTGGGCCATGAGAGATTCTTTATTTAAAAAAAAAAATAAAAAAAGACAGGCGTGGTGGCACCTTTAATTCCATCAAGAGGCAGGTGCAGGTAGATAGAAAGCCACGAAGTGAGCTCCTGTCTCAAAAAACAGAAACAAGTCCAGCATGGTGGCTCAAGCTTGTAATCCCCGCACCAGGGAGGCAAAGTCAGGAGGATTGCTGCGAGTTCAAGGCCAGCTCCATCTATATAGCAAGTTCCAAGCCATCTGGGGCTACGCACATGACCCTGTTTTCAGGGGGAAAACTTGGAATTGACAACCTTCTCTCCCATACTCACCTCAGGCCTACCCCAAGCACAGCTCTTGCAGAGTTTTCTTGAGATGGACTCAGGCTGCTTAGGTACTCATGTTTGCTCCAGACTGTATCCCTTTCTGCACAGATATTTCATTGTGGAACCCTTTGCCTTGGGTACTCCTAAAAATTTTCTAGCTGCCTTGTCAGTATTGGAAATTTTGCCCTAAATCTTAATTGGTTTTTGAGACAAGATCTGTCTCTGTAGCCCAAGATAGCCTAAAACTCATTACATGGAACAGTGTCAGATCTTCCTGACTGCTAAGTACTGGGATTAAAAGTGTAAGCCACTATACCAGCTTCAATGTTAAGTTCCTTTTTTTTAATGGGTTCTGAAAATGGAAACCCAGCTCCTCATACATGTTTACACTTGCTTTGCTGCCAAGCTACACTCTCCGGCCCAGCCGTACTTTTCAAGAAAAAGCAGATGGAGGCTAGAGAGATGGCTCAGTGGTTAAAAGCATTCGTTGTTCTTGCAGAGGGACCAAAATTTTATTTCCACCACATGGTAGCTTGCAGTTCCAGTCCACGGTGTCCAAAACTCATGTCTGGCTTCTTTGGGCACTGCACACGTATGGTACATTTGAATAAATGCACACAAAATAACTCACACACATAAGAAGAAAAAACAGAAGGGTACCCTTTGCTGCCCCTGGCTCCAAGTTTTCCGTTTCTCTAGCTGTCTCAGTGGTCTGTGTTGTTGCCCCTGCTCATCCTGTGACCCCTTCTCACTGCTGTCCTTTCTGACCAGGAACAAGATCACCATGATTGCCGAGCCTCTGGAGAAAGGCCTTGCTGAGGACATAGAGAATGAGGTGGTCCAGATCACCTGGAACAGGTTGGAGCAGGGCTCTGCTTCCAGGGCTCATTTTTTTTGCCTTCTTTGCCTGGTCTTTTGACACCATCCATCCTTCTCTGCTGTTGTCCTGGATATTGATGTGGGTAGAGTGGGTCACTGTCTTATAGAAAGGAAGGAACTATAGCTCTGCAAGCCGCTTTCTCCTCTTTTCCTCCAGGAAGAAGCTGGGAGAGTTCTTCCAAACCAAGTATGACTGGGATCTGCTGGCTGCCCGTTCCATCTGGGCCTTTGGTCCCGATGCTACAGGCCCTAACATCCTAGTGGACGACACACTGCCCTCGGAGGTAAACTGATGGGAGGCCTGTGGCAAAGTGTTATCCCTAGACAAGGAAACTGCAATGTCCCCTTTGCTGTTGAAAGGTGGCTTCTCACAGCCATACTCTCCTCCTCCTAAAGCTGCTGGCTGTTGCCAGTGGACTGATGGAGACCTAATGTTTCTGTGCAGGTGGACAAGGCACTTCTCGGCTCAGTGAAGGACAGCATTGTTCAAGGTTTCCAGTGGGGAACCAGGGAGGGACCCCTCTGCGATGAATGTGAGTCCAACAACAACCTCTCAGCTCCATTCCCCAGGACCCTTACACCTAGGCACATGAGCTGATAAGGCAGGAATGGGCCTCCCATCTTTCGGACCCAGCAGGAAAAGCAACGTGGGTACACTGGACTGTCCCAAATCTTGGGCCAATGTTCCCCTGCTCCCTCCCTATCACTTGCTGTCACTTGCTACAACCTGAAATGAAGGCATTTCTAGACTGACATTTGGTCTAATTTCCTGAGTAGAACCTGTCTTTGGCCATGTTGAAGATAGATATAGCATGAGGGTGGTCAGGTTGGTTTACTATCACAGAATAGACTACATGGGACCAAATAAAACTTCTAGAACATAATCTACGTCCAAAAAAAAAAAAAAAATACTTAGTACCAGCACGTAAGCTTCTAAGAAAGTTCACATGTCATGTCGGAGCATGGCCTGAAGCAAATGTTAAGTAATAATTAACTGTTAATCTGTTTGCTACTGGCCTTGCTGGTGGATGTGAGATTTGTATTGTGTCTTTGGTGGCTGTAATGTGGCCTCAGTGTAGCAAATTACCCTGCTACTCTGCCATGCCCCAAAGACTAACCCCAGCTCTCCCATTTCAGTGATTCGCAACGTCAAGTTTAAGATCCTGGATGCCGTGGTTGCCCAAGAACCTCTCCACCGGGGTGGAGGTCAGATCATCCCCACAGCCAGGAGGGTAGTCTACTCTGCCTTCCTCATGGTAAGTGGAGCTGTAGGGAGCTGTCCTGCTTCTCAGGCAGAGGCCATAGAAGGCCGCCAGTGGTCTGGAGACCCTTTATGTCCTAACTCTTCAGCCTTACCTATGCCGGGTCCTTTCTCCTCTATTGCAGGCCACTCCCCGTCTGATGGAGCCTTACTACTTTGTAGAGGTCCAGGCCCCTGCAGACTGTGTATCTGCTGTTTATACAGTCCTGGCCAGGCGCAGGTGAGCAGCCTGTTGTTGGGGAGAGTACTGAGCAAGAAGCCCCTTGGCTACTGAGGAAAGGAAAGGGGAGTCTCCCAGCCTTTGCTCTCCCCACCTTTCCAACAGAAGCCCACTGAGCCTGCTCCCACGAGAAGTAGGGGAGAACTGAGGCTTTCTAGCTTTCCCAAAGGCCATGGCCACAGTTTCTTCTTGCCCCCCCCCCCTTAGTTCCTGGGAGAAGTGAAGCAGTGATAGGGCTGTCCTTAGGGTCCTGTTTCTTCAGTGTCCATACTCTTGCCTCCTCCCAGAGGTGGCTGCTCCTGTGGCTTCAGCTAAGAGCCCCAGTCCCAGGCCCTCTGTGGAGCATGTTCCGTCAGGTCTTTTTTTGATGATGGCTGTGCTGGGATACACAGAAAAGGGCCAGAAGACAGATCCCCCCTTGCCTTCGGACCTGTATACAACTAGAACTTTGGCCTTTGTCTTTCAGGGGTCATGTGACTCAGGATGCGCCCATACCAGGCTCCCCTCTCTACACCATCAAAGCTTTCATCCCGGCCATTGACTCGTTCGGCTTTGAGACCGACCTCCGCACTCATACCCAGGGACAAGCCTTTTCCCTGTCTGTCTTCCACCACTGGCAGGTGAGGAAACCTGGCCAGCTTGGCCTCCTGGTTCGGTAGACTGGCCTTTTAGCCAGTTCCCCTCTGTCTAGGATGTTCTCAAGGATGCTCCACAATTCCTGCTTCTGGGCCTGAATCCTCTGGGAAGCTGTCCCAACTACCTGAAAACTCTCTGCCTTCCAGATTGTCCCTGGTGATCCTCTGGACAAAAGCATTGTCATCCGCCCATTGGAGCCACAGCCAGCTCCTCACCTGGCCCGGGAGTTCATGATCAAAACCCGTCGTAGGAAGGTATAGGATCTCTAAACCACTGCATCCCTCAACCCCCCAGGGTCTCCACAGGAGTTGTGTGTCTTTTCTTCCTCTTGGAGGGTAGTTTAGTGCTGTTTGGAAAGCTCAGTCTCCACACTCCTCGGATAAGCAGACCTAGGGCCCAAAGGGAACAGAGGAGCTCTAATGGTATTTTAAAGGCCCAAGTCCTCAAGCACAAGTCCTGGCTGACCCCAGGCTCCTTTACCATAACCCTGTGGAGCTCACCCTCGTGTCTGTGTTCTCCACAGGGCCTGAGTGAAGATGTGAGCATCAGCAAGTTCTTCGATGATCCTATGTTGCTGGAGCTGGCCAAACAGGATGTTGTGCTCAATTATCCCATGTGAGTGCGGGGGTCTAGCAGCTCCTGCTCCCTGCAGTGCCTGCTGCTCTGGACTCCAGCTGAGACCTGCCGAACTGGGCCTTGATGCTGTGAGCATCTGGGAACTGCTACGGGGCCATCTGAACAACCCAGAAACCTGCCTCCCAGTGTCCCAGTGAGCAAGGGGCATCTGGCCTCCTGGTTCCTTCTGTGGCCTCTGCCCAAGGAACAGAGAGGAGCTTGGGCCCAGAGAAGAAGAATGAGAACAAGATGACAGTGTTTAACCCCAAGGGGTCTGTCTTCAGGATTTACATGGAGTTTTATTTCTCACAAGTTCAACCTTAGCCATGGTTTGTAAATGAACAGAACATTCTGACCTCTGCCTTGGTTTGCTGCTTTCGTTCACCCCCACCCCACCCTCTGCCTGTCTAATCCGAGCACTTATATTCTGGGTATGTGATTTCCCATGGGGCATTACTGCCTCTGCTCCCAGCTGCAGCTGCCTTCCTGGCTAAGTCCCTAGGGGAGCAGCCTGTGGTGGAAGGAATGCGTGCGTCTGATTCAGTGTTCCCATGAGCCTCAAGGCCCCTTCTCTGCCCCCGCCTTTTCATTTCCATTCCAGGCTGCTTCTGCCTGGACATGAGGTGGTATAGGAGTTGCTGGGACCCTGGGGACTGAGGTCTGTCCTAGGAGACTGCTGCACCTTGTTTGGGACCAGAGACCTTTGGTTCCCGCCCGTTGTGCTGGGCCCTCCCTCCAGCCACAACATTTCCCTGGCTCTGCTCATGAGTGAGGCACTTCAGTTTGCTCAACATCACTTTATTAGTGTATATGGAGACAGCTGGGGATTGGGCCATCCTGCAGCCTCGGGACTCCTACTTCTCAGGATCCTCTGACACCCTCTTGATGTAATCTCTGTACATTGTATACATGGCACCTGCGTAAAGAGGGAAGAGAAGTGCCCCTTGGCATCTGATCCCTAAACCCTTTCCCCGTCCTTCGAGGGGTCCCCGGGGCTGCACTCTAGCTTTTCCCTTGAGACCCAGCTTTCCTGCTCTTCTTTCAGCCCCATGTCCCAACAGCTGCTCCAGACACCCAGGCACACAGCCTAAGGGAACAACTCCTCCATTAGCCCTTAGACATCTATTCTGCACAAAGTGGCCTGTGACTGGACTAGTCAGAGGTGGCTGCTGTGCACGGGGACACTAAGGCCCAGTGAAAGGGACTAGCCCACAGTCCCAGCCCACAGTTAGTTGCTGCCTCTTCCTGGCCCTTACCTCTGGAAAATTCATGAATCAGGCTGTCTTCATACTGTCCCATTGCCCAGCCACAGTGACCAGTGGGGAACCCTGAGAAGGCCTCAGAGGTTCATCAAGAAATTGATGTGGATACTAGTGTGTGAAGCAGATGCTTGAGCCATGGTCCGATTAAGGGAAGGCACCCTGTGTTGTTCCCCTTCTCCCCTGACCCCCACCGTGCTGCTTACCGAGCATGATGGCGCCCACGGCACACGCCTGTGCTGCCACTCGGGTATGAATCAGATGTATGGACAACTTGGTGGCACCTCGAGCCTTCAGCCGGTAAATTCTGTATGCCGCTATCACCAGGCAGCCTCCTATGCCTGTGGGCAGAGAATGGGATCACTGGGCCATGTCCAAGGTCCCTTGGCTTTCCTCTGGGTAATGCAGGCTGGGCACCAGGCACTAAGCAGATTCATGCAACTAGTATTGGAGTACTGAGTTTCCTCTCATGGCATTTCTAAAGTGCCTGCGACCCTCACGACGCCCCTCCCTCAATATGCTGATAGTTTGTTGTCACAACTGCACCCCCACCTGAGCAGCTCCACCCACTCCTGGCTCCTGCCTCTGCACAGGTTTTCAGAGCCTGAAAGGGAAACCCCGGGGCAGTCCGACTGCAATAAAGACTCCCATCCCGAGGCTGCTGTTGGCGCTGTTTCGCAGAGTACTTTGCATTCAGTTGGCTGCCACCCCCACCCATCCAGACTCCTTCATTGCATGACAGTGTACAGTGGTTGGACCACTTGAATTCTGTGACCATCATCTCATGAGGTCCCCAGAGAGGAGCCATCGCCCCAACCCTGTTCCCCCACTCACCTACAGGCACCAGTGGAGACTCCCTGGTCTTCCTCAGAAACTTGTCCGACAGGCTGTCCTCACCCTCGGGTGGTGCCCACAAGCCCTTGTTAGCAGACATGATCCTGGGTCCAGATGTTAACAGCTGTGTCCTAGGTTTCAGCCCAGCCCTAGAAGGAGGTAGCCCACAATGAGGACTCTTGACTCTTAGTCTTCAAGGCCGCAGAGGATTACCTGCCAGCACCTTACCATGCCCAGCACAACCTGCACTCGAGAAGACACCCCTCCAGGTGTTCTCTGTCAGGGGTGTGCGCTGCTCATGGCTACTTTCTTCATGTCCGCAACATCTGCCCCTTCTCCAGTTCATCTGACTTTACTGTTCTCTTGCTTCCTGCTCCCTCTCTGCATCCCTATGGGTGTGATCCTCTGGCCAAGAAAAACAGCTGGAAAAACCCAAAGTAGACTGGAACAGTCTTTGAATCTTGGGGGCCCCTTGGTCATGGATCTGTTGACAGTTGCTCCTAAGGGAGCTACGGAACAAGATCTGGCTCTAGGGAGCCAGAGCTGTTCCAGACAGATGCAACACTGGTTAACCAGTAGAGCAGATGTAAATGACACTGAGACATTTTTGCACCTAAGACTAAAGAACAAATTCTGGTCCTCAAACCTTCTTCCTCCATCCTGATCTCCCTGTAAACCCATAAAAAATGTCTGCTCTGATCATAGGTGGAGTCCCAGTCCCTCAGAGGAGAGGTTCATGCCCTCAGAGTCCAGCAGCAGGACAAAGACTCTGCCTGAGCCAGTGCCTCCTGGTAGCCCCTGAGTCTTCAGTGTGCCCATGCTTACCCTAAGCAATAGATGGCTAGAAAGTGGAGAGCGAGCAGCCAGCCCAAGGCTCAGCATCTGCTGCTTTGAAGCAGTCAAAAGCCAATGCCAGAGTTGTCACTTTGGGGTCAGGGAAGCAGTGTCTTTGAAGTTATGAGAGCGGGGAGGAGAGAGAATGGGGCCTCGGTTGAAGAACCCGTCCCCTACCCCCATCCGCCGAGCTCCAGATGCAGCAGAGAGGTTAGACCTGATGGAGGAGAGACCTTAACTGATGGGAGCCTGTGTGTGCGCACGTGTGCAGGGCCCATGCTTGAATGCTGCTGCGGAGAACTAGAGAGGCAAAGATGGACAAGGCTCCTGGCTCCTCCCCCAAGCTGAACTGTTTCATCTACTCCTAAGAGCAGTGTGGAATCTAAGTAAAACAAACACTTCAGTTGTAGGACTTTCTGGTCTTAACTTTGGTTCCTTTTTGAACCAGGACTGTAACCCAGCTTGTTAGGAGGCTGAGGAAAGAGGATTGCAAATTCAATGCCAGCCTGGGCTAATTTTAGGCTAAATTCAAGCCTGGACAACTTAGTGAGACTCTGTCTCAAAAAAGAAATAGGTGTGTTAGTGAACACCTTAATGCCAGCTCTCAGGAGGCAGAAGCAGGTGAACCGCTGTGAGTCCCAGGCCAGCCAGGGTGGCATAGAGCCTGTCTCAAAATAAAATGAAATAGCCAGATAGCAGAGCCTTTAATCCCAGAGCTTGAGGCAGAGGCAGGTGGATCTCTGAGTTTGAAGCCAGTCTGGCCTACAGAACAAGTTCCAGGACAGTCAAGACTACACAGATAAACCCTGTCTCGAAAAACCAAAACAACAAAAAGCTAGGCAGTGGTGTCACAAGCCTTTAATCTCAGCACTTGGAGGCAGAGGCAGGTAGATCTCAGAATTTGAGGTCAGCCTGGTCTACAGAGTGCCAGGACAGCCAAGGCTACACAGAGAAACACCGTCTTGAAAAAACAACAAAAAAGCAACAACAAAAAAATTAAATTCAAAAGAGTTAGAGTTGAGGCTTAGAGTATAGCTCAGTGTAAAAACACTTGCTTAGCAAGTGGGAAACCCTAGGTTCAGCCTTAGTTGTAAGGGGCTGGAGATCAAAGGGTCTTTCTGTTGTCCAAGACAGAGCCCCACTATAGCCTTAGCTGGCTTGGAACTCATACGATAGACCAGGCTGGCCTCCACCTGCCTCTGCCTCCCAAGTGCTGGGATCAAGGACATTCGTGCCACACTCAGCCAGGAAAGGGAACGTTTCTCATGAGTTTGAAACAGCTGGATTGATGCTCACCTTAGTCTCATGATGTGAGTGTGATTCTGCCTGTACCGGGCATTTACGTTTCGGACCTGTCAGAGAAAGGGACTGTGCTTCTGAGACATCAAATTACTTGCCCAAGATACACAGCTAATAAGTGGTGTCATGATCTGCCCCATGCCTGGCTGCCTCCGGAGGACCGGCTAAGCGGAAGCCCTTCCTCGATACTGAAGTACAGGACTGCTGGTCCATCCCTGTCTAGGAAAAGCAGCAGCTGTGCTGAGCCCGTGGGGCCAGGTCAGGACGCACTGTGGAGGGTCTCCCTCCCTTCCAGACCTTTGTTCCTTCCGGGCATCACTCTGTGTGCGTGCATGCGTGCCTGCGTTCCCCAGAGGGGCCTTTTCGGCCCTGGAAATGTGTCCAGCAGCTGATGTCCCTCTTCTCTCTCTCTAACACTCGCTGCTGTAAGAACAGGCTCAAGGTCACAGCAAATCCCCAGGGCCTCCCCGTATCCCCAGTGTCCATGAGAACTCTCCTCTTGGTCGTTCACACACACCCCGGCGCTGCCTCACCAGATCCCCAGGCCCTGCCTGAGTTCTCGAGAGATACATGGTAGACGCTCCTCTGGTGTAGGCTACAGGAAGGGACGTAGAAACGCCTGGGTGTAACAAGACAGGGATCACGATCTGATCCAAATCATTGGGGAAAAAAAACCAAAACAAACAAACAAACAAAAAAAACAGGGAAAAAGGGCTGGAGACATGGCTCGGGCTTAGGAGGCCTTGCTCTTGCAGAAGCCCTGGGTTGGGATCCTAGCACCCACGTGGTGGCTCACAACTGCCTGTAACTCCAGTTCCAGGGGACCCTATGCCTTCTTCTGGCCTCCGCAGACACCAGGCCCTTATGTGGTTCACAAGCACGCAAGCCCCTCACATACACCTAGACCTAAAATTAAGTCACTGGGCTGGAAAATGCTCTTGAGTGTGGCAACCAGCATCTGTGTCTGAAACATTCACGAACATGAAAACCGCCTGAAACCCAACTCCGGGCGGCCTGATGCCACTGGCACATGCCCACTCATATGTGAGCATGTGTGGGCACATACAACTAAAAAAAATTTTTTTTTGAGATGGTCTCAGTATGGCACCCTGACTGGCTAGGAATTTGATATGTAGACCAGGCTGGCCTTGAACTCAGAGTGCTCCAGTGTTTCTGCTGGTATTAAAGGCGTCCACACCACACCTTAAAAATCATTACTATTATGTGAACATGTGCTGTGTGTGCGTGGCCATATGTACGCCATGACACATGCTGTGGTGGTCAGAGAGCTGATTCTTTCCTTCCAACTTTTGCATGAGTTCTGGGGATCAAACTCTGTCAGACTTGGTGGCACTTTTACTCATTGAGTCACATCTTGAAAGGTTTGTTTTTGGTGTGTTTGACCGGTTGGTTTGTTAGTTGGTTTTTTGTTTTTTTGAGACAGGATTTCTCTGTGTAGCCCTGGCTGTCCTGGAATTCACTTTATGGACCAAGTTGGCCTTGAACTCACAGAGATCAGCCTGCCTCTGCTTCCTAAATCCCAGGACTAAGGGCATGCACCACCATTCCCCAGCTTGAGTTTTTGTTTTTTGAACTGAGGTCTCACTATGTAGCCTTGGCTGGCCTGGACTTTGTCAGGGAGATCAGGTTGGCCTTGAACCCAGAGATCTTTTTCTTGTCTTCTACACGCTAGGATTTCAGATGTACTACAAAGCCAGCTACCGAAAGGAGATCTTTAGTTCAGAGTTCAGCTCCACAAGTCCCCAAGAAACGTGATGTCAACCTCTGGCCTCTGCACACACATGCACAAAGCTGCACGTGTGTACCCACACACATTGGAACACGCACAAGCACACTCAGAAGTGCTGCTCCCTCTCGGTATTGAAT
This sequence comes from Meriones unguiculatus, assembly GCF_030254825.1. Lineage (NCBI taxonomy): Eukaryota > Metazoa > Chordata > Mammalia > Rodentia > Muridae > Meriones > Meriones unguiculatus. The sequence continues at coordinate 18,742,489 of NC_083355.1, forward strand.
TACTGCAGCAGTAGACTCCAAAGAATTAAGATTTCTCACAAGTCCCTTGGCTGACGAAGGTATAAGGCCCAGCTCCCAGCCGAGGGAAGAACTCTCCTGCCTGCTAAGAAGAGGTTTTATCTGGTTCCGACAATGTATCTGCCTAGCTTGCAGGACAAACTGGAGCTGAAACAGCGGCAGGTGAATGAAATGCAGGGCCACCACACCTTCACCAGGACTGCTTAAAAGTGATGCAGACTGGGATGGAGAGGTGGCTCAGAGGTTAGGAGCACTGGCTGTTCTTCCAAGGGTCCTGGGAATTGATTCCCAGCAACCATCTGGTGGCTCCCGACCATCTATAATGAGATCTGGTGCCCTGTTCTGGTGTGCGTGTGTACATGCAGGCAGAACATTGTATACATTATAAATAAATAAGATTTTTTTTTAAATGATGCAGACTTCTTACCCTCATTTCATGCACAAAGACAGCTGTAAGCGTCACTGGGACCCCTCTATGTCCCCTTTCCTCAGTGTGACTGCAATGAGTAAGTTTTCTTCCTCATTTTCAACTCTTTGTTGATTCTTTTTGTTTGTTTGTTTTTTGCTGGAGGCCGCTGGCCAAGTGGTACCTGAGTGGGGAGTGAGAATTGAAAGAAATAAAGCAAGACACAAGGGATCATCTTGAGAAGACTGTCAGTAAAAACTGCAGCAGCCCTGAGTTTATTCCATAGCTCCTTTTTATAGGCAAAGCAAAACAAGGCACATCAATACAAGGAAGGGGTTCGTGGAGCAGTCAAACTTGTTCCTGGACCATCTCTGTGTATAGCAGAAACGGTCCAAGGTCACACAAGTTAAAGGAGCTTGCCAAAACATACTGTTAATCTCTGTCTCAAGGTAAAGGCCAGGGTGAAAAATATGTTTTTCACCAAATACTCACTAGCAAAGCAGCTTTCCAAACAAGCAGTTCTCCACGGTTCTCTTTTGTTTTTCAAGACAGGGTTTCTCTGTGTAGCCTTGCCTGTCCTGGACTCACTTTATAGCCTTGGCTGGCTTCAAACTCCCAGAGATCTGCCTGCCCCTGCCTCCCCGAGTGCTGGGATTACCGCACTCCGGATGCATTAAGCCGCTGCATCCGGCTTTTATTGATTCTTTGTGAATTTCACATCATGCACCCAGTCCCACTCATCTCCCTGTTTCTTCGCATCTGCCCTTGCAACCTCCCCCACAAAGGAAAACAAAAATAAATGGAACAAACAAACAAAAGCATCTCGCTGTGGGAGCTGTAGTGTGTCTGTGTGTGTCCCACAGTATCCCCTTTGGTCCACACAAGCAAACCGTCCCTCAAAACGGGTTTTCCTGCTCAGTACTAACATAGAAGACTGCACTGAAGGGGAAGTCGTGAGATAGAAGAAATAAAGTTGCTTTTTTCATTTCCAAAACTTGTGAGAAGGACTTGGGAATGACTCTGCTAAACAGTCTTTGTCTGGCATTCAAAGCTCTGGGTTTGGTCTCCAGCACCAAAAAGGGTGAAGGAGGGGGTGGGGTGGGAGCAGGGACATACAGTAAAACTTGCAGTAATGAGTTTCCATAGCATCCCGTTTTAGTAGACAGATAAGATAAAATTATGACAGCATCATTTTTGTTCATATGCCAAGTGTTTAATAACTGTTTCCATGTAAACACTTCTCTGTTAGTAATTTGCTTACTGGGCCTTCTTTCTCTTCCAAATCAGGTCACATTAATACAATCTGGCTTAGAGGGGCCTAAATGAAATAATTTAGTGTTCAGGCCGGTGTTGGAGGCGGAGTCAATGCGCCCACACACTACACTGATCGCTCTAAATGTTTCCTTATGCCACCTGATCTCTGAGTCTCCATCCAGAGGTCAGCACTCCTAACCCCAGTGCCTGCTCCCCTCCCTCCAGAATGAACAAGTCGCAGGAAATGGGTCCCAGACTAAAAAGTCCCAGGCAACAGATCCCAAGTTCAGCGTAGGCCCCCTCCTCCTGTCCCACCCACAGCGTTGGGCTGCCTCTCCCTAACCGGAAGCTTCGTGGATGTTGTCCCGGTCTGTGTTGAAGTGGAACAGGTTGGGGGAAGGGGATGAGGTCTCTCTGCACATAATCTAAGGCACAGCTGTGCTATATATAGCCCAAGAGAGCTGAGTGGCCACACCCGGCAGGGGAGCAACATGAAGCTTCTCTTGAGAGCTGTGAGTGAGGGGAAGATGAGAAGGAATGACACAAAGAAGAGAGGATGGAACGGGAAAGAGCAGAGTAGAAGGACTGAGAGAGAGGCTGTCTTAGGAGAAAAAGAAACCATTTAGGTCATAGAGAAGCACCTGGGATTTGAGAGGCAAAGGGCAGAGAAAAGGACTGGGGGTGGTGGCACACCAACACTTGGGAGGCAGAGGCAGGTGGATCTCCATGAGTTCAGAGCCAGCCTGGTCTACAGGGCAAGTTCTAGGTCAGTCCAGAGCAACAGAGTGAGACCCTGGCTTGAGAGAAAGAAAATAAGAAAGAAAGGAAAGAAGGAAGAAAGGAGAAGGAAGGTTGGAAGGAAGGAAGGAAGAAGAAAGAAGGAAGGAAGGATGGTAGGAAGAAAGGAGAAGGAAGGATGGAAGGAAGAAAGTTGGAAGGAAGGAAGGAGAAAGAAGGAAGGTAGAAGGAAGAAAGGAAGGATGGAAGGAAGAAAGGAAGGAGAAGGAAGGATGAAAGGAAGGAAGGAAGCAAGCAAGGAAGGAAGGAAGAAAAAAGGAAAAGAAGGAAGGAAAGAAGAGAAAAGAGCAGTGGGAAGAGGTAGTTCATCAGAAGTTTCCAGATGAAGTGTGTAGGTGCAGGTGACCCGTGGGCCTGGGAAGCTGTAATGCCCCATCTCCTGTTGAAACAGGACGACATTCTAGGGACCTTGCGGCATCTGTCCAAGGACATCCCCGAGAGCCATGGGCATGGAGCCAGGAAAGAACTTTTGATATGTTCCAGAGGACACTGTTCACATATTTCAAACAGCTTTTAAGGGGGTGTGAGTAGAGTCGGGCGTGGTGGTTGTATGCCTGCAGTCCCAACTCGGGAACTGAGCCGGAGGATCAGTCAAACCCACAAGTTCAAACCAGTGTAGGCAGTGAGTTCAGAACCAGTGAGGTGCAGGGTGTGGATAATGGTGGCTCGGAGACGGAACGTGGCTGTGGTGATGCTACTGTACAGAATCCTGCCTGTGCAGGAACAGTTCTGGCCTGTGGGATGTCCTGGCAGAGACTCCTGACTCAGACAGGAAATGGATGCACCAGAAATTGAGATCGCTTGCCAAGGTCCTTGTGTTGGGTGCCTTTTTGTTTGTTTTTGTTTTTGTTTTTGTTTTTTTGGAGACAGGGTTTCTCTGTGTATCCCTAACTGTCCTGGACTTTGTCTGTAGACCAGGCCAGCCTTGAGTGCTGGGATTAAAGGCATGTGCCACCACTGCCCATCAGGTTGAGTGCTGTTGAATTCCCACATCACCCAGCTCCCTCTACAATCCTTTATACAGGGCTGGAGAAATAGCTCAGCAGTTAAGGGCACTGGCTGCTCTTCCAGAGGTTCTGAGTTCAATTCCCAGCCACCACATGTTGGCTCACAACCATCTATACTGGGATCTGATGGCCTCTTCTGGCCTGCAGGTGTACATGCAGGCAGAACATTCATCTACATAAAGTAAATTAAATAAATAAATCTTCTTTAAAAAATTAAAGTATAGAAAAATCCTTTGTATGCAGGATGATACTTAAAATCCTCAAAAGCCTAGACACTTTAAATGGCTTACACATTTTATTTAGTCCTCCCTACGACTCTGGCAGGTAGGGGTCGCGACTGTTTTAGAAAGCAGGAAAGCTGCAGAGATGGCTCTGCGGGTAAGAGGACTGGCTGCCCTTCCTGAAGACCTGGCTTCAATTACTAGCACCCACTTGATGGCTCACAAACATCGAAACAGCAGTTCCAGGGGATCCCACGCCCTCTCCTGGCCTCCTCAGGCAATCTGTGCCTGTGGTTTGCACTCACACATATTTTCTAGACTGGGTTTCTTTCTCGGTGTAGCCTTGGCTGTCCTGGACTCGATTTGTAGACCAGGCTGGCCTTGAATTCACAGAGATTCGCCTGCCTCTGCCTCCTTGAGTGATGGTAATACAGGCATGTGCCACCATGCCTGACCTAAATGAATCTCTTTTTTTAAGTTAAAAAAAAAAAAAAAGAACAAAAACAAACTCAGGAAACAAGAGGAAGGGAGATGGCTCCTCAGCCAGAATGTCTTGCTATGCAAGCCTGATGAACTGCACAACTATGGCATCTCAGCACTCCTATGGAGCCAAGAGACTAGACATGGGGCCACCCTGGAAAACTCAGAAGCCAGGTATGTTGGAATACACAGCAGTGGAAAAGAGAGACCCTGCCTCAAACAAGACAGAACATGAGGACAGAGGCTGGGCATGTAGCTCAGGAGTGGAGGGTGTGCCTAATGCCCAGCGCCTGGGTTCCTGGGTTCATCAGTCCCCAGAAGGAGGAGGAAAAGCGAGGCTAGTGAGGAGGCGCTTACCTGTAATCCCAGTGCTTAGGAGGTGGGAGAATCAGAAATTCAAGGTCATCCTTGGCTACAAGGTGAGCTCAAGGTCAGAGTGGGGTACGTGAAAACTTGGCTTTTCACGGAATTTTTTTTTTTAAATTATTATTAGATGCTAGAGAGATGTCTTAGCAGTTAAGAGCAAAAATTTAAAACTATCTTATTACGCGTCTGGGTGTTTTTGGTTTTTTTTAATTATATTAGATGCTAGAGAGATGTCTTAGCAGTTAAGAGCAAAAATTTAAAACTATCTTATTATGCGTCTGCCTACATTGTGTCTGTGTACCGAGTGCCTCCATGATACCAAGGAGGCCATAAGAGAACATCAAGCCCCCTGAGACTGGAGTTATACACGGGTTCTGAGCTGCCAAGTGGGCACTGGGAACCAATCCGGAGTAACTAGAGAGCAGCCAGCTCTCTCTCTTTTTTTTTTTTTAAGATGTGTTTTTATTTGTTTCTTTATGTGCATACACATTTGTCTGCATGTATGTCTGTGTAACATATGTATGCCTGGTGCCCATGGAAGCTGAATTTATAGACAATTGCAAGCTGTCGTGTGGGTGCTGGGAATTGAACCCAGGTCCTCCACAAGAACAGTAAGTGCTCTTAACTGCTGAGCCATCTCTCCAGCCCCCAGCCAGCTCTCTTAAGTGCTGAGCCATCCACCCATCCCTGAGGACCTATGTTAAAAAGCCAAAGGTGGGGAACTGGAAACAGGAGTGCAAACAACCAGTTGGATGACTGGACCCAGGCCTTGCAGGCATTCAGGAACTAGGCACATTTCCCAAAGCTGGCGCAAGCCTGGGTGGGCCAGAGCCCTGGGTTCTGGGTCTGTCTGGCCTGTGACACCAGGTCAGGTGACTTTAAGTCTGACCACCTTAGCTTCTTAAAATATGGCATCTAGCCCTCATTCTCCCAAGGAAAACTGATCTTCATCTAAAACCCAACATCAATACACAAAAAAAGTACAAACAGGGCCCTGGGACACAGCTGGTGGGAGTCATCTTACCTTTCCTGTTCTACTATAGGACTTGTGTTACCTACTCAAAAAGGTTCCCACAACAGAGATCGGACTCAGCTAACATCCTTGTAGGCGAAGGCAGGAAGACATGGTACAATAAAGCCTGTAGATTAACCGAAACTGCCTGGATTAGCAGAGAGGGAGGGAGAGAGAGCTGCTAATACCCATCTCCCAGGGAAAGGAGGAACCCTGAGCCGTCCACCTTCCCACCCAGGCTGGGCCAGGCCAGCCGGACCCAGCTGTTTGCTGCCAACAGTGAGTACTCTTCAGATGCTACCTCTCCAGGCCTCTGTGCCAGTCCCCCACCCCCACCCCCACCCCGAGGAATCTGCTCTGGATTTACCAGCCAAGAGGGGACCCTGGAAAATATGTAATGGAAATAGTGACACAATGCAGCCTTCAAGCTGACCCTCCTGTTCCCAAACCACAGAGCCCCAGGGTGACTCTCGAGTTCTCAAAATGGGGTTTTGATCTTTTCCTGCCTGAGCCCCATGTGAATAAAAAGCAGTGTGGTTCTCACAGCACAGGGTCCCAGCCACTCCCTTGCCAGAGCCTGGAAACCAGACCTGTTTCCCTGTTTGAAACTTGGTGTTTTGCTGCTGTTGTTGCTTTTTTTTTTTTTTTTTTTTTTGTCTTTTTGTTTTTTTTTCTCCCTGTCTTCACCATCTTCAGTAGGCTGTCCTTTTTGTTCTAAGAATGGAAAGCTTTTGTTCAGGCATCTGGCACATGCTTCCCAAGTACCTGCTATGCACTGACCTGGGTTCTACAAGCTCGGACTCCGTGTTCCTGTCTCCTCAGCGTTTACTTTCATTCATTCATTCTTTCTTCCTTTTTTGAGACAGGTCCCTTTGTATAGCCCCGGCTGTCCTGGAACTCACTATGTAGACCAGGCCAGATCCAACTGAGAGATCCACCTGCCTCTCTGCCTTTCAAGTGCTGATATAAAAAGTGTGCACCACAATGTTTTGCTGGCTCTTTCTTTTTTAATTTAAACCCTTCTTGTTGTTGTTGTTGCTTGTTTGTTTTGTTCTGCTTTTTTCTTGAGGCAGGGTTTCTCTGTGTAGCCCTGGCTGTCCTAGAACTCACTCTATAGACTAGGCTGGCCTTGAACTCACAGCGCTCCACCTGGCTCTGCCTCCCAAGTGCTGGGATTAAAAGCATGTGCCACCATGCCCTGCTTTAGCTTCTTTCTTTTTAAAAAGTAGTTTAATATTTTTAAAGCCACTGACTTTCCAGGATTTATTTTTTTTAAGATTTCTTTATTTTTATGTGCATTGGTGCTCTGCCTGCATGTCAGTGTGGCGGTGGCAGATCCTCTGGAATTGGAGTTACAGACAGTTGTGAGCTGCCTTGTGGGGGCTGGGAATTGAATTCGAGTCCTCTGGAAAAGCAGCCAGCACTCTGCTCTTAACTGCTGAGCCATCTCTTCAGTCCCTCCAGGATTTATTTTTAAAAATTAATTTATGTGCATGAGTGTTCTGCCTGCATGCAGGTATGTGCACCTCATGCATGCCTGATGCCAGAAGAGGGCATTGGATCCCTCTAGCACTGTAGTTATAGACAATTGTGGGTTCTGGGAACAGAGCCCAGATCCTCCCTGGGGCAGTGAGTGTTATTAGCTGCTGAGCTGTCTCTTCAGACTTTGGGGAATGCCTGGGCACAAGAGCTTCCACCTGATTTTCCCATCTGTAATGGGGCTGAACGTGTTACCAGCCAGCAAGATGGTTGAGGAGTGGGGAAAGAAAAAATCCTAACTAGAAGACAGGAACCTTAGGTCATACACCTTGTTTATAAAACTATGTTCAGTAAAATCATCTATCTTCCTTGGGTCCCATTTTTTTCTGTCTTTAAAAGATTACTCTGAGCTGGGCATGGTACTCTGAAATTCCAGTAGATAGGAGGCTGAGGCAGAAGGAATACAATTTCAAGGCTAGCCTGAGCTACACAGTTGATGCCCTTTCTCAAATCTCATGGGCCAGCCCAGGGATGTAGACCAGTTAGTAGAAAGTGTGCCCAGAATGCACGAAGCCTCGGGTTTGGTGCCCAGCTGTAAACCTGTCACCTGGGAACTGTGAAGTTGGAGGCAGGAGGATCAGAATTCCAGGTTATCCTTGGCTACATAGTGAGCGCAAGGCTAATCTTCACTACATGAGCCCCTGTTTAAACAAAATATAACAGGGGCCAGCAAGATGGCTCATCTGGTAAAGGCGCTTGCAGTGAGGCCTGATTGCCTGAGCTTGATCCCTGGAAACCACTTGGCGGAAGAAGAGAATCAACTCCCGAAAGTTGTCCCCTGCCTTTCACATTGTGATACACGCTAAATTAATAGATAAATAAATGTCATGATTTAAAAAGAACAAAGAACAACACTATAACCAAGCGCTGTAGACCTGGAGTGCTTGCCTGCCATGCGCCAGGCTCTAGGTTCAGTCCTTAGCAACACACCACACACAGACACACACAGGCACAGACACAGACATATACACAGGCACACACAGGCACACACAGACACACATACAGACACACACACAAAGACATACACACATAGGCACACACACAGACATATACATAGACACACACAGGAATACACACAGACACACACACAGGCACACACACAAAGACATACACACACAAGCACACACACAGCACACATACAGACACACACACAGGCACACACACAGCACACACACAAAGACATACACACACAAGCACACACACAGACACACATACAGACACACACACAGGCACACACACAGCACACATACAGACACACACACAGGCACACACACAAAGACATGCACACACACAGACACACATACAGACACACACACAGGCACACACACAAAAACTACACACACAAGCACACAGACACACACAGGCACACACACAGACATATACACAGACACATACAGGCATATACACAAACATACACACAGGCATACACACAGACACACACAGGCATACAGACATTTACACAGACACACACACAAAGACATACACACACAAGCACACAGACACACACAGGCATACACACAGACACACAGGCATACACACAGACACACACACGCACACACAGGCACACACATGCACACACACCACACACAGACATATACACAGACACACAGGCACACACACAAAGACATACACACACAAGCACACACAGACACACAGGCACACACACACACACTTTATCTTGTGTTACTTTGTTTTCTCTTACTATTATAAACCCCATGACCAAAAGCATCTTGGGGAGGAAAGGGTTTATTCTACCTTACAGTTTATAATCCACAATGAAGGGAATTCAGGGCAGGAACTCAAGGCAAGAGCTTGAATTAAAAACAAACAAACAAACAAACAAAAAACACACAGGAGGAGCTGGAGAGAAGGGTCAGCAGTGAAGAGCACTGGCTGCTCTTACAGAGGACCCAGTTCAGTTCCCGGCACCCACACGGTGGTTCACAACCATCCTAAACTCCAGTTCAAGATCTGTTCCCCGTTCTGACCTCAGCAGGCATCATGCACACACGTGTAGGCAAAACACATAAAATAAAATGAGTGTCTGAAAAATTAAAAATAAAGTAATTAATTAAAAAAAAAAAAGAACCACAGAGGAATGCTGCTTAGTAGCATGCCCTCTATGGCGTGTGCAGCTTGCTTTTTTATACACCGGAGGACCACATGCTGGGACAGTACCCCTCCCCCACAGTGGGCTGCTCCCTCCCATATCAATCATTAATCAAGAAAAATGCCCCAAAGACTTTCCTACAGACAAATCTTATTATCTTCCTTTGTTTTTTTCTTTTCTTTTCTTTCTCTTTTTAAAGATTTATTTGTTTGTTTGTTTATTATGTATACAGTGTTCTGCCTGTGCACCAGAAGAGGGCCCCGGACCTCATTATAGATGGTTGTGAGCCACCATGTGGTTGCTGGGAATTGAACTCAGGACCTCTGGAAGAGCAGTCAGTGCACTTAACCTCTGAGCCATCTCTCCAGCTCTTTCCTCCACTTTTTGTGACAGGATCTCACTGTGTAGCCCTGGCTGTCCTGGAACTCGCTCTGTAGACCAGGCTGGCCTCAAACTCAGAGATCCACCTGCCTCTGCTTCCCGAATGCTTGGGATTAAAGGTGAGCGTCACTGCTGAAGGGCTCCCTACAGACTAATCTTACGGAGGCATTTTCTCCGTTACATTTCCCTCTTCCCAGATGACCCTAGTATGTTAAGTGAACTAAAAAGAAATTAACCAGCATACATCTAAAGGGAGACAATGATAATGAGGTAATCGTTTAGAAGGAACTGTTCCCAGTCCCCGTAAGAAATGGACAGAGATAAAGAATGGCTTTCCTGGCAGGTTTATTCACCAGTTTAAAGGAGGATGAACATAGTATTTGATTCTACATGTGTATAATTATATATCTTCCGTTATAGAGTACGTATGATTGAATGCAGTCAACCCTTTAGAACCCATACAGACACACACACAGGCCCACACACAGCACACAAAACCCGTATAAGATATAAGATGTATCAGTTTAGCGGGGGCTCTGTGGGGTGCAGTTCCCACGATTGTCCAGGGCATCATAACTGGGGATATAGTTGACACTGCATCCGTCCAGGATGGGCTGCTGACACAGCGCCAGACATTTACATCCATCAGTGGCCGCACCGAGCGGCACACACCTTTAATCCCAGAACTCAGGGGGCGGAGGGAAGCAGATCTGAGCTTCCAGTCAAGCCTGGTCTACTTATGGAGTTAGAGGCCAGCCTGGTCTATATACGGAGTTACAGGACAAACAGCGTTACATAAAGAGATCTTGTCTCTCTCTCTAATATATGTATATATATAATATACATACATATTATATAGACATATGTCTCTCTCTCTATATATATATGTCTATATATGTCTAGACCTACATATATATATCTGCATTAAACCTGCTGAAGCCAAGCTGGCCATGATGGCTTATGCCTAGAATCCTGGCTCTCAGGGTAGTAGAGGACAAAGAATCATGAAAAGCTCAAAGCTAGCCTGGGCTACAGTGTAAACCTCTGTCCCCAAACAACAAAAACCTCAGTAAAAAACCACTTCTAATTTTCCTCTCTCTGCACCTGCATGTACGACGTCTACACGATAGATCTGAGGTGCCCTTAGCACCGTGTCGGACCGGGGTGCAATACACCAAGGCTGGGGTGCAACCGACCGTGGCTGGGTGCTGCTGCGGAAGGGAGTCAGGGACTCTATCCTCGGGAGGAAGCCGGGAGACTGAAGCGTAGAGGCACGCATGCACCCTTGCACGCATGCGCACCCCCACCTCCCTGTCCAGCCTCAGCCCCAGCCCGTACCACCCTGTAGGCACCTGCCCTGGGTCTGCTGTCAGCCCTCATCCCCATCCCTACCCTTGGTCAGGCAGGCAGGCTTCTCAGGCTCTGAGAACTCCGCTCTTGGGCTCCCATCTGGCCATATTGCTCTCTTCCTGGGAGATCCCGGAGCCCGGATCTCCCATCAGCAGCGTGACTTGAAGGAGTCAGCGTCTCTTCTTCTATCATGTGGCTCAAACCCAGACCGTCAAGCCCCTTTACCCACTTTGTCACGTGCAACTCAAACGCGGGGCCTTTCACATTAAGCAGACGCCCTGCGATTGATGTGCTTTTCTCAATTTTATTTTTAATTTACGCGCTTCTACGGACACTCTGACGCGGTATTTCGGGGAACGTCTGCAGGCGTTTCTGTAGCATTCCCACGGACTCTAAAGTGTAGGTGTGGTTTGCCTGCCTATTTGTCTGTGTAGCACAAGCATGCCTGGTACCAGTGGAGGCCAGAAGAGGGCACCGGAAGTGGAAGTCACAAAGTTGTGAGCTGCCCTGTGGGTGCTGAGACTCGAACCCATGTCCTCAAAGCTCACTTTGTAGACCAGGCCGGCTTCAAACTCACAGAGATCCACCTGCCTCTGCCTCATGGATACTGGGATTCAAGGCTTGTGCCACCACATCGGGTTGGCAGTGTTATCCCAGTGCCCGGGAGATAGAAAGAAGATCCCTGGCCTGAATCAACAAGCTCCAGGTTAAGTGAGAGATTCTGTCTCAAAAAATAAAGTGGAGAGCAGCTAAGACACGTGAGGTTGACCTCTGGCTCCTACATGTCTGTGCAGGCGCTATACACACGCAAAAGTCCACAGCTCAGGGTCTAGGGTATCGCTCAGTGGTTAGAGAGTCGCCTAGCATGCAGCAGGCCTGGAGTTTGATTCTCAGCACCAAGAAAAGAAGAGAAAGAAAACCCATCTACAGCTCAGCATAACCGACTAAACACACCTGTGTGTTCAGCTTCCGGATCAAGCACAGAAGCAGCATCTCAAAGTCCCATCATGCTCCTTTCCAGGCACCGTCCTGCACACTGGGTAATTTTGGTTCTTAGCCACACAGTATCCTCCTTTTGCCTGTTTTCTTTTTTTTTTTTTTTAAGATTTATTTATTATTTATACAATATACTGCCTGCACACCAGATCTTACTATAGATGGTTATAAGCCACCATGTAGTTGCTGGGAATTGAACTCAGGACCTTTGGAAGAGCAGACAGTGCTCTTAACCTCTGAGCCATCTCTCCAGCCCCCTTTTGCCTGTTTTCAAACTGTATATAAATGGGAACTTTAGTGAGATTCTACAATTCGGCTTTTGTCCTCATTCATGTACATTGTACCTGCCTACGTCTACAGCAGCTTTTATCTGTTTTGTGGTTAGTGGGCTTTTTGAGTAGTTTCCTGTTTGTTTTTGTTTTGGCTGTTGTGAAAAGTGCTTCTAAGGAACGCTCTGTTTTGGCAGGCACCTGTAGGTGTTTCTGTAGCAGTCCCATGGGATCGCTGACGTTCTAATGTATTCACATGTCCACAGTTTACCAGATATGTGCTCTGCCAAGTGATTTGCGTCAGTTTACATGTGTGCACAGGCTGTGGCTTTAACATTTTTGTCAACATGTTCAAAGATGTGAGGAGAGGAGCTGTGCTTACACCTAAGGCCATATGCGTCCTAGGTAAGAGCTCCAGCCCCGACTATTTATGTATATTTAAAAGTTCTTCACATTTGCCACTTGAAATATATCTCTAGAGAAGTCATGTGATGGGGAAAGCCAGCTGAGGAGAACTTTGATGATCAGAGGCCAAACCCTTTAAGGAATGGAAAAGACTCAATCAGCTGACTTGGGACAGTGTTGGGTCTCAGTAAACCAAACGCGGGTCAGAAGTAGCTATCGCATAAACAGGTGCTCACAGATGGGCATGGCAGCCTAGGACTCATGAGGCAGAGGCTGGAGGATCTCTGTGAGTTCAAGACCAGCCTGGTCTACTTAGCAAGCTCCAGGAACAATTAAGACTACATAGAGAGGAACAACACAAATGAAAATTGAGGCTCAACCTGAGCACACTCTTAGGTTTTCCAAGAGAAGCCAGAAACCAGGATTTAAAATTTGGGGCAGTTTACATTTTTTTGAGAAAGCGTCATAGTGGCCAAACAAAACTTCTTGGGTGGTTGGGGGGGGGGGCAGTTGCCCAGCCCTTTCAGTGCCTAACCTGTGAACTAGGCTTGGCGCTTGGCTTCTGGTGAAATCTGACCTGCAAGCTGTCTCACTTGTTAGTACTTAGTTTCTTCCCTGGCCAGGAGCAAAACTAAAAGCGTGTCCGTTTTTAATTCCAGAGCGCAGGAAAGGTCCTTTCCCGCACTTTCGTCACCCAGTCTATTTAAAGTATTTAGGGGAATTTTCCGTTTCCTTTTTGTTTTTTCTTTAAGGATTTATTTTTATTGTATTTAACTACGTCTGTGTCTGTGTGTAGGTATGCGCACATCAGTACAGGAGCCCACAGAGGAGTCGGATTCCCCCAGGGGCTGTACAGGTGGTTGTGAACAGCCCGAAGTGGCTGGTGAGGATCCTTTGCAAGAGCAGCGAAGCCTCTTAACTAGCTGAGCCATAGCCTCTTAACTAGCTGAGCCATAGCCTCAGCTAGTTTTCCTTTTCTTAACCGGCAGCCTCGATCAGGGGAAATCCCTGTCCATGCACATTTAAAAAACAAAAAAACAAAAAAAAGGTCTTGTAATTGGGACCCTGCTGGACTGCAAGGAGTTAAGAGGAAATGGCCTATTAGGGTCTTGCTAATCAGAGAAATCCAGGACCTCAAAACTCTGTAGAACGCCTGTAAAAGACCACGATTCCACCAGGCGGGGATGGTTGACCGGCGAGGCCGCGGAGGTTCTCCCAGTAACTGCAGAGCAGAACCTAGACCGGCCATGAGCATCCCGAGAGCCGCTGGACCAAGGCCCTCCTGACCTGGCGCCCGAGATAACGGCGGAGCTCCGCGGCGCGACCCGGGAAAAGTCAGGTGAGGCGTGTCTCCATCACGCCGCGGGCGGCCGGCTCCTCCGGGCAGCACGCCGCGGGGCAGGGGCCCGCTCCGCGCCGAGCCAGCCGCCCACCGGGGGGGGGGGGTCCCCCGGGCAAGGGGTCCGCGCGCCCCCGCCTACGGGACCCGCCCGGGAGCGCGCGCGCGCGGCCGGCCACGGAAAGTTGGCGCCGGCGCGGGGCCGCGCGCTCCGGGCGCCCCCTCCCAGCCGAGGCGCACGTGCCGCCGCGCCCCCGCTCCCAGGCCGAGACGGGACGCCCCCACCCCCACCGCGGCACGCACTGCGCAGGCGCCTCCCCGCGGGTCCCGGCGGCGGGAGCGGGAGAGGGAGGCGGCGGGCGCGGCGGGAGCGGCTTCAGCCTCAGGCTGAGGGGCCGAGGCGAAGGAGGCGGCGGCGGCGGCGGCGGCGGTGGCGGCGCGGCGGCGGCGAGGCGGCGAAGGTGATGGCGACGCGGGGCCCATGAGGCGGCGGCCGGCGGGACGGGCCGAGGCCCGGCGGAGGAGGCGGCTTCGGGGGCGCCCACCGCCGGGTGAGCGGCGGCTTGAGGCGGGGACCCGGGCCGGGCGCGGCCGGGCGAACTCTGAGGCGCCTCGGAAGCGGCGGCGGCGGCGGCGGAGGGGGCGGCGACGGCGGGCCGGGCTCCCCGGAGCGGCGGGGCGGGAAGGGGCTCCCGCCGAGGGCTTCCCGCCGAGCCCCGAGGGGCGTCGCCGCCCGCGTCCCGCCGCCGCCCTCGGCGCGCCCGCCCTCTTTGTCCCCGGGCGCGCGGTTCCCAAATTGGGAGGGAAACGGCCCGGGCGGGCCGGGGGCGGGCGGCGGCGCTCCCCGCAACTCCTCGGGGCGGTTGGGGACCCGGCCGGGCCGGCGCCGGGCGGCCTTGGTCTTTGTCTGGCGACCGCGGCCGCTCGTCGGCGCCGCGCTGCGGGGCCCGGCGGGTCCTCCGCCCCCTCGGAGGCTTTTCCCGGAGCTTCGGTCCGGGCGCTGCGGAGCGGGAGAGGGGCCGGCGGGAGGACCCGGCTCGCCGCCTCTCGCTTGGATCCCTTGTCTTTACTTGAGATGAGTTTCTCCTCACTTCGTGAAACTTTGAGAGTTCTGCCGTCTCTCTCTCTCTCTTTTTTTTTTTTAATTGTTCTACGTTGAGTCTCCAGATTGAAAAAATAGAGAGGAGGCGCGTATGCTGCGATTGGGCTGGCTGCAGCATTTGAAGTTTCGAGTTGAAAAGATTTACGTGGCTGGGGTTTAGAATTTGGGGGTTCCTCCCCCGCAACACCTTTTGCGATTATTTGGGATTGCTTTTCTCTTGCCCAGTGGGTGAGTTTCGGTTTTTATCACTTGAAACTATTTTTGTTTTTGGTCCTCGGGGACTGGCAGTGCCACAGATTTCATTTGTGTTCGTGCTTGATTTTGTTCTCATCAGCAGTAGGTGCAATCGAGGAAATCGAGGTAGACATAGTTCTGGATAAGACGCTTGTGTGTGTCCTAAGTGTAAAAGTTACTGTTTTGGTTGTGCGCCCTTCCAAGTGGATATATGTGAAAGCACTGTGCAAAGCTGTGCAAACGAAAGGTTCTAATTCTCTGTTAGGCAGAAGTCAGTTTGTCTTGTACATGAATATCTGGAGGGAGAGAATTAATAATGTAATTTTGGAATCAAAGTCTTTGCCCTGTAAACAGTTTGTAGGTGTTTTTCAGAGCAAGGATGCAAAACAAAGAGAAACAATAAGTAATTGCTTAGCTCCTAACTAAATTGATTGTGAGTTTTTGTTAAATTTGCAAATTTCGTTTGGGTTGGATTTATTTGCAGTTACTTTGAGTTTCTCAAGGGCTGTGTCATGGCAGAAAGAAACCAGAACAAACTCTTCTGGGTAAAGGGTAAAAAGCTTTGTAGAGCAGTCAGTTACACCAGATCTTCGGTGCAGAGTACTGTAGGCAAAGGGCGTTTTGGAGAGAAAACAGGAATTATAAATTTTGTAGAAGTGTCCTGGTTTGTAACGGTCTCAAACCTTGGCAAAGGTTTATCTTGCAGACCTGTGGAATGTGTTTACCCAAAGGGTTTCCTACAACAATGAGATAATTTCATTAAAGAAAAAGAACTACTTTTTGAAGCAGGGTTATCATTGTGTAGTATGGGTTGATTTGGAACTTGGTATGCAGCCCAGGGAGGCTTTGAATTCCAGTTCCTTTTGCCCTACCCTCCAGAATGAAGGGGTTACAGGTGTGTACCACCGCAGGTGGCTCATTCAGAAAACATTTTTGTGGTCCTGGAGACAGTATGAAGGCCTTGACATATGCTAAGTATGTCTTCTGTCACTGAGCTATACCCTCAGCCCCAGCAACCTTTTCCCCCATTAAGTACTTGCACAGCACAGAGCTAGGTATTAAAGAAACAAAGATGAGTACCATCCTTTTTATTCCCTCTTAATGTTTTTAACGTGCAAAAAAAAAAAGTTCAGCAATCCGGAAATTATCTAAAATCCTTGAAAACATGTACAAACTTTTAGAATCTAGAACTATAGAAATGGAATAAACTTCACCTGCTGTTCTTATCCTCTACTCGTTCTATGGCTTGTGTCTTTGTGGGACCTACCTAACTGGCTGTTACTGAATTAATTGTAACCTCACAATGACTTGTAACATACCTTTTGAGGATGTTTGGAGTTAAGTGGAGTTAGATTCTATTTTTAGGGAATTCCTTTTGACTCATTCTTGGACCTGGGATTCCTAATTGCCCATCCAGAGAAGGTATTTATGTGGACTTAGATTCCGTCCTAAAGTACTCTCCTCCGGGTTTTTGGTTCTGCTCCAACTCCTCCTCAGGTCGTCTCTGATGCTGGCCCTGTCTTTACCTGATGGTCTTAGTCTTCCTGTCCTCTCACTCTAAACATACCCATGCTCTGTTTTTTTGTTGTTGTGTTTTTGAGACAGGCTCTTATTGGTTGTGAACTCATGGCAGTCCTGTCCCTTTCTACCCTTGCGCTGGTAGAATTAGAATTGCTGGTGTATGCCACTGTGCCCCATTAGTGTATATGCATTGCTGGAGATGGAGCTTATATCTTACATGCTGGGGAAGCACTCTGCTAACTGAGCTGCACCTCCAGCTTGTTTTTATAGTTGTCTCTCTGGTCCTTGCTAGAGATTGAACCCCGGGCATGCTGGACAAACAGTCTGCTGCCGAGCTACAGCCCTAGCCCTGCTCAGACTTTATTTATTTATTTATTTATTTATTTATTTTGGAGACAGGGTTTCTCTGTATCCTTGGCAGTCTTGGAACTCGCCCTGTAGCCCAGGCTGGCCTCAAACTCACAGAGAGATCCATATGTCTTTGCCTCCCAAGTGCTGGGATTAAAGGTGTGCACCACCACTGCCCCAGTATACATTTTTTCTTGCTCTGTATATCCTTGTTGTACTTACTTCACGAAAATTTAAAGCTCACCAGGAGTCTTTGCAATCACTACATCTGTTTCCTTTACCTCAGAACCAACTCTTTCCTTTACTCTTGTCAAGAAACCTTCCAGGGTAGAGAGATGGCTCAGTGGTTAAGAACACTTACTTGTTCTTTCAGAGGACATGTGTTCAATTCCCAGTGCCGACTGGCAGTTTGCAATCATCCATAACTCCAGCTCCACAGTATCGTTACACTATCTTCTGACCTTGCAAGCACCGACTGCACAAGTGGTGCACAGATACACATATGAGCATTTTGCTCATACACATAAAAAGGAAAGAAACCTATTTCCTCTTTCTAGGTTCGCCTAGGGACTAAAAATACAACACTCTTCTAGCAATTATGCTTTATTTGTATTATGTTTATGTCACCAGTAGACTGCATAGTGTGCTCTGTAATATTTACGGTAATGTCTTATTTTTAATATCTTAGTACCCTCAGCACCTACCTTATAATTAGTTCATTTATGTATTCAGCAATTTTTTCTTTGTAGTCTTTGGTGTAGTAAAATACTTCTGATAAAGCTTTAGTGCATCTGCGAGTGTTGTTATTACATATTGTATATTCCTTTCTTGTTTTCTTCTCCTGCACACCCTGAGATACAGTCTCTTATACAGCCCGGGTTGACCTCAGAACTCGTCTGCATGCCTTAACCTCAAGTGTTAGGATTATAGGCATGTGCCCCTGGCTTATATATTGTCTTTGTATGTTAGTGGTCTCATATATGGATATAGTGCTGTTTCATTACGGTTTGTTTGTTTAAATATTTATTTTTAATTGGACATGTGGCCCTTGCCTTTAATTCTGGCACTTTGGAAGGCAGAGGCAAGTGAATCTGTGAGTTCAAGGATAGCCAGGGCTTCTAGTGAGACCTTGTCGCAACATAACAGGGCTAAAGAGATGGCCTGGGGCTTAAGAGCACTGGCTGGTAATAATGGACTAAACCTCTGAAATGTAAGCAAGTCCCAGTTAAATACTTTTATAAGAGTTGTCATGGTCATGGTGTCTCTTCAACAGCAATAGAATTCTAAGGAATGGTGGAGAATTCTCAACTTAGAAAAAAATGAATTGTGTATATGAAGCCATTTTGCATCCTGTTGTACTTTTTTTTTAAATTTTTCGTCAATTACACTTTATTCATTCTGCATCCCCCCATAAGTCCCTCCCTCCTCCCCTCCCAATCCCACCCTCCCTCCTCCCTCTGCATGCATGCCACTCCCCAAGTCCACTGATAGGGGAGGTTCTCCTCTCCTTTCTGATCTTAGTCTATCAGTTCACATCAAAAGTGGCCGCATTGTCCTCTACTATGGCCTGGTAAGGCTGCTCCCCCCCAGGGGGAGGTGATCAAAGAGCAGGCCAATCAGATTATGTCAGAGGCAGTCCCTCTTCATATTACTATGTAACCCAATTGGATTCTGAACTGCCCTGGGCTACCATCCTGTTGTACTTAAACCTAGAATATAAAGGCAGAAAATATGTCACTATTGAAGATAGTACCTGAGAAAACTTAGTATGTATGATTTATGGTTTGCGCCTGAGGTGTTCCCCAAAGCATGAGTTGAAGGCTTTGGTCTGTAGCTGATGGAGCTGTTGGGAAGTTATAGAAGCTTTAGGAGGTGACAGTGTGCCTTTGGGGGTGTACTTTGACCTTGGTCCAGAGTAATGGCACCAAATGACCCTGGGCTGAAACTGATAGCATAAGCAAAAGCCATCCTTCCTTCTTTTTTGGTTTATCTTTGTTATTCTTTGTCATTGAGAGCTGATGATGCAATAGGTTACAAAGCTTTTTCTCTCTTTTCATTTTGGGTGTTTGGAGGCAGGGTTTCAAACTTACCTTGTAGCTGAGCATAGCTAGCCCTGAATTCCTGACCCTCCTGTCTCAATCTCCCAGGTGCTGGCGTTCCAGGTGTGCACCACGTCCTGTTAGAATAAATAGCTTTATTATTTGAACCACAGCAGAACTCTCAACAGTTAGGAGCTTTGTTTTTAGCTGCTTTTTATGTTTTTCATGGGGAAACTTAACCCTCCCCCCACCTTTGGAGGTTTGAAATTGTGTATATAATGAGCATAATTTCTTAAGATAGGAAAAAGAAAAAGGAGATCCGTGCTTAGAGTACTGTTCTTAAACTCTAAAGCTTATCTCAAAGCCTTAGAGTGACATTTTGTTGTTTTAAAAGTGTGTCTAGGGCTATCATACTAATACTACAGAGTAGGTCCATTGAGCTTATACTGAATCTCATGACATGCTGTTATTTCAACAAAAGAACCCTTGATATGAAAAAAGTGATTAGAAGATGAAAATTGTATAACATTCATGTTGCAGATAGACTTTTAATGAAACTTGTAATTGAAACTGCCTTTTTTTTTTTTAAGCTGTATGTGAGTGGAGGGATGAAACCCTGAACCTCCTGTGTGCTATGCAAGTGCTCTGCTCTCCAGATCTACATCCCCAGCCTTGTTTTAATCCGTTTTTCAAATAAAAGAAAACTTCCAGATACTCACTGTCGGATGAGAATCAGCAAAGAATAATGGCAGCCACTGTGATTTTCAGGGACTGTTGGGCCGAGTGTGGTGGCACAGACCTGTAATCTCAGCAGTCATTCTTGGCTGCACAGAAAGTTTGAGGCCGGCCTGGACTATGTGAAACACTGTCTACACAACACAAAGGAATATTAGGTGTGATAAGTTCCCTTTTTATAATTAAAATTAAATTGTGTGTGTGTGGTCTATGCCATGTGCACAGATGAAGGTCAGAGGACAACTTTTGGGAGTTGTTTTTCTCTTAACCCTGTTGATGCAGGGTCTTTCTTGGTGTTCTACTGTGCAACATACCCCAGAATCACCTCCTTTGAGCATCTGGACTCTGTTTCCACCTGCCGTCTCCATTGTAGGCATGCTGGAATTACAGGTATATGCCACCATGGGTTCTCACAGGCTTGTGCTACTCGCTCAAGATGGCTACTCCCTGAGCATCTTGTTGGTTCCTGATGTTTTATAATTTACCTCCATGTTGGTCACCTGAGTCTGTTTAATTTGTGAAAATTCATGAAGGTAGTGTGCTTGAATTTTTGTTTCCTTTCCCCTCCCTGTTGCTGGAATTAAACGTAGGGCCTTGTGCATGCTAAGGCAAGTGCTCTACCATTGAGCTACTCAGCCCTATTTCTTCATCTTACCATATTTTATTCTTGAGTAAATTTACCAAAAAGTTTAAATTGTGTATAAAAGTGGAGGTTGAAGATTTTTTTTAAAAAATGCCAAGGGGGCTGGGAGAGACAGCTCAGTGGTTAAGAGCAGTGGCTGCACTTCCCGATTATGCATCCACGTGACTGTCTATAACTTCAGTTCCAGGGGATCCAACAACCTCGCACACACATACAAGCAGGCAGAACCCTAGTGTACATAAAATAAAAATAAAACATTTTTTTAAAAAAGTCTTTCTGTTAAAAAAAAATATGCCAAGCTGGCTGGTGGTGCTCACTGCTTTAATCTCAGTACTTGGGAGGCAGAGGCAGGCAGAGCTCTGTAAGTTCGAGGCCAGCCTGATAGGCTCTCACAGCTGGAACCAAGCTGGAACTAAGAAACCCTCTTTAGGTGGTACCTCTATTCTCCATCTGTGTAGGCCTTGCCTTGAATTATCTAACTGATATCCAAAGAGCTAAAATGTTAAAAAGCTCTATTGAGAAATAATTGAAATTTTACATGTCACTCATTTTCTTTTAATACTCTCATCTTATGTGTATGAGCTGAAGCTCCAGCCCACTCACTTAAAGCACACAGAAGGGGCTATAGAGATGGCTTTACAGTTCAGAGCACTGACTGCTTTTCCTGAGGACCCAAGTTCGATCCCAGCACTCACATGTGACTCAGCCATCTGTGACTGCTTGCAGAGGACCCGATGCCCTCCTTATTATGACCTCAGCAGTTACCAAGGCTCATATGTGGTACACAGACAAAAATGCAGGCAAAAGACCCTTGCTTACACATTAAAAAGAAGGATGTTTCTAGTGCACAACGATATATAGCCAACACTAGGGTTAATTTGAGAATATTTTTGTCCATCTAAGAAGAATGTTAATATCCTAAAGTAAGCATCCCCCCCCCACAGACTTCGACAACCACTAATCTACTTTCAGACTAATTACAGATGTTTGAATTTGTCTAGATATTTTTGAATTTTATGTAGATAATTGTAGATATTTGAATTTTATGTTTTGTGCCATTAAAAAAAATTGTAAGACAAGCATGATAGCACAAGCTGATAAACCGAGAACTTGGATAGCTGTGATAGAATCGTAACTTCCAAGCTATGGCATGCCTAGCAGGTGTCTGTCTCAAGTAATATTTCTGGGGTAATATTACAATATTACTGATGCTATATTTGTAGTAACATGAATGTAGAAATACTACAATAATACTACAAATGTAGTATTACTGATCAAAAGACAGTGTTTTAGAATTTTTTTCATGGAAAGAGTAGTTTTTGGGGAGAAGGTCTCTGTATAAACCAAGCATTCTTGGCTGAACAGATGGTTGTCCTGCCTCTACCTCAAGTGTGCCACTATGCCTAGCAGTATTTCAGTTCTTGATAAATATTGCTCAGATGTCTTCATACGAGATCGCCCTTGCCATAGAACTTCCACAAACCTAGTGATATTGGAAACACATTTATTTGACATGTGTATTTTCCAAGACCGAACATTGTTTAGAATTCTCTATGTGATGCAGGCATAGGCTGTTTTAGACGTGGAGACCACTGCTGTCCTTTTTGAATGAAGACAGCCCTACTTACGAGGCGTTGTGGGTGAATGTGCTATCCCATACTTTTCCAGCTGGTTCCTGAATGTTCTTGAATTCAAGCAGAATGGCTCTTTGCCAGTGTAAATTGGCACTTCAGCCCACAATGGTGTGTTTTATTTCCTTGTTGGTTGATGGAGCCAGCATTTCAGATGCCTCTCTTTTCAGGAGTTTTTATAATCTGATTCATGATAAATTGTATTTTGTGTTTCTCAAATGTTTTTCATAGCCAGGAACAGTTTTAAAAACAAGTTGTTTTCATGTTTATGCCACATAAGATTACTGTTTGCCAGTTAGCTGCCATAATTCTTTTTCTTAGAAATTGTCACCAGCTAGTTATTAGGCATCTATTATCACTGATGTGCAATTAACTTCCACTTAAAACGTTCCAGTTAAACAAAACTTCATTGTAAACCCTTTAATTGATTCCTTGTCTGCACAATAAAGCATACTCATTCAGGGATGTGAGTCACTAGTGGCAGTTCTTAATGGATTGCTCAGCTCTTGGTCTGGATGCCTGGATCGTTAGTCCATACCTTGGGATTATGGTGAGCCTGTCTTGAATTTTTTAAATTTAGTTCTAGCACAGATTTTCTGGACTGACTGGGAAATGTCTTTCTGAAAATTTGACATCGTGTTATTGTTAATGTCACCACTGCTACTTTGCTTCCTTCCTGACCCTGAAGTGCTGAATTCTACGTAATTTTTCAGTTGTTTTATGAATTCTATTGTGCCATAGATAATAGTAAGCAACGTGAACCATAGAACTCAATTAGTTTGATATTCTCCATTTATGTCAGAATTGGGAATGTGGAAAGAGGAGTGAAGAGATGGCTCAGTGGTGAAGGGCACTACTTGTTCTTGCAGAGGACCGAGTTCATTCAGCTCCTAGCCACCTGGAACTCTAGCTCCAGGGACATTTGAGACCTCTGGCCTTAGTGGATGCCTGCACTTGTGTGTGTGTTCATATGTATGTGTATGTTCTCCAACACACACAACACACACACAATTAAAAGTAAAATCCTAAAGAAAATGTACAAAGAAAGACCTCATTCCTGAAGCATGTGGATCACATTCCGAATCACTGTCATTGGCTCCTAGTCCATTCTTGCTCAGTTTCACAAAATTTAGGGTTAGGAATTAGTCACTTATGGCTGGAGAGATGGGTCATCCCTTAAAGGCGAGGCTAACAACAAAAAAAAATGTGAAATGTAAGAGTTCGGTTCCTGGCACCCACAGCTGTCTCTCCAGCCAGAGGTGGGGGTGGGGATCAGTTATTTAGTTGATCGTAGATTTTGTTTTTATTTAGAAAAGAAATTATGATTTTAAAGTATGGACTGCCAGGCTAAGGCTGTCGTTGGTAGAGTTCTCAGATGACATATACCCACCAAGCCCTTGGGTTCTGTACCCAGTGGCACATGAAACTCTTGGGTGACATAGCTGTAATTAATTCCAGCACTTGGGAGGTAGAATTGGGAGGATCCGAAATTCATCCTTAACTATACATTGAGTCTCAGGTCTGGAATACTTGTGACTTTTTCTGAAAAAAGAGGAAGTATCAAAGATAGATGGTCAGGCAGAAGTAAATAATAATAAGAAGAATAAGAATAATAAGAATAATAATAGAGAACTTGACAAAAGAACAATGGAAATTAATACAAGCCTTGAACTTTTAAAAAGGTTTTTGGTTGTGGTGATGTTTTCGAGACAGGGTTTCTTTGTGTAGCTCTGGCTGTCCTAGAACTTACTTTGTAGACCAGGCTGACCTTGAACTCAAAGATCCGCCTGCCACTGCCTCCCAAGTGCTGGGATTAAAGGCCTGTCCTGCCTGCTAATTTTTGTTGTTTTTTTGAGACAGTGTCACCAGGTTGCTCTTGCTGACATTGAACGCACAGAATCTTTTGCTTCCTCTGTGTTGGATTAAAGGCTCACACCACACTCACCCCAGGAAAAGTGCTCATATGAATGAAATCAGGAGTATGTCCGTTTCCGGCCTGCTTGAGATGCATGTGTGCCCGTGTTTCATGTATTAATATTTATTATGAATAGTATTCCTTTTTTTCTTTTTGAATAAGATCTCATCTAGTCCAGGCTGGCCTTGAATGTGCTGCATAGCCAAGACTCCTGCTGATGGCCTTGGTGTCTTTTCCAGATGAGCTGTTGGAAGGAGACTATTGTGAACATTCATGTATAGTAAAACTCTTAACAACGTAGAGTTTTAGAATGTCTGAATATATAGCAAAATTGTTTTTCCTTGAAATTTTTAGGTTATTTAAGTGTGGTAGCATACAATTTTAATCCCAGCACTCAGAAGGAAGAGACAGATGGATCTTTGTGATTTCAAAGCCAGCCTGTTCTACATAGTGGGTTCCAGGCTAACCAGGGCTGCATAATGAGAACCAGTCTCAAAAATAACTAACAAGAAATACTTTCCTTATTATTGTCAGCGTCCTTTGTTTGACTTTCTTGATGTGAAGCCTGTGTTGGATCGCTCGTCTCTGAAGTTGTAGCTATTATTTGTAGTATATATCTAGTAAGGATCACATTTTCCTGTAAGTGGTAATTTGTTATTAGTCACATAATATTGTCAACTAGTATGAATTGTGACTATTGTCAACTAGTATGAATTGGTGTTAGAGTCTGGATTTTGATTTTGTATTTTTTAAGTGTTCTAAAGCTTTGTTCTGTGTTTATTTGAGTTTTGAAAACAGTTTGGTTCTTAGCTTGCATCTAGGCTTGGGTCTGAGCATGCTCAGAGCTTCTGGTCTAAATCCATCTTGGCCTCCTTTGAGCACTCTGATGTCCTGTGTCATGTCAAAGTTATCCCACTTCTTTGGTAGCTTATTCACACATGAACAATTCCGTGCTGAAGATGGAGCCTTCTGTAGACATCCAGGGCCTGTTCTATGCAGTGTGCTCTTTTCCACATTCTGGTGGTGTGCCCTAGGAGTTCCTCCTGCTTCTGCCTATCTGGGCTGTCTCCTCAACCCAGTGAATCTGCTAGGCTTTTGTGTATTTCTTTCTCCTTGCTCTGGAAACCCTCCACTTAGTGTAGATAATTAGAAGTCTCATGTTGTTTCTCTCCTCTGTAATGTATTGTCTATTATTTAAGGAGTGAATAACTATTGTTTTACTGATTCCCCCCCACCCCAGTGTTAATTAAGATATACAAAGATACAGACAGGATTGTGTTCTATCCGATTGCCTCGAACTAATGGTCTTCTTGCTTTGGCAGCCTGAGTGCTGTGATTTGTAAACTTGCTACCATGCCTAGTCTGTCTGACTTTATTTTTAATTCTGTGTGTATATGTGTGTCTCCTTGGGTTTGTACATGTAATCTGGAGATACAGGTGGTCATGAAATAATCTGATGTGGGTGCTGGGAATTGAACTCAGGTTCTCTACAAGAACACAATATGCTGTTAACTGTTGAACCATTGTTTAAGCCCCCATCTGATTTTTATTTTATTTTAAAATTAATTTTATTTGCTTATTTTTATATAGTTATTTGTCTACATGTATGTCTTTGTTCTGTATGCATGTCTGATACCTGAAGCCAGAGGCCAGAAGAAGGCATTGGCTCTCCTGGGACTAGAGTAACAGGTGGTTATGAGCCACCATGTGGCTAATGGGAATTGAACTCGGGTCCTCTGGAAGAGCAGCCAGAACTGTTAATTGTGTAAGTACACATATGCGCGCACACATGTACACACACACACTCACACACACCTGGCTTTTAAATAGAAGAAAGCCAAGAAGCAGGGTGTAGTGGTTCACACTTGTGATCTCAACACTCAGGAGACTCAATCAGTAGGATTCCTGAGAGCTCAGGCAACCTAGATTACAAAGTGAGACTCTTCTTACAAAAAGAAAAGAGAAAGATGCAGCACTGTAGTTACTGCTCAGCCCACTGTTCCTTGAACTTTTTTCAGTAAACTTTATTTTATTCTAGGGGTAGGGAGAGGAAGCTGAGCTTGGTGATTCTTGGCTGTGTAGTCTTAGCACTCAGAAGACAGAGGTAGGATTGTCACAAGTTCAAGGACAGCTTGGCCTAAACAGTAAGGTCTGAGCTAGCCAGGGCTAACTAACACAGAGATGGTGAAATTAAAAACAATAACAACAAAAAACACCCTATGTAGATAAATAAATAGAGAAAGTTGATCACATTTCTATGTCTTGGCTTTTTTTCTCAAACAAATATGAGAGCCTCTGAAAATCTGGGGTTGGGCTGGGATCAAATGTTTTAAGGTACAGGTTTTAAAGAGCCAGAGCCAAAATCTCAGGAAAACAAACTAATGGGTTTCTGAAAGTTTTGAACAAAGATTAGAAACTGAAACTTGAAATTAAAAATGGTTAACTTCTATCCTGACACTAGAGTCTGTACAGCATCCTGTCTTCTGTGTAAGCCATCCACAATCAAAGGTCACTGCCTTATGAGATTACTTACTTTCTCCTTTCTTTTCTTTTTTTTTTTTTTTTTTTTTTTTTCTAAATAGGTTTTCCTTGTGTAGCCCTGACTGTGCTGGAACTGGCTGTGAAAACCAGGCTGGCCTTGAACCCATAGAGGTCTATCTGTCTCTACTGGGATTAAAGGAGTAGATTGCTTACTCTGTTTTTGAGACAGACTGATGAGTCCTGCAGGGGCTGCGCATGCCTGTAATCCCAGCACTCAGGGAGGCAGAGGCTGGCGGATCTCTGTGAGATTGAGGCCATCCTGGTCTACAAAGGGAGTCCAGGACAGCCAAGGCTACACAGAGAAACCCTGTCTAAAAAAAAGAGAAAGAGACAGCAATGAAATGGAAATCAAGAAGTATAAAAGGTAACCAAAGGTATAAAGCCAGTACTGGAGAAATTTATCTGTTCACTTGTTGATCAAATGTTTATTTAGCACTTAAAATGTATCTTCCTGGTCTAGATGCTGAGGTAAGTGTCTGGTGTTTGTCTTTTAGGGGCTCCCAGTCCAGTTGAGGTGACAAGATAAAAAGTTGAGGCCCTCATAATAATCTTGATAATGTGTTGGTGTGCCCCCAGTGCGGGCACAGCTCTCAGGGCTTGGTATGTGCACAGTTTGTATATCCCCCTCAACAGTTGTCTCAGGCTGCTGTGCCCAGACCGAATGTCCTAACTTCTCAATGTCCAGACAGAACCCTGCTCAGTGATTCTGTCCCTCCTGGTCACAGGGAGCCTTGCAGAGTTTTTGCTTTCTTTTTTTTTTCTTTTAAGCTTTAGGTTGGTTTATTCTACATTTAAGATCTTAAACTCTGAAATTTCCTGTTCTTAGCAAGTGAGTTTTTTGGTTTGTTTTTCTTTAGAGAAGCCAGTGTCTCTTTTTAAATATTCACATTGATAAAGACTGGAGGAAATAATGGAAAGCCAAAATATTTTAAGGGACTTTGGTTGTGGTTTTTGTGTGTGTGGGGTTTCTTTCAAAAGTTTTGTTTCATGTGTATGGATGCTTTGTATGTATGTATGTCAGTGTTCCCTGTGTGCCCAGTGACCAGGACACTAGACCGCATGGAACTGGAGCTTTACGGAAGGTTATGCACCGCCGTGTGGGTACTGTTGTTCTCTGCAGATGTCCTCAGCCTCTGAGCCATCTCTCCAGGCTATTTGTGTGGCCGTTTTTCTTAATGATACTGGTATATCTCACCTCTACAGGATTAAGAAGGATGAAATAATTTATGTGCATTATATCTATAGAGGACCAAATATCAAGATTTTCTTCTCAGACATTTTGGAGTCAAGAGCATAAACTGTAGGGAGACCTGCCCCAAAGGCTTCAGGGTGTAGATACAGGATGCTGTGATCCTATAAAAAACTTATGGAAAGTAAGGTTCAACAGTCTCTCCCATTCTTCTACTCTCCTTCCCAGGGTCTCAAGTATCTCAGGCTGGCTGTGAACTTGAACTTACTCCTGATTCTCCTGCTTCCATATCCCAAATGCCGAGTTGTAGGTGTGTGCCACCATGTCCCATTTATGTGGTATTGGGATCAGATCAGGGCTTTGTGTATGCTAGGCCTGCCAGCACTTTACCAACTGAGCCACAGCTCAGCACTTGGCCTGGTTCAGCATTTCTAAGCTTTCAGTTTTAACTAGTGTACAAGACTCAATTCTGGGTGTGTTAAAATGGCTGCTTCGTATCTTATACTTTCTTCCACCAAAAAAGGTTGGGTTATTTTCTGAAATGTGGATCTTTTGGGAAATATTTTCATAGCTATAAATTCTTAAGGTTACTCATTTGTTAGGCTGCAGAGGTGGCTCCTTGTTGCAGAAGCATGTAGATGTAAGTACTTATGTAAAAAGATGGACATTGGGGGCTGGAGAATTGGCTCAGCAGTTAATAGGGTGTACTATTCTTGCAGGGGACCTGAATTAGGTTCCTAGTACCCCTATCACTCAGCACTAGGGACCTCTGACTGCCTTTGGCTTTCACAGACATCCACACATATGTGTGCTACCACACACATGGTTAAAAATAATGAAAACAAATGAAAGACAAAAATTGGGCCGGTTGGTGGTGGCACATGCCTTTAATCCCAGTACTCAGCAGCAGAGGCAGGCAGATCTCTGTAAATTGGAGGCCAGCCTGGTCTACAGAGTTCCAGTACAGCTAGGGCTGCACACAGAAAAACCCTGTGTGTGTGTTGGGGGGGGATTTGCTGGGTGGTCCCAAGTTCAAGGCCAGCAAGGTCTATAGAGCTAGTTCCAGGACAGCCAAGGCTACAAGAAGAAACCCTGTTTCAAAAAACAAGACAAAATAAACAAAACCCCCCAAATTTGGCCAGGTGTGCTGGTGCATTTTTAATTCCAGCACTCAGGAGGCAGAGGTTGAGGGCCAATCTGTTCTAAAATAGCAAGTAGACAAGACAGCTACATAGTGGGACCCTGCTCCTGAACTTGCCTTGTCTTCCACTGGTTTGGCTTCTTGTGACAGCTTTTCACATGTAAATTTTGACATATGCTATGTCTATACCTCTTCTAATTTTTGTTGCATGAGTGTTTAATAAACCATTTTAGCTTTTTTCTATAATCCGATTCCCCCAATAGTTTAAAGCAACAATTGGGCTGAAGAGATGGCTTAGCAGTTAAAAAGCACTGGCTGTTCTTCCAGAGGACCTGGATTCAATTCCCAGTAGCACATGGCAGCTCACAACTGTCTGTAATTCCAGTTCCAGGGGATCTGACACCCTGACACAGACATACATGCAGGCGAAACACCAGTGGACAAAAAATGTTATTAAAACAACAACAGCAAAATCCTAAGTTCCACTTAAATTTACTATGAGCATTCAGGGGTTCTTTTTTTGTTTTTGGTTTTGAGACAGGGTCTTTTCTCTATCGACTAGCTGGCCTTAAATTCAGGGAGATGTGCTGCCTTTGCCTCCTGAGTGCTGAGCTTGAAGTTTATGTACCACTGGACCATGCCTCAGAAATTGTTTTAATTTTATTTGTTAAATAATCGAAGTAAAAAAAAGTTGGTGCCTTATGGATGACATTTGGCCCTAGCATTTCAGAGTTACAGAGTTTATTTACTTAATGGACAGTTATTTCTCCTCCATTGGTTTGTTTTGTTGTCTTGAAACAAGAGTCTCACTATGTAGCCTGCTAGCCTGGAATTCTCTGGAAACCAGTCTGGCCTCAAATTCACTTTATTTTGTTTTTAATCACAGTCCAGGTGTTTTTTCTCTCTGACTTTGTGAGCCTTTGGATGTGTAAATCACCTCCTGTGGAGAAGGGTGTCTCAGTAACTGAGCCAGCTGTTGGGTGTTTCAGCTGAACAGCTTGCTCCGCCTGGGCTACTCAAATCCCAAGGAGAAGTACTGGCTGCGACAGAGGCAGGGTTGTTTGGTGCCTGCTTTAACCTTGCCTGCTGCTGGTTTTATGTTTTGTTTTGTTTGCTGTAGTTGCCAAAGTTCTTTGGTGGCCTTTCCTGTTTCTTTTGAGTCAGGGTCTCACTTTTAGCTCTGGCTTGCCTGGAACTCTTAAGACATCTGCCTGCCTCTGCCCTCCTTCTTCCAAATGCTGGGAGTAAAGCTATACTCCACCATGCCCAGCAGCTTTGCATTTTCACAAATGACTCATTTTTCCTATTAGGCTTTCTTTTATTTTTAAATTAATTTTATTCATTTGTCTGCATGTATGTATGTATGTACGTACGTACTAGTACATAGCACACCTACCACTCTTTTCTGTTCCTGGTGCCTGCAATGGCCACAAGTGGTTGTTGGATTCCCTGGAACTGGAGTTACAGACAGTTGAGAGCCTCCAAGTAGGTGCTGGGAACTGAGCCCAGGTCCTCTGAAAGAGCAGCCAGTGATTTTTAACCACGAGTCATCTGTCCAGTCCCTATCAGGTTTTTGTAGAACCTTATGATTTAGAAACTTTCAGGTCACTGTTAATTTCTCCTGTCCCTTATTTTGGGAGGAGAAAACAGTGGTCAGGCCTGTTTCCATCTCATTCTGAGTGACTCCTGTAACACACAGAAAACTTTGTTTCTTCCTGAAAATGACACAGTAGTGATTTACTGTTTTCTGTGGGAGGAAGCTTATGACCCATTGTTTTCTTTTTTCTTTCCAGAGAGAATTTGGGAAAGTAACAAACAAAATATTGTGTCTGAAAGAAAGGTTTGGGTAACAGAAGTTCTGGATAACAGGTAAGTGTTTGACCTTACTTGGTGGTGGTGGTGATTTACCATAATCCGCAAGTGCAGTGGGAGAGGGAGGAGTTGAAAATTTACATGTACTTTGTGTCAAATATTACAATAAGAATTTAACATGTGAGTGACATGGATTCTAGATCTGAGTAGCTCAGAATAAATTACCCTTTAAAATGCTGTTTTTAAAGGTAGGTTGGTAACAAAAATGCTGTAATGCTGTAATATAATCCTAGCATTCCAAGGCTGAGGTGGGAAGTTCAGAGGTCAGCCTCAATTGAGGTAAACAACAATTGATCCTCTGTCTGAAAAACAAAAAACAAAAAATAAGAGCTGGGCATGGTGCACACCTGTCACCCCAGCACTCTGTAGTCTTTGTGAGTCTGAGGCTAGCTACATAGCAGATTCCAGGACAGAACTACATAGTAAGACCTTGTCTCAGAAAAACAAAAACAAAAATACTGTATTTTAGTGGGTTTGCAACTAGTTAGATTTGTTATTCTCATAGATCAGTTGAGCAAATATTTTTTTGCATGTACCATAAGGAAAAATATTTGTCGTAAGAGCATTGATTGTAGGCTTTAAAGTAAAACCAGGCAGCCAGGTGTGGTGATGAACGCCTGTAATCCCAGTGTTCAGGGAGGTAGATGCAGGCGGATCTCTAAGTTCGAGGCCAGCATGGACCATAAAGCGAGTCCAAGGCTACACAGAGAAACCCTGCCTGGAAAACAAAACAACAAAAAATAAAGGCAGGCTCTGCTGTGCCAGTGGCGTAGCAGGGAACTCTCCTTCCCTGGTTCCTTTCTCTTTTTAGTGTGCATCGTTGTCAGTTGTTTGAGGCTGTGTGTTACTTTTGAAGAAAAAAAAATTGAGACAGGCTCTCACTGTCTATCTCTGACTGTCCCAGGACAAATTTGTAGACCAGGCTAGTCTTGAACTCAGAGAGATACACTTGCCTCTGTCTCCCAAGTGCTGGGATTAAAGGGTGTGTTGCCAGTCTAGGCTTTCTTAATTACTTGAACACTTTGTCAGCTAAAACTTAAACCTTCTAGTAAACTGCTTCTTCATGATGAAGTCCAACCCAAGGGTATTTTTATGTTCTCAGTGGTAACTCTGACTGGACCAGAAAGCTACCCCAGTGCGTTATTTTGTTATGTGTATCGCACGACGATGTCCCATTACACATGAATATATGTAAACACAATGGCTGCAACCTGAGAAATAAATCTCAATGAACTAGGAAAGCAAACAAGACCGTCTATGTCCAGACGTGGAGTAAGGTGTGCTGTGTCACCTAAAGCTGTTAAGAGTGAGCTACAACTAAATTCTAATGTTTTTTCTACTATGAGTCTTCAAGTAAGTTACATTTCAGGGCTACAAAGTCCCTAGAAAAACTGTAAATTAAAATTTACATTGTTAGGGTTTGATTATTTGTTGGGGTTGGGCACCAAAAATAGAAAACTATTTGTAATGTTTGTTGATTTCCCCTGCTTGGACTTTTCCACTTCTGCCAGGACAAACCAGTTTCACCACCATGAGCTGGAGCTTCCTGACTCGACTGCTAGAGGAGATCCACAACCATTCGACATTTGTAGGGAAGATCTGGCTCACTGTGCTGATTGTCTTTCGAATTGTCCTAACTGCTGTAGGAGGAGAGTCCATTTATTACGATGAGCAAAGCAAATTTGTGTGCAACACCGAGCAGCCGGGCTGTGAGAATGTCTGCTATGATGCCTTTGCGCCGCTCTCCCACGTGCGCTTCTGGGTGTTCCAGATCATCCTGGTTGCAACCCCCTCTGTGATGTACCTGGGATATGCTATTCATAAGATCGCCAAAATGGAGCATGGTGAGGCAGACAAGAAAGCAGCTCGGAGCAAACCCTATGCCATGCGTTGGAAACAGCACCGGGCTCTGGAAGAAACAGAAGAGGACCATGAAGAGGATCCTATGATGTATCCAGAAATGGAGCTAGAAAGCGAAAAAGAAAATAAAGATCAGAGCCAGCCAAAACCTAAGCATGATGGCCGCCGTCGAATTCGGGAGGATGGGCTCATGAAAATCTATGTGCTGCAGCTGCTGGCCAGGACTGTGTTCGAGGTGGGCTTTCTGATAGGGCAGTATTTCCTGTATGGCTTCCAAGTCCACCCATTTTATGTGTGCAGCAGGCTTCCGTGCCCTCATAAGATAGACTGCTTTATTTCTAGACCTACTGAAAAGACCATCTTCCTTCTGATAATGTATGGTGTCACAGGCCTCTGCCTGTTGCTTAACATTTGGGAGATGCTTCATTTAGGGTTTGGGACCATTCGAGACTCACTAAACAGTAAAAGGAGGGAACTTGACGATCCGGGTGCTTATAATTATCCTTTCACTTGGAATACACCATCTGCTCCCCCTGGCTATAACATTGCTGTCAAACCAGATCAAATCCAGTACACCGAGCTGTCCAACGCCAAGATTGCCTACAAGCAGAACAAAGCCAATATCGCCCAGGAACAGCAGTATGGCAGCCAGGAAGAGCACCTCCCTGCTGATCTGGAGACTCTGCAGCGGGAGATCAGAATGGCTCAGGAGCGCTTGGATCTAGCAATCCAGGCCTACCATCACCAGAACAATCCCCATGGTCCTCGGGAAAAGAAGGCCAAAGTGGGGTCCAAATCTGGGTCCAACAAAAGCAGTGTTAGTAGCAAATCAGGGGATGGGAAGACCTCAGTCTGGATTTAATCTTGGTTGGGCTTAAAACTTGGGTTTTCATAGTTTATGGTAAGCAGCGACTCGCTGAATAATGACTTCCATTGAGTAAACATTTGGCTCTGGTTATCTTCAGGGATGCTGCTGGCTCACGATCCAAACTCAGGGGACTCTGAAGGTGGAGCTGGGATGAGTGGGGAGAGGGAAACAGTGTTCCCAGGCACATGTTCTCAGCAATAATGCAGTTGCAGAACCTTACGTTTGTGTCTTCCGGATCCAGAGAAGAACAGACATATTTAAATCATTCTTGTTGAACAGTTTTTGTATGTACGGTATTATGGTACATTTTTTTTTAGTATGATAACTTTTTTTTGTATTTGTACATTGGACTGCTGTAGTTATACTTTTTTATATTAAAGGAAAAAATTCTTGTAAATAATGCCTGTTAAAGGCTAGTGTTCTTACTTTGTTTAGCAAATGTTACCTTGTGATTAGACCTCTAGGAGATGGTACACTTAATAAAAGTGCCTCTTGGGTTTCAGAAAAGATTTAAGATATGTAGGGAAACTGAGGGAGAAATACCAGTCTTTGAGTCTTTGGAAGAAGATCCTTACCAGAAAGAGGCTGAGATCTTTCTTCCACCTGAGGAATCTTGGAGTCTCCTTCCTGTGACTGAGTTGTGGCCATTCTTGGCAGATATTTTCAGAGGAAATAAATGATTCACTTCGAATTCCCTTTAAACACCCAGCATGGCTGCTATGTGCTTACATGGTGTGTCTCTGACTTACGTTCTTTTAAAAAACTGATAAGCCAAGACGTCCTGGTCCGGCACACACCAATGAGCATGATAGCGCTGTGGTCTGAGCTGCTGCTCCCAGGAAGCAGAAGCACGTGCGACACCTGAGAATGAACTGTAGGAAGCTGGGAAGCGGTCCCTCTTGCCCTGAGTCTCTGTCTATAAAGCCAACTGGTTTATGGAAAAGCTGGTCATGAATCTTTTCTATATTTGTTAACATTAAAAATAGAAACAAAAATTCTCAGATTAAGAGCACTCAAAGCTGGGCTGGAGAGATGGCTCATAGGTTAAGAGCACTGGCTGTGCTTCCAAAGGTCCTGAGTTCAATTCCCAGCAACCACGTGGTAGCTCACAACCATCTATAATGAGATCTTGTCTCCTCTTCTGGAATGCAGGCACACATGCAGGCAGAATACTGTATAAATAATAAATAAATCTTTAAAAACAAAACAAAACCAAACTCAGTTACTTGTACTGAAATGGCAAGAGGCCTAAATCCAGATGCTTTATTTTAATAGTTTGCTGTAAAATGTATATGGTTTGCCATGTCTGCCATTGGAAGTTTCTGTCTGAATGGCTACTCTTCTACTCTTCGAGATGAGTTCAGTATCTACTTCCTATTAGCATATATATATATTTGTTAATGGCAAGGATGAATGTTCATGAAGCTAGTAATTTGCAGTGTTTTCTTGCCATCTTCAATCTTACACCACATTGGAGAGCTTTGCTCTCGTCAGGCTCATGTTTGTCTTGAAGTGCTGAGTCTACATAGAACTTGGTGAGGTGAGTAGAACTTTATGTCCAGCAGCAAGCGTTTTCTGTGGGTGTCTTGCTCTTTCTAATAGAAAGCTTCTGCAAGCCACCTCTAATTTTGAAATTTTGGAAGTACTATGTTTTGCTTTCTTAAATCTGAAGTGCTGCCAGGTAGTAGTTGTCGCGTGCAATCCTTCGCCGATAAGGAAGACGCGGCAACCGAAGATTTGTCCAGCAGAATCTTTATTGTAGAGCTCTTGTAGGTAGATGGAGAAGGACCCCAAACCCCAAGCGCGCTCTGCTTAAATAGCCTGCAGGGCGGCGTGCTCGTCTGTGATTGGTGCTCTGCACAATACCCAATTAGCATGTGTTCTCTGATAGGGAGAGCACTCAAATCCGTATTAGCATCCTGTGGCGCATGCGCTGCTGCAAGATACAGCACTGACAAGAAGAACCAGGAAACAGGAAGCCAGCGCCATCTTGTAATGGCGAATGCGGCTCCCGACAAGTAGTGTGCAAGCCTTTAATCCTAGCACTCTGGAGGCAGAGGCAGGCAGATCTCTGTGAGTTTTAGGCCAGCTTGGTCAACAAAGTAAGTTCCAGGACAGCCATGGCTTCACGATGAAACCCTGTCTTGAAAAAAAAAATTAAAAAAAAAAAATCTGAAATGCCAGTTCTCTGTTATTTAGAGCTCTGGACAGTACCCAGTGTTTGCTCATTTGCCTTTGCTGTTGCCCTTCCCTTCCCTCCCCAAACCCATTTTATCCTCTAGATGTTTGTTTATGTACATTTGCTTTTTAAAAGATCTTTAAACTTTAGCCTAGTTTAAAGGTTCATTGTCTCTGACCTTTTTAGCAGGTGGAGCTAAAAGGGAACTTTTCAGAAAATAATATATTTTTACATATCATGAGAAATTAATAGTTAAACAGTCCTTTCAAACCAGTTGATTAATAGGGCAATGCATATAATTTTAATAAGACTGGCAAGATTTTAACCACCTAAGTCTAGCTAAGATAACCCCCAGTTCTTGCCCTGCTGGCAGATGTCTTCACTGAAGGACAGAAAATGCACACCACACTCCCAGCCATCTACCCAGAGCCTAAGGGAGAGCAGAGTGGCCTGCCTGTGGAAAGGTTGGGAATTGGAGTGATAAGGGAAGGGGTCAAGCAGAAATGCCAGAAAGAACCAGGCAAAGGCATTTGGTGCCAGGAGCATCCATTGGTTTCTAACAATGCCCCAGTGCTTCATCTTGACTCATTAAGATGAGAATGGTTTTTTGTTGTTGCTGTTTTGATTTGGTTTTGTTTTTTAATTTTAAATTTTTTTTGGTCTAGCCAATTCTTCAGGTTCTCAGAATCTATAGAAACTTATTCTAGGTCACATCCTTATGTGCATACGCTGTAAAAGGTTATTTTTACCCTCTTGCTAAAGTTTTAATCTTGACAAGGATTTCCCAACTCCCGATGCCTTAGCATATTTCTTCCAGATTTTGAACACAGATTTTGCAAAATACAATATTTACCCCTCATGACATGATCCTGGGGCTGGATAGAACCGTCAGCAGTTAAGAGCACTGGCTACAAAACCAGTAAAACCAAAAAAACAAAAAAAAAAGAAGAAGAAAAACAGGGCTTGGTGTTTCACACCTGTCATCCAGCACTCGGGGTGGCAGGCAAGTAGATCCCTGTGAGTTCGAGGCCAGCCTGGTCTACAAAGTCTAGGACAGCCAAGGCTACACAGAGAAACCCTGTCGTGAGAAACAAACAAAATCACTAACTGTGTTTCCAGAGGACAGGTTCAAATCCCAATACCCACACTGCAGCTAACGACCAACTAACGATCCGCTGCTGCCTTCTGCTCTCTGCAGACACATGCACACGTGGTGCACAGGCATGCACAGAGGCAAAATACTCATATACATAAAATAATAATGAAAAAAAACCCTTTAAGAATAAATACATGAAAGTCATGCTGAAAACGGGAATAAAACGATCCTGCCAGTATCTGGCTTGACCTGTTCAGATTCTACACAGAATCTGCAAATACATGTTTTTGTCAAGCAGCGGTTGGCTGCTTGAGAAGCCAACATGAGGGTGGAGGTCCTGATGAACCTGGCTGCTGCAGCAGTGGTTCGGGCGTGTGCCCACACCTGATCTAGCCAGAATCTTGTAGTCAGAAGAGATACACAAGAACAGGTTTTGCTCAGTGGTGGCGGTGCATGCCTGTAAGCCCAGCCCTTGGGAGGCAGAGGCAGGCAGATCTCTATGAGTTCAAGGCCAGCCTGGTCTACAGAGTTGAGTTCCAGGACAGCCAGAGCTAAACAGAAACCCTATATCCCAAAACAAAATCAACTATTGGGATTGGAGTTCCAGCTCAGAGGTGAAATGTTTTTGCCTGGCACATAGGAGGCCCTGGGTTCAATCCTCAGGTTTGGGGAGTGGAGCCCCAAACCAAAATTATCATTTGGGTATATCTGATCTGGAACCTTCAAAAGCA
Organism: Meriones unguiculatus; assembly: GCF_030254825.1. NCBI lineage: Eukaryota > Metazoa > Chordata > Mammalia > Rodentia > Muridae > Meriones > Meriones unguiculatus. Next base: position 18,780,085 of record NC_083355.1, read on the forward strand.
TGGTCAAACCAATGGGGTGTTGAGGTGCTTTGATTCTTCATGTCATGGGCATCTGAGGGTTTGGAAGGAAGTCAGTCTTATTCCTGTTAGACATCTGAGTTGCATGTCCAGCTTACGTGTGTATGCTTTATGCTTCTGTCTTTGGAGAGATGGTCTGCTTCTAAAAGTAACGTGTAGGTGCTGATATATTGTAGGCAAGCCAGCTTTCAGTAGAGGGCAAATAGGATATCTTTTTTAATGCCCTTTTGTAAATCAAAGGGTTTTTCCAGTTATAAAAAAAGAACAACTGCCGGTTGTTTGGTGTGGGTTTTTGTTTGGGTCTCATGTAGCCCAGGCTAGCCTCAAACTGTGTTGTAGCCAAGGACGACCTTGAACTCATCCAGAGTGCTAGGATTATAGATGTATATATATCAATCCCCCCAATCATTTTACTTGAAAGTTTCCAGTATTAGAATAATTTCATATCTATACAAATCTTAAATCGTGTAACCTCTTAAAGTCTGGCCACCTCAGAATAAAGCCCCCGCGCCTTGGAAAGTGCAGCTCGGAAAGAATTTCCACTTAGTCTGTATATGATAGATGAGACTAGATCATAGACACCATCAGATGTAAGAGCCGCTAGGCTGAGCTCCATGTTTACCACTCTTCCCAGCCACGCATCACAAGAGACTTGAAAACTTTTTATGTCCTGTTGTCTCTGATGTTCTGATAATGACAGTGTCGAGTGGGTTTGATCCGTACTGTTTAGAGAACAATGTTGTTAGAGAAGTACCCACTGCTCTCTCAATCTGGCTGTATAAACATTTATGCAACGGATATATACGTTTATATAAACGGCATGATCTCTCTTAAAAAAAAAAGGTTAAATTCTGCTTTTCAGGGTTGGCTACCATGTGCTTCCAAAAACTGAAACTTTAAAAAAAGAATTGTTTTCTTCAGTAAAATCTCTACCTCAGGCACCAAGTGTTGGTACATTTAGCATATTGGTTCTGGAAGATGTAGAAAATGTAGCCAGGACTTGACCTTTTTAAGGATTATTAAAATGTTAGCAGGCAGTGTTGGCTACACACAGAGCTCAGCCCTCGGGAGGCAGAGGTAGTTGTATCTCTGAGCTTGAGGCCAGCCTGGTCTACAGAGCAAGTTCCAGGAGAGCCAGGCTACACAGAGAAACCCTGTCTTGGAAAACCAAGGGGGAAAAATTATTTCAATGTAAAAATCAACTGTTGGCCAGTAATTTAATGTTGTGGTCATGTGGAGTGAAGCTTGAATGTTGCATGAACAGCTAAGGAATTACCCGTGTTGGTGCCAAAGAGCACCCATTGCCAATTTGTTCTGTATGGTATGTAAATTTTCTGTGTCGCAGACCAGCACTGTGCCCGAGGGGCTTGGTGTCTGGGGCAGTTTTGTCAACTCCAAATATAACATAGAAGATTCCTCTGTGATCTGCTCATCCTTTCTAAGAATGCAAACCCATGGACAACTAGGATGTCAGGAGGCACCACTCAGCCATTTCCCCCATGATTTGTGGAAAATTGTACCCAAAGAGCTTAGTGGTTAACACAGAAAATTTGGTGTACAGACAGATAGACAAAAACCCTCTTCCTCCATTCTGCAAGTGTAGCAATACATGAGTGAGGAAATTTCTTACACAGAGTGGACTCAAAGGAGGCCCTTTCTCATGGCAGGGCCAGAGCTCCTCAGGGACTCTGAATTGTCACAAACTGGGAGGAAGAGGTCGCCCATGAAAGGGTGAAGCCATGCTCTAAGCTCAGAAGCTAGGAACAGGCCCCCATCTTTGGGTCCTTTTGAGTCATAGACCTTGTAAGAGGAGGAGGAGGCAGAAAGCGAATCCTCCTTTGGAAGGGGAGTCAGAGGTGGGAGCATTAATCTGCACCAATACTCTTGGTCTCCCCTCCCCACCCCCTGCCAGAGCACACACAGGAGAGTTGACTGGTCGCGCACAGGGCCCGACCTCAGCAGCACAGACTGTAAACTAGTCAGCCAACCATATTTGGTAATAAACTTGTGAGCCATTTAAAGCCGTTGGCGCGCCAGGCCTTGACTCTGCTCTGGAAGTGGATCTTTGGTAGGTTTGCTGTCAGCCAAGAGACTGATACACCTAGAGAAGGTAGTGGTGTCCCGGTCAGCGGGCCCGAGTGCTCTTTAAACCGTTACAGCACTTAACTGGCTGACAGAGCATGTCACCCTTTGTGTATGCGATGTGCTCTCATGCAGGCATGTGAGCCTACACGTAAAAGCTGTTGGTCAAGGTCAGGTGTCTTCCCCAGTTACCTCTCTGTTACCTTTTGTGACATAGTCTCTCATTGGACCTGGAGTTGGAATTGTGACCAGACAGGAGGCCAGTGAGTCCCAGGACCTGTCTGTCTCTGCCGCCCTGCGCTGAGGTTACAGTTACACAGCCACACTTCGCTTTTTTCAAGTGTGTTAGGGCTCTACACCAGTCCTCACACTAGCCCAGCAAGCTCTTCTTCCACTGAGCTGTCTCCGTTGTCTCCAGCACTGCCCTTTTCGTGCTCGCGGCCGTCAGCTCTCTGGGGTGGAGGCAGTTACAAAGGTGTCGGAAGAAGGTGGAACTGAGAGCAGAATCCAGGCCTGTGGGGTCCTTGTTGCCCGGTGTCTCATCCGGTGTTCTCTGCTCTTTTCTGAGACAGGCTTGAGAGACAGCCCGAGGCAGGGCTCTCTCTCTCCCTCTGTGTTTGTTGTGATAGGGTTTCTCTAGAAGTGTAGCCCTCGCTGTCCTAGAACTCACTCTGTAGGCCATGCTTGCCTGGAACTCAAGAAATCTGCCTGCCTCTGCCTCCTGAGCTGTGGGATTGAGAGTGAGATGAGGTTTTCTTAAGCGCTGAGGGACAGCTTTGGCAGACCTTGTGTCTGATGTTTTGCCTCCCCCTCCCCCAACCCCACAATAAAATTGTAGCTGTTAGATCACCGGCTAGACACAGGTATCTTAGGTCTCTTTTAGCCCTTCATATAATCAGAATAATCAGGTCTCTGGATGGCTGATTTTATTTTAAAATAAATGATTTGGTTGTAGTGCTAAGGATAGAACTTACAGGATAGGCACTCAGGCCAGGAATACTTTTTGCCCCCAGGTTTACCCATGAGCCCAAACTCTCCACCCCACCCACACCGTGTGTACGTGTGAGCTTCCAATAAAGATTGGACGCAGGGCCTCAAACGTGGTAGCTAGTTTTCCATCACTGACTTTCATACCCACCCCTGTGGATTTATTTAATTTTGAGAATTCAGTTGGCCACAGTGCCTGACTTCAAACTTGAAAGTGTCCTGCCTCAGTCTTCTGAGTATCATAGGTATGGCCGAAGCCTTTTTTAATTATGGTGTAATCTACATGCAGTAAATATATAAGCCCATACCACCATTAAATTCTAGCAGATTGTTTCATTAGGGCTTAAGAATTGTAAGTCTTAAGGTATTTCGGGAATTGGGCCACAGTGAAAGGGGGAGAGGATGTTTAAAATCTCTGTTGCAGAGGTTTAGACCTGCCATTTCGAGTTGCATCTGAGATGGGAGTGCTTGCGGATGCCCGAAGGGGAAGACGTTGTCCAGGGCTCAGGCTTGTCTTGGCTAAAGCAAACAAACCCCAAGTGACTTTGGAAGCCAGGCGGAGGGTACACAGAAGAGTGTCCCCAATTAGTGACTTAAGCCTACGTTTTTCAGAGCATGAAGTGTAGATTCAGGACTTCCTGGTTTGTGACTACGATTAGACCCCTGGGAAACACCATCCCACCCCTTGGCGAGTCAGTGTCATCGTCTAGAAATCTCTCCAGCCTGGGCTGAACGGTGTCTTAGAAGTGAGACACAGGAAGCAACTTGTTTGGAAAGCAGGGGAAAAGACGCTGGGAAGCATTCATTGCCAGTTGATTTCCTCTGTGCCTTCAGTCCCGAGGAAGTGGGGCAGCCTTTCCTTGCCCTGTCCTTGACTCACCATGCCAACTTTAAACTAGATTAAGGAGCTGTGAAAGAAAACCTTCGGAAGCCAGCCCACTGCTAGTGTCTGGAGGAAAAACTGACTGACTGGATTCCCTTGTTGAACCCCGGGCAAACAAGTGTCTTTATCTGCTCTGCCGTCCCTGGGGGCCCAGGGAGGCTGGCAGCCCCGAACCTGAGGCAAGGCAGAACCAAGCAACTGTTCATAACAAGTCAGCTCATGGCCAGTGACCTGAATGCGACCTGCCCATGGGGGGAAATGATACAGGACTGGATAGCTTTTAAAATATTTTATTTTTAGTATGTGTAGTCTTGTGAAAGTGAGATGTTATCTTTGTGCCAGGAACATTAAAAAACACTGACAGGGAGCGGTTTGGGCCTGGCCCCGTCATTCTGAAGGCACGCTGCAGCTGTGACCTCTACCCAGCAGGCAGTGGCCACCTTAGATCCTGTACCCAGGTGCTGTTTGGAGCAGTGACGAGTCTTAGGCTCTGCCAGGAGGTCAGCATCAGGTCTTGGGTGCCTGAAGTTACTTCTCCTGAGAAGGCCTGGACAGGATACAGGCAGCAGGCTGTCCAGACTGTCTGCACATTTCTGTTAGGAAGTGAAAGTAAGCAAGACTCCTGAAACAGACCCACAGATCCACAGCGCCTGGACCAGTCAGAACCTTCGGTTCCAGTGGTCTGTGTAGGGGTGCTGTTGCATTTGTTTGTCTTTCATGTGCGTGTGTGTGTAATGGGCGTGGGTATGCACATCTGTGTGTTTATGTGTGCTCACATGTACTTGGCATGTGCGCATGCTTGCCTGCACTCGTGAAGGTCAGAAGTGGGTGCCTGATGCCTTACTCAATCGCCCACCTTATATTGAGCTCTGACTTGAACCCAGAGCTCACCAGTTCTAGCTGGTGAGTTTCAGTGAGCCTGTGAGCGTCCAGAGCACCGGGATCATGGTTGGGTGGCCGTGGGTGGCCTCTGGGTATTTACGTGGGTGCTGGGGAACCTGACTCCGGTCTCACACTTGCACAGCAAAAGCACTTGTCCACGGAAGCATCTCTCCTGTCTGCCATGTCTGTTTATCTGTACTAAATTTGGATTCTTTTGTTGGGGAGGGTTAGTGTTGTGTGTATGTCTGTGGATGTGCATACATCACATCGCATTTGAAGGTGAGCCTCGGTTCTCTCCTTACGCTTTCACGGAACAACACAGTTCGTCATGCCGGGGGCAGGTGCCTTTACCTGCTGAGCTATCCACCAGGCCTGATTTTTAATTTAATTTAATTTGTTTTCAGAACAGGTTTCTCTCTGTAGCCCAGGCTTTTCCAGAACTCACTCTGTAGAGTGAGCAGGCTGGCCTCGATCTCAGAGATGTACCAGCCTCTGCCTCCTGATGAAAGGTGTTCAAGACCTCTGCCCAGCCTGTTTTCAGTTTAAATCTTTTGTAAGGTTTATGGATTCGAGTGCTTTGTCCACATGTATGTATATGTATGCACTACTTGCATGCCTGGTGCTCAGAGGTCTGCAGAGGTCATCGGATCCCAAGAAACTAGAGTTATGGGTAATATGAACCCCATGTAGATGCTCGGAACTGAACCCTGGTCCTCTGCAAGAGCAACAAGTGCTCTTAACTGCCGAGCCGTCTCTCCAGCCCCTGTTTCGTTGAGTCCAGATCTCGCTCTGTAGTCTGGGCTTGTCTTGAGCTCCTGCCTCAGCTTCCCACGTGCTGCGAGAATCTTGTTCCCTTTATGCCCACACTGGGGACATACGTGGCCTACGTCCACCATGGTGCTGGATGCGGACTTGAACTTACTGCCTTTAAGCAGCAAGTGGCCCCTGGGTCTTCTGAGTAGTCATTAGTCCTGGGGAGTAGCTGGACAGCAGTGTGGACCACTTGGCACATTTGAATTAGCAGTGCCGAGAGCAGGTCTGCCCCGGCTCATGCAATAGTGGAATCAGGTGCTCTAAGAGAATCGGCCTGGAACCAGTGGGTGGGTTCGTGCACACAACCCTCGATTAGAGTTGCCAGATAAGACACAAGATCCCTGGTTGCATTTGACTTTCAGCTTTCCAGTGAATACTTCAAAAAATTACATATAAGCTAAGTGTGGTGGTGCACACCTGTAATCCCAGCACTCGGGGAGGCAGAGGCAGGTGGAACTCTGTGAGTTCAAGGCCAGCCTGGTTTACAAAGTGAGTCCAGCATATAGTCAAGGCTACAAAGAGAAACCCTGTCGAGAGCTGGGGGGAGAAAGGAAGGAAGAAAGGAAGGAAGGAAGGAAGGAAGGAAGGAAGGAAGGAAGGAAGGAAGGAAGGAAAGAAGGAAGGAAAAGAAATTCCCCATCATTTCTCCTCAAACATTGTTACTGAAATTAAAATGTAACTGTAGCCTGCATTTTCATTTGCCAAATGATTTGTGATTCATTTATAATACTAAGAATTCTGCAAGGCAGCCAGGCATGGTGGTTCACACTTTCAGTCCCAGGCAGAGGCAGGCAGAGCTCTGGTTTCCAGGGCAGCCTGGTCTACAGAGTGAATTCCAGGACAGTCAAGGCTGCACAGAGAAACCCTGTCTCAGAAAGCCAAAGACAAACAAGTAAATGAAGTCTGCAAGGTTTTTTTGTTGTTGTTGGTTTTATTTGCTGATTTTTTTTTCTTTAATGTCTGCATGCATGTCTACATGGGAGCTTCTGCATGTGAGTGCAGTCACTGGAGGCCAGAAGAGGTTGGTATGTCCCCTGGAGCTAGAGGTACAAGCAATTGTGAGGAAGGACGAGTGGTGTGTGCTCTTAACTGCTGAGCCATTTCCGCAGCCTCCTTTGTTGTTGCTGGTGGTGGAGTGTGTTCATGCATTCGTGTGTACACAAATGTGTGTCTGTGGGGTGGGGTTGGGGGGGCTATTTAAGACACTTCTATACTGTACTGTAGCCTTGGTTGTCCTGGAACTCCCTTTGTAGGTCAAGCTCTCCCTCCTGCAGTGATCCTCCTGCCCCTGCCTGTTGATTGCTGGGATTGCAAGCACTTGCCATGAGATCTGCAAATTTCAATTTGACGTTTGACATGCACCCTAAAGGTGTAACCCAGAGGGCAGGAAAGGATTTGTTGTCGGCATTAGAACAGCTCTAGGTGTAAACTGCCTGCTGTTGGCAGGAGAGAGTGTGGCCTTTCCTGTTCCTGGCGGTTCTCCACTGAAGTAGAAAGCATTTTGGGTTCTGTAGCTCTAAGTAATAATATACCATGTCAGTTCAAACCCAGACCAGCAACCTATTAAAAAAAAAAAAAAAAAAAAGGTGGGTGTGGTGGCTCAAACCTTTAATCCCAGCACTCAGAAGACAGAGACTTCTGAGAAGTCTGAGGTCAGCCTGTTCTACGGAGTGAGTTCCAGGATAGCCAAGGCTACATAGACCCTATCTCAAAACAAAACAACTGAATAAATAGATGTTTAATTCAGCACCCCCCCACTTCGGGCCTGTATCTGTAATAATTGAAACAAGATCTCCACTAGCTGTTTGCACACCGTGTGTAGCACTCCTCACAGAAACTAAGATGTAAAAACAGCCCAAATGCCACGGAGGAATGAATGGATTCCGAACAAAATGTGGGGGCTGGAGAGCTAGCTCAGCTTTTAAGGGTGGTTTCTGTTCTTCCGCAGTCTGCAGTTGGGTTCCCAGTTCCCCTGTGGGGCTGCTCATAACCACCTATAACTTCAGCTCCAGAGCGCCAGACACAGGCACACACACAAACACACTCAGGAAATTAAAAGTTAAAAAAGAAAAGAACAAAATGTAGGGCCTGGGAAGATATCTCATTTGGGAAAGTGGTTGGCTCATGAGCAGGAGAGCCCAAGTTCCCATCCAGAACCCTTACATTAAAAAAAAAAAGGCATGAGCTGGGTACAGTGGCGCACGCCTGTGGTCCCAGCACTCAGGGAGGCAGAGGCAGGAGGATCTCTGTGAGTTTGAGGCCAAGAGTCCAGGGCAGCCAAGGCTACGCAGAGAAACAAATGAAAAAAGATGACATGATGGTTCACTTGGAGTCCCAGCTCTGGGACAGAGAGACACTGGCCAGCCAGCCTTGCCTGTGGATTTCATTTGCTCCAGGCCACTGAGAGACCCCGTCTCAAAATATAAACCAAGGCAGATGGCTCCCGAGGAACCCACATCTGAGGCTGAACTCTTACCTCCACACACCCCATCCCCCATACATAAAATGTGTATGTATATGGTGGGAGTTTATTCAGCTCTAAAAGAGCTGGCACTGCACACGGGTGAGTTTAGGGGACCTTCTGCTAAGTGAAATAAGCCACTCACAAAAGGACAAATGCTGTATGAATCCACTTAGACATTTAAAATAGTCAAAACCATGGAAACGAGAGAATGATGGTTGCCAAGAGGCTAGGAGCAGAAACAGATTTGATGGATAGTTTCAGTTTTGCATGAAAACTGAGTTCAGTTATATATAGCTTATGTATATACAATGTGTGTGTGTGTGTGTGAGAGAGAGAGAGAGAGAGAGAGACTAGTTAACTCTACAGACCTGTCCACTTACGGGTCACCAAAAGGGCTGTGGGGTGTGGTCTACATGCTTACTATGCATGAGGCCTTGGGCTTGACCCCAGTGCCAAAATAACAAAACCATAAAGAGGCTAAGTTTTTGGGCTGGCGAGATAGCCCAGGAAAGTAAAGATGTTTGCCACCAAGCCTGATGACCAGAGTTTGATGTCCAGAACCCACATAATCAAAAGAGTGCGAGCTAACTCCTGTAAGTTGTCCTCTGCACCTGTACCCTGTGGAACACACACACACACACACACACACACGCACGCACGCACGCACAATGCAATTTTCAAAGGGGATTTTTTTTTGCTATATTTTTAATAAGCACAATAAAGATTTTTTCCAAAACTTATTTTTCAATTTTGTTTTGCTCTGTTTCTGAGATGGTCTCGCTCTGTCGTCTTAGCTGGCCTGAGACCCTGTGGAGATTAGGCTAGCCTGGAACTTGGCGCGTTCCTCCTCCTCCTGGATGGTGACCCAGGGGAAAGCCCATTGTTCACATACTCAGAAGACTGTCCTGGGGAGAAGTTATCGGCTGTCAGGATTCGGCTACACCAAAGCCAGTGGTACCAAAAGATAGATGGGGGGCCGGGTGGACATGGCCGACCTCATCTCCAGATAGAGCCATGGTCCGGGCGGGTGGGACTTCCGTCTCCTTTTCAACAGCTCATTACTGGAACTTTTTCTTCAGCTTCCTTAAAAAAAAATCATATACACACATATTATCGTGTGTATAATGTGTGTGTGAGTGTTCTCTTCTTTGTCTTTCTCAAACTCTGATCACCATGTTTCTGAGGCAAGTGCTTTTCCAAGCGAGCCTCCTCACCAGCCCGAGGCCTTTTGTTCTTTTCCCTGGAGTGTCCGAAGATGCTGGGTAGGTATTTTGGTAAGTAAACACCGAGAAACTTTGACATTTATTAAACAAAGAGAGGAGCAAAGCCATAAAAACTACTGCCTGTGAGGGAAGTAGCTGGCCCCAGCCTTGGGGCAGCAGGCCTTTCTCACCGCGCTGTTTCCATTCCTCCGGCCTCCCCACCCCTAGGTTTGTCACATCAGGTGGCCCTGTGAGGCAGAGCTAGAGGCTCCCTGGGCTTTTATGGTGTTGCACAAACAGGAGCATGACCTGAAAAGGGCCCTTGAGTGCTGCTGGTGGCCTATCGGGTGGGCTCAGGGCGTTGTGACTTGTAAGCTATTTTGTTCGGTTACTTATGGAGGTGGGTACCAATAACGCTATGGGTCTCGTGGTAACTAGAGTTTCCTGAGATGTGGGGCCGGGCTGGCCAACAGCACACAGCAACTTAGGGCAGGAATTCCCTGGCTTCCCGGATGGGATGCCACGTGACACTGGGAAGACTGAGGTTCAGTTTATGGATCCAGAAGGGTAGGGGGGAGAGCCGGCTAGTGGGGAAGGCAGGACAGGAAGTAGAGTCTCAGCTTTCTTTACAGCACTCATTGCTCCTGTGAGAGAAATGTCCCATGGACTTGCTTGGATTAACGTGTTTTGCTTTTACACCCCAGAAACCGCTCAAGTTCTAGAGAATCCAAGAGCCAATCCGATTCCATGTGCCACTGTAGGTCTCCCTTTGGTTCTTCTCCATCACCACAGCCACCATGACTGCCCAGCCTGCTTTAACCATCGTGTGGCCAGGAACCAAGAGCTGGGGGACGCTGTTACTGACAACTAATAAAGAGAAAGCGCTACAGGAACGCAGAGCCCAGACCCCCGGCAGCTAGCGTCAGGTAATGCAGCCCAATGGATAGAAATCAGACAAAATGAAGGTCAAACTACACATGAGAGGAAAGTCCGCAGATGAGAACCTTCAAAGAGCTGAAAGGCCTCAAGGGAAGGGCAAGGGAAGCTGAGCCAGGAGGAAGAGACAGTATGTATAAGAGGTGCTGGGGGAGCCTGGGTGGAAGGGCAGAGCTGGGTGGTGCCACAAGCCAGGTGGTAGGAGAGGGAAGGTGGGTTTGGAGCTGACAGTCTCCAGGTTTGCTTCCAGCTTGGATGGGTTGTAAGGAACTGCCTGTGGGAACCTGGATTCTGGGGTGGGGGGGAGGTGCTGGGCTTTGAGGGCACTGATCTGGAATGGATTTGCTGGAGGATTTGGTGCTTTTATTTTCATTTCTTGGTTTTTCAAGGCAAGGGTTTCTCTATGTAGCCCTGGCTGTCCTAGAACTCTATCTGTAGATCAGGCTGGCCTCAAACTCATAGAGATCTGCCTGCCACTGTCCCCTGAGTGCTGAAACTAAAGGCATGCGCCACCACCACCCAGCTGGGATTATTATTATTATTATATTTGAGACAGACTGGCCCCTAACTTTACTGTATAGTATGAAGATAACCTTGAACTTCTGATCCTCCTGCCTCCACCTCCCAAGTGCTAATTATACAGATGTGCCCCTTTGCCCAGCATGGTGGGGTTTTTTAAAAGGACAAAAAGGCCTTGGTCCTCCTGGCATATTGACACACGCCTTTAGTCCCAACACTCAGGGGGCAGAGGTAGGTGGATCTCTGTGAGTTCGAGGCCAGCCTGGCTACAAAGCAAGTTCAGGACAGCCAAGGTTACACAGAGAAATCCTGTCTCAAAAAACCAAAAAAAAACAAACGAAAAACAAAAAATAAAATAAAATAAATAAAAGGTTTTGGCTCATAGAAAGACTTAGAATCAGTTTTGGCAGAATGGTGCCCTAAGGTAGGAAAAGGGACTGGGGCTCAAAGAGGGAGGGTAGCTCTTGTCACTGGTCAGCATGTGGGGGGGAGGGGCAGAGCACTTGGCCAGTGAATTCTCAGCACCTCAATAAAAAAAGGCAGGTGGGGAGCTTTTCTGGCTATGAAGAGGAGGACTGTTTTCTGGGTGGGAGGAAGTGGCACAGAGTACTGAAAATACCAAAGGCATAGAGCAAGGAGAACCACTCCGTGCTATGCCCAGCAGAGAAGGGGACTGCTTTTGTTGTGACATTAGTCCTGACTGAGGATGCATTTCCTCCTAAGAAACAGCCCTGCCTCCCAGCAACCCTCTCCCATGCTCTGGTTCCCCCAGGGGTGACTCAATCAACTTCCTACAGCACGTGCTCAGCTTGGTCTTCCCATCAGCCTCTGGCTTGATGGGGCCCAACTTATTTTCAGAGTCCATCAGGATGGGGCTGGGGGGGGGGAGCTGCTGGGGTCAGCGGAAGGAAAGGGAGATAGTGAGTTTATTTTAAACCCAAGTGGGCACTGGAGCTACGAGCAAGCAGGCAGCTCTTGAGGGGGAATGGAGATTGGCAGCCTCTCAGACACTTGTCCAGAAGTCTGGAGGCTGCCCAGCAGGCAGGGCCCTGCCACAGGGGCTGGGCATGGCGAGAGGAGCACAGCAGCACCCCGGGAGCCCAGTACATGCGCTGTCCAGTGATGTCCAGAGGACTGGAACCTGAAAGCCAGCAACCTCCCGAGATAACACAGACCCAGGCCGTGAGGACCATCTCCGTCCCCTCCCCAAGGGGTGCCACTCTGTCTGCAGCCAGACAGAGCATGTGCATAACTTCGTTAAGGACAGCCAGGGTCTGCCAGCACGCCCCACCCCCGCCTGAAGCTAAAGCTCCCTCATAGAGGTGTTCCGCAAGCTTGACAGGTAAGGCAGTGGCTGACTCCTTCTCAGCCAACCCCACCGTGGGCAGACATCGGCCATGGCTTCCCAGCCCATCACCTCACTGATGGTGGGCTTTGAGGGGAATGGACAAACGGAACTCCTGCTGGCAAGGACCACGAGGGCCCCAATTCAGGGCATGTCACTGGAGATGGCCTCTGGGTAAGGACAAGACAGCCATAGCTCAGACCCCAGCACTGCTGTATGTTTATTTCCCTCGTTGACTTTGAACACTCGAACGCCTAAGGAGCCCAGGCCTGTTAGAACTTCCTGGGTTTGGCTACAGGTCACCAGGAGTCCCCTTTGCACCATGCCTCAGCCAGGCCACTGTCTTCTGTTTCCATATTGCTCCTTCACGGTGTTAGTTATAGCCACACAAAGGCCACTGGGTACTTGACATGTGGTTAGTCCATACTTAGACATGCTTCAAATGTGGAAGACGTCTCCTATGTGGTGTAAAGGCCGTGCTCAACCTGACACAAGCTAAAGCCATCTGAGAGGAGGGAACCTCAATTCAGAAATTGATGACTTTGATCCCAGCACTCAGGAGGCAGAAGTAGGTGGATCTCTGAGTTCTAGAACAGCCTGGTCTACAGAGCAAGTTCCAGGACAGCCAGGGCTACACAGGGAAATTCTGTCTTGAAAAAACAAAACAAAACAACAACAACAAAAAGCTGGGCAGTGATAATCCCAGCACTTGGAAGGCAGAGGCAGGTGAATTTCTGTGAGTTCCTGGACAGCCTGGTCTATAGAGAGAGTTCCAGGACAGCTAGGGCTACACAGAGAAGCCCTGTGCCAAAAAACCAAAACAAAATAAAAAAATTGGGCTGAAGTAAATATTTCATTAATCTATTTAAATAGATTAATGAAAAAAAACTGGGTTGCAGGCAAGCCTGTAGGGCATTTTCTTAATTAGTGACTGATGGGGGGTGTCTTCGTTGTGGGTCCACTGATGGTGGGGCCATTCCTGGGCTGGTGGTCCTGGGTTCTATAAGAAAGCAGGCTGAGCAAGCCAGCAAGCAGCACCTCTCCATGGCCTCCACATCAGCTCCTGCTTCCAGGTTCCTGCCCTGCTTGAGTTCTTGTCCTGACTTTCTTCAGTGATGAACAGTGCTGGGGAAAGGTAAGCTAAAAAACCCCTTTCGTTCCAACTTGCTTTTTAAAAAAATATTTATTTGTTTATTTTGTGTATGTGAGTGCTCTGTTTTCATGCACACCAGAAGAGGGAATCAGATCCTACTACAGATGGTTATGAGCCACCATGTGGTTGCTGGGAATTGAACTCAGGTCCTCTGGAGGAGCAGCCAGTGCTCTTAACTACTAAACCAATACTCCAGCCCCCAACAACTTGCTTTTTTTTTTTTTTTTAAAGATTTATCTTGCTTTGTATGTATATGAATGGTACTTACTCTATTTGCATGCATAGCTATATGACAGAAGAGGGCATCAGATCCCATTATAGACGGTCGTGAGCCACCATGTTGTTGCTGGGAATTGAACTCAGGACCTCTGGAAGAGAAACCAGTGCTCTTAACCACCCATCTATACCTCCAACCCCCAACTTTCTTTGTGATCATGTTTTTTTTTTTTTTTTTTTTTTTTTTTTTTTTTTTATCACAGCAATAGAAACCCCTAACTAGGACAAAGGTTTTTCTGGGTTTAAATAGAAGGAGAAGGAGGGAGAAGAGGAGAAGGAGGAGGAGGAGGAGGAAGAGGTGGAGGAGGTGGAGGAGGAGGAAGAGAAGGAGGAGGCCCAAGAAAAGGAATGTAACATCTTGGCACCAGGACGTGGCTGAGAGTAGAGCACCTGCCTACGGGCCCTGGATTGTTTCATGTTGAGACGATTATGTATTGAAATGAGGATAATTTGGGTAGACCGCATTGAATGGCAGAGTCAATCTTTTCCTGTTTCTTTTTTAAAATAGGCTGTTAGAAAGTTTTAAAATATGTATGTAGCTTGTCTGGGTAACCCGAATCCCAAATCGTATCCATCTGGATGGGACAGGCACTGTCCTTCCTGGTCTAGACACTGGAGAGAGCTATAACGAATATATGCTTCCTTCAGCCCAACAGTAGATTCGGTGCCTGTGAGGTGTAGAGAGATACCTTACCCCAACCTGAATCTAGACTGGCCACCCGCAACAGGTGAGAGAGGACACTGTTAGCCAGAGAAGCAGCTGAATGCCACGCCCTGCCTCCCCTAGAAATCCTGACTGGGGCGTACTGAAGGCTTGAAGGAGGGAGATGGAGGCACAGTATGGGAGGCAGTCCAAACAAAGGACTTCTTATTTTTGGTTCTTTGAGAATGGGTCTCCCTATGCAGCCCTGGCTGCCCTGGAACTCACGTGTGGGCCAGGTGACCCTGCTAGTCTTCCAGAGCCGAGTGCCTGCGTCCCCTGCCTGCCCAGGCCATCTGTCTGCCGGTTGCCACGCTCCTCGCTGCATTTGGGGACCACGATGGAGTCATCAAACAGAAGCTGGGAAGTGAGGGGTTAAGCAGGGAGATGGCTGATCTGAGAGACAGGAGCCATGGAGAAAGTTAAAAATAGGATGACGATGATCCAGCCCAGAGCAAGGAAGCCGGGCAAGCCTTGGCTGTTGGGGCTGACTGACGGGTTTGAGGATGGCTTGTGCCTCCTCTGTGCACTGAACGGGAAAAAGCTGCCGCAGGCCTCCGGAGATACGTTCCTTAGATATTCTCTACCCTGGGGGTCTGGGGTGCCAGAGTGCAGAGGACCGGCCAGTCGGGAGTCTGGGTTGGATGTGGCCCTGCGCCCTATTTCTGCTGATGAACCCAGGTAGCTACAATCTCGGACCAGTTGCCAGTTCCTGCATCCTCATGCCTGGTCCATTTCTTAGTCCTTCCTATTTTCCCCCTCCCCTCTCTTTTCCCTCCAGTCTCTCCTCTCAGTGGATTTCCCTCCTGTGGTGGCTGTTCACCCCTTTCCCCCCAAACTACCTCCCTCCAGAGTAGGAATACACAGTAAGTCCCAGGCTCATACTTGGCCTTTTGGCCAGCAGTGGTCCCATTTCGGCCCATTGTCACCCAACTAGGCTCAGTGGGACAAAGGTTAAGTGTTAGACAAGGCTTCTCTAGGAATTAAGTCCCAGTACCCCTGTGCCCTAGCCTCCTCCTGCCCTCCACTCACCCCCCATTCACCTCTGATTTTGCTTGTTGGAAAGCAGAGGACAGGCAGTGTCCTTGTTGCAACAGTGAGGAAGGGAGGACCTGGCCTCCACCTACCGCCCATTTCCTCAAGGACAGGGGGAAACCACACCCCTTCCTTCTGCTCCCCTCACTGTGCTAGGTGCCCTTGTCATGTCCTCTGCAACCAAGTTGTCCTATTCCAGGGTCTGGGCAGAGAGCATTGACTGACTCAGAACGGTCACTTGACAGAAAGCAGAGACATGGTTTGGTGTGAGCTCCATGGAAGCCCAGAACGTGATCTTTAATCTTTAATGTGGGCCCCTGGCCCTGCCTCCCCACCCCAGCCCAGGTGACATATTTACAGGATGCACAGGGACCCAGGTCCAGGCCAGGTGAACGCAACCCCTCTCTCTTTTCCTTCCTGGGTGCTGCCAGGCCAGGCACTGCTGGGGTGGGGCAGGAGGGTGCAGGAAGTTGGGGACCACGGTGGAACTGGTCACAGGAAGTCTTGTGTTCTTCATGTTTCCACCAAGGACACGGTGGACGCGCTCTGGTATGCAGAGGCCTTCACAGTGCTGCAGAGGTGTGTGGGTTCACATGTCTGTGCCCAGGTGCACTGCCACCTGTGTGCCCAGGTGCCACCTAGTGGAGGTCTCAAGGCATTCCAGCAACGATACAAAATCCAGCCTTTCTCCTGTCCTCAGCTAGTGGGGCTGGTGGCCTTAGTCTGTCCTGTTGTCACTAGGACAGTGCCAGCTGGGGCTCAGTGCTGAGGAGCCCACTGTAGCCGACACCATCTGGCCACCCCAAAAGCTACCAATGGGCCCTCGGCTCCAGGGTGCCGCTGGGGTGGTTTAGATATAACAGGAGCCTCCGTGAGCCTTCCTCAAAGGTGCCTCAGAAACAGGAGGAACACGAATGGGCAGCTCTGGCCCTGGGATGTCCAGAGCCACTCCTTAGCCTGAGTGGGGTGTCCCCAAGAAGGGGGTTCCTTTCATTTGTGGCTTTCATCCATAAGGGAGCCTGCTCCATCTTGCCCCGCCAGCTGGCTCTTAGGGCAAGGAGCCAGAGCTGGTCTGCCTCACATAGGGCTGTGAAGGCAGGCCATGCCGGACTGCGTGGGAGGGCTGAGCAGCTCTGCCAGCCTCGGTCCAGCCCTCAAGCCGGCAACAGGGCAGACAGAGGGACAACTGTAAACTTACTATTCAGCCCTAGAGTGCGGGTGGTGAAAGGTTTGGATGGGGGTGGGGGGTTGGTGGGGAGCTTGAGGATTTTCCTAGTGGCCTACCACCGCCCTCGAGGCCTGCCCTTTCCCAGTCTCCTCATACACTTCACAGGCGCTAACCCTGAGGCACAGGGCTACCCCTGGCTCTCCCTACCCAGAGTCCTCCCTGGGAAGACAGCCTGCCCTGGAACAGCCAGGCCATACCAGGGGGCACCTGAACCCTGAGACAGCCCCGGAGTAGTCGCCTTTCTTGAAAGGGGGGGAAAGGTGCCATTTTATTTTAGGGACTGTATTTTCTATGCCCCCAAGTGCATGCGCCCTGGCAGGGACAGGACGATCGGCTTGGAACTGAAGACAGTTCTGGACAGAGAGGGTCACGGCACCCGTGAGCCTCGGGCAGTGGGCATGGGACAGGCAGCTTTGGTTTGAATCAGCACTCTGACTTCTTCTAAGCTGGGTGGGGCAGGGCAAGCAGGGCCGCCCTGCCATGCCACCGCTGGGTTCCCTGACAAGATTCCAGGGTGGGCCTCCCAGGGAGGGGTCTGGGAGGTCTCAAGGCCTCAGATCCCCGCCCCCCCAGGCCCTCCTGTAAGTGTCAAAACACCCCTCCAACTTCCCCCTGGTCCCAGCAACCCAAAGGTTACATTCATCAGTTAAGATTCAGTTAAAAAAGAAAAAAGAAAAGAAAGAGAAAAAAGTGTACGTCAGCCCCCTCCCGTGAGGTCCAGGGAGCTATCACCCTGGCTCCAGCTGCCAGGTTTTAAAGAGGGGCCACCCAGCTGTGTCCACTGGTGGCTACTTGCCCCCACCAGGCACCGCTCCAGGCCCCAACTTGAGCTGTGGCAGTCTGTGATGATGGAAGCTACATTCACGGTGTGTGTGGGGGGAGGGGAGAGTGTGTGCAAGGCCAAAGCTGCATGAGGGGGCGTGGGGAACTGGGCAGGAGCTGCCCTCCTCCAGGCCCCTCCACCCAGGTGGTCTGAAAGATGAGGCCATAGTCCCAACCCCCAACCCCTGGGCAGCCAGGAGTTGAAGGGTTTGGACCTGGAAGACATTTGCACGGTGCCTCCCTCTGTAGCAGGGTGGAGGCAGCCTCGTGGTTCAGGGCCGAGATGGTGGGTGCCAGGCTTGGAGGGAGCAGGGTGGCACTTAGGCCCCTCCGGACCTGGAACGGAGAGAGGGCACCAGGAGAGGACATGAGGCTGTGCCCTGAGGGGGAGCCCTCCAGCTGCCCAACCCCCACCCCAGCCCCCTCCCCAGAGGTCCTGGAGGCATCAAGTCACAGGCTGGCCAGGAGGGGGTCTGGCAGAGGTCAGACAGCGGTGGCATGGTAGACAAAACAGATGGGACAGGACGCAGAGGGAGGCCCCCTCCTGGGGGCAGGGGTTGCGGGGGCACAGTTCCAGCGCCCACCCGGCCATGGGACCCGGCTGTAGAAAGGACAGCTGAAGGTGGACCAGGGCCCAACAGGCGGGTGGGCAGAAGGAAGGGCCAGAGCAGGCTGCAGACTCCCAGGCTGCCTGCAGGGCTGCGGGGATCAGCTTGGTCCCAGCTCCAGGTCAACAGAATGCAAGGGGACGGATGAAATGGAGACAAGGACAGCGGGAGGGATGACGTGGCCGGCATCACACTGCCCCCTGCTGGGTCGGGTCATACCTTCCACGACGGATGTTTCTTCAGGAGCCAAGGAGAGGATAGGCAGGGAGAGAGAGGGAGAGAGAGAAAGAGAGAGAGCAAGAGAAAGTTGTCTGAACCTCCTGTTCTCTGGAGAACTGGCCTTCCATCCCAGGAAGACCTTCTACCCCATAGATGGATTGGCGGAGGGTTCAAGTCCTCGCTCTGCCACTAAGTCACCCTTTGACCTTGGGCCTCAGGGCTCTTCAAGTGCCCACTGTGGGGTCCAGACCAGACCCTAACTACGAAGTCCTCAAAGTTCCTGGGCTGAGTGTTGATAGGGACAGGGGGCGGGGGACATCTCAGACAGGCCCTACCCACCTCTCCCCTGGCAGCGCTGGGACACACTGAGCCCAAGTGAGCAGCTCTCAAGAGGCTGGAAGTCAAGGTCGTTACTGTAAAAATCTGGCCTTTAAACACGAGCCGTTCAAGCAAGGCCCCGTGGGCTGGCTCAAGCCAGTGATGCATGGGTTCTGGGTGAGCTAACCTGTCAGGGAGGGCCATTAGGCTCCAACAGTCTGGGGTGGCGAAGCCCCAGGCACCCGGAGGGGGGAGTCTAGGGAACCACGTGTCTCTTACTTAAATCCCCAGCCCGTGCCGCCCAGGACGATGGCTGCAACCAGGACAGCCCCGGCGATGGAACCAATGATGATGTTGGTGCCGCTGGGACCTGGGGAGGAGGGCAGGGCTTGGTTGGCAGGGACAGGCATGGAGAATGGGCGATACAGACCTTGCCGGCCGGCTGCCGCCTCACCTTTGTATCTCTCGGTCTCCCCGGTGGGAGGGGAAGTGGGCAGGGGGTTGTGAATACTGCAGTCTTTGCCTGTCCAGTCTGGCTGACAGATGCACTTCCCTTCATTGCTGCAAACCTGCAGGTGAGGCGGGGCCAGCATAGGTGAGTGAGGCTGCGCCCCTAGGCGAGCCTCCTCCAGCGGGCAGCCGGCGCTACCCCTGCCCCGCCCCTCCCCAAGACACCCACCCCATGGTGGGAGCAGATCCGGCGCTCTCCGCTGCCCGGGCAGGTGCTGAAGTTGAAGGCGGAGGCCGGCAGGCAGCGGTGATCCAGGCACAACATGTTGGGCCCGCAGGCAGTGCCGTCCTCCACGTAGCTCAGGTCTGAGCCATCAGCCAGCTGCACGTGGCCTCCCCTGGAGAGACGGTACAGCCAGCCTCAGCCCCTGCCCTCTAGTCCCCGTCACAGCTGCCGCCTTCCTCTTCCCCAGCCACGGTCCCAACACAACACCTGCAGTCCAGCTCTTTGCCCTGGTGGTAGAAGGTGACACTGCTGATGTCCCCCCCCAGGTCCCCGAGCCGAGGAGCTCCGGAGATGTTGACGCATAGGAGGAAGCCACAGAGCACATCCCTGTTGGGGCACACGGGGACGATGAGCCCAGACTTCGCCCGAGACCCGAGCACTGACCCCGGGTGGTTCCCCTTCTGGCCTACAGGCTCTTCCTAGAGCCTGCTGCCTTCCCCTCTGAAGGGTCCGCAGCCTCAGAGCAGGGATGCTCAACAGATGGGCGCCTCGGTTACTCACTGCTTATTGCACTGGACCCAGCCGGATCCCTTGCGCCCACAGTTCCCACGCTCTGTCCCCTCCACGTTCAGCTTCTCATAGCAGAAACGATCCGCAGCCACTACACAGAGATAGATAAGAAACATCACCCCCACAGAGCCCTGGGCCCCCTCCGGGACCTCATGCCCACACCTCCAAAACTCTGGCCTAATCCTTGGGAGTGATGCCCAAGGCTTGAAGCCACACACCGGGGCAAGCATGTCCAGCCAGAAGCTGTCCCAACCTGGCTTTCAATCTGAGGGTTCCCCAAGTATCTGTTCCCTATGACCAGCCAGGCTCACCATGGCCCCAAAGGGCTTGGCACTGCCGATCCCGGGTTTTGCAGCGGCCTCCGTAGCAACGGCCCTGTGACCAAAAGGAGACAGAACATGAAGACACTGGGAAGTCAGAGCAGAGACAAGACCACACTGGGCTCTCCCCGGTCCCTCATACCTGCTCATGATCACAGTAGTAGCCGTCCAGCTTGTGAAGGTTAGGGGGACACTGCAGAGAGAGGGAGGGGAGGGGGGCTGGCTGAGCAGGGTAGCCCAAGCCTGAGCTGAAGTGTCAAGGGGAGGAATGCAGGGTGCCCAAAGCCCCAAAGGGGCCTCATGTTACATGGTTCTTCTACACGAAGGGCAGGGGCCCATTTGGCTCTGTGGATTTGCCTGCTTAAGTTCCCTAGGCTTTTCCAGGCTTCCTCAGTCAGGGGGCCCAAGATCTTAGCTGGTTATAAAGTTACTGTCTATCTGGTCCCTAGCATACACTGAGGCTTCGGTGCCGGTCTGACTACAAATGCTTGTTTAATGAGGGAAGGAACAGAGCACGGAGCTAAGGGGGGCGGGGGTGGGGGAAGCTGAGGCTGGTTAGCCGCTGTGTGGCCGGCTGCTAGGCAGAGAGCGAGCAGAGAGTGGTCAGCTCTCCAGAGCCAAACTCAGAGTGGAAGGGGCTGTCTTGCTTGAGTCTCCACAGGGCAGCGGGTTTGGCAGACCTGGCTCGAGTCGCCGGTGCATGTCTCCGCGATGTCACACTCATTAACCGCTTCCCGGCAGGAGACGCCTCGTGGCTCGTACTAGGAAAAGCATGCACGCGTTTCTGGGAAGGAGAACTACCTCGTCGCCGCCCTGCCAGGGTTACTCTCCTGGAACCCGGGTCCCAAGGTCTGTTTCTCCTTTCCGGTCCCTCTCTGCCCTCAGCACGTAGGGATGACCTCACCCTACCCCGAGGCCCCAGCTCTTAACCCACCCCACCGGCGCGTCCTTGGGGACAGGCCCCGCCCCCCACTCGGCTCCTCCTCCTCCCCTCCTCTTGTCTAGGGCATCCCTTCGGTTCTTCGCTCCCGCCCCCCGCTTCGCCCCCTTCCCCTCCTCCCCGCGCGCTCCCAGCGCTCCTCCTCACCTTGCAGCGGCGACAACACAGCCCGTCGCTGCACATCGCGTCATGAGTCAGGGTGCATTTCTTGCAACAGTTGCCACCCGCCCGGCTGCACTCCTGAGTCGCAGGGCAGAAGCGGAGAGGCGGGGGGGGGGGGGGAGCTCATGCTCGGTCCTCCCCACCCCGGGCTCTCCCTTCCTGGAGCCCGCGCGCGCGTCCCGGGCCCACACCGGAGCCCACCCGGCCCGCTCACCTGCACCGAACCACAGTCGCACTCCTCCCCCGCCTCCACGAAGCCGTTCCCGCACTCGGGAGGGTCCAGGAGCTGGAGGGTGGGGTCGGGGACGTCGGGAGCCTGGCTGGGACCCTGCCCATCCCCGCTCCCCGGGTCCCCCGCGCCGGTACCTTGAGGGGCTTGTTGAACAGGCAGCTCCCGCCTCCCTCCTGCAGGAACTGGTTGTATTCGTCGATGCTGCAGCGCGAGAACTTGCGGGGCAAGTAGAACCTGGGCAGGCACACGAGGGGGACTGTGCTGCTGGGGACAGCCCTCCACCCTCCCTTGGGGGACTTGGTTACAACTACAAGGAGGCTGAGGAACTGCCCCGCGATTGCACGACAGTCAAGCCCACAAGCACGTGTAGGAATGGGTAGGGGACGTCCCATGCGCTCGCTCCGCGACGAGCCCCGTGTTGGAGCGCTCTGGAGGGACAGCGCCTCGCGCGGGGCTCGGGCGCCTCCCGGTGGTCAGAGCGCGTCTCTGCAGCCTGGCCAGTTTCAGTAGCCTAGCCTCCCTGAGCTATTTGCAGATAACCTGTATTCTTAGTTATCCCCGAGCGAGCGCGAGCGAACGGTCCCGTGAGCTGGACCTCTTGACCGCCAGTGCTCCCTGAGAACTCACCCAGTGTCCTCCATGATGCAGCCCAGCCAGATGTCCGGACACTTGCAGTCCCCTAAAAGGCGATTTAGGGACACACGAAATAGGTGCAAGGGTGGCCCCCTCTTCACTTCTTGAGGTTCTGGGTGGGTCTGGGGTTGGGGGTGTGGGCTTCAGGGTTGGTACCTGCTGAGCTCCGGTGTTTATTCCACATCATGCCCAAGTTCTGCCCTAGCGTCTGGGCCAGGGTCACCGCCATGGCACCCATGTTGCCATACTAGGGATGGGGAAGATGGAACATGGGATGTCTATATCCTCCCAATAGCCACTGCGTTTTGCTCTTGGCCTCCCAAGCCATGACCCTCTGTGCTCACCTCATTCACACCTCCACCCCGGGACAGCGAGCAGATGCCCCCTACGTAGGCCGCCCCACTACTGGTGCTCTGGAAGGTTCTACCCCTAGAAAGGAGAGAGCTGTCAGGGTGACTTCGCAGAAGGGGCCGTGAATTCCAGCCCTTCATATGAGCCCAAGTGACCTCGGGCCAGCCCCTCCCCTCTTTGGGTTCATTCATCCATAAGCCAAGCCAGGGGCTTTGTGGGGGGGGGGGAGACCTTGAATCAGGTTTGTCTATCACCAGGGTACTGTGTCACCAAGGAAGGGGTGATGGGCAGTGTAGCAAGGAGAGGCAAAGAGCATATCCCCTGTGCAAGAGGAAACCCAGCTGCTGCACAGCTGGAAGCAGGTGGCAGGTGGCAGGTGAGCCCCACCTGCAGCTGCCGTCGGGGAAGAGAGCGCCTGGCACAGGCAGTAAGGACCGGAAGCCAGCAAAAGCTGGCAGGGCACAGCATAGGGACTCACGAGAAAAGGTGGGTGGCATCGCTGGGCTCAGGCAGACCCTCCCGCCGGTAGACCATAAGCCGGGCCAGGGTCTCCAGTAGGTCATCCTGCACCTGAATCTTGTCCCCATCTGCCCACGTTTCCATGGCAACTAGCACAATCCTGGTGTTGAGCTGCTCCTTGTATATCTGGGCCCAGAGAGAAGATGGGGGTGGTGGTGCTGGAGGGAGGCTGCAATCTATATTTCCAAGAAGTGGTCAGTGACTGACCCCCTGGGTGCCTGGATGTGTGGTGGGGGAGGGGAGAAGGGAGCATGGTGCTTCTTACCACGTCTGCCAGGTTCACAACTGACTTCGCAAAGTTGCTGGTGAGGACCACTGACTGCCGCATTTGCTCGAACTGCCGGGAGAGGGGGGTGGGGGATGAAGGCAAGGCTCCCGTGGGGGTCTCCTCCCAGGGTTCACACCCCCCCATCCAGCCCCGAACTTACTAGCTGGTGGTCGTTGATCACAATCAACTCTACATACTTGGTCTCGCTGTGCACTGTGGGGTGGCCCCTGCGGACCTGGAGGGCGGGTGGGCGCTTGGAATCAGTTCCCTCCATGTCTGGGCTCAGGGCCAAACCATGGGCAGACTTGTGGGGAGGGGGGCATTCTGGTCTCCAGTCAGGGATGGTGCCAGTGCCCCCAAATGGCAGAAAGTGCCATCTCTCCCAGCCCGGAAATGACAGCAGAGGAGATGCAGTGTCTGAGGGCCCCAAAATGGGGACCTGTGTAGACACCGGTGTAAATGAGGAATTAGGGGGCCCTTTCTGGAGGACTTCATCACCCTGAGCTCATCACCCCAACTGAGCTCTCCTTCGCCCGTCCCTAGGTGGGAATCCACAGTCTAAGGTCTCTGCAGCCCGAGGCTGTGCGGGCCCCGTACCTGCCTTTTCCTTCTCAGCCTGGGCAAGTTGGGAGGAGCAGACTGGGCGAACAGGCAGCCTGTGGGGAGCAGTAGGTAAGAGAGGACCCCCCCACCCGCAGCTGTCCATCCCCATCCCCTTTCCCCTCTCTCACCTGGTTCCCTGCAGCCAAGGGGGGCTGGGAGGAGAGGGGTCCGGTAAATGAGATGGGGGAGGGGTCCCTGCAATGAGGGGAGTTAGTTCTTGGGGAGCCAACCAGAATTTGCTCTGAGCCCAGATTGGGGGCAGCTCCGGCCCTTCCCCCACCCACCCCAGGGTGACCCAGAACTGGCCAGAGCTCCCATGTCGGATCTGATCTCCCAGATGCTCAGATTCCAGGGTCAAGACCTGGGGGCGCCCTGAGAGACAGGGGCAAAGGACACTGGAGCCCAGTGAGAGGTCACTTGGGGGACAAAGGGGACATTGGAGATAGGGGCACCGAAGGTAGGAAAAAGAGCTGGGGTCATCCAGGGCAGTGAGGCTGAGGTTACCGTGGGGAGAAGGAGGTGCCATGACTGTCAGGGATGTGGCCATCAGAAGGAGGGCAAAAGGAGGCCTTGCCTACCTGTGGGAGTCCCCAAGGCCCAGCCATCTCCTTGGGCTCTATGATGTAAGTCAGGTTCCCATCAGAGAAGGCCCCACTGTGGAGACAGGCACAGTTCCCCACCATCCGGGGACTGGGGGGGGCGTCCAGACAGAGGTCCCCCTGTGCCTCGTGGCCCCTCCCCGTACTCACTGCAGCCCCTGGCAGGTGGAGAGTGCAGCTAAAGAGTGTGGATTGCCCCGGAGTTTCCCGTGGTAATAGCAGTGGTCTCCGGCCCCCTGTGGAGCAGCAAAGCTGTGAGCAGGACACCCTGCCCCAGCATGGAGGCAAGGGGACGGGGGGGGGGGACGGGGGGGGACACTGTAGTCTCAGATACACCAGGGGTTCCAAGCTGGTGAGGCTTCTAATTCCTCTGTCACCTTGGGCAGGCTCCCAGCACTTTCTGGGCCAGCTTCGTCTGCCCCATAAAATGAGGACACTGGGCCACAGCAGCTCCTGGCTACATGTCGGGGCTGGCAAAGGATCCCGGACTCCTTTGAGACCAACAGCTGGCTCTTGAATAGTACCGGCCATACCCCAGGCCCCGTTCTGAGGGTGCCACACACAATGTATCATTTAACCCGAACCTGCGGAGGACACCCCCCCCAAACCCTAGTGCACAAGCTCACAGGTGCATGTGGTCTGCAGCTGAGCAGCTGTGACAGCATGGGTCCCCCTGACCTGCTCATAGGTCAGAGGACCAGCAGCACCCGCCTCTCCCGACTCTGCTTCCTGCGGAATTACTTGTGCTCCAGTTACAGAGCTTGGGGGGTGGAGGGGGGGGAGCAAGCTATTTACAGACACTCATTCATCTTTGTTCAGGCTCCAGGCCTCCAGGGCTGGGACCCTAGTGTGGCAGGCATCTGGGACTCCCAGGGCAAAGGAAGGCATTTTGGTCTTCAGGTGCTTCTCAGGGGTGGAGCTAGGGCCTAGGATGTTCAGCGCCCTGAGTTTGGTCCCCAGCACACCCCAGACAAGGGAGGGGGTGTTATCCTTCCTGGAAGATTCTGGGGATACAGACATGACATAATGAGGACCCTATTATATCTCCAGGCAAGGGAGAAGGCTGGGGAGGTCAGACCTTAGTCTGAATGAGGGGGTGTGCTCAGGGTCCCACACCATCCAACCCGCGATCCCTTCAGTCATGACTGCCAGTCTCCAGAGCCACTGAGGTGGGGAGGGACGAGAGGTTTCCAGACACCAGGCCATGCTGAGTGTGTCCTTGACATGCCTCTGCCTTCCTGTCCTCACTGTTTCTCCATGCTGGTGTTCCAGGGATCAAAGCCTCACCCACGTCAGGCCAGCGTTCCACCACTGAGTCACGCCCACAGCCCTACCCTTGTACCTCTAACCACTGGACAACACTGCTATCCGGAGTGAGCCCTGTGAACCCTTCTAGAGGCACTCACTGTGCTGTGCTGGGTTGTCCCCTCCCGGCTGAAATGGCGTTCCACATACTGCGAGGACAGGAGATGACTAAACAGCGGAGCGGCAGGAGAAAGGGAAGCGGGGAGGGTGTCACTCGGTGGGGCCAGGCCCATTTAGGTCCCACCCCAGCTAAGGATCCAAGCCCCACAATCACCCCCAGCCAGCCAAACCCCACTGGCCACTGGCCACACTCTGGCTCCAGGCCGCACTCACTGGTTCAGCTCCAGGTCCAACGTGAAGTTTGAGTTGAAGGCCGGGATGACAAAACTCACTTGGGCCAGGTGCACCGGCTGGCAGGGGGAAGAGCAGAGAGGGGTCAGCCTGAAGGGAGGGCGGGGAGCCCCGGGGGAACCCTGGGCAGAAGCAGCATGGTCCAGCAGCTGAGGTGACCCCTCTCTGGGATCCTCGTCCTCGGAGAGACCCCTTTCTTCGGGGATACCTATTCGATCGTGGCCACAGCCCACCCTCCACCCAGAGCCTAGGCATTCTCTGTCCTCTGGCTGTTTCCTGGCTTAGTCTCCTTGAGAATCAGGGACACAGAGGGTCAGCTTAGCCTGCCCGGGGCCCCGTGCCAGGCTCTCTGAG
This sequence comes from Meriones unguiculatus, assembly GCF_030254825.1. Lineage (NCBI taxonomy): Eukaryota > Metazoa > Chordata > Mammalia > Rodentia > Muridae > Meriones > Meriones unguiculatus. The sequence goes on from NC_083355.1 coordinate 18,806,458, forward strand.
CTGTTGACAGGACCACCCGAGTTTCAGCGGAACGAAAAAGAAGCCCCCAGACATACCATGGGAAGGTAGAAGGGTCCTGGTTCAGGGGTGGACCGGGGAAGGGAACAGGCCCCTTGCTACCCCAACCCCAATCTACATGGGGGTACTTGGGCTTCCAGACACACGGAGCAGGTGGGAATTGACCACTGGGTCCCTAATGCTTGGCAAGGGCAAGGTGCCACCTTCACAGGAGGGTAGGGCTCCCACTCCCACACCCCCAGCCCATTGCCCTCTGCCTGCCCAAAATGGCTCATCTTTAATATTTCAATCCAGCAGTTAATTTTTAAACATGGAGGTTTTCCTGATAAATTTTTCAAAGGGGCATATGCACTGGGGCTGGGAGGCTTCGGGTTGCCATGGCAATGGACTAGGCCAGAGCAAGATGGCTGCCCTCTCTGCCTCGGCTACCCAGCTGTCTGGCCCGTGTGGGTGTGGGAAGAGAGACATCAAAAGCTGGAGGGAAAGCTTCTTCCCCCCACCCTCAGAGAAGGGCAACAGAGCTTGGGCTAAGAGGGAGCTGGCCTGAGTTACAACACTTTTAGGGACATATCTGGGTTCAGCCCAACGCCCATCCCAAGCTGGAAAGGTCTGGGGACTGAATTTGGGGGCTAGAGTCTATCTCCTACCCCATCTATTTAGGAGGGCAGACCTCCAAAGGCCAGGCAAGAGCCTCACCATTCTGCTGTTGGAGTGGGCGGGAACTACCTTCTGGCTGGCCTTTGTGTTGGAGGCCTTCCTTGCAGGGGAGAGCCCTGACACAGGTCAACAGGTCAGGTCTCACAGCCCATGCCTAGTACAGTCCTCTACAACCTAGCCATTGCATTACTAATTTTTCCCAAGCGCTGCTTAGGGCTCACACATTGGCAATCCTAAAAGGATTGCCAGCCATATTTGATTTCTCCAGCTGCCCTGCGGGATAGCGGCTCCTGTCCTTCCGACAGACGTAACCAAAGCACAGGGACGCTGACTGGTGTGCACAGGCCTACACAGGTTAAGAGTCAATGTCTTTGTGTGGTGATGCAATGTGCAATCCCAGAACTTGGAGGATGAGGCAGGAAGATCTTGAGTTTGAGACTAGCCTCAGCTCCACGGTTCCATACTGCCTTGGCTGCATACTGAGACCCTGTCCCCCAAGCAGAAAAGAAAGGAAGAAGGAAGGAATAAATAAATAAAGAAGATTGATATTCAACCCCAGAAAATATACTTTCAAGCCCTTCTGGAAAGGTAAGAAGGTTGGAAGTGGGCCTGGGGCCATGGGAGCACTGGGAATGCAGGGAATGCAGGACCAAAGGCCAGGGCCCGTGACGGCAGACCTGTGAGCCCCAAGGACATGGACTCACTCTATCCCAGGCTGTCTGAGGTTCCGAGCTCCACCCTAAGCTCCCAGAGCATCAGTTAGGCTCAAAATAGAAAGCCAAGGGCAAGGAGTCCCTGCTGCCTCCCGCCCACCCCCAAGCCTTCAACCTGGCCAAGTCTGCTGTCCCCTCCCCTAGGCCTAGCCTGGCTTTGGTCCTCTCTCCTTCAGCTCTGCCTGAACATCTCTGCTCTTCCCACCTCAGGACTGCTCCCGCTTATCTGTCTGTTCCTACCCTGGCTGCCCGGAATTGTAGCTTTCTAGGCCTGTTGTTCCCTTGATCCTGTTCTAAGTTGTGTATCATCCTTAGGGATGTCCCAGAAGCCTCTCTGAGCCCCAGATTCTCCCTCTGATGAGGTAAGAGGAGTGTGCTTCGAAGCTGGGAGTCCAGCCTCCACAAGGGGAAAGCAGAGACAGATGGAAAGCAGTGAGAGACACGGTAAGGTTCTCTTTCTCTGACTCCAGCTAGTGAAGCTCAGCTGAGGGGCACCCCTTCTCCAGAGGACCCGGGGCTCAGCCAGAGAAGACCAGCTAGGTCTGGGAGGTGGGGTGGGGACACGGGGCTCTGCACAAAGGTGGTGGGGAGACAGTTGAGAATTCAGGTGCTAAGTCAGGCTGGCCTGACCCAGCCCTGTCCACTCTCAGAGGGGAGGGCCGGACCAGGCAGGCCCAGCCCTATTCCACGCACCGGGCTGCTGGCTCCAGTCAAGTCCTAGTCAGGCTTTGGCCTGTGCTCTACCAGAGTCAATAGCTTTCCTTGCCAGGCCTGGCCACTGTCCCTGCACCAGCCCCAGCCCTGTCTCCTAGGGCCCTCCAGACCTAAGGTCACAGCAACGGGCCACCTCAACCTCTCTCCCAGCTCAGCACTGCTGGCCGTGACCCCGTGCCCTGCACTTGCCTTACTTCTCCCCCTCCTTGGCTCTTAGGTGTCCTGATCATTTGATCTCCACCTGCCCGGCGTTGGCAGGTCCTCAGGGAACATCACCAGGTGGTGAGAGGCCCTGGGGTCATGCCGGGGAGATGACAGGCCAAGTCTCCTCCTTGGGCTAGAGGCTGCATCTGCGGGTCAGCTGTGGTGCCCGGCAGGTGACCATCCCTCTACCTGACCGTTTCCTGCGGCAGGTCCCTCCTGCCTCCCAGGCCCCTGCTTCTGGCTCCATGCCTCCCTCTCTCCCTTTCTCCATGCCCTGTGTTGGGCCTAAACAGATTATAGAGCCCAGAAGAGGACAACTGAATTTCTCAGACCTAGTCTCTGGTGGGAAAGGATGCTGGAGATCCACGAGAATTCCAGGGTGCCCCGGAAAACCTGAGCTGCAGAGCCCTGCTCCCCACAGCCTCCACACACTGCCCCTCTAGCCCTCATTTGCAGGGCCAAAACCTGCCAGGTCCCAGAAGGCTCAGCCCACACCCAGCTCTCAACCTCTAAGTGTCCAGTTTTCATACCCACACACTCACTACATACAGACAGATGCACACATACACTCACACAAATACACATACACATATAAACACATGCACACACATAATGAATGACACACCGCATACAGACATATGCATACACACTCACTCACTCATGCGTATACACACAAACACGCACATACACACATAATCACACCACATACAGACACAGCACACAGACGCTAACACAAACATGTATATACATTCAAACATGAGCAAACACATAACCATGTACCACGTACAGACATATGCATAGATACATACACTCACACATATGCATACACATACAAACACACACACATGCTCGCACGCACATACACACATAATCCCCAATCCACCTTTTAATAGCTCTTTAATTCTCTGTAGCCAGGGCTACTGCCATCTTTCTCCCCGTCCAAGCGCTCAAGTCAAGTGGATGGGCAGCATAAGACACCCCCATCCTCAGTTCCTCTGCTGTTAAAACGGGGTGTCAGGAGCGTGCTGTGAAGTTCAACTAGGCAGTGATCAGAGCCTGAAGGCTCCCCACAGCCTGCCAGCTCACCGGGGCTCTGAGGGGAAAGCACCTCCTGGTTTGTCTGTTGCGATGGGGACATGAATGGTGGCTTCGGGCTTCAGATCTGGTTGGAGTGATTTACCTGTGAGGGTCTCACCCTGCTCTCTTTACTCGGAGACACTCTTGGGGCTGGGTGATAGCAAATGGGGGCTGGGAGGGAAGAAGCCAAAGAGGCAGGGGCCTTGCCGGGGAGCCCCCTCATCCAGCAGCAGCTCCCCCACCCCCCAGCAGCCACCAGCAAGGTGGGAAGGCTCCGTTCATCACCGGGGCGGCGGCCCACGGACAAGGAGAATGGATTTCCGATGATTGGATCTGACCTAAAATATTGAGGACAGAGTCACCTCCTTACAGGGTCATCAGTCCCTCTGGGGACAGACCCTGGACAGCTGGGCTCCTCGAGGCAGCCAGGAGGGTGCTTGGGTAAGGCCAGGCCCACAGGCCAGAGTTCCGTGGGAGGGCTGCAGATGTCACCGCGGCGCTCTTCTTAGAGTCCCACCTGGAGCTGGACAGGTGACCCCTAAGCGCCCTGTCCTTGGCTTCCAGCCCCTCACCCCCTTCAGAGGGCCCCTCCTCCCCAGCCCCAGACAGAGCTTTGCTGCTGCTCTGCCATAGTCTCAGCCATAGTCTCTGGGGGTGGGGAGTGGGGACAGCTCCCCGACCTTGCTGCTCCCTGTGTCAGATCTGTGCGGGGTGGAGAGTCACTCTCTTGCCCCAGACTTCCTGTGCCGCATGCCCCCACCCAGCAGTCATTGCTCCCCCAGTGGATGTGTGGCTCAGGTGACACTTGTCTGCAGGCATTGAACCCTGAGTCCTGACCTTGCTCGCTGTCCACAGCCTGGCTTCCCTTTGGTCCCCCCAAAGAGTCTGGCCAGGCAAGATCCACGCAAGAGCGTCACGGGGCCCTGGACTCAAGTCAGCTGGCTTACTCTTTGCCTGGATGCGCCGACCACAAAGCTGACTGTTCACCGTGCTCCTCTGTCTTCCTCCCTCCTCCCTCAGCTGCAGGCTCCCTGAGACCCCGGCTCTCTGGGGGCTTTCTGGGCTCTCAGGAGTTCCCCTACTTCTCCAGGCCACAGGCCCAACCATCTTCTTCCAAATAAGAGAAACAAGGTAAGGGAGCCGCATCGGGAGGCGGGAGCAGAAACTCCGGCTTCCAGAGTTCTGGGGTGCTGGGCGACATCTGGGTCTCATTCCTGAAAAGGGGAGGTGGCCAGGCTCCAGCCATGGCCCATCCCCAGTGGCCAGTATCACCAGGGATGCTATTCCATGAGGCGCAGCCTGCAGCGCAGTGACCCCTGGGGAGAGGGTCTGGGCAGAGCACTTTCTGTTGAGTCCTGGCTCCAAGAGTCCTGAACTTGTGAGCCTGGGAAGCAGGTGTGTGGGTGCTGGGGGTGTGGGGGGGTGCTGGGCCCTCATTTGATCGGGGAACATCTTGGACATGCGTGCATCTCCTATGTTCTTCCATCCTTCTGGCTCTGAGAGAGTTGGAGATGTCGCCCCCCAGAACCAAGTCTGGGAATCCCTCAAGGCAAAATGGTTCAGTGGAAAGTGCCCTGGACTTGGGGAACACTATACCTAACACCACTTTATCAACCTTTATTTCCAGTCTATCAACTTTGGTCGAGTGGCTTAGCGCCCCCCTGAGGCTGAGCCGGCTCATCTGTAGAGAGGGGCAGACAGAAGGATCTGCCTGTGGCCCTCGTGGAAGTTAAGTGATGTCATTTGCACACATCACTCAGTGCCTGACCCAAAGTCGCTTGTAGCCCCCTGGCAGCCCTCCATTTACCACCTGAACAGGTCCCCTGCTTTTGGAAACGGAGGGATGGAGACACCAGGGAGCCAAGTGATTCTCCTGGGGAGGAGGCATGAGGTCCCTAAGGGGTCTCGGGCCCAGAGAAACCTCCACCGCAGACAACCCCCGGCCCAGGTCCACACAACTCTCCACTCCCACACCTTGGCCACTTCTTACGTGTTGAATCCAGTTACTTGCATAGACCCGGCTTCACATACATGCCAACCCACTCACACAGAACAGCAACACCCAGAGAGCCCGGCCCGGCCCCACTGGGCTTTCCCCCGTCTCCCCACAGCCCTGCTTTGCTGTCCTAAGGAAGAACTAGCAGAAGGCACAGCCTGCCTAGCTGGAACCCCCACTTTTCATCCCTCATGTTTCCCAACTATTCCTTGACTGCACAGTTTGTACATAAAGCTGGAGCCAGAGTCCCAGTGGCCAGGCAGGGTCCAATCCACGGTGGATCTCGGTTCATAGAAAGCTACACTAGGAACCAAACAGCAACCAGGATACTCCACCCCTGGGCCGGGGACATCCCTGAGGCTCATTCACCTGCCTCCCTGGGTGCCTGAATGGGCACTGAAGTTGCCCTCTACCCCCACCCCCTACCCCTGAAGCAGCTGCCAACTCAAGACCATTAGCCCCCCACCCCTCCCCTCCTCGTCACAGCCCTGAGTGATGGTCCATCCATTATGCATGTTTCTTCCTGCTCCGCTCCATCTCTCAACTCTTCCCCTCCCTGCGCCACCCCACCTCTCCTTCCCCTCCCCCTTAAGGGCTTTTAACCAAGTACATTAGGCAGGGCCAGACGCCAGTCTTAGCCAGTCTCATCCGGTCCCCTCCTCCCTCTGCCCAGCCCAGTTTACCTCCCACCACTCCCAGCTGCCCAAACTTCTCAGACTTGGGTTTGAATCTCTCTACACCTTCCTATTTCTGCCAGGCTTTCACTGCTGAGCCCTCTGCCGCCCCTGTTGGCCCAGCTAACTTTCAGCTTCAAGCTTCTGGAGAGCGAAGGCATGCGGAACGAATATTCCATCTGGGTGATTATCCTTCACGCGATATTAATTAATTATTAATTGCACTTAATCTCCTTCATCCCTAACCTTCCTCTGGGAGGCAGGGGGCCCAGCAGCTTGAAAGAGACAGGGCCCAGGTAAAGCTGGCATTTGCGGGTGAATTCTGGGCCTCAGATTTTTTTTTTTTTTTGCAAGGCCCCACCCTCAGCGAGGACAAGAAGAATAAACCTGTGTGTGCACAGTGGGAAACTGAGGCAGGAGTAAGCCTCATACTGTTCCAAGAAAGTCCACTGAGGGTGGCTTTGGTGGGACTTCAGAGCACGAGTCCCTGACTGGGCGCTTAGCTGAACGGTGCTACCCTGCCCCCCAAGACCTGTTTCAGGCAGAACCACTGGTTCTGGCGGGCAGTGGGGGCTGGCTGAAGGATGACCCCACGCAAACGGGAACCTGAGCCTTCCAGTGTCTACCGATGTGTAGGGCAGGGGGTGTCCACGGTGACAGGAGAGGCCCGGAGCTGCAGAGTCCCAGTGTCCCCAGTGTTGGGCTCCAGCCCCACCTGATGGCCCAGCGCACGGACAGAGGAGCCGGAGCTGCAGCTTCAGCGGGTGGCTACTTGGTGGACCGCTGTGGGCTGTGAGGCCTGCTCCAAGCCCCCCTGACCTCACCCCTCAGTCCCACTCACCGTCCCCCTGGGCGGATCTTGGCGGACCCTGGTGTCCAGCTGCTGCTTTCGGACCTCTCCCCCGGAGCTCTCCCTGACCAGCCTGCTGGGCTCTGTGACCTCAGGGCCCTCTGGATCCCCTGGGCTCCCCAGCTGGGCTGAGCTCCTCCAGTGCAGCGCTCCGCTGGGACCCAGGGCCCCAAGACCTGAGGAGACAAGGCCGTCGCTGCAGGCAGATGCCCTCCATGGGGCAGGAGGCTCGGGATGGGGGGAGAGCGTGCCCCAGCCCCCACTCGGTAGCGGCCCTTGGAGCCCAAGTGGGCATACGGGTGGGAGGATCCGGCTGCTTCGCCGAGGAAAGAGCCCCACGGGGAGGGGACCGAGAGCTTCCTTCTGTCCAACAGTCACGACTGCCCCCCCCCCCCAGCCCCAAGCCCTCAGAGACCCGCAGAGTCCGCCGGCCAGCTGCAGGGGACGGCCGCCGTGGGGCCGGCGGGATCCGGACAGGTGGGTGGAAACACCTTCCCTTCCCTCCCGCTCCCCGCTCCCCTACCCTCCCGCGGTCGGGACCGGCTGTCACCCGGGAGCACTGCAGAAAAACGTGGCTGCAGCTGAAACCGCCGCAAAAGCCCGGGGCGCAGCAGCCCGGCCGGGGGCGCGGGGGGCCGGGGTCACTCACCGGGAGGGGGGAGCAGCAGCAGCAGAGCCGCGATCGCCCAGCGCCGCAGCCGCCTCATGGTTCGCTCATAATCCTCCGGGTCCGGGGGCTGCGGCTGCGAGCGGCGCGGGGAGGGAGGGGAAGAGGGAGGGAGGGGAGGAGGGAGGGAGGGAGGAGGGCGGGGGCGGGCGACGCCGGCGGCGAGCGGGCCGAGCGCGCGGGCCGGGCGGGGGTCGCGGGTGGGAGGGAGGGTGGCCGGGTGGGTGGCGCGGGGCTCAGCGGGCTCTGGCCGCGGCCATCCCGGCGGGGCGGCGGGGCCGGGTTAAGAGGCGAAGCGGTGAGCACGTGAGCTTTGGGCCCGCCCCCCGCCCCCTAGCCCGGGGCCAGGGCCACCGCTGCGGTAGGACAAAAGAGGCACCGCCCGGAGCGCCCCCCCCCCCAGGCCTCTTGGCAGGTGCACTCATCCTGAGACCCCCTCCGCAGCTATCCCTTGCCCTCTGCATGGAGAGCTGCAACCTTGGCAGGCGGAGGGTGGCCGGGTGGAGAGGGTCCCTTGAACTCTTGACTCGGGGAACTGGGTGCAGGCTGGGTCACTTCCACGGCTTAGTACTGTTGAAGACAGGGCACAGGGCATGGTGGCTGGCGAAAAGAGGTATTGTTGAACACACACACACACACACACACACACGCACTCACACACCAGTGCGCCCTCAGGATCTCTAGCTCATCTATAGCCGAGGTGGTCACTGCAACCCTCCCACACTGGCATCTAAACCCCGTTTCCTAGGCTGCCTTCTCTTGACAAAGAGCTCCCTGCCTCCCTTTCAGCGGTCTTATGTAAGGGGCAGAGGTAACACAGAGCCCCCCAGATATGTCTCTGTAAAATACGTGTGACCCCAAGCCTAGTTGCCCTAACTGTTCCTTCAACCCAGTTCCTTGGGCTTCTTGGACAAGATAGACCTAAATGCGAGGGGCTGGGATCTTTGACTTCTCGGAGAGGCCCTAAGACCCCCCCCCCCAATACCTGACTTAGATGTCGGGGAGCCTGTGCGGCATGACACAGGTCCCTGGCTTGGTTAGTGGTAGCCATTCTGGGGACTGGGTAGGTATGGTCCTGTGGCCACAGCTAGGCCTGATCTGACCTCCCAAGACCACAGGGTTTTTATACCAATATGTTAGCAACCACAGGTCACCGTCACCGAGGAAGAAGCTTGGAGGCGGGGAACCCCTTCCTGGGTCCTCTGCTCCCTCAGGGCCTCTGCTGGGGACCGAGGAGCTGCCTCTAGCTTGTGACAGCACCCCCCACCCCACCCCCAGCTCTATTTTAGGCCCAGGAGAGGTGAGAAGGCGATTTCCCAGGCGGCACTGACATCAATGCCGGAATGGGGTGACTTCCCCCCCTCCTCAACCACCTGCCACTCCAGCCAGCCCCAGATGCTCAGCAAAGTCTTCCTTCACTCTGGAAACATCTTGAAAACTTCCGGGTGAAGGGGCTCCTGGGATGAGGGCCACACGGGGTGCTATTCCCTTGAGACTCAGTTTCCTGGAGGGCAAGACTGTGCTCCCCATTTTACAGAACTGTAAGCCCCGCCCCCTCCCCTGAGAGGCCCTGTTCCCCACTGCTCAGACCTGTCCCCACCTCTGCCACTCTATAGGGCCAAAGGGGACTGGTGCATGGATTCCTAAACCACTTGGCTTTCCTGACCTCAGAGTGAGTGTCCACCCCCACCGTGCTGTGTCAGTGGCAGGATCTGACCAGGTGTGCCTTCAGGCAGGCTGGTTGGGGCCTTTTTACATGGAGGGCCCCTGGTCTGGAGTCTGGTCTCTCCATACACCCAGGATGGCAGAGAATCCGAAGCCAAAGTCCAGGACCCGAGCCACTGCAGTCTCTGTGGTTTAGATATCTTTGCTTTTCCTGAGGAGACTTCCCTGGCCTTGAGTGGCTTTTTTTTTTTTTTTTTTTTTTTTTAAACTGAGTTTTTCTACGTAGCCTTGGCTGTCCCTGGACTCACTCAACATTCACTTATCTTTTCGGGTTCCTGGCTCTGTGCATATCCAGCTGGCTGTCTTGACTGTTCTGTGACTGCATCTCGCTTCCCAGGGGAAGAGTCCACCCACCGAGAGCCCTTTCAGCTCCACTACAAGGTGCCTGGCCAGCAGAGCTGACTTTGGTTTTCCTGCCCCTCCTCCTCTCCCATGGGTCAGGGGCTACTGTCTTCAATGGTGGCTCTCCTGTCGGGAGCGTCACAAGCATAGGGACCATCTCCTTCATTAGATGGGCTCTAAGCAGAAGTCGCTGTTTCCTTGGATTGGGGCTTGCCTGTGCTGCCTGCTTCATCATTCCCTGCTGCAATGCCACAGCTAGGGCCTGCCCTTTTGGCCTCTGCCCAGCCAAGGAGTGCCCTGACCGCTACCTTTTCTGTCTCTATGCCACACTTTGCCCTCATCAGAGGGAGACTTCTACCCTCCCTCAGGAGCCTCAGGACCCTTTTCTCTGTAGCTCTTTCCGTCCTTAGGCCACTTCTCTCCCCAAGTTTTCCTGCTAAAGGGCCGAGCTGGGTAGGTGAAGGGCCCAGGTCTCGCTCTGGAAACTCCAGGGACGGGGGGTTGTCTTGGGCATGTGACAGACAAGGACTGCAGTTGGTAGAGCCGCTCAGGACTGGTCGCCAGTCTGAGGCCTATACCACAGGCTGGGCAGTGGTGCAGTGGATAAGAATAGGCCTTGGGATTTAACAAGTTTATTTAAACATTGTGAGTTCCAGTCCAGCCAGGCCGGCACAGGGAGACCTTGCCTCAAAAATTTTTAAAGAAATTTACTGGAGCCAGGCATGGTGGTTTGTGACTTTAGTTCCATCACTCAGGAGGCAGAGACAGTTGGAGCAACATGGCAAACTGCAGGCCATGTAGTGAGACACTGTTTCAGAAGAAAAAAGAAAGAAAGAAAGAAAGAGAGAGAGAGAGAGAGAGAGAGAGAGAGAAAGAGAGAAAGAAAGAAAGAAAGAGAAAGGAGAAAGAAGGAAAGAAGGAGGGAAGAAAGAAAAAGAGGGAAAGAAATAAGAAAGGAAGGAAGGAGAGAGGGAAGAAAGAAAGAACCCAAGAAACAAAGAAAGCAAGCTCTAGACTGGGGTTCTTGCACTTACTGCCCTTCTCTGAGTCTGGCTCACAGGCTGCAGAGAGGGAGCAATAGAGGCTGAGTTTCATGCATTTACAGAGTCTGATGCCCGGTGAGATTCCATCAGCCGAGACAGCAATAAAGGTGTGAGGAGGAACCAGCTCCTTGTACCTTGTTGTGGCCCCACAGGCCTGCAAGCCCAGGGCATGTAGCTAGGACAGTATGATTCTGAGGGGTCGGCGGCAGGGACCTGCTGTGGTTCCTGTACCTGAAGTCACCCTGCTTCATCTCAGACCCAGCGCCTGGGCAGACTGCTCTTCTCATTAGAAGAACCTCCCCAAACTTTAGCAGCTCCATCCATAGGTTTGTTTATATTTTATTTTGAGACAAAGCCTCATCTCAAACATCCTGGCCTCAGACTTGGCTACGCAACTGAGGATGACCCTAACATCCACCTTCTGAAGGAGGGGATTACACCACCACTCCTGGTTTATGCAGTGCTGGGGCTTGAACCCATGGCTTTGGGCCTGCTAGGCAAACACTCTAACACCCTGAGGATCGAGCTACGTCCTCAGCTACTTCATCCACAGTTTATACTATAGACAAGGACATATAAAAGGCTCACAGCTGTAGTTGGGGATGTAGCTCAGCTTATCCAGCAGCTGTCCAGATGTGCAAGAAGAGTTCCTAGGAGCAACCCCGGGGAACAGGAAAGGGCAGCCACAGAGGCTGCACAGACCTGCACGTGAAGATTAGGACCTCACTGGGCTGGACAAGAGGCTGGAGGAGGGGGCAGAGACTGAGGAGGCAGGATGGAGGCAGTTGGGCGAACATGGCCAGAAGGTCAAGAGGGACTTGAATCTAGCTGGCTGAGTGACAGAGCAACTCAAGGACAAAGGGCGAAGGGAGCCAGGTCTAGCTTTGAGAATGAATTCTTAGGGAGACCGGGAAAAGTCAAGGTGTTTCACTGGGAGGGTCTCAGATCATCTCACGCAAACCTCTCATTTCTTTCCTCATTTCTTCCTACTGATTGATTGGTTGATCGATTGAGACAGGGTTTCTCTGTGTTAAAGTCCTGGCTGTCCTGGATTCACTTTGTAGACCAGGCTGGCCTCAAACTCACGGAGATCCCCCTGCCTCTGTCTCTTGAGTGCTAGTATGTTCTGTTAGGCCTGTTTGGGTTTTTGTTGTTGCTGTTGTTTTGTTTTTTCTTTTCATTTTCTGAGACAGGTTCTCACCACGTAGCCCTGGCTGACCTGGAACTCACCATGTAGACCAGGTTGGCCTTGAACTTGGAGATCTGCCTGCATTTGCTAGGGCTGGGACTAAAAGCGTGTACCACTGTGCCTGGCCGCACCCCTCACCTCAAGCTGTGGAGGAGTAAGCAGATTTGTCCCAGCGAGACTCATCCTGGCAATGGAGTCCTGCAGGGGGTGGGAAGGTCTGGGGACAGGGCTTAGGTAAAGCACATGCCGCGCCAGCATTAGGACCTGACTTCCGCCCCCAGGATTCACGTACAATTCTGTGCTTGGTGGCACAGCACGCGCCTGTAATCCCAGCACAGGGGAGAGGGGAGGAGACAGGACCCCCGGGGCTCCCTGGCCAGCCAACCTCACATCAGCAGCCCTCTCTAGACCAATGAGACCCTGTCTCAAAGGAGGTCCATGATGCTCATGAGGATGGCATCTGAGGATATTCTCGCATGTACACATATGCGCCCCTGCACACACGGGAGCATGCACATATACATAAAAAAATGTGTTGGGTAGAATCACCAGTGTTGATCATATCTAACGAAACGGAGTTCCAGTAAGAGGTGGGAAAGAAGGGTCTGAGAGTGGGTCCGGGAGCTGATGGAGCAGGAAGCTAAGGCCTGGGCTGAATGGACAGCCCAGTGGGAGATCGTCTGGAAGAAGGAGGAGATCCGGCTAATATAAGGGACCTGACTTTGGCCAGCCTCAGGCCCTCAGATGACCTTGGAAGAGACAATCCCAGCGCAATGCTGCAGGCAGAGCCACCTGCAGTTGAGGACAGGGAAGGTAGGATACAGGAAGTCACCAAAGACCAGGAGGCCTTGTCTTGCTCAAGCTGTTGAACCGGCTTCCAGGATGGAGGAGCCTCGAGTACGGCAGCACAGGAGAGGAGGCGGGTTTGAGAAGGAAACAGACAACGGTGCTGGGTGGGCGGGAGGGCACAGCGCTGGCAAGACTTCAGCACGATATAGACGAAGGTGGACGGTGTCCAGAGATGGTGGCCTCTGGTTCTAAGTCAAGGTCGTCTATCTGCTGGGGAGGATGGGGCTGTGGAAAGTGGGCTTGACTCTCTGGGCAAGGAGCCGCAGAGTGGTCTGCATGTGTCAGGCAGCAGCCATCTTGTCCGGGCCAGGTGTTGGTGTTCGGGTTCCTCTCCTAACTTAAACCTACAGCTGGAGTTGGGAACAGACAAGTGACTGAGATCTTTCCCGGCAGATGTTCAAGGAAGGTCACACCTGGGATGGACCGGGTGTGAGGCGGGCATGGGTCTTGGCATGGGTGGCGAGGGTATCAGAGCCTCGTGCCACAGGCTCTTACTGTGAAGCGTGTAGATGGAGGTCTGAGGAAGGCACGGGGAAATCCTCTCCCCTCCTGGAAGGTGGCAGGGGATAGGTATTCTCGTGGACTATAAAAAGAAAGGCTTGTCTCCAGTAGGATCCAGAAGTAAGCCGTTGCCTGGGCCCTGGGGAAGGAGAGTCCTGGGCAAGAATGCCGACTGGACAGGAGTGTTCTGATAGCGGGCGCCAAACTCCTCGCTACAGGTGACTGCTCGGTAGACAGCAGTGCTAAAAGTGCCAGATAGGACAGGGAGGAGGGGACAAGGTAGGGATAGGTGCCCTGACTGCTCTTGGCCCCAGACTAGGCTGCAGGAGGTGATGGCACTCTCTCAGCCTCCCTTGGCAGAGGCCTATGTTGTTCTCCGGTGATGGTGGTGGTGGACAGCAGCTGGCTGGGCCCACACCTGTGCCTTGGGTTACTAAAGGGCACACCGGAGACGAACACGCTCTACCCCAGCCTGGTCTCTTTGCTATATAAATTCTTAAAGAAAAAAAAATCTATTGACAAGTCCCGAGTCAAGATGGTTAAAACTTAAAGGAAATGGCATAAAAAGGCCAAACAGGGCCTCCAAGGGGCTCAGCACACAGTTGCTCTGTTTCCAAACTGACAACTCAGGTCCTTACCCACCGAAGGGCCCCCCCCCCTTCCTTCCCCGGAAAGGAGACAGAAGAGCACCAGACTTCTGGCAGCTTCAGCGTTTAAAGAGACAAACGCACGGGCAGAGAGGGTGAGAAGGACCACAGCACAAATTGAAAAAAAAAACAAAACAAAAACCAAAACACAACAACAACAGTGGCCAAGGAATCGATAGCAAAGCCCATTTCTGTCTCCAGATTAATGGCTGTAAGAAGGGGGGGGAAGAGGGCGCTGCACAGTTGGCAGGTGAGACACTGACCCAGGGACAGCGGTGTTCTGGGTAGCAAGTGCAGACTTAACTGGGGTTCAGGGAAGAGCTGAGAGGGTTCCCCAGAGCCTGCCAGCCTCATCCTGGGCTCAGGGGAAAGGTCGGGGCTGGGTTCCAGCTAAGTGCGTGGGGGAGGGTGTACCGGGAGTGCCGCAGCCCAAGCCCCTCCTCTGCTTCATATGTTCCGGGAGGATCTGTGTGCGCGTGGGGGCGGGGTGGGGGAGGGGACACAAACAGCCATCTCAGAAGGCAGGGGAGACCACATGCTTGAGGGGAAGGAGGCCGCGCTGGGGGTGGGTTGGAGCTGGAGGGGAGGTGGCAGCTGGGCCACGGCTCCAGCTTTCCTGTGGAACCCCCCCCCCCCCGCTCTCCATGCCAACCTTGTCTCTGTGGGCAGCTGGTTGTGGCTGGGCAAGCCTACTGCAGAGTTTGTTCTGGTCTCTCTCTCTCTCTGTCTCTCTCATGTGTGAATGGAGGTAGAGGGCATTCCCAATCCAGAACCCTTTTAGTAAAGACCTGGCAGATTGGCAGTGTGCTGATACTACAGGGCTGAGAGTTACTGTCCTTTGCTTGCACCCCAAAGGCCTGGAGCCCTGGCTCTTTTGGGGTGGTCTTAGGCTTTGGTCCTCCTGTTGCCCTAGCCAGCCCAGGTCGTCTGGGAGCAGCATGAGCAGGGACAGGGCCTGGAAGCCTGGCCACTTGAAGATGCAGGGGGGGTTGGGGGAGGGGTGTCAAAGCAAGGCTGGCAGAGAGTGGGGAAGCAAAGGGGAAAGTGATGGGGACTGGTCACCTCCATCCCCACCTGCTGTTGAGTGCCAGCAGGCTGACAGCTGGTCAGAGAAGGCAGAGCAGCACCTGGGGAGCTGGGCAGCCTGTGGGGGGCTGCAAATCAGTCTATGGGGCCATCTTCCCACAGGCCTGGGGGACTGGATGGTCCAGACTGCTGATCTGCCTGAGGGCTGCCGGAGAAAGGGGTCTGGAAGGGAGAGAGACAGTTCTGTGGGTGGGCCAAGGGCAGGGGGGAAGGCTTGGGGTCTTGATTCAGGGTATGGAAGAGGAAAAGAGAAGCCACATCTGCTACCATTTGTCTTGGCACTGCAGAGACTAGAAGCTCTTGGGACAAAAAACAGAGGTGTGTGGCCAGAAGGCCCCTGGCTTCCTCCCAGCACCGCTACTAGGGAACCGAATCTTGCGCTTGCGGCCAGCGAGTGCCAGGTCTGGGTCAAGGCAGAGGTTCCCAAGAGCAGAGCTGGTCAAGAAGTGCCTTGGGTGAGTGGGTAGGCACAAACACACTGGCTGGTCCCCCCAGATCCTGACAGTTTGTTCGCTTCTGATCCAGGCACTTCAGCAGCCTCTGCAGGTTCAGCTGGCGCCTTTCTGCTGTCCACGGTCCTGCTCTGGGATTCCTGGGAGGCCGGCTGCCATCTCCCTTCTTCATCCCAGGAGATGGGGGTTGAGGGGAGGCTAGAGGATGGAGTGCCAAGGCAGAGCAGACACAATCAGAAGCCAGGGAACCCAACAGCCTGTAGGGGGCAGAAACACATCCTGTCAGAGGAAGGCCTCACCTCGAGAGCCCCTAAGGAGGGAGCCTGCTGGGCTGGACTGAGGACAAGGAAGCGGCCTTCGGGCTACTTCCTGCTGGTGTCTGGCAAGTGAAAGGTGGAATATTTTGTGTGTGTGTGTGTGTGTGTGTGTGTGTGTGTGTGTGTGTGTGTTTGCCACTACAGGCCAGTCAGAGCCCTGTGTGCATCTTTTGGCTCTGAGATCTGTGGTTGGAGCTGGCTATAGGATGGACCAGAGGCTGTTCCGCTTGGTGGCTGAGCCCTTTGGTTGCTGCAGAAAATGGGGCAGAGCCTGCGGTCCAAGCTGAGTTCAGACGGGCAAGAACGGGAAGGCCCAGCCCTGGACTGGAGAGTGTTTGTCCTTGTTGGGCAGCAGGGGGAGAGCTGGGTTCAGAAGGCCCTGAGATCCTCACGAGGCAACCCCTTCTGGAGTGGATAACTCCTAGAAAGTGAGAGGGACCTTGCTTGTCACCCATCATGCAGGGATCCAGGAGCTCTGTACACCCATTTCTAGCTAGCCAGAAACCCTCTAGCTAGCTCACACTCCGCCATGCTAACGGCCACCCCTAATACAAACTGGACAGAAGATAGTGGGAAGGAAAGGGGAAGGGAGAGAAAGGACAGTACGGCCTGGTTCCCGGTGCTGTTAACCTCAGGGCTCCTTCCCACCTGGCAGGATGACAGGTTGGGCTCACCTGGGCAGGCGGCCCCGAGAGCGCATGTCCACAAAGCTGCAGCTGGGGCAGGTCATCACCATCTGTAAATGGATGGTCTTCGCAGGCAAAGCCCTGGTGCTGAGCACTCTGAAGCTGCTGCCCGGGAGGAGGCCCGGGGGTGGGGCAAGCCAAGAGGCTGGTGCTTCTGGCACTGGACATGGCAAAGAGGAGACCGGGGAGGCAAGGATGGTCCTTGACACGCTGGGCTCGGTCAGCACAGCGTGGGCAATGGTGGCCTGTTCGGGAAGGGACTCTGAGTGGAGCTCTGCACAGGCTTTTTTCAGCATTCACAGACCCCTTCTCCCTCCGGGGACGTGGTGCCCACGGCTGACCATGCAGCCGACCGCAGGTTTGGCTTCGTATCCTTGAGTTCTCTGGGGAGGCTGCAGAGTGGGGACGGGCGGTCCCTGCTGGGGCCCTCACGGAAGGCTGCCGCTGAGGGCCTGGAGCTCAGAGTCAGGAGATGCGAGACCAAGGGGGCCCGGTGGGCAGGCCTCCCCTGCGTCTGATACCACATGTCGGGTGGCAAGAGAAGCAAGAGGGGAGGCCTCCCCGTGTCACACGTGTGCTCTCTTCACACACGGATCTGGCACGCGGTGACAGTGAGGGGTGGTGGCTGTGCCGAGGACCCTGTGTAAGGAGTTCTTCCCACATCTGCACTCATCTGACCCGCAAGATGAAGGGGAAGAGCAGGAAGGTAGATGTCCCCTCCCGCATGCTAGCTTGGTCCTTTCAGAGCTGCCACTTTTTACTCAGGACTTTCCAGTCTCTTCCTGAAAGCCTAGCACGGTGGTTCACGCCTGTAATCCCAGCACTAGGGAGGCAGTACAGGAAGACCACGAGTTCGAGCTCACCTTGAAAAGGTGAGACAGTCTCGAATGAAGCTAGGATCTCTCCGACAAACATCTCTCTGGAATCTCTTCCTTTTTCAAAGATTTCTTTATTATTTATATACTACTCTGCTTGCGTGTGTGCTTTCACACCGGAAGAGGGCACCAGATCTCGCTATAGATGGCTGTGAGCTACCGTGTGGGTGCTGGGAATTGAACTCGGGTCCTCTGGAAGAGCGGCCAGTGCTCTTAACCTCTGAGCCGTCTCTCCAAGCCCTATATCTCTGGAGTTTCAGACCTGCATTGCAGATAGCCTAAAGTGAGTTGCTTTTTGGCTGTCCGAGCAAATTCGGCGAGTCCAAAACCTTCCCTTTTAAGGACTTTTCAAGCGCAACACAGATTGCAGGAAACACACAGAAAAGACGATAAATTTGGTTGCATACAGATGTGTGTGCGGCAGTAGCCACGAGCACAGTTAAAGGAGAAGACGCGGGTCACGGAGATTCCTCAGCAAGAAAGACTCACCGCCCCAGTGCGCTGCGGGCTCCTCGCAAAGCACCAAGAAAGTGATCAGTAACCCGGGAAAATGGACACAGGGTATGCGGAGGCCTCACACACAGACGCTCCAGCAGGAGAGGCCGTCAACACTGTCGTCCACCAGGAGGAAAACTGAAGATCTGAACCACGGTGATACGCTTTCCCGATGGCTTAAACGAAGAAGCCAGTTCAACGACCTGCAGCAGATTCAGGCAATGGTGCTTTCTGTGGCCAAAGAAAGGGGGTGAGGGGCAAAGATGCTCTTTAGTAGCAGTTATAAACTATTCAAAATGTACCGGGTGGGGGGAGCATATGCATTCTATAAATATACATATATGTATGTATGTATGCTATATATATGCTCTCATAGTACCATATATATGTATGTAGACCTCTATCTACAGAAGGAGAGAGTCCCACTAAACAGCACACGCTTCCTACTTTAGGAGCGCTGGGATTACAGGTGTGCGCCATGCCCACCTTAATTATTTTAGCAATGTGAAAGTATCCCTTTCCTTCAACGACTCTTACACGCACACACTGTGGCGCTCTATCGACACAGAGGACCCTGATTTGGGCCAACCCCTTGCCGGGCTCCTCACAGCCCGACACCAAAGCTGCCTTGCTTCATTACCCCCACCTCCCTCTCACAGCTTTCTCAACTCCACTGCGAAGCCAAGGCCACCCAGGCCTAGCGCAGCTGCCACACCTAAGCCACCTGGCTTCTGGCCCCTCTAGTACCTTCTAGGAAAAGGAGGAAGGCACCCGCCCCTGACTCCCTGACAGCCTTCATCGACCGCGCTGCGTCTTTCTCTGCCCTCCTCTCATCGCATGAGTTTCTGACCCACAGTTTTCATCTGCTGATGGACACGGGCTCCCCATGGCTTTACAAGCTCTTGGGCTGAGTCTTCCTCATTCAGTTGTTGTATTCTGTGGGCTAACCGGGTGACTTGGGTGTTAGAAAGGATCTGACAACAGGCCAGGCAGGTCCCGTAATCACCACTAGGGCAGTGAGGTCAGAGCCAGCCTGGGTTACACAGGGGGACTCCGTGGATAGAGGTGGGAGGGTGTGGGAGAAGGGGGCGGGACCCAGAGACAGACAGAGCCACACACAGAGACAGTAGGAACGAAAGAAAGGGTCCGAGAGGACGTGCAATTCATAACCTGAGTGGAATTCCTGCTCTGCTTTGGTCAGTGCAAGTTCAGATTCTCAGATCTGCAGAGCTGGAACACAAACCTGCATGTCACACAGTCTGCCCCACCCCACGCCCGCCCCCAGATCCTTAGTCCTCATTTTTTAGCCCAACAAGTCTCAAGCTTTGGAGTGAACCCAAATCACCTGTGAGCTTTTAAGGCCGTGTCTTTAGGGCTCTAACACCAGAGATTCTTTGTGTGTGTGAGGGTGTCCATGATGCTGGGGACCAAACCCAAGGCTGTTCACAGGACAGGAAAGTATCCTACTGCTGAGCTACAGCTCAGGTCATCAGCCCTTCAAGCTTCCTTCCTTCCTTCCTTCCTTCCTTCCTTCCTTCCTTCCTTCCTTCCTTCCTTCCTGGACAGGGTTTCTCTGTATAGCCTTGGCTGTCCTGAACTGGCTTTATACACACACTAGGCTGTCCTCGAATTTACAGAGACCCGCCTGCCTCTGCCTCCCTGAGTGCTGGGATTACAGCCACCATGCCTGGTTCAGCCATTGGATTTTTGAGATGAAGTTTTACTGTGTAGCTCAGCTTGGTCCTGGATTCATGATTCTCCAGCCTTTGCTGACGTGATAGGAGTGCACCATCATGCTTGACTCTTGTCATTACAGATCTCATTTTGCATGTGTGGGACAGTCCAGAAGCCAGCATTTTATGTTAAAAAAACAAACAAACAAACAAAAAACAAAAAACCGGGACCTGTTTTTTGTCTAGGTATTTGGTGTTTGTGCACATGGCACAAAGAAGCCAGGGGAGGGCGCTGGTTGGCCTGCTCTCTGAATCTCCACTTCTTTCCCTTGAGACAGGGTCAAGTTTGGAGCTGAGCTGATAGTCAGAGCACCCCAGTGATCCTCCTGTTTTCTCCCCCGAACTGCTGGGCTTGCACACGTGCACAGCTATTGCCAGCCTGTTCTTACACGTGCCTGGGACTCAAACTCAGGTCCTCACACTTGCTCAGAGAGTGTTCTTACCCACTGAGCTGTGTCCTCTGCTCCTGGGACCAGCATTTTCAGGGGCACCCAGGACACCTTGATGAGGGTGTGCTTTTGTTTGTTTGTTTGTTGTGTTTTTATAAATCTGATTCTCAGAAAACAGCCTATCGCCTCCTGAACACTTAAGTCAAATTCTTCAGTAGTGTTAGCGACCACCAGACAAATGAGGTCTCCAGGGCGTCTCCCCTGTGGGCTGAGTTCCACAAGAGACTTCGCCAACGGAGCAAACAGATGGCCAGTGCCAAAGCTGACCAGCGGGCCCCTGAGGGTGGACTTTGGCCCGCCACCACCCTCGGTCCTCAGGAATCAGAAAGACCTACCTGGTATCATGTGAGCTGTCTCTGGGTGTGTGTGTGTGTGTGTGCTAGAACTTCAAAAGGACTCGAGTCTCTGGGTCCCAGAAAAGAAACCCCAGGGAAGGATTTAAACAGATGGTGGCAAGGATGAAGCCTCCTGAAACACAAAAGCCTTCTGTTTGGACTACTGTGGGGAAGGGAAGGGGCTAGGGAAGGTCACGGTCACCCTCCTGAGGGCTGTATCATAGCCTGTACCTGCTTCCCATGCTGAACACGTGTGCAAGGCACTCTGTCCTTCCTGGCTGATCCTCAGATGCGCTTATATGCATCACCACTTCCAAATGCTCTGGGAACCCCTCGGGCTGGGTAGGCAAGCGGGGGCCTCTTATTTACAGGAGAAGAAAGGGGGCCAGAAGGCTCTGGGCTTGTTCAAGAGCTTACAGCTTGGAAGGGAACAGGGTCAGACCTTCAGCCATGACTATAGACTCCTGAGTTAGCTCTTCCCAGTTTGTTCCTTAACCCTACGGCGACCTCCTAAAGATTCTAGTCTGGCAGAACCTAAACAGAAAGCTAGAGGAGTGATTTTCCTGTCCTGGGAAGGGAAACATTTTATTTATTTATTTAAGTGACCGGATCCTTGGTATCATTCAAGAGTAGGTGGCTTTGCTGGGCACGGTGGTGCACATACTTATAATCCCAGCACTGAGGGAGGCAAAGGCAGGCGGATCTCTGTGAGTTTGAGGCCAGCCTGGTCTGCAAAATGAGTCCAGGACAGCCAAGGCTACACAGAGAAACCCTATCTAGAAAAAATAAACAAATAAAACAAACAAAAAAAAGTAAGTGGCTTCTAAAAAATATGTTTGCTTGCTTGGTGTTTTTGAGATAGGGTCTCATTATGTAACCTAGGTTGGCCTTGAATTCACTCCGTGTCTGAGAATGGTCTCAAATACTGGATCCTCCTGCCCCCACCTCCCGAGGACAGGGGTTATAAATGTATGACAACACACCCAGTCAGGGCTGGAGCTCTGAGGAGAGAGGGGAGGCACAGCGAAGGTTCTGGACAGCTAGACCTGCACCGTTGGGTCTGGCAGTTTGCCTCAGGTTGCAAGCGTTCAAGAGACTTCCAGGGTCAGAAATGATTTGTGCGTATTTGGCAAACCCTGCTGACTGAGGTCACCGCCAGGCACGAGGCCTGGTAATAGCAGCCTGTGCTTCAGAGGGGCAGAGCACCGTCCCGTGGGCTCCTGCGGGTAGGATGAAAGTCTGTGGCCTCAGGAGGGAATTAAGAAAGTGATCTTCTCGGACCTTTCAGGAGAAGAGTGCCCACAGCTCTGGCAGCCCCTGTCTTCTCCCTAAGTGACAGTTTGTCTCCGCTTTGGAGGCTGCGGACTCAGGGTTGGCCAGGCTAAGGGGTTTTGACGAGCTTCAGATTAGCACGTGAAAAGAATCGTGAGGTAATTTAGCCTTATCCAGCCTCCTCCCTGGCCTGAGATCCAGGGCTAGAGCTATGCCTCACCTGTCTGCAAAGCTACCTCTGCCTGTCACACCAAGTGCAGACACTTTTAGCCATGGCCTGAGTAGCCCGTTCTCCGTGTCCATCTTTGTTGTGAAGGAGGTGGGGCTTGAAGGACCCCGGCTCCATCTCACCAGAAAGGGGGGGGGGTGTCTGAATACCCTCCCTGTGTACTTTCCATATGCTTTGGGGGCCAAACTCTCTGCGGTCTTCAGAGTCTGAGAAAGGAACCTGTGTCCCTTTGGGGAGATGAGTAGCATGCATGCATGAGGAGCTGGCCTCCCTGAGGCTGAAGGACACAGAAAATTCTTGTCCCAGGTAAACATGGACTTAGTTCCTTCAGTAAATTAAATAGATAGATAGATAGATAGATTAGATAGATAGATAGATAGATAGATAGATAGATAGATTTGCATAGGCTTTTGACTTTCGATCTAGTACTTTCTGAAGACTCAATAAGCAATATGGCTAGTAAGAGCTCATCGGGTTAATATCACCAGTCAGTGCAGCCGTCCTGTTTGGTAAGAAGGGGCCATCATGGAGGCAGGAAGGGCAAAGAGGAGAGAACACTGGGCAGGGCATTAGGGTCCTGACTTCGATCCTTGGGCTAGAGAAGTGGTAGCTTGCTTCTTTTGACTTCGTTGTTTTTTTTTTTCCCCCTACAAGGACAAGGAGGGACTCTCATGTTTTCACCCAGAAAGGCTTCATTGAGTATGAGGTGAATCCCCAGGGCCGCTTCCCACAGGTTCAGCCCAGAGGGCATAGCATGCTAGTGCCTGGATCACACTAGTAACAATTCGACATTAAGTGTCAGCATACCCTCTGACAGAATGCACTGGGCATTGCCGGCTCATGGAGACAGTATTCAGCCGACAGATTCACGCAGGATCTTTAACCTCCGGCTCCCGTCAGGGGGACTGTCAGATGCTTTCCTCAGAGCCTCCCCTGGCCTGTGTGAGCCTTCTGACGGTGCCTTCCGAGGAACACGGAGGTGCAGGAGCATGCCCTGTGTCAGCTAGGATCCTTTCCCACCTTCCCGTGGGGATGAGCGGAGAGCAGGGAGGTCTCACTGGCTCACGCCTCTGACTTTGAGGAATGGCGCCTCCAGTCTGAACACTGTGAGGGGAAGGACGCACACACTAGCTCTCCATCTGTCCCGGAGCAGGCTGCGCCATGCACACAGGAAGTCTCTGAGAGGCCAGACTCTGCCAAAGCTTAAGAGCTCATGCCGTTCGATTTGGCAGAGGCCGAGCACCCCCCCCATCCTCTGCCTCTAGCCCAGGGAGAGTCACATGACTGAGGGACAGACCACAGGGTTGCCCTGCAGCCCTAGAAACGCCCTCCCTCGGCGGGACACAGGACTGTGTGGGGTCCTCAGGCTGCTGATCCCAGGGTGCCACCTCCATTAGAAGGTTGGTGGGCAGGAGTAACCAGGCCCTGGCGGTTTCTGGTGAAAGCAAGGTTGAGTGTTTTCAACGTGCCAGGCCTCTCGCAGACCTCGGATCCTGCCATGTCAGAATGCTGAGAGCACTGTCCAGGGAGTCTCCATGAAGACTGGTTTTTGTTTTTGTTTTGGGGAGAAAGAACAGAGAAGATGAGGGATGAAGAAAGTGTGGTGCCAGATATGAAATCCCAGCTCTTTAGGCTAGAAGGTAGGAAACCACTACATGCCTGAAGCCAGTCAGGCCTTCACACTGAGACTCTATAAAGACTCTATAAATAAATAAATAAATAAATAAATAAATATCCCCCCCCAAAACAAACAAACCAAAAACCCAGCAGTGTGATATCAGTAGCAGGGTGGGAGAAAACGGCCACAGGTGACCTCTGACTCCTGATACTACAAGGCAAAGGGGTGCCAAAGAGACAAATTGGGGATCAGTAAATCATGAGATTCACTCCTACCAGCTAGGTGTTTGCGGTTTACAAAAGCTCGCAGGGAATGAGACCCATTCTGCCTGCTCAGTTGCCGGGACAGCTGTGGAAGAGGAGGCGGGCAGGCTGGATGCGGGAACTAACAGCCACACATTCCCCGAAGAAGCTGCTGGTGGCCCGCCGTCCCAGCCCCACCGGAGGCCATCCGAGCACCCAAGCGAAACTGCAGCCTTTTCTCCTCGGTTAACGGCTCCATTAATTACTTTTGGGGCATATAACTTCTTGTCTCCCTAATTAACCAAGGCGGTGATTAAAAATCAAGTCCCTCATAGAATTCCCTGAATTTAGAGCACCAGGAAGCGCCAAGCAACTTTTCTTAGCTCCTGCCTGTGCGCAGATAAATGCCACCTAAAGAGCAGCTTCCGGAGAGGCGTCCAGGGGAGCAGCTCCTGCTGTCCAAGAGGAGAGCCAGGAGACGGAGTCCGTCAATCTGCCTGTTTGTCAGTTTCAGAGAGTTTGGCATTTCTAAAAACCGGTAGGCAGCTGCCCACCCCAAACTGCTACTGAATCAGAAGGGAAAGGACGCTGAACTTCAGCGTGTGGAAAAGCTCCTGGGGTCCCCGCTCGCGAGGAGCAGGCCCCCTGCAGCTTCACGCTGGCACTTGAATGCTCTTCTGTCTCCCCAGAGAGCCAAGGCCTGAGCCCTGGAAACACGGGGGTTGGGGTGGGGTGGGGCGGGGGGGGGGCAACACAAGCTGGACCTGCTTCCTGCCACGGAGAACTGAGCAGATGCTGCCTCAGAGGGAGCCGCGGGGAAGTGTTTATAGAGGGAGGGATTGCAATTAGATGAGGGAAAGCTACCACACCGACCTTTCCGAGCTCTTGACTCCGTCCCTGGACCTGTTCCCTAAAGGGAAGGGAAAATAGGTTAAGGATGTGAGGGAGCTATGCGTCCCCCCTCCCCCGGAACTGGGCCTGGCAGGTGAGCTGCTGCAGGTCCCTTTGTCCCCTGCTGTTGGGAAGGATGTGTCAACTGTGGCTCAGGCAGAGCTCAAGCGCTTTGAGATTTCTCAGGCCCGGGTGGGAACCGGCCCTGTGCTCCTGGGAGAAGAGGGACCCCAGCGAAACCAGAGCTGGACGAGACCCCACCGAGTCTTGACGACTTTTATTTTCTCGGCGCTGCTGCCATCGCAGACCGCTCTCCAGGACCGGCGTGAAGACACTGAACATCCCACCCCCCCCCCCCCCCGCTGCCTAATTTGTAAGTCAAAACCAATATTAAAATCAAGGTCGGTTAAGGCTGATATTCAAAACTAAATACGGGGTGGGGAGGGGCAGAGAGATGGGCTGTTGAGCGTGAACCACTCTCACAGATCCAGTTCCCAAAACCCACAGCCTGCCATTCACAACTGCCTGGAACTCCAGCTCCAGGAGGCTCCGTGGCCTCGGGCCTCCTAGAACACCTGTGCTCATGCGCACCTACCTACAGACACATAAATAAAAATTAAAAATAGATCTTAAAAAAGGATGGAAAATAAAAGCCAAAGAGCTGAGGAGTGGAGTAAGGATAATATCCAAAACTCATTCCAAAGGACTCCAAGACGATTATGTTAAGGCAAAAAACAGAACAAAACAAAAAAAACACCCCATGTATTTTCATAAAAGGATTTTTTTGGTTTGCTTGTTTCTGGGTTCAGACTTAGGGTCTGGTGTGTGCTGGGCAGGTGCTCTACCTGAGCCGAAACCTTAGCCTGGGGGGGTCTCTGACGTACTCGGTTGTTTGTGTGTAAATTATTATATTATAATAATATTATTATATCTATCATAATAGGAGACCCGGTGACCTGTTCATACTGCTGGTATCAGGGAGAGTCCAGTGGCTAAGGAACAGAAGTTGGAGGCGGAAACTTCCTGCTGTGTGTCTTTTCAAGCTCTGAATAGAAATAACTAAGCAGAAGGGAGCCCCCAACCCCTCAGCACACTCAAACTCCTAGACCGGGGCTATGGAAAGGGCGGGGTCCGGGAGCCCTGAGTCCTACGGAAAGGGCGGAGTCTGGGGAGCCCTAAGTTCCTGAGGATGTGGTGCAGGATCGTTGGTCCTCCTCTGGGTCGCACGCAGATCTGGAGGTTGAGTTCTTCCTCACAGTTAGGCTTGATAAGGACAGCGTGGCCTTAACTGAGACTGGGTTTTCTTTCTAAAAAAACTTTAATTAGCCATTTAATTTTTTTGTGCTCCTGTAGCTAGAACCTGCGTCCTTGTGCCCGCAAGGCAAGCCCTCTACCACATGAGCCGTGTACCCAGCCCAAGCCTGGGCTCTCTACGGGAGTATATACGGTTCTAACCCCAGAAAAGAAGGCAAAGCCAAAGAAGCATTTGGAAGACAGCAGTGATGAGAAGCTGCAGCGTCCCTCCCCCACCCATGCAATCTGTAGGTTCATTCCCAGGCCAAGAGCTGTTCTGGGCCAGCAAGTCGGGAGCATTTGCGTGATTTATCTGGGCCAGGACAACCCACGGGCAGCCCCTGGCCCAGGCCACAGCAGCTGCTTTCAGCGCTGCAAATGAGCCACAGAAGGGAGCTAGATGGTGCAGAAACTGTGGCCGCAAAGCACTCGGGGAACTGAAGAGCTGCATGGATGGGTTGTAGAGTGAGCAAAGTTCACACAGACTGCACCGAGAAGCAGGGACCTGCCTGTGGCTTTTGTTCTTGCTTCATCTCCCTCAGAGAACTGAAGACAGCTGTCACACATGCATTGCCACGTCTGTGGAGAAGGCACAGGCGGTGGACAGGGCTTCCATCATCTACCCAGGACAGAACAACCTTTTCCTGGCTGGAGACCAGGCACCTAGCCTGGCCTGCTAGATCATACCAGCCTTGTCTGCCATCTTGTGGCTAAATGTCACCTCTGCGTTTAGTGGCAACAGGTTAGGACCTCTCTATCCCACGGAAAGCCAGTCAAATGCTCTTGTATGGCAGTAAATACAATTCCATTTTGAACTGGGGTGCTTCATGATTCGGCAAGGGCTGTAAACTGCAACCAGAGGCTGGTGCCTGTGGGAGAGGCCCGATTTCACACAGGTGTGTCCTCAGGTGGATGACCCAGCGGGCTCTCAGGTCAAGTCAGAGAGGGCTGACCTACCAGTGAGATGAAGTCTCCTCATGTCAGAGCAGGAAGTTCCTCTATGACCCCTTGGATCCGAAGATCTTGACACACCCAAGGCTATCCCGTCTGGACCAAGCCCCTAAAATCATGGAGGACCCGTTTCAGAGAGGGGCAGCATATGGGCTCTCTTACTGTCAGCTGATTCAAAGCAACTGTTCTTGGGTAAACTTATCCCAACAGCAAAGCAGGTCTTTCAGAGTGTGAGGACACAAGCTGGGCTGGAATGCGGGTTTTGATGCTTTCTCTGGAGACTGTGGAAAGTTCCTCATTTTCCCAGTGGGGCAGAGCTATGCTTGGGCTAAGCAGGCCATTCCTAGCACAGAATAAACCCCCAAAAGAGTGGCCACCATTTTCAGGACCACTTCCATTCTTTTAAGATGGGACCACAACAACCATCAAATTAACTGGAGGACGGGCCCTTCTGTATTAGTTAAAATGTTCCGGGTCCCGGCCTAATGCTAACCGCAACCCAAGTGTGGGCTATCTGCTCCCTGCCTTTCCGCACCTTCCTGTCCTCAACAGAGTAATTAAACATTTCTCTCCTCCAGCTACCAGAAGCCTACAGGACCACCACTCCTCTATAAGGTGACGTTCCCAGTCAAAGGCATTGAGATGCCTCCACAGGTATCGGGGAGCCATTAGTGCCATCTACGTGTGTGTGTGTGTATGTGTGTGTGTGTGATGCTCAGGCTGGCCTTGAACTTTCGGACTGACACAGTCCTGCTGTTTCAGCCTCCTGAGTAGATGGGGCTTCAGGCCCATGGCCACTGTGACTCGTCATGCGCATCTTGGTTTTACTTTAATGGTTCCTCTCCTCCCACTTAACCTTCCTTGGATCCTCGTAAGCGGGAAAAGCAGCCGCCTGTAAACAACTTACAGGTGACCCACGTGCAGGCGTGCCCTGCACGTGCCTGCAAAGTTCTCTGCCTTGTGTTTTTATATTTATTTATTATGTTTTGAGATGGAGTTGCACTCTGTAGCCCAGGCTGGCCTAGACCTTGAGACAGGCCCCCCGCCTCACTCTCTTGTGTGCCGGGATAGCAGGTGTGAGCCACCACACCCATCTTTGCCAGGCTCTGGAGTGGCGTCTGCCCTGCCTCTAATATTTCATCCCCAAACGGCCCTGGATTAGTCACTAAACTCTGAGCCTCCACCCCATCAAGGAGAAAGCAAGAACACTACGGGCGGCGTCTGGCAGCATGAATTTCCTGTTTGTCCTTCAGAAGGGCCTGGGAAGAAAGGCTAAACCCCACCCTGAACACACCCACACGGCTTGCCTTTAGTGTCTGCTGGCTTCGCTGGTTTTGTCGCATTGACAGCTGAGGACGGGCACAAAGGAGAACCTAGGGAATCTTTCGGGGGTAAAGATAAACCCGCCTGTAAGTTTAAGGCAGCCCAAGGGAGCTACAGTCGACACCCTGGTGGAGAGAGGCACTGTGAATCCATCTGAGGTCAAACTGTCAGAGGCATTTATTATCAGCCTCAATTAAACCACCAATAAGGATGGAAGCCTCAGAGGAAGAGCTTCAAAAACGAGACATGGACTCGAGAGGTGGCTCAGTAGTTAAGAGCATGGGCTGCTCTTGCTGAGGACAAGGGTTTGGTAACCAGCACCCAGCTGTGGCTCACAGCTGCCTGTAAGTCTATTTCCAGGTGCTCTGGTGCCCTCTTCGGGCGCCTGTGGGCACTGCACGCACATTGGTGCACAGACGTACGCACAGGCAAAACACTTATACCCATAAAATAAGAAATTTAAACATAATGAGAATAACAACAAAACAAGGCATGCATGAATAGGGACGTGATTCAGTTGGCAGGGTCCTTGTCTGTGAGGCACGAAGCCCTGGATTCAATCCTCAGCCTGGCATAAACCCAGGTGAGGTAGCTCATGCTTCTAACCTCGGCACTGGGAGATGGAGATAGGAAGATCAGAAGTTCAAAGGTCATCTTTGGCTACACAGCAAGTTCGAGGCTACATAGGACCCTTCCCCCAAAAAATCAAAAATAAAGAAAAGGGATGTGTGTATTGTATCAGCTCTTGGCCGCCCCTTCAGGAGAATCAGGAGAAGGAAACTGCTGTGGCTTCAGATACCCCCTACCTACCTAGGCTCAGAGCCATTCCAACAAGCACTTTGGCTTCGCAAAGAATTCTTCTGTTTCTGAGCTTCTAACTCTGAAGTCCATAAAAAGTGACATAAAGAGCGACAT
This sequence comes from Meriones unguiculatus, assembly GCF_030254825.1. NCBI lineage: Eukaryota > Metazoa > Chordata > Mammalia > Rodentia > Muridae > Meriones > Meriones unguiculatus. Next base: position 18,835,486 of record NC_083355.1, read on the forward strand.
AGTTGCCAGCCCTTAGGAAGCAGGGACAGGTGGATCTCTGTGAGTTGGAGGCCAGCCTGGTCTTCATAGTGAGTCCCAAGCTAGGCAGAACTATATAGGAAGATCTTGTCTGGAAGACAAAAACCAAACCAACAACAACAACAACAACAAAAAAGTGCAAAAAGAAAAAAAAAAGTGGCATAGTATAGAAGAAAGAGAGCAAGGACGGCCTTTGCTGAGCTGCTCAGATCCAAGGCTCAGAAAGCAGAGGCTGCCTGAGGGCACTCACTAAGTCCTACTTCCTTTGTTGACTGAGCAGGCTCTCCTACCGCCTGAGCTCTTGTTGGCTCTGGGGGTTCTGGGAAGTCCGATGCACTTCTTTTGGATGATCTAGGGCAGTTCTGGCCTCCCTGAGGCAGTCTTCATTGCTTGTCCCACCCCTCTCGGCCTTTGCTTCTCTGCGGCTGGACACAAAGTAACTTACTTCTTTGCTTAGAAAACCCTCAATTACCTGAAACCAGATCACAGAGATGGCTAAAACCCAAAAAGCAGATGCAGAATTGTCAATATCAGGAGGACGGGGAAGAAAAGCTTGGCTGCCGCCAAGTCCCAGAATCAATCTGCCTTTAAAAAGACTAAATGCACTTCTGAACCGAAGCCCTCAAGAAGACGTCATCCTGGAATGGGATAGGGTTTCTACAGACAGCTCAGGTTTTGCCTCCAGGAACTGCTGCTCCTGACCCAGCGGCAGAGTCCTTTGACAGTCCGAGACTGCTTGCAGAAAGAACATTAAGAGAGGTCTGGAGGCCGGGCGTGGTGCCGAACGCCTTTAGTCCCAGCACTTGGGAGGTAGAGGCAGGCGGATCTCTGTGAGTTTGAGGCCAGCCTGGTCTACAGAGCGACTCCCAGGACAGTGGGTAAAGCGCTTGCACTGCAGACTTGAGGTGCCACACCTTTAATCCCAGCACTCGGGAGACACACATGTGTGTGCATGTGTGTGTTATAAGCACAGGTACCAGTGGAGGCCAGGAAAGGATGTCAGATCCTCTGGAACTAGAGCTACAGTCAGTTAACACAGGTCCTCTGCAAGAACAGTACATGCTCTTAACTGCTGAGCCATCTCTCTAGCCCCCGAAATTATAGCTCAAAGGACAAATCTACCTTCTTTTTTACAAAAATTATTTTTGTTTTATTAATTACAATTTGTTCACTTTGTATCCAAGATGTAGGCCCTTTCCTAGTTCCCTCCCAATCCCACCCTCCCTCTCTCATCTCCTCTGATGCCCCTCCCCAAGTCCACTGATAGGGGAGGTCCTCCTCCCCTTCCATCTGACCCTAGCCTATCAGGTCTCATCGGGACTGGCTGCATTGCCTTCTTCTGTGGCCTGGTAAGGCTGCACCCGCCTCAGGGGGAAGATCAAAGAGCCAGCCACTGAGTTCATGTCAGAGATAGTCTCTGTTCCCATTACTAGGTAACCCATTTGGACACTGAGCTGCCATGGGCTACACCTGTGCAGGGGTTCCAGGTTATCTCCATGAATGGTTCTTGGTTGGATATCAGTCTCAGAAAGGACCCCTGTGCCCAGATTTTGTTTTTGTATTTTGCTCTCCTTGTGGAGCTCCTGTTCCCTCCAGATCTTTCTATCTCTCTTTTTTTTTTCATAAGATTCCCTGCACTCTGCTCAAAGTTTGGCTCTGAGTCTCAGCCTCTGCTTTGATACCCTGCTGTTAAAGTCTTTTAGAGTCCCTCTGTGATAGGCTCCTGTCCTGTTCCCTGTTTTCTTCCTCTTCTGATGTCCATCCCATTTTCCTTTCTGAATGAGGATTGAGCATCTTACCCAGGGTAACTTCTTGCTTAGCTTCTCTAGGTGTATAGATTTTAGGATTTTTATCCTATATTATATGTCTAACATACACTTATAAGTGAGTATATACCATGTGTGTCTTTCTGCTTCTGGGATACCTCATTCAGGAAGGTCTTTTCTAGTTCCCACCATTTGCCTGCAAACTTCATGATTTCCTTGTTTTTAATTGCTGAGTAGTATTCCATTGTGTAAATGTACCACAATTTCTGTATTCATTCCTCAGTTGAGGGACATCTGGGTTGTTTCCAGATTCTGGCTATTACAAATAAAGCTGCTACGAACATGGTTGAGCAAATGTCCTTGTTGTGTACTTGAGCTTCTTTTGGATATATGCCTAGGAGTGGTACAGATGGATCTTGAGGAAGTGCTATTCCTAATTGTCTGAGAAAGCGCCAGATTGATTTTCCAAAGTGGCTGTCCAAGTTCACATTCCCACCAGCAATGGAGGAGGGATCCCCTTTCTCCACATCCTCTCTAGCATGTGTTGTCACTTGAGTTTTTGATCTTAGCCATTCTGATGGGTATAAGGTGAGACCTCAGGGTGGTTTTGCAGACCTACCCTCTTTGAAGGATAGAAGGTAGGGGATACAAAGTGAATAAACTGTAACAAAAAAGAAATAAATGAATTAAAAGCTATAGGAGGCAGGAATGGGGAGGCAATCATCTCACAGGAATGTGGGAGATTGTTCAAGGGTCACATTCCTCACATTCCAGGGTACCCATTCCTGCCTTAGCATGCCTGCTGCTGCTCCTCCCATCAGGGGACAGAGCACACATTTCCGTTTCTTACATGGGACCAATTTTCATCAACAGAGTACAGTGGAAGTAAGTTTTGTGCTTACTCTAGAGCCCAGGCCTCACAGCTTCCCTTCCGGGAAGGATGCTTTCTTTCGACTGATGCACAGCCAGCTGGTCTGGCTTACTGTAGACACAATCCGTATGTGTAACATACATGTTAGGCGTTTCCCATGGAACGTACAGAAAGTCACATAATGTCATATGTACAGTCACTCCCATTAATGCTCAAAACTGAGCTCCCTCTCCTACCCAGAGCTGGCTCCTGATCAATACGTCACTTACCTTCTGGTCCGGTAAGCCTCCCTGTACAGTGTCAGGGATAAAGACAGAACTGGCTAGCAAGTCAGCGTGGCTGGGAGTGGTGGCGCTCACCTTTAACCCCAGCACTCAGGGGGCAGAGGCAGGTGGATCTGTGAGTCTGAAGCTAGGTCAGTCTGTGGAGCTGGTTCTAGGCCAGCTAGCGATACGTCTTGAGACCCTGTCTCAAAAACAAAGAAATAAACTTACTTTGGGGTCTTCTCAGCTCTGTAGCCCCGGGGAGGTCACAGTTCAGTATTGAAGCTGTATTCCTTCCCTTCCAGTGTGGTAATTAATAATAGACACATGTCATGGGCCATGCACACAGATGAAATAAATGTGACGAAAAGGAACTAAAAATAAACCAATATGGCAATACTCTGAGCAGTTGTTGAATCCTGTCCCTGAGAATTATAGTTACAGTTTTGGTTCCTTTTTTGGGGGTGTGAGGGGGACAGGGTCTCACCTTGAACTCACGGAGATTCATTGCCTCTGCCTCCTGAGTTTGGGGGCTGAAGGTATGTTGCCACCAGGCCTGGCTACTTGGTTCCCTTCCTAATGTCAACGTCTCCAGAAAGGCTTTCCCAGAATTAGCCCTTTGACTTTCACTTCCACACAGGATGACACGGTCTACTGACTTCACTGAAGTGTGTACTTTTCCTTTCCCTCTTTTAAGTTTTGAAGCTATGTCTGGGGACATAGGTCAGTTGGTAGAGCACTTGATTGGCATGCAATAGGCCCTGGGTTCAACCCTCGGTACCACACACACACGCACACACACACACACACACAATTTCTTTCGGCTCACGGTTTGATCCAAAGCCAAGGAGCCACATGGAATGACGGCTCTTTTCCCGGTGGAGCCATCAGGACAGTGCAGGGCATCCCACAGCAACATCTAAGGAACACGCATGTGTGAGAGTGTGTGTGTGAAGGGAACACCTGCCGTGGCTTTTGAGTTCGCGTACAGTGTTGGAGACCACTAGAACCTAATTTTAGATTATTTTAGTCATCCTAAGAAGAACCTCACACCATTTGCGGCCACTCCATGATCCTACTGATTACCTCTAAGCAGCCGCTGAATATCTGTCCCTAGATATTTGGCTTTTCTGAACCTTCCATGCTGGAGTCGTTAGCCTCTGTGGTCCTTTGGTGTGTGTTTCCTCACGTAGTGTGTACATGAGGCCTAGTCACGGACCAGTGCTTTATCTCTTGTATTGTCAAGCAGTATTCTACTGTACGTACGTACCAAATTCTGCTTAGCTGCTTATATTTAATTTTTTTTCTCACTATTATGAGTAATGCTGCTGTGAGCATCTGTGAACATTTGTGTGTGTGTGTGTGTGTGTGTGTGTGTGTGTGTGCGTGTGTGTGTGTGTGCGTGTGTGTGTGTGTGTGTGCGTGTGTGTGTGCGTGTTAATCTGTTTTCATTTCTCCTGAATAGATGGCCACGAGTAAACTTGCTGGATCGTGTATGAACACTGAGTTTAACATTTTAAGAATTTTATGGCATGTGAATTATATTTTGATAATGCCATTGCAAGAGAGAAGGGGGAAAGGGAAGAAAGAAAAACTCCTGAAAATGCTGGTGGACTTTTGGAGTAGCTCTGCATTTTTTTAAAAATTCCTGGAGTAAACGAATTATTTTCCTAAATAGGGAATAATGACTTTATACCGCACTCTGGAGATACCTGGAAGCCACAGGTCTAACCCTGTCCGTCCTGTCCGACAATCTTCAAAGGCACACGTGCGGTTTCAGGAGTGAAGGAACTTACATACAGTTGTCAGATGGCCCCTGTTACCAGCACGGTTCTTAGCCCAGCGACACACGCCTGTAATCCCAGCACTCAGGGAGGCGGAGGCAGGCAGACTCCGAGGCCAGCCTGGTCTACAAATCGAGTCCAGGACGGCCAAGGCTATGCAGAGAGAAACAGTCTCGGAAACAAAACAAAACAAAACAAAACAAAACAAAACAAAACAAAACAAAACACCCCTTCCCCCCCACCCCCCCGCAGATTCTTGCCGGCAGGCAGGTCCGAACAAAAAGATTTTCCAGACAAGGGCTGCCTCCCAGCCCTTGGTGAGCTCTTCCTGACATCTCCCTGAATAGCTGGGAAGTTGCAGCTGTGCCCCTGGAAAATGGGGGGCGGGGGGAGCATGAGGAGAGTGAGTGTTGAGAGCCAGTCAACCCTTCTGTGCTAGGCCCCCCGGCACTCGGAGGCCCTGTGAAACTCAGGCTTCCACCTCCACAAAACTTGAACGTGGAGGAAGTGGAGTTCTTGCACGCTAAAGGTGGGGATATGCAATGGTGCATTTACTGTAAGAGTTGGAGAATTTCTTCTTCTGGGGAGGGAGGAATTAGGTGGGGGAGACATCCCAGCACCTGCCAAAAGCATCGGGTCTCGGCAGTATTAGGGTGAATCTTTGGGTGCACATGAGCATGTGACTCACCAAACTGACACTGGACACTGTTGAGCAAGGCTTAGCCACGGTCGACCTGAAACCAAAACCCCATGCAGTCATTTTCACCGAAGAAGGCAGTCAGAGCTCAGCAGAAGAAAAAAAAAATCTCCATGTTGACAAGCATATTGCTGTCTCAACTGTGAGACTCACTGTTGATACTAGACTGTTACACAATCTTACACACCAGTAAGTGTTTGGATTTCAGATCCGCATTTGACAGACCATTTCCTACGTCATGCCTTGCTTTTATCTCCAACCGGAAGGAAGCAAGACCCAGCCGCCGAGAGTGTGGCCGGAGAGCGTTATGGCGTGGGGCTCCTGCTGGTTAGGATGAGGCAAGGCCTCACGTTTTCCAGACCCATCCATCTGCTGGCTCAGCTGCAGCTACGGCCACCGGAGCTCATTTTCAGCCAGCATCAACAGGTCAGGAAAGCCAAGGAGGGCGTGTGTGTCTCCAAGGGAGTAAAGCTTGATTCTTTGGGGCCAGCAAAGAAAACTCTCTGGGGCTGATGAAAAGGGGAAAAAGCACCCACACACATACATACTATGTACTACATACATACATACATACATACAGACAGACACACACAGACACGTGGTGGATGAAGCAAGCTCCAAGTACTTTACATATATTTACACATATGCACATGCATATTTGGCGGATGGAGCAAAACTCCAACAACTTTATTTCTTTCCCTTAATCTTTTTTTTTCAAATATTTTTAAAAATATTTATTTATTCATTATGTATACATTCTTCTGTCTGCATGTACACCTGCACCAGCCACCATGTGGTGGCTGGGAATTGAACTCAGGACCCTTGGAAGAACAGTCAGTGCTCCTGACCTCTGAGCCATCTCTCCAGCCCCCCTTAATCTTTTTATACCACCTAAGACAAAAGTTCTCTCTATAAGAAAGAAGATTACCTCACGGCCACAAGTTACGTAGTCTCCAAAAACAACCATCACAAGAACAGATTATTCAAGAACAGATTAAAATCATTGCGCAAACGGAAATCACAACAGGATTATTGATTATGTACTCTTCTTTTGAAACTCGTACCTAACTAAACACTTCCCATCTACCTTTCTCTCCATGAGTCCATTGTAACCCCAAGGCAATAATTTTTTGCCATTGATTAACAAAGTTGAAGCAAGCCAAGTCTATAGTAGCATGTTTTTCTCTACGCTTAGCTGACAACAATTTGTATTTACCAAGACATATATCTTATGTCTTACTTTCGAAGCCTTGTTGAGTTAGACTGGCTGATCATCTATTTTGATCATAACCTCGCCTTTCGTGGCGCACATCAAAACCTGTGACCACATCCCTAAATCGTCAGACCCAAGCTAGGATAAAATGCTTTCTTTGATCATTAACTTGTCCTGTTTTTTTTCTCTTCCTAGTACAGTTGCATGCTTGTAACTCATAAAAGCTCACTGTATTCCTTTCCCAACCTACACAGCCCTCACTCTTCTGCAAGGGAGGGGGCACATTCTACTCTTTCAAGGCAGGCTTGGCTGCCCTGGACTCACTTTGTAGACTAGGCTGGCCCTGAACTCACAAGAGATCCACCTGCCTCTACCTCCCTGAGTGCTGGGATTAATGGTGTGCATCACCACATCTGGCTCACATTCTATTACATTTTTTTTTAGATTTACTTATTTATTTATTTATTTATTTATTTATTTATTTATGTATATGAGTCTCTATCTGCATGTACACCTGCATGCCAGAAAAGGGCATCAGATTCAGTACAGATGGCTGTGAGCCACCATGTGGTTGCTGGGAATTGAACTCAGGACCTCTGGAAGAGCAGACAGTGCTCTTCACCGCTGAGCCGTCTCTCCAGCCCCCACATTCTACTCTCAATTCTAGCTTTATTATAACTCTGGCCAAACAACTCAAACCATCTCCTTAAGCTTTCTGTCATCCACCCCGACCTGCTAAAACTATTTAAATCAAATCAGGAAGTCTGTAAAATCGTTAATTCATCTAAACCAAATTGCTTTATGAAAGTTCATCTTCATATTGATCTGCAGGAAACTTGCCCAACAGAGTGGGCTGTCCCCCCAAGAGGCAGGCTATAGGCAGCCAGGGTCTCCCCACGCCCAGTCACATCATGCCGGATGTATAGGGAACATAGCAACAACAAACGTGAGAAGGCACAGCAGCAGCAAGAGGTGATCTGGAGAAGATGTCCCTGAGGCTGTTCTTCTCCGAGGTATATCCATTGCAGTTGTGCAAAACGGTTGACCATCCTGCTCTTCCTGCATGGCGTCCGCCAAGCTTGCGCTTAATTAGAAAACAAACAAACAAATGTCTAAATTTATGATATGCCATTTAAATGAACTGGTTAAACATGGTTGGGGGCCTCGAAAGAGAAACTTTCTGCAGAATAAAGCCTAAGTACAAAGGATGTTCTCGCCGGGACTGCTGGGAATGACTTGACAGTTACAGGAAGACCACAGGGAAAGGAATGGCCACACAGCCTGCTGGCGAACCAAGGGAGCACAGAGCGACAGCCAGTGGGTGTACATATTGTCAAACACGTAAACACGCTGAACTTTCTGAGAAGGACAGTCTACTGGGAATCAGAGGATAAGAGGGGAGGAGAGGGGGGAGGCAGGAGGAAGGCTGAACAGTTTAGAATCAGGATCCAGGTATTTTCCAAGCAACCTCACTGAACCTATTTAAAGGGGTCCTTGAGGAGGTCTAGATTTTTACTAATTAACCAGCTAGGCCCCCTTCTTCCCATCCCTCAGTCCCAGTTCTGGACCCAACCAGAGTCTTAGAAGCCACGCGGCAAATGCTCTCCTACTGTTCGAGGAACCTGACTCCTATGTTATTCTGCGTCTCCCAAAGGCCTGGACACAGACTGAGACCTCCATGTCACAAGATCTCAGGTTCTGTCAGGGGTGAGAGAGAAAAGGATTTTCTCCGCAGCAAGTATTATAGCTCTTTTTAAAATGGCCTTTCTAGGACTGAAGAGATGGCTCAGAGGTTAAAAGCATCTCCAAAGGTCCTGAGTTCAATTCCCAGCCACCACATGGTGGCTCACAACTATCTATCATGAGATCTGGTGCCCTCTCCTGGCCTGCAGGCACACGTGCAAGCAGAACACTGTGAATAATAAAATAAATATTAAATAAATTAAATAAATATTTAAAAAACATAAAAAATGAAACTGAGGCAATCACATTTGTGGTCCCACTGCTTGAGACAAAGAAGCAGGAAGATCAGGAGTTCAAGATTATCTTCCGCTACACAGCAAGTTTAAGGCCAATCTGCATTCCATGAGACCCTGTTTTAAAAACTCAGGCTGTCTACTGTAAGGAAAACCCTAAAGATTAGTTGTTTTATTTTATTTTTTTTTTCTGTCTCTGTGTAGTCCTGGCTGTCCTGGACTTGCTCTGTCGACCAGGCTGGCCTCGAACTCAGAGATCTGCCTGCCTCTACCTCTGGAGTGCTGTGCACCAGGCTGGGAAAGATAAGGCAAAGCCGGAAACAAAACAAAACAAAACAAAACAAAACAAAACAAAACAAAACAAAACAAAACAAAACAAAAAGATAAGGCAAAGCCGGAATGTGTGAGTCTGAGGAACCCATCTGGAGGGGTGTGCTGAGAGGAGACTCCAAGGTTCTCAGTGTTGCAGCTCTTATGGGCGAGAGTAGCCCAGTTTGCTTCCTCCCTGGAGCATCCAGGCACCGGAGAGTCGGAGCACCGGCGTCTGCAGCCCGGGAGCTTCAGGCCCTGGAGCATCCAGGCTCCAGAGGAAGTCCAGCTGGCGGGCAGATCGGAGAGTCCAGGCCCAGCAGGGAAAGGCCCAGCAGGGAAAGGCCCGCAAGGTAAGGCCTTCTCTGCAGCAGCTCCGCAAACGCTGCAGCCTTTCAGCTCAGATGCAGCAACTCTCAGACGATGGTCAGCAAACAGCTCGTGCCTGTTTATTCGGGTTGGATACGGGGTATATATGAACCTTGGGGAGCCGGAAGGGATTGCAAGGATTCCGGGGTGGGCGCCTATCTTTGGTTGGGGCTGGGATGCTGGTGATGCTCTTTTCGCGTTTGCACGGAGAAAAACTCCAGGTGCCATTGCTCTTACCTGCCGGGCCATCTCTCCAACCCCTAAAATATATATTTATTATGTGCATGTACGTGACGTGAGAGCGCATGCATTGCTCCTGTGGCGGTCAGAGGACGATTGTGTGGAATTGGTTCTCTCCTTCCGCCGAGGGACTGAGAATCTGACAGGCTGGTGTGGCGTCCGCTTTTCTCTACAGAGTCATCTTGTTGGCCTGATGAGAGAGAGAGAGAGAGAAAAAAAAGTCTTAAGCATTTTAAAAATTATTCATTTATTGAAAGTTTATGTGCACGTATGTTTTGTCTGCATGTCTGCACTGAGACATAGGTGTCAGCTACTCTCGGCGGCCAGAAGTGGACGGCGCATGCCCTGGATCTGGAAGTCACCACGTGGATGTCTCCTGACGCTGACTGGGTAGCAGGAAGGCTGCAGCGCTCGCGTGCGGAAAACCACACACCCTAACTTCAGTCAAACAACACACCAGAGACGGTCTTTTCTTCACAAGTACTGAGTCCTTCAAGGCAAAGCAATGGCCAGTTTTCTCACTAAGAAGCCGTGACTACTGAAAACAATGTGGGAGGCCAGGATGTCCGCCCAGAAAAAGGCCCCTGGAAGCCGGCAGCTCAGTATGAGTAAGAGGCTAGGATGTTGCCTTAGCCGGGCGCGGTGGTGCACGTCTGGAGTCCCAGCACTCGGGGAGGCAGAGGCAGGCAGATTTCCGTGAGTTCGAGGACAGTATGGTCTACAAAGCAAGTCCAAGATAGCCAAGGCTGCACAGAGAAACCCTGTCTTGAAAACCCAAAACAAAAACAAACAAACAAACAAATCTATTTTTATCTTATGTACATTGGTGTTTTGACTACATGTATGTCTGTGTGAGGGTGTCAGATCCCCTGGAACAGGAGTTACAGGCAGTTGTGAGCTGCTGTGCGGGTGCTGGAAATGAACCCGGGTCCTCTAGAAGAGCAGCCTGTGCTCTTAACAGCTGAGCCATCTCTCCATCGCCCTAGACATGCTTTGTGAAATTATCCAGAAGGAGCCCCGGAGCTGACTATCACCAGGCAGGTCGGGAGCCACGGTTAAAAGTCTTGTAGATCTGGTCTAGCCTTTGCAGAAAGGTCAGTCCTTTGTATTCTGGAATGTTCTATGCAATCAGGCGTAGGATCCGGCAGGAGGGAAGCAGGCTTTACCTTTTGGCCAGCTTTTACTGTAAGCTGTGGAGTGTGTGAGAGGGGAGGAGGGTGGTTTTTCTCTCTGACACCCAGTGGGAGACCCTCAGGGCCGGGAGAGGTGTATGAACCTCCATGCGGTGTTCCAGGGTTTAGAGGCTTCCCCATCAACGTTGCATCGCCTGGAGCCGAAGGGGACAGCCCGGGCCTGTGTCTGAAGACATGATAAATAATACCCCGAGGTTTGGGCCAACGCTGCACTACTGTTGCCTTTCGCTCACATTCGTATGGAGAAGAAAAGGGCTTGTTACGATCAGGGATCATGAACATCCGGGTACCGCGGGGTCCGTAGACTAGCTCTTCTCTCTGCGCTGCCTGCCCCGACCCCCTCACGGCCCCCGACCCCAACATGCGTTCATTAGGCAGGCTTTCATCATTCTCTGCTTCCAGGATCTTTGGCCTTGCCTTCTGCACCTTGATGGAACAAAGTGCTCTTGAACTCTCAGCCAAAAGAAGCCCTTTCTCCCTTAGGTATCTTTTGTCAAAAGGTAGCTTATCATAGCAACAGGAAAATAAAATAACAGAACAGCAGTAGATGAATAGAATACATCAACACACACACACACACACACACACACTCACACACGGAGACACTTGTTTGTTCTTTTATTGTAAAGGGGCCTGAACCCCAAATGCAGGCTCCCTAACCTACTTTTTCCTGATAGAAATGAAATCAGATCAAGTTATCATCCCCTTTGACACTGCCAGTGGCTTCCTCATTGCCTCTCCAGCCATGCTTCTCTTTCCTACCTCCTCCCCACCCCGAGGCTGCAGCCCCCCACCTCCTACCACTGTGGGCCGTTCATGCATTCATAGGCCACCTCCCATGTCTTCTCTTTTCTTTCCATCATGAGGTGAGAGCTCAGCTATTCAGGAGGGGTTTCCCGGTCTACCCAACGTGAGAGCAGCCTACAGACTCCTTGCCAGGTTGTCAGCTCGTTTTATTTTCTTCCTAACGTTATTTACCGCGGACTGAAGATGTAGCTAGGTTGGCAGGGTGCCTCCTTGGCATACCCAGAAGCCTGGGTTCACACTCCAGCATTTTACAAACCCAGGGTGGCTGCACCACCAACAATCCCAGCACTCAAGGGGTAGAGCCAGGAGGGTCAGCTCAATGAAGGTCATTCTCAGCTCTGTAACCAGTTTGGGGCCAGTCTGAAATACATGAGAGCCTGTCTCAAGTACAAACAAATGGGGTGGAGAGATGGTTCAGTGATTAAGAGCAATGTCTGCGCTTCCAAAGGACCCGGGTTCAATTCCCAGCAACCACATGGCGGCTCACAACTGTCTGTAATGCCAACTTCAAGACATCTTTCACCTTCACACTGATGCACATCTAAAATTAAATAAATCATTAAAAAACCCAAACAAACAAACAACAAAAACTAAACAAGCACACAAGGAAAAACAATCAACCAAGCAAAGAATAGTTCTTTTTCATCATCAAAAAGTGTCTTAGGGGCTGGAGCTATGGCTCACTTGTTAAGAACAGGACCTGAATTAGATTTTCAGCACCTTTGTTTTTGTTGTTCTTTTGGTCAACATCCTCATTGGTTAACTCAACTCACAACTGCCTTTAATTCCAGCCTCAAGGGCCTTCAACACCTCTGGCCTCCCAGGGCACCTATATTTCCAAAATAGCTTTAAAAATAGAATGAAATGGCCAGGTGCAGTGGCTCATCCCTTTAATCCCAGCACTCGGGAGGCAGAGCAGGCGGATCTCTGTGAGTTCCAGGCCTACAGAGCGACAGGATAGCCAGGGCTCTGTCATACAGAGAAACCCTTTCTTAAAAAACCAGATAGATAGATAGATAGATAGATAGATAGATAGACAGATAGACAGACAGGCAGGCAGACAGACAGACAGATAGATAGATGATGAAATGTCTCAGTGGATAAAGCTGTTTGACATCAAGCCCGAGTTTGACCCCCAGTGCCAGTGTGGCGGAAGAAGAGATGGCAAAGCTGTGTCCTGCTCTCTGCACAAGTGCCCTAGCATGCATGGGTACTGCTGTGTGCACACACAAATAAATGCTAAAAAAACGTTTCTTGGGTGAGTTTGCAAGTGGGGGCTTTTCTGATGAGAAGGGGAGGGAAAAGGGGGGGGGAACAAAGAGGTAAGGTGGGACTGGGAAGAGAGGAGGGAGGGGGCTGTGATTGGAGTATAAATGAATAAATTTATTTAAAAAAGATGTCTTAATTTACTAGTTTATTGTCTACAGTTCCCGATCCTTAGAATGTAAACTCATAGGGAGGATCTGCTATCTCTCTCTCTCTCTCTCTCTCTGCTGTACTGGAAAGTTTTGGTTTCTTTAAAAACTCAGTTATGTTATGTAAACATGTTTTTGTTTTAATCCCAGGTGTGGGCTGTGGGGCTGATTCAGATGGTCCACAGCAGCAAGCTATTTGCCTCGTGCGGGCTCTGAGAGGGGCTCTTTGCCAGCTGCAGATAGTTTAATTCTGAGAGAGAATAAATGCCAGAGCCCAGAGAGACAAAGGGGAGGGGCTGTCCAAGAAAGAAGGCTGCTGCTCCTGGCTGCTGCTCCTGGCTGCTGTTGTGGAGGTTTGACAACAAGAAGTTGAAGATATTCTGAAATGAAGATTGGATTTGCCCCAATGAACCCAATGGCCCTAACCAGCAGGAAGTTGATAAAGAGAACTCTGTCCCTTCTCCCCACTAACCTTCTTTCTCTCCTACCTGGCGTTGGGATGTTGGAAGGGATTGGGGTGGAGAGGGGAAAGAGATATAAGAAACGTAAATAAAAAAATTGAGTTAAAAAGTAGCACCAACCGATTGTTTTTTGAGAAACAATCTGTCTAGGCAGTCTTGGCTGTCCTGGAGCTTGCTCTGTAGACCAAGATAGCCTCAAACTCCTGAGTGCTGGGATTAAAGGCATGTGCCACCATACCTGGCCAACAGAAAGGTTTTACATTAACTTAGTCAATGACTTGTATGGCTGAGTGTAGAAGGAATATGTTGTGTATTGTATGGATGTGGCAGCTGTCAATAATAAATCCGATGGCCTATAGTTTAGGCAGGAAATAGGAGGTAGAACATCTGGGAGGCAGAAAGAATTCTGGGATAGAGCCAGGCACGTGAGATTCAGCTAGCAAGATGTGAAGAGGATGGACACATGGTACCTGAGCCCAGGTAATCAGCCACGTGGCAAAATGCAAATTAACGTAAATGGGTTATTAAGTTAGGAGCTAGTCAGAGAAGAGCCTAGCAAAATGGCTGAGGTATTTGTAAAATAATAACTGGGTCTCATGGGTCATTGTTCCGGGAGCATGGGGAAGGGAGGAAAAACTCCCTACAACAGCTGAGTGTTTTTTCTGCATGCCCGTACATGCACTTGTGTGTGCCTGGTGCCCTGGGAGGTCGCAATAAGGCATTGCATCTCCTGGGACTGGAGTTATGGATGGTTGTGAGCAACTACCCGGGTCTTCTGCAAGAATGACAGGTGCTCTTAACCACTGAGCCATCTCTCCAGCCCCAGCCTGGAGATTAGTCAGTGATGAAAGAAAAAAAAAAAAAAAAGTAGCAGAAAGAAAGAACTGTGAGAAAGTTAAAAATATCTTTCTTTGGTGATCTGGGGGAGGAAGAAAACATGGTCAAAACATATTTCGTGAAAAAGAAATTTTTCTTCCTGCTGAGCATGGTGGCACAATGCTTTTAATCTTAGAGCTCAGGCGTTGAAATCAGCCGGGGCCTGCCCAGCAAGATTCAGGCCAGCCAGGGTTACACATAAGACCTGTCTCAATCAATCAATCAATCAATCAATCAATCATTTTCCTCCACCATTTCACTTAATTCCTAAGAGGAAAAACTTGAGTTGTTGGGTTTTTTTTTTTTTTTTTTTTTTCAGTTTTGGCTCATATCACAAAGGGCTGACTTTCCCGATACCAAATTTTATTCCAACAGATACCAAAAAGACCAAGAATCCAGTCAAAATAGACAAGGCAATATTTCTAGAAAACGAATACAAACAGCATTCAAATCTACTACACTTCATGTAAAGATAAATGCAAATTAAAGTCTATACTGAGATACCATTTTTTCACTTAACAGACTGACAAAGATCAATCTCGCTAGCAAAGTGCCAACTTGCCTCACACGGGGGTTATAGCAGATCCCTCTTTAAGACAATTTGGCACTGGCTGGCAGAGTCGCAACTGCACGTCTTCCTGCCCAGCGATCCCATGTCTAGGAGTTCCCTGCAGACACACTCACACACAAGGCAGAATGTACATAATAAAAATATCTATACTGACATTGCCCGAAACGCAAAGACCAAAAGCAACTGAAATTCGAACAAGCAACAGATTAAAGAGTTTGCTATACTGTGCTTTATAAAAATAAGATAATACAGGGCTGGAGAAATGGCCCAATGGTTAAGGGCACTGGCTGCTCTTCCAGAGGTTCTGAGTTCAATTCCCAGCCACCACATGGTAACTCACAGCCATCTCTAGTGGGATTCGAAGCTCTCTTCTGGCGTGCAGGCATCTATATGCAGATAGAACACTCACATATGTATGTAAGGTGTGGTGGTGCCTGCTTTTTATCCAAGCACTCAGGGAGGTAGAGGCAGACAGATCACTGTGAGGTCGAGGCCAGCCTGGTGGATACAAAGTGAGTCCAGGACAGCCTAGGCTGCACAGAAAAGCCTAAACAAACAAACAAACATAAAAAGGATTGAGAATGTTGCTTAATGGTAGAGTGTATCTGGTTTTCTGTGGTGTCCTCATTATTCAAAAGAGAGAGGGAGGGAGGGAGGGAGGGAGTGAGTGAAGGAAAGGGGGCGGGGGTTGAGTGTCTTGTAAAGCTAGTGTTGGGGAGTATCTTCATGCTTCAGCACATACTTAGCAAGTACCGGGTCCTGGGGGCCATTCCAGCACACACATCCCCAACGAGTAAAGTCCATATGACAAAATGCCTATCTCTAGATGTACAAAACAGGTTTCTGGGCTGGGGATGCAGCTCAGGGGTAGGAGCCTTGCCTGCGATGTGCGAGGTTCGAGTTCGCGTGAGGTTCGAGTTCCTTCCCCAGCACCGCAAAAGAAAAAACAAAGACAATGAAAATTATAATGTATCTCGAGTTGCCACAGTGAAAAACCCAAGTGGCTGGGGATGGGCCCCATAGTAGGATGAATGCCTGGCATCTGTGAGGCCCGGGATTCCATCCCCAGCACCACCACATACTCTTCCTAGGGCTGGAGCAACAGCTCAGGCAGTGCTTGCCACACAAGCACGAGTTCAAGCCTTAGCCCCCACATATAAGAGCTGAGCATGGCTGCAGTCCCAGTACTGGAGACGGAGAGACAGGTGTAACCCCAGAGCTTTTTGGCCAACAAGTCTAGCCGAAAGGTTTGGAAGGCTGAGAAAATGGTGTTGAAAAGACCCCTGAGACGCACAGCTCTGGGCCCAGATATCCTCAAAGAGCAGCTCGGGAGAAGCTGGTTTCGCTGCTCCGCCATCATGGAGTTCCCCTGACAGCAGAGTGAGCATGACACAGAAGCCTGTGTCGTCCTGTTTGTCAAGGTCAACAGAACCAAGGTCAAACAGCCCATGAGTGGCTTCTCTGACACTGGCCAAGGTGAACATGCCAGTCGAGCTTGTGATTAGTGGGGCCTTGAGCTACCAACAAAATGGGATCATCAGCTGACTCCATCTGCTCGCCATCAACAAATTTAAAGCCCTTCATCATCTTTCTTCCTTTATTTTTCCGAAGATGTGTGCAATGTACGAGCTCGAGAGCTCGGTGTTTGCAAGTGGAGGCCAGAAACTGATACTGAGTGTCTCCCTTCCTGGGTTTCCACCTCATGTTTTCTTTTTTTTTTTCTTCTTTAGGGTTCATTTTGCATAATATGTATCTGTGTATCTGGCTATGCGGATGTGTAGGCAGGCACCCCCAAAGACGCTGGATCCTCTGGAGTTACAGGCAGTAACAGGCAGTATGACCCTCTCAGGGTGGCTTCTGAGAATCAAATCTGGGTCCTCGGAGAGAGGAGCGCACACCCTTCACCACTGACCCGCCTCCTCAGCTGCCTAGTTTGTTTTGGGGACAGGGTCCCTCCCTGACCTCTCTTGTTTCTGACACAGCAAAAGCTGGTCTCATAGCCTTCATTTTGTTGTTGTAGTTGTTTGAGGCAGATCCTGCTGTATAGCTCTGGGCATAGTGTTGCTGTTGCTGTCTGGGTGTGTGTGTGTGTGTGTGTGTGTGTGTGTGTGTGTGTGTGTGTAGGCTAGAGGTCAACATCGGGGTCTCCCTCCTCAGTGCGACTCCCCTCGGTGACTGACTGTGACGGGACGTACGAGCTGAGTAAACCCCTTCCTCCCCAAGTTACATTTGGTCAACAGTGGAAAACTAGCCAGGGCACCTGTGGCAGCCTGGCCTTCCAGTGTTCTAGAGTTCCTATTTGTTCCGATAAATAGGTTTACATTGCACCCTCGGGATTTAACTTTCCTGACCTCCCAGAATGGACAAGAGGCTTAAGGTGCCTGCAAAGAAGCAAGCTGACAATGATGAGACAGTCCTCCCCTCCTCCCCTCCTCCCCTCCTCCCCTCCTCCCCTCCTCCCCTCCTCCCCTCCTCCCCTCCTCCCCTCCTCCCCTTCTCCCCTCCTCCCCTCCTCCCCTTCTCCCCTCCTCCCCTCCTCCCCTTCTCCCCTCCTCCCCTCCTCCCCTCCTCCCCTCCTCCCCTCCTCCCCTCCTCTGTGCACATCCTCATTTGTTTTGAGGTAGGGCTGCCACGTGGAGTCCAGGCTGGCTTCGAACTCGTGCTGCTGCCTCGGCCTCTAGAATTCTGGGATTATGGAAGGGTGCCACCAAGCCCGGCTGGAGACAGATGTCCGGAAATGTACTGATCTATAAGGGACTTTGTTTCTAATAATGGTATATGTGCCACTTTTAAAAAACAAGAGTTCCTGCCAGACATGGTGTTATTTTTCTGTAACCCTAGCATTTAGGAGACAGAGGCAGAAGGATCAGGAATTCAAGGTCTCCTTAGCTCAAGACCAACCAGGCAAGGCAGCCATGGGACCCTATTTCAACAGAAGGAACAAAACAAAAGAATGAAATCCTTAGTTGCACACTTAAAAATCTACAGAACAGGGGATGGAGAGATGACTCAGTGGTTAAGAGCCCTGGCTGCTCTTGCAGAGGACCCGGGTTTGATTCCTAGCACCCACCCATGGTGTTGGCAACCATCCATCATTCCAGTTCCAGAGAATCTGATGTGTTCTGAACTCCTCTAGCACCAAAGCATGCACATGGTGCACACAGACACACGTAGGTAAGACACTCACACATAAAAGAAATGAATGAATCTAGTTTAAAAAATCTACAAAACAGAATTTCCTAACCCATTGAAAATTACACCAAAGCTGGGTGAGGTGGCACACGCCTATAATCCCAGCACTCTGGGAGACTGAGGCAGGTGGATCTCTGTGAGTTAGAGGCCAGCCTGGTGTACAAAGTGAGTCCAGGATAGCCAAGGCTACACAGAGAAACCCTGTCTCAAACAAAACAAAATAAAACAAAACAAAACAAAACAAAACAAAACAAAAAAGTTTTCAGTGGTTTTAGATTCTGCCAAAAATATAGAATGCAATACTTTGTGCGATTATTTTATAAAAACAACTGATATACATCAGGGGAGATATTCACTTAATTTCAATAAAAATCCTTCAAACATAGAACTGAAAAAAAATATCTAGTTTTATTGAGTGCAAAGTCATAAATTTTTAACATGGAGATAACAAATATTCACAAAAGTTGACAGATTGTAATAAACCTCTGTGTATCCAGGATTCAGCCCCAATCACATCTCACCCACTGAAAAACCATCTATCATGATGGTCCCCCACATACAGGAAATTAAAAACAAAACAAAACAAAACAAAAAAAAAACAACTTTAAACCCAATGACTAAATGCTGCTATAGAAAATGTAAAATCAATTTTTAAAAATGTAATGGATCTTTAGCACTGAGAAAACTGCACCCATTGAGTCAGCTGGGTGTGGTGGCCCATGCCTTTAATCTCAGTGCTCAGGAGTCAGAGGCAGGAGGATCTCTGTGAGTTCGAAGCCAGCCTGGTCTACAAATTGAGTTTAGGACAGCCAGAGCTACACAGAGAAACCCTGTCTCGAAAAACCAAAACAAAACAAAATGTTGAGCCAGTAAACATTATCACTACAATCAAAATTAAAAATAAAGGTTGGGGCCAGAGAGATGGCTCAGTGGTTAAGAGCACTGGCTGTTCTTCTGAAGGACCTGAGTTCGATTCCAACTATCTGTGACTTGAGTTCCATAGAGGACCTGCTGTCTCTCTATTCTCACCTCCACAGGCACCAGGCACCAGGCACCGGGCACACACAAAACCCTTACTTATAAAGAAGAAATAATAATGGAGGAAGGGGTAAGGTGTCTGCGAGGCACACGTGAGAGCCCAAACTTGACTCTCCAGCATTCACCTTGAAACCCATCGATGTGGAGAGAGGCAGCAGAGCCAGGCGGATCCCCAAACAGCCAGCCTAGCCAACTGGTGTGCTCTGGGCTCGGGGAGGGACCCTGTCCCCAAAACAAACTAGGCAGCTGAGGAGGCGGGTCAGTGGTGAAGGGTGTGCGCTCCTCTCTCCGAGGACCCAGATTTGATTCTCAGAAGCCACCCTGAGAGGGTCATACTGCCTGTTACTGCCTGTAACTCCAGAGGATCCAGCGTCTTTGGGGGTGCCTGCCTACACATCCGCATAGCCAGATACACAGATACATATTATGCAAAATGAACCCTAAAGAAGAAAAAAAAAAAGAAAACATGAGGTGGAAACCCAGGAAGGGAGACACTCAATATCAGTTTCTGGCCTCCACTTGCAAACACCGAGCTCGTACATCGCACACATCTTCAGAAAAATAAAGGAAGAAAGATGATGAAGGGCTTTAAATTTGTTGATGGCGAGCAGATGGAGTCAGCTGATGATCCCATTTTGTTGGTAGCTCAAGGCCCCACTAATCACAAGCTCGACTGGCATGTTCACCTTGGCCAGTGTCAGAGAAGCCACTCATGGGCTGTTTGACCTTGGATCTGTTGACCTTGACAAACAGGACGACACAGGTGCATGGCTTCTGTGTCATGCTCACTCTGCTGTCAGGGGAACTCCATGATGGCGGAGCAGCGAAGCCAGCTTCTCCCGAGCTGCTCTTTGAGGATATCTGGGCCCAGAGCTGTGTGTCTCAGGGGTCTTTTCAACACCATTTTCTCAGCCTTCCAAACCTTTCGGCTTTTGCTTTGGCTGAGAAAGGACCGTATTTACTTTCAGCGCCCGCCATCCCGGTGAGCACGATGTAATTTTTGCTGAGTTTTGGTACCATGAATAAGCAGATAAAGATTTATCATGCATTACACACTTCACTTTCTGTGAGTACCCTGGCTGTACTGCCTGGGCTCATCTTGAAATCAAGAAATCAAGATTCTCCTCTCGGACTCCCAAGTACTGGTATCTCGTGTGTGGGCCACAGTGCTCCAGCTGCACTTCCTATTTTAAAATGTTTCTATTTACTATTTTGTGGATTGTTGAGGCCTGCTTTTAATTCTTGCATGGCTGAAGGCCCTTTGTTGAGACCTAGCTTTATAGTTTTTGGCATAACCGTAGCTCCTCTGTTGACACTTGTTCGCATAACTGAAGCCATTTTTGTCTTTTGAGTCTCCATTTTGATCATAAGGTGAAACGGAGTTCGAGTTCTCAGGCTCAGAATAGCCTTTTACTTACAATTCAATCCTTGTTAAATGTTCTGCTTGAGTTAAAGATAAATGTATGTTCTTTTGGAGTTACATTGCAATACTCTGCTAAGTTCCTTTCTCCCAGACAAGGTAGGGAACTGGAAAGCCCCCAGCCAATATTTAAAATGTGTTGTCTAGCTACACAGACACAATGTACTTAGAATAGAATTGATTCTTCTTGCTTGGTTAGACACAATTTACTTGGAATAGAATTGTTATTTTTTGTTTTTTGTTTTTTTTTTTGAGACAGGGTAGCCCTGGGTGTCCAGGACTTGCTTTATACACCAGGCTGGTCTTGAACTCACAGCATTTGCCTGCCTCTGCCTCCCTGAGTGCCGGGATTAAAAGCATGCACCACCACACTCATCTTAGAATTGAGTCTTCCTTCGTAGTTATGTTTTTGTTTTTCTTTAAAAACTCACTCTGACAGTTGGGCATCCTGGCACATGCCTTTAATCCCAGCACTTTCCAGGCAGAGGCAGGCTAATCACTGTGAGTTTGAGGCCAGACTTGCTTTGTAGACCTGGCTGGCCTCAAACTCACAGAGATCTGCCTGCCTCAGCCTCCCGAGTGCTGGGACTACAGCAGGCGTGCATCACTGCCCCCAGCTTTTCCTGTGTTTTCTTATGTCAACTGGTTGCTTTATTTAGCTCTTGTTTACAGAAAGCTCTTGGGTTAAAGGTGTGTGCTAGGGCGGAGCCACACCACAACTGGAAATAGGTTTTCCCGGTATGTAATCTCGGGGTTCACAGTGTGATCAAATACCCTACAACACCTGACGTTGTCCTCCCCATGTATTCACACTGCTCCTTCCGCACACACCACCACCAATAACAATAATAAAATGAGGGGCTGGGGAGAGATGGCTCAGTCATTACAGTGTTTGCTGTACAATCACAAGGACCTGAATTTGGACCCCCAGCACCCATGTTAAAAAACAAAACAAAACATTGTGGCAGCTCATGCCTGTAACCCCAGACCTGGGGAGGTGGAGGCAGGAGGATTCCAGGGCTTGCTGGCCAGCCAGTCTGGCCAATTAGTGAGCTCAGGTCCAGTGAGAGACCCTGTCTCAAAAAAAGGAGGCGGCAGTGGTGGCGGGGGAGGGGGGGGTGATGGGCGGGGAGGATCAAACTAGAAAATAATGTTCATCAACAGACCGGATCAACCAGGGTCTATCCAAGCAGGAGACCTCTAATGTATTGGTGTTATCAACATGAACAGATATTTTAAATAAGCTTTAAAACTGGAAAAATTGACGTGGAAGAAAGGTACAACATGTAAAACAATTCGATACAGTGTTTACAGATCTATAGCTGTGACTGGCGTTATGTATACAGTAACAAACTGTTCAAAAACTCTCAGGAGGAAGGTAAGTACCAAAAAGCAGAAACATTGGAAGAAGGGTTTCCAACAGTTTGGTTTGGTTTAGTTTGGTGTCTGGGTAGAACCTCCGGCATGCTAAATTCAATGTACTTTTTTAAAAGATACAAAGTAAAGAAATAGAACACTTTTCTCAAAAGCAGTTTTGTCTGTGACCTTTCCCACCCTTGTGGGGCTTCTCAGGCAGTCTGCACAGGTGCAGGACAAATTCTCTT
Source organism: Meriones unguiculatus (assembly GCF_030254825.1). Taxonomy (NCBI): domain Eukaryota; kingdom Metazoa; phylum Chordata; class Mammalia; order Rodentia; family Muridae; genus Meriones; species Meriones unguiculatus. Next base: position 18,857,569 of record NC_083355.1, read on the forward strand.
GGCTGGTGGTCCAGAGTTCAGCCCCAGCACCCAGCCTGGCCGGCTCCCCGGGGCCTGTAACTCTATTAGGGGATCTAACTCCCTTTCCGGCCTCCACAGGCACCCACACATATACACAATTTTTTTTTATTGTTTTCTTTTTATAGTATTGGAGATCAAATCTAGGGTCTAGAGCTAGGCAAGCACTCTACCACTGAACTATACAATTTGCCCTTGATTTTTCTCCAATAAGCTTCTGTCTGTCATTTGTTTGTTTATCTGAATATTTTCTGACACACGCCACTGATGCTTTTGTAGTGAGCCAGTCAGTGAGGGTATTCTTAATATGTAAAGTGTGGAGAGCCTGCATGGTTTGTAAGAAGCTTAAAAAAAAAAAATCTTTGCAAATAGTAATGTATTTACATAGAATGAGTGGGGTCCTCGGTTCAGATCCTACTGTGAGAACAATTACAATGTAGGGGTGGAGCAATGGCTCAGTGGTTAGGAACACTGGCTGCTCTTCCAGAGGAGCTGGGGTTCAATTCCCAGGACCTACATGACAGCTTGCAACCATGTGTAACTCCAGTTCCAAAGGAGCCGTTGCCCTCTTCTGGCGTCTATGGGTACCAGGTACTCTTATGGTGCAGAGACACACGCTTTCCTTACTTCTTTTCTTGGGATGACTCTCTCTTCTGGGCATGGATTTCCTGCCACAATCAACCCAGCAGCTAGGACTACAGGTGCCACCTCACCCAACCTCCATGTGTTGATTCTGATACTGTACTACAGTTATGGAAGATGCTACTGTTAGGAAAAACTGGACAAAGGCACTTAAGGGTCGCTGTTTGGGGAAGGAGAAAGAGCTCCGTGGTTAAGAGTGTGTATTGCAGCTGGCTGCGGTGGCACACACCTGTGAGCCCAGCCCTCGGGGAGGCAGAGGCAGGAGGATCTCTGTGAGTGAGGCCAGCCTAGTCTGCAAAGCCTGGTCTGCAAAGCGAGTCCAGGACAGCCAAGGCTATGCAGAGAAACCCTGTCTCGAAGAACCAAAGCAAAAAAGAAAAAAAGAAAGAAAGAAAGAAGGAAAATAAAAGAAAAAAGAAAGAAGTGTGTGCATTGCCCTTCCGATGATGGGGTTCAGCTCCCAGTACATACATTAAGTGGCTCAAACCAATGGTAGAGCTTCAAGAGACCCAACGCGAGCTCTTGCTTTCCTGTATCTACTCTGACTGTCCGTCTTTCTGTCTGATGTCCCCACTCTGGAGTCAGCCTTTTGCTCTCCTGATCCTCCAATAAACCTCTTGCCCTGGGCGGGGGTGGTGGGGGGAGATCCAACACCTTTAGGTTCCTCAGGCACCCACAAGGACACCCCTACCCCACCCCCACATACAACACACACTCTTTTTTAAACGTCTACTTTTTTGAAACTACACATGACTCCGTGAGGTCTGTTTTCTTTCTTCCTTTTTTTTTGGAAGAGTCTCGGGTTATTCAAGCTGGCCTTGAACTGATGCTCCCCCTGTGCCTGCCAAGTCCTGGGACTGTAGGCAGACATCCTCATTCCCAGCTTCTGTGTCTAGAAATCAAAATGCTTGGATGTGGATGTGGTTCTTCCCTGGTTTGAGGGCTCAACATTGACCTCAAGCTACGGTGCTTAACTGCGGTGGCTCATGGCTACTTGCCAGGCCCAGCTACTTATGAGGTCATTACTGGATTAGAAGGAGTGTGTGCGCTTAAGACGGGGTTCGTGGAAGAGCAAGCGCTCATCCTGTGTGAGGGCCTGGATTCAACCTCAGCCCCCGAAGAACAAGAGAAAGGGATATGGGGACACAGAAAAGGGTGAGTCTTTGGGGATCAACTCCTTTAATGCTATGTACCCCCCCTTTTTTTTCTTCCTGAAGCAGGGTCTCACTATGTGGCTCTGGCTGTCCTAGAACTCACTGTGTAGATCAGGCTGTCCTGCAACTCACTGAGATCCCCCCGTCTCGGCCTTTCAAATGCTGGGATTAAATCCGCACATCACTACACCCTGCTTGAACGCCATATTCTTACTTAGCATCCAGAAGCCATGAGACTAAAACTTAAACATTCTGTATTTCTGCATTTGTAATTGGGACATTCCATTTAGTGCCCGTTCATTATACTTTATCTCAATACTAATAACACAGAATTCTTTAAAGGGCCCTTTACAACCTTTCCTCCCATCCCTCCTGAATATCTCCTATTTAAGGCCTGTTGTTCCAGCTATGGGATCTCTAGATGCACCCTAGCAAGCCTTTTTGTAATTTCCTGGACCACATCCAGGCTGGTGCGGCCTCAATTCCTTGCCTCAGCCTCCCAAGCACTGGGATTAGGGAGGCAGCCATGCCCAACTCTCGAACTCATTTTCCAAGAATGTTCAAGTCCCACTACTGCTGAGAAGTATGCCTGGATTTCCCAGCTCCCAACACACTTCAACAGGCAAAAGTAACCTGGTGGCTTAGGGATCCTGTCACAACCTTCCCCAAACGCTTAGCTGAACGAGGGTGTGGTGGTCTATGATCTCAGTACTCGGGAGACAGAGAGTGGAGCTCCGTCTACACGGCAGAAGCAAAGAAACAGATGGAGGCCCGGGCAGGTCTGGATCACATAGCAAGATCCTGTCTAATAGCACTACACCACCCGACCACCCATTTACCTCTGGGCTGGAGAGATGGCTCAGCTATGCTAAGAGCACTGGCTTTGATTTCCAGCGCTGTGGATCACAAACCTCTGTTTCAGGGATGTGCCTACCCCCTTCCGGCCTCCCCCAAGGGCATCAGGCACAAACGGAATGCCAACACATATGCAGGCAAAACACCCACACGTAGGATTAGGTCACCAACTTGTCATTATTCTTATTATTTCTTTAAATACCTGCTCCCTTTGGACTGTTGGCCCTTTGAGAAGGGAGATTTTTGTGACACTCATCTTTGAGTTTTCAGTCTTGTAACAATGGGATGGCGAATGTATTCAGCAAGGATCCGGTGTAGGAAGCGACTGGACTGAGCCCCCACCCCCCACCCCCGCACGGCTGCCTCCTCTGGAGTTTGGGTATAGTACACCGAAGTGATGCATTTCAGGCCAGAGCTGGTACTCTGCAGTAAGCGTTGGCGATTCCGCTGGTAGAGTTCTGTGCCCTCTTGCTTGCATGTGTGTCGGTGGGAGGGTGCCCGATACCCTGGAAATTGGGAAGTGAAGTAACAGACATTTGGAAGCTGCCGTGTGCGTGCTGGGAATCGGAGCCTGGTCCTCAGGAAGAAAGCCAGCGCGCCAGGCAAGCATCGTGCCCAAAGCCCAGCGAGGAGCTGTTTGCACGCTCCATTAGAAGAGAGGAGACTGGGGCAGGAGAGGTGGCTCAGAGGGTCGGTGTGAAAACTTGGAGTCCTGGGGGGCCGACGCGTACAGCAAGGGGAGCCTGCTGCGGAGACGCCGAGAAGGCTCGGCGAGCCTCGTCCTCCGGCCCGGCGCGCGGGGGTGGAGGCTCCGTCTCCGGGCATGCGCGCTGGGCCAGTGGCGCGGCCCGTCAGGCACTGCGGTAGGCGCTCTCGGTCCGGCAGGACCGCTGTCCCCAGCATGGCGGCGCCCAGCGAAGTGGCCGCGGCGGTCCTCGGGGAGGGCGATGGCGGGGGTTTCGGATCCTGGCTGGACACACGGCTGGAGGCGCTGGGGGTGGACCGAGCCGTTTACGCCGCTTACATCCTGGGTGTCCTGCAGGAGGAGGAGGAGGAAGAGAAGCTGGACGCCCTGCAGGGCATCCTGTCTGCTTTCCTGGTGAGTAGAGTAGTCCGGACGCATTCCATCAGCCTCACGGAGAACCCCCGTCGCTCGCTTCGCGTCTCTCTTCTGCTGCTGCTGTCACGAAGGCTTTGGTGCTTTCACCGGGAAGAAGCCTACTCGTGGGAGAAGTGAGTTGCTGCTCCCCAGCCAGATTTGGGGAAGCCTGAACGTTGCAGGTAGTTAGAGAGGCTGGGATTCTCGTGTCCCTCGTAACAAGGCTCCCCGGGGTACCTTTGGATGTGGCAGGGAGTGTTCTGAAGCCACTGAGATGTGTTAATGGCAGTTTGATCGTAAACGTCCAATAGTTCCATTCCCATCAGTTTGCTGTGTGCAGAGAGGGGAATAAAATGTTCATGAGATGTCTGCCCATCAGGGGGAAGTCTCCGGGCTGTCCCGTTCCAGGACTGAAGCCTGTAGGAAGTTCTCTCTTTGCTCCTATTTCAGTAATAAGAGTCCCCAATAGGTAAGCTGGTAATGGAGTTTTTATTTTATTTAGTTTATGGTAAGCAGCGTTTGGAAATTCAGTAATGATTGATGTGTGTTGGGTGGGGCGGCGTGATGAGGCAGATTGATAAGGTAAAGGTATTGGCCTGGAGTGGTGGAGCACACCTTTAATCCCAGCACGGGGGAGGCAGAGGCAGGCGGATCTCTGTGAGTGCGAGTCCACCCTGGTCTCCAGAGCTAGTGCCATAACAGCCAGGTCTACACAGAGAAACCCTGTCTCAGGAAACAAAAAAGAAGCAGATTCGTGGGGTGGGCATTATGCCTTTAATTCCGGCTCTCAGGAGGCAGAAGCAGGTGGACCTTTGTGGTCTACACCGTGAGTTTCAGGACGCAGATTCGTGACCCGTGTGCAGTGCGGCATGCCTGTAATCCCAGCGCTGGGAGGACAGCCGTGGGAGGTCAACTTTGGGCCTACAGAACAAGACCCCAGCAAAACAAAACAGGCAGATTCATTAATTCAGAAATTTGTAGTTTGAGGTTGTGTTTATGTATCAGGTGACCAAGATGGCCACTTTCCTAATGAATCATTAGGAAATCACTTTCCTAGGGAATCATTAGTGTGGAGTTCATCGATCCTTGTCCCACTCCCAGCTAGATTAGAGACATAGATTCCCTATATCTGTTGTCTGTAACAGTCTTGTAGAGTTTTCCTTCCTTCCTTCCTTCCTTCCTTCCTTCCTTCCTTCCTTCCTTCCTTCTTTTTCTTTTTGGCAAGGTTTTTCTGTGTAGTCCTTTCTGTCCTGGCTGTAGACCAGGCTGGCCTTGAACTCACATCCTCCTGCCTCTGCCTCCTGATTAAAGGCGTGCACCACCACACTACTGCCTGGAGAGTCTTTCCTTTTAATACAATCAATTTGGTGGCTGGAGAAATGGCTCAGTGGTTAAGAGCACTTGTTGCTCTTAGAGAGGACCTGTGTTCCCTTCCCAGCCCCCGCACGGTGGCTCACAACTATCAGATCGGAAGTAAAGTTTGCTGCATCTTCACCAAATACCCTAGAAACTGCTCTCCTCATACGTGGTGTAGGGGAGCTCCTAAAAACCAAACTGCTTTCATGAGAGTCATCGGCCCTTCAAGGACTTTGTTCTTTGATGGCTATCATAACGAGCAGTTTTGGAGAATGCGATTATCTAATGTCCTTAAAGTCAGTATTCAGGGACTAGTAAGGAGAATCAAAAATAAGGTGAGCATCGATATAAATACTCATGTACATCTTCGAGGTAAAGAGATAGAAGGGAGAGATTCTGTTTTTTTTCCAAATCCAAAAGTTGTTTTGGGTATGCGGCACAGGCTAGAGACAGGCACCCCAAAGTTGAGTTCATCGACTGAGAACAGGCTGGAAATCCAACACTGAAGTGGCTGTCCCCGATCCCACCTGCAAGAACCCGTTGGTCTATAAATGGAAAAGAGCGAACAGAGTTTGTGAGGCAGCTTGGAGGTGCAGTGGGAATACAGCACAACAAATTCTTTCCTTCGACCCCGAAGAAAGGAGAGAAGGCAAGGACTGTGGGCTTTTATTTGTAGCTGTGAGGTTCCTAGGGGCTCCAGGAAGAAGTCGAGTTTGATACTGAGTGCTTTCCATGTCAGCCTCTGTCTTGATAAAGAGAACCAAGCGCTCCTTCTAGACTCTTGGTAGAAGAGGCAAAATTATCAAGAAACATATTTGCTTCCCTGGCTCTTGCATAAACTGCAGAAGACGAAATCATTTTAAGGGTGAGTTCCTGCCCCCCTTTGTCAAATTCACATATCATGTTTAATTTTTCTCATCGTTTTCTGAAGCCCCGTTTATATGCAAACTGTGTTGGGAAAGAAAGGCCGGGAATCGTAAGTGAGGCAGGAGTCCTCACAGCTGAGGAAGCAACTGAGGCCATCTCTGCAGAGAAAAAGGGTCAGGAGTGTGGTCCGTATTCAATACATGGTTCACAGTTGACTTTGGTAGAAAATCTCATTCTTGGAGAAGCGAAATGGGGTCACTGTTAGGGATTGTGAAGTTGGTTAGCCGGAATTTGCGGTGAGATTCAAGGTAGTATACCATCTGAAGTAAACCAAAGCTTCGCCTCACTTCCCTTCTTTCTCTCCAGCGTCCTTGCACAGGATGATCGACTGCTGCATCATGTTTTCTTTTGGTTTTGTTTTTTTGAGACAGGGTTTCTCTATGTAGCCTTGGCTGTTCTGGACTCACTTTGTAGACCAGGCAGGCCTCTGCCTCCCTGAATGCTGGGATTATAGGTTTTTTGTTTTTTTAACTGTTAGGATTACTTTCTCCTTTACACTGCTTGAAGTATGTGAAGGAACAAAATAGACAGCAAGCCCTGCCATTGGGGCTATTTTAGAAAGGAGAGCCTTTACCGATACATTTTAGTTCTATAATTAGTGATGTCTAAGACTGATTTAATAATCCCACAGTATAAACACAGTAGCAGGCCAGTGAGATGACACAGATCTAGCTTTGATAAAGGAGCATCGATCAATGGTCAGGCATGCAGGGATGGGTTGCAGTGTTTAGTAGGATAATCAAGGTATCATGTTTATGGTAGCTGTTTATATGCCAACATTACAAATATTTAGTGTCATGAAGGCAAGTACTGTTTTTCAGTGACTCTTAGCTCTCCTTGTGCCTTGAACATGGCAGACACTAATGGGGCACTGAAGTGAAATCATGCATGGGCCACTTTGGTTTCAGTGAGGAGCCTGGGATTTGCCTTCTTTTCCTCTTGCTTGTTGGGGTGTGTGTTCTTGGATCGAAGTTGTGTATGCTGAAAGGATGAAGGGCGGGAGAAGAAATTTCTTGCTAATAGAAAGTAGGAGTATCTACAACGAGTTTGTGATTTGACTCTCACGGTTCTGTGGGAGATAGTGTGTAATTATTAAGAGCTGTCCTGGAAATGGTGGAGCATGTTAGCTAGGCCAGCACTTGGGAGGCAAAGGCAAGAGAGTCGCTGCAAAATCAAGGCCAGCCTGGGCTACAAAGTGCAACTCTTTACTAACACCAACAAAACACTGTGGGTGTAATGATGCGAGCCTTTAATCCCATCGTCTGGAAGATGGACCAAGAGTTCATGGCTAACCTGGGCTGTCCTGGACTAACTTTGTAGACCAGGCTGGCCTCGAACTCACAGAGATCCACCTGCCTCTGCCTCCCAGAGTGCTGGGATTGCAGGTGCGCTGCACAAGGGGAGAGTTTTGATTTAGGGAAAAGGGGGAGACACTTCAGCAATCTGTAACATGGAATGGAAGCTTCACGAATAACAATGTAATAATATGTTGTGTGCCTCAAGGACTTAGATTTTAAGTGTTCTCCCACAAGAACTGGTAAGTAGTGAAATAAAGAAATAATTAGATTGACTTAACAATTCCACGTATGTACGTAGTATCAGGCCAGTGGCTGGTTCGCAGGCAAAGGTGCATTCTGCCAAGTGTGTCTCTTTTAAGTGTGAATGTGAATCGTGAGCCCCACATGGGGAAAAGCGGGAACCAACTGCCACAGTTGTCCCTTACTCTCCAGGCCTGCCATAATGTGCACACATACACACACCACACATGGCACACCAAGCAAAAAACTAAACACAGTATATTGTATCCTAAGAGGAGACAATAGATACAATGTTTCAAATCTTTAAATAATGAAGAATGAAGGAGGCAGGTGTGGGCTCTGGGGCACTTGGGGTTATTTCTGTGAGCACTTTCTTCTGTGGCCTGAGGCCTTTGGTTTCTCCTCTTCTCCAGTGGGGACAGTGGTATCCTGCCAATGCCTTTCTCAGGTTGCTGTTGTTTTTTTAGGACTTTTAAGGGAACTAACTGGCATGCTTTTCCAACTAGGAAGAAGATTCTCTTCTTGATATCTGTAAGGAAATTGTAGAACGATGGTCAGAAACTCGGAATGTCAGCACTGAAGTAAAAAAAGAAGGTAGAGTTGCCTTTAAAAAACAAAATCTTGTGTGTGTGTGTGTGTGTGTGCGCGTGCGAAGCATATGAGGGTCAGAAGAATTTTCAAGATTTAAATCAGTTGCACCTTGTGGGCCATAGGGTCAAATTCAGGTCAGGTCAGGGATGCTAGAGTGCCTCTATGCAGGTTGGTCTCAGTGACCTTGGTCCAACCTTCAGGGCCTTTTCCTGTTCAGCTGTTGAGGAGTTTTGCTCTTCTAAGATAATCGGCATCAGCAAATGCCCAGAGGCTGACTTCAAAGCTTTACCGACTATGGAATCCCCTTTCTCCTTTGGTGTCTTTCCAGTGGCTCCAACCACTGCCATCTTCCCTGTGGTGTGGGTGTGTATTTCTGTTTTCTTTTTCTTTTTCTTTTTCTTTTTTTTTTTGAAGCAAAGTCTCTTTGGACAGCAGAGGCTTGCGGGGAACTCTTCATGTAGCCCCTGCTTGCCTTGAATTCCTGAACCTCTAGCCTCAGCCTCCTAAGGGCTGCCGGTGTTGCACCACCATTCCTGCACCATTTCGGTTTTTACTTTTCCTCCATCCTATGCACCTGGTAGATTTGCATCATTTATATAAAGTCGGCTATAGTCTTCTGAACTCAGGTTGTCAGTCTTAAAGGCAGGAGCCCTCACCCACTGAGCCACGTCACTGGCCTGTCCACCACTGTCATATTTTCATTACATACCATAAATCATAGTTGAGGTTCTGCTACATTTGGCTGAATCCTTTACCCTTGAAAACGAAAGAGGAATGGGCTCATATGTTCATCAGTATAGTTAATTAGCGAAAGAGAACTCAAAGCACGGAAGCTCGGCTTGTAAAGAATCTAACTTGGATCATACACTCTTTGTCTCCAGTCTTGAGTACACAGTATAATCGTGTGATTTACTTGGTTGGGGACCCAGCTGTTGGTGTTTTCTTTTGGTTTGCTGGAATTAAAAGCTGGTTTTTAACATTTTTTAATTCTGTGTCTGTCTGTCTGTGCCCAGGTGTGTGCGTATTGACTTAGTTACACCTGCAGGTACAGGTGGCTGGGAGCCACCGAACTAACTGCAAGTCCTTTTCAAGAATAGTATGTACTCTTCCTAACCACTGAGCTAACTGCAAGTCCTTTTCAAGAATAGTATGTACTCTTCCTAACCACTGAGCTGTCTCTAGTCCTCCAGGGCAGGCGAGATGGCTCAACAAGCTGCTCAAGCCTGGTGTCCCAAGTTGCATCCCTGGAACCCCATAAAGGAGAGAACTGACTTCTCACAGTTGTCCTGTAGACTTCAGTGCACCCTTCCTTGTCCAAATAATTACATATAATCTACACATTTTTTTAAAAAAGGCCTAAAGACCCAAGCCCTCAGCTTTCAGGCACCAACAGATGCGAGTGGTTAGTGCCAACACTGAGGCGGTGGGCTAGTGGGGCCTGTTTTGACACACACTCTCCCTGTCTCCGCCTGGCAGATGAGGTGCAGGCCATCACCACCTTGATTGAGAAGCAGGCCCAGATCGTGGTGAAGCCCAGGGTGGTTTCAGAAGAAGAGAGGCAGAGGAAAGCCGCCCTGCTGGCTCAGTATGCCGATGTGACGGACGAAGAGGAATATCCTTTTTGGAGGCTCAGCTCTATTCCCTGAGGCCCATGCTAGGAGTGCTGGACAGTGTGCACAAGCCCTGAGAAGTTCTAACGTCCCTCTCTAACCTAGTTTTCTCTTTCAAAATGGCAGTGGTCATGGGTGTCTGTGGGCTTGAGAAATGACGACACATCTTCAACACATGGTTGGTATACTCCAGAAAGCTTCAGTGTAAAACAATGCCTTTAATGGACTGTTATTATCTCTAGAATAAGGAGGTGCTGTGATCCCTTGCTTTTGTGTAACACTGTATCAGTCACTGTTCTTGTTTTGGCATACAGTTTGAACTGATACCCTCCATCATGGCAGGGAAAGCATGGTGGCAGAGCAGGTGGCTGGTCACGCTGCATCCACCGTCAGGAGGCAGAGATAAATCAGTGCTGCTGCCAACTTGCCTTTCCTTGTTATTCAGTCCAGGATGCAGCCCAAGGAAAGGTCCCTCCCACATTCAGATTTAACCCATCTAGAACCTCCCACACAGACATCCCAGAGGTTTGTGTCCATGATTCTAAATCCCAATGAGCTGAACGATCAAGATGAACCTTCATGGATGCTTTTATACATAGGATTGTATCATACTATAAGACAGTCTTATAGTAGATCAGGCTAGCCTCAAACTCAGAGATCCACCTTCCATCACCAAGATTAAAGGTGTGAATAGCCACACCTGGCTTCCACAAAGCTTTTATAGTTCTGAGGTTAAAATACAGATTTCAGCTGGGTGTGGTGGCACACACCTCTAGTCCCAGTGCTTGGGAGGCAGAGGCAGGTGGATCTCTGAGTTCAAGGCCAGCCTGGCCTACAAAGTGAGCCCAGGATAACCAGGCTCTATAACATGAGAAACGCTGTTTCGAAAAACTGAACAAACGAAAAAACCACACAGATTTCTGGGCTTTTCCTGAGTTTCTGCTATAAAAGTAGGTTCAAGATAGAACTCATGGATGTGGACTTTTTGTAAGTTCCTGCATTGTCTGAGAATTACATTGTGTATCTGTGTATTCTCACTCAGCCCAGGTAGCTTTGAAATTGCTATGAGAATGACTGGCCTTGAACTCCTGATCTCGCTGCCTGCATCTCCTGAGTGCTGGTGGGAGCCTTGCTGTTTCAGAGTGTCTTGCCCCCAGCTTTAGTTAATTTTAAAGTGGAGGTCTTTTCCAGACCACCTGACCCTTCTTTTTAGCCTCTAAGAGTGGACCTTATAGAAGCTTGAGACATTTCCCCTTTGTTAAGATTTTCAGAAATGAGTCTCTGAGACTTACACCTGTTACCTTGTCCTCACAGCATTCAGCCTGCTTTTCTTACCCGTGTTGAGTAAACGTTTTTAGTCAATTTGAGATGTGTGCAGGCCTTCTTCCCACCTGGTTTTCCTTAACGTCACTCACTGAAGCAGATGAGAAAGATGATTCAGGCTCTTCAACAACAAACAGCAGTTCTGACAAATGTATCCTTCTCTTTGTCCATCCCTTGTATTTTTCCACAGAACCCTTCCGGGGACAGGTGTCATTTTGCTGTCACTGCTACAGGCTCCCTCCTGTAAGACTTCTCCAAGGAAGTCATCATGCCAGTATTGGGAGCCTCATGCCCAACATAGTCCTGGATAGTCAACTTTGCAAACACTCTTTTCCCTTCCACCCCTCCCCCTGCCAAAAAAACCAAACAACTAAAAACCAAAACCAAGTTAATAACATGGTAGGATGACCGAACTCCCGCTCTCTGCCTCCACCTCCAAGTGCTGTGAACAAAAGCATGCCCCCCACCTAACAGAGGAGGTGGGGGTTTTGGTTTATTATCATTATCATTATTAGAGACAGGGTCTTACTAGGTAGTCATGGCTAGCCTGGAACTGTCTGTATAGACCAGACGGTCCTGGAACTTTGTGTTGACCAGCAGGCCTAGAATTCAGAGTGCTGCCTGCCTCTGTCCAGGAGAGTGCTATGAGTAAAGGAAGCGCTACTATACCTGGCTTCTTGTTGGGTTTTTATTGTCAGGTTTTTTTGTTTTGTTTTTGAGACAGTCTCTCTGTGAGTTCTGGCTGTCTTAGTCATGTGTAGAACTGACTGGCCATGAACTCTCAGAGATCCTCATGCCCTCATGCCTCTACCTCCCTGAGTGCTCGGATTAAAGGTGTGTGCACACCACAGCCAGCTTCACCTGTTTTTTTTTTTTTAAAGACAAGAGTCTCTTTTATCCCAGGCTAAACTCAAACAAACAAACAAACAACAACAAAAAACTGGATATATGGGAAGCTATCCTTGAGTTGCCTTCAGCTCCTGTAAAGTATGAGCATACCCACAAGAGAAAAGAAAATGTTATATTTCCTGGAGCTCTGAGTTACCCAGAACTTGGGGGAAAATTTTAAATGTTAAAGTTTATCTTTATTCTAAAACAAAACAAAACAAAACCAAACCCTGTAGTTGGAAAGCAAACAGACTAAATACTTGAAGTTGAAAATACAAAGTATTGAAATATGTTTTGAGGAAGAAGGTCCCACTAACACACCACTCTGAAGAAGGTACATTTAGAAACTCACCTCTGAGGTGAGAGGTTACAGTGGGTTATCAGTGATTATCTCAGGAATTCACTTGTGGTGTGAGGGATTGACCCCAAGGCCTTGTGCGTGCTCAGGCAAGTGCTCTGCTGCTGAGCTCTCTTCTCAGCCTGAGACTCACTTTACAGCCTAAAGTAGGAAAAGGTCACATTTTTAGAGTACAGAGGAGATTTTTTTTTTTAACATTTATTTTTTTAGTGTTTTGCCTACATGTATGTGTGTGCATGATGCTCTAAGAGACCAGAAGAGGGCATCAGATCAATTGAAACTGGAGTTACAGATAGTTGTGAACTAACTACCATGTAGGTTCTGAGACTAGAAGCCGGGTCTTCTGGATGAGCAGCCAGTGCTCTCAACTGCTGACCCATCTCTCTAGCCCGATATTTTTATATTAAAACAAATAAGGAATAAAAATTTTGGCTCTTTTCTAACTTTAATTGTTAAACTTATTTCGTGTTTTGCCTGCATATATGTATATGTGAGCCTAATGTCTGATGCGCACAGAAGCCAGAAGAGGGCACTGGATCCCCTGGAACTGGAGTTGTGCGTAGGAATGAGCCACTGTCTGGACCCAGGTTCTCTGCAAGACAAGTGACCACTGAGCCATCTCTCTAGCCCAAACCAAAGATTCCTTTTCTACACTAGGGATAGCTAGAGTGCATTTAGAGAATGTCCATCCAGACTGAGGAAAGCGCAGGGTTATTACCTGTGGGACTTGTACCTGAATCCCTTAACTCACTGGTAGCCTTGTTCCGAAACACCAATGTGGAAGATGTTCTCAATGCTCGGAAATTGGAGCGAGACTCACTTCGGGATGAGTCCCAGAGGAAGAAGGAACAGGACAAACTGCAGAGGGAGAAGGACAAACTAGCCAAGCAGGAACGCAAGGAGAAGGAAAAGAAAAGGACACAGAGAGGGGAACGCAAGCGATAACCTTGACCCATTCTGCCCCTTCCACCCAGGAATCGTGTGTCTGTGTATTTAAGAGAACTGAAACTAATTCTCCAAATTTTCCTAAGGCTTTCCCCGTGTTTACATTTTCAAAAGGAAAATCATATCACTTGTCACTACAAAATGTGCCATGTTTTGGTGGTGTGGGCAATCAATTATACTATCTTTACCAAAGATCTGGAATTAGGGTAACCTATCTTAGTACTGAAATCCTGTGCTCTTCTGGCTTGTTTTTAAAAAAAGTCTTCCCTCACTTTGTATAATTAGCCAGATTCAGAAAGCTAACATCCTGAAGGAAAAATGACCATTCCTTCTGAGAGTTAAAAAAAAAAAAAAAAAAAGCAAATTGCTTTTGAGGCAATATTTGCCTCAAAATATTGTGGGTTTTTGTTTTTAAGACAGGGTTTCAATCTACAGTCCAGGCTGGCCTTGAACTCGTTGCAGCGTCCTTGCCTCAGCTTTTCAGCCTTCGGATTTGGGGGCATAAAGCGCCCCATCTGGCTTGTAATAATATTATTTTATGGCTGAAATGGCTAATGAGTCCTACCTAGATCCAGATTTTATAAGACATCAAATTAGGGACGTGGAAGAAATTATTTGGAGTGTGCTATAGATCTAAGAAATTTTTTTTAAATGTGACAACTTAGGCTCAGGCTGTAGTTGTGTTGAATGCCTGCTTAGCATAAACAAGGCCCTGGGACTGATCCCCGGTATGGAAGAAAAACTTAACCTATGGGAGAAACAAGTATCTTTTTAAGATACTTGTTACTTTTTAAGAGAGCTACGAATTTTTCATGTAGTCTGTGACTTCAAGAAGGATGTGTCAGTTTGGATATATCATTGTTAGCTAGATTCATTTTTTTTTTTTTGTAGTCATGACTTCCCTTGAATCCCCTCTTGATTTTAATCTTGATTTATCCTGAAGGCATGTAAACCCTTTTAACATTGTGACATGACTTTTTAAAAACCTTGCAAAAAATGATGTTTTTAAAGTAAATTTCTGATTTTGTGTTAGGCCAAATTTACAGCTGTGCTTGACCACAGGTTGGACATACCTGCAACATGAGCATTACGACCTAATAATTCCCCGTTTAGGGAAACTGAGGGAATTACAAAACAATGGAAATTTTGCTAATACAGATACTTAAAAGTATATATAGTTGGTGGTTAACAAACTTATGAAATGAGTGAATGAAAAAATGACAAAGTGAAGGGTGAACAGAAATTCTGAGTTCTACTGCTATCACAGCCACATCTAGTTGTAAATAAAGTCCTTTACTTGACTTTGGGCAAAAGCTGTTAAAAGCCTCAACAGAACAATTTCTCTGACTAGATTATTTTATACCAGGGGTCAGAAGATACCACTCACAGGCCAAGTTTGGCCTAGTGATATTTTGTATGGGGCAAACTAAACAAAAAAAAAAAAAATTTTTTTTTACATTTTTAAAAGGTTATAAAAGAAAGACATTCATGATTGAGACCATATGTGGCCTATAAAACCTAATATTTACTTGTATTTGGAGCAAGTTTGTTGACATGTTTTTGTATCATTAGCTACCTTTGTGCAGAAGAAAACAAAACATGGTTAAGGAGAGGAGATATGCTACCTCTTTGTCCTACAACCTGACATTGCAAAAATAACCACCTTTTTCTTTTTAAATAAATTTTATTTAAGTCACTGTCTTCTGTCTTGTTCTTTCCAGTTGGTGATTTTTTGTTTTATTTTGTTTTTTGAGACAGAATCTTGCATAGCTCAGGCTGCATCCACCTTGCTTTGTTAACCTAGGCTTCCCTTGAATTCCTGATCTTCCTGCTTCAGCCTCCCAACTGCAGAGATTGTAGGCATGTGTCAGCACACTTAGCTAACAGTCAATTCTTCCTTCGGGAACCCTATATATTATAGTGTACACCCAACTAATGCTCAACTGAGAACAATCAGCTCATTAGGCTTTGGTAACATTATTCACTTAACATATACTAATTAATTTTTTAAGCCTAAAATGTGAAAGGGCAGGTTTTAAACCATTGTGCCTTCTAGATTTAAGTTTTTAATTTATAAGAGTGGAGAGATGGGTGCACAAAATGTTAGCAAAATGTTCTTGCACTTTTTTAAAATCTAAACATTAGGGCTGAGAGATGGTTCAGTTGGCTGTTCTTCCAGTCCCCACATGGTGGCTTATAACTGCCTATAATGAGATATGGTGCCCTCTTCTGGTATGCAGGCATGCATGCGGGCAGGACACTGTATACATAAGTAAATCTCTTTTAAGAACTAGAAATTTTTTTATTTGGTTTTCAAAACAGGGTTTTCTCCGTGGCTGTCCTGGAACTCACAGAGATCCGCCTGCCTCTGCCTCCAAGTCCTGGGATTAAAGGCGTGTGCTACCACACCCAGCTTCATTGCAGATTTTGTGATAAACATTAAATATTTTTGTAACGCAATTTAGATGTGAGAACCACCTAGCACCGTGTAGTGGTACTTGCCTATAGTCTCGGCACTGGGGAGGCAGGGGCAGTAGGATCACTGCAAACCTAAGGCCCACTAGCTCCAGGACAGCTAAGGAACTAAAAGGAAAGAACCATCTATACCAGAGCCTCCACCTCCCAAATTTCCCAAGTGCTAAGTCTGTCTCAGTCCTAAAAACAGCTTTGACTTTCAGATCCTCCTGCTCTCACTCCCCCTAATTTTGGGATTACAAGCACTCACCGAACATGGTTTTATACAGTGCCCAGGAGCAGCCCAGGGTCTCCTGAATACTTAAGCATTCACTCAGTTGAGCTATATCCCTAGTCCAAGGTTTGGTTTTCCAAGACTGTTTTTACTTGTGACCACTGTCCTATAAAGATCTTCCCAGAGTTTCTATTCTGCAAGGCAAAGTTTCATCTTTGAAGGAAGTCAGGGGAGAGCTAGGTTTATCTGAATCACAATCATCTACTTCATATATGTTTTTTGTTGTTGTTGTTAAGATTATTTATACAGTATTCTGCCTGCATCTGTCCCTGGGCACGCCAGAAGAGGGCACCAGATCTCATTATAGATGGTTATGATCCACCATGTGGTTGCTGGGATTTGAATTCAGGACCTTTGGAGAACAGCCAGTTCTAGTACTCTTAACCTCTGAGCCATCTTTCCAGCCCCTTCTTTTGTGTTAATAATGAAATTTAAGCCAGAAAGGCTCTTATCAACTAAATGAAGTTCGTGTGTTTTCAGACATATATACAATGTTAAAAATTAACACAAAGGTAAAAAAATGAAACCAAATATTTTCAACAAAGTAATTTATTTTCCTGAGAGGCTAAATTCAGTACAATATTTGTTTTCATAACATTCAACATGTTTTATGTCAAACTTAACCACTTTCTATGCAGTGACTGTGGTGGGGTGGTCTATTTTATTTGACTACCCTCAATGTAATTCATTTGGTAGTTCTAAAGCATATCAGTGATCAAAATGTTTCTCCCTACAGTTACTCCTGCATTCTCAATCAGTTTCTTCCGCACATCATCTAAAGAAAATTTATGTGGTGTGATTACACTCTTTTTTTTTTTTTTTAATACCAGGATTTCTAAAGCTAAGAAAAAACACTAACATCAAAAACATCAGTGTTTCTAGTCAAGGATATTTCAATTAAATTTCATCAGTACATTATATTATAGTTTAACTCATGCTAGAAACTTTAAAACCCAAGATCTTCTGAGTCACATAATACCAACATTTCATATTAATGAATAAATTATTCGGGTTCTAATACAAAGATATTAAGTGATGAGAAACAGAAAAAGCCAAGCTTTCAAGTGTTCTTCTAAAAAAATACAGAAGCAAACAAATGAACATAACTACACAAAATGTACACTAACTAATCGCAAAACTAAACTAGTTAAAGATTAACCTAAAAAAATACATTTTAGAACTTCGTGATACCCTCATTAAAGACAGCAAACTAAGGGTATTAAAACAAGAGTCATTATTTTAGTTACTAGGCATCAAGTCTAAAAGATCCAGATAAAGGAATGTTTTATTTTGATTCAATTAAATACTTTAAAATTGGAAATATTTAATAATTGATAGTATAATTAAAATTTAAAGAATGTACACTAATGATTTGAACAGGTTTTATATTCAGTAACTTGCATGGTTTCCACACTGGCACTTTTATCACTAATTTAGGAGAATCAGATGCATTTCCCTCCATATACTTAGGCACTAAAATTTCAAATTTATAAATATGGTAGTATTTTAAATATTAAATTTTTACATGAATACCGGGTTTATCCCTGTTTTCCTTTGTTTCCTAGGTATTATCCAGTTTTGTAAGGAAAATACTTTTAAATCACAATCAAAACTTGTCTTGGTTACTAAACTGTAGCCATAATTGGGTTACAGTCACTTAGACTCATTATTTGGAATTATACTTACTAAGGCAGAACTAAATGAAACTTATCTCCTAGAAGAATTTCACATTTGCATTTACCTGCACTGAAGAATGGATTTAAGCAATTTTTAGCTGTAAGGGGATATTTAATTAAATAAACTTGCTATCTTTGACTACTCAGAACTCCTAGAATAATCAACTTTACCTTTGAGTTCACTTTAAACTGTATCTGATTCATTCCAAGCAGATTTTTAAATAGAAGTTAGACTTCATTGAAGTATTAACTTTAAATCTGAAAGAAAATTAATGTACTGAAAGTTTGACAAGTTCATTAAAAATTTTAGCACATCTTGATACATTTACTTATCAGCTTTTTAACTCTTCCTTCTGCTGGCATTTCCTTAATGTTTACTTGTTTCACCTCTCTGGTTCATTGGATTGTTACTATTTATGCTTTCATGGACTTTATCTTCACAGTTTACTATATCTTGGAAAGCCTTTTCCATGTCAGCTTGGCCTGCTGTACTTGCTGTTTTTGGCAAGGTCATCTGCAGTGCACACCATAGGGTAGTGCGTGCTTTTCGAGTAGCTACACACATCTCTTTAATTGCTGTAGCAAGAGCAAAAACATCTGTAAAATAAATAGGGTTATGTTTTAATTATTCACTTAAATACCCCTTATATCTTAAGCTCAGTACTGTTGCTACTAAGTGATCAAACATTATTTTTACAAAAATGGTGATGGCTAAGATAATGAAATACTTTGTTTCTTATAATAGTTAAACGTATTGTTACTTTATCTTTGATCTGTAATTGTGCTTAGGTAAAGGAGGCTATACCTTTAACAGGTATTATAACTAAATGCGTAAAATTAATAGAAGAGAATAACTTTGGGAATAGTGTGGTGATCCTTTACTAGTTTGTTCTTCAGATAAGTGTTAATTTTAGAAATTCAATCTTTTAACCTAAAAATTGATGTTATTACTACTCAAATTATTAGACTGCTTTATTTAAGGAGTTTTCATTAACATTTGTACCTCTGTCATCTTGGCACCTAGGCACTCCTTGTCTTTGCCGATTGGAAGCATTAACAATTTCATCCTTTCTTCGTGACTGTACAATGTGAATTGACTCCAAGTGTCTATCAAGAGCAGTAGAGATATTAGCATGAAGGGGAGAGCTTCGAAGACGTTCCATTTTGCCTAGTAAAGTCACAACCTGAGGAAAACATTTAAACTTTGATAAGGCAAACAAGTCTTTAGTGAAACATAGTAGAAATGAGAGCAACAATAATCATTCAATAAAGAATGCTTACTGTGTCCTAGCACTATGCTAGAGGAAAGAAAAATGAAAAGTCTTTAAATCTGACAGTTTTCGTTGATTACTGAGAATAATAATGAAAAAAATCAAATATTCAAACACAATGATACTAGTAATAAGATCTGATATTGTTTTTTGGCAAGTAGCCCATAAATAGAGTATTGTTAATAAGAATCACCTAAAGAACAATTATATCTTGTTAAAGGGACAAGTATATATGGGCATGATGATACGTATCTTAATTCTAGCACCTGAGAGACAGAGGCAGGTTGTTATCTGTGAGTTCGAGACCTGGTCCACATAGCAATTTCTAGACCAGCCAGAGTTACATAGTAAAACCCTGTCTCAAAAAAAGGGGGAGGAAAAAGACATGAACTATTTTGGAAATTAGAAACAGATCATTCAAACTAACAGTTTTTCCCCTGAGAGGTTTGTGTGCGCTTGCACATGTGTGTGTGTGTGTGTGTGTGTGTGTGTGTGTGTGTGTACCGGAAGAAGCCAGAAGAGGGTATGAGAGCCTCTGAAGCTAAGTCAAAGGCAGTTCTGCAGCCCACTGTGGGTACTGAGAACCAAACTCATGTTCTTTGAAAGAACAGGAAGCACTCTTAACCTCTGAGCCATCTCTCTAACCATATCTGTTAGTTCTAAGGCATCCATAATAGACAGTACAGATTTAAATTTACATTGATATGATATAAAGTATTAAATTGCCAAAACTGCAAATGAAAATCAATAGTGATTTTAGTGCTAGGATTACAGGTGTACACCACCACACCTGGCTTATCTGGTGCTAGGGCATTGTGTGTGCTTGGACAAGCATTCTATCAACTGAGCTATATTATTTCCAGTGCCAGGAAAGTTCCCTATCTTTTTGTTAATGAGCTTTAAAAAGGGTACCAGGGCTGGGGAGATGGATTACTGGATAAAGTGCTTGCCACACAAGTGCAAATAGCAGAGTTCAAATCCCTAGCACTCAGGTAAATTTTGGTTCCTGTAATCCCAGTGCTCTAGATGCAAACAGGATCCCTTGGGCAACCTGGCTAGCTACACTAGGCAAATTGGTGAGCTGCGGGTTCAAGTGAGAGACCCTGCCTCAATATATACAGTGGAGCGTGAATAAGGAAAACAATACTAATATCTAGCCTGTACAGGTGTGTGCACACACATGCATGTACACCCTCTCAAGTGTGCCCACAGATGTAAAATACATACATACATATGCATGTACTCCATATTCCCATGCGCATGAAAAGCTAAAATGTCACTGGGTATATTAAATTAATATGGAGAATATATTTAATATGTCTAATATGTCTCAAATCTAAATGTACATTAAAGAACTTTTTAATTAATCAACATGTGAATATCAAGTAAAACAATGCTCACTGGGAACTAATTATTACTAATCTGTAACAAGTGTTAAAATATTTCCTCCTTTTGTACACCAGTCAGATCCTTGAGGGATAAACAGACTAACAAAATAAAAAAAATTATGTAAAAACTAAAAATTATGTTTATAAATAGGGAAGGGCCAAGAAGGAAATAAAGGTAAGTAAAAAAGACACATAGCTAATGTTTTTATCATGTGGAATCCAGATACAATACTACAAAAGCAGAGAGACAAATTGAAAGGAAAGAGGACAAGAGAAGGTAATGGGCAGGTAAAAAATTACAGTGAAATATACTATGAAAATACCATAATTTTTGTTTTTTCTTTCTAAATTTATTACTTATACAATGTTCTCCTGCATGTGTGCCTGCAGGCCAGAAGAGGGCACCAGATCTCACTATTGAGGGTTATGCGGTTTCTGGGACCTGCACTCCCTCAGGACCTTTGGAAGGACAGCCAATGCTCTTAACCTCTGAGCCATCTCTCCAGCCCCTTGTTTTTTCTTTTATAAAATGTGCATGTGATGGAGGTGTCCTTGAAGGACATAATGGGCACTGTTGCTGGAGTTATAGGTGGTTGTACAGCCTGATGAGGATGCTGAGTCCTCTGCAAGAGCACTACATGCTCTTAACTCCTGAGTCATCTCTCCAGCTCCTACACATTTATTTTTGTATGTATGTATGTATGTATGTATGTGTAGATATGACCTATATGTGAAAATCAGAGGATAACTTACAGGAGATGGTTCTCTCCTTCCACCTACCATGTAGGTTCAAGGGATTGAACTTAGGTTGTCAGCCTTGGCATTAAGCACCCTTACCCACTGGGCCATCTTTCAGGCTTTTTTAAAGCATTTTAAAGTGTTGGCTTTTAAAAGCGTGCTTTCTGAAAGGGTTTGTTCTAGTTTCTTTGCCAATGTGGATTTGAAAAGGAATTTTTAAGTTAATGAAGATGTTATGTTGTGGTATTGAGAATGGAGCTCAAGGTTTCATGTGTTAGAGATACGTCTACCAGTGATTGACAACCATCTCTGGCCCACTCAAATTACTTATTAAATGATTACAAGTTAAATGACTAGAGTGGAATTATTCTTGTCTTTCCCTAATATTCATCATCGTTATAGAAACAAACATGACTGTGTTGAGCTGTGTCAGGAAGGTGGCTCAGTCAGGAAAGTGCCAGCTGAGCAAGCATAAGAACCTGAGCTCAGGCCCTCAGCACCATGTTCCAAAACACACAAACAGCCAAACACAGTGGTATGCATCTGTTATTCCAGTGCTGAGCAAGTGGAAACAAGAGGATATCTAAGTCTTGCTAGTGAGCTAGCCTAGAAAAATCAGTGAGCTTTAGGTTCAGTGAGACCTGTTTCAAAATCTATGTAGAAAGCAATTGAGGAAGAGCCCACTGTCAGCTTGTGGCCTCCATATGTACCAACACACACAAATATACACATGAAGGAACTTTTTCAGCTAGATGTAAATGATTTAACTGTGATTGTTTGTTTTAAGCCCAGGCTGTTCTCAAACTTACTAATATAGCTGAGGCTGGCCTTAAACTCTTGATCCTCCTGCGTTTACCTCCCAATTGCTGGGATTTCATACACATACCATCATACCTGGCTGTAAATGTGATATTACAATCCTTCATGACTCTAACTTGTTGAAATCCTTTAAATTTTTTATCAAGCAATTTGTAAAAGTCCTTTATTGGATGTTTTTACAGCTTACTCTGGCTTGTTCTCGAAGTTCATCCACAATTAATCGATCAACTCTAGATGGGTTGGAAGTCAGTCTTGGAATTGGAGTATTATTAGTACTGGATACTTTTTTTCCTGGATAATTCTTGGCAAGGGCTAATTCAGTCTGTGAAATATAATTTTTAGAGACTAGATTTTAAAAACATGATTCACCTGTGAATAGTATTTTTCACAGCTCTAAGAAATAGAACAATTTTCCCTTTAAATATAAGTTGTTTTGGTATCAAAAAGCAACTGATATAAACCACATTTATATGCTAACTTAGAAAATGAAAAACTGAAAAAGAAAAATGACAACAAATATAAACTATAGTACTATAATTTTTCTAATAATTATATATACTTTAATACTCTCCAAAGTTTAATACAAAAAACTCCATGTAACCCAATAAGCAAGAAAATCTACCTCATAGAAAATTTTAAAAGAGAAGATAACAGCTGTTTTAAAACCCTGATCTTTCAGTCTTTAAGTAACCTAGTTAAGTACTTATAGCAATGAATTTAAATACTGTATAGTACAGTAGAATCCAGCTTAGAAATAAGTACTTGTAGGCCAGCTGTGGTGGAACACAGAACTGGGGAGGCAGAGGCAGTCGGATCTCTTGAGTTCAAGGCCAGCTTGTTCTACAGATTGAGTACCAGGAAAGACAGAGCAACACAGAGAAAACCCTGTCTCATAAAACCAAAAAAAATATAATAAAATAAGCACTCTTAAACTAAACAAAGTAAACAAAGACAAGCAGATAGAACATACTGTTACTTCTAAATGGGTAATTCTATGTTACCTTTTTTCTCTCCTTTTCTAATGCTCTCCATTGTTCATAGCACTCTTCTAGACGAATATGAAGCTCACTAGCTGGTCCACTACGGGTTTTAATTGGTCTTTGAAATCCAAAAGTTGGCACAAAACCAGAAAAGGAATTATCACCATACATCATATCATTAAAATAAGGATATAAATGGCTTAAGTCATCATAAGAAAACAAATCATAGGAATCCAACAGTGGAACAACTGAATGGCCAAATGGGTGGGTAGATCTTAGGGGAAACCCATTTGAACCAAGTTGTTGAAACCCCTGATTATGTCGTAAATCTCCCATCATATAATTATTAGAAAAGCATGAGGCCTGTGTGCGATTCACGCGGCTATTAATATTGCTGTCTCCACTTCCTTGTCTGTGGCTATTAAAATGACCCTGTGACTCTAACAGGTCTTGGTATGTATTTTGAGGTAGCCCATCAAAATGCTTTGGAATGTCCTCAGGATCGTAATGTCCACTCTGGGGCTTGGCTTGAAAATTATGTTTGTTTACATTTTCTATTATCCCATACTGTGATGCTGAATAGCTATCACAAAATCCATTCGGCTGCTTTATTTTTTTCTCTGTAACCGATTCAAAGAGATTGTCTTCTCCAGTTTTTGTTAGTCCTTCCATGTGATTCACAGATTGAATTCTTTCTGCACCATTGTAACTAAAATCAAAACTAGAAAATGCTGAAGGGTTTTCTTGGCAATACTTCTGAAATAAATTGCTATTTGAGGTTAAATTTGTAGATGAGAGTTGGGGAAAATCTGAAGAATGGTTAGAACCTTTTGAAGCTGCACTTAAATGACTATTTAATTTCATCAAGTTACCTTGATTTCGATAAGGAATAGGAAGGTTATTTTTTGTTTGAACATTCATCCAAGTTGGTCTGTTTAAACTGATACCTCCTGAAGATGTTGCTGAATTTGAGAATAAATTCACTGATTTAAAATATTCAGAGTTTAGAGGATCAGGCTTAGCAAACTGTTGCTTTTCAGTGACATTAGCAAAATCATTATTAGCTGGACAAGCTGTGTGAGGCTTTAGTCCATATTCTGATTTTAAGCCAAAATCAGCAGTGAATGCTGCTTCCTTTGCAAACTGTTTTTCTGTCAGATGTGGTGTAGTTTTTGGAAATGCGAAATTCTGCTGGTCAGGTATTGTCTCCTCCATTTTTTTCTGATTTGCTGGTTTAACTTGGAACAACTTCGTATAGGCATCTGCTTCCACAGTTGGTGTTTCAGGTGTGCCATTGGCTAATTTTTTACCATCTTGGACACTAAAATTTGAACATTTGTTCAGCTTTGCCTTGTTAGGATGAGCATATTCTGGGTATCTACAATAATCTGCATTTTCATTATATCTATTGAATTGGGAAAGAAATATCTCTGCCCTTTTATGCTGTAATGGTGTTTCAAGACCTTTAGCACATATTTTCTCTCTTCCATAAGGATAAGTATCAATTCCTGATTCTTTCATGATATCAGACAGACTGGTTTGTGGTGTAAAACAGTTTTTAATAAATGGATATTCTTGGAAAGTTGCCTTAACTGTATCATTTGTCTGAATATTGTAACAATTAGAATGATCACTTCTTGAGAGGTACAACCATTGTTCTTCAAGGTCTAAACCAGTATATCCATGATAAAGTTCATCTATTTTTTGTTGTGGTGTGATATTACTATTATGCAAGTATTGCTTTTCCACTGCTGACACAGATTCACCACTATAAAATGCTTGCTGAGAAATAGCTGTATCTATTGGCCTTTTGGTTTCTGTTAAGAGGTCATGGTGATCTACAAATCTGCTTGTGTTCATTGGCCAAACTGACTTTAAATTGGAGGAGCAGGTCCTAGAACAAGTAAACACATATAATTACAATTTAAGTCTTAGAGACTTTATTTCCTCTGGAAACATTAGGAAAGAATAAATTTTTTCTCTCTTACCCCATTTCACCATCTCAAATCTTCCCAACCCTTACTTATATACTACCGCTGTCTCTAAACAAGTCAATCATATGAAATGTGCTATCTGCTGTAAGAGTTGTGTGCCAAATAAAGGTGAGGTAGTAACAAACCAAATATATGATGGTGCTCTAAGATTACCAGCAGAATTGGAAAATTCCCTTTGCCTTAGTGGCAAGGCATTACTTCTGTTTGTTGTGCTGATATAAACAAGCTTACTGCACTGCCAGTCCTTTAATAGTATAGGGCACAGCTGTGTGTAATATGTATTAGGTGATGACGAATATGTTGCTAGGTTTTACATTTACTGTAGTATATTTAAAGTTTTTATATTTATTTCTATTATTTTTAATTATGTTTATGTGTATGTGTCTGCATGTGTGTCCAGTTCTCTCAGAGGCATTACATGCCCTGGAGCTGGAGATACAAAAGTTCGTGAGCCGTCCCATATTGGTGTGAGATTGAGATCTTTGGAAGAAAAGCGAGTACTCTTAACCACTGAGCCATCTTTCCAGCCCCTGCATATTTTTATTGTCTATTATTTTTAAAACAAAGTAAATTAATTGTAAAATTAATTGTAAAATGGTCATTCCGCTAGCAGCAACCTTGTGTATTCTATTGTTACACTGTCTCTCATTCCTCTCTCTGTCTTTTGTTTGTGTATTTGTAGACAGGGTCTTGTTGTTATACAGCCAAAGTCAACCTCAAACCTTCTAGGTAGTCCAGGATAGCCTTCAACTTCAGATTGTACTACCTTGGCTCTAATTGAGATTGCAGAAGTGTGCACCCACTTGGAGCACTTCATGGTTACTGTGTCTTTTGACCACATTCAGGAGCCACACTGAATGATTGCCTATACCATTTAGCTTTGGGCAAGAACTTTCTTCTTGTGACAGTGCAATGGTGTAATGATTCATTTCTTGGATCATGTCCCCATCATTAAGCAATGTGTGATGCATTTTAATATCTTTACCATACTTTTCCAAAAGTCATCAACAAAGGCCAAGGAGGGTAATTTTAGGGCCTTACATAAATTTATACTAAGCACATAGTAAGTTTTTCCTTTAAATAATTATTATATAATTCAAGTGTGTTGACCTCAATTTATAATGAAAAAAGATGTGTTTTGCTTAAAATATTTTTGAAACTAAAGTATTTTAACTGGTTACATGTGTATGGCATATTTTCTTATTGATTAATAGGGCACTTGGGTAATATGGCTTCCACACCCAAATAAAACAAAACATTTTAAAACCTCTACTGCATGAATAAAATCCATATGTATTTCTGCAATGAATAATGAGTTTTATCCTTCAAGGTCTAAGTTTAAAGCTTCTTGGAACTTATGTTCCTTAAGCCAAACTTCAGCTCATGAACTCAAGGGAAATAACAAAGAATTATGCAAAATATTTTTTCAAATCAAAGTTCTTAAGCAAATAAAACCTTAGGCGGAACACTCAAATGTGTGGCAAGTAAATTCAGCAAAATCAAGGCTCCTGGAAAAAAAAATCTGATAATTCCTATTATTCTATGATCTGTCGTTAAATAAAAATAAACGTAAAACCACAAGGTAACCTAGTATATATCAAAGGTCCATTACACACTATAAAGCTTATATACTAACCCTTCAGCAAAATATGGCTGCGATTTATCCTGTTCTTCCAAAATGTTAGATACAAGTCCATATAAGTCGGTTTCACTGCCATAGTCATTTCTTTCGGTCTGAATCCTAAAAATGAATATAAACTATCTTACTTATTAAAACATTAATTTGTCATTCCATATTATATATGCCATTCTTTTTTGTTTTTATTCATTTTTCTTTTGTATTGTAAATCCAGGACCTGATGCATGCTAGACAAGTGCCCTAACATTAAGCTACATTCCCATCTCTTTTATCATCTTTTCAATAAGATATTTAGACTGACTCTCTACCTCATTTCAAACAAGGAAAAGACAAGAACATTTTCTAGTTTAGAATATCATCTACTATGCATAAGTATTTCTCCATTTCAAGTCCTATGCCAGTTTACAAAACATGCTTACCTCTTATTTCTCTATAACATTTGCTATTAATTTTAAGTGACCAAGATGTAAATTTCTGACATATAGTGATACAGAAAATGCTTGGTACTACACCTGAAAGCATGTCCACTCTAATTATACATCATTCTAAGTCTGCTCAGTTTTTTAATTTGTTATTTGAAAACCAAAGGAAGCTGGGCCTGGTGGCACATTCC
Source organism: Meriones unguiculatus (assembly GCF_030254825.1). Lineage (NCBI taxonomy): Eukaryota > Metazoa > Chordata > Mammalia > Rodentia > Muridae > Meriones > Meriones unguiculatus. Next base: position 18,884,740 of record NC_083355.1, read on the forward strand.
TTCAATGCTAGCACAGGCAGGCATTGCCACAGGAGGCAGAGGCAAGCAGACATATATGACTTTGAGGTTAACATGTTCAACATAGTGAGTTCCAGGCCAGCCAAGGCTACAAAGTGAGACTCTGTCACAAAAACAAAGCAAACAAACAAAAACAAAACACAACAAAACAAAGAGAGAGAGAGAGCTGGGTGTGGTGATATATGCCCTCAATCCCAGAACTCAGGGAGGCAGAGGCAGATTGCTGTGAGTTCAAGGCCGGCCAGGTCTACAAAGCTAACTCCAGGCCAGCTAAGGCTGTTATACTGAGAAACCCTGTTTCAAAAGTCAACAACAAAAACCCCCCAAACAAACAAAAACACACACAGACACACACACAAAGGGGAAAAACAGCTGGGCTTTTCCTTTAATCCCAGCACCTGAGAAGCAGACGTAGGTGGATCTCTAAATTCAAGGCCAGCATGGTCTACGTAGTAAGTTCCAGCATAGCCAGGATTATGTAGAGAGATTCTGTCACAAAAACAAACAAAACCCCAAAATTGAGTTGTTTGAAGCTTGCTTAGGCAACCTGCCTGAAACAACAAAAGAGATCAAATTTTTCTCATTTTCTTTCCAATACTTCAGATTGTTTGAATATTTTAGAAATAAAAATATATTCACCAAAAACTAAAACTTTTAATTGAGTAAAGTAAATATTAGTAGTTATCTAGCTATCTGTTGAATGAATAATCAAAAAATATAAAAATTATATTTTACAAGGGCATGTGACTTAACAAACTATACATTGAACAAACAGTGTACCCTCAAGTCTAAGACTTTTTCCACTATACAATGTTAATTCATAAAGACTCAATATGAAATTTTCTTTGTATATAATATCTATAAAAATTTCAATTTACTATTTCCCAAACCATTAATAATTATCATTATGGGGAAAAAAGACAGAGTGGTCAAGGTAAGGTTTTACTTTTCTTTAATACATACTTCTGTAAAGTTTGAGTTTTTTCTGTTTTCTTTTCTTTCTTTTTCTTTTGGTGGTGTTGTTGTTTTCAAGACAGGGTTTCTCTGTGTAGCCTTGGCTGTCCTGAACTCTTCTGTAGACTAGGCTGGCCTCAAACTCACAAAGATCCACCTGCCTCTGCCTCCTCGAATGCTGGGATTACAGGTGTGCACCACCATGCCCAGTTTCTGTTTTCTTTTTTTGACACAGGGTTTCACTATGTAGCTCTAGTTGTCCTGGACCTTACTATGTAAAGCAGGCTAGCCTTGAACTCACAGAGATCTGCCTGTCTCTGCTGGCATTGAAGAAATGTGCCACCACGCCCAGCCTTTGAATTGTTGATAGCATCTATCAACTTCAATTATTTTTAAAGAATTGTGCATTATATGATCTAATATTTCACTACCCATAGTTTTAATTTTTAGTGTTTTTAATTAGTAGAGCTCAACAAATATGTTTCCTTGTTAATGATACATCAAGCTTTCATTAATAGTTCCCATGTAATTAAAATAAACGTAAACATCACTCGTAAGTTTTTCTTCTCAACAGCTTTCCATAACGTTATATAAAGTGTGTATATATGTGTACATATATGTATACACACACACACACACACACACACACAACCAGGACAGAGTTCAAGGATTAATGGCAAGCAACACCACACCTGGCCCCATTCTTTTTTTTTTAATCCTTACTTGCAGTCCCTGGTACATTATTATTGTCATTATCTTCATTACTATCTATTATACTAATTCTATTTTCCCCAGGTAAGAGAATATTTGACACACAGTAAGCTCTTATTGTTTGCAGGATAGAAAATACTTTAAAATATTTCATGCTGCATAAAACCTCTTTTTGTATATTTTAGGGAAAATCAGTGAAAACCTAAAATTGGATAAAAATAGATTCTAAAGATTTTTAAAATGTATATTTATGTATTTTATGTATGAGTGCTCTGTCTGCATTTATGCCTGCATGCCAGAAGAGGGAGGGTTTAGATCCCATCAGAGATATTGCTGAAAATCGAATTCAGGACCTCTCAAAGAGCAGCCAGTGCTCTTAACCACTGAGCCATCTCTGTAGCCTCCTAGATTTTAAGTTTAATTATTTTAAGGGTTGTCAAGATGCCTCAGCAAGGTTTACCACAGGTCTAATGACCTCATTTTCATCCCTGGGGCCTACATGTTAGGAGAGAACCAATTTACTCAAGTTGTTCTTAACACACACACATAAACACAATTCAAAAATTTTTTTTAAATGTTATCTTTAGAAAGAACTTAAGAAACCTGCTATTTGGGGCCTGAGAAGTGGTTCAGTGCTAAAGAAAATTTTGTTACTCTTGTAGAAGACTCAGGTTCAGTCACCAGCACCCACATGGTGATTCACAACCAACCATAACTCCAGTTTCAAGGGATTCAGCACTCCCATCTGACCTCCATGGTCAACAGGAATGTACATGGCACACAGACATATGTGCAAGCAAAACACCTCTATACATAAAATAATCTTAAAAAATATCTGGTGGACACACCTTTAATCCCAGCACTTGAGAGGCAGGGGCAGGCACATCTCTTTAAGTTCGAGGCCAGCCTGGTCTATGAAGCGAGTCTAGAACAGCCAAGGCTACCCAGAGAAACCCTGTCTCAAAAAACAAAAAGAATTTAAATTTTTTTTTAAACTAAAAATTTTAAAGGAAACTTGAGACTTATGTATTACTGCAGTCCCAGCACTCAAGAAGGAAAGACAGAGGGATAACAGGTATGAAGCCAACCTCTGTCTAAAAACATTTCTTAAAATTATAAACAACTGCCTACTTTATGCTTTCTTAAAACTTTGATGAACATAAAACTATAATGTCACGATATTAAAACAGAAGAGGTAGAAATCTAATTTACTTTGATCCCTGTGAGACCAAACTTTAAAAACTCAGTTAGTCTGAGAAATTTATTAATTTACCTGTTCTTTACACTGATCTGAGAACTAGAAGGTTGTTTAATATCATCTCCGTAAGTAGACCATGGTGCATAGAAGAGTGAGGAGTCTATAGAACTTGTATACTCTGTTGATGAAGAGAGTGGAGTGCAGGTCTGCCTTAGGTCTACGTTGTCTTCATTCTAAAATTTTAAAGAAATATTTCTACATTAGAGAGAGATCAAAATTTCACTTATTCAAGAGTATTAGCAAAATAATACGAAATTAGATAATAATACAGGTGTTAGGAGTTGGGACAACAACATTCAAATCTAGCTGAGCTATTAAAGGACTCAAAAGCTGGAATATAAACATCTACCGGCCCTTACAATCTGCTGCAGTTCCTAAATTCTGATACAGCACTGAAGCTGAAGCAAATACAGACAATATATAAACAAATGAACATGTTTGTGTTGCAATATATTTTTATGTACAAAAAGTTATTGATCAGATCTAGAGCTTTTGTTAAACTAAAGATATATCAAGCCTCTCTTAATAGCTCCCTTATATGAGAAAAATGGGGATCAGCTGGTAAGATGGCTTAGTGAGTAAAGGCACATGCCAACAAGCCTGATGAGTTTAGATCTCCCAGAACCCACATGGTGGAAGCGGAGAGCCAACTCCTTCAAGTTGTCCCTGGACCGCCACATGTGCCATAGACACAGGTGCCCTGTCTCCCACCCCCAACAAAATGATAGTAGTCTTTTTGGTTTTCGAGACAGGGTTTCTCTGTGTAGCCTTGGCTGTCCTGGAGCTCACTCTGTAGACCAGGCTGGCCTTGAACTCAGAGGTCCACCTGCCTCTGTCTCCTGAGTACTGGAATCAAAGATGTGCACCATCACTACCCAGCACATAAACTGTTTTTCAAAGAGAAGTGTTTACTAAAAAAGGTGGATCTTGTAAAGGCTGGGAGTAAAGGCTTGTGCCACCACTGCATCATTCCCTTCAGTTTCTCTTTGCAACCACTTACTGATAGCCATGGTTAATGTAGTGTTAATATTTTAAAACAGAAGACTTTATGTGGATACTAGTGCTATTGTTTTAAGTAAACTGTACACAAAATTCAATTTTTTTTTCCTTAGACAGGGTCTCATGTAGTCCAGGGTAGCCCTGAACTCACCATGAATGACCTAAAGTTTTTGATCTGCCTACCTCTATCAAGTACTAGTATTTTAGGTGTGCACCACCATGCCCGGCTTTACAAAATTTGTTCATTGAAAAACATACAACTATGTAAAACTCATTAATTTTCATAGAAATTCCACATACATTATTTTATTTAGCAACCTAGGAAACAAGTATTATCTCTCTGTTGTTGCTGAGGTAGGGTCTTACTCTGTATCTCAGGATGGCTTGGATCTCACTTTATACCTCAAGCTGGCCTATAACTCACAGCAATACTCCTGCCTCAGGCTTCCAAACACTGAGATTACAGGCAGAGCCCGCCTGGCTTCTCTATATTAAAAACAAAGAAACTGGGTCTGAGAACATAGCTCAGTGGCAGAACACTAGACTACAAAAAAAAAAATAAATAAATAAAACAAAAAACAAGGTTACAGGTTATCCAGCAAATATGTAACAAAATTAAAACAAAAATCAAGATCTTACTCCTAACCAAGGGCCCTATTCACAATTTTAAATTTTAAGCCTCCTTTGTAATTCCAAGAGCTACTCAAAAAGTATAAATAAAAAGATATTATCTCTTTGAAATTTTTTGTCTTCTTTTTATTTTTTTCAGGACAGGATTTCTCTGTGTAGCCTTTACTGTCCCAGACTCACTTTGTAGACCAGGTTAGCCTTGAACTCACACAGATCTGCCTGCCTTTGTCTCCCAGAGTGATGGGATTACAAGCATGGGCTCCTCTTAGGAAACTTTAAAGCTATACTGCAATAAGAAGGAAATACAAGGAACTGGTGTGATAGCACTCATCTGCAATCCCAGCACTTGTGAGATGGGAGGCAGGAGGATTAGTTCAAGGTCAGCCTCAACTATACCATGAGTTCAAGACCAGCTTGGTCAGTATCAGAGCCTGTCTCAAAAACTAAAGATAACCTTGGACTTCTGATCATTTTCCCTCTACACCTTCCCAGCACTAGGATCATGGGTCTGTACCACCATACCCAGTGTATGCAAATGTTAGGAATCATACTCAGATTTGTGCATGCTAGGCAAGCACTCTACCAATTAAGCTACAACCCCAACCCAAGTATGTACATTTTGATAAAACAAGTAAAATAATATGGTGAGAAATACATAATTAAATGAGATTAGCCCCAAGTAACTTTTAGGAAAAAGATAACTACAGGCAATAGCAGAGAAGTCTGGTCTTTGGAGTGAAGAGATTTGGACTATAGGAACTGGGAATGCTTCTCAGTTTTCAGAGCTTGTTTAGCCTATACAAAACTCTGAGTACTAACCCAGCATCCCTTAACCTGGACATAGTGGCCACACCTATAATCTCAACTCTACAGAGGCGAAAGCAAGAAGATCAGAAGTTCATCATCATATTCAGATACATGGTGAGTTAAAGGCCAGCCTGGGATATTTGAGACTGTTGAGATAGAGAAAGAGATAGATAGAAAGAGAGAAGGGAAGAAAGGAAAAAGAGAAAACAAGAGACTTAAGGTTCTGTATAAGGCATAAACCAAGCTATTGAGCTTCAATTTTTCAATCTGTGTAATATGTATAATATTATAATAAGTTATAATGCAGATTAAATTATTCCTGTGTATTGTTATGACTGAAAATATATCAATATTGATGACCTGCTTACAATTTTTCAAGTAAAGAGAATTTGCAAGAGAAATGGCTCAGCAGGTAAAGAGTACTTGCTGCTTTTGGGAGAGGACCCAGGTTCAACTGTCAGCACCCATAGAGTGGCTTGCAACCATCTGCAACTCTAGTTCCAAGGAGACAATACCTTCATTTGACCTCCACAGGTAAGCACATACATACATGCAGACAAAACACACATTTTTAAAAACTTTATTCTATACCTGCTTAACAAAACTGTCTTGCCAGGGGCACACCTTTAGTCCCAGCACTCAGGAGGCAGAGGCAAACAGATCACTGAATTTGAGGCCACTCTGGTCTACAGAGCCAGTTCCAGAAAAGCCAAGGCTACACACAGAAAAGAATCCCTGTCTTGAAAAGCCAAAACAAACAAAAAAACCCCAAAACCAACCAACCAAAAAATAAAATAAAAAGCTTTACGATGTAAACAATAGCATGCAATTTGAAGACATTGTAAAGAAAAAAGTATAATAAATTTTATTTATTTATAATTATTTATTTATAATTATTTATTTATTTATAATAAATTACTGAGTGTGGACGCAGGCGGTGATGGCACACCCTTGTAATCCCAGCATTCAGGAGGCAGAGGCAGGTGGATCTCTAAATTTAAATTGGAGGCCAGTCTGGTCTACAAAGTGAGTTCCAGGACAGCCAAGGCTACACGAAAACAACCTGTCTCAAAAAACCAAAAAAATAATAAAAAAGATCAAGTGTGTTTGAAACTAAAAATGAAAAGTATTTGCAATAAATGCTTAAAACAATATTTAGTTTTGCTAAATAAGCATGAATTTTCTTATATTATTGATATGTTATTCTAAGCACACGATGGAAATGAGGCAATGGAAAAAAATCTATTCTTGGGTACTGGAGAGATGGTTCAGAGGTTGAGAGCGCTGTTCTTCCAGAGGACCTATGTTCAATTCCCAGCACCCACATGGTAGTTCACAACCGTCTGTAATTCCAGTTCCAGGGGATCTGACACCCTCACAAAGACATACATGGAGGCAGAACACCATTGTACATTAAAAAAAAAAAAAAGCGTATGCACTTGGGAGGCAAAAGCAGGCAGATCTCTGAGACCAGCTTGGTCTTCAAAGTGAGTTCCAGGAGAGCCAGAGCAATTATACAGAGAAACCCTGCCTTAAAAAAACAAAACAAAAACACACAAAGCTTTTTTTGGAGGGCTGGAGAACTGGCACTGAGGTTAAGAGCAATAGCTGCTCTTCCAGAGAACTCAGGTTCAAGTCCCAGAACCCACATGGTAGCTCACAGCTGTGTATAAATTCAGTTTCAGGGGATCCAACAGCTTCTTACAGATATATATGCAGGCAAAAGGCACCAATGCACACAAAATAAAAATATCTAAAACAAAGGAATAAAAAAACAGGACAGCCAGAGCTACAAGGAGAAACCCTGTCTCAAAAAAAAAAAAAGGAAATTTCCTGATGAGCTAGGGAACTGCTCCTCCACCTAGGTTGTGAAGACTCGGAGTTTGGTCCAAAGACTATGAAAAAAAATATTAAGAAAAAATCTTTTCTAGGGATGAAAAAATGACTCAGTGGTTAAGAGCACTGGCTGCTCTTTCAGAGGACCCAGGCTGCAGCCTGACTTGGTGGCTCACAACTGCCTCCACCTCCACCTCCAATTTCAGGAGATCTGACATCCTGGTCTCCAGATGTGATACCCAGACACACATGCTGGCAAAACTACCATAGGTATAAGAAAAATTATTTTTTTCATCTATTATTATTATTATCATTATTATTATTTTGACATAAGGGTTCTCTTTGTAGCCCTGGATGTCCCGGAACTCGCTCTGTAGACCAGACTGGCCTCGAACTCAGAGATCCGCCTGCCTCTTACGTAGTGCTGGGATTACAGGTGGGTACCACCACCACCCGGCTTTAAAAAAAAAAAAAAAAAAAAAAAAAAAAAGCCAGTCTGGGAGGCAGAGGCAGGTGGATCTCTGTGAGTTATGGGACAGCCAGGGCTGTTGTCTAGAGAAACCCGTCTCGAAAACAAACAAACGAAAATCCAAAGCCGTGCGTGTGTGTGTGTGTGTGTGTGTGTGTGTGTGTATTCCACGAACTCCACTTAAAGTATTTTCCTCTGGGCCAGTCAGATGGGTTGGTGGGACGGACGGGGATGGCCTGCTGCTAATCCTGAGGACCTGAGTTCAAACCCCGGGACCAACATGGTGGAAGGCGAGAACTGTCTCTGAAGAGTCCGCTGATCTCCACCATGTCCGCTACGGCACGTTTCCGTTCTCCCTCCTCCCCGCCCCTCAAAAAAAAAAAAAATGCAATTTAAAAAAAACTTGGTTCTCAGACCAACATACCAACCAACCAACCAACCAACCGACCGCCTGTTTCCTCCAGCTTTCTGATTCGGGCTGTTGAGGTTTTTGCTTTGGTTTGGTTTGGTTCGACCTTGGCTGGGTTGGAGCCCGGGCTGGGGGGCGGGGGGGCCGGGGGCGGGAGGGGGCGGGGAGCTGGGGTGTGTTAATGGACCTGCGACTTGTAGCAATCATAGAAAGACGTGGAGCCCGTCAGCATCATGCTGTTGAACACATCGGACAGTCGGCTGCTGGGGTCGACGCTCAGGTTCCAGCAACGATTCGCGCTGCCGCGGAACGCCACCTTCGGCTGCTCGGGAGCAAGGAAAGGCGGGGGTCACGGCGGGGCCGGGGCGACGGCGGGGACCCTGACCGAGGGTCCCCACCCCCCCCCCGCCGCCGCGCCCTCCTCCCCGGCCGCGCCCCGGCGTCCCTCGACGGCGCTGACAGGCGCAGGCTGCGGGCCCAGGCCTCCCCGCGCCCCAGCGCCTCGACGGTGCTGACAGGGGCGGTGGCTCGACGGCTCCTCCGCGCCTCGCAGCCCCGGGGTGGTGGGGGTCGCCATCCTCGAAGCCTCCCCCCTCCGGCCCCCGCCCGCCGCCGGTTGGTTACCTCAGCTCCCTCCCTCGGGCCTTGGGGGTGACGGGGCCTGCGGGCGTCTCCGCCGCCGCTCACCTCCATGGGGGCCCCCCAGCTCCTCCTGGACGAGCCTTCCAGCTCCTGGGGTACGGGGGTGAGGGAGGACGTCGAGGCCCAGCTCCCTCAGCCCGCACCCCGCCGCCGCCGCAGCCGCCCTGGGCGCCGCCTGGAGCCGGTCTGCGGATGGGGGGGCCGAGCCGACAGGGTGCGACCGGGGAAGAGGCCGTTACATTGCTCTGCGCGGCTCGCGACTAGGCACCGGCCGCCGGCGCCCCGCCCCGCCCACGCCTCGCAGGCCCGTCACCCCTCATCTCGCGCGCCTCATTGGCCCGCCGCCCAGCCAATGGGAGGCCGCCTCCAGGGTCTGTTGCCCACCCCCGCCCCCCCCCCAACCCCGGAGACAGCGCTCACTGCGAGCAGTTACCAGCCGACTTCGCCCTCGGCCCGGCTCAGGTCACGGCTTGAGATGTTTTCCCGCTCAAAGTGAGCTCGCTCGGGATTGGCCAGGCTGGACGGGCACCGGCACGCTGATTGGCTGAGAGGGGGGCGCGCGCCCGCTGGCTTCGGAGAGGCGCTGGGAAGATTAGGGAAATCGCACGGCAACCGGCCAGTGACCCTGAAGCCCTCCGCGCCCCCATCTTCATCAGGAGGCAAAGAAGCGAAACTCTTGTAGCGTTAGGCGGAAGAAGGCTGCCCTCCGGCCTGGGCTCGGGTTTCCTGAATCTGGGTTTTGTGTTGGTTGGTGCGTGGTCGTCTTAAAGCTACGCCGACGACCTGTTGGCGTAAATGCGCGATCCGTCGCGCCTCGTCCCTAAGATGTACGTGTTCAAGTGTGAAAACTTGCGTCCTCTCCCCCAGCACCCATGTCAACAACACCAGACACGAGGACCCCGACGGGCACCCCCTGCCCTGGGGAGGCGCCCACGGGAGGATCGCTGGGCCTCACTGGCCGGCCAGCCGACTGCCCGCTTGTTGAGTTCTGTAAAGGAAGGAAGGCCTCATGTCGAAGGACAAGATGGGGGCCAGCGAGCCGGCTCGACGGGTCAAAGCCGGTCCCCGAGACTGCCTGATAACCGAAGTCTGATCCGCTCTGAAAAAAAAAAAAAAGAGAGAGAAGCACCTTCACCAAGTTGTCCTCTGGCCTTCACGTGCGTTTTGTCCTACATGCATTTCCATAAGCCCATACAATAAATAAATAAATAAATTACAATGTGTGTGGGTTTTTTCTTTTGTTTGTTTGTTTAGACAGTCTATAGCCCTGGCTGTCCTGGACCTCACTATGTAGACCATGCTGACTTCGAACTCAGAGATCTGCCTACCTCTGCTTTCCAAGTGCTGGAATTTAAGACATGCTTCGTCTTGCCTGGCTCTGATTTAATTTAATTAATTCATTTTTTTTTTTGAGACGTTTTCTCTGTGTAGCCTTTGCCGTGCTGGACTCGCTTTGTAGACGAGGCTGGCCTCGAACTTGCAGAGCCCCTCCTGCCTCTGCCTCCCGAGTGCAGGGATTACAGGCTTGCGCCACTGCAGCTTCTGAATTTTTTTAATTAAAAAAAAAAAATGGTGGATGAGTGGGATGGTTTTCTGAGTTCGAGGCCAGCCTGGTCTATAGAGCGAGTTCCATGACATTGAGGGCTACACAGAGAAGCCCTGTCTCAGAAAAAAAAAAAGAAAGAAAGAAACCAAACCGAAACAAAAAAGACCAAAAATAAAGTGGCTAGCACCTGAATTTTGATACCTGAAGGAGGTGTCTGGCCTTCACATGTATGCTGTTATGTAACAGTTTCCTGAGAAACTGAAACATTCCAATCTGCACAGAAGCTCCTTAGCCAGAAAGGCAAACAACTCAAAAGAGCTGAAGGAAGTCCCTGAAACTGACTAGATTCACTAGGCCCATCCCCGCCAGATTAAGCAATAAGAGCTGAGAGTCCCTCTAGAAGAACAGCCAAGCGGACAAAAAACAAACAACAAAAACAAACCGAAACAAAAACCCTCTCGTAGCGGACCAGCTGCCCAGAAGAAGAAGAAAGCAGCCAAGCTGCCTGGAAGAGGTTTAGACTAGCTGAGGCACCTGGAAAGGACACTGTCCAAGCTGCCTGCAGGCTGTGCAGTGTGCCCAGGTTCCCAGCTTTGTGAGCTGTCACCCGTGCTGAAGTGAGTTTTAGTGATGTAGCTGTGTTTAAGTCATTTCTGCTCCTGTAAGTAACCCCAATAAGACCCATTGGCTCATGGAGCCGGACTTCGGTGTTGTCCGTACTTTGGTCTGTCTTGCGTTCCCCATATGCGGTGAGTAGGTGCGTGTGTGGCATCTCCCCAGGAAAAGTTTCGTCACACAACATGCGCGCACACACATACACATACATGCATGTGCACCCACACACACGCAATTAGTTATTCACACGCAAAAAAAGGAGATTTGGGCAGCATTATCAAAGCCTGTAGACAGCTGCTTGGTTACAAAAACTTACAATTTAAGGTTGGCACCAGCTCCTGCTTATGCCAGATTCTCCAGAAACCTGAAAAAACTGACTCTGCCCAGTTCTGCTTTAAGGGACAAAACGAGGATGGTTTCCAGCTACTCACTTGTCTGGAGTCCCATTGCTCATCTGGCTTGATGATCTAGCACTTTGTTATTGTTGTTGTTGTTTTATTGGTTTGGTTTCTCTTGAATGGTGTTTCAAGACGGGGTTTCTCTGTGTAGCCTTGGCTGTCTTGGACTCACTTTGTAGACCAGGCTGGCCCCGAACTCGTAGAGATCTGCCAGCCTCTGGCTCCCCAAGGGCTGGGATTACAGGCGTTTGCCACCATGCCTGGCTAACAGATATTAGCTTTTAGAGAAGTTTTAGGGCTGCAGTGGAGCTGAAGCCCGGAAGGTTCCCACGCTCTGCTCCGCACGTGCAACTTCCCACATCACCCTCCTGCGTCAGAGTGTACACTGGTCACGCTCAGCTCACTGGTTCAGTGTTCCCCACGGAAGTCTGAAGCCCACACTGGAGTTCACGCTTGCTGCTGTGATTCCAGTGGGATTAGATAAAAGCATAATGACGGGTGTCCCTGATTGAGGTAGAATAAGAAATGCTTTCACTGCCCTAAACACATCCCATGCTGGGCTAGAGAGAGTGCCTATTGCTCTCGAATTTGGCAACTATGCCAACTAGCAACTCCAGCTCCAGGGGGATCCATTGCCCTCACAGGCACCTGTACTTGTGCCCAAACCCACACACAGGACACACATACAGGCAACATAATTAAAATAAATAAGTAAATAAAGTCTGTGTTCCACCTACCCATCACACCATCCACCACCCCTACCCGCCCCTGGAAACCCTTGATCTTTTTGCTGTGGTCATCGCTCTGCTCTTTTCCAGAATGTCACATGGAACCATACAGTGTTTGGCCTTTGCAGACTGGCATCTTTCCCTTGGTTCTATGCGCTGGCGATCCCTCAGTATCTTTTCATGACTTTATATATAGATGCTTTTCTTTTCTTTTCTTAGTTTTTGAAACCTGAACGTTTATTTTACAACTGATTGCCGGAACCCTCCAGTGGAGCTGGATGCCGTGCCAGCTGCCCTCACGGATTTAGCTTTGGCTCCTTCACAGAACCCAAGTCTGACTCTTCAATAGAAGACTTCGAGGTACCTCGGGTAAAGCCCACTCCAGCTGTCCTTTCTCTTGCACTCAGCAGGCGGCCACATTAGCCACAGGTAACATGACTTCTGAGCGTGGCAGGCCACAGAGACAGGGCAGTAGCACAACACCTTCCAAAGGACGGCATTCTTTGTGGTCTTGACTGGCCTGGAGCCCAGAGAATCTGCCTGCCTCTGCTCCTGAGTGCTGCGATTACAGGTGCACCATCCTGCCTGCTGCTTATTTATTTTTAACACTGAGCATCCCGTTCTCCTGATGGTCCACGCTCTATCCATTGCCCACTGAAGGGCAAGTCTGGCAGTTAATTGATTAATTAAATTAAGCTGCTGTGAACAGCTATGTGCAGGTTCCGTGTTGGCAGAATGGCGACCATTCTAGATCCTCACCAACAAATGGGGGGTGTCGGTATTTCGGCTTTTAGCCATTCAACTAACCATGTAGTGGCATCTCACGTGCAATGTTCTTTTGCAGGGTTGGGAATCAAACCCAAGGGCCTCACTCACACTAAGCATGTGCAAAAGAACATTGGCAACTTGCCGACAAACCGAAAGACCCGAACCAAAAATTCAACCCCTGGGACCCTCGGGACACGAGGAGAGAACAACCTCCCCCAAGTTGCCCTCTGACATTGACGCTTGTGCCACGGCACACATCTCCCCCCTCCCCCCACTTAGGAAATAAATATATAATGTTTTTCCATTTTCTTTTTTTTTTTCATGCTCTATCTCTGAGCTCCGCACCCAGCCAGCATGCTCAGTTTTCACCTTCTTGCTTGATAGCGCTGGCTTCTTATTGCATCTCTGCTTGTTGTCCCATTTCTAGAGAGGCCGTTCTCCACATGTGATCTTTAGACCATCTTTAGACCACACGGTAAATCTGTTAGAATCCATGGATTTCAGCCCCACCAAGACTTACTGGACGAGAAACTGTGGCCCAGCCCAGTGTGTTTCAACAGCCTTCCTGTTGGTGCAAACCGGAGTTTGGAAACACTGTTGTGGGCTGGCTTTGTTGCCATGGTAGCCTCCAACCATCTGTAGCTCCTGAGGTCTTGTACCGTGGCAAGAATGAATACAGGCCGTGCTGTAGATGTTAAGTATACGCCGAAATTCCAAAGACTTAGCTGGAAAAAAAAACTGAAATGCTCACTAATACTTTTTATATGGACAAAATCAAAACTGTAATATTTTTATATATGGAATTGGGCAAAGCAAAGCTAAGGGTAATTTTGCCTATTTTTTTTCTAGATTTTTTTTTTTTTTAAACATGGAGTAGGGACTGGAGAGATGATTCAGTGGTTGAGATCTGTCATTGCTCTTCCAGAGGACCTACATTCAGTTCCCAGAACCCTCAGGGCAGCTCACGACTGTCTGTATTTCCAGTTCCAGGGGCTGGAACACCCTCTTCCGGCCTTCTTGGGCACCAGGCAGGCATGTAGTACACAGACGTACATACAGGCAAAACAACCAAACAGAAAATAAGTTTTAAGAAAAGCAAATAAAAGCCAGGCACGGTGGCACATGCCTGTAATCCCAGCACTCGAAGAGGTAGAGGCAGGTGAATCTCTGTGAGTTCGAGGCCAGCCTGGTCTACAAAGCGAGTCCAGGACAGCCAAGCTACACAGAGAAACCTGTCAGGAAAAACCGAACGAGGAAACAAAAACAAAAACAAAAGACAGGGAGTAGCTGAAGAGGTGATTCCGTTGGTAAAGTGTGTGCTGCCTGAGCCTGAGAAGGGCCCTCATTTTCCTTAGCACCCGCGTAAAAGCCAAGCATGTGTTGTTGTTTTTTTATAATTTATTTACTTGTATTTTATATACATTGGCGTTCTGTCTGCAAGTCTGTCCGTGTGAAGGCGTCGGGGAACTGGAGCTACAGACAGTTGTGAGCCGCCCTGTGGGTGCTGGCAATTGTACCCGGGTCCTCTGCAAGAGCAGCCAGAGCTCTTAAGCACTGAGCCATGTCTCTGGCTCCACGGATGGAAACCAGGCACCTGCCAGCCAGCTAATCTGGATGAAATGCTGAGCTTAGGTTCTTTTAAAAAAAAGACGCTTTCTCAACAAATAACACGGAACCTGATTAAAGGAGACGGTGGAGAGCTCCTCGTGAGCGCGCATGCGCGCGCGCACACAGACGCACTGCCAAAAAAAAAAAAAAAAAAAGCGAATAACATGATAGGTAAGCACCCTACCACTGAGCTCCACGCTCAGTCCCAGAAACCTTGAACTAGATGCTGACCCATTATGGAGGCTTGGTGGGCCTGGACCCCACCATGTCGCCTAGGCAGTTCTGGACCTCACTATGTTCCCCGGGCTGGCCTGCAGAACCTGCCTCTACCTCCCAAACGCTGGAAGCAAAGGTACCATTATTTGACGTGCTTGTGTCTTTAAATTCAGCAGCGGGAGCGGCAGGAGCGTGTGTGTGTGTGTGTGTGTGTGTGTGTGTGTGCGCGTGCGCGCGCGCACGCGCGCGCGCACATGTGTGGATGTGTACATGAGCATACATGGACACAGGCACATGCGTGGAGGTCAGAGGACAACTTTCAGGGTCAAATCTTGCCTGATATTTATTTTTATCCATCCTCCCCCTCCATCCTTATTTTTACATAGCCCATAAGCTAAGAAAGGTTTTTAACTTGTAATGTTGAAAATGAAAATATTTACCTGCTGGGCTGCAGAGATGGCTCAGAGGTTAAGAGCACTGGCTGTTCTCCCAAAGGTCCTGAGTTCAGTTCCCAGCAACCACGTGGTGGCTCACAACCATCTGTAATGAGATCTGGTGCCCTCTTCTGGCGTGCAGGCAGAATAATGTATAATAAAAAATAATAAATAAATGTATGTTTACACATAATAAAGTGGGCACCTGGTCACTGTGGTGTAAGCCTTAACTCCCAGCACTTACAGGGAGCAGCATACAAAGACAGATCTCTGAGGTCCGGGCTAGCCTGGTCTAAATAGTGAGTTCCAGGACAGCCAGGGCTACACAGTAGTGAGACATTTGTCTCAAAAAAAGAGGTGGGGAGGGGGAGAGGAGAGGAGAAAGAGGATGAGGGGAATAGCCTTTGATCTCTCTTGGGTACGTATTTTTTTATGTACTATACACACACATATACCCAAGACAATGTAGAGGAGAGCACATCTCAACCAGAGGTACCTCAGCATGACAAGCAGAGTAATTTAATGTGGTAATAGCCAACGTCTCCATAAGGTGGTGCTCAAAGGCTAAGTGTAAGCGACCTTATTGGCTCTTATCTGTATGGAGGGCCTATAGACGTGAGCATGCCAGCGTGTGTGTGGGACTCAGACGACTCAGTTCTCTCCTTCCATCCCGTGGCTTCTGTGAGGCAACTGACGTCATCAGGCGTGGGACAAGTGCTCTTACCTGCTGGGTCAAATCTGGCAGCCTGTAAAAGTTTTTTCTTTTTTTTTCTTTTTTTCTTTTCTTTTGGTTTTTCAAGACAAGGTATATCTGTGTAGCCCTGGCTGTCCTGGAACTCCCTCTGTAGACCATGCTGGCCTTGAACTCAGAGAGGCGCCTGCCTCTGCCTCTGCCTCCCGAGTACTGGGATTAAAGGTGCTCGCCACCATGGCCTGGCTTCCGTATTTGTATTTTTAGATCACCAGTGAGGTTAAACATATTTCATCTTTATGGACCAGTAAGTTTTTCCTTTAAAAATTATCCATTTGTTCATTTTTTCCTAGACTGTCATTGGTGTTTTCTTTTTTCTCTTTTTTGGGTGTGGGTCAGGTGCTAGGCATCAAACCCCGGGTTCCATAGGCCTTTACCACAGCCACAGCCCCAGCTCCTGTGCTTTCTTGTTGATTGTAGAATCCTCCATGTTTTGGGGAAATTTGTACATCTCTCAGAAGAGTAACGATCATTTTCTAGCTTGTCATTCACCCTGCAGCCTTGTTTGATATTGTCTTTGTCCAATGTACTGCTCTTTCGGTTTCTCACCTCTAAAGAGAAATGTTCTTTTTGTTTTATTTATTACATATACAGTGTTCTGCCTGCATACCAGCAGGGGGCACCAGATTTCATTATAGATGGTTGTGAGCCCCCACGTGGTTGCTGGGAATTGAACTCAGGACCTTTGGAAGAGCAGCCAGTGCTCTTAACCTCTGAGCCATCTCTCCAGCCTGTTTCTCACCTCTAGAGCTCTTGTCAAACGTATAAAAAATATATCTTTTATAATTCAGGATTATGCACAGTACTGCCTGCCATGCTTCCTTCTAGGATTCCTGTGGTCCCATGCCTTTAACATTTAACTTGTTACTGGGTGTGGTGGCACATGCCTGTGATCCCAGCACTTGGGGAGGCAGAGGCAGCCTGATCTCTGTGAGTTCGAGGCCAGCCTGATCTACGAAGTGAATCCAGGATAGCCAAGGCTACACAGAGAAAGCCTCTCTCGAAAAACAAAGCAGACAGACGAAAAACAACCCCAAAAATCTATGGAATGCACGTGATTTAAAAAAGAAATGTTTGATTATTTATTTTATGTATGTGTGTGTGTGTGTGTGTGTGTGCGTGTGTGTCTCAGGTATGCTAAGTGCCCTCGGAGGCCAGAAAAGAACATCAGATCCCTTGGACCTGAGTTACCGGTGGTTGCGAGCTGCCTAACAGCTGGGAAGGGAACCCGGGTTCTCTGGAAGAGCAGTGTTCTTAGCCACTGAGCTACAGCTCTAGCCCCTAAATCTGTTTTTATTTAAACAGTGAGGTAACAGTCTCCCTGTCTGTGTACATGCCTGTGTGATACCGGGACCTCAACACACCTGGTAAAAATTCTGCTACTGAACTATAGTCCCAGCTTGGGCCGTACGTTTTCCCCAAGAGATAGCTGCGTATTCCAACAGTAGTGGCGAAGCTATCCATCTTAACCCCCATTGGCTTTAGCTGTCTTATCTGACACATACTAAATTCTTTAAGACACTCGAATCTACTGCTGACCTCTGTTCTGTCCCCTTGGCCTATCTTCTACATCCATAGCAACAGCACGATGTGTAATTTATGCAGACTAAGAATATT
The DNA here is from genome assembly GCF_030254825.1 of Meriones unguiculatus. Taxonomy (NCBI): domain Eukaryota; kingdom Metazoa; phylum Chordata; class Mammalia; order Rodentia; family Muridae; genus Meriones; species Meriones unguiculatus. Next base: position 18,902,154 of record NC_083355.1, read on the forward strand.
TCTTTCTGGTAAGGGCATTGGTGGGGAGGATGCGTGGGAATACGGGTGCCTGCGGGGGTCAGAAATATTGGATCCACCTTGAGCTGGAGCCAGCATTTATAGGCACTTGTGTGAGCTGCCTCATGGGAGCACTAGAACGGGTCCTCTGCGGGAGCAGTCCGTGCTCTTAAACCACTGAGCCATCTCTCTCTCTCTGGCCCCTAAAATATTTCTAATACCTAGCAGGGCTACTCTTTCGAAATACTATTTTTATACCTGCACAAGTGTATGAATCGATGTGAAATTAATACAGCATAAATGTATTCCCTCAAGGTCATTCAGTATTGTTCACAGTGTCACACGCTCATAACCTCCATTTGGTGCCAAAACATTTCACCGCTCCATAAGGAAGCCTCATCTCCACTTTCCCCACGTTTTAAAATATTTCTCAAGTTTCTTAAATTTAAACAATTTAAGTGTATTAATAAATTTATTAAATATTTTAATACATAAAAATACTTAACTCTATTAATAGATAAATTTAATTTGGACTTATATGTCAGTGTGTGTGCCTCTGTATCTGCCATGTGTGTGGAGGTGTCTACAGAAACCAGGAGAGGCTCATCCCCTGCAGCTGGAATTACAGGCAGTTATGAGAGACCAACATGGATGCCGAGACCCAGGCTTGAATCCTCTGTCAAAGCAACACTCTTAACCGCCGAGCCAACTTTCCAGCCCCTGACACAAGTTTTTGCCGGCGTCGGACTCGCAGAGACCTGGCTGCCTCTGCCTCTGCCTCTGCCTCTGCCTCTGCTTCTGCCTCTGTCTCTCCAAGTGCTGGGATCACAGACATGCAACGCCATGCCCTGCTCCTTCTCCTTTAATTCTTACAGAAGTCCCTGGAGTGGTTTGCTGATGACGCCCATAGACATAAAGTCACTTATCTAAAGTTCCTGCCCCTAACTGTCACATCCAAACTTTTACCCCAGGTTTGCCTGACTGCAGCACATTCCACAAGCCTGCACCGTCTCCAGTATTCTCTCTCTTGCCCAGGCTATCCCAAACTGTGTTTTTACTTCATCTTTGTAAGTAGTATGTTTAGAAGGAGCTCCTGCTGGGTTACGTAATTACACGGTCAGTGTACTAGTCACTTTCACGTCGCTGTGACAAAATGCCTGACAGAAACAGCAGCATGGAAGGAAGGTTTAATCAGGCCATCCTGTCGGCAGAGGCATGGAGGAGCAGCTCATGTTACAACAGTAAAGGTTATTCACATCATGGTGGTACAGGAAGCCGAGAAACCAGAACCAGGCTGCGGTCAAAGGTCTGGCCCTGTTTACCTACTTCTGCCAGCTAGGCCACACCTCCTAAAGGTTATGCAGCCCATAATAATGCCACCAGCTGGGGGCGGGGGGAAGCTTTCCAAACATGAGCCACTGTGGGGCATTTCAGGCCCAAGCCATAACAGGCAAGGGTGGCTGTGGCCATGTTTGCCTTTAATCCTGTCCCTCGGGATGCAGAGGTAGGCAGGCCTCTGTGACTTCAAGGCCAGCCTGGCCTACACAGTGAGACCCTGTTTGTTGTTGGTGGTTGGTTGGTTGGTTGAATTTAAACCCTAACAGGCAGGAAACACCAAAGACTCATTGCTTCTTTCCTTACTCGTGACCTTACTGCATGCCCAGCCAAGCTTTCAAGGGTCAGGTTCATTTGTTGCTTTCTTATATTCTTAGTGCTGGCTGGCCCAAGTGTTAGAACTGTCACCTTGGCCCGGAGCTGGCAGCAGAATAAGGAAATAAAGTCAGACTCCACTGTAGGGTCGAGCGACTTCACTTTCCTGAACAGGAGGGCCTGATGACTGTCTGAGGTCTGTCTTTGCCTAGTCTGACCGCACTTGGCCTCTCTCTATTTCCTGTCATTTGAAAATGTGTGAAGCACAGGGATGTCTGCCTCCCTCCGCCCCTTTTTGGAGAAATTAAGTTTAAATGAATCAAAAACACATGGATTGGCTCTTCCTCAGAGGGACACTGACATTTTAAAATGGAAAGGAAAACACGTGGGACGAAGACCAGATGGATCCTTAAACATGGAAGCAAGGTTGGAATGTTTGGGCAAAGCCTAACCCACCAGGCCTGCCCAGTCTCTCCCTCACAGCTGCAGAAAGACAGGCCACCTCTGCGATGAGTGGCCCTCGGCCCGTGGGTGACTAGAGAATCAGAAAGCGGGAGTTCGTGACACATCAGTGTCACCTAGAAGGTATTGTGAGCGATCTCCGGGACGTGAAAAGCCACTTGGTCCTTAAATTTTTACTTGTCTGCTAAAAAGAAGACGACCAGGGGCTGGAGAGACAGCTCAGCAGTTAAAATCCCATACTGCTCTTCCAGGGGACCTGTGTTCAGTTCCCTGGGCACATCTGGTGGCTTACTACTTCCTGTAACTCCAGCTCCAGAGGGACCCAACTCCTCTGGCATATGCAAGGCACCTGCGCTCATGTGCAAATTACCCACATGTGCACATAGCACATGTAATTAAAAATAAATGTCAAGTCTGGAGAGACAGCTCAGCAGTTACGGGGATGGTATGCTCTTCCAGAGGACCCGCATTCAGCTCCCAGCACCCATATGGCTGCTCACATCTGTAACTCCAGTTCCAGGGGGTCTGAAGCCCTCTTCCGACCACTGCAGACACCAGGCATGCATGAGGTGCACAGACACATACGCAGGCAAAGAATCCGTGCACATAAAATAAATGCATAAAATGAAAATAAATCTTTAAAAAAAGCTGGAATGAAGTTAGGGCATCTAGTTCATATATATATACATATATATGCATATATATACATATAGAATTTATTTGTATTTTATATACTTTGGTGTTTTGCCTGCATGTATATCTGTGTGAGGGTGTCAGATCCCCTGGACCAGAAGTTACAGACAGGTGTGAGCTGCCATGTGGGTGCTGGGAATTGAACCTGGGTCCTCTAGAAGAGAAGCCAGTGCTCTTAACTGCTGCGCCATCTCTGCAGCTCAGGGCATCTAGTTCTAATTAGGCCTTTTTTTTTTTTTTTTGTAGAAGATACACAGCTAAGGGCAAAAATAAATCTGAAACCCAGATTTTAATCCATATACTATGAAAGAGAGAGAGAGAAAGCAGGGGCCCACGAAGTTAAGTCATCCATGAAAGGGTCCTCAGTTAACAAGCAGCACTCTTGACGGTCTCTTTGGTCCTGGGGTCCAGGTACTCAGCACGCTCAGCACTGCACCATATTGCCTTCTTCAGGGAACATTTTTTTCCCCCACAGGGAGGGTTGACATTACCATCCTAAGCTGTTAGCTGAAGTTCTCCCAGAGTTCTGAACTCCCACTTCCCACTCCACCTCCTAGGATGTGTAGGCCCTGATGCTGGATGCCGTGGGGCGCTCATGAATTCCGTCCTTCTCCAAGCTGTCTCCCGCTAACGCTCTCTTCCCTGTGCCTCCATTCCTGCCTCCTCTGTCTAGCCCTGCTCCGATCCGGGCTGCGGCAAGTTAAGAACTGTATTTCTAGGGGCTGGCAAGATGGCTCAGCAGGTGAAAGGCACTTGCTGTCAAACCTGAGTTTGATCCCTAGAACCCACATATTAGAGAGGGAGAGAGAACCAAAGCCACAAAGTTGTCCTCTGACCATCACATGTATGTTACGGCATATGAACACACAGAAGGGAAGATAGGGACAAAGATGAGAGGGAGAAAGGGAGGGAAGGAGAGCGAGAAGGAGGAGGACACGCAGGTGCTAGAGATGGCTCAGCTTTAAGAGCATGTGTGCCTTTTGCGGAAGACTTCAGTACTGCTCACGGGAGCCATATCAAGGAGTTCACAACCCCCTGTAACTCCAGCTTCCGGGGGACCCGACACCCCTGGCCTCTGCGTTGGTGTTTTGCCTGCATGTATGTCTTTGTGAGGGTGTCCTATCCCCTGGATAGTGGAGTTACAGACAGACAGTTGTAAGCTGCCATGTGGGTGCGGGGATTTGAACGCAGGTCCACCGGACCTGGAGCAGCCAGGGCTCTTAACCTCCGAGCCCTCTCTCCAGCTCCACGTACACATCGTTTTAAGAACAAATCTTTTAGAAAGAAAGGAAGGAGGAAAGACTCCTCATGACAGGCTCTTTGGAAAAAGAATTATTACTTATATTTCTCTTCAGTGTTTTGAGACAGGGCCTCAGGCAGCCAAGGCTAGCCTTAAGCACGTGACCCTCCTGCCTGCTCCTCCTGAGTTCTGGGGTTATAGGCAGGCATCATGACTCCCAGGTTAGAAGAGTTATGGCTTCTCACCGGTCAAAGGGTTTGGGCCAAGCCACGTCTCCCCACTAGGCCCTAATTTCATATATGTAAAATTGAGGTCACCAAATTAAGCCATTTACCCTGGATCCCTCCAGATGATGGGTGGTGGAGCTGGACCTCAAATATTGGCCACTCTGGGTCCCAAGTCCCCGACTTTACCGCTACCCTATACTACCTCTTTTTAACTCGTAAAATGAAGTGGGCGGGGGCAGCAGTTAAAAATAATCCCTTAGCATTTTAATGGCACTTTTCTCATTCTGAAGCGCTGTTCACGTTCGTGCCTTATTTGATCTTCGTAAGAACCCTAAGGGTAGGTATTACGAACCGCGTTTACGGGGCAAGAACAGAGGCTTGTTAAGAGGGTCACGCGTCCCAAGGCACGCAGCCGGCAAAGGCGATCGGCTTTGCCAGCTGCTCCACCCAGGGCTGCGGGTTCCCGGAGTGTCATGCCATCCATCCCTTCTCAAAGTAACTCGGCTCTAGCTCCCGCAAGGCCCACTGCTCTTTAAAGAGGTCCTGGCGCTCCCTCAGCACTCCTCGCTGTCTCCCAGGAGCGAGCATTTGCCAGCCAGCAGCAACAGGGGGTGCTATGGACTAACTAGTCCGGAGCTTCAGGATCCCCGTTGAAGGACACAGCACAGTCCTCGCTCTTTCCTGTTTTATCTGTGTTTTGGGGTTGATGAGTACCACTTGCACGTAGCGCTCACTCGCAAAGGTACCGATGAGCATACAGTGCGCATGCTCCCCAGCTTCCCAGCTCGTTGAACTCTAGAAATAGTGAATGCGCCGATAAGCAAATGTATATATATTTTTTTTCACCCAGATGGTGGCATACGAACACCCACACATTATCTTTTATCTTCCATACAAATTATACGATACAATAACTACTATTCTTACTCCAGATATTTCAAGATTATTATTATTTTTTTATGGTTGTTTTGTCTTGGCGACAGGGTTTCTCTGTGTAGCCCTGGCTGTCCTGGAACTTGGTCTGTAGACCAGGCTGGCCTCGAGCTCACAGATTCAACTACCTCTGCCTCCCGGAGTGCTGGGATTAAAGACGCCATCACCACCTCCTGGCCCTGTGCTTTTGTTTTCGTTAGTGAGACAGGGTCTCCTGTAGCCCAGGCTGTCCTCAGACTCACTGTGTGCTTGAGGATGACTTTGCAATTCTAGCTGAGTGGTGGTGGTGCACACCTGTGATCCCAGCACTCGGGAGGCAGAGGCAGGTGGATCTCCGTGAGTTCGAGGCCAGCCTGGTCTACAGAGTGAGTTCAAGGACAGCCAGGGCTACACAGAAGAAACCCTCACACGGCCCCAAACGGTGAGGATGTTTCTTATACCCTCAACCAGCAGAAAGACTTATCAAGATGGTTTCTGAGCTTTGCTTGTCCCATTGGTGGGAATACGGCTTCTCACTGATAGTCATCAGTTGCCTCTGGAAATGAGTGCTCCCTGGCCTCTGAAATTCATACATACATGATAGTTAGCAGGTACCTTTGCGTGCCAGGCTATGCTGTGGCTTCGTCTCTCCTGCTAGCCCTAGCTCAACCTCAACTTTCTTTTAAACCTCTCTCTCCTCCCTCTCCTTATCTATCTATCTATCTATCTATCTATCTCTACCTATGTATCATCTATCCTCTGGGCTGAGGGGAGGTACATACCATGATCTGTGTGTGAAGGTAAAAGGTCAACTTTCAGGACTCAGGCCTCACCCTTCACTAGGTGGGTCCCAGGGATTGAACTCAGGTCCTCAGGGTTGGCTGCAAACAGCTTTACCCACTCTCCCATCTTGCTGGCCCCTTCCTAGCCCAACTTTCATTTTGTCTCTTGCCTAATGTGTATCACTTTCATTGCTTGACCATCTTTGCCAGGTCAAGCAGGGGTGACTTTGCTTGACCTTGCCTTAGAGGGTTAAGTTGTAGGAAAATGTGGTGATTTGTGTGTGTGTCTGGTCTCTTCCTATTTCTCCAGATTAATCCCTGTAACCCAACTAACAGAGCCCCGAGGTGTGTTGGGTGGTTAGGCTCGGTCCTGAGCCCCACAGCCCAAGCGTCTCCACACCCCAACCTGTGTGAGATGTTTGGAAGGTAGACATATTGCAAATACTGTGACCTCACCTGTGGTCAAGAGACTGTCTGGCCAGGCCATGGTGGCACACGCTTTTAATCCCCGCACTTGGGAAGCAGAGGCACGTGGATCTTTGTGAGTTCGAGGACAGCCAGGGCTACACAGAGGCGCCCTTTCTTCTGGAAAAAGAGAGAGGCAGAGAGACTGTTTGCTTCGTAAGACTGGCTGATTGGAGTCTCATCCCTGGACACTCAGGAGCCAGCTAAATGTAAAATGCGTACGGGGCTTGTAGCACAGGCCTAGACTACCAGTTATTTGGGCGGCTGAGACAAGCGGATCATAAGTTGTGGGCCTGTCTGGCGAACGTAGACTCTGTCCTTGAAAAGAAAATGGCGGCGGACAGGACACTCAGTGGCAGAGTATTTCCCTAGTGTGCACAGCACCCTAGGTTCTGCCCAAAAGACAAAGACCGTGGAACCGAAAATGTGCTTGCTGCATTTTGATGGGTTGGTAGGTTGGGGGATTTAGTCTTGATTCATCGGGGACAGGACCTCGCTATGCCGCCTGGGCTCTCCTGAAATTCACTGTGTGCTCACTACGCAGACCATGCTAGTCTTGAGCTCACAGAGGCGGCCTGCTGCCACCCCCCGAGCTCTAAGATTAAGAGCGTGTGACGCCGTGACCCTCTACGTCCAGATATAGCTGTGTGTGAGCATGGCTGCAGAAGCCAGGGGTTGAAGGTCGCCCTTGACCACACACCCCGCCTAATACATTGAGGCAGATGTATTGACACATTTTCAAACAATTTAAATGTACAAATCTATTATACACTTGCAAACACACATAAGATAAAATAAATCTAAAAGAAAAACATTTAAAGATATATTTATCTCTATGTGCATTGGTGTTTTGCCTCTTTGCATGCGTGTCCATGTGAGGACGCCAGATCCCCTGGAACTGGACTTAGAGACAGTTGTGGACCACCATGTGGGTGCTGGGAATTGAACCCAGGACCTCTAGGAAAAGCAGCCGGTGCTCTTAACCTCTGAGCCATCTCTCCAGCCTCTAAAATAAAAACTCTGAAGCTTATTTGAAGAAAAAGGTTGGAATCCCAGTTCCCTTCTCCATGTGTAAGACCTGAACCATTTCCCTCTTTCTTTGTGGCCCAGAACACTTCACCCAGACCAAAGTAGGAATCAACATAAAAACATTTCTCTTTGTTTACTTACTTATTTATTTAGAGAGCATCTTTTGTAGCCCAGGCTACCCACACTTACGGAGGAACTGAGGATGACCCTGTACTTATCATCCTCTGAACTCTACCTCCTGAAGGCTGGGGATAAGGGCGTGTGCCACCATGCCTGGGCCATTTAGTCCTGAGGGTTGAACACAGAGCTTTGTGAAGGCCAGGCAAGCCTTCAGACGGAGCCACATTCCTGGTCCCCACACTGGACTTTCAAGTGGGTTTCCTTCTGCCTTCCAGCTTCTGGGAATCCATCCCCTTCCGCACTAGCTTAGCTAAGCAGGGCCCCTGTTCATACTGCTCATGCTGCCCCACCCCCACCCCACCCCCGGCCGGGCCACCTTCTCCTCCTAAGGCACAATTCTAATCCTGTCGTCTGCGGAGGTTTCCCCGAGGCCCGCTAAATGAAGTGTAAATTCTTTGGTTTGGAACTTAAGGGCCTTGTGATATGGCTCCTGTCTACTTTCCGGGTCCTTTTTCCACTACCTCATACTCTAATCACACTGGGTTGGTTCCCGAGTCTCCCGGACCCTCCACCTGTGCTTCGCCTGCTCCAAGTTGCCTCATCCTCTGCGCTCGCTCTCTCCTCTATGGTGCTCTTCCCATCAGGCCCTTGTTTGAAAAGGGGCGGTAACACGTGTTTAGTTTGGTGATTTGGGTTTTATGAGGCAGGACCTTATCCAGCCCTGATCTCCTCCGTCCTCCCAGGTGTCGAGAGGAAAAAAGATTTATTTATTTTATTATGTATATAGTCTTCTGCCTACATGTACGATTGCATGCCAGAGATGGCTCAGAGGTCAAGAGTCCTGGCTGCTCTTACAGAGGTCCTGAGTTCAATTCCCAGCAACCACATGGTGGCTCACAACCATCTATAATGTATATATATTTTTAATTGCCTGTGTGTTCACATGTGCTCACACATCAGTGCAGATTCCTGCAAAGGACAGAGCCGTCAAATTCCCCCAGAGCTGAAAGCAGCATGATATGGGTTCTGGGAACAGAACTCCTGGCATCTGGAAGAACAGCAAATGAAAGCACTCAGCTACTGCTGAGCTATTTCTCCAGCCCTCAAGATTTTTTTTTTAATATTTTCTTTTTTTTTATTATATTTTTATTTTATGTGTGTTGCCCGCACCACATGGGTGTAGTGCCTGCAGAGGCCAGAAGAGGGCATCAGATCACCCTTCACTAGAGCTATAGATGGTCGTGGGCTGCCCAGCAGATACTGGCAACTCAGCTTGGAGCCTCTGGGAGAGTGGCCAGCGCTCTTAACTAGGGAGCCATCTCTCCAGCTTTGACTTTTGATTTTTAATTATGTCCTCGCTTGTGTGTCTGTGTGGGGGCTGTGTGCAGAGCAGGCTGGGCAGCCTTTATAGCGTTGGGATTACAGACCCATGCCACTGTACCTGAGCTTTACAGAGGAACTAGGAATCGGAAATCGGGTCCTCGTAGTTGCCTGGCGAGCACTTTTCTCATTGAGCTCTCTCTGGGCTCTGTTTGTGGTTTTGTCTGTTTTTGTTTGTTTGAGACAGGCTCTCACTGTGCAGTCTGGCTGGCCTAGAGCTCACTATGTCCATCAGGCTGGCCTTAAACTCGAAGAGTTCTGCCTGCTTCTGTCTCCCAAGTGCAGCAATTAAAGGCTATAAAAGGGCCAGCATACCTGGCTATTTTTAATATTTTTAATGAGCTTTACGTGTCTATGTGTGGGTTTGTGTGAGTGAGGCCAGGGGTGTCATATCTCCCTGGAGCTGGAAGGACAAGCTTTGAGCTGAGGATGCTGGGAATGCAACTCTGGTCCTCTGGAAGAATATATCCTAATCGTAACCCCTGAACCACCTTTTTCAGCTCTACACATCTTTAAATTTTAAGACCAGCAGCTTGTCAGGCCTTAGTAACACAGGCCTTTTATCCCAGCACTCAGGAGGCAGAGGCAGGCAGATCTCTGAGTTTGAGGCCAGCCTGATCTACAGAGTGAGTTCTAGGACCCTGTCTCAAAAAAAAAAAAAAAAAAAAGACAGCATCTTACTGAATTGCTGAGGATGGTCTTGAACTTCCTATCTTCCTGTCTCAACCTCCCAGCTAGCAGCTGGGAGCACAGGCATGTGTCACCAAGCCTGATTTATTATTATTATTATTATTATTATTTTCTGTGTGATGCTAAGGATGGAACTGAAGGTCTCATCCATAGTAGGCAACTGCTCTGCCTCTAAGCCACGCCCCCAGCGTCTTTCCCCTGTGAGAAAGTGGAACTGTTTGTTGTCTTGTCACTTCCACTGCTATGGCCACCACCGTGGCTTCAGACCGTGGGGAAGTCAGGAGCCAGTGTGACTCTGAGCCCTACCCGCCACCCCCAGCCCTGCAAACGCCCCCCCCCCCCCGAGCAAATCTGCCTAAGCATGAAGACAACCCCCGAATGCGTGAGGGAAGGCACCACACACCTATGTCCGGCCACTGGGAGGAAGAGCATTTGTTTCCTTGAAGGGTTTGAAATACACGCACTGGAGAAAGAAATGGAAAGTTGCCCGTCGTCCCCCCCCCCAGGGCTCTGGTGTCCTCAGACTGAACAGATGACACTTCTCCGCAACAGACCCGCTGGTATGATGGATGCTGGCATGATGGATGGTGGGTGATGTGTTTGCTGACAAAAGCTGCAAGAGGAGGAGAAGGAGGAAGAAGAAGAAGAAGCAGCGCCGGTCCCTTTCCAGCACGTCCTCCCCGCACATCTGCAGCAGGAAGAGTCAGGAGACCTGCTTCTCCCTCCAACAGATGATCTTGTCCAGGCTCCCTAACCTCCCTTACCTAAAAATAGAGATAGCTGCACCTTCTCCGCCCTCTGCATCAACATCAAAAGAGAAAATGTACACAAGAGTGCCTTGCAAATTATATTATTTATATCTCTGCCTTGCCGTGGGGTGGGCTTACAGAGAGTTAAAAGGTATGTAAGATGCAAAAAATAGCATGAATTTAAAACGGGCACTTAAAAAGCCGGGAGCTAGGACATATGAGCCAGAGGCAAAGGCAGATGCTTCACACTGGATTTCCAGGGTGATGGTCTGCTGGAAAGTACACTCTGAAACGGAGGCGAAGGTCACGTGAGGTGACGGCGTCTCGGAGTCTCTGGAATGGAGACTGAGGGCTCTCGGGAAAGCTGGCGAATTCGGAATACACTGCGGATCTGAGATCAGGCACTGACTCCAGGCCCACCCTCTGTCCCGTCCCGGATGTTCCTTCTTTAGTCCAAACCCAGATGTGTTCAAACCCGGGGCAGCCAAGGCCTTCTCATCATTTCATCCGTCTCCAATTCATCCTACACAGCAATACGACTTCCCTTTGGGGTCCAACTTGCCCATCTTCTACTCAGACAATCTGAGTAACAATGGCAGACAGCTCTAGGCCCCGGGGCGTCGCGCAGTTGGTGGAGTGCTTGCCTAGCATGCTCACAGCTCTGGGATGGATCCCCAGCACAGAGTAAATGGGGTGGGGGTGGGGGGGCCCACACACTGTAATCTCAGCATTTGGGAGGTGAAGGCAGGAGGATCGGAAATTCAAGCTTATCCTCAGCTTCACAATGTGCTTGACAACCACCTAGCTTATATGAGACCCTGTCTCAATGCAACAACACCAAAAAAATGAGTTTTATGTTTATACACGTGTGTGTGTGAGAGAGAAATGTCATAAAATTAATTGTTTCATTTATTTGTGAGATGGGTCTTCATGTTTTCCAAGGTGGCCTGGACCTCTTGATTTCAAATTATATTCTTGCCTCAGCCTTTTTAGTAGCTGGAACTATAGGAAGGTAGCTCCATCTTCAAAACAAACAAACCAAACCTTTAGGGCCAGGCAGCCTTTAATCCCAGAACTCAGGAAGCAGGGGCAGGTCTCCGTGAGTTCGAGGCCAGCCTGATGGACAGAGTGAAATCCAGGACAGCCAGGGCACGGAAAAACCTTGTCTCTAAAACAACAACAAAACAAACAAAAACAACTTTTTTAAATGCTTATATTTATGTGCACATGTGTGAGTTAAGTGTACCACATTCATGGAGGTCCCCTCAGGGGCCAGAAAGCATCAGATCCCCCCTGGAACTAGAGTTAGTTGTGAGCCTCTTAAACGTGGGTGCTGGGAACCGAACCTAAGTCCTCTGCAAAAACAATGAGCACACCTAACCTCTGAGTCATCTCTCCAGCCCCAGCTCATCCTTTTAAAATGTACATGTCGAAGCCCTTTCCTTTTGCTGCTGTGTCTGCTGTCATGAGTGTGTGCAGGCTACAGAAGAGGCCTGCCTCTATTGGCCTCCGCTGCAGCAAAAAGAAGGTCTGACTGGACCCCAGTGAATCCAACAAGATCGCCAATGCCAACTCAGGAAGCAAATCAGGAAGCTGAGCAAAGATGGGCTGATTATCCGGAAGCCTGTGACAGTCCATTCCCGGGCTCGAAAAACAGCTTGGCTCGACCAGGCAGCTGGGCATAGGGAAGCAGAAGGGTATACAGCCAATGCTCAGAGGCCGGAGTAGGTGGCAGCCTGGATGAGGAGGGTGAGGCTCCCACGGCGCTTCTCAGAAGACACCGAGAATCTAAGACTGACTGCCGTGTGTGTCACAGCCTGTACCTGAAGGTCAAAGGGAATGTGTTCAAAACCCAGCAGATTCTCATGAAGCACACCCACAAGCCAAAGGCAGAGAAGGCCCGTGAGAAGCTCCTGGCTGACCAGGCTGAGGCTCACAGGTCTAAGACCAAGGAAGCTCCGAAGCACAGGTAGGAGGCCTCCAGGCCAAGAAGGAAGAGATCGTTAATATTCTGCCCAAGGAGGAAGACGCCAAGAAATGAAGCTCCCCTCGTGTCTGTGGCTTGGCTGTGGCCTCGAGTGGATCAGTCATTAAAATAAAGCAAAAATTAGTAATAAATTTTTAAAATTACATGTCAGTGTTTTGTTTTATGTTTTTGTCTTTCTTTCTCTTTTCTTTTTTTTTTTTTTTTGAGACAAGGGTTTCTCTGTGTAGCTGTGGCTGTCCTGGACTCGATTTGTAGACCAGACTGGCCTTGAACTTACAGCAACCCTCCCTCCTGCCTCTGCCTCCCCGAGTGCTGGGATTGAAGGCACCACCTCGCCCCGCCATGTCAGTGTTTTCTAAGAGTATATGAACAATCCTGTGGGCGCCACCCCGGGCCGTTCTTTGCCGCACAGACTCAGCTTTCTGTCCTTGGCTGTTCTCCTGCCCTCACGCCTAATCTTCCGAGTGTTCTGAACCTACGTTTTAGAATGATTGCCTCATGTGTCAGCATTTTCCACCTCTGCTCTCTCTCTTTGCCGGTGTCCCCTCCCCGCCTTAGATCAACCCATACTGAAAGTAAGGATGATCTAAGACCGTGAGGCCTCCATGGACTGCAAGGTCGAGGGGCGCCCTATGGGAATCCAGGCCGCGTGAGGCTGTGGGCAAGACCAGCCCTGGGAGAGGCGCACTTGACTGATAACATTGTTAGACTGTGACTCATGCCTGTGGCAGTCTGGAAGCTCGGAGCCTTCAAAGGACTGCGCATGGCCCTCTGCAGCCCGGCTGGCAAGCGGGGAGTTCAGACCTCCTAATTCCTGAGGCAGATTGTTTCGTGTCTCTTAACCCCATATCGAGAGCCCCAAAAGTGAACAGTGTGTGTGTGTGTGTGTGTGTGTGTGTTGGGGTTGGGTGTGGTATTCCTCCAGAATCTCAGTACTCAGGAGGCTGATGCAGGGGAATTAAGGCCTCAAGGCAGCCTAGACTATGAAGTCTTAGATAGATAGATAGATAGATAGATAGATAGATAGATAGATAGATGGATGGATAGATACATAGATAGACAGATAATGTGTGTGTTGGGAGCCTGAAAGGAGAAAGAACCCTGTCCTCTTATGGGAGAAGAGGAAGCCATTCTCACCTAACTAGAGATTTAATACCTGAGACTCTTCTCACTGTGGGGACCCCAAGGGCAGGTTATGGAGTTAGAATCCGACAAGACTCCCTAAGGGTCACACAGGTATGCTCTCCTCACATGCTTGAGCCAGGACCCAGATGGAGCTGTTGAGAAGGTGGCCCAGAACTCCCTCTGTGAGGGGAGACAGAGCTCAGTCTTTAGGAGCTCCCCCTCCGGTGGAGAAATTTAAGCGACAACAACAAGGAAGTCTTTGACAAAGCAGTATTGTTTCCAGTCACCAGTCCTCCGCTGCAGAGTGAGTGGTTCTGTGGCAGGACTCTCCAGAAGCTTGCTTCGAGCGGCTCTGACTCACAGAGAGGCCCAGGGTGTTCCCAAGACTCCTTTCTAGGGCTGGGGTGTCACTTAGTAATAGGACGAGTGCCTAGCAATCCGAGGCCCTGAATTCCACTTTATCTCTAGGGCAAGATAGCATGGCAGGCATATGGGTCACATACAAAGCCAAAAGTCCATGCTGGGCTGAACTAGGAGACGCTGCCTCTGGGTTAGATGACCTTAGGAATGAGAAAGACCTCACCCCAAACCCAGTGTCCTGTCACCCCCAGCGACATTGAGTATTCCTGGGGTAGAGGCCACTTGAGTACAGGGAGACCCGTTCTTCCTAACGAGGACGTAGGGACGACGGCAGATTCAAACGCACCAAGTGGAGCAGAGGGAAAGGCTGGGGGTGGTGGTGAGGGGAAGCCTTGCCAACCATGACTTTCCCAAACTCTTCAGCATCCGTCCCAAACACAATCACCCTGCAAGGTATTCCTGCCATCATCCACATTTTCTTTCTTCTTCTTCTTCTTCCCTGGCCCCAATGCTCCCTGTGCAGATGTCCTACATAGGGTACCTCCTTGTACATGGAGGTATCTTCTTTTATTTTATGGGTGTTCTTTGGCTCCCTGTGTATCATTTACATGCCTGGTGTCTGCAGAGGTCAGAAGAGGACATCAGATCCTCTGGAACTGAAGCTACAAATGGTTGTGAGCTGCCACGTGGGTGCTCGGCACTGAACCCGGGTCCTCTGGAAGAGCAACAAGTGCTCTGAACCACTGAGGCATCTTTCCAGCCCCTTCTTTCTTCTCCTTCCTCCTTGTCTTCCTCCTTCTCATCCTCATCCTTCTCCTCCTCCTCTTCTCCTTGTACTGAGGATTGAACCTAAGTCTCATCCCTTGCTAGGCAAGCACTCTACCACTGAACCACACACCCAACCCTTCAAAAACCTTTTTTAAAAAACTATTTTTAACCTTAAAAAAAAAGTGTGAGTCAGGCTTGATGGCTCACACCTTTAATCCCAGCATTCAGGAGGCTTAGTCTACATAGTGAGTTTCAGGATAGGCAAGGCTACATAGTAAAACCTTGTATCAAGAAAGAGAGAGAGGGCTGTAGAGATGGCTCAGAGGTTAAGAGTACTGGCTGCCCTTCCAGAGGTCCAAAGTTCAATTCCCAGCAACCACATGGTGGCTCCCAACCATCTATAATGAGATCTGGTGCCCTCCTCTGGCATGCAGACAGAACACTGTATACATAACACATGAGAGAGAGAGAGAGAGAGAGAGAGAAACAGAACCCCAGGCATGGTGGCACACGCCTGTAATCCTGGCACTGGGGAAGGCAGAGGCAGACGGATCTCTGTGAGTTCAAGGCCAACCTGGTCTACAAAGCAAGTCCAGGACAGCCAAGGATACACAGAAAAACCCTGGGGTTGGGGGGAAGAAAGAGAAAAGGAGGTGGGGCTGGAGAGAAGCCTCTTCATCCAGAGAACTGGAGTTCAATTGCCCCCACCGACATGGCAGTTAATAGTTCCCTGTAAATTCATTTCTAGGGACTCTGACACCCTCTTCTGGGCACAGACATTACAGGCAAATAAACCGCCCATGCAAGTAACAATAAATAATAGGTTTGTTTTAAAGATAGAGGAGGGCTGGAGAGTTGGCTCAGCAATTAAGAGCACTGGCTGCTCTTCCAGAGGACCTTGGTTCAATTCCCAGCACCCACATGCAGCTCAAAAACTCCAAGAGTACCGGGCACACGTGTGATATACAGACATACACGTAGGCAAACATCCATACACATAAGATAATTTTTAAATTATTTTATTTTATTTTATTTTTGAGACAGGGTTTCTCTGTGTAGCCCTAGCTGTCCGAAAACTCACTCTGTAGATCAGGCTGGCCTCGAACTTAGACATCAGCCTGCCTCTCGAGTGCTGGGACTAAAGGTGTGGGCTACCAGGCCAGGGTTTAAAACTTTTAGAAGTTTGAAGACAGGGTCTTGCTGAGAGGCCCAGGTTGACCCTGACTCTTCAGTCTTACGTTCTCAGCCTCCCAGAGTATAGCCTTCTTGTTTTCCACGTGAGGTTCCCAGGACTGAAACTACCAATACCTACCTCACTGTAGACTTGAGAGTCAATTCTATGTTTTCTAATCTCAGGCCTAGGAACCGATCCACTGTGCTGGTCACCTCATCGGGCTAATGTCCCCGGTCACTACCGAGCCTCTGGTCCCTACCCTCCGCCCCTATACGTTACCCAAGCAATTTTTCCTGCCTGGTGTTTGGGGCAATGTGGACCGACTCGTCCACAGGGCCGCTCAAACTGCTCTCAGGTTTCCCTTCCTCTACCCCGCCCACCTCTACTTGCCTAGTCTCTGCTGACAGGCAGGCAAGGAAACTGAGGCAAGGCCAAGATGGGTTTCCTTTCCCAGTGAGGAGAACTGGCTAGAACCCCAACATCATAGAAGACTGAGGCGCTTCTGGGATTCCTCTTGCTCCCAACATGGGCCAGATAATTGGAGACAGATTTGGAGGTGTGGATTGGCAGGTGAGCCTTGAAACACAGTCCTCAGGCCTCCTGGGGGTCTGTGTGTGCTCGCGCATGTGTGGCTCTGGTGGGGTTTCTGTGTGAGTGTGTGTGGTAGGTGTGTGCTGTGTGTGTGTTATGTGTGTGATGTGTGTGTATGTGTGTATGTATAGTATGTGTGTGTGGTACCAGGTGTGTTCATGTGTGGGTATGGTGTGTGTGGTGTGTGTTTGTGGTGTGTGTACATAGTATAGTGGGGGGGTAGTATGGTGTGTGTGTGTGTGTGTGTGTGTGACTTTGTGTCTGATCCTCTGTGAGAAGCTCTCTTGGCTTGGTTTGGTTTCCTCTATGAGGTTAAGTCCAGCTTGGTGAGACCTCATCAACCTTTTTAGGATCCTATTACCTAAGACTTGATGATTAAATGTAAA
Organism: Meriones unguiculatus; assembly: GCF_030254825.1. NCBI lineage: Eukaryota > Metazoa > Chordata > Mammalia > Rodentia > Muridae > Meriones > Meriones unguiculatus. Next base: position 18,918,941 of record NC_083355.1, read on the forward strand.
ACAATAATTAAGAAAAACAAAAAAAAACAAAAAAAAGCAGGAAGGCAGATGGCCTTCAGGGAGAGGATGGAGAGGAGACACCCAGGCGTGGTAACAGAGATATCATTGGAATTAGGTTATATGAGAATGAGAGTGAAGCTCCCGCAGGGCTGTGGAGCTTCCTGAGGTGCAGGCACAACCCCAGTTGCCTTCCCGCTCCGCTGAAGGGTACCAAAACTTCCAGAGTGGCTTGGCGGTGTTGAAATGCCCAAAGAAACTCGGGCAGGGTGGCCCTATTGCCTTCCTACCTGAACCTTGGCCCCGGAAGGAGGATCAGACCTTTCCTCAAAGCCCCTCTACGTTGGTGCACGTAAATGTTTCTAGAAATCGGAGGCAGACTAGTTGGAAAGTCACAAGATGTGGTGTACCTGCTGTGTGTCAGGCCCTGGGCTAGCTGCTCTACAAATAGCTTGGTGGGAATCCCAGTGAGGGCCTGGTGAGTGCTAGGCAAAGGCTCGAGCTATATCCCCAGTCCTGCTTCAGAAACAGTATTATACCTGTGTGTGTGTGTGTGTGTGTGTGTGTGTATGTGTGTGTGTGTGTAAAACAGTTATGAATAAGCCTCCATACTGCTTTTCTGCAGAGGAAATTGAGGCTTACAGCTCAGCTAAGGTCCTTAGGGCAAGGACCTTAACCTTCTGTAGCTCTCCCAAGTCAATATGTGTGTATTTGCTCCACAGGCATGCCTGTGGCCTGGGATCCAGATCGGCTGGTAGACTGCTTGCTTAGCATGCATGAAACCCCGGGTCAGTCAGAGCCCTGGCATCACATCAACCAGGTCTGGTGCCACAAACCCGTAATCCCAGCACTTAGGGGGTAGAAGCCGGAAGATCCGAATTTCAAGGTGATTCTCAGCCACACAGGGAACTGGGGGCCTGAGTGGGACAGATATGAGACACTGTCTCAAAAACAAACAAACAAACAGGCAGAAAACTGGCAAGCAAGCAAACGGACAAGCCTCGGGCCCGAGACGTGGGGCAAAGAGATGGGTAAGATGCAGGTCCTGCCCTCACAGGATCGCTCCACAGAGAGGGCAGCCATGATGCTTCTAAGACAAACGCTTCATCTGGGTGACTGTTCTCAGTACAGCTGCTGTTGCACCTGGGGCTGAGGACTTGAAATGATGACAAGGGCTTTTCCCTAAATCGATGGCTCCCTATAAAGAACCTTTCAGGAAGGCCTGGGTGTGGAGAAGCCTTCATGGTGGAAAATAGATATGTGTTCTGGGGCTCGAGGGTGAACAAGGAAAGGACACAGCAAGCCGGGCTTAGTGGCACATGCCTATAATCCCAGCACTTGGGGAGGCGGAGGCAGGAGGATCCCTGAGTTCGAGGCCTGCCTGATCTACATTCCAGGACAACCAAGGCTACACAGAGAAACCCTGTCTTGAAAAAAAAAAAAAAGAATACACCCAGAAATGGCTTGCACTGTCCTTCCCAACTGCTTCACAGCTTGGCATTTCCCAGGTGTCTCTAGAGGACGGGAGGAAGGAGGGAAGCTGGGAACACACACACACATTTGGTCCCTCTGGGCTGGTCTCTGCTATTCTGAAGCAACTGGCTGGGTGGGGACGGGGCTGAGGATCCCCTCCCCATTTGTAACAGCCTGACTCAATTCCCCAGAGGAGCCGCCAGCCTTCTCCAGCTAAATCGCTTCCAGTTTGTTTAGTCAAACCCTTGGCCCCAACATCAAAGCTCCTTTAGAGTTTCTGGGGGGTGTCGTCCGTACATGGTGTTTATTTCGGAGATGGTTTGGCTGTCACCGGCTGTGTGGGACGGCGCAGGAGAGACTGCTGGAACCCTTAGATGTCAGAAGCACCAGGTTGGGACAGCGTCGTGACGGTTCTTATGACAGCTACCCCCAGGACACTGTTTCCCCCGTGCCTGCCTCTAGCTGGGACACAGGTACAGGAGACAGACATCTGTCCAGAGACAGGGCCCCTCCCCACAGTGGGCCAGCCCCAACTCCTTTCATACCTGAATGCCCTTTCTGCCAAGGGCCCCAATGCCTTTCTCTTTGCCCAATTAACTAAACCTGTACTTGGCTACCGGTTCTTTCGTGTGGCCTCGTTTGGCTCTGGGCTCTGCACCTTTTTTTTTTTTTCCTGGGAGCTGCTGCAGGTTTCAGCAGATCTTGTCTTTCCTGTAACCATCCCAGGTGCCTAGCTCAGGGTGAGTAGGCAGAGAGAGAAGCTCTGTCTAGATGCTGTGAAGGAGGGGTGGGGGGTGGGGAGGATGGAGTGTGCGGGGTGGTGGGGCTGTTGATGGAACAGGTGGAGGCGGAGTTCCTAGGACTCTGTCGAGGAGAAAAAAAAAAGAAAAGAAAAGAAAGAAAAGAAAAGAAAATCCCGCCCTGGATGAAGTGGAAACAATTCTTGGCCTGAGCCATTCTTTAGATCAAGAACAAAGGCGAGAATGAGACAGACTCGGGGAATGTGTACGGGCAAAGGAGCCAGGCCCTCACTAACCAATTGAACATAAAAGATTACAAAACTGGGAGTTGGAGCACCAGCGCGGTCCTGGGCCCACTGCTCTCCTTCACACGGAGTTCATAAAACCCGGAGCGGTCTCCAGACTCGCCTCCCTTTTCCTCTCCTTCCACTACCCCATCTGCTTCTATTCATTCTTTCTGCTGTGCCTCTTCCGGGGCTCCTCACGGAAGCGTACCTCTCCGCTTCCTGTCTCACTGTCTCCCCGAAGAAAGGGGACTTGGGCTCTCATGGCCACCTTGTAACCTCCCTATCTGATAATCCTTTAGCAGTCCTTACTGAAAGAGAGAGAGAGAGAGAGAGAGAGAGAGAGAGAGAGAGAGAGAGAGAAAGAGAGAGACCAGGGTCTGGAGAGAATGGCTGAGCAATTAAGAGCACCGACTGCCCTTCCAGAGGATCCGGGTTCGAGGCCCGGCACCTACTCGGCAGCTCACGTCACATGGCAACTCTCAGCTGTCTGTTAACTCTAGTTCCAGGGGATCTAACACGCTCTTCCTGCCTCCACGGACACCAGGCACGCATGTGGTGCACAGACACGCATACAGGCGAAACATCCATGTGCAGAAAATAATAATAAAAAAAAAAATTAAAAACAAAGCAAAAAAGGAAAAGCAAGAGAGACCAGCTGGGAGGGACGGAGTTGATGGATCTGGAGACCGGACATGAGTTTAGCTATTGTCCCTGATGAGTTACGGTGCAGAAAACTTCCTGAGCACACAAGCTTGTGAGTCGAGAACCGGGTGCTTCCTGGGCACCGCTGTCCAGACAACGTCGCTGGGTCAAGGTGAGCTTCCTGCTACGTGTGTCTGACTTGGAGCCTCCCCGAAGCGCTGTGGACATTCAGAAGACCTGGACATAAGACTCTCCATCTTCAAGCCCGTTCCTCCTCCTCTTCCTCGTCATGCTAGACACCAAACTCAGGACCTCAAGAACGCTAGGCGAGCACTGTGCCTCTGAGCTACACCCTCCTCAGCCCCAAGCCGCTGTCTTTAATACCTTAAGGCGCTGGTCCTGATTCGAGTGAGATGCCCCCTTTGATTCAGTCAAACGAGGTCCTTCTGTCAGTGCCCACGCCCTCCTTTGATGTCCGTCTCACCTTTGCTGACCAGTTATTTTTCAGCAGCATTAATGTGGCCGCAACTGGTGATTAAAACCATTGGGTCCGACTGAGGGTGAGCCGCCACGGCCCTGGCATAGTTGCTAATCCCTTTAAAAATATGTTTTTAATAATCATAGGAGCGGGGGTCAGGGTGGGTGGTCCTGAGCGCTGGGGTCCCCCTCCCCCTCCCCACCCCGTTCCCATGGTTTCTCCTGGGCAGACGCTCTGGGGTGTGCTGGGAAGACAGGCCAACTCTCCAACAGATGGAAGCGCTGCCTGGTCCGCAGCTGCTGCTGGCATTCAGGGACAGGACAGTGCCAAGGGCGTGGCTATCTCAAGTGCCCAGGGTTCAAGAGGCTTTTGCCACGTGTGGAAGGATTAAGTCTGAGCTCTGCAATGCTCTCACTCCTGAGCCAAAGGCCTGAGAGAAGTGTGGACTCTCAGGGTCCCCTTACGAAGGGGCCTCACTCCAGGCTTCTCCCATGGCGTTTCTTGGAAGAGCTTCAAGTTGAAGAAGCCCACTCCTACTTAGGCTCTGTGAGTCGCCCAATCGTCCCCAACCACTTGACTGATAACAGAGAGGCAGGTACTAAATATAAGCTGTGTTTTAGCCTAGTGTGCATAATGTCACTATTGTGGGATGTATTTCATGGATCGGCTTGGCAGACCCAGCCAGGTGTGGTGGCATTCATCTCTCATCTCGGCACTCAAGAGGCCAGGGTAAGTGCACTAAGTTTGAGTTTCAGACCAGTCTGGTCTAGGTAACAAGTTTTAAGCTAGCCAGGGTCACATAGCAAGACCCTCTCCTCCCCCCCAAAAAAAGCAAGCAAATATACTTATTTATTTTTTATTTTTTTAAAGATTTATTTGTTTTATAAATGAGCACCCTATCTGCATGTGTGCCTGTATGCCGGAAGAGGGCATCAGATCCCAATATAGATGGTTATGCGCCACCATGTGGTTGCTGGGAATTGAATTTAGAGCCTCTGGAGGAGCAGACCGTTCTCTTAACTGCTGAGCCATCTCTCCAGCCCCTGAAACATTCTTTATTATCCTATTTTATCTTCAATCCAGGATCTCATGATAGACAAGCATTCCACGATAGACCTGTATTTCTAACCCTGTATTTCTAATCCTGTTTTATACATAAGAAATCTGAGACTCAGAAAAGCTCTATTATTCAAAGACACATAGCTGGGAAGATACAGGATCTGTTGGTTGGTGGAGGCTCATGCCTTTAATCCCAGCACTGGGGAGGCAGAGTCAGGTACCGAGTTCAAGGCCAGCCTGGTCTACAGAGTGAGTTCTAGGACAGCCAGGGCTATACAGGAAAACCCTGTCTAGGAAAGACAAACAAACAAACAAACAAACAAAAGACTGTCAGAAGTCACTGAAGACCTCAGAGAGGTTGATGAAGTGTAAAGCAGAATCCCTTTCCACGCTCAGATGTCAAACGCGTTCAACAGCACCATTCTGGAAGGCTCTAGAATCCCTAGGAAGCTGGTCCTAGCTGGAAGAAGGTCATTAGGGCTATAGCCTGGCTCTGATTCCACCATGCTGTGAACAGCCTCCATCACATACTCCCACAGGCACAGACTGAGTTGCTCTGCCACTGCTTTCCTACCATGGTGGGCTGAAACCATGAACCAAAATAAGCTTCTCCTCTCTTGAGTCGCTTCTGTCCTGGAGCTGAGAGAGTAACACAGATGGGTCAGAATTCAGGTCGGTGAGTATGTCATGTATCACGCTGGCTTACAGAAGCCTGCTAACTTTGTTTGTTTGTTTCCAAGACAGGGTTCCTTTGTGTAACAGAGCCCTGGCTGTCCTGTAACTGGCTCTGTAGACCAGGCTGGCCTCAAACTCACAGAGATCTGCTTGCCCTGCCTTTGCCTCCTGAGTGCTGGGATTAATGGTGTGTGTCACAAACACCCGGAACGTGCTGACTTTTGTTTTCTGATCTCCTGTAAGCAGATCTCTCTCTCTCTCTCTTTCCTTCCCTCCCTCTTTCTCCCTAACTTTCTAACTTTCTCTTTCTTTTTTTTAATGCATGTGGGCATTTTGTCCGCATGTATGTCTGTGTGCCATATTCATGTCTGGTGCCCATACAGGAAAGAAGAGGGCATCAGATCTTCTGGCACTGAAGTTACAGATGGTTGTGAGCTGCCATGCGGGTGCTGGGAACAGAACCCAAGTCCTCTGGAGGAGCGGTCAGTGCTCGTACCTGCTGAGCCGTCTCTTTAGTCCTGGCCTACTGGTAACACTTGTAGGAGTTAGGGCAAGAATCCAAATAAAAGGTCATAGACAAAAAGTTATAAATATTTATAAACCAAGGAAATCATCCAATAGAACATTTACCTGCACACAAGCCTCCCTTTGACTTGGGATTTTGGACTGGACCATGGTGGTACTGCCCCATCTTTTAGCATTCCCACCTTCTCTTCAGTAGCCTATCTGTACGTATCTGCCAACAGCCATTACTGCCCTCGGGCTGACAGATGGAGCAGTGGCTTTGGAAATAGGCTCGGGTCACATGGTTAGAGAATTGGGGGGAACAGGATGCCCGCCTGTAATCCCAGCACTGAGGGAGGCAGAGGCAGGCAGATATCTGTGAGTTCAAGGACAGCCTGATCTACAAAATCCAGGACAGCCACAGTTATACAGAGAAACCCTGTTTCAGGAAAAAAAAAAATGTGTGTGTGAGAGAGAGAGAATTGGGAGGATTGTGAAAGAGTCAGAAGTAGTTCTTAACTTGGGTATATAATTTAAGGCACGCCAAAAACTCAGCCACAAAAAGTAATATTAGAATATGAGATTTGAAAAATCAGAATTAGGGGCTGGAGATAGAGGGAGAGGAGGATCAGGAATTCAGGTGGATCTCTGTGAGTTCTAGGCTAGCCCAGTCTATGAAGCGAGTCTAGGACAGCCAATGCTACACAGAGAAACCCTGTCTCAAAAAAAAAAAAAAAGTGAAAAGTCAGAATTAATGGGAAAACGCCATACTTAAAAAACAAAACAAAACAAAACAAAAACCAGCTTTGGGGGTTGGAGAAGTGGGTCAGCAGTTAAGAGCCTGTATATATGGCTCCTGCAAAAGATACAAGTTCAGTTCCCGGCACCTGTATCAGGTGGCTCACAACATCCTGTAACCGCGGCTTCAGGGTGATCCAACACCCCTGGCCTCCACAGGTACTTTCACCCCTGTACAAATCCACACAGAGACTCACACCCGTATACATAAGTATAGATAATAAAAATAAATCTTATTTTAAAATCAACTTGTAAAATGACAAGATCAATATTACTTTTTTTTTTTCCTGGTTTTTCAAAACAGGGTTTCTCTGTGTAGCCTTGGCTGTCCTGGACTCGCTTTGTAGACCGGGTTGGACTTGAACTCACAGTGATCCGCCTTCCTCTGCCTGCCCAAGCGCTGGGATTACAGGCGTGTACCACAGTGCCCGGCTCTCCCATATTACTTTTATTTTGTTTTTACTGATCTATTTATTCCACGTGATCTCATACACCTCTCCCGTAGGACCCCAGAGCACAGTGCAGAAGGGAGAGTAATGAGGACAAGGCTGGAGCCGGATAACAAAAGGCAAACAGTACCTGGAGGCTCCTAGAATAAGCTCTCTATAGGGAATCCTTTTTTTCCCCCCCAGAGCCTCAGAGTGGGGGAAAACGAAAGCTGCACAAGAGCTTCAGCACCCAGCAGAACACCCGCCATTTCCTAAGCTCTCAATGAACAGTTCTTGAATAAATAAATGAATAGCACTAACTTTTCAAAGGTTACAAGGAAGGTCGTTCTCAGCATAACTCCAGTGTCATGATGCTGGCTGGGTCGGGATGGGAGCAGAGGCAGGGATCTGAGCCCAGCCTGTGATTCCAGCACACTCAGGGAGGCAGAGGCAGGCAGATCACTGGGAGTCTGAGGTCAGCCTGGTCTACAAAGCGAGTCCAGGACAGTCAAGGCTACATAGAGAAACCCTGTCTCAAGAAACCAAACCAAACAAAACACAGAAGCAAAAACAGAGGTAGGAATCCCGATCAAGACTTAGAAAAGCAGGAGCAGCAATGCTGGGACAGATTCAGAGGCCAGGAGCTCCAAATCTCAACCAGAACAGGATTAAGAAGACAGATCTGGGCTTGGAGCGTGGCTCGGTGGTACAGCACCTGCAGAAGGCCCTGGGCTCTCTCTGTCTGCATAATACAAAAGAAGACAGGAGGAAGTGGGAGGGATGCAGGATTATGGGTGATAAAGGAGGAGAGAGGAGCTGATGGGGAGCACCGAAGGACGAGCCAGGGAACCAGAGAGTGAGCAGGGGTGGTAAGCAGGAGAGGGGCTTGTGGAGCCTGGCCGGAAGAGCACCCCTGTGCAATTCTGGAAGGAGTGAGTGGGCTGTGTTTCTACACAGTGAATCAGCAGGGGCCTGGAGAGGGGGAATCAAAAGCTCTGAGTGGGGCTCCCAGAAGCCCAGAACAGAAGGGGGGGCAGTCCTCAGGAAAGGCTCTCAGAGTTCCCTCCCAACTAACTCAGGTTACACATTGGTATTTCCTATTTCAGGGCTAAAGTCTCACAGGTTACCCAGGCCCTCTTTGTCTCTCCCTCTTTCCTCCCACATCTCCCCCCTCAACACCCCCACACCCCCGCCCAAGGACAAAGACACTTGACTATGAAATCTTTCCACTGAAATGCTTGGGAAATCCCACAATGGCTCAGTGTCTAACGGCCTCACCCTCCCTCCTCCTTCCTCCTGTCGGGAGTCATCTGGGATGTCCCAGAGAGAGGCCTGCGGGAGTGGGGACATCCCTGGAGCTGCAGGGAAGCTTTGGGGTTCAGGTGGTGCTCTCTAGGGTCTGGACCAGTTCCCTCTTTGATGCCTAAATCCCTTCCGTTGGTCAGAGGGAGGTCTGAATACACCCCCTCCCTCCTAAAGATGCAATCCCGAAGGAGAAAGAAATTTCAATTTTCAAATGTTCCCCTGGTGCCAGGCACTGGGCGAGACTGTTACAAAAATAAACTCAATTCCCTGGAAAGTTTTCTGTTGTTTGTTTCCCTCTGGTAAAGTGGTTTATTGTTATTGGGGAGGGGGGAGGGGAGTGTACACAAGAGTTTGGAGACCAGAAGTCAATAATGTTGGGTGTCTTCCCCAACCAGGCTTCATTTTTACTTTGGGAGAAGGGTTCCTTGCCGAACCTGGACTGGTTTACCAGCAAGCCCCAGCCCCAAGAGCACAAGCACACCAGGTTTCTGGTTCTGTTTTGTTTTGTTTTCACGTGGGTTCTGGGGATCACACTCTGGTCCTCTTTGTTTGCATGGAAAGCCCTTAACCGCTGAGCATCTCCTCAGCCCTCTCCTGGATATGTCTGAGGTGGATATTAGTCAGGGCTGAAGGTGTAAGGAGAGAAACCAGGTAGGAGGCAACATGGCTGATGCTCAAGACTTAGACTGAGCAAATGAGCTGCAGCCCAAACCCCAGCCTTTGGCTTTCTCGGCTCTATGAGCAGAACAGGTTTCTGCTCTCCTTCCCCTAAGCCTCAGTTTCCCCCATCTGCTAAGGAGGGGGTGGACGGCTCTTCGCTCAGTAGGTAGAGCAGTGATAGAGGATGTCATCCCTGACACTTCTGGTGAATGGCACAGGGTAGGTGCTGGATTTTATTGTTGCCCGTCTCGGTGAGGTCTTGGGAGTGCCCGGGCGCTGCCCAGAAGGCTTTTCTTGCAGGAAGAACCCTGGGCCTGTGGTGTGAGCTTCAGCCCAAGGTTAGGAGAGCCAGAGGAAGTGAGTGTTCAGACGAGCATTCACTCGCATTTCCCAGGAGCCCGCTATGAAGTACAGATGGCGCAAGCCTCACTATGAAAGAGCCTCAAGTCAGAGGCCCTGAGGACACAGACATCCCTCCCACCCACCGGGCTTGGGGGGTTGGGGAGGGGACAAGCCACCCCACCACAGTGGGTGGTCTCTCTGGCCCAGAAGCTTTTCTGTGACTCCTGGAGAAGTTACTGTTTGGCCCTGGGCTGCAGCAGGGACTCACTTCCACTCACAACCCTTGTCCATCACTGGCCCTTCTTGCCTCCAGCACTGGGGGGCTGGGAACAACGTCTCCTCAGAGCAAGTTACACGCTGGTTGTACAAGCACAGGCGCCGGGCACCATTTGGATGTGTGCGTCTCTTGCTCTAAATGTGCCTAGTGGTATGTGCGCGCGCGCGCGCGTGTGTGTGTGTGTGTGTGTGTGTGTGTGTGTGTGTGTGTGTGCATGTGCGTGCGAGTGTACGCCTGTGCTCACAGCATCCCTCTTCACCCTAGGGTCCCTGGGTGCATGTGTGTGCCATGTGCTGGGATATCTGCTTGCGTCCACGTGCGTGACTGCTTGTCAAACAAATTCCCTGGAGCTGGGCTCTGCAGGAAGGGTCAGACAGCAGTCTGAGACACTTTTCATGTGTCAGGAAGCCAGGCTCCCCTTTCAGGAAGCCCTCCCAGGGAAAATAAACCAGCTGAGCTCCTCGGACAGAGCAGAGGGGGCTGCGGGGTAAGAAGGAGAAGGGGCTCTGAGAAGAGAAGCCCGCAAAGGAAGGCAGTCAAATGATACCCTTTGACCCTTTGACCTCCCCATCAATGCATTTCCCCTTCATTCTTTTCCCTTTGCTGCCTCCTAAGAGGCCTTTGTCCTCTTCCCCCCTTTAGAGTCTTTGCTTTGTTTTAGTTTTTTTTTTTTTTTTTTTCTTTTTCTTTAGACAGAGCATTACTATGTAGCCCAGGCTGGCCTCAGATGCACAATCCTTCCGCCTCAACTTCCTGGCTGGTGAGGTCACAGGCAGGCCTACTGTGCTTGTGCCTCTACTTTATTTTGTGACTTTCATCCTTTGCAGCCAGGTAGGTCACAGAGCCCCCTGGCTGTTGCCGCCAACCCGCAGTTCTTCGGCTTGGTGATTGGCTAACAGATACACTCTATCATGTGTTTAGAAGTCCCTGGCTGTCGCCAGCTTGAGGCTTGACTCCCGAACTACAAAGGAGAACAATAATCAGTAGACGCTCTTGCCTGGTGGAATTTCTCAGTCCGAGAGGGAGTCCGAAAGAGCAGCACAGTGAAATACAAAGGGGAAGCAGTTTAGGCTGCTGAGGTGGCTCCATGCTTAAAGGCTCTTATCACCAAACCTGATGACCTCAGTCCCGGGGATCCATTCAGTAGAAGGAGACAATTGACACCCAAAAGTTGTTCCTTGACCTACACACACACACACACACACACACACACACACACACACACGTTATATATATATATATATATATATATATATATATATATATATATATATGTATATTTTTAATGTAGCATCTGGAGAGACGGCTCAGCAGTTAAGAGCACTTGCTGCTCTCTCTCAGAGGACCTAGGTTAGATTCCTAGCACCCATATGGGGCAGCTTACAGCCAATTGTATTTCGAGTTCCAGGGGGTCTGATGCCCTCTTCTGTCGTCTGCGGGCATGTGCACATACATGGTTCACATCCATGCACTCAAACACACACACATAAAATACTTTTTAAAAAACAATTTATTTATTTTTTGGAGTGGTTTGTTGTTGTTGTTGTTTTCCAGAGCTGAGGACTGAACTCAGGACCCTGCACTTGCCAGGCAAGCGCTCTACCACTGAGCTAAATCCCCAACCCCTTATTTTTTTTTATTTTATGTGCATTAGTAGTTTTTCCTGCATGTATGTCTGCGTATGGGTGTCAGATCCCCTAGATCTGGAGTTACTGACAGTTTTGAGCTGCCATATGGGTGCCAGGGGGTTGCACCTGTTATGCCCAAGTCTCATGGACCCCAAAGACCACCAAGGAGCCGATTCCAATGCAAACGCAGTATGACATTACACAGGCCTCACAAACCCAAGTCTTCTGGAAGAGCAGCCAGTGCTCTTAACCACTGAGCCATCTCCCCAGCCCCATAATTTTTTTTTTTTTAAGAACAGGACAGACAAGGTTTTGGTGGTGGTGGTGGTTTGTTGGTTTGTTTGTTTCTTTTCATGTTGTATTGTTTTGTTTTGTTTTGTTTTGTTTTCTCAGACAGGATCTGACTGTGTAACCCTGGCTGGCTTCTGCCTCCCAAGCGCTTGGATTAAAGGCATGCGGTACACACCCTAGACCAGCCGGGGCTTCTCTATGTTGCTGCTTAAGTTGCTCCCTGAGTGCCCGGGTTTAAGGCCTTCTGCTTCAACCTCCCAAGTAGCTGGGAGTACAGCTGCACAAAGCCACGGCCAGCAGAATCATTTATTTTTTACCAAAAAACAAACAAACAAACAAAAAAAAAACACCAAAACAGGTTGTCATTGTTATTGTTATTATTTTGGCAAGTGTTGGGGCTCAAACCTAGGGTGTCAAGGGTGCTAGATAGGCACTCTGCCACTGAGCTATTCATGCAGCTTCAGTGTGACTATTAAGCATGGTGCACTATATATATATATATATATAAAGAGTTTTATTGTTGTTTTGTTTTGAAACAGAGACGGTCTGCAGCCTCAGCTGTGCTGATATTCACTATGTAGAACGGGCTGGCCGTGAACTCTCAGCAATCCCTCTAACTCTAACTCCTGAGTGCTGGGATTACAAGTTTGAGCCATCATGCCTGCCTGACAGTGATACTAAAGTTCAGAAAGTATACACATAATTTTTTAAATGCTTAGTGGGTTTTTTTTAAAAAAAAAAAAAAATTGGAATGCCCATAGATGATGCTCAGGCCATTTGCAATGTCCCAAGAGCCCCAGACATGGAGGGTCACTGTGCTGGGAAAGAGAGCAAATAGGCCACAATCACCCCACTGTGTTACAAGGGCCTGGGTCCCCTAGAAGCAGCCAAGTTGAGCCCATCTCCGCACACACCCTCCCCGCTTGGGCTCCTGTGGGGCACTGACCCTGGCCCTCTGCCACTACAGCCATGCGATCGCCTTTAACAGCTGGCACAGCATGTGGAGGGGAGGGTGAGGAGGAGCGTGTGACAGCTGAACACGGAGGCTCCAGGGCATGAGTGTGGCCCGCAGACCCATGCAGCAGTGGCAGCTGAGAACCTGTCGGAAATTCAAATTCTCAGGATCCAGACCAGATCTAATCCAGTTCCTAAAAAGAATCGATCGACGAGCAGGCGGGGCAGTGACCACCCAGGATGGGCATGGCACACACCTGTGACCCCAGGGCTCAAGAGATGGAGGCAAGAGGATCGGATCAAGAGGATCAAGGTCGTCTTTAGCTATGCAGTGAGTTTGAAGCCAGTCTAGGTTACAGGGGACCCTTTATCTCGAAAGCAAATAATATATAAAATTAAATTTAAAATAAAATAAAATAAGAAGCCATGAGGCAATTCCTTAGCATGGCAGAGTTTGAAGTCCTTGTCCATAAGGATGTCCATAAGCTGGGAAAGATTCCAACACTAAACCTATGAGAGCTGAGTTCATCTCTCAATCCATCTCAGGTCCCTGCTGCCGCTTACTCCATCTCTGTGGCTCTAGAGTGCTTTTCAGGCAGGGGCTAGGATTTATATAAAAACGTCACACACAACAGATCCAATATGAAAGATTTATTGGATGGAGGTGGAGAGAGAGGGGGAAAGAGACAAGAGAGAGAGAGAGAGAGACATGGTGTGGGAAGCAGGAGAGAAGAGAGAGTACAAGAGAGGAGAGAGAGGCAGAGAGAGAAGTAAGAGGCAGGGGTCCTTTTATCCTAGGCCCCTGGCTGTGGCGACCAATGATGACATCACAGGTGCCTAAACAACCTGGGAGTGGGCTAGTGCATCAAGATTTGTGAACTAACAGTAGGCCCCTTCTGTCTCTCTCTTTTTATTGTTTGAAAGAAGGTCTGCCCCAAGGAGGCTGGTCTCAGATTCACAAAGTACATGAGGCTGGTATTGAACCCCTGACAACTCCTGCTTCCAACTTCTAAATGCTAGACCTGAAGGTGTATAGTGCCACAGGTGGCTCTCATGCAAGTCTTCTGGATGGAACCACGTGGAGGCGGAAGTAACCTGACTCCCTTAGGCCCTGCTTCCATCTGTTCTTTCTGGTCTTGCTCAGGGTGAGTGAAGAGCTCCTTCGTGCCAGCCTTGGGGGCAGGGAGCAGCTCAGGGATGGTGTCAGGCTCCGTTTCCTGGACAACCCAGCTGTCCCTTCTGATCCACATACTAGCCCCAGCTCTTCAGCGACAAGCACACCCACCCAGCAGCTGCAGGAACCACCCAGGCTGGCCCAGCTTGCCCCAGTGTCCCCAAGCTCAAGGGAAGTAGAATTCAACCTTTGCTTCCCTGACGGCCCCTCCCTGCCTCCCCAAGGGAGACAGACCCACCGCAGCCAGAAGCATGACATCCCCTCTTCTCCTCCCTCACACGTTTGGCTAATAGAGGGTTCTGAGAGGGACAGCCCAAGTCTCCTCAAGCCCCAAGCCTGTACCCCAAATCCCAGCAAGCACCCCCAGACAGCAGCTCTTCCTTGGGTCACAACCCACTGGAGCAATAAGTACCACCCACACTGTGGGTGGAACCTCATCACGGCCTAGACCAAACAGCTGGCTGGACCACCTGCCTCCAGAGAGGCCAAATGGAGGCATAAGGAAGGTCAGCCATGGGGAAGGCTCTGAGGGAGAGAAAGCGGGGTGAGGGGGCTGGCCGGGAAGTCTGGGGCATTCTGGCTTAGAGGGACTTCAGGACTCACCTGGTGCCATCCTACCAAGTTCAGAGAGGCTGTGTCTTGCCCAGTGTCACACAGCAAACTGGTATCAGAACCAGCACAAACCTAATCCCTCAATCCAATGCTCTTTCCACCGTCCTTCCTATCCACAGGGTACCTGTGTCAAGAAAAGGGTCATTTTGTGTGTGTGTCACTTCTGTCTAGTGCCCCATTCCTCCTCCCCTGTCACGCATTCTATTACTCCCTGCTGCCCCTAATCGAGAGCTGAGTTCCCTGTGTGCTCCCAGGGTCCAATCAGCCCTATCACAGTTCCATCAGGGGTGAGGACTGCCTGAGGCAAAATCCAGAAAGGTTCATGAATTCTGTCAGGTCCTGGGTAGTTTAGAGGCTGCGACAAAAATCCCCTGTGCCTCCTTTGAGGAGCAGAGAGAAAGGCACCAAAACTGGGCCTTAGAGAAGAGATTCGCTTTGAAGGATTGGCTTTAGATAGTTGAAATCTTTGTTTAGTTGAAATCTTTGTTTGTTTGTTTGTGTTTTTTCAAGACAGGGTTCCTCTGTGTAGCCCTGGCTGTCCTGGAGCTCACTCTGTTGACCAGGCTGGCCTCGAACTCACAGAGATTCTCCTGCCTTTGCCTCCCAAGCACTGGGATTAAAGGTGTGTACCACCACCACCTCCTCCTCCCAGCTGATAGTTGAAGATTTGATGACCCATTCATCAGTTCATCATTGTTGAGGAGGAGAGGGGCTGAAGCACATGAGAGAGGAGGTGAGTGAGGGGCCCTGGGCAACTCTGGAGAGGGCTCTGCCTCAGGAATCCCCAAAACTTTGGCCATGGCCACAGCTGCAGAGGCTCTGCTCTGCTCTCCTTCCCCTGCTATGGGACTTCATAGTTCAAAATGTCTCCAGTGTCAAAAGGTCCCTTCAAAATATCAGAGAATTTCGGGGGGGGGGGGGAAGGGGAGAGCAAGTGGGACAGGACCCATCCAGGTTGGCTGTTACTGTGACAAAAATAATTGGAATCCTGGAGATGAGTGAGGAATGGGGGCTTCTGTCTGAAATTTCCCTAGTTATGCCTCCAAATGCCATCTTAGTCACAGTCTTCGAGCTGAGTACTCCTTGCCCAAGGGTCTCTCACACTTGCATCCCAGATCCTGTGGGCAAAGGGATTAATATCAGAACTGCTTGTTAAAGGAAACTGGGAAGAAGCTGGGCATGGGGGCACACGCCTTTAACGCCAGCACTCAGGAGGCAGAGGCAGGTGGATCTGTGACTTTGAAGCCAGCCTGGTCTACCGAGCAAATTCCACGACATCTAGGGCTACACAGAGAAACCCTGTCTCGAAAAACCAAAAGGAAAAAGAAGAAGGAAAATTGGGACGATGAGAAGCAGGCCTACGAAATACTGGAGGCTCAAGTCCCGCCTTGAGAGATCTCTCAGTCTGTACAGGAAAGAAAGCTTCTCCTTGGAAGGGAAACTCCAGGCCTTCTAGATATACCTAGTGTCAAGATAAAGGCATCATACCTTTGACCCAGGCAGCCCTACCCCCATTCCTGGCCTCCCAGTGGAGACAGGGGACTTGTGTACATGTGTACATGTATGCGTGTATGCGAACACACACACACACATGAGTTTCTAACGAACCGGGTGCAGCTCTCCCTGGCTGGAGATGTGACAGAGCTGCCTGAGTTCAGTTAACTACAGGAGAGGCTCAGCTCTCCCCGTTTCCACTGTGCCGGGACTTCTGTGGTACCCGGTGTCTTCCCAAACCTCATCCTCAGGCTGCTGATGTGACCGTGGTGAGTGAGCCTCCTCTGCACGCTCCACAGAGCCAGGCTCAAGCGCTTTTCACATTCACACCTCATTCTTGTGTGTGTGTGTGTGTGTGCCCAGTGGCCAGCAGCCTCAGTGACCACAGAGCACGTGGCTTGGGGTCATTGATGGACGGCTTGATTCGAGGATGCATACACGGGCAACGAGCAGGAAGGAGAAGCTTAGTGGCTGGGCGTGGAGCGAGAGGTGGAGGGCTTGCTCAGCTGGCAATCCGGCCAGACAGTGAGAGGCACAGGCACAGGACAGGCTATCCCCAGCATCGAGCGGGGAAGGATGACTCAGAGACCCACGGTCTCGTGGCTAACCTGTGGAGATGGAACCCATGCCCGGGGCGCTTTGTTTCACGGCCTCCCCCTTCCCACCCCCGTGCCAATTCAGAACCAAACCACGCCCCCCCTGCCAAGTTATCCCAGCCTACAGCCAACGGCACCCTGTATGCTGAGCAGGTCACACCCTGCACAACCCTCGAATGTGCTCCTTCCCCTGGAGCCCCGGCACAGAGCAGTTCCCGGAGGCCTTGCAAGGTGTCACCCTCTTGGCTGGGCTCAGTTACCCTGCCCCCGTCTCTCTCCTGAGTGGCTTTGTGAACACTTTCACCTGAGACATAAATCCACGGCCCCTTTCTCCACTACCCAGGGTGCCAGCGAGACAGCTCTGGGAGGCAAGAACGGGTGCCCCAGGAATATGCAAGATCCCCCCTCAGGACCAGTACTGCCTCCTGCCTCTCCCAGTAAAAGCGCCTCTGTCAGACTCGGTCACGTCCCCAAGGGGCCCCTCACATGTGCCCACACCTGGCTCTGCGATTATCTCCCTATAGACGTTAGGACAGTGAGGTGGGAGGGAGGTGCAGATGTCCGGGCAGGGGCCTGAGGGCTGGGGCCCACCTCTCCCAACAAAGCCCCCTCCCCCTCCACTCGTGTGCGGGGGCCCTGGCCCCACCCGGGGAACAAGGCTGGGATTAATAAGCGGCCCGGCTCCCTCCCCTAATGGGCTCCAGCTGCACAAACATTCCCAGAATTCAGAGCCGGCTCTGTCTGGGGCGGCCCAGGCCTCAGCCCCAGCATTCCTGACCCCCCCCCCCTCCCCCCTAAGCCTGGGACAGCTGCTCCGGAACTCAGCAACTGGCTGGGGATCGAGTCCCAATTCAGCTTTTCCAGAGGCGGGGGGGGGGGGGGGGAGGCGGGGGAGCGCTGGGATGGCTGGGGGGGCGGGGGATGGGGGAGAGCGAGGAGAAGGGACTTTAAGGGATTTCTCTGATCCCGCTCACCGCCCCTTCCCCCGCGCCTCTCCCCTCCCCCCAGTGCCGAGCGCCCTCCCAGCAGTAGGTACCAGGGGTCTGCTCAGTGTTACCTAATTTGTCTCACCAGGTAGTGCCCTTGGCTGGCACGGCCCAGAAGGAGGTAACAGCCTGTTTTGAAAGAAAAGATAAGCATCAGGCCCTTGTGTTTAATAAAGAGATCCGGCTGTGTCTTCTCAGACCCTGTGGCCAGGCAGGAACTTGTACAAACAAGTTCTTATCAAGAAAGAGAAAGAGGCCCGGGATGCAGCTCAGTAAAGTACTTGCCTAACTTGACTGCAGAGGGCCCGGGTTTGACAGCCCCACGCTGGCTCCACTTTTGAGAACAGCTCAGACCTGTCTTCCCCTTTCCCCTCTGGATCCAGGGCCAGAAGGGATTGTGCAGCTGTCCCGTACCTGTTGCCCAAAGCTATGCCTTCTGCAGACCACGCGGAGGGTCTGTCTAGGGAACTGGGGGACCATACAGGGATGAGTGGCAATCTGGGCATGGTGTGTGTGTGTGTGTGTGTGTGTGTGTGTGTGTGCAGCTGCTCAGTTGTGTCTATGTTCCTCACAAACTCCATTAGTGCTTCAAGCACACACTCACCAGGGACCTGTTGCCCGCTGTCCAAGTTAGTTTTATTACCGTGAAGAGACACCATGACTGTACCAACTCTTTTTTTTTTTTTTCTTCCCAGAGCTGAGGGCTGAACCCAGGGTCTTGCACTTGCTAGGCAAGCACTCTACCACAAAGCTAAATCCCCAACACCGTCTTCTTTTTTTTAAGATTTATTTTGTACACAGTGTTCTGCCTGCATGTACACCTGCAGGCCAGAAGAGGGCACCAGATCTCATTATAGATAGTTGTGAGCCACCGTGTGCCTGCTGGGAATTGAACTCAGGAACTTTGTAAGAGCAGCCAGCGCTCTTAACCTCTCAGCCATCTCCCCAGCCTAACTCTTATAAGGAAAATGGTAACACAATGACACCAACTCTTATAAAGGAAAATATTTAATTGGGGGGGGCTTGCTTGTAGATTCAGAAGTTTAATTTGTTACCGTCATGGCGGGAAACATGGCGGCATGCAGGCAGACGTGGTGCTGGTGAAGGAGTTGAGAGTCCTAAGTCTGGATCAGCAGGCAGCAGGAAGAGAGAGTGACACTGGGCCTGGCTTGAGCTTCTGAAACCTCAAAGCCCGCCCCCTGTGACACACTTCCTCCAATAAGGCCACACCTCCAATAATGCCACTCCCTGTGAGGGTATGGAGGCAATTTTCATTCAAACCACCACACCCATCATTACTCCAAGCTATAAGAGTCCCTACCACTGAGCATATGCCAGAGAGAAGCTGAGGAAGGAAGAATGGGAAGAGACGGTATTGGGTGCAAGGGATTGTGGGATGAGGAGGTTGCAACTGCCTTGAAGGTCAGAAATGGACCTGGCCTCATCTCAGTCAGGGCACACCACTTCTCTGACCTTGACTTCAGTCTTAAAGATGGGAAAATTGGACAAGGGTCTCTCCTGGGTCCCTCCTTTGACTCCACCGCGACAAGAGTTGGTCTGGTGGGAACATAAGCAACGTCCTTCATCTCTTCAAATCTGCAAGGAACAGGACTGCGAAGGAGCCTCCAGCTAGCTAACCCTGCAGCCAGACACAGAAGGGTTTACATAGAGGGTCCCCAGATACCCTCAGGCCTGGGAGGGACTTCAGAGAAAAGGGTGAGGTCCCTGCCCAGGGGAGCCCCAGACTGTATGGAAGCCATGTATTCCACAACATAGAGACAGAAAAGGGTGGGAGGGTAACGGGTCAAAGAGCCTAAGGTCATGACCTTCTTCAGGTACATACAACAAGCATACTCACACACACACACACAAAAACCCTCTCAGATTCTTTGTTCCCATCAATCTCACTACCCTTGCAGGTCACTTCATCTTCCTTGTAGGCTCCTCCATTTCTCCATGATGACACAGAAGGACAGCTCTGTCAAGCCCTTAACTCATCCTCGTGACCTATCTCCAAACCCCCCCCCCCCCCAGCCATGAAAACAGCTCCTGAGCTGGAGGGAGAAGATAGGAGTTACCCTCTTCCCAGAAATGGAGAAACCAGAGAATTTTAGTGGGAGCAGGTACTAGCATACAGGCATTCCCACTAGCCTGCCTTTCAGGGGCCTAGCAACCTCTGACATCATCACCCACTGCCTCCAGGTACACACCCGGTGTGTGCCAGCCTCTCACACTCTCACTCTCACTGTCTCTCCTTCTCTCTATGTCATGGGTACCCCCTCATCTCTCTCTTTTCCCTCTCTCCTCTCCTCTGCCTTTCCCACAGATCGGTCTTTTCCTTTATACCAGATCTGTCCTGTGGCATCTTCATCGCTGTTATAACAGCAGGAACTCACTTAAGACCCTGTCAACGGAGCCTCACTAGGCCGTATGTGTCTCTGGCATCTAATAAACAGCTACTTTGTATGTAACCTTGTATCAAAAGCAGGAATCTCCCAGGCATGGTGGCTCTCATCTTTAATCCTAACCCTGAAGCGACAGAGACAAGCAGATCTCTGTGAGTTAAGAGGCCAGGCTGGAGCTGGGTGGTGGTAGTACATGCCTTTAGTCCCAGTACTCAGAAGGCAGAGGGAAGGGGATCTCTGAATTTGAGGCCAGTCTGGTCTACAGAGTGAGTTCCAGGACAGCCAGGGCTACACAGAGAAACCCTATCTCAAAAAAACAAAACAAACAAAAAATGAGGCCAGCCTGATCTACATATTAAGTTTCAAAATAAGGAAGGCTGTATCAAAATAAGGAGAGCCAGTATCAGAAGAAAAAGAAAAGAAAAAGTGAGAAAAGAGAAAGAAAAGAAACATAAATCCAAAGAAAAGACACATTCCCAGGAGTGTGAAGTCAGGGGAAAAAAAACCAATTTCCCCTAAACTGAAGGTAGATTGGAAACAAGCGAAGGCTGACCCAAGGCAGACATAATCCAGGTGCAATTGGGTTACAGAACTGTTTATGAGACATGAGAGAAAGAACAGAGTAAGACCCCTGAACCTCCTACGTGGAAGCTCTGGATTACAAAGATGCTGTGGTGCCCAGGGACACTGCGGACAGTGGGCCTCTTGCCCTCCTCCCCTCTCCTCCTTCAGTTACCTACTGAATGACTGTCCACCCCAAAACCGAGAGGCTTAAAACAATAGCAATTTTTAAAAATCTGCTTACAGCTGGGTGTGGTGGCGCAGGCCTGTGATCCCAGAACCCTGGGAGGCAGAGGCAGCGGGATGGAGGTCTACAAAGTGAGTCCAAGAGAGCCAAGGCTACACAGAGAAACCCTGTCTCAAAAAAAAAAAATCTGCCAGCAATTCTGCAAATTAAGCCCAGTACACTGTAGCGAGTGCTCAGCGTCATGCGGTGTGGCCGGATTGGCTCCTGAAGTCCTAAGGCATCCAAGATGGCGCCGCTGATGTTGGGAATGCTTTATTAGGGGAGCCGGAAGAGTCGCCCTTGTACTTCTCTTTCCCTAAGGCAGTCACTTCCTCCAGGGCCTCTCTCCCTGTGTCTTTTGCTGCAGTTGGGTTTGCAGGACTGGGTGGGGATGAAACTTGGGGTCTCCTGCATGTGGGTGGACCCTCAGCCACTAAGCCACGTCCTCAGAGCCCCCCGGTAGCCTTTCCCTCCTTCAGAAAATTCAGACTTCTCTCGTCACCAAGGGCTCCAAGGTGGCAGAGGTTGCCCTGGTGCCTGGCTCCTCAGATGAAGTTGAGAGTCGGGCTTGAATCTTGAGTGCTCCTCACAGGCTGAGGTGGTTTTAGAGCACCTTCCTAACGCTGTGACCCTTTCATACGGCTCCCCATGTTGTGGCTGTGGTGACCCCCAACCGTAAAGTTATTTTCATTGCTACTTCATAACTGGAATTGTGCTGCTGTTATGAACTATAATGTAAGTGTCGGAATATCTGAAATATCTGTGAAAGGGCCGGTCAACCTCCAAAGGGGTCACGGCCCATAGGTTGAGAGGATCTGTCTTAGCAGTTTCCTCCTCAGCCTGGAGGTCGTCCAGTTATGGGATGTGCTTACATTTGGTCATGAGGAGAGCCATTTCCCTCCAGCAAGCTCTGCTTGCTGCAATATACTGCTCCTCACAGGGCCCAGAACAACAGGGTTGCCAGTCTTTAATCCCAGCACTCCTGGAGGCAGAGGCTGGTGAATCCCTGTAAATTCAAGAGCAGCCTGGCTTACACAGGAAGTTCCAGGCCAGCCAGGAACACACAGTGAGACCCTATCTCAACAAAACAGAGCAAAACAGAAGCTGGAGAGACGGCTCGGCAGTTAAGAGCACTCACTACTCTTACAGAGGACCCAGGTTCAATTCCCAGCACCCAAAGGTGGTTTAACAATCATCCATAGCTACTCCCAAGAAATCCTATACCCTTTTTACCTCCATGGGCACCAGGCACCCACGTGATGAATAGACATTATATATATATATTACACACAAATCCTAAAAACAAGAACAAATGTTGATAGACCATGAACACACACATTCTCTGTCTGTCTGCCCGCCTGTCTGTCTGTCTTTTACAGTACTGGTGGTTGGGCCCAGGTCCTTGTACATGCCAGCGAGGTTAGTTCCCTGGCACCCTAAGTGTCAAATCTCCAGCCCGTTCCTTTTTATTTTGAGAGATGGACTCACGAAGTCTCTGGAGCTGGCCTTGAACCCTCTGTGACTCTTTCAGTCCCTCCACTTGTGGCCTTTCCCACCTCACCCTCTGAGTTAACAGCACACATAACCGGGCCTGGCTGACCGTTTCTCTTCACACGCTGTTTATTCTCAGGTGTTATAGTAACCAAAAGCTGACTGCCACGGACACCTTCTTGGAACTTGCCAGGCCCTCCAAAAGCTGCCCCACCTGGCCCGGCAGGCATCAGCCCCAAACACTGACCTCTGTGCTCAGCCAGAGGGAACGCCTGTGACCATCCTGCAGTTCCTTGAAAGCACATCCTCTCTCCTGCCTGGTAGCTTTTGCACAGGCGACCGCTCACGACGCTGTCCATCCTTCACCTCTCCGTTTGGATGTTATTTCTTCCGGGAAGTCTTCCACGCTCCATAAAGCTGGGACTCCACTCCTCTACACATTCCCACAGCACCTTTGACACCCCTGGGTGTGTGCACCTTTGTGCACATCCATAAATCCTAAGAAGAGCTGCCTAGGGTTGTTTTGTTTTTTTGGTTTTTTTTTTTTTTTATATCTACAGGGAATGAGAGTGATTGAAGCCAAGACTTTGGTGACACCGGGACATAAAGAGACAGGGTCCCAAAGGAAGGTGGTGACACCATCCAGTGTTTAGTCTGTTTTTCCCCTAAGCTGAGAGCGTTACAAGGAAATGGGCCGCGCTTTCAAAGGCCTTCACAATTCAGACCCACATGCCCCGGGGCACCGTGTCTGCCGTGTGCAGTTGGTCAAAGCAGAACGAGGCAAGGAGACCTAGACCGTCCGTATTTTTGTTCTCTCTTTCTTTGGCATGTGACAGGGGTAGGGAATGGCACAAGTATGCCAGGGCACGCCTGTGAAGATCAGGGGACAGTCCGCATGGACTGGTTTTCTCCTTCCCGCATGTAAATCCTGGATCAAGCTCAGGTCATTAGGCTTGGTGGCAAGTGCCTTTAACCACGGAGTCATCTTGCTAGCCCTCCCTTGGCTTTGAACCCACGGTCTCATGTGTGTTTTGTGAGCACACATGCCTCAGTGCTTTTAAAAATTATTTTAAATCTTTAAAACTTAGACCTTCATTTCATCTTATGTATATGAATGTTCTACCTGTGAACCAGGTGTCTGCAGTACTCACGGAGGCCAGAAGAGGGCATCTGGTTCCCGGGAACTAGAGTTACGGAAGGTCGTGAGTGGCCACGCGGGTGCCGAAACTCCATCCCAAGTCCTCTGGAAAAGCAGCCAAAAGACGCTTAACCACCAAGCGTCTCTCCAGCCCCTGTGTACTTTTGTGGGTTTTTAAAAAAGATTCATTTTCATATATGTGTCTATGTGTGTTTGCACATCCATGCCGGTGTCTACAGAAACCAGGAAAAAGGTGTTGGATCCTATGGAGCTGGAGTTGCGGGTGTGATGAACCAATTGTCCTCTGCGAGAGCAACAGTTACTCTTAAGTGCTGAGCTCTCTCTTACTGCTTCTCCTCCTCTTCCTCCTTCTAGATTTATTTATGTGTTTTATCTACTGGGCACTTTGTCTGCATGTACATCTGCAAACCAGAAGATAACATCAGACAGTTGTGAGCTGCCCTGTGGGTGCTGGGACTTGAACTCAGAACCTTCGGGAAGAGTGTTTCCTATGTCATTACTCACTACAGGGAAAGAGGCCCTGTGAAGCCTTCTTAAAGAGGAGCCTCAGAAGCCTAAGGCAGCATGTGGGAAGTGAGTGCGGGGTGAATCTCACTTCCACAACAAGGCATTCTGCCTCCTAAACTCACATTCCTTCGTGCTTCCAAATGCCGCCTTCCTCCGACAGGGAGCTTGTGAGAGGGTCTGGAAAGGAAAAGAGCTCAGCCGCTAGCGACGGACGAGGCTTTTTTCTTCTCGTGGTAGGCTTTCTTTTAAAGAGAGGTTAGCAGATTAATTTTAAAATGTTACTATTTTTTATTTTATCCACTTGTTTATTTTATTTTTTCTGGTTTTATTTTTTAATTGAGACAGGGTTTTCCTGTGTAGCCCTGGCTATCTTGTAACTCACTCGGTAGACCAGGCTGGCCTGGAACTCACAGAGAGCCACCTGCCTCTGCCTCCTGAGTGCTGTGATCAAAGGCGTGCACTCCACTGCCTGGCAAGGGTGTTTATTTTTAAATGTAACAAAATATATCTAATTTTTATTTTAAACGTGTGGGGCGGGGCCACATGCGTAGGGACCCTCAGAAGCTAGAGGCTGTAGTTCCCTTGGAGCTAGAGTTACAGACGGTTGTGAGCTGCCTGACATGGATGTTGGGAAGCGGAAGAGAAATTCATACCCTTAACTGCAGAGCCGTCTCACTAGCCACATTCACACCCCTCACTTTTCTGGATAGTTTGGACTCAGGTCAGAGGCGTGGTGCTGAGAACAGGCAGGCACGGTTCAGATATCTGTCTTGGGGCCCAGGAAACCAACCTGGCATTTGTGTTTTGCTGGGGATCAGGTTGAATCCCCGTTTACACAGCTGTCGTCTCCACACGAGTCCTGTGGCAGGCACGTTCTCCTCTGGTACCTGCGGCACAGCCTTCCTCTCTTCAAAGGCCACGGTGGGCTTTTCCCTCCGCATGGCACGTGCTTGGTCCTCTTCCCCTGAACAACTCTCATGTCTCATGCCTTTTGTGTTACAAGAGTCTATGTACGGTCTGTTACATGTCCACTCTCCCAAAGAGCAGGGGGCAGAGCCTGGAGGTGAGGCTCAGTGGTGGACTATTTGCATAGTGCTGACAAGGCCCTGAGTTCAGTCCCCAGCACTTCATAGTTATGAAGACGGCACAGCCAGCCAAGTCAACAAGACAGATTTTCTAGCCTACTGTCTCTACAGGAGATAGAGGCAGGGGGATCGCTGCACGTTGAAGGACAAGCCTGGTCCACAAAAGTGGGTGACATGTCAGCCGGGGATACACACGGCAGCGCTCACGAAGGCAAAACCAAAAGGCAACCCTCAAACGTTGTCTTTACCATATCTCCAGCACCTGGCACAGAACAGTGTTCACCCCAAACTCTGGTTCAACCGTTGCTCTTGCAGCCAGCAAGTATTTCTCCTTTCCACCTTTGCACCCCACCCCACCTCCCTGAGCCCCCTTGGGAAGGGGCAAAGGTCTTCAGGGTCATGTGGAAAGTTTGGGCAGGACTCCAGAGGGCCCCAGGGCAATTCTGTGGAGTCTCCCAAATAGGAAAGGCCCAATGTTGTGCGGTAGAGGTGTGGTCAGAAGACTCACAGTCAGATCCCCAAACACCCAAAGGCCAAAGAATTCCATAAGGCTTCTCCAAGGTGGGGGCAAAATAGTTTCAAATCCTCATGCCTTGGTTGAAATAGTCCGTGAACACACCTGTTTCTGCTGGGGCGAGAGTCGAGGGTCTGCCTGGAAAAGTTAGGCCTCAGCCAGCACCTTCCCGGAAGATGACCGGCTGATGAACTGAGGCAGGGCAGGTTTGGCTGAGAACAGGGTGCTCCTGGACCAGGGTTCTTCGCACGTGGATGTGTCAACAAGTCTGTGGAATGTTGAGAAGACGCAGCTTCTGACTCTGTGGGTTGAGGTCAGACCAAAGATTCTGCTCAGCTTACAAGCTGCCAAGGAGTATCTCCAATGGAGAGCGGGGAGTAGGGTAGATGGGATCCCAATCTGAGTAATAAAAACCGAAAAGCCGATGGTGACCTAGGCACGAGGGGACATAAGCTTTAAGGAAAGGGCCGTGTCCGGGCACAGTGGGACATGCCTTTGATCCCAACATTTGGGACCCAGAGGCAAACTCTTTGAGTTTGAGGCTAGCCTGGTTTACACAGGGAAGTTCCAGGGCCACCTAATAAGACCCTGCCACACACAGGGAGGGTCAAAAGCAATGTTTAAAGTCGACCAGGAGACGATAACGGAGACTGTATGGTATAAGCCAGCCCAACAAACACTGAACAGGCAGGAAAACTATTCGGATCCATGATTCTGCCTGGCTCGGTGGCGCAGGCCTGTGATTCCAGCATTCGGGGAGGCAGAGGCAGGGGGATCTCTGTGAGTTCGAGGCCAGCCTGGTCTACAGAGTGAGTCCAGGACAGCCAAGGCTGTCTGGAAAAGTGTAAAACAAAACAAAACAAAGGTACACCCGGTGGCTTTAAGCTTCCAACTGAAACTACAGCTCTTTGATGGGATGGAAAGAGCGACGCTTGTCCTGTTGAGATATCTGTGCTCAGAGCTCCTAGCCGAGGGAAAATTAAAAAAAAACAAAAAACAAAAACCTTAGCAATGGGCAAGAAGATACTGCAAGTTCGTGCGTGTTTTACTGACCTTGAGCAACATTTACCACTCAGACAGCTGATGATAATGGAAGCGATTCTTCTCCACAGAAGGGCAGGTAGTCCGGTGGGGGTGTAATTGATTAGAGCCCATGGATATTTCCCAGCCTGGCACCCATTACACCACTCATTTCAGCGTTCTGGATGGCCCAGGCACGTCTCTGCTTCGGGTTCTTCCTGCCAACAGGTTATACTAGCTTATTGGTTCCTTGGTCAATTAACGAGTTATTTGGAAATTCTGACACGTTGATCACATATTTTAATAATTACTCTGGCGGATAGGAAAACATTTTTTTTTTTTTAATGTTCTCATCAGCAGTGAAGATTGTGTAGGTTTCCAGAATCTTCGGTCCTAGTTCAGCTTCGCCAACATATTGTCTCGAGTCTGTGTGTGCACAGATGTATGTACACACGTGTGAGTAGCTGCGTAAGTGCATGCTCAGGAGGCTGGAGGAGGACGTCAGATCTCTTTTTCCTTCACTCCACCTTACTTAATGGAGACAGGGTCACTCTCACTGAACCTGACACTAGCCACGTCTCATTAGACTGGTAGACCCTCCTGGACTCCCAGTGCTGGGGTCACAGGCCCGGGAGCCAAGCCCAGCATCTCACTGGGTACCGGGGACCCAGACACAGGTCCTCATGAGTGCCGAAAGCACTCTTACCCATTGAGCCAACACCCTATCCCCCCCCCCCCCGTTCTTAATTCATGTAGGTTTTAAACATTCTTCTTAGCTTCGCTATAGGAGAACACAACAGTGCCTTCCCCCCACCATTCTTGGGGTCTTGGCTGGGCTACGAATGAAACCAGCATCACAGGTAGTAGCAGACTAAATTAGATGTGAACACAAGGAAGGCCCTCTAAACACGAGGGTCAGGTGACAGCATAGCGCTACGCTGAGCCAGGAAGGAAGAGGTGCTATGGACTGCTGAGGAGTAGGACACAAATTACAAGAGGGTCAGAGGAGGAGCTGGGAGGTAGCTCAGTTGATAGAACGCTTGCCTACCGTGAACAAAGAAAGCCCTGGGGTCAACCCTCAACACACACACACACACACACACACACACACACTCCCAGCATTGGAAAGGGGTAGGTGGGAGGAAGGCAGGAGGACTGGGAATTTTGGGGTCAGCATAGTCTACTTGAGGCCCTAACAAAATAAAAAAAAAAGGGCTCAAGAGAGAAATTATATAATGGATAGAGTTGATTATGTTATGCAGACAAAGTCTCTCATGGCATGAGAGTCCTCTCCACCACACACACTCAGGCAAACACGCATACACACACTTGCACACACATACATGCATGCACGCATGCATGCACACACACACATGCAAACACAAACCTCACTTGATAGACAGGCTCCAGAGCCTGTGGTCTTGGGCCTCTTGTTAGCCCCTGGCTACAGAGATAAAGACACAGAAAACACAGCAAATACGACCCGTGTCAGGAAGACTGGATGGGGAATGGCTGTCTGCCAACCTAGGGCAGTTCTGAGAACCTTGTGGGCTACAGGGTGGAAGGGGGAGGAGAGAGGAGGAGAAGGGAGGGGTGGAAAGGGGAGGAGAAGGGAGGGGGAGGGGGGAGAAGAGGGGAGGGTGTTTAAGTCACAGGGAGTGTGAGTTGCAACGCCAAAAGGCAGGTAGGCCTGAGACCCTGAGATCCAGCCTGTGCTTTACATGCTATGGGAATGAAGGACTTTGAACAAGGGAGTTGTGAGTCCTTTCTCCACACCGTCGGAGGCTCTCCCAACCCCCTTGGCACAAAGGGCTAAGTCCTGTAGGTAGAATTTGCTACAAGGTACCTCTACTGGAGGGTTCCTTAGGATACGGAGACAGGAGGGACAATGTCCCAGGTCACCCAGTGCTGGGAATTCTCTCTCTAGCCTTTCCACCCACAATTCCTGCTGTCCCCTCAAGCCCCAGCTTTTCTACTCTAGCCCACTCAGGAGGCCAGAGATAAGAATAAGCCACCTCCTTTCCCACATCCCTTCCCTGACTGCACTCTGCCTCCGGCGGGCAGGCGGCCTGGGCAGCTGCAGAGCCTGGCCTCCCCAGGCCCTTAGGGAGAGGAAGGAGGATGGCAGCTTCCTGGGGGAGCTGGGGCTCTGGCCAGCACCCTTCCCTCCCACTGGGCTGAGAGGTGATTAGTTGTGTTAATTATATCCAAGTCATTTCCGACCGACAGGAGCCCACCCACCCACAGAGCCTGCCCTGAGTCAGGATGCCTGGGGGTTTGGGGGATCAGCTACCCTGAGAAGGTATTCTGACCCTTGTGGTGGCTGAAGAGGGAAGTGTTTGTGTCCCCCCCACAGTGGAACCGTCTTATCCCTCCCTCTTCCAGGGCCCCTGTCACCACCTTCCACCTTGCCCCACACAACTTCCTTTCCCTCTCCTCCACCCCTCCCCAGGTTTTGAATGAAATCAAGGGCCTCTGAGTTCCGTCCTAGGCCCTGACATAAACACTCTGATTGGGGCTAATTATAAGGGCCAGATTGGAAATCTGGAACCTACAGAAAGCTTTGGCTTTCAAACAAAGGGCTCAGAGCTCAGCTCCCAGCCCAGGTTGGCTCCTCGATAGTACTCCTTGGGACCGAGGAGACATTCTAGGCAACTGGCAGTCAAGACTCTGAACTGCAAAGCCTGAGTGCGCTCCCTGTCCCGGGTGAAGCCCACCCTCTCCATCTCACTTACTTTTGCCTTAGCCCTTCCGCTTTGCAAAATCTCGCGTGCCGTGCTGTGCCTTGTAGAGGAGGCGGTGGGCAAGGCGGCTGGGGAAAGGCTCTCAGGGAAGCTGGGGCAGGAGGTCCAGAAAGAGCAGGGTGGGGGCATGGAGGAAGCCAGCTGTGACAGTCCTAGCCCTAATTAGTTGGCTTCAAAGCCTTCAGAGAGGCTGTCCCACCCTGGTGTGTGCCCTACTCACTCAGGCAGGCAAGAAAGACATTTATGTCCTTATCAGAGAGGGGGACAACCACTGCCCACCACCACCCTGACACGAGGCTACCATGCGGAATCAAAGATGGAACCTGGGATCATGGGAAGTCATTCTAATCTGTGGAGAGTACCAGTAACAATAGGTTAACAAGGCCCTCAAGAAATGTATGTTCTTGGAGCCAGTCATTCTCCTTTCAGGAATTTAGCCTAAGTAGTCGGAAAAGTGCTAGGGTCTCTCGGGCATGTGCTCTGGGCTGTCTGTCTGTCTCATCCGATCTAGAATTACCTCATGGCAATCTTGTTGGATGGAAACCATGGCCTTTCTCCCCCCCACCCCACCCCCAGGGACACCATATAGAGAAAACCTGCAGAAGTGCACACAACTGGGAGGCCTCATCCAAGCATCTCTCCACACCTAGCTGCAGTGACCTACCTGCCTTTTGTCCCTCGAAAATACCCTGCATGGCCCATTCATCAACTCTGCTATGGCTGATAATTTATTACCTGAAAGTAAAAGAATCCCATCATCCAAAGAGAATGTTTTTTGTTTTGTTTTTTTTTTTGGGGGGGTAGTATTTCTGCTTTTGTAGGCCCAGTTGGTTGCGCCCCCCTCCCGTGTGTGTGTGTGTGTGTGTGTGTGTGTGTGTGTGTGTTATGTGTAGTTACTGTTGTTTTAAGAGAGTTTCATTGTAGCCCAGGCTGGCCCATAATTTACTTTGTGGCCCAGGCAATCCTCAGCCTTCCTTCTGCTGGGATTACAGGTATGAGCTACCATGTTCGTGACACAGCAGAGATGAGAGCCACTGGAATTAGCTGGGGTGGGGGAGGTAGCCAAATGGTCCAGCAGCCTCCTAAACTCCTAAATGCAAACGTGTGTTCATGCGGGAATGCCTCTTCCCACTCCGCAACCCCACGAAGAGCAGGGGGTGTGCTATATTCTCTATGAGTCAGTACATTCTGCCACCGGAGTTCGAGGTGATGCAGTGAGCAGGAAATCCGAAGAAGGGACAATGGCACTGAAGTGGCAGGGGTGTGACTCCCTGAACTCACGTTCGTGCCCCATAGCATACAGGCAGCAAACCCAGAATTCAACCGAATCAAGAGCCCCAGCCCCTCCTGGCTACCCCCCCCTTTTAATGATTCAGGAGTTGGCAGGTACAGGTCCACTAAAAAGAACCCAATACTGAATCTTTGGGGCATATGTGGAGAAATTTGTCTTAGAAACCTTTTTTTTTTCTTCTTCAGATTTAGTTTGTGTGTCTAAGTGCTTTGCCTGCGTGTCACCTAAGGAAGTGGTGAGCCTCCATGGGAGTGCTGGGAGTACAAACCCTCGAACCCGAGGCCTTTCATAAGAACAACGAATGCTCTTAACCGCTGAGCCAACTTTCCAGCCCCTTGTCTTGGGAAACTCAAGTGGCGCTTTTAGACGCTAACTTTCTAACGTTCTCGTAAAGAACTAAGAGTTTGTAACAATGGGAATGTTTCTGAGGTAAGGCCAGTTTGGGGGAGTTGGGGACAACAGTCTGAACAGTAAGGAGAGGGAGCCTCAGGGTGAGACCTGGCCACAGCGAAGCAGCCATGTTGCCCTAGGACTTGAGAGAATAGAGAAACATCCCCCATGGCTTGTGCCCTACCAAGTTTCCCTTTCCAGTCCTACCCTCCATCAAATGCAAGGCCTTCCTCCAGAGGGAAGGATTAACCCATTTATAGGATGGAAAGTAGTTCCGGCCTGTAGGACCTGGAAAGCACAAGTCCGTGGGGTTTAATTCAGCTTTCCAAACAATGAAGACAGATTCCAGGCGCCTAAAAGCCTAACGCTCAGGCAGTTTAGCCCTGGGGTTCCCTCACACTGTGGCCTAAAGTTTTATTTAAGTGGGAGCGGGGTGTAGGGAGGGCTCACCCTGAGTCCCACTGCTTTCTCTCAGGCACCTCGGTCCCTTGGCCACCTCTTGGGGGGAGCGGGGGGGGGCTCCATTTTTAGGATCTGTGGCTCTCCAGAAGGCTAATTTATCTCTCCTCCCCCGTCCCTGTCATGGAACCATTGTTGTCCCATTGTTGTAGGCTCTGTACCCCTATGTTAGCAGGAGACCTTGAGGTAGGGGGAGGGAACTGGGAAGAAAAGGCAATTGTCACCAGTTCACCACTCTCTGAGCCATTCCTGTGAGGGTACGGAAGCGGATGTCACCAAAAGCACACAGAGCCAAGAGCCGGGTAACCTTAGAGGCTCTCCCCAAACCTTCAGCAGAAACCAGAATCCCTTTTTCTATCACACTTGGCCCCAGACAAAACAAAAACAAACAAAAACAAAAAACAAACAAACAAAAAAATTAAAACACTTGATTCCTGGGTTTTCACCTTTATAGCCAGGAGATGCACGCATAATTTGTGTGGAATTTAATTCTTTCCTACAGCCTTTTTAAAGGTGAAAGAGCCCTGGGGTGGTGAAACTGCTTTTTGTCCCCACAACCACTCTGATAGTTAAGTCAAATTTATATTGAGTCTTAGTGAACTCAGCACAAAGAGTCTGGAGAGAGACTATGTATTTTTTTTTGGGGGGGGGCTCTGCTGAAATGCCTAGGCTTCAATACAATTGCAAGCAAAGCCCCACATACGACTTAAATTATCACCAAACATTTCCACTTCCCCTCCCCCAACACAAACTAACACACACACACAAGTAGGGGTTCCAACTTAACTTTCTCCCTTGTCCCCAAGTCAGCCAACAAAAAGATGATAAGAAATCAGTTTTCCCATTACTATTTGGCCAAACAATTGAGGCACTGGGAAAGGAGCCTGCTCTACCCAAGCCCCAACGAAGTAGGTACAGGGGAGGAAAGGGGAAGGTGTGCTTTGGTTAAAGGGGAGGTGGGGGGAGTTACAACCCTGTTAAATACAATTAAAGGGCTGGATCTCCGGAGATAATTAAATGCGCTTTATGATGATGATTATTAGGTTTTAATTTGCACTATTATCAAGAAACAGCAGAGACGGTGAAAGCGGAGCTCGGGCTTACTGGGTCTCCACATCCGTTCTTTAGCATTCAAGTTCTAAAGCACTCCAAACAGTCTGGTGTGTGCTGGAAACTGGAATTCTCACACCAGCAAAGATACCTTCATGCATCATCCCCCAGGCAGCTAACTTAAGAAAAAACATGTCAGAAAAACCTTCTATCAATCTTACTATATAGAATGTCATGTAAACACTCGACCCCACCCCCCACAGCCACAAAGAGCTTCCCCAGAGAGGCCTTCGAAAGCAAACTTACCCACTAGTTTTTGTTGTTTTTATTTTTTTAAAGGCCAGTCTTTTGTCAAAAGAAAAACTAAAAATCCCACCAGCCCATCCAACTCCCCTCCCTCCAACCCAACCCATTTGTACTGCTTTTGGAAACAACAACAACAAAAATAAACAAACAAACAAAACCACCAAAAACCCACACATAACACGCAACCAGATTCGACAGATTGCTAACCTGGATGCCACTTCGGGAGAGCAGGGAAACCCAAACGTACAAGACCCCAGGATTTGCAAGTACACCTTTCCGGGGCTAGTGGTATCCCTAAAATCCAGGGAAAGAGGGTCGTTTTTAAAACGGTGTGTGGGGGATGTCAAAACACACTTCACAAAAGCGTTTTGCTGCCCTTCCTCTGCACGTGGGCCAGCGCTGAAACCACGGAAGGTTCTCCGTGCCCGCGGGGGAGTGGGCGAGGGGGATGGAGGCCCTTCCTCCCCACGTCTCCGCCCTCTCCCTGAAAGCGGTATGTTTTTTCCACGTCTGCATCTGGATTGGGAGGTTTCCAGATATCGAGAGAGGGAGACAGAACAAATGAGGAGGGAAGGGGGGGGTGGAGCGGGGAGAACGGGAAATAAAATAAAACAAAACAAAACGAATCCAAGTCTTGTTTAAAGAAAGTATATATATCCAACAGCTTCCACAGGCCCCGTCCGCGAGGAGGCTTGCAAATTTGGCTTTTATAGAAGTTGAGTGGAACTAACTCCCAACTCCTTTAAGCCAACAAAAACAGCGAGCAGGCTAGGTGCCTCTCCCAGCAGGCCCAGCCCTGCCAAATCACCAAAAAATCCGAACCAGAGCACAGGGCGGCTTTTAAAAGGGCACTTAGAAAAGGCGAGACCTCCTCCCCCACCCCCTTCTTCAGGCCCGGCGCCCTCGCTGATCTGCTTTTTTTTTTTCCTCCCCCCCCCTTTTTTTTCCTTTTAAATAGAAAATATATAATTAAATTTACAAAGACTATTTACAGTTTTAATTACAAACCTGGTAGGGGGGTGGGGCGTGTGTTGGGGCAGAGTTTCTTTTTTTAAAAAAAAAAGCGACCTAAAAATAAAACGGATTTTTTTTCTTTCTTTTTTTTTTTTTAAACTGTTCTTTATTTAAAAAAATAAAATAGAGGAGTCCGTTAGGGCGCCCCCCCTTCCCCGAGGGAAGGAGGGCTCGGTGAGGTCCGGACCTGGGGGGGAGGAGGAGGGGGCCGCCCGGCAGGCGAGGCCTCATCACACGGTGGTCTCTCCATGCCGGCTGTTGGTGAGACGCGTGTAGAACTTCCTCCAGGAGTGCAGCGTCTTGCCGGACCAGATCCAGAAGCCCGACGTGATGCCCACGATGAGCGTCATGAGGTATTTGATCATGTAGACGGTGAAGTCGGGCGACATGCGCGGCGTGTAGTGGGCCGGGCAGGGGATGGCCAGGCTCTTGCAATGCTGGCTGACCCACGAGCGCTCCCAGTGCTCGCGGAAGGCCTGCTCGTAGAAGTAGCAGGCGATGACGATGGTGGCCGGCACGGTGTAGAGCACCGAGAAGACGCCGATGCGCACCATGAGCCTCTCCAGCTTCTCCGTCTTGGTGCCGTCGTGCTTCATGATGGTGCGGATGCGGAAGAGCGACACGAAGCCGGCCAGCAGGAAGGACGTGCCGATGAACAGGTACACGAAGAGGGGCGCCAGCACGAAGCCGCGCAGCGGGTCCAGGCTGTTGAGGCCCACGAAGCACACGCCGCTCAGCAGGTCGCCGTCGATCTGGCCCATGGCCAGGATGGTGATGGTCTTGACGGCCGGCACGGCCCAGGCGGCCAGGTGGAAGTACTGCGAGTTGGCCTCGATGGCCTCGTGGCCCCACTTCATGCCGGCCGCCAGGAACCAGGTGAGGGACAGGATCACCCACCAGATGGAGCTGGCCATGCTGAAGAAGTAGAGCATCATGAAGAGGATGGTGCAGCCCTCCTTCTTGGTGCCCTGCACCACCGTGCGGTAGCCGTCGTCGGAGAAGCGCTCGTTGCACACCACGCGCTCCTGGAGCACGAAGCCCGCGATGTAGGCCACCGACACCATGGTGTAGCAGCCCGACAGGAAGATGATGGGCCTCTCCGGGTACCGGAAGCGCTGCATGTCCACCAGGTAGGTGGTGACGGTGAAGAAGGTGGAGGCGCAGCACAGCACCGACCAGGTGAGGATCCAGAGCCGGGCGAACCGGGTCTCCTCCTGGGAGAAGAACATGGAGCCGTCGGGCCGCGCGGGCTCGCAGGGCGCGGCGCAGTCGCGCTCCCCGAGGAACTTGTAGCTGAGATAGGACGGCACCTTGAGGACGCGGGGGCAGTGAAAAGGGTGCTCCAGGGTGGCGTAGCGCGGGGGGGCGCCGGGGCCCCCCGGCGTGCCCCCCGCGCCGGGCTGCAGCCCCGAGGGCGGCGCGGTGGTGAGCAGCGCGGGCGCCCCGTCCTCCGAGTGGTTCTGGCCCACGCAGATCTGCTCGGCGCCGTGGCGCGGGAAGTGCTCGCAGCGCAGGCGCTCGGGCCACTGGAAGCCGAACTTGTTCATGAGCGCCTCGCAGCCCTGGCGCGCGCGCTCGCAGATGGAGCGGCACGGCGGGATGGCCTGCTCCAGCACGGTGCACACGGGCGCGTACATGGAGCACAGGAAGAAGCGCAGCTCCGGGGAGCACTGCACCTTCACCAGCGGGTAGAACTGGTGCACCTCGAGGCCCGCGTCCTCCTGGTTCGTGTGGCCCAGCAGGTTGGGCATGATGGTCTGGTTGTAGGCGATGTCCGTGCACAGCGGGATGGAGATGGGCTGGCAGAAGCCGTGGTCCGGGATGGAGATGCCCTTCTCCCCGTGGAACTGGGCCGGCCCGGCGGCCGGCAGCAGCAGCAGCGGCAGCAGCAGGCGGGGCAGGGCGCTGCGGGCCCGCATGCTGGCCGCCGCCGCCGCCCCCCGCTCGGCTCCCGGGCGCCCCCCAGCCCCCGCCCCCAGCCCGGACACCGCGCGCCTTCCCCGCCGCCGCCGCCCGGCCGCCTCCCGCGCCTCTCGGCAAACTTTGCTCGCGGCCGCAGAGTTGGGGAGGCCGGGGCGGGGGACCGGGGCGCGGGGGGGGGGGCGCGCGGCGGCGGCGCACCCGCTGGCCGGCTCGCCGCGGTCGGACCGAGGGGTCGGAGATGCGGCCCGCCGCGGCCCTCACTCCTCTTCCTCCTCCTCTCGCCTCCGGGCTGCCCCTCGTCCCCACCCTCCTCCGCCAGCGACTCCTTTGTGCCTTCTTCAGCCCTCACCTCGGCCTCTCCGATCCCAATTAGTCGGTTTCAAGGGGGCCCCCGCTGGCGGCCCCGCCCTCTCCTCAGCCACCCCCCCACCCCCCACCCCCCCAAAAAGAAGGGATCCTTGAAACCGCCCCGTCGAGCTCTGCGCCGTCCCAAAATGTGCTCTCGGCCAATCAGATTTAAACTCGAGGACCGGCCCCGAGGGCTGGATTGGTGGACCACAACCTAATGAGCTCAGAAACCAGATGCCAAGAAAACTCTGCTCCCCCCCCCCCGCACCCCGCCTCCTTTTGCTTTTTTTAAAGAGACAAGCTATTATTATATTAGGGACTGTTTGCTCCGTCCGCGAGTTCTTCGGGGCCGCCAAGGCGAGGTCCGGAGACCGGGTCCCCCCAGAGTGACCCAGGCAAGCTCGGGCCTGGCCCGTGGCCCCAGAGCTCCTTGCTCTCTGGTCCCCGCTCAACAACCCCCCGCACCACCACCCCCACTTTTCAGTCCCCTTTATAAAAACCAAGTGAAAAAAATCTCAAGATTTAAAATATATATATATATATATTTATGTATATATGCATGAGTATAAGTGTGTACGTGTAAGAGCGCGTGCTTGCAACAACTTCGCTCAGGGTCGAGGCAGAAAGTGTCACTCCGCCCCCCCACCCCCGACAAGGAACCCTAGAAGTTTGCCTCCCCCCTCCCCCTACACACACCCTAAAGTAACCCTCTGAGAAACCAGAGCCTGTCTCTTTAAGAGGCTCTTAAAGGGGCCGGGGACTCCGGGGTGTAATTGCCCCGTAGCGAGCACAAAGGAGCCCATTATGGTTCTTTGTGTTCGGTGGCACCTCAAAGTGAGAAAATTCAGGAACTCAGAGGCCAGGCTGCGGGGCTGGGGCGGGGGTGTGGGGTGAGGTGAGGGAGAAAGGCCCGGAGCTGAGGTTTCAGCCCACCCCCCACCCCTTCCGAGGAAAATCTTAATTATGCAAAGTGAAGTTTAGCTGCCCTAAGGAGGAGGTCTTAATCGAAAGTTAATGGCGGGGGGTGATGGGCAGTTTTGTGCGAAGAAACGACGCTCTCTGGGTCTGACGAATGTTTTGGGGAATTTGCCTTCTCCCTCCCCATTCCTGCTCCCGCCTCCTAAAAGCTTCCAGATTCGATCTCCCGGGAGAAAGGGGAGTTCTACCCAAACTTTAAGTGATTCCACACCAGAAAGAGGGTGTGTGTGGCGACGGAGGAGGCTGGAGTCGAGGAGAGAATTTCTCCTCTTCTTCTCACCTGGCTGAGGGGTGGGGCGGCCCGAAGGAAAATGCTCCCCCCTCCCCCGCCCCCAGCACGCTAGGATTGCCGCTCTGGGGTCTGCAAAGGGGAGGGAATTTGCATGGGAATCTGTGTCCGGTCCTGGGTGATGGATCAATTATTTCTGTTGTCTCTCTGGAGAGAAAGAGGGGGAGAGCTTAAAAAGAAGATTGAGTTGAGAAAGCCGCCTCTGCTCCCCAGTGTGGGCCAGATCCTCGCCGCTGAGGAAGCTGCTTCTGCTGGGATCAGAAACCCCGACCTAGGGAGAGAGAAGCG
Source organism: Meriones unguiculatus (assembly GCF_030254825.1). Classification (NCBI taxonomy): domain Eukaryota; kingdom Metazoa; phylum Chordata; class Mammalia; order Rodentia; family Muridae; genus Meriones; species Meriones unguiculatus. The sequence goes on from NC_083355.1 coordinate 18,956,389, forward strand.
TAGGATGAGCCTGGCTTCGCAGGGTTAAAACGAGGTTCTCGCTTTGTGTCGGCTTTTTTTTTTTGTTTTGTTTTGTTTTTGTTTTTTTGTAAATTGTCAGCAGCTCACACCTGTAATCCCAGAAGTAGAGGCAGAGACAGAATTACCAGGCGGGCCAGACCAGCCTCAGCCGGCTGCGGCTCAAGAATGAAAGAAAGAAAAGAAACAAACAGAAAACATTCAAGTTCTTTACAACTTGAAAAGGCTCTTTATTGGAATAATTAAAAAACAAAAAAACAAGGCCTCACAGTATAATCCTGGCTGACCTCGAACTCACAACAGATCTGCCATCTTCTAAATGTGCTGAGATTGAAGGCATGTGCCCACCCTCCGCGTCCGCGCTGGGGTCGTGAATAAGTTCTCTTTCCCCTCATTTTAAGAACGTGTTCAGCTGGGCGATGGTGGCTCACGCCTTCAACCCCAGCACTTGAGAGGCAGAGGCAGCCTGAGCTACAGAGAGAGTTCCAGGACAGCCAGAGCTATACAGAGAAACGCTGTCTCGAAAACCCCAAAGAGGAGGAGGAGAGGAAAAAGGCGTTCAGAGGATGGAGAGATGGTTCAGGGGTTAAGAAGACTCTGTTTTCCCAGAGGTCCTGGGTTCAATTCCCAGTAACCACATGGTGGCTCACGACCATCTATCGTGAGATTTACAGAGATTTATAGTGAGGTGTGCAGGCAGAATGCTGTATAAATAATAAATAAACCTTTAAAAAAAAAAAAGAGTTCATTTAAAAAAAACAAAAACGAAGAAACAAACAGAAAATGTTTTTTACTGTGCTGGAGAGATGGCTCAGCGGTTAAGCGCACTTATTCTTGCCCAGGACCCATCCGGGTCACTAGCGCCCACATGGCGGCTGGCTCATGGTCATCTGTCACTCCAGTCAGCGGATCTGATACCCTCTTCTGACGTCAGCACCACGCATGCTCACGGTGCACAAACACGCGTGTAGGCAGAATACTCACGTAAAACTTAAAAATCTCAAACGGGAGCAGGTGGGATTATCTCAGCTTTCATCTCAGCTCCTGAGAAGCAGTGGCTCTCTGTGAGTCTGAGGCTAGCCTGGTGCATATAGTTCCAAGGCAGCTAAGGCTATATACTGAAACCCTACCTATCAAAAAAAAAAAAAAGAAGAAAAAACGCCTGAAAATTATATTTTAAAACAGGGGCTGGAGAGATTGGAGAGATGGCTCGGCAGTTAGGAGCACTGAGAACTGGCAGTTCTCACAGAGAACCCAGATTTGGTTCTTAGCATCCACATGGCCAGTCCAAGGGATCTGATGCCCTCTTCTGGCCTCCTTGGGCGCCAGTCACAAATGTGGTACACAGACAAACACGCGAGCAAAACACCCGTGCACAATACAAACTTTTAAATTACTTTAAAACATTGACTCCATTGTCATAAAGCACCTTCCAAAATCAAAAGCTACATGAATTAAGTATTTATTTAAAGATCCTTGGAGATCATGTATCGAGTGCTGGGCAAGCTGTGTACTCACCTAGAAGGCATTGATTTGTATTTATCAGCAAAGGGTTGATGGCAGGTTTATATAGTAAGAACCGGAGCTGAAAATTGTTTGTTTTCTTGAGACAGGGTTTCTCTGTGTAGCCCTGACTGTCCTGGAACTCCCTTCGTAGACCAGGCTGGCCTCCACCTCAGAGATCTGCCTGCCTCTGCCTCCCGAGTGCTGGGATTGAAGATGGGTACCACCACCGCCCAGCTTGAGCGGAAACTTTTTAAGGATTTATTTTTATTTTTAATGGTTTATGTGTATGTGTCTCTGTGTGAGTATGTGCGATTATGAATTCTGGTGCTCCGGGAGTCCAGAAGAGGGAGATGGATTTACCAGGTCTGGGGTGTCATAGGCAGTTGAATTACTCCTGCTGGGAGTGCTAGAAGCTGAACTTGGGTCCTCTACAAAAGCCATACTTACTTTTCACCACTGAGCCATCTCTCTAGCCCCACGGCTGAAATTTAAAGTCTGGCCTCACTGGGCATGGTGGTGCACACCTTTAGTCCCGGCACTTGGGAAGCAGAGGCAGGCAGAGCTTTTGGGGACCAGCCTGGTTTATATAAGGAATTCCAGGACAGCAAGAGCAAATACGGAGAGCCTGTCTCAAAAAACAAAACAACAACAACAGCAGCAAAATAATAATAATAATAATTTTAATTGTGGTGCCACCGTCTAAATTGAGGGTCTTTTTTTTTTTTAAGATTTATTTATTTTATGTATATAAGTGCTCTATCTCACATACACCTGCACGCCAGAAGAGGGCATCAGACTCCAGTAGAGATGGTTGTGAGCCACCATGTGGTTCCTGGGAATTGAACTCAGGACCTCTGGAAGAGCAGACAGTGCTCTTAACCTCTGAGCCATCTCTCCAGCCCCTAAATCCAGGGTCTTACACATTCCAGACAAGTACTCTACCATTAAGCTGTATTCCCCACACTGGTTTTTAATATATATGTGTGTGTGTGTGTGTGTGTGTGTCTGTGTGGTGTGTGTGTGTGTGTGTGTATAAATTTTAACATATGTTTATTATTTTGATTGCTTTTATTATTTTAGTTTTTAACATATATATTTATTATTATTTTGCTTGCTTTTCTTATTTGTTTTGTTTTGAGACAGGATTTTACTGTGCAGCACTGGCTGGCCTAGAACTCCTTATGCTGGCCAAGCCCGCCTCTGCCTCCTGAATGCTAGGATTAAAAGTGCCACCGAGCCAAGCTATTTTGCTAAAGTAAAAATGTCTTTATTTATAGTTCACAGGTATGAGTGTTTTGTTTTTGTTTTTTTTCCCCCTGCATGTGTTTCAGTGTACTTCATGCCTGCCTGTAGCCCTCAGAGGCCTGACAAGGGCACAGGATCTCACAGAAGTGATTGTGAGCACCATGCGGGTGCTGGGAAGAAGACACTGTTCTTGCCAGAGCTGTAAGTATTCTTAATGGGCTGAGCCACCTCTCAGGCCCTGTCGTTTGACCCTTTAACCAGGGTCTCTCGGAACTCATGCTATAGCCAAGCAGCCCATAAACCTCTGATCTTGCCTCGGCCTCCAGAGCAGCGTGGACTTCAGGCCTGTGCTGCCTCCTGCTTTTTCTTGTTTTGAGACAGGGTCTCATGCGGCGCACTATGGCCTCAAACTCGCTTGCTATGTAGCGGAGGATGACCTTGAACTACCCGAGCCTCCTGCTTCTACCTCCCAAATCCTGATAACACAAGTGTGCACCCACACCTGGATTTTGAAGCTACATTATTTCCTCCACTACACAGCCCCTAAAGCCTTTAAGAATTGCGGGGGGTTTATTCACTTAACAAATATATATATGTTGAGCACCAGACCCAGCCTTGGGCCTGTGGTGTGGAGGTTCTAATGGGAGTCTTCACACTCATCATACAGTTGGGGGCTCGGGCGCCAGACTGAGGAAGCTGAGTGGGAGAGGCATGCTTGGAATGAGTGAATGAGGATGAGGGGAGAAAGCCAGAAGGGATCAGCTGTGCAGGACCTTGAATGCAGAGATATGAATTCACAATCTAATGGGGGGATAGGCAGGCGTTTCAGAGAACGGTCATCCTGGACAGCAGCATTCTGGGGTGGAATAGATGTATTGGTTAACAGGCAGGATGCCTGGGTCCTTGGCCCCGTTAGAGCTCCGTGTGCAGCTTGGGGAGTGATGGCCCAGGAGGATTTGCGTGAGCACCTTACACACAGGCCAGGCCTGTGGGTGGGGGCAGGGCACGCTGCAGAATCTAGCAAAGGAATAGGATCACTTGAGTTGTACGGCCAATGTCTGGGCAGCTCTGAGGAACATCAGGGGATCCAGAGATCTGCAGCTAGGGTGGACTGATGGGACAAGGCCAGGCGCAGAAAGACAAACCCAACACGGTCTCACTGGAACACAGAAAGTTAAAAAGTTCCCTTCAAACTGAGCAGAGTCATCCTCAATTCCACGGAGAGTTGGAGACTAGCTTGAGCTACATAAAACCCTACAAACAAAACAAAACAAACAAAAAGGAACTTCAGGGTTGGAAAAAGTTGATTTTAATAGAAATAGAAAGTGTAAACTGGGCTGGAGAGATGGCTCAGAGGTTAAGAGCACTGACTGTTCTTCGTAAAGGTCCTGAGTTCAATTCCCAGCAACCACATGGTGGTTCACAACCGTCTATCATGCAATCTGGTGCCCTCTTCTGGTGTGCAGGTGTACATGCAGGGAGAACACTGTATACATAATAAATAAATAAATCTAAAAAAAAAATTTAAAAATGAAAGTGTAAACCAACTTTACAGGGTGTCAACAAAAAGAAATGACCAGTGTTTAAAGAAATGGAAATGTCTGTTACCCTTTGATTATTATAGATTACATTCATGTACCACAAGATCACACTGCATCCCATAATACATACACCTATGTCAGTCTTTTATTTTAAAGCCGTCAGGCAAGAGATGGTAACGATAGGAACTGAGATGAGGGAATATAAATGTGGGGAGAGGCAGGGAGAAAGAACCCCTCCCCAGGTTTCTGACTGAGATACCCAGCTACCACTGGCCAGGGTCAGAAAAGCAAGGAAAGAGGAGATGCTGAGTGTGGACCAGCTCATCCCAGGGCTCCACAGGCAGGTGGATTTTAAAGCCCAGTGCCCAGACAGAGGTCACTAGCTTAGGATAGGGAGCTATGAGTGTGACCAAGACCATCTAGACAACACGGAACAGGAAGGCTAAAAGTTGTGTGAGATGCCAACCTTTAAAGGCCAAGAAGGGAGACTGAGGGAGAATCAGGCCAGGGCAGATTCTAGACAAACAAGAGAATGCCACAAGGCTTGTTTTTCCTGATCTGGGAACCTCAACTCAGAAATTTTATTTACCTAGCTTCAGCTGTGAAATGGCATGCAGTCCTCCCTTGGCCTAGAGCTAGGCTGAAAGCTTGGTTAATATGCGTTGTTCTTTCTTAAATTACACTTATTTATTTGTTATTTATTTTGTAGGTGCGTGTGCCACGGTGTGCGTGCAGAGATCAGAGGGCAACTTTCAGGAGTCCGGTCTCTCCTTTCAGCATGTGAATTCCCGGGACTGACCTCAAGCCAGGCGTGGTGGCGAGCTCCTTCGGCTGCTGAGCCAGGAGCTGTTGTGTTGTGTTGCTCTCTTTTGTTTTTAATCCAACAAATTAGGGGACCCCTGCTTCACATAAGGCAGACAGTTTAAGCCAGAGGCGTGATGGTACATACCTGTAACTCTAGCTACCCGGGAAACAGAGGCAGAGCATCAGGAGTTCAAGAGCAGCCTTAACTACCTAACAGGTTGGAGGCTAGCCTGGGTTACATGTGACCTTGTTTCAAAAGAAAAGGGGGAAAGGGGGTCAGGTAGGGTGGCACATGGCTTTCATCCCAGCACATGGGAGGCAGAGGGTAAGATATCTCTGAGAGTTGGAGGCTAGCCTGATCTACAAAGCGAGTTCCAGTCCTGATAATAAACAATATTTATTTATTTATTAAAGAGAAAGATTCTAAACCGCAGGCTGAGGTTAAGGATAGTTATGTTTGGATTTCTGGAACTGACTGAGCTGAGAGTCTCCCGGAACAGCTAAAAGGCTTGTGTGTCACACACAGCTGAGTGAGTGACAGCCTGCTGGTGATAGCCTGCATACCACAGGCATGTTCAAAAGACAGCAAAGAGAACGCCCAGCTAAGGACACCTGAGGGGCCCTGCCCAGGGCCCTCTCTTCCCCTCTCATTCTCCAAGTAGGCCTCCCACCACAGGAACAGCTGTGGAAGAATTACCTTCCTTTCCCACCCCCTTCTCCCTGAACCCCAGCTCCTCCTTCACACAGAAGCCAGCTCCTTCCTCTCTCCGCTGTGTCTATAGAACCTCTGAGGGAGCATGCCCAGTGTGGGGTGCTCCTAGGCAACTGCCTCTTCTCCAGGAAGCCCTGGAGGGTGAGCCTCCATAGTGGATCGGTGTTCTCCTTCTGGAAGCACTGATGTCCTCCTACCCTAAAAAGGGAAGGATTATGGGCATCTGTTTGGGAACTATAAGAAGGGAGCAAAAACAAAAAAAAAACAAAAAAACAAAAAACAACAATTTCAGATACTCTCAAATCCTTAAAGGTTTTATTCTCTAGACAAAAATACCCTGTTCCTGGACAGGGTGTGGAGTGGAGCACGGCTTTAAATCTCAGCCTTTGGGAGGCAGAGGCAGGTGGAGAGTTCAAGGCCAGCCTGGTCTGCATAGCAAGTTCTAGGCTAGCCAGGGATAGATAGTGAGACCCTGCCTCAGGAAGGAAAACAAAAACAAACAGAACAAACAAACAAACAAACAAACAACCCAAGTCTTCCAGAGACTGAGCCCAGATGGCTGCTGGCTCAGCAGTTAAGAGCACTGGCTGTTCTTCCAGGGGACCAGGTTCAATCCCCAACATCCACATAGCAGCTCACAACTCTCCCTATATCTCCAGTTTCAGGGGATCTGACATCCTCACACAGACATACCCACCAATGCACATTAAAAACAAACAAACAAACAAAGAAACTGAGCTTAGCTCGTCATGCCTCTTCTCCCAACATGTAGGAAGCGGAGGCAGAAGGATGAAAGGGCAGCGTCCTCATTTACATGTGGAGTTTGAGGCTATCCTGGGCTGCAGAAAACCCTGCCAAGGGGCTGGAGAGGTGGCTTGCTGGAAAGAAGGCTCCATGATTGAGCTTTTACCAGAGGACCCAGTCTTTACTTCTCAGTACCTACATGGTGGTCTCCCAACCATCTGCAATTCTAGTTCCAGGGCATCTGACAGCCTGTTCTGCTCTCCACAGGCAGGCAGAGCATCCACACACATAAAATAAAATTAATTAAAAGACCCTGTCCAAAAAAACAACAACAACAACAACAAAAAAAAAAAAAAAAAAAAAAAAAGGAGGGGGAAGGGGATAGTAAAGACAGAAACCTGCTGTAGAATAACTGAATAACCAAAGACCTGGGGTTCCCTGAGGACGCCTGCTTCCTGCCCTCTCTGTCCTCAGGGCCGGCCACACCAGCACTGCCGAGATCCAAGGCTGCTTAGCTCCCACCTCTCTCCAGCACCTACCCTACGTTTCTGGAAGGCAAATGGGCTATAAAAGGATTAAACAGATAGTGCAGAGAATCTATTAATTAAGGGCTTTAATTAGTTCAGGCCTTGGCCCGAGCAGAAACAAGGGTGGGTGGCTCAGAGCAGACGAGGAAAAAGGAGGCTCTGGGAAATCTAGGCTGGGTTTGATGAGGGAAGTTCTTGGGCTGATTCTACTTCTTACGCTGAAAAACTTAGGGCTCGTAGTAATAAATGGATCAAGTGTTCTGTCCCCCAGAACCTTCTAGAACCTAACACCAAGAAGTCAGGAAAGGGAAGGCGGCTGTAGGTGGGGAGAGAGCCCAGAGAGGAGATGCATGGCGACAGAGAGCCCCGAGATGCGTGGACACGCGGTGGGAAGGTTGGATTTTCACTTCGTGGCTCCGCGCACATCACCGCTCTCGCCTTTGGGAGGGGGCGTCTCCTAATCCACTCTGTTTCCACTCCTCCTCTCCCTCCTTTCTCCCAGGATTTCTCTCCTTTGCCTCAAGGCAGGGGGTCACCTCGCCCCCCTCCCCTCCCCTCTTTCCTGTAACTTAAGCTGTTGCTGGGAGTTGGAGGAGCCGGGCTGGTTGGAGAGGAGGCCCCGCTGCTTTTTCAGGGTGGAATTGAAACCATGGAGCTGGGCTTGTCGGGTAACACAGAGGGGGAGGGGAGAAGGAAATCAAAGCAGGGGCTGAGGCTCCATCTGGGAAACCAACTTTGATTTACTAGCAAGGACCTGGCTCTCCCCCCACCCCGTCCTCCCCACTCCCCCTCCTTTCCTGGACTCCGCTCTGTGGGCAGAACTGGGGGATGGGGAACCGGCCTCCTCCTCTCCCAACATGAAAACAACCTCTTGTTGAAGGACCCTCCCTTGCAGCTGGGGAATCCTGGGCGCCTTGTCCAGCTGCACACACGTCTTAAGAGGGTCCAGAGACCCTGGAACTGGGTAGGGTGTACAAGGCCCTCCGCCCAAGCAGCTTCTCTCCTGCTCTGGCTGAGCCAACTGTGTCTTCAAGATCCGGAGTTGGGGGTCACTGAAGGAGGGAGCTGCGGATGTCTTCTGATTACTTATCTACAGCCTATGGGCCCGCTGAGCTGATGGTAAGAACCAAGATAACATGTCTGCGAAGGGAAAGGAACAATACTATTTTAGGTAAAGCGCTTGCCCCCGCAGTCCCGAGGTGCTGAGCTGGGAACCCCAGCACATGTAAAAAGCCAGGTGCAGCCCTGGGGTTGAGGAGGAAGTGAGGGGCAGAGACTGAAGGGTTCCCTGCTGGCTAGCTGAATCTGTGAATCTAACTGAATTTGTGAGTTCTCTCTCTCAGCGAGAGAACCTTTCTCAAAAGACTAAGGTTTGATACTTAGCACACCACATGGTGAAAAGAAAGATCCTGTGCCTCCACGCATGCTCACACACACAAAATAGACTAGATATGTATATATACACATACGAGTATGTATATAAGTTATTTGTTGTAGTAAATAAAAATGGCGGTTGGGCTGCGTTTATGATTATTTTATCATTAGCCGTTTGATTATCATGGTGGTATTATCTAACCCGCTATCACAAGTAATAAAACACAGACACCTGTTAGATTTTCTAATCGCCTTATTTACCATGGGGCCGGGCAGATATTTCACCAACCCTGGCTCAATGACCTCACCATCCATCTCCCAGCCCCCATCCAGTGCCATCCACCTTAATCCTTCCTATCTGGACTACCTTCCATCCATAATCCCGGGTACTTGCTTGTATTCTTCATCTGGGCCTTTTCACACCATTATTGGAGTCCTTTCTCTAGGCCCATGTCCTTCCTTCTCCAGGCTGACCCATCGTGGCATCTTCCTCTTCCTCTCTTCCTGCCTTAGCCTCCCTGCCCAGGTATAGGCAGTTTAATCAATCCATCAGGTATGTCTCAGGCAGGTTTACAAAACAAGGAAAGGTGTAACCAGATCTTGGGGGCCTGTAACACCCATCAGACCATCTTCCAACAGTTATTTATTTGTTTATTCGTTCATCCATTTATTTATTTCTTTTGAGACAGGGTCTCTCTACAGAGCCCTGGCTGTCCTGGAACTCATATGTAGACCTGCCTGCCTCTGCCTCCTGAGTGCTGGGAGCAAGCGCATGTCCACCATGCCCGGCAAGTTTGTAATCATGTTACAAGATTAATTTTGTGACAGGCGGTGGTGGCGCAGGCCCTTAATCCCAGCACTCGGGAGGCAGAGGCAGATGGGTCTCTGTGAGTTGGAGGCCAGCCTGGTCTACAGAGCTAGTTCCAGGAAACCAAGACTACACAAAGAAACTCCATCTCGGAAAAAACAAACAAACAAAAAACAAACGTTAATTTGTAGTATTATTGTTATTCAAAATAATTTTAAATGTAATTTTTATGGTCTTTGAAATATTTTTATTATATTTATTCACCCTTTTGGAGGGTGGAGCATACATTCCTGGGGAAATGTGAACAGATGTCTGTTTACTCCATATGGGAACCTGGCAATAGACCAAAGTCAGTACACAACCAAAGTCCAACTTGTTACACCAATGAGTGTCACTGTGATTACTTACAGGAGTAGGGGTGAAGAGTTACTCACAGTAGCAGAAAATCACTCGAAAAGAGCTGCGTCACCAAAAGCTTACTCCAGCACGGGCCACAGCTGCAGAACCTGGGAACCTAGCGCTCACTGTGGTTTCCTGGGCAGCCTGGGAGTTTGGAGAGTCTCTTCCAAGCAGCTCATCTGTCCCCGGAGAGTCTCTCAACAGCTTTAACTGCTTCTGTAGCCTTGGAGAGGGACGGGCCTAGTGAATCTGGTCAGTTTCAGGGACTTCCTGAAGCTTCTGAGTTGCTTACCGCCTCGGTGTCGAGGGGCTTCCCTGAAGGACAGCACGTGTTAGCTGGGAGGAAACTGCTATGCAACACCACAGCCGGCAGCAGGCCTGTGTGGGTCAGAGGTCAACTTGCAGACGCCATCCCCCACCGCGTGGTCCTCAGGGATGGAACTCAGGATGGGACTTCTGACGGCGGATGCCTTTGCTGCTGAGCCCATACGACTTTTTAAAGCGCGTGAGTAAGGGGCAGATGCCTCTGGCTTCCTCACGCACACGAGCACATACACTGTAGGCTGCACAGACACTGATTAGAAGGTTCATGCCTGAACACTTACACATACCCACCACAGAATACATGCGCCTCGAGTGTTTTAAGACTCTTTGTGCTGAAGTTCAGTGTGACCCGAGCCCGAGTGGGAGCTCAAAGCCATTTTGGGTGGAGCTGTTATCCTCTCTCCCTTCTCTTGTCACTCCTTTCGCCCCCCCATCACATCCTTAAGCCCCTCAAGGTTTAAGACACTCTCTAGCCAAGTCTCTACAGGGGAAAGAGGATCCCAAAGAAGCCCAGCCTCAGTATCAGAGTGAAAAGAAAAATGATGAGTGCGTGTTTATGCGTCTACACCGCTGGCTCGCGGGTCCAGCCGGGCCTTCTCAGTGGGACATAGCCATGGCGGGAGGGTTACTCCCCAGACTCTCCTAGGCAGAGCCGTCACCTCACTAGGGTTCAGCATCCAACTTTAGAACAAGGGAGAAGAAAGAACTAACTGAGCGTGCTTTTGAGTCTCGTGTAGCCCAACTTGCCCCAAACTCACTCTGTAGCCAAGGATGGCCTTGAATTTATCATTCTCCTGCCTTCACCTCCCACGTGCCACCATGGCCAGGTCAAAGAGAACCTTTTTTTTTAAAATATTTTATTTATTTATTATTTATACAGAATACCTGCATGTGTGCCTGCCTGCCTGCCAGAAGAGGGCACCAGATCTCATTATAGATGGTTATGAGCCACCATGTGGCCGCTGGGAATTGAACTTGGGACCTTTGGAAGTACAGCCAGTTCTCTTAACCTCTGAGCCATCTCTCCAGCCCCACGAAGAGAACCTTTTAAGAGCTCAGTAAACCTCTGAGCCATCTCTCCAGCCCCGCGAAGAGAACCTTTTAAGAGCTCAGTTGCTCCATTAGAACTCCTGGAGTCTGCTACATACATTAGAACCATGGAAGGAGAAGACTATGAGTCTGCTTCTGGCCCCGCCTGCCGATCCAAACGTAGAATCTTCCAAATAGCTCTGATGCACACCATGGACTTATCTGCTTCCCAGGCTATTCAATCAGAGCTTTCACAGCTCTGGTAACTCTTGACCAGAGGCCCAGAGTCCACCTCTCTTCTATACGCTTAACTCTTCAAGGCCGCTCAACATCTGACCACAACACGTCACAACACGTTCTCACTTCAACCACACTTCACCGTGGTGGTGGACAAGCATCTTTCTCCACACCGCTCCGGTACTGCAGTGTGTGAAAGACAGAAGTATCACCCCCCCCCCCGGCCTCCCCTGAAGCGTGAGTTCCTGAGGACGAATGCGTTTGAAGAAGGAGGCAGAGACAATCTAGGTAGCCATGAGCCAGACCCAGTGAGACGCTGAACATCTGAAGACCCTGGTCACCTAGGTAAGCTCTCGTGTCACCTTTTACTGATGCTCCCCAGACCACAGACCTCTGCCTGACAGTCTCCAGATAACTGTATTAGTTTATGATGGAATTCTGGTGCTCAAGAAATCAGTGACCAGGAGAAGACAAGAACAGCCTTCATCACTTCTCCCATTATGGTTCTCTTTCTTTTCAAATTTTTATTTATTTACTTGTTTTTTTTTTTTTTTTTTTTTTTGAGACAAGGTTTCTCTGTGTAGCCCTGGCTGTCCTGGAACTCACTACTCTGTAGACCAGGCTGGCCTCAAACCCACAGGGATCCGCCTGCCTCTGCCTCCCAGGTGCTGGGATCACACGTGTGCACCACCGCTACTTGGCTTCTGTCTTTTAAAAACAAAACAAGACAAAACAGATTTACTGTTCTTTACCTGTGAATGCGAGCCTCTGTGTGTGGGTGCTGTGTGCACTCAGGGTGCCCATAAAGGTGCCCATTGGATCCCGGAAGCTGACATTATAGGTGGTTGTGAGCTTCCTAATGTGGTTTTTGGTATCAAACTCAGGTCCCCTGGAAGACCAAGTATTCTTAACCTCTAAGCCTTCTCTCCAGAACCCCACCCTGATGTTACTGGGGTCTTTTTAATTGATTTTTGTTTTTGTTTTCTTTGAGGCAGGGTCTTCCTGTGTAGCCTTAACTGGTCTGGAACTCACTCTGTAGACCAGGCTGGCCTCAAACTTACAGAGATCCACCTGCCTCTGCCTCCAGGAGCGCTAGGGCTAAAGGTGTGCGCCACCATGCCTGGCTGTGACCATTTTAAAGCACTTTCTAGGGAAGTATCTTCTCCCAGACCCCTCCTGCTTCAAAATTCCTTTTTTACTTTCTAGTAAACATGTTGGCTATGAGCTCTGCTTCTTGATTTCGTGGGCTTTCATCCTCATCATTTGTAGGATATGGTCCTGGGGTCACAGAACACCAGCTTGGGAGTTTGTCCAAGATTCCACAGAACACCCATAAAACATAAGGAACTCCGAGAGTAAAGTCCAGCCTTGAAAGGTGTATGCGTAAAAATGTGAGCCAGCCAGGTGTGTAACAGGATTTTCTTTGGACTGCCTGCTTTCAGGTAATGACACAGAAACTTTTTATTAATTATGAAAGCTTAGCCTTAGTTTAGGCTTATTCCCAACTAGCTCTTATAACTTAAATTAACCCTCTTATACTAATCCACTTTCTACTGCGTGGCTTGTTACCTCCCAGTCTCTTAGTCCCAGTACCTGTATCTGTCTGGAGGGTTCCCCCGCCTGAGATTCTTTCCCAGAGTTCCTATCTCTCCCGAAAGCCCTGCCTTTCCTCTTCTGCCTCTGCTGTTGGCCGTTCAGTTCGTTATTAAACCAGTCAGAAGGTGTCGGAGGGAATGTTTACAAAATATGACACAGCCTGAAGAGTAACAACACCAAAGTCTGTCCTGTCCTCAGCTCTCTGCCGGTACAGAAGTTAGCATTTGAATAATATAAAGACAATCTTTACATGGTGTACAAGAGGTTATCCGAGCAGGATAACCCATTCTTTTAATCCCAGCACTAAGAAGGCAAAGGCAGATGGATATTTGTGAGTTGAAGTCCAGCTTGGTCTACATAGTAAGTTCCAGGACAACCAGGGCTATACAGAGAAACCCTGTATGAAAAGAAAAAAAGAAAAGAACTTGGTCCATTTTGACCTCCAGATCCTAAGGAAAACAATGAATAAAGGATGATGTTTTTCTGCCTGCAAGCTTGGCCACAATACCAGATGGAAAATGTGGAAAGATGGCCCCCCAGAGGGAAGCATTAATTATCATATTATATTACAACTTGACTTGTTTTTCTAGGAGGAGGGAAATGACCTGATCTTCCCTGTTGTACAAGATTTCTTTGTTTTGAGGGATAAACCTGGTTTATATCAAAAAAACGCCACACGAGGGGCTAAAGAGATGGCTCAGCAGGTAAGAGCACTTGTTTTGCAGAGGACCTGGGTTTGGTTACCAGCATCCACGTGATGGCTCACAACCAGTTCAGAGGACCTGACACCCTCTTTTGGCCTCCACAGTCACCAGGCACATGGTGCACATACATACGTGCAGGTAAAATACTTACACACATGAAATAAATCAAATCTTTTTCAGCATACGGGAGCCTGGAGATGGCTCTGATGATAAGAGAGCTTGATGCCTTAACGGAGGATCCGAATGTGGTTCCCAGCACCCACATGGCAGCTCACAACTGTCTGTAATTCCAGTGCCAGGGAATGTGGTACCCTTTTCTAACCTCAGCGGGCACCAGGAACACACATGGTGCAGAAACATACATGCAGGGAAAAATACTCAGACTCAGAGAATAAAGATAGGTCTTTAAGCAAAACAAAACAAAAAGCTACATGGGTCCATGAACCCTAGCTGTGACTCGATCCCCAAAGCCACGCCACACCACACCACACCACATCACCACACCACAGAGAACTGGTGCCCTATCCCTGCCCCCACCATCCAGGGGAACCAAAAGTCCGGACTCCCCTCCATTCTCTCCTTGGCCCTTGAGAGGGGCATGCCTAGGACCCCATGGCAAATCCAACCAGGTCTGTGCTCTCCTTTCCCTCTGAGACTGAGGCAAATTGGAACTGACGTGAGCAAACTCTCAGCAACTCCCGATTAATAGGTACTTTCTGGGAGCTAACCCAAGCCTATGTTATGACATGAAAAGACATACCAATGTTTAACCAAACCCTAACAACCACCACAGAAGACTACAATCTCGTGGCTGCAGAACTGTATAAGGGATCAAATGTATAAGGTAAATTCTGCAGGAAGCTGACACTAATGGCACAGGAGGAAAATTGTGTGTGTGTGTGTGTCCCGCTGATGGCAGGCAGTTCCCATGAGCGAACTTGAATGGGATTGTCTCCTGGGGAGACAGAGACAAAAGCATTTCTTACTGTGCATCTTGGAAGGCTGAAGAAGAACCCAAACCAAACCTGTGCATTATTCCAAGCTCTCAAGTCATTTAAGGAGCAGAGACGCCTACAGTCTCCCTAGAGAGACTCAGGGAGGCCCTGGTCAAACTTATCAACCGAGATCCTGAGCCAACTGAAGGACTCCACCCGAGCTTTGTTTTTATTGTGTTTTAAGATTTATTTAAGACAGGCCTGGTGGTGGTGGCACACACCTTCGTTCCCAGTGCTTGGGAGGCAGAGGCAGGAGGGTCTCCGAGTTCAAGGCCAGCCTAGTCTACAGAGCAAGTTCCAGGAAAGCCAGGGCCACACAGAGAAACCCTGTCTTGAACAGCAAACGACAACAACAAAAAGGATTTATTTCTTTTTGTTCTGTGGTTGTGTATTCGTGCTATGAGTGTTGAAGGAAATGAAATCTCAAAGGGGAGAGCCCAGAGGGAAGGTCAGGGTTTCTACCTGGACCTTATCCTAATTGTGTCTACAGAACCACTGAAGAGGAGGCTGTCTCCAGAGGTTAAGGCTCATGGGGACAGAATGCATGCCTATCCTGGTCCAGCAAGAACGAGACTGAAGGGGCCCAAGGTTTAACCTATGATACCTCCACCCAACACCAAATTTCCTTATGTAAATCCAGGGTAAGGGGACAGTGGAGGGCTGAGACAAGCATTTGCTAGGTAGAACTGTCCATCAGTCATCCCTCTCATCCTGGCCCTCCTTCCCCCAGCAGTGCCATCGTGATGAGTGGCACTGGAAAGCCCTTGGCTTTTATTTTGCCTCCTCAATCACAACTGGGAAGGTGTCCTTTTGTCACGTGCCTTCCCAAGAGTACCAGAGAGCCCTGCTCCTCTTCTAGACGAGTCATGTCCGTCCTGGGGAATCACCATTCTTACAGCCCGGAGACAGGACCTCACTCTCAATTTAATGGAGACTAAAATTGGTCTGAGAGTGTGGGGTATCCAGGGGTAGACTGGAAGGGTGGGGCCAGCCTTGCCTACTAAAAACCCATCCAAAAGACTGTCAGTTCCTTTTTCACCACCAAAAGCAACTTAGAGGAGGTAGGAGCTCATTTCTGCATAGGTTTCCGACGAGATAATGCCCATCATGGTGGGGATGGCATGGCAACAGTTTGGGAAAGCATGGGACAGGAGCAGGAATCTGGCTGATCAGGCTTTTCATCCACACGGAGGAAGCAGAGAGCTTGAACAGGAAGTGGAATGAGGCTGTAAACCCTCCTACCCTGTCGGGAGCCGCATTCGCCATTACGAGATGGCGCTGGCTTCCTGCTTCCTGGTTCTTCTTGCTAGAACTCGCCTTACAGCGGCGCATGCGCCACATGATGCTAATACGGATTTGAGTGCTCTCCCTATCAGAGAACACATGCTAATTGGGTATTGTGCGGAGCACCAATCACAGACGAGCACGCCGCCCTGCAGGCTATTTAAGCAGAGCGCGCTTGGGGTTTGGGGTCCTTCTCCATCTACCTACAAGAGCTCTACAATAAAGATTCTGCTGGACAAATCTTCGGTTGCCGCGTCTTCCTTATCGGCGAAGGATTGCACGCGACACTACCCGCCCTCAGTGACTTACTTCCTCAAGCAAGGCTCCACCTTCTAAAGGTCGGGAAACCTTCCCAAACAGTGCCACTAATTGGAGATCAAGTGTTCAGAATACAGGAGCCTATGAGGGACATTTCTCATCCAGTTTCCTTTCTTCAGTTGCCTGGTTGGTTCATTTTTTGACACAGGGTTTCTCTGTGTAGCCCTGACTACCCTGGAACTCACTCTGTAGACCAGGCTGGCCTGAAACTCAGAGATGTCCTTGCCTCTACCTGCTGAGGGCTGAGATCAAAGGCCTGCACTACAACACCTGGCTATTTCTTTGATGTTGTTTTGTTTGTTTGTTTGTTTTCTTGGGACAGGAAAAACTATATGTACATTTTCACTACATAACTCTGATTGTCCTGGAACTTACTATGTACACCAGGCTGGCCTTGAACTCATAGAGATCTGCCTGCTTCTGCAAACAGTTCTTATTTCCCTACCCATGACAGAATCCTTTAAACGTGAGGTTCAACAGGGCTTTACCAAACATCACCGCCAATCTGAAACAGCAGGTTAGTGATCCTCTGTGGCAATCCTACTCGTGAAGTCTTAGAACCTAACACAGAGTGGAGACTAATCCAAGACTTCAGACTTATTAATAAAGGTGAAATTTCACTTCACCCCTCGATCCCTAACACACACATTCTCCTGACACAGACCCCAAAGACCCTACTGCCCTAGACTTAAAGGATGCCCCTTTCTGTAAACCCTTACACCCTGAGTCCCAGTGCTTGTCTGTCATGGAGATACAACCTCCTGTTTACCCAGCTCCCCTGGATGACCCTGGTCCTGGGATTCAAGCATAGTTCCCACCTTGGCTAGATGCTGCTATCTAGAAACTCTCCTGGCTTCTTAGGCCCTCAAGCCAAGGTCCTCCAATAGGTGAATGATCCTTAGTGGCCCCACAGAAGATTCCCAGGAAGGAACTGAGTTACTTCTCATCTGACAGGGGTTATAAGGCATCCAAAATAAAGTTCAGTTGTGACAGCTATCAATTAAATACTTAGCATTAGACACAGCTAAAGGGAAAGGGGATTTGGTGAGGACTGGGTGTGCTCTAACTCTTCCTTCCCATTACCAAAAGAAAAAGGGGGGGAGACCTCCTTGGGGAGAGGATTACAACATCCTGAAGACTTTGCATTCCAGTATGTGGGTTATTTGCCTGGCTATAAAAGAAACTAGCCAATAAAAGAAATCCAGGCAAGAAAAACACAAGCCTTCAGCAGCAAGCCAGAGGGACATAAGCCTTCCTAAATAGGTATTCCTTGGAGCCTCAGCTTTGAGACTCCCAACTTGAATTTCTATGTAACTGAAAAAAAAAAGAAAGGCTTTCGGGGTTCACTCAACAGCCCACCTTAGCTGAGATTTAGATCCCACAGATAAAGCTGGCATTACAGCTGAAGCTGCTCTGTTAATTCCAGAGGCAGCTAAATTGACCTTCCACATCACTTGGAAGAACTGTTAAAATCCAAAGGGAGGCTCTGGCTAGCTCATAACAGGCTCCTGGGACACCAGGCTCTACCCTTGGACAGCTCAGCTGTCCAAATAAAAATCTGTTCCCTCCTTAACCCTGTTACATCCCTCTCAGAGGAAGAGGAAGATGAGAACATTCCAAACATGGGGCTGGAAAGATGGATCAGCCGTTAAAGAGCACTGGTTGCTCTTGCAGAGGACCTGGGGTCAGTGCCCAGCACCCACATGGTGGCTCACAACTATTCTGACCTCCATGAGCACCAGGCATCCACAGCATGTTGGGTACATGCGTACATGCAGGCAAGACTGTCATACCCGTAAAATAAAAACAAAGAAGTCTATCAAAAAGAATGAAAGGAAGAAAGAGCACGGGTGTGGGGGGGAGTGGAGCGGCCCACGCCTTTAATCTCAGCACTTGGAGAGGCAAAGGCAGGTGGATCTCTCTGAGTTTGAAGTTAGCCTGGTCTACAGAGTGAGTCCCAGGACAGCCAGGGCTACACAGAGAAACCCTATCTCAATCAATCAATCAATCAATCAATCAATATCTAAAGAGAAAACAAACAAGTCTCAAACAAGGACTAACAAGATGGCTCAGCAGGTAAAGGGGCTTGTAGTCACACCTTAGTATCTGAATTTGATCCCAAGAAACCACACGGCTCAGGAGAGAAGCAACTCCTCTAAGTTGTCCTCTGACCTCCACATGGGTTAAGCATGTACACACACAGACACACACACTAAAGTCTTTTTTTCTTTTCTTTCTTTGTTTTGTTTGTTTTTTGAGACAGGGTTATTTTGTGTGTGTGTGTGTGTGTGTGTGTGTGTGTGTGTGTGTGTGTATAGCCTTGGCTTGTTCTGGACTCACTTTGTAGACCAGGCTGGCCTTGAACTCACAGAGATCCGCCTGCCTCTGCCTTCCGGCTCACACTATGTTGGAATCACAGGCATGTGCCACCATGCCCGGCTATAAGGGAGGTCTTAAAGAAACTCCCTGGCCTTCTTGGCAGACCCTTAATTGAGCAAGGGGTCCCCTGCGCCAGGTAACTTACAGTAACTTACAGACACCTTCGATGGTGAAGCCTTCCCTCCTGGGATTAGGCTCAGTTGGCTGACCTGATAGCCATCACCAGAACTCTGGGATTAAGTCAAAACGAGAGAGTTACCGTCCACACTGATGGCCGATACGCATTTTTAGTCCTCCATGTCCATCGGAAAGTGTGGAAGCTGCAGGCACACAGGTTAAGTACCACCAAGAAAGAGACATGCTGTTTTCTGCCGTACTTCCACTAGAAGACATCAACAGGGAACGGGCTGGGGTGTCCGAGGGAAACAGATGCATGACAGGAGCAGCTGATCAAGTAATGACCATGGCCTCTCTTTCGTGGGAGCTCCCTGCATGGGTGAGAGTAACATGAAAATGGACAAGAGCCTCAGGTGCTGGAGGGAGCGGCTTCTAACGTAGTAAAAAAGAGAGAGAGAATTGTAAACAGCATTGTCATCACATCCGCTTGATTCTAGAGCTTGCTCCTACTTGCCACAGATAGGAAAAATTATTGAATGTGTATTCAGGTGTTTTGCCTCCTGTAGGTCTGTGTACCATATGTATGCAGTGCCAGGAGAGGCCAGAAGAGGGCATCAGATCGCCTGGGACTAGAGTCACAGCATGTTGAGAGACGCTGGGAGTCAAACTCTGAAGAGCAGCCAGTGCTCTTAACCACTGAGCCTAATGGCTAGTCCCAGATGGAAAATTTGAGGACTTTCCATCGGGCTTTTCACTGGGGCAAGGATGGATGCCTACAGTTTCCGAAAAGACTTTATATTACTGAAACCATCAATCAGATGGTAATGGTGACATACAAATGAATAACCCTTACACTGTGGCTCACTCCTTCCGAAATACAAAGACAAGATCCTACACTGGGAAAGACAAGATATTTCACCACCAACATGCCCTAAAGCAGGATATCCAATTCCTCTTAGTGTGGATAGACACCATCATTTGGGTGGAAGGTTTTTCCTGTAGGACAGACAAAGAAGGTTTCTGAGATGGTCCTTTTTTTTTTTTTTTCTTTTTTTTCCTGCTTGTATGTCTACGCATCATGCATTTGCAGTGCCTATAGAAACTAAAAGAGGGCACTGGATCCTGTGTGAAAGGGATATTAGACTCTAGGGGGCTTTTATACCCCAGTTAGTTCCCAAATAATCGAGACAGAGACCTTTCGGATTTATAAAAAGCTTTAAAGCACAGTAACTGGACAGATATTAACCCTCTAAGCTATTTTGCTCTCTTCCAGCCATACACCCCAAGTTACTTGTCATAATTGTTCCTGCCTGGGCTGCTTCTGTTCCGTCAGGCCAGCCCTCGTGCCCAGTGCTCATGCCAACTTCTCTCTGGCTTCCTCTCCTGCTTCTCTTCTCGACTTGATCTCATAGTCCAGGAACCTAAGCTCTGCCTACTTCTCTTCTGCCCAGTTACAGGCTTCTAGCTAATTTTATTAACCAGCCAACTATAAATGGGGGAACCCTTGGAAATGGACTTATAGAGAGCTGTGAGCTGCCACCATGCATGCACTGTGAATCAGACTCAGGTTTCTTCGGAAGAGCAGCCAGAGCTCTTAACCTCTCAGCCATCTCTCCAGCTCTGGAAGCACCTTTCATGGTGAACACTTCTTTTTAAAAACAATTTATGTGCTGGGCAGTGGTGGCACACACCTCTGATCCCAGCACTCAGGAGGCATAGGCAGGTGGATCTCTGAGTTTGAGGCCAGCCTGGTCTACAGAGTGAGTCTCAGGACAGCCAAGGCTACACAGAGAAACCTGTCTTGAAAAACAAAACAAAACAAAAATGAAAGAAGAAAGAAAGGAAGGAAGGAAGGAAGAATTGAACGAGTCATTAAGGCCAATAGGAGAAAGACCAGTATTCCTGCAGCTGTCATTCCTTCCAACCAATGGGCGCTGCTTTTCCATTCTCTTATGCATTGCTGTTTAGAAATCTCTTGTGCCAAACACCTTTTATTCATTCAGCCTTAGGTCAACCTCTGTCTGTGGATACTTATCTCCCAGGGGTGAGACCGTCAGATTTTAACCCAATGGGCCCATGGGACTTCTCTGTGGGAACTAATCAGATGTGGGTCTCCTCCACTTAAATCTTTACTTACATTCAGGGGTACCACGCTAGCCTAAAAGAGACAGGCTACCTTTTCTTGTAGCTGTCTCCCGAATGCTACCCATCTGCTGGTGGGGTTCCCAGACCATAGTAAATGCCTTCACCCCTAAAGCTACAGACTTTCTCTCTTTCTTTTTGAGGTTTATTCTTGTTTTTATTTTATGAGTATGTGCATTTTGTCTGCATGTATGTCTGTACACCACCTGTGTGCCCCGCTCCTGTGGAGGTCAGAAGAGGGCATCATCGGGTCCTCTGGAACTGAAGTTACGGATGGTTGTGAGTCACTGGGCGGGTGCTGGGATCTGAACCCAGGTCCCTGACAAGAGCAACAGGTGCTCTTGACCACTGAGCCATCTCTCCAACCCCAAAGCTTCTGGCTTTGCTTCATCATAAGACTTTTCTAACTTAGATTCTGTTTTCTAACCTTCTGTTAGAAACCAGGCACTCCCCCCCCCCCCGGCTTCCGAGACTCAGCGCCAGCAGCCAACCCGTTAAAAGGTCCTTGCTACCACAGATTGCTCTCTCGTTCTCTTGCTCTCTCTCTGTTTCTCTCTCATGTCCCAGCTTCAAGACTGCTTTTCACCCCCTCCTCCAATAAATCTCTTGTGTGAGATTCGTTGCATGGTGTAATCTTTAAGGCGTACCTTGGCCCAGACCCACCATGAATATTCGGCTGCTCAATCCTAGCACCTCCTCTCCCATAAAACCATACCCTAACTGTGATCAAGCTCCCACCTTCTCTTGCCTGTCTTTTGATCCATCCGTAATGATGGGTGGGGTCATCCTTAAGAACTTCCCCTTACCTGCCAGCTTCACTACATTTTAGCTCCAATTAAATGCTCATGTCCAGAGTCCACCTGGGCCTCCCGGTCGGTCAGCCTACTGAAGCTCAGCAGCACAGCCTCACCTCGATGGCCAGTGTGGTCCCTCCTGGGGTAGGTCACTCGGTGAGCACAATGGGGACATTAATCTTCTTCCTCCAGAGGTTGGGAAGGTCAGACAAAGTGTCACTTCACTTGATGGACTCTCAACGCACGCCTGCGATGTTTGTTTTCCCTCCATTGCCTGGGTCAGGAAGAGGCTGTTGGAGAGGGATGTTTCCTGGGGAGAGGGGTAGGTATCTAGGGCTTCTAAACTATGAAGTAACTGGGAAGGGAGGATGAGGGTTTCAGGTTGCCTTCCCCCGGGGCCGGGTCACACCGATAACCCTTGAGGAATTCTGTGGCCTAGGGGTTGGCAGCCAAGAAAGACAAATCCATTGCTGGGTTAAAGTAAAACTTTGCAGACTTCCATTTAGGGGACTGATGGGCAGGCCGTGGCTTCTTTGAAGCTGGGGATGAACGGGTCACTTTCCAGGCAACTCTTCTCTTGCTTATCCTCTTTCCAAATAACCTTCCTAACACGCCCAGGAGAGAGAGGGACCCAAGAGGAGGCAAATATCTCAGCCCCCAAGTTGGGAGGGGCTTTAAAGTGAAGGTGGCTGAGGGGGGAAGGGCTGCAGTCCGCCCAGGCAGGTCCTAGGGTCCTAATTTGTGGTTAGGGTCAGCTGAAGAGGACGTGTAGCTCTCTTCTCCCCACAGCTGGTGCCTCATACATCCTCCTCCCCATCACAGCCCTTTCCTTAGAGAGCCTGCAGAGCCTGGAATGAGAGGAATCTGAACTACAAACAGACCTCTTGGCTGCAGCCCCAACTTTTCCCCAACTGCCTCCTAGGCTGCAGACTTCCAGGCAAGGTTGAAAGGGGCCTAGGTGGAAGACCCCACACAGAGACGCTGGAGAAACAGGGGTGCAGAAGTAAGATGAGGATAGGGAGAGTGCACAAGGATACCTTTTCTCTATAGACAGCGTCTCACTCAAAGATCCGGTTGGCTTGGAACTCATCACACAGTCCAGGCTGGCCTACAGTTCTTGGCAATCTTCCTGCCTCGGCTTTCCCAAGTCCTGGAGTTATAGATGTGAGCCAGTACTTCCAGCTTGAAAAAAAGAAAGAAAGAAAGAAAGAAAGAAAGAAAGAAAGAAGTCATATTTTCCAAACTAAAACTCCAAACCATTACAAGTCGACGTGCTGGAGTCATGGGATTGGGGCTTTGAAAGCAAGCCCGAGCTAGAACGATCCAAGCAATTATGGATACACGCTAGAAAGAACCTGTGTCCCAGCCCTTGCCACATCTGTCTGCTCGGCTCTGCTCACCCAGAAGCTGAGCTCTCCCGGTGCTATCAGGGCAGCATTACATCCTGAGAAAGCCCTGGAGAGGTGGGAAGAATCAGGAAAAATGAAGTGCCATCTCTGTATGGACAGATGGCACAGAGCCAGCGGCCACTCCTGCCTGTCACACTTCCCCAGACCCCAGCGCCCTGCCCGCCATTTCTCTACACCACTAGAACAGTGTGGAACTTTGGTGTGATGGAGCCAGGGCCCTCCGTGCCATGAGATGCCCAGGCATCGTACTAAAAGGGTGACCCCAGGGAGAGGACCAGGGAACAGGAGAGGAGAGGCATCCAGCCCAGAGCAGGAAGCTGCTTGTGGCAAGATGACCTCTTCCGGAGGGCAGTTCTCCCCAGCTTGTATAACACAGCTCCTGCCAAGGGTGGTATAGAAAGGCACAGAGCCCACAGCAGGCTGGGGAAGGCCATTGAAAAGGCAGCTTAAGGGCTTCCTGCTGGGTGAGATGGATTAGGAGCCTGTGGGGAGTTGAGTCCAGCAGTGAGAAAGGCACTGGCCCAATGCCAGAGCCCCTTGGCCAAAGATTCTCTGAGACCAGGGATCCCTGGGAATCTGGCAGGCTGGAAGTCAGCATCTTCCACCTGGCTGAGGGGCCCAGACAGACACACAGAGCACCAAAACAGAGGAAGACAGACAGACACAGAGCACACAGGAGACAGACCACAGAGCACCAAAACTGAGGAAGGAAAAGGAGTCCAGCTTGGGTGAATTAGTGGTCATCTCACAGGAAAAGAAACGACTTCCCGGTGATTTCACCCAAGTCTCCCTGAGGCCTTGAATGGTGTCTGTCAGTCAGGGCTGGTTCACTCCTGGGCTGTTTCTCTAGCTTGTAGGATGGGAGCTCTGAGGCCACACTAGGGGCAGGGTAAGTAGTAGAATCTTGTTTTGTATTATTATTATTATTATTATTATTATTATTATTATTATTTGAGACAGGGTTTCTCTATGTAGACCAGGTTGGCCTGGAACTCACTATCTTAGACCAGGCAGGCTTTGAGCTCACAGAGATCCTTCTGAAAACTGGGGTTAAAGGTGTGTTCCATTGGGGCTGGAGAGATGGCTCAGAGGTTCTTCCAAAGGTCCTGAGTTCAAATTCCCAGCAACGACATGGTGGCTCATAACCATCTGTAATGATATACGGTACATTCTTATACCCTGAAGGCACACATGCAGGCAGAATACTGTGTAAATAATAAATAAAAAAAAAGGGTGGTGGTGCATGCCTGTAATCCCAGCACTCGGGAGGCAGAGGCAGGCGGATCTCTGAGTTCGAGGCCAGCCTGGCTAACAGAGTGAGTTCCAGGACAGCCAGGGCTACACGGAGAAACCCTGTCTCAAAAACCAAAAACAAACAAACAAAAAAATCCCATTGAAGACCATGTGGCCCCAGGGGCCGAAGCATCAGTACTGTGATTTTATTTTGAGGCTAGGGTCTTACTAAATTGCCTGAGCAGGCCTTTAGCTGCTGAGCCACGTGATCAATCCTCTTGCCCCAGTCTTCCTAGCACCTGGGATTACGAGTCCTGTGTTTAGAGCAAAGATGATCTCCTCTGATAGGCTGTCAGGAATCGAGTTAAAACCCTGTTCCCACCCCATCTCATGGGACAAAGGAGAGAAAGCTTCAGGCAACCAGGTAAGACGTGGGGTAACCCCTGAGGACATCCTTTGGGGAAAAGGGGATTCCACGCTGGATACGCCAAGCCCAGGGTGTCCCTGGATCAGAGCTGCCCCGTCTCCCAAATCACTGGGCCAGCCCCTTTCTTTGTGTTCAGTTCTTTCCCACAGCCCAGCAAGGCGGGGGTGCTAGGATCCCAGGCCCACCGCCTCCTGCTGGGCAGCACCCCATCAACCCCCACATAAAGAGCTTGAGAGGGGACGAGGAGGTGGGGCGTTCTCACTCCGAGGAGGCCTCGGCACCCTTCCCCAGCCCCTGGCCCCAGCCCTGGCTCCCCCAGACAAAAAGCTGCTTTACATGAGAAGAGCGGGCTGGCCTGGCCTTACCGGGGCACTCAAAGAGGCGGTAGCCCCTGACAGCCAGGGCTGCCCCTTCCCCCACGCCGAGGCCTCGTTTAGTTGCAATTAGCAATTCTTTGCATACGCCCCTCCAGGCTGGAGGGACGCGGGTCCTCTTCTCCGAAACCCAGGCTTCAACCTTCCGGAGTCTCCCTGCTCCTCTCTCCCCTTGAATCCTCTCTTCTCGTCACAGTCCTGTCCTAGCGGGACGCCGGGAGTTCTCCAGAGAAGGCAGCACGGAGAGGAGCCAAACCAAGAACTCTGAGGGTGGGGGATGGCGAAGAGGAGGGAGGCTGGGCTCGCTCCAGCTGGAGGACCCCGTCACCGACGCACACTGCCGCGACCCTCCTCTCTTCCTAGGCCGTTCCCCCTCCCAATCAAGCCTACGAGCTTTTGGATGAGATGGAAGAAAGACCAAAGGGAAAGAGTTTTGTTTTGTTTTGTTTTTAGTAAGAGATCTAATGGTGAGGTGGTGGGTCGGAGGTAGGGTCGGGGTGGCAGGGAGGAGGCTGCATGTGAGAGGAATCGGGGACTCGGTTTTTCCCTCCTCGCAGCTTGACCATGGAGGATTCAACCTCCGCGTAGGGCGCACCTGGAGTCCTACCAGGGACCAGACAGGGAGCAGCAGGGTGAGTCGAGCTTGAAGAATGAAAAACGAGGCGACAGCATCCCCCGTCTCTTTCAGGCTCCCCCAATCTACAGGGATGAGGACGAGGAAAAGGGACCATCTGCCTAGATGGGTTTCCAAGCCTAGGACCCACATTCCTTCCTCCCAGGGTCTTTCCTTCTCTCTCTCCAAGTCTCTGATAGGTTCTTCTTGTGTCCACAAGGGGGAGCCCTGGGCACGGTGGAAACTTCGCAGGCCTGGAGGAAAGTGTCCATGGCCACAGGGCGTTACTTTTCTCCAGGACAGAGGCCAAGGAGCCCTCTGGGAGAGGAGATGCTACCTTGGGAGGAAGTTCTCAAGTCTTTAAGATCTTTGTGAGGAGGGGAGAAGGCATACAACACTCCCGTTGGGCAATAAAGTGTCAGAGCAGGGGCTAAGCCTCCTTGAGGTCAACTCGGCCTCCTGGCCAGCTTTCCTGGTTGAGTTGGTGGTGAGGATCTCTCAAAGGAGTCTTAGAATTTATAACACGAACAAGGGCTGAGCTGACTTTGAGGCCCAGCAGGGACCCCATGGGAGATGGACTGGCCTATTTTGGTGGACATTGTGTAGGTTTAAGGAGCAGGAAAAAAAGATTTGGCTGCTTTGGGGAATGGGACTTTGATTGTTTTTGTTTTGTTTTGTTTTTTGAGGCAGCGTTTTTCTGTGTAGCCCTGGCTGTCCTAGAACTCACTCTGTAGACCAGACTGGCCTCAAACTCAGACAGATCCATCTGCCTCTGCCTGGGATCAAAGGTGGGCACAACCACCACCCGGCAATAGGGCTTATTTTTGACCCAGGATCTCATACTGTGTAGACCTCATGCTGGTCTGGAACTCATGATGATCCTCCTGCCTCTGCTTCCTAAGTCGGAGGCCCCAGGTGTGCACCACCACACCGGGCTCGTGTTTGTGTGTTCATTTTGATGCAGGGTCTCACATATCAGAACCAGGAGAAAACTGCAACTTTACTCTCAGACGAGGGGTGTATGAGACCCCAAGAACCCCTGGGGAGTCTTCCCCTTGGGGTTTAAAGACACCCATTCTCTTCGGAAGAGCTGTGTCTGGGAAAGAAGGAAGATAAACTCCCACTTGGAGGTGAGGGCGGGCAGAGGTCAGGGGCAGAAGAAGAAAACCTTGACACCCTAGCTCTAGGCTGAAGTGACTCTTCAGCTCCTTCCTCCAGACCTGCCCCTGGGAGCTCCCAGAGGTCAGGGCCTCCGAAGGCCCCAAGTGGACTAGACATCCAGGATCCTATGGCTTGCAGGGGAGCCGGGTGTGTGTGTGTGTGTGTGTGTGTGTGTGTGTGTGCACGTGTGCACGTGTGCGGGCTTGTGAAGTCTCCATGGGCCACCTAAACCCCTGAAACGATGGGATTTAATGGGGTCAAGTGTTGGGAGCTTTGGGCAAGAAGCAGTTGTGAGAGCACAGGAAATGGTCTCTGGAGAGCCATCCTCCAGTCCGGAGCAGAGCATTCACATTCACCCTCAGCGCGTGTATTCTGCCTCAGGCCGGAAAAAGGACCGGAGAAAGGAGCATCTGAGCTGTCAGTCACTGGTCCCCCTCCTACCTGACCTAACTCTGCTCCAGCCTATACCTTCCAGGTCTGGGAAGTCTGGAATTCTGTGCTACCAAGAGCCTCAGTCAAGGCCCTTTCCACAGTCTGAAGTCAGTGCCGGCCTCACCAGCACTGTGCCGGGCTGGGACTCCTGGCCTCACCCCTCTTCCTTCCTCAGCTTTCCCACCGCTCTCCCCTTCAGAACCATATTTGGGCTTTTAGAACTCCCTGGAAGCTCCCAGAGCGGCAGCCTTCCCTCAGGAGTCCACTCTGCCGGGGACACAGACCACACTCCCTGCTCTTAACGTGACGGTTGCCCCAGATCCTTCAACCCCAGATTCCACATCAAAGGACTCAACCAACCACGGGTCTAAAATATTACGAGAAAAAAAAAAAAGGCGCGTGCCTGCACTTAACAGCCTCTCCCCCTTGTTATCATTCCACAGTGACCGTTACTTACACGGCCCTTTCCAGGCAGGAGGGATTGTTAGGTGGTGCCCGGATACCGCACCACCATCTTACGTGCAGGATTTCAGCACCTGAAGATTCTGGGACCCACATGGGTACTGGGAAGAGCTCTTCTGGATCCCATGAGCCACCCGTGTTTGAATCATCCCGTCCGTCTACACCGAGCAGACGGCTCCCAGAGTGGGCTCTGACTCACAGAGAAGGAATTTGAGACACCCGTGATATTTAAAACATTCTAGTAGCCACATATTTTACCAGTTTAAAAAAAAAAATCAAGACAAGTGAAATTAATCCTAATAACATTTAATTCAATGATCGAATTATTTCCATATGCCATCAATATAAAATAATTAGTGCTAAATTTGCTTCCCCTCCCCCCTTTTTGGACTGTCTTTGGAATTTAGCTCTGCGCTTCCGGTGCTCCTCAGTTTGCATCAGCTGTGTGCTCCCGACTCATGTATGGCGAGTGGTTAAGATATCGGGCAGCAGCAGGGCGTGTTGTACTGGCAGAGGTAGATGGGTCTCTGTGAGTTCGAGGCCAGCCTGGTCTACAAAGGGAGTCCGGGACAGCCAGGACTACACAGAGAAACCCTGTCTCAGGGAAAAGAAAAGAAAATGCGTGTTTTCTTCATGTTTATGTCTGTGTACCATATGTGTACCTGTTGGCCAAGGAGGTGTGAAATCTTCCCGCACTGAAGGTGTGGACAGGCGTGAGCCACCGTTTGGGAGGATGGAAACCAAACCTGGGTTCTCTGCAAGAACAACAGGTACTCTTTTCGCCTGTTTTTTGTTTTTCGGGACAGGGTTTCTCTGTGAGACCATCTTGACAATCCTGGGCCAGCTTTGTTCGACGCTGGCCTCGAACTCACAGAGACATATGTGCCTGCCTCTGCCTCCCAAGTGCTGCGGTTAAAGGCGAGCGTGCCACAAGTTCCCTTAACCGCTGGGCCCCGTCTCTTCAGCCTCCTGCGCCCTCCAAAAGTGACTTAAGAATAGAACTGTGCTTGTGTTTAAACACTTGGCACGACTTGCGTAACCTGAGAGTGTCCCTTAACTACTCGGTGGCCTTCACTGTGTCGCCTACTAAATGGGCCCGAAACCTCTCAGAGTTATTGAGGAGATAAGGTCAAGGGCTCCTTTCGATACTGCTTGGCACACGTTGTGCGCTCAATGGAGCTTAAGTCTCTTCAGCTCCGCGTGTTTGGGAATCTTGGTCCGGAAGAGCTGTTTGATGAAAGCCTGGGAGAAGTGGCCCTTTGTCTGCCTGCGGAGTGCAGTGAGAGTGGGCTGGACAGCGAGGGAATTTTGTTTGGAGGAGCTGGACTGGCATAAAGATGGCTGCCGGTGCCCAGAAGACGACAGAGGTGGAATTTGGAACAGAAACAGAGCGGCATAAGGCCGATGATTCACTGCTGGAATGAAGCTCGCAGGGGGCTGGACGCTCCAGCAATCCCTGCACGGCGCAAGCGAGGCGACGTTCACACCGCTGCAAGCGGCGGGGCCCGGAGGAAGGCCTGACTTGGGACAAAGGGTCTGACGGGTGTGCAGCCAAAATGCCCCGGTGGGTGCCCTCCCTCCCTCCCTCCCTCTCCGCGCCGCAGCCCGAGGGCGGGCTGACATTTGCATTTTGAGGCCACAGCGCCCTCTGCCGGGCTGGGAGCCAGGAGGGCCGCCGCGAGAGTGATGGGAGGGCTGCGGGGTGATTGGGTCCTGATGCGGCTCTCCCCACGAGGCGCTCTTCGGGAGACCACGCAGGTGGAGTCTTTTAACAAAAGTCCATTCAATAGCAGCGGGCGGGGCGCGGTGGTGTACTTCCGTAGACCCCGTATTTGGGAGGTAGAGGTAGGAGGCTACGTTGGCAATGAGACTTTCTTAAAAATAAAATTAAAATGCATAAAATAAAATAAAACCTGGATAACACTACAGCAGGGTACTATTTGTTATTTCATATCCCGGGAATCTGAGGTGCATGTAACCACCCAGAGACCTACTGTAATATCCCCAAGTGGTCCAGGAAGATGGCTCTGGGCAGCTTAGCTTTGAAAGCCTTATCACCTGAGTTTGTTCCCTGGATCTCGAGGTGGATGGAAGGAACGGACCCCTAAACCTGATTCCGCACACGTGCTGTGGCGTGTGGGTGCCTGCACTCAAGCCCAGGCGCCATACATGCATGCGGCACAGCGGTAAACACAATGGCTAAAGGTCTACAAATGTGATCAGGGGCCCGGAGAGGAGGCTCCGCGAGGAAAGGAGCCTGCCTCTGAACCTGACGGCCGGAGGGCAATCCCCTCCGCCCGGATGTTAGACGGAAGCCCCAAAACAGCTGCGAAAACTCCTTCCTGCGGGTTGTCCTCTGACCTTTACATACGTGCCTATCCGCACACACAAAATATACACAAACACATATACACGTATATATACAAACATACATACACACACGTAGTCTCTCTCACCGGAAGTAGAGTGAATCCTGTTGTTCATAAATCTAGACCTTTTTACTTCTGGTTCTTTCTCTCTCTCTCTCTTTCTCTCTCTCTCTTTCTTTCTTTTTTGGTTTTTGGAGACAGGGTTTCTTTGTGTAGCCTTGGCTGTCCTGGACTCACTTTGTAGATCAGGCTGGCCTTGAACTCATGGAGGTCCACCTGCCTCTGCCTCCCTGGGGGCTGGGGTCAAAGGCATGCACCACCATACCTGGCACATTGTTTCTTCTTTATTTAAAAAAATGTTTTTACGTTTTTCCTTTGTGTGTGTGTGTGTGTGTCTGTTGGTGGGTGCGTGCCACAGTGCTCCGGTGGCACTCAGAGGTCAACTTGTGGGAGTCAGCTCTCTCCTTCCACCATGTGGGTCCCGGGGATTAAACATCAAGGCCTGCTGGAAAAGCACCTTTACCCGTTGAGTCATCTTGCAGGTGCCCTCTTTCTTTAACTGGAACTGGGCTGAGGATGTAGCCGGTTAGCAAAATTGCTTCCTGGCATGCATGAAGCCCTCGGTTGGATCCCCGGTACTGCAATGTACTGAGGTGTGGAGGCCACACCTGTGACCCCTACATGAGAAGGATCAGAAGTTCAAGACCAGCCTCATCTACGTAGTGAACCCAAGGCCAGCTTTGAATGCAAGAAACCCTGCATTAAAAAAAAAATAAAACCAGAACTACTTTTAAAAGGCTCATGGGATACGGTGGAAGACAGGGGAGGAAAATGGGAAGAGCCAGAGAGTCCGGAGGAATACTATCTCTGTGAATAGCATGGCCTCCGGCATTTTTGCACTCACGAGAGCTATGCTCATCAGTCTGACTTGAAGGATAGCCCTATGCAACTCAGGAGTAGATCTCTGTGAAGTTTTAGCCAGCCTGATCTACACAGCAAATTCCAGCACAACCAGGGCTGCGGAGGGATACCCTCTCTCAAACAAACAAACAAACAGTAAATAAACAACTTGGTCTACCATTAACTAGAGGAAACAAACAGAAGATCCTCTCTCCTCATTCTCTCCACTTGATGAGTATTCTCCTGCCCGTTAACCCCAAGGGTGGCCTCTGGTTCCAGCCCTTCCCTGTCCCACTCAAGTGGGGCTTTCCTGCTCCAGACCCAGAATGTGCGTGTGTATGTGCGTGAGTCCCACCTCTGGTGGCCACGCCTGGGGACTTCTCTTCCATTTGGTAGAGACTGATTTATTGTTTTCCACGGTAGATGACCAGCTCAGGAAAGGCAGGGATGCCCTTAACAATTGCTCAAAATCCTGACAAACTGGGACTTTTGTGGTGTGGTGGGAGGGGTCCTTACAGGAAGTATATGGGACAAGTTGGGGCTCAGTAGTTGTTGCAGCTTTTGTGGTCTAACCAGACTTTGAGCAGTTGTGGCTAAGATTCCTCTGCCAGGATCTCAAGTTCAAGGCCATCCCAGGCTGGCCTCAAACTCTGCCCCACCTCCTAAGTGCTGGGATTACAGTTTGCACTTCCACTTAACGTATGTGGTTTTGGGGGGGGACCCAGGGCCTCGTGCATGATGGGCAAGTATTCTACCAACTGAGCAATTGCCCTAGCCTCAAAACCGTATCTAAAGAGTTATTTATACATGTTTATGTGTCTGTGTGAATGCATGCTCTCTGTGTGGGGGCATGGAAGCCCCAGAAAGGGGCTCCTGATCCCCTGGAGCTGGAGTGACAGGCAGTTGTGTGCCGCCAGAAGTGGAAATCAAACTCCCGACCTCCGGAAGAGTATCAGGCGCACTTAAGTACTGAGCCATCTCTCACGGCCCTGGCAACGCTGGGGTCCCTGCAAATGCTGGAGCCAGCAGAGAGACAAACCATAAGAGTCAAGAAGGAAACCCCGTTCAGCATGGCTCAGCTAGCCAGGCTGGTTCAAACACCAGACCATTCATTTTTAAACACATTTAAGGAGAGTATAACTTTAGGAAAAACAATTTCCTGGTAACAACAATCTCAATCCCGGTGCCCAATAAAGCTTAAGGTGCGACTTCGCTGAAACTCTTTTGCAATGTTTATGCGACATCTCCCCTAAGGATGGATTTTACTGACTGAAGCGATGTCCAAGATAAAAGTCTAGGGAGGAAGAATTTGGGATAAACATAGTATCTGGGGGATTTGGGTGTGGCCCATCCCCGCAGAGAGCAAAGACCACCAAGCTATTAAACGACGCCCACTCTCAGCTATCTTGATGGGAAAACGTATACACAGCTCTTCCGTTGAAGACACAAGCCCGAGTGATTACATTTCCGGTTTCTCTAGTGCTTATCTGTGAGCAGAAGGTCCTTGCACCCTCTGCAAAACCGTATTTGTTTGTTTGTTTGTTTGTTTGTTTATTCATTCAGTTAGTTTTTGAGGCAGAGTCTCACCACGTACCTGCCCCTAGCTGATGGGGAGCGCCCTGTGTGTAAACCAAGCTGGCACCAAACTCAAAAGGGCCTTCCCGCCTCTGTGCTGGGATGAAAGGCATACGGTAAAAACAAAACGAATGAACAAAGAAAACAAGACAAAAAGCAAAGAGGCTCATGGTTTGGTTGGTGTGCCACTTGCTAGCGTGTTCTGTGAGAGAGAGAGAGAGAGACATTAGAGCCGGAACTCCTTAATTCAGACAATCCCTGGGTGGGAAAGGAGCGGCAAAAATGACTGCACTGCCTCCGGCTGGCCGATAGGAGGCAGCACTGCAATTCTCCGCAGGCTCCATAGGCCTCCGGGTCAGGTCAGAACATGACTGCCTCAAGCGGAACCATTTTGGTTCCCCAGTCCTGAAGCAGAATACGTGGAGGACCTCCCCTCCACCCTTCTCCCTGTATCGGGGTGAGGCAGCAGCCACCCTATCACATTGCAGTTTCCCACCCAATATGGCGTCTCCTCGCTGCTTTCCTTCGCCCACCTTGTACCAGCTTCCCAAACGCCCTCTCGAGACAGTGTGGTGGCAGTTCATGGCTCAAAAATATTAAAATAATCAAATAAAACAAAAAACTTAGAAAAGTGGCGATCCCAGCCTCACGACGACCACCCTCACACAGGGTAGCCAGACACCCAGAAGGCTGGCCCCAAACTCTCAAGCACAGATCCTGCCCCCAGCCTCCTAGAGGCCAGGATCACAGGCGTGTGCCACCATGCCCGGCCTCCTAGCGGTGCTTATAATGTCTTTTTAAATTTTAGACAGCAGACAGTTATGACGTTGTGTGCCTGTTGACTCAGCAACTGAGTTCCAGACTGACCATAGCCTACACTGGCATATGGCACAGCAGGTAAATGCTTGCTCTGATAAGCCAGTCTATTCCCGGAGTCCACGGAGGACTCCAGTTCGATCCCGATCCCAGGGAATCACATAGTGGACTGAGAGAACCGCAGACCCCCTCATGACCGCACAAGCGCCCACCCCACCCCACCACCCCCGACCTCCCCACTGGGGACGCCCAGCACTAGGGAGGCAGCTTAGTCTACAAGGCAAGCTCCGCATTCAAGACTTTTTAACCAAAAAGAGGAGGCATTTAATAAAAACCAGGATGTGGTGGCACACGCCTTTAATTCCAGCAACTCGGGAGGCAGAAGCAGACAGATCTCTGTGGGTTTTTTTTTTTTTTAGGTCAGCCTTGTCTCTATGGGACAACCAGTGCTACATAGTGAGATCCTGCCTCAAAACAAAAAACAAAACAAACCCACCCAACTACCTAAAAACAACAAAACTTATTTTATTGTATATATGTGTATGTATATATATATTAGATTTATATGTATGGGTGTTTGGCCTGAAAGTATGTGTGTGTGCCGTATGTGTGTGCCTCGTGCCCACAAAGATTAGAAAAGGGTGTAGGATCCCTTGAAACTGGAGTTATGGATGGTTGTGAGCTGCCATGTGGGTTTTGGGTACTGAACTGAAGTCCTTTGCGGAAGTAGCATGTGCTCTTAACCATCTTTCCAGCCCCTGAACATTTATTTTTTTTAAAGATTTATTTTACCTATTTATGTGAGTATATGTGTTTGCTTGAGTGTCTTTATGTGTGTGTGTGTGTGTGTGTGTGTGTATTATAAGTATGTGTACATGTGTTCAGTGCAAGTGTGATTGTGATTGTGTGTGTATGTGTGTGTGTGTGTGTGTGTGTGTGCGCGTGCACGCTGAGAGGCCAGGAGAGGGTGCTGGATCTCTTAGTGGTGGGGTGGCTGGGGTCCAAAAGACACTTGTTATGTAAATTCTGGGATTGAAACCCTGGCCCTCCCGACTGTGGAGCAAGCATTCTTAGCCCCTGAAGCATCTCTCAAGAGTGTGTATCACCCTGCAGCCCTGGGTGGTCTGGAATGATGTAGATCAAGCTGGCATCGAATTCACCAGAGATCAACCTGCTTCTGACCTCTGAGTTCTGTGATTAAAACTGAGTGCCATTACACCTGAAAATGAAGACTAAAATAATGTTTTCTTTCTTTTTCTTCCCTCTTTCTTCTCTCTCTCTCTCTCTTTTTTTAGGGGGGTTATGAGAGATGGGAGTGGACATGGAAGGACTAGGAGGTGAGCATGACTGGGGAGCATGATGTGAGATTCCCAAATGATCAATATAACTAAATTAATAAACATAAATTAATATAACTAAATAAAAGATTTGGCTGGGCCGTAGTGGCTTTCGCCCTTAATCCCAGCACTGTGGAGGCAGAGGCAGGCAGATCTCTGAGGAAGAGGCCAGCCCCATCTATAGAGTGAGCCCCAGGACAGCCTTTACTTAGTTTTCATACCTGAGTGTATGTATTTCTTTGTGAGTACGTATGAGCCCTTAAGCGTAGTTGTTCATGGAGGCCAGCAGAGGGCGACAGATCCCCTGGCGCTGGAGTTCTATGTGACCCAACAGATGGATGCTCTGCAGGAGCAGTCATGGAGCATTAACCTCTGACCTTCTCCCTTTTGAAAAGTGAAATTATTACCGGTAGCTCCGGGATGCCTTGGATAGGATTATACTCCAATACAGTAAAACCTGGAGCCAAACTAGGGCTGTTCAAAGAATTTAGGACTTAGCTTTTCCTGTAAATGGGCTCTGGTGAGATTCTTAGAGTACTGATGGTTTGCAGCTGAGAAAGGAGAAAGACATTAAGCAAACATTTTTCAGTTTTGGTTTTGAGATGATGTTTCTCTGTGTAGCTGTCCTGGAATTCTATCTAAACCAGGTGGACTTGAACTCACAGAGATCTGTTGGAGGTTGGTCTGGGGTGCTATTTATTCTAATGCTAAAAACTGACACCCCCCCAAGATTGGTGGCTATCCAGATGAGCACATTCTCACACACACACCAAATAATGTTGTATGAACCTTGCTTCCCAATTTAAAATTAACTGGTTGGTTAATAAAAGAGATTAAAGGTGCTCGCCACCACTGCCCGGCCCAATAATGGTGGGCTTTCCCCCCCATCTATTTATTTATTTATTTTTGTTTTTCGAGACAGGGTTTCTCTGTGTAGCTATGGCTGTTCTGGACTCGCTTTGTAGACCAGGCCAGCCTTGAAGTCACAGAGCTCCTCCTGCCTCTGCCTCCCTGAGTGCTGGGATTGCAGGTGTGCGCCACCGTGCCCAGCTCTATTAATGCCATTTTAACCCCAGAACTTGGGAAGCAGAAACATGAGAGCTGCATGAGGTCAATGCAATCAGGTCTATACAGTTCCAGGGAAGTCAAGGCTACACAGTGATGCGGGGGCACCGCAAGTGAAACCCTGTTCAAAACGAAAAAACAACCAAACCGAAAAGGATAATGACAGTGGGATGCATGCCTGTAGGGAAGCTGAGAACTTTGAGGCCAGCTGGGGCTAACAGTGAGGACAAGGCCAGTCTGGGCTACATAATAAGACTCTTGTCTAAAAAAAAAAAAAGACGAACAAAAGCTTACAGTGTACCAAAGCCAAACAAAAGAGGCTGAATATCAGCAGCTATGAGTGCACGTGATACCCTGAAAAAGTTCCCACTAATAAATGCAGAAACGGTAGAATCAGAGAATCTACTTACTTACTGATTGAGACAGGGTCTAATTATGCTTCCGAGGCTTGCCTGGAACGCACTATGAAGCCCACCCAGCCTGGCCTTGATTTGCTGTCTCCTGTCTCAGCCTTCCTGCTGGCTGCAAGTCATCATTTTACAAGCACTGTTTATAGTAAATGATTCATACAAGGGTAATTAGTGAATGATTAAAAAAAAGACACAGAGCAAAAGGAGGTCAAAGGGCAGGGGATGGAGGTCCATCCGTAGAGTGCTTGCCAACAGGCATCAAGATTTGGATTTGACTTCTGGCACTACATAAAACAGGTGGAACATGCCTATACTCCTAGCTCTTGGTCAAGAAGATCAGAAGTTCAGTATAAACTCGCTACATAATGAGTTGGAGGCAAGCCTGAAGTATGAGACCCTATCTCCAAAAAGAGGACTTTGGAGATGGCTCATCAGTTAAAAGCGCTGGCTCCTCTTCCAGGGGATCATGGTTCAATTCCCAGCACCCACACAGGGGTTCACAACTGTCTGCAATTCCAGTTCCAGGGTATCTGATGCTCTCTTCTGGCCTCCTTTGGCACCGGCATGTACATGGTACAGAGACATACATGTAGGCAAAACACCCACACACATAATATAGAAAATAGATATAGTTTTAAAATAAAATGTCAGTGTTGGGGCTGGAGAGATGGCTCAGAGGTTAAGAGCACTGGCTGCTCTTCCAGAGGTCCTGAGTTCAATTCCCAGCGACCACGTGGTGGCTCACAACCTTCTATAATGAGATCTGGTGCCCTCTTCTGACGTGCAGAGATACAGGAAAGTACATTTATGTATACATAAGATCAATTAATAAAATCTTTTAAAAAAATGTCAGTGTCAGGGCAGGCTTGGTGGCACATGCCTGTGAGCCTATCAATTGGGCAGGAGGATCAGGAATTCAAGGGATCCTCATCTACATAATGAATTTGACATCAACAAAACAAAAAATTAACATCAGAAAAGATAACCAAAGTAAACAGAGTAAAATGCTTGACTTTCTAAGAGTTCTCTCTCTCATTTTAAAAGATTCACTTATTTTTATTTTTTGTTGTGGCTCCTTGCCTATATATATATATATATATATATATATGTATATATATATATATCCATGCACTGCTGAGTAGCAATTTCCTCTGAGATAAAACCTCCAGCCCTGCAGAGATGCTCTATCGGTTCAGGAAGTAAACAACTCAAAAGCTTCAGGAAGTTCCTGAAACTTATGAGATTCACTGGACTCCTCCCTCCCCTAGCATTTATAGGTAGGAAGAGCTGCTGAGGAACATGCTAAGGCTGGACTGGCTGCCTAGAAGAGTCCCAAGACAAGGCAAACCACTTGGAAAAGGCAGGGAACCGCTGAGCTTCCTACAAATTGTGCAACGTGCTCCAGGTTCCCAGCTTTTGTGACTCACCCATTCTGGAATAGGCTTTTTGGTATCGCGGCTGCCTTTGAATCAGTCTCTTTCTATGTTAACACACCCATATGCCTATAAGTAACCCCAATAAAACACATTTGTTCACCAAGTTGGACTTTGTCTTGTTGGTATTTGTACTTCGGTCTGTTCTCAGTTCCTTATCTGGGGTAAGTAAATGCTTATTCATGTCTCCAGAGGAACAATGTTACACGGTATGTGCCACATGCCTGCAGCGCCTATGAGGCCAGAAGAGGGCGTCAGATCCCCTAGAACCAGAATTACAGGCTATGTGGGTGTTGAGCTGCCGTGTGAGTGCTGGGAACCAAATCTGGGTCCTCTGCAAGAGCAGTAAGCATTCTTAACTACTGAGCCATCTCTCCAGCCTCCAAGATTTTTGTCGTAGTCTTTAAACATAGTGAATGGGCTTCCAGAATGCTGGGCTTGTCCATGGGCAGGAACATGGTATTATGTTGGGGTGATACTTGTAGCTCACTGTGGATACATGATGACCTTGCTTCTGTAAGTCAGTTTCCCAGGTAGAGCACCTATGACGGTTTGTTGGGGGCTATCTCTGACTATATTATTGGTGTGGTGATTTGAACAAGAATGGTCCCCATAAGAATGCTTAGTTACCAGGGAGTGGAGCTGTTTGAAAGGATTAGAAAGGATTAGGAGGTGTGGCCTTGCCAGAGGAAGTGTCACTGCTTGTGGCTTTGAGGTTTCAAAAGCCAGGCCAGGGCCAGGCCCACTGTCACTCTCAATCTCTCTCTCTCCTTCTCCTTCCCCATTCTCTTGGCCTGTGGATCAGGATGCAGCTCTCAGCTGCTGCTGCCATGCTCATGATGATAATAGACTAAACCTCTGAGATTGCAAGTAAGCCCCCAATTAAATGCTTTCTAACAGTTGCCTCGGTCATGGTGTCTCTTCACAGCAATAGGACAGTGAGTAAGACTGTTGGGTTTTTCTGTTTGTTTGTTTTTGGTTTTTTGTTTTATTTTTTTACCAGATCCTCTCATTTC
Source organism: Meriones unguiculatus (assembly GCF_030254825.1). Taxonomy (NCBI): domain Eukaryota; kingdom Metazoa; phylum Chordata; class Mammalia; order Rodentia; family Muridae; genus Meriones; species Meriones unguiculatus. The sequence continues at coordinate 18,995,018 of NC_083355.1, forward strand.
AGTAAATTATCTCCTTGGTTAGGACTGGCATATTAAAGTCCAGGATCTATTTGGTTAGCATTTCTAGAGAAAGCCATCAGCTGCTACCTGAATGGAGAAAATGATTTAGGACCCAACTAACTAGTAACCTGTAACTAGTCCTAGTGCTTTCAGCTCTGCTCACACCACCGTCGTCACCTTTCCCCGGTACCAGGTACATTACCCCAGACCAGGAAGAGCTCCAGGTTTAATTAGACCTTGTCTTTAAAAAATAAGGTGGAGGGGACTGGGGAGATGGTTCAGCTGTTAAGAGCTTATACACATACACCTAGATATGTAGGCAAAAGAATTAAATAAGCCTCACCCCCCCCACACCAATTAAAGAGAAGCTGGAGACATGGGTAAGCAGTTAAAAGCACTCGCTCCTTTTGCAGAGTAACTGGGTTTGGTTCTAGACACTGACAGGGCGGTTCATCATTGTTCATAACTCCATTTTCAGGGGATATGATAACTTGTAAGATAAGCCTCATACATATATGGAGGTGAAAATAGTAAGAAAGGTCAAACTCTTTGTACCCATGTGTTTAAGAGTTTCTTTCCTCCAAGGTTACGGACTCCTTGTAATGCCTTGATTTATAGGTTGCCTTAAGATACGCCGTCCTTTTCATTTCAGCTTACCTCCCGCCCTTGCAGTTTCATTTAGATTTTGTTGTTAGAGGCCAGGTCTTATGTAGCCCAGGCTAGCTTTTAACCCTCTATGTAGTCAAGGATGAGCTTGAACTCCTAATCTTCCTCCCTCAGACTCAAGCATGGCTATATCTAGTTTTAGTTTTTGACACTCATTAATATTTACAACCATTAGCCAGGCCTGGTGGCTCATGCCTTTAATCCCAGCACTCAGGAAGCAAAGGCAAATGGATCTATGTGAGTTCGAGGTCAGCCTGGGCTGTGTTACACAGATAAACCATGTCTTGAAAAACCAAACAACAATAAAATTTACAACGAGTAAGTCATTGCATTGGTTAGCTGACTTCCCACCTGGAATGGAAGGCCTATGAGAAGAGAGTTGTGGTTGTTTTGTTTTTGTTTTTTGTTTTTTTTTCTACCTCTGCAGTAATGCTCTTATGTAACGGGAGGCAAGCCTAGGCTGCACAGCGAGCAAGAGTCCAGCCTGGGCTACAAGAAACACTGTCCAAAAGCAACAACAACAAAAATGAAAACAAAAACACTTAAAAGTACTCTAGCTCTACAGCCATATCTCACGTGACTGCACACTATCATTTGACAAACACAGGATAGGTTTGAACATAAACAAGAGCAGAAAGAACAAAGACCAGCGAACACCAGTAAGGGTGCGAGCGGACACTCCCCAGCCCCACGGACGCCCAGCCCCGCTGATCTTTCCCTCCGGAAGCGCTTGCGGCGCTCCGGGCCGAGCGCGCATGCGCGTCCCGCAGGGGTCGCTCCGGGCCGTGCGTGAAACCGGGCGGTGAGGAGAAGGTTCCGCCCCCGAGCCTGCACAGCGCGTGCGCCTTCGGGATTCCCGTCGGGACGCGTTTGTTCCCTCCCTCCCATCCCACACCCCCTCCCGACACCCCACCCGGCCGGCTGCGCGCGCCCGGTGGGCGTGGGAGGAGGCGTGGAAGCAGGGAGGGGGCGGGTGTCGCGGGAGGGAAGGAGCGAACCGGAGAGCGTCGTCCCGCGGAGGAGTGAAGGCGGCAAAATGGCGGACCGCTTCTCCCGCTTCAACGAGGACCGAGACTTTCAGGTAAACACGGGCGTCGCCGAGGAGCCCCCCCCGGAGGGCTCGCAGCGAGCCCCGCGCCGCCTCCCTCCGGGCCCCCCGGCTCTCTCTCCTTGTGCGCTGGGCTCCGCCGTGCAAGCCGGCTCTCCTTCCTGCCCCTCCTGTCTCCAGGGGCCTCCCCGCCTGAGATGAGGCCGCGTCTCCGGCTTCATCCCCGTTCGTCTCGCCCTGAACCTCGGGCTTCCTCCGGTTCGCCTCTGGCTTTTCTGGGCGCTTGGTCGGGGCTGTGCTTGGGCCGGCTCGGGGGGCCTGGGCGGGCGCAGGGCCGGCCCCCGGGGGAGAGGGCTGGGGTTGGGAAGGCTTGGGGCCAGCGGTTTTCAGGCCGGGGCGACCGAACCTTTGGGTTTTGCTCGCCCCGATCATCCTGGGGATCGTCTCCCCTTTTCCTCGCTGTGATAGACAAACCCTTCACCGTTCTGTCTAACCTTGTCTTCACCCTTATCAGACGCCTTTTTGTTTAGGCGAGCATTGAGCTTTCTCTGGGCATAAATGCTGCTGTTGTTTACAGGCCGTTAATTGGATTGGGAAACAGCAAGGTATAGGACTGTGGACCAGTATTAAACCTACCTTCGAATCCCACCAGGATTTTTAAGAAGCATAATGATGGCCTTTCCAAGCGTGAGAGAACTCTTGCCTAAACCTTGATTTTTTTTTTCCTTCCTTTCTTCATTTGCAAATGTTCTGGAAAAGATGTCCTTTCGAAGGCAGGCATTAAGAAAAACAAACAAACAAAACAAAATCTACCAACAGCAACAAAAGCCGAATTAGAATAATTCGGTTTTTAGCTAAAATTGTTACTGCAGAAATAATTGAAGACTATAAAGGATTTAGTAGCCTTTGGCTCTTTCTAGGTAAAATACATCCTCACTTGCAAATCACTGCATTACTACCGCATCTCCTGGCAACAGCAATTTGGGTCAAGGGATGAACGTCAGAACTCAAGTTTTTATTCCTTTGAGCATACTCAAAGCAACACAGGAATACTCTAGCTGTGTGTCAGAAGGCAATTTGAAGGGTTTGAATTCTTGGAGATGATTGAGTTGGTAAATAGACAACACAGTTTAACAGTATTTAAACCGATACTGTTTAATATTCTTGTGCGGAGAATGCTATGAGAAGTTTTGCAGCAGTAAGGGATTTGGGGGTTGCTGAAAAGCTTTGTGATCATGTGCTCGCTGTATAAGCTGCAATACAACACAGCATCTCAGGGTGTTTAAGGATGTAATGCATGTTAACAGAAGTTTGAGGCAGTTTCAGTTTGGACCTTTTTTTTTTTTTCAACAGCAAGCCTTATAAACCCTATAAAGCAAGCATAAAGTTCATGAGCTCTTTTCTTTCTTTATTTTTATTTTTTGTGGTTTTTGTGAGACAGGGATTCCCTTTGTAGCCTTGGCTGTCTTGGACTCACTTTGGAGTCCAGGCTGGCCTCGAACTCACAGAAATGCCCTTGCCTCTGTCTCCCTGAGTGCTAGGATTACAGGCATGCACCATCACACCCGGCTGCATGAGCTTTATCAATTTGTTTTTATTAATTTAAACTCATTTAGGAGATGAGCTGATGATGAAAACCTTTGAATGCTTTTCAGAGAAAAGAATTTCAAGGTGACCTAATAAAATAGAAAACATTGTGAGTAGTTAAGTTTTGAGGAAAAATGGCCCTCAACTCTTTCAGCAGGCTCAAACAGGATTTTATATGAGGATTGTGAAAACTGGCTATCAGGATGTGTCTGTTGTCACTTAGAAACTGAGCAGGAAGACTTCTTGATGCTTTAGTTAAGTTAATATAAAATCTGAGCTTTATGGGCCAGTGAAATGACTCAGCGGGTAAAAAGTCCTTGCCCTGTGAGCCTGACAACCTCCGTGTAATCCCGGGAAGGTGGAAGGAGAGAACTGACCCCTCACATGTGTCCCCTCACATGATTACACACAAGATAATAACAAATTAAAAATAAATTTTATTAATTAAAAAAGTCACAAAACACTCGATTTTTAGATGCTTGAAAAAGGAAGAAATTAAAAATAAGTTTAGGAAATAACAGCCATAGAGGTGGCTCAGGGAGTTAAGGCATTTGCCATCAAATCTGACCACCTTAGTTAGAATTTTGGGATCCACAAGGTGGAAGGAAGGAACCAAATCAGCTCCCAGAAGTTGTCCACTGACACACCCCATGAGATAAATATAATAGAAAGTTTTGAAAAACCAAGAATAGGTGCGTCTAGTCCTTTGATGTTAGTAATGCATTTTAATTATTTTCTGCCCTTGCCCTGACATAATTCACTTGCAATTCTGAATGCCCTAGCATTTTCCATAAAGGGTATTGGAAATGGGGGGGAATATATCTATATATATATATCTTTTTTTGAAACATCCCACCTTAGTTTCAGATCTGCAATAAAGCCAGGAATAACCTTGGATTTGTAATCCCTTTTCCTCAGCCATCACAGTGCTGAGATTACAGGTGTGGGGTTATAGGTGTGTTCTTTCAGGACTTTGTGTGTGGTGCTAGGGAAGCACTTTACCCACTAAGTTAGATCACCAGTTCAGAAATGGAATTCTTTTTAAAAATTACATTTTATTTATATATGTGTGTGTCTATATGCATAGCAGGTTCTCAACTACTGAGTTACATTCCCAGTCCCTTTCGTAAATTATTATGCTATCATTTGTAAAAAACATTCCTTTAAAAATACTTAAGGTCGGGGGTTGGAGAGATGGCTCAGAGGTTAAGAACACTCACCGTCCTTCCTAAAGGTCCTGAGTTCAATTCCCAGCAACCACATGGTGGCTAATAACCATCTATAGTAAGATCTGGTACGTAGGTAGAATGTTGTATAAATAATAAATAAAAACTTAAAAAAAAATACTTAAGGTCTGTGGTTTAATAATACGTTCAGTAGCAGAGTATTTGCCTAATATGTGAAGGGCCCTGGATTTGATCCTCAGCACCATGGTAGTAATAATGTAACAATAAAAATAATAAGATGAGAATACTTAAGTATGTTTATCTCTGGATAATAATTAAAGATTGTTAATAAAAGAAAAAATATTGATCAACTGTCAGTAATGTCCTTAAAAGCCATTGAAGAGGGAATGAAACATAGTAAGATGCTCTGAGAGTAATATATTTAAAATCTGTTTTAAGTTTAGAGTATTTGGGTTAAATATAGCCTTTTAAGGTGTTAAGTAGTTGAGCATAGTAGATTGCATTTATATGTCTACTACTTGGGAGGCAGAGGTAGAAAGATTGTGAGTTTTAGGTCAACCAGGGATTAAAAAAAAAAAAAAAAAAAGTCTAGGCCAGTTCTGGTGTGCTTCCGTAATACTAGAATGATGGAGGTAGAGGTAGGAAAATTACTATTTCCTAATTTTGTCCTTAGCTAGTTTGGGGCCAGCCTTCGTGTATGTGAGAAGCTGTCTGAAAAATTGAATAAGGTTCAGCTAGTAAAGGCACTTTCTGCCAAGCCTGATCACTTGAATTTGAATCCCAGAACCCACATGTTAGAATAACTGACACCACATGATGTCCTCTGACGAGCTCCGCATGTGTGCTCCTGCACACAGACACACAAATCAAATTAAAATGTTAAGAAATGAGAAAAAAAAAGCATTATTCTTTAGGTTTTGTGTACATTATCTCAGTCTTGACAATAATCTCTGAGGTAGCTGCTGTCCATTTTTAAATGAAATATGGCTTACAAAGTTCAGTAGCCTGGTTAATACATCTCTTACATCGTAGAGTTGGATCTACATGGCTTTTCTAATTTTTTAAATTTACTTCCTTTTTTTGGTTTTTCAAGACAGAGTTTCTCTGTGTAGCCTTGGCTGTCATAGACTCCCTTTGTAGACCAGGCTGGCCTGGAAGTCACAGAGGTCCGCCTGCCTCTATCTCCAGAATGCTGGGATTAAAGGTGTGTGTCACCATCGCCTGGCAAGAATAACTTTTTAAAAGATTATGTTTTTATTTTTTCAAAATGATGTGTATATGTGCTGTTTGAGTACAGTGCCTGTGGATGCCAGAAGAGGGTGACGGTGGAGTTAGAGGCTGTTGTGAGCTGCACCCAATGGTATCCTCACATGGGTGTCCCCACAATTTTGGCTCCTCTGCAGGAGTTCTGTATGTTCCTACTACCAAGTCATCTCCCTAACCTTTTCCACTTTTTAATTACTTATTGAGGGGTGGGGGCATGTGGGCATGCTGGCCACAGTGCATGTGTGAAGGTCAGGTCAGACCACTATATACACCTTGATGAGAACTTTCAGGATTGAAGTTAACTAAGGAGGCTTGTAGGGCAAGTGCCTCTACCTGCTGAACCATCTTGCTACCTGATGTTTTGACTCCTGAACCTGTATTCAAGATTGTAGTATGTATGTATGTATGTATGTATGTATTTTAAAGATTGGGGCTGCTCACATAGCTCAGGCTGGCTTCACACTCACTAGTTGAGAAACATTGAACTTCTAATCCTTCTGCCTCTACCTGTCAAATGCTAGGATTGTAGGCATGTGCCACCATGCCCACTTATACTGTAGTTCTGGACTGAACTCTGGGCCTTATATGAGCAAGACTTACACTACCAGCTGAGCTATCGCTAGCCTGAAATTTGTATTTTACACACGTATAATTGAATCATGAATTGTGGAAGGTAGATTTGTAGGTCACACACATACCTTCAGACAGGTCACACAGTTTCAGCTTTTCTCTGTTCTGTTTTGTCCAGATTTGTATCTTGTTTTTCAAGGGCTTCTGGGCTAGCTTCTGATAGAGCTAAATTTCACTGCCATAAAGGATACATTGTGTTCAGTTTTAGCCTTTTTCCTCTATTCTCCCATTGGCTGTATTTCCCAATACCCGATCTCTCTCTCTCTCTCTCTCTCTCTCTCTCTCTCTCTCTCTCTCTCTCTTCCCCTGGATCAGGGCCTGGGTCTCATGTAGCATAAGCTGCTCTCAAATACTGTGTGGCCCAGGATGGCCTTGAACTCCTAATCTCCTGCCTGCGCCTCCAGAGTGCTGGGATTACAGATTGCAGGCATACCCCATTACACCCAGTCCCCTTTATTTCATTTTCTGTTTTGAGACGGTCTTATAAACTGCCTAGGCTGTCCTCTGACTGTTGTGTTGTCCAGATAGGTCCTGTTTGACTGTGCAGCCCTCCTCCTGCCTCAGCCTCCAGATGACGGGGACTGCAAGCTTTTATTTAGGTGAGCGGTGTCGGGGACCAAATGCAAGGCTTGTGTATGTAGGCGAGTGTTGCACAACTCAGTGATACTTGAAGCTTTTCAAAGTGGCATTTTATCTTGGAAACCTTTGTAATCTAGAATGATTTTTGTGTGTCTAATAAAGCTTAACGACATCTTTAAAACCTGCTCTCAATTTCTGAGTGAGATAGCACTTATTTCTGCATTTACTAAATAAGACATTTGTTCACAGTTTCAAGTTTTACACAAACTAATAAAAATACATATAATGAAATTTACAATAAGATAATATTCTGGATTTCAAGATTCATTGAAATTCTAGCTGTACATTGATATGTAGCTGTTAAAGTGCTGTTAAGCTTAGCATTTTGTGGTTGTGCAGCCTTTAATGGTGATGTGGCTAAATTCTAGTGAGCAAATTTCTTTGGTATTTATATCTGAGCGAACTGATGCAGTTCTTGTTATGTGCATCGGATCTTTAATGAAAAGAGGATTACAACAATAGACAGGGACAGGATTGTGATAAGATGAAGAAACAACTACCTCTTTTCTTTTTTCTTTTTTCTTTTTTTAATAAAGTCAGGGTCTTACTTTGTAGTTGACCTTTCCTTAGAGTCACAGCATTTCCCTTCCCAAGTGCTGGGATTGCAGCATGAGCTGCCCTGTCTGGCTCATAGGCATAAATTTTTAAGATTAGAATGATTTGTTTTTGAGTTTTTTAGAGATAGGATTTCATTATGTAGCCTTGGCTGGCCAGAAACTTACAGGGATGTGCCAGCCTCTGCCTCGAGCGGTGGGATTAAAGGTATGTGGCATGCCTGTTGAGGATAATTTTTATTAAACAAAAATCTGTGTAATAGATGATTACTAACAATCACAAATATCCTGATTTTTCTTTTTTTGAAAATTCAAATACATCCTGGGTTTTCTACCTTGACAAACTGTATATGTATGTGTAGGTACATGATTAGTGTGTGTGTGTGTATACATGTACAGGTATGTCCATGCACATACTATGTTTGGACAGTGGAGGCCAGAGGTTGATGGTGGGTCATCTTGATTGTTTTAAACCTTTCTTTTCTATATTTATTTTGGGGGAGCTATTTTTTTCCATTTTAATATTTGTTTATTTGTGTGTTTGTATATCTGTGTGTGTGTGTGTGTGTGTGTGTGTGTACGTGCATGGGCACCCATATGCCATGTTGTGTGTGTGGAGGTCGGAGGACAATATATGAGAGTTAGTTCTCTCCACCTTGTTGGTCTCAGGGATCAAATGTACGACGGCTTGGGCAGCAAGAGCCTTCACTTGCTGAGCCATCTTGCCAGCTCTTTTGATTCTCTTAGGAACTGAAAATAGTCTGGTGCTGTAGTCTGTATTTCAGTTTGGTCTGATATTTTGCATCTCTCATTCTATGGGCAGATAACTGAGACTGCTGGGACCAGGATGTGAGACTAATGTGGAAGTCCTTCAGTCCGCAGCTGTCAGCTGGCCCAGCACCAGGGGCAGGGGTAGTCTGTCCAGGGTGTCCTGAAGGAGTAGGGCCTGAACCCTTCCTTCTCCTCAGTCCTGGGATATGGGACCCTGGTGTTTACTAAACAGACCCAGCCTGGCTGCCCTTCTCACCAAGCATGGGGAAGTACAATGATCATAATAAAAATGTGATGTTTGCTCAAGGACTTTCTAGAATCTGTTTAAGTGATCACAGTGTTAGATGGCAGTAAGAAACCCATCTGTTAGCTGGCATGGTGGCACACACCTGTAATCCTACTGCTTGGGGAGGCAGGCCAGCCTGTTCTACAAAGAGAGTCTAGGACTGCCAAGGCTACACAGAGAAACCCTGTTTCAGAAACAAAACAACAAAAAAAGCCATCTACTTTTATGTAGTATGTTTATAGGATTCCTTTTTGGGCCTCTCTTCTCTCCTTCCTTCCCCTTATACTGGGTTTCAAAAATCAAGGGCTTGATTGTGATACACAAGCATCCTACCACTGAGGATGTGACTAGTGTCTTTTGTGAGCCATCTTTGATAACAGAATGGGGCTCTCAGAAAAGGTTTACTTGAAAAGAGGGTTTTTGTTTGTTTGTTTGTTTATTTAGGTTGCAGAAACAGGTTCTGTGTGTGTTTGTGCACATGTCTATACTGTGGAGTAGAGTTGCTGTTCTAATGCAAGTGTGCAAGAGATAACAAATGGACAGATTTTATTATTGTTTCTTGTTTTGTTTGGGTTTTTCCCCCTTTTCAATTGGAAGAAATGCCATAAGCTATAAAAATCAACATCAGCTATGCTTAGGATACTAAAACTTAGATAAAATCATTACTGTTCTCATTCCCAAAGTATGAGAGATAGAAAGGGTTTGATTCAGAGATGAAACCAATTTCAAAACACTGATGATGAATTGATATGATTGTTAGTAAATGAAGAATGTTAAGAGTGTGGCCGACAAAAGATTGGCTGAAGGTTCCCTAGAAGATTCAAGAAGCAAAGGCATACTGCTGTCCCTCCCTGTAATCTCAGGACTGTGGAGTGTTCAAGGCAGGTCTTTGTCACAAACTGAGATCTTTTTGTTTTGTTTCAGTGGTTTTTGTTCCTGTTGTTTTGTTTTCCATGGGTTTCTCTGTGTAGCCTTAGCTGTTCTGGACTCACTTTGTAGACCAGCTGGCCTTGAACTCACAGAGCTCCTCCTGCCTCTGCCTTCCTGAGTGCTGGGATCACAGGCATGTATCACAGTGTCCGCCCCGCTGCCCATTTTGTTTTTTTAAGGCAGGGCTTTCTCTATGTAGCCCTGGCTGTCATTGAACTTGTTTTGTAGATCAGGCTAGCCTTGAACTCAGAGATCAGCCTGCTTCTGCTCTCATGAGCTGGGATCAAAAATGGGTGCCACAACCACCATTTTATTTTTAAAGGAAAACAAAAACATAAACAACACAGAGGATACAGGGTATATAATTATGGCAGTTTTTTTTTTAAAACATGGATTATGTGAAGGCTGTATTTCTAATTCCATATGAATAGTAAAGAGAAAGATATTCATAAAAAAGATCTTTCTGTGGGAAAGTGGGGTTAGAAGGAACTATGGTTATAAGGCTGCATAGGATTGTACATTTGGTTTGTTTCATTGTAGTATATGAGTCCAAGACTAGATTTGGACAACCGTAGTCTGATCATTATTTCAAGCTGTTTTTGTACGATCAAAATCAGAGGAAAAAAAAAAACAAAAACAGATGTTCTTGTATTTTTCTGTGTGTGTGTGTGAGAGAGAGAGTGAGAGAGCAGAGTACTTTTGTTGTCTTGTTATGAAATTCTCATTAGAGTACTGTTGAGGGATTCTTTCATTATATTTTCTCAGCTCTGTTCCCTTCCCTTTCTCTTTTCCTTTTCGGTTTTTCTGTATTTTTTTTTTTTTTTTTTTTTTTTTTGAGTTACACGTAGCCCAGGCTGTTTCTAAACTCCACCTCCTTCCCTTGTCACTTGAGTGCTAGGACTACAAATACATACTCTACACCTGTTCTTAATGCTGTTATGTAACCAAAACACAACTTTTTCTGAGACAGGGTCTCACTATATACTTCTAGGCTGGCCTAGTACAATCTGTGTCGACCAGGCTGGTTTCCAATTAACAGAGATCCACCTGTCTCTCTGCCTTTGGGATTAAAGTCTGGCCCTTTCGTTTCTTGAGAGATCATTTCAGCACTAACCCACCTTCTCCTAGAAGTTATTATATAGCCCAGGTTGGTCTTGACCTCTTGGCAGTCTTTTTTCCTCAGCATACCTACTGCTTGTATTATAATTAGGAGTCTGAAGCCCAGCATGTTGGTGCACATGGCAGGCCGATGGCTGTGAGTTGGAGGTCCAGGACACCCAAGGCTACACTAAAAAAACAAAACAAAACAAAAACAACAAAGCAAAACAATAATGATAAGCCTGACTCAAAGAAGAAAAAGATTTCTTTGATACTGTATCTCACATAGCCTGGGACTGTTTGCCAATAGTAACCTGGGACAGTTAATCTTCCACCTCTTAGTTGCTGGGATTCGCATTGCACACCACCATATCACTTATATGGTGCTGGGATTGCATCCAGGGCTTCGTATGTACTAGGCGAGCTGACTCCAGCCGAGTTAACCCTTCAAAATTAAAAGTTTTGACTTAATTATGTATTACTTGTGTGTGTTATGTGTGCTTGTGGGCACATGCATATTACATGCCAATGTGGAGATCAGAAGACAGTTCTTTCCTTCTATTGTGCAGATTCCAGGAATGGGACTCATCTTGGACTTGACAGCAATAGCCTTTACCTCTAGGCCAAACTATTTTTCCAGTTCATTGAGTGAAAAAAAAAAATTTAAAGCTGTATTTATGTATACCAGTGCTCAGTGCTCTATTTGCATGTGTGCCTGCATGACAGAAGAGGGCATCAGATCCTATTATTGATGGATTGCTGGCTGTGAGCTACTGTATAGCTGCTGCAAATTGAACCCAGGATCTCTGGAAGAGCAGCCAGTGCTCCTAACTGCTGTGCCATCTCTCCAGCCCTTAAAAATGTTTTTAAAACACTTACCTGTCCTGATTTACTCCTTAATACCTGGTATACTTGACATCTTATATGATGTCTATTTGGGTCTTGTGTTTTAGAGTTTCTTTGCTGCTGGGGATTGAACGTATTGTAGAGACTGCTGTATGTGTTGAGCACACTACAGTCTTAGACTCCTTAAAGCTTTCTAGAGGCTCAGGAGTTGAGGGGTAAGCAGGTTGTGGTGGCTCATGCCTCTGTCATTGATACTGTAGCAAATACCAGAGGGTGTATTGTTTTTCTTCTGATAAAAAGGAAATTGACCATTTGACTATGGAATTGTGACCAAATATACTTACTACATATTGTATTAGTTGGAGCAGAAAGTTGAGAATGCTCAGGCTAAAAATGTCGTGTACTGTGCTGTCACACTAGTTTAGTCCGCTTGCCTTTGTCTGTTTGGAGACAGGGTCTCACTATATAGCCCTAATTGGCCTGGAACTTGCCATGTCGACCAGGCTGACCTTCAGCTTCCAGAGATCTGTCTGCCTTTGCCTGCCAGGTTCTGGGATTAAAAGTGTGCATTTCCACACCTGGCCCCTGCCCCCCAATTAAAAAAAAAAAAAAAAAATATATATATATATATATTGTTTTTGTTTTCTGAGACAGCCCCTCTGTGTAGCCCTGGCTGACCTGGAACTTGCTCTGTGTAGACCAGGGTGGCCTTGAAATCAGACATCTGCCTGCCTCTGTCTCCTGAGTGCTGGGATCAAAATGCCACCTCCCAGTTTCTGTTCACGTTTTAAATTGCAATAAATTTTAAGTAGACTAATAAAATTATGCAATTAAAAAGTGCTTAGTTTTCTTTTTCTCTTCAAAACAGGATTTGTGTAGCCTACCATTGTTTGGCTTAGTTTTGTTTTTCAAGGATAGGGTTTTTGTTTTTATTTTCTTAATTTTTTAAAAATTAAAAAAAAATTATTGATGTTTTGTCTGTATGTCTATGTGAGGGTGTTGGATCTTGGAGTTACAGACAGTTGTGAGCTGCCATGTGAGTGCTTGGAACTGAACCCAGGTCCTCTGGAAGAGCAGTCATTGCTCTTAACCCCGGAGTCATCTCTTCAGCCTCTTATTTGTTTGCTTGTTTTTTTCTTCCTTCTTGAGACATTTTCTTTTCAGTTTCATTGTTTCAATAATAAAATGTATTTATTTGGAATGTGTAAATAAGAGACAAACAATAAAGTCTTATTTGGTGACAGAGGAGGATTGGTTTGTTCATAGATTAAATATGAAGCTATCTTGTATGGTTCTATCTGCTTCATGCCAGGTTTTAAAATTTGAGGTTTAATCAGGTGTGGTGACACATGCATTTAATCCTAGCACTCAGGAAGCAGAGTCAGGTAGAGACTGTCTTTAAAAAAAAAAAAAAAAAAAAAAAAAAAAGACAAGACATTTTTAATTATTTATTGTTTTTATATGGATGAGTGGGCCGTGAGTGTCACAGTATGCTTGTGGAGGTTAGAGGACAACTGTGGTAGTCAGTTCTGTATTAGCACATAGGTTATGGGAATCAAACTTACTGGCTCTCTCCTTCCCCCCCCCCTTTTTTTTTTCCTTCATCTGTGGATGGTGGAATCAACATCATTTTATAATTTTTTTTCTTTTTCTTTTTTTTTTTGGGGGGGGTGGTTTTGAGTTTTTTTGAGTCTGAGTTTCTCTTTGTAGCTTTGGCTATTCTTGTCCACTTTGTAGACCAGGCTGGCCTTGAACTCACAGAGATCTGCCTGCTTCTGCCTCCCTGAGTGCTGGGATCAAAGGTGTGTGCCACCAAGCCTGGCTATAATTTGTTTCTTTTTGAGACAATCTCATATATCCCAGACTGACCTTGATTTGTGGCCAGGGATGGCTTTGACTTTCTGATCTTCTTGCCTCTGCCTCCCAGTGTTGGGATTGCTAGTGTAATTCCTTAGAGCCACTTCGCCTGGTCTGTGCGGCGTTAGAGACTGAACCCAGGGCTCTCTGCATATTTGGCAAACTCTTCAACTGAGTAGTGATCTCAAAGCATGAATTTATTTTTGTTGCTACTGCATTACTATAATTTTATTACTGTTATGAATTGTAATGTAAATGTCTGTGGTTTTGAAGCCTCAGGCAACCCCTGTGGAAAGGTCATTTGCGCGCCCCCAGCCCCCTTCCCCAAAGTGGTTGCAGTCCATATGTTGAGGACCACTGCTCAAAGCCGTTAGGACAGCCCTCATTAGTGTTTTTAGGGGCGGAGATGGACTGCTGGCTTAGAATGTGAGAGGCCCTGGGTTTGATTTCCCCAGAACCATGGCACAACATTCATTGCTTTCTTTTATAAAACTGTTGTAACATTAAATATGCATTTATATCTCTGGTATGGAAAAAGGGAACCAGACCAGTTAATTAATATTTGAATTATTCTTTTCTAATGAAGCAGTAGGGCAGAAAAAAATGCAATTAGAGATAATTTCCTAGAAGTCTGAACTGCTTTGTCTTATTACAATGACAGTTTGCTTGATTATGCTTACATATAACATTTTAAAAAAAGATTTATTTATTATGTATACAATGTTCTGCCTGAATGTACACCTGCACTCCAGAAGAGGGCACCAGATCTTATTATAGATGGTTGTGAGCCACCCTGTGGTTGCTGGGAATTAAACTCGGGACCTCTGGAAGGTCCTGTGCTCTTAACTTCTGAGACATTGCTCCAGCCCCACATATAACATTTTAAGGGTACATTTTTTTTCAGCAGACTCATCTGCAAAAAATAGTGCTGCCAACTCAAACAGTATGATACATTTTTTTTGTACATTATTCTTTTATGACATTTTGTCTTGTATTTTGAACAGTTTTGCCATGTAGCCCTGTCCCTCTCTGCTTGCTGGTATTACAGATGTGCTCCATCATGCTTAGCTATGATTTACTTTCTAGAGCATTAAAAAAGAAAAGAAAAGAAATAGGACTAGAAAGATGGTTCAGTGGTTAAGAGCACGTTTTGCTTTTGCAGAGTACCCAACTTCAGTTCCCAGCACCCACACGAGGCAGCGCACAACTCTAAGAAGATGGAGCACCTCTGACCTCCTGAGCGCCTGCCCTCACATACAAGCACACATACATAAGAAGTAAACATAATGAAAATTGTTAAAAAGAGGTGCTGTTGATGAAAGTAAAAGGGCACAGCTCATTGTCTTCCTCATGCAATCAGTCTAAACATGGATGTCACAAGTGGCTGATAATGTTTTTAGTTAATATAGGTTCAGAATTAATTAATTAGTTAATTAATTAGTTAATATAGGTTCAGAATTCTAGATTTAGTCGTTTTGTTTTTTTAATTTTCAGGGCTTGTGATTGAATTCAGGGTCTCTCCTGCATTCTGGGCAAATACTTTATCTCTGAGCAGCATCTCTAGCCCCCAGACACAGACTCTTTTAAACTCTATTATATATTTGTTAAATTTGTTGGAGTGTTTTGCCTGTATGTGTGTTCGTGTCCTCTATGCATGTCTAGTGCCTAAGGAGGCCAAAAGCAGATGCTCGATCCTTGGAACTAGAATTGCAGATGGTTGTCAGCTGCCATGTGGGTGCTGAGAACTGAACCCAGATTCTCTGCTAGAGCAGCCAGAACTCTTAAGTGCTGAGCTCTCCTTCCAGGCTCCCAGCCATAGGCTGTTTTAATGTGTGTGGATGTATTGTCTGCATATGTACCTGTATACCACATGGGTGGTTGTTGCCCTTGGGTTCCCTGGGACCAAAACAGATGGTTTTGAGCTAACATGTCGGGGAAGGGAATTAAACTTTGGTCTTCTGGAAGAGCAACCAGTGCTCTTAACCACTGAGCCATTTCTCCAGCCCAATACATAGACTCTTAAGGTTTGATTTTGTTTTGTTTGCCTGCCTTCCTTTCTTTTTGTTATTTTCCTGTGCTGGTGGTTGATCTTGTGTATATTAGCCAACTTTTTGTTTGTTGGTTGGTTGGTTTTGGTTTTTCGAGACAGGGTTTCTCTGTGTAACAACCCTGGCTGTCCTGGAACTTGTTTTGAGGACCAGGCTGGTCTTAAACTCAGAGATCTGCCTGCCTCTGCCTTCCTAGTTCTTGGATCCAAGGCATGTGCCAGGCCTGCTAGAACTATACCTCTAACTGCTAGTGAAGATTTTGTGTTTGCACGTGTAGGCTCACATGACATAGCTTACATATGATCGTGTGGTCAGAGGATGACTTTATAGAGTTCTCTCTTTCCACCTTTACATGGTTTCTAGGGATCTAACTCAGGTCATCAGGTTTGAATCCTTGGGCAGCAAGACTTACTCTGAGCCATCTTTCCTATCCTGAAGTGTTTTTATGGGTGAGTGCATACCTCCCATCCCCCATGAATGAGCCTAGGACCGAATGTGTGCTGAAAAAGAGCTCTACCATTGAGTTGTGTCCTTTGGTGGCATTTAAAAAAATAATTTATATTTATTTATTTGCAA
This sequence comes from Meriones unguiculatus, assembly GCF_030254825.1. Taxonomy (NCBI): domain Eukaryota; kingdom Metazoa; phylum Chordata; class Mammalia; order Rodentia; family Muridae; genus Meriones; species Meriones unguiculatus. Next base: position 19,011,007 of record NC_083355.1, read on the forward strand.
GTATGTGCATGTGTTCCATGGCACACATGTGGCTGTCAGAGGACAGCTTGATTGAAGTAGCTTCAGCAATGTAGGTGCCAGGAATCAGACTCAGGTGACCAGGTTTAGTGGCATGTGCCTTTTCAGTGCTGAACCCTCTCACTGGGGCTAATGGGTTTTTGTTTTGTTTTGTTTTGTTTTGTTTTAAAGGAGGCTCAATTTGTAGTATAGTTTTGGTTTTTCTATTGAAAATAAATATAAAAATAACTTGTAGTTGGCTAGATTATCTGTCACTTTGCTGTTAATTACTTTTGAAAATAATTGCATGTTTTTCCCCCCCAGGGTAATCACTTTGATCAGTATGAAGAAGGACACTTGGAGATTGAACAAGCATCCCTTGACAAGCCTATAGAATCGGTAAGATGACCCGTGCTTATTTTGGGTCTTAGCCCGTTAGTTAGGTAGAGCTTGTGTGACACTTGATGTGAGTGAAGTTAAACTTCCATAGAGCGGACAGCGCAGTTTAGAGCATTTTCTTGCATGCCCTGGAATAATCAGGTAGACTTTTGGGTGTGAGTTAATAACGTTGGAAAGCCAGTGTTAAACACGGAGGGGAAAAAAGTTAGGATTTAATGGAAAAAATGTCATTTTGGCCCATATTAATCTTTGATAAAAGATAGAAAGCTATATGTAGTGTTTTTGTAAATTGAGTAAAGGAGTAAAATGTATTTTGATCCTTTGATACCATTTCTGGGCAACATGATGTGTGAAATGTTCCAGTAGAAACAGTTAAGAGAGTAGCAAACTGCCCAGCCCTTGTAAGCTTGTCTCTATAGCTTAAGGAATGGCTGTGTTTTTTGTTTTTTGGTTGTTGTTGTTTGTTTGTTTTTAGGTCTTTTCATACTTCCTACTTAGTCTATGACATTAATGATACTAAGCCATAGAACAAGGAGATTTTCTCTGTCTTAATTTTAAAAAGTCTTGGGCCTGGTGGTGGTGATACACCCCTTTAATCCCAGCACTCAGGAGGCAGAGGCAGGCAGATCTCTGTGAGTTGGAGGCCAGCCTGGTCTACAGAGCAAGTTCAGGACAGCCAGGGCTATACAGAGAAACCCTGTATGGAAAAACACAAACAAAAAGACCTAAGTTTTGAACATTAAGAAGTTACTTTAAAATAACTGTCCTTTGTTAAAGTAGCTAAGCTTGTTATTGTCAGTATTTAAAATTTGCGCTTACACATACATATTTAAAAAGATTTCATTGAGGCATTGGTAAAACAATGGATAAGAAGTCAGAAAGGGAATCCTGATTTTAATATCAGTCAAGATAGCCCCCCTCCCTTTAAGAAACACTAGCTTCCTTCTGTGAAATAGCAAGGCAGTTTAGAAAGTATAGAGAATTTAGCTTTTGTTTTCAAAGCTATGTCATAGTAAAGGATCAACATATATTTATATTCCTAACTAGGTTGCTGTTGTGTGTGTTTGTATGTGTGTTTAGATGTTTACAGAAATTTACACAACTTGGGGTGTTCGACATTTTTCTTCCACAGCAGTTGGCCCATATTAGCTAAGCAGCCATGATCTGGTTTGTATTGCACGGTCTGCCTTTTTTAATTTCTCTCTAGGGTTTCTTTCTCCCCTACCTCCCCTTCTTATTTCTGTCTTTCTGGTCCAGTGAACACTGCATATAGTATACTTTCTGTCTTAATGTGCTGGCATGATGCTAGACTAGGCATGGCAGTAATTGATGACGCATGTGATAATGCTGCAGAGGGAGAGTTCATATCTGATAATGTGCTGAAAGTCCAGTCTTGTGTTTTAACATGAGATTAAAATGCCAAGCCCACTTTGCTAAGTTAACGCTTACCAAGGTATGTGCCTTGTTCTGTATTGGATAGTATCATCAGGTAGAATTTTATGATAAAATCCATCAAGATACATGGAATATACTTAAGTAATTTACTTTTCTATTTTAATTTAAAAATATTTCTTTACATCAGAATTTTAAGAACAAACCACCAGTCACAACTCCCCAGTATCATTTCTATCCAGTACCTTGACTTGTCAGTATCAGGAAGTTCAATTAGCCTGAACCAGTAGCCTGCCTCATTGTTAGTGTACTCAGTACTTCTTTAAAACATTGACATTAGCACTTTTAAATTCTGTGTAGGTCCACATTATATATATATATATATATTTAAAACCATCCCTATGACTTGAGACTAATGATACTGTTTCCTCACAGTGCCCAGGATTTTATTCTTGGACATGTCGTATTCGTAAGCAAAGCACTGTGACAAGACAGTCTGCTTGTGTAATCATTGCCGAGTAATCTCAGTGAGTAAGAGTAGAATCGGCTTAAGTCTTGTTTGTTAGATAATGTTAATCTTCTCCATGTGAAATAACAGATGATACTGTGCTCAGACCAGATCTTTACCTTTTAGAATAAATACGTGGTCAGAGATGTGTATTTTATATTAAGTTATACTTCTAATGAAAAATTATTTCTGGAATCTATAAACATGCATTAATTGTGAACTGGTAATGTAAATAATAGTAGGAAGACCTTTGTAGGATGCATTGTGTTAGATAGGACTTGATAAAAGAAACATGGGACCCAGAAAACAAAGAGCTTTATTTCTATTACCTAATGATTTGGAAATAAAATTTGAAGTTTTAAAAGAACTCCTACATGATTGATAGGTAGTGTTCCTTCTCATCCAAAGACAAAAGTCCCCTATCTGAATGCCCAGCAGATAGTAAGTATATATTTAGTTATCGGGCTGGCTGGCTATCTTGAGCTGTTTTGTTCTAAGGGGGAGTGTTGCTTTTGACACAGGAAGAGCCTCTGCTGAATTAAGATCTTTCTCTGCAGCAATATCTTGAGAGGTGCTGACTGTTTTGCTACAGCATGCAACTCAAAAGTGGCTGGGAATACATAGCTTTGGGAGTCTACAGATCATTGCAGGTGCTCAAGTGTAGTCATTTAAATTCATAAGAAAGGTAGTCCACAGCGGCTGATAACCGTGGAGGTCTGCACAGGCTTGTGTCAAGAATATGCCTTTATGAAGGTCTGTTAGGAGTTCAGAATTAAGCCTGTTTGTTTCATAACTGAGCATATTTGATACAAACCAGCAAAATGCGGAGTAAGATTCAAAGATGTTAATGAATTATGCATTAAGCAAACTTCTGAAGTCTGGATTTGTTAGTGAGGTGGTATAGTTATTCAGTTTCAGCAGGCAAATGTTAAAAATAAAATCTAAGATTCATAAAGTATTTGATGATATTTGCTATAAAGTTTTATTTTTCTTTATTTCAACCAATAAGATACCATTCTGGTCAAGAGTAAAACATTTTCTAAGAAAATTATATTAGAATTGGCAGATAACTTGATTATCTAAATTACTGTGAGAGAACAAAATAAATCATTTTTTTCCTTACAATGAACAACTTTTTTAGTTTCAGCTTTAAAAGTTGTTGGTTTATGAGATTTTTGAAGTGTAGGCCACAGTTATGACCTCCATATATTGAAGATATTTGCAAAACTAAATGTAATCTAAAAGCTATAGCCCAATCTCAGATTCTGTTACAAGAATCAGTTGGTACATTTTAGGATATATAATTTTTATGACCTTTATCTTAGTATGAAGATGATAAAACAGATGGGATAGTTAAGTTGGGCAAAAGACAAAATGCCTGCATCACAGACTTGGAAAAATTCTGTCATTGGTACAGTTGGAAGTACAACTTTTCACCAGCCATTAGTTACTTCTCATTCTACCTGACTAAAAAAATCCTGACTTTAAGGAGTTGTCAGGTTGAGTGGGTTTTAAAACTTAGTGTTAAGTTTTTAAACTCTATTTAGTTCCCAATGTTTTGTTTATTTGTTAGGGACTTAGTAGTACGTGTATAACTGGAATTTTGTTATGTTGCATATTTGTTTAGATCTGTGGACTCCACTAGTTCCAAAATGTAACTCTGTGAGACTGCTAATTGACTCTGAGCAGTGACCGTGTGTGGATTGCACAATGAACAGTGTGCTTCTTGGAGCTGAATGGTGTAGCATTACTATGTGGCTTTTCTCTCCAGTCTTCATTTGTCATCTGTAGTGAGCTATAGATTTTTTTTTTCGGTTCGGGGAAGTTTTACAAATTTGCTCTTTGCATGGGTTCACCTGGTAGCGTTGGTTCTTGCTTACAGAGTCTCTAATACACAATCAGCAAGACTTACAACCCACTCAAGAGACTTTACCAGTTTTGTCCTGATGAAAATGGGCTAAATTCTATAAATTGAATGTGTGCTGTCAGCTAAAAGAAAATTGAGTGTGGGATTAATATTCATCTAGCCACTGATGTATCTGAAGTGGTTTTCTCCTGAGATAGGAGATTCTGTTGTCTAGTATCAAAACTTGTAGCCAGCTCTTGCTGTTGCCAAATGGTCCTGGTTACTGTGGTGGAGCAGAGAGCCGTTCTTGGGAAGGTTTGTGCTTTCTGTGTAATAATAGAGAAAAAGATTAAGGACTGTCTAAAATAGTTAATGAGGTTTTTGTTTGCTTTTTTACCTTGGTAGTACATTTTCAGCATATTGGTGGTTACTTACAAAGCACTTCTTGCTTTTGAAGATTTTCCCATGTGAAAACTTTCATATAATGAACAGGAACACATGTTGCTAGTACAGAATTTTAATTTACTCTTTAATTTTAGAAATAAAAAAAACCAGAACAAGTCAATTGAGGTAAACTTGCCCCCCTTTCCTCCCACAAAAAAAAAAAAAAAAAAAAGATTTTCAGCTCAGTTTCGTTTGAATACAGTAGGTCTTCATTTTCAGCAGAAGAACATAGCTGCCATTTTGAACCTCAACTCTGGAAACTCTGAATCAGGTAGAAAATTGTTTCTGTGTATTCCCCTTAAGAGAAATTCATTTGCCTTATTTCTTAGCTTAAAATAGAAATTCCTTGTAATTCTTATATATACATTTAAATTGTAAACAGCCTGGCCAGTTACCACCACAAATCTTTGGTTTTGTTTTTTTTTTTTTTTTTTTTTAGATTTATTTATTATTTATACAGTATTCTGCCTGAATGTATTTCTGCATACCAGAAGAGGGCACCCGATTTCACTGTAGATGGTTATGAGCCACCATGTGGTTGCTAGGAATTAAATTCAGGACCTTTGGAAGAACAGCCAGTGTTCTTAACCCCTGAGCCATCTCTCCAGCCCCTACAAATCTTTGTTAATTGTAAATTACATTGTTTGAAAAGACTAAAAGATTAATATTTGTTTCTATGAAACTATTTAAAACTCAAATTATATGTATTTGTAGATGATACTAGCTCTTTTTTCTCTCTCTCTCTTTTTCTTTTTTCCCCCAGGGACTCCCTGTTGTCCAGTTTGACTTAGATGCCAGTATGTAACCTAAGATGGCTTTGAACTCATGGCTATCCTGCTTTAACCTCCCAAGTTCTGGGATTTTAGGTGTGAACCATCATACCTGGCTATTTTGTTGTTTGTTGAGACACTTTCATAGAGACTTTACTGGCTTCAGGCCTTGAGGATGACCTTGGGTCTCTGATCTCTTCCTCCACCTCTCAGTGCTGAGATCATAGGCACTGATACTAAGCCCACAGATCGCTCCTTCTTTTCCTCCCTCCCTCCCTCCCTCCCTCCCTCCCTCCCTCCCTCCCTCCCTCCCTCCCTCCTTCCTTCCTTCCTTCCTTCCTTCCTTTTTTTTTGAAAGATCTTTTGTTATTTTGCTCTGGCTGTTCAGGAGCTCACTAGATTAGGCTGTCCTCAAACTCACAGAGATCCACCTGCTGGAGTTAAAGGGGTGAGCCACCATGCCTGGCTTTCTTTTACTCTTTTCTAAGTCTAATTCAAACTGCCATCATGGAACTCATTATGAAGACTAGGTTGGCTTTTTTTTTTCCCCTCAAGTGCTGGAATTGCAGGCATGTGCCACTATGCCTGACCTTATATATTTTACTTTTATTACTTAAATAAAATATTTTTGTGATTATTGTAGTGACAAAAATAGTACAGAGTTGCTGGGTGTTTTTTTTTTGTTTTTGTTTTTGTTGTGTTTTTTAAGATTTGTTATTATGTATAGTGTTCTGCCTGCATGTATGCCTGCATGCCAGAAGGCACCATATCTCATTACAGATGGTTGTGAGCCACCATGTGGTTGCTGGGAATTGAACTCAGGACCTCTGGAAGAGCAGCCAGTGCTCTTAACTGCTGAGCCATCTCTCCAGCCTGAGTTTCTGATTTTTTTACAAGATATTTTTCCAATATCTTGTAAACACTTTTAGAATTATATTTAATGCTTATTTTCTGTATTCGTCATGATTACTTGTTGGTTTTTGTTTGTTTGTTTGTTTGTTTAGAGACAGGGTTTCTTGAACTCACAAAATATCTGCCTGCCTCTGCCTTCCTGAATGCTGGGATTACAGGCTTGTGCCACCACGGCTGGCTGGAGGTTTAAGTTTTTAGTCAGTCTACCATTATAGTAATGGGACTCTACTATGGGAAAAACCACAAAATCACGGTCCTAAATAAAATACGTTCCTTGTTTTTTGCAGGATGATAATTGAGCCCCTTGTTTATTAATAGTGGCAATTTTTATAGTTCAGAGATGGACAAGTCTTACTGTAAAAGTGTTTTGCAGCCAGGTGTGGTGGTGCATGCCTGTAATCCCAGTACTCCAGGAGGCAGAGGCAGGAGGATTGCTGTGAGTTCAAGATCAGCCTGCTTTTCAAAGTGAGTCCAGGAGAGCCAAGAACATACAAACTGTCCCCAAAAAACAGAATTGAAATAAAAGAGTAAAAGTGTTTTGCTGTGTTTTCCTTATATTAGCCATCATTTTCAAGTCTGCTGGGGTTTTTTTTGTTTTTTTTTTTTTTTTTTTTGTTTTTTGGTTCTTATCTTTCTTCATTATTTTATTTTATTTATTAATTTAATTTAACTTTAAAATAATTCAGAATTATTTTATTTTGTTTTATTGAGACAGGGTTTCCTTATGTAGTCCTGGCTGTCCTTGAAACAGGATGTGTGCTGTAGACCAGGCTGGTCTTAGACTGAAGAGATCTGGGTGCCCCTGCCTCCCTAGTGTTGAGATTGTAGTGTGTGCTGCCACACCTGTTCTTTTCTCTCTCTCTCCTCTCTCCTCCCTCTCTCTTCTCTCTTCTTTCTGTGGCTGGAGAAATGACCAAGTGGTTAAGAGTGAGCATTGTTCTTGCAGAAGACCCAACTTGATTCTCAGCACCCACATCGGGGATGTCACAGCTGTCTGTTAACTCCAGCTGCAGGGTATCTGACACCTCTGATCTCACACACACACACACACACACACACACTTTAAAAAACAAACTTACTTTTTTGACAATTTCTTACAGGTGTATAGTATTTCTTAATCATAGCCACCGCCACCTTTTTTTTCTTTTTTTTCTTTTTTTTTTCCTGTTTGACAGGCAATCATACTAAATACTTTTGTTGAGACCATGGGCCACACTGCAGCTTTTTCTTCCAGACGCAGGTAGTTTGAAAGCTAGGAGAGGCCCAGGTTTTCTTTATTAGTTATTTATTTACTTGAAGAGGCTGGGGGAAGAGTATGTGCTGTTCTGTTGTCTTGTTTTTGTCAGGACTCAGTGGCATGTTCGATAGTTTATAGCCTCAAACATTCCATTCTCTGCTCCTACTTAGAAAAGTTGAAAAAAGTGTATTTAATTAAAAAGCAGTTTAACATTAGCATTTAGAAGAGTAATGCCACTATCATTCCATATCAGTAGCTTTCTCTAGAGGTGACAGCAGCCTCTTGAGTGGGATTGTAAAAGTGGTGCTAATGTGTATGACCCTAAACTTTTCTTTTTTCTCCCTTTAACATTTGCTTTTCCTTTCACTGTTGTCAGTCACAACACGCTGCTCTTGAATTTCTCAGCTGGTCTTGACTTGTGATTTTACTTATGCTTTCAGTCTTCTTTAATAAATACATTACTTGCAAGCAGTGAATTGAAAACAAGACAAAAAAATAAAAAAATAAAACGACCATTAGTGATTGGACAGTTTCTTACTTTGTGTTACATTTAACTGTTCTTTTGACAGCCCAGTTTTTAAAGCCAGGTTCGTATGGAAATGCTTTCACTCCACTTGCACTGCTTTTGGAAATAGCATACTGCTTCATCTGTCTGTTTATTTTAGTGCATTCATAATATAACACAGTCAACATAATGTCTCATCTCATGTGGCCAAAGATTGAATTCTTAAAACAAGAAAAACAAAAACAAATCACAACAAAATGGGGGAGGGACAACAAGTTTTGTCAGCATTACTTAATACATAAATCTTTGTGCCAAAGAGAATAAACAGTAATGAACTGCAATTGTTTAGTTATTTAGGTTTTTTCTTTCTTATTTTTGAGATAAGATCTCTCTTTAGTCCTGTCATTGAACTCGTGACCCTCCTGCCTTAGAGATCTTGTTGCTTGTATTATAAGGAGTGTGCCAACACACCAGGCTCAGCTACATACTCTGTGGTTAGTCATTTTCCTATCCTTGTCATTTCCAGAGACAAGTTTGTTTGATAATAAGAAAAAAAAGTTGTTGTTTTTTTTTTGTTGTTGTTGTTGTGCTCAGCTTTCATGTTATTTTGTTGTATTTTTTAATTAAAAATGGAGGTGGTAAGGCTCAAATCGGGGCCTCACACAATGCTAGAGAAGTACTATATAGTTGCACGAAATCCCCAGGCCTTTGTTTTGTTGTTGTTTTGGCTCATGTAGCTCAGGTTAGGTTTAAATTTTGCTACATAGCCAAGGATGACCTTGAACTCCTGATAGACTGCCTTCTGCTTTCACCTTTCCAGTTCTGGAAGTACAGATGTGATTCAAAATGATTGGCCTAATTTTTTTGTTGTTGTTAAATAATGAAGTTAGTCATAGTAAGACATACTCAGTATTAGGTAAGATGATGCTTTTCTTAGCAGTGTAGGAGAGAAGAGGAGCATCAACAGTGTCCAGTTAAATTTTTGTGATATTTAATAATGTGAGCATCATCACTTGGGGTTGCACATAGCCTTGTGTTTTGTAGTTCTTTCAGTTTTTAGCAAAAATAATTCATAGTGGCCTTTTAACGTACCATGTATTTGTGTGTGAGGAATCACATATCACAATAGTACCTTTTGTTTTTTTAAAACACCTTGGAGCCCCATAAAATTAAGTTACCCAGGCATTGTGGCACAGTTAGAAGGTTGAGGCAGGAAGATCACAAGTTCCAGGCTAGCCTGGTAGGCAACACAGTTAAGACCTGTCTACAAAAAGCAGAAACACAAAGGGAGTAGCTTGGGGGTAGGAACACCCACTCAGCTGGTGGAGTGCTAGCCTACCATGCATGAAGCTTCAGTCTTAGTCTCCAGCACTGTACAAACCAGGCATGGTGCTGCATATCTGTAATCTCAGCCCTGTGGAACTAGAGGCAGGAGGATCAAATGTTTAAGGTCATCCTTGGGTGTCAAGTCTTAAGACCAACCCATGCTAATGAGATCCTGCCTGAGAAATTATAGAAATCTCAACTCCACCAGTAAAAAAAAAAAAAAACAAAACAAAACAAAACAAAACAAAACAAAAAAACCAATCACTCAAATGCATGTTGTGTTAAACTTGTGGAGGGAAACGTGTTCTTTTAAAGAAAAACAAGCTTGTTATTCCTAGCACTCAGGTGGCAGAGGCAGAAGGATTTCTGAGTTCAAGGGCAGCCTGCTGTACAGAGCAAGTTCCAGGACAGCCAGGACTGTACAAAACAAAAAACAAACCAAAAAATAAAAATAAAAAAAGAGGAAGAAGTAGATTTATGAGGCTTTATTAATTGATTTCAGGTATAATAAAATTAATTCCAAGTGACAGTATTGGATTAATGTTATAAATTACATGGACTACATATTGAAATTTTTTTGTTTATTTTAATGTGTATGTGATTCTGGGGATTGGACTCAGCATGCTAAGCAGCTGCCCTCCTCTACAGTGCAGCCCAGCCTTTAGCTCTTCTCTGATGGGTAGCCTTTTTTTTCCCCCCTGGCGTCCAGTAGTTCTTTAGCTTGGTCTTGTTACTTCTCAGTAGTTCTAAAAGTAGAAAATTAAGCAGAGAGCTACCAGGCTTCTGATTTCTTGATTCTTAAAATAGTGGCTGACATTTCATTGTTGTTTCTGGTATCTTGTCATACAGTTTACATTGAAATACCGTTTCCAGATGAGACATTATGTATATTGACCACACATGCACTAATGGTTCTTTACTGTTGACTTATTGCTAGGCCTGTTTCATTCTAACATCTTAGCATTTTTGTTAGACTACACGTTGAAATGCATCACTCAGTCTGTGCTTGAGCTCATTTTATTTTTTGTTTACTTGATTTAACTTCTTGTTTTACTAACCTCAATGTTTTCAGTTTAATATTGGCTGCATGCTGGTTATATTTATATGTTATATATATTAAAGCCAATCAAGCCTAGCCTGGATTTGGTGGTTGTCTCCATTTCTCGTGCTGGGGTAGCCTTACAGCTTACTTTATGTCATGAAAGCCTGACACATAAACAAAATAACTAAACACAATGCAGATTTTCTTTTCTTTTCTTTAAAAAAAAAAAAAAGATCTTAAAGTGGTGCTGTCTAGGTGGTGGATATGATTGTATAAATACCTTGATTTCATGCTTTTTAATGTTTTAAAACTTTATAAATGGATTCTCCCCCCCCCTTTTCCTTCCCCCTTTCTTGTTTTAAAGTGTTATGTACAAAGTTGCCCAGCACACTATCAGAAAGAACCCTTTCCCCATGTTCTTCCCCATATAAAATACTAGCCAGCATTTCTTTTTACATTAATGTCCCTTTTACTGGGCACATTTATCCTTTTATTAGCACCTTTTTTGCATGCATATATATAGAATTATCTCTTGTTCATCACCTATTTTAATGTCACTAGGAAGGGAAGAATATATTATTGGAATATTTTTGGTTTGTCTCTCTGTTCTGTCTGTCAGGATAATATTGGACACCGCTTACTCCAGAAACATGGGTGGAAGCTGGGCCAGGGATTGGGAAAATCTCTTCAGGGTAAGTTTTTAAATTTACCGAAATGATGATGACGATGATGATAAAAACAGTGAAAATAATGTTTTTGAAGCAAATTTTGTGCCTAGATGTATTTGTTGTCTTTTTAAACAAGTACTTGGCTTTCTCCCATCTTCTCCCCTGCTAGAATAGCTTGTTTTTCCTACAGCCTTATCTTAGGTCATGTATAGCCTCCATACTTGCCAATAATTGATGAGAATAAGTTGCTGTCACTTAAACTTATAGGGCCATACATATTATGGATGGCCCAACCTGCTTGGATTTTGATGTGGAGGTGATAATGGTGGACTACAAGGAACATATGTGAGAGTGTTCTCTGTGTATGCCTTTCAGTGATGTTTATGTGGCTACTATATCAAAGAGAATCATTCAATAGCCAAGTTTAACTTTTGTCCTTCTAAGTTCTCTCTGAAGCCAGTGATTTTCCCATGGCTCTTTTGCATTGTCATCAGAGTGGTTGTGGTGGTGGAGAGGAAAGTTAACCTGTGTAAAATGTAAACAGAAAGAAGAAATTTCCTAGGACTGTCCAAGCAGAGGCCATTTCTCAGATCTGACTCTGGAAAATACATGATTTAAAGGTTCTGTTGCACTTTTCTTTTTAACTAGACTAGTCATTTAGATAAAACCTAAAATACCAACATGTCTGCTTCTGAGAGCTCTTGCTTTTGTGAGTTGGAAAGCAACCAACTGTGTTTACATTTTAGTTCCTTCTGATTGGGAAACTGTTGATGGTTGCAGATTTGATTTGATTGTCAACTCAGAAGCAAGGGGAAACTGCATCTAACTGTAGAGGGCCTTACACAAGGGGAGGTGTGAAGACAATTGTGCAATAATTCTTTGAGTTTTGTAAGTTGGCTCTTTACATGAATGCTGAACTCTAATCAATGTGCTAAGGTGAGCAAGAGAACAGGGAATGCAACAGAGTCTTTCAACTAGTGAAACTCGGTTTTGCCAGGCAGGTGTGGTAGTACACACTTCTAATTCCAACACTTGGCAGGTGGAAGCAGGAGTTTGAGGCCAGCCTGGTCTATGGAGCGAGTTCCGGGACAGCCAAGGCTCTGCAGAGAAGCCCTGTCTTAAAAAACAAGCAAAGAAACGGAAGACCAAAACAACAAAAACTAAACCAAAACACTAACAAACTGTTTTTTTGGTTTGTTACGAGTTAGACAGGAGGCTTTATGAATGCATCCTACATATGGTTAGAATGGGACAGACATTCTACCAATGAGCTACATCCCTGCTTTTAAAATTCTTCTTTTTTAAAATGTTTATTTCATATTTTTTTGAGACAGAGTTTCTCTGTGGAGCCCTAGAACTATAACTCTGTAGAGCAGGCTGCCCTCCAACTCACAGAGATCGCCTGCCTTTGGCCTCTCTAGTGCTGGGATTAAAGACAAGTGTCACCATGCCTGGTTTGAAATTCTTACAGAAACAAAAACAAAAAAATAACTTTTACTTACAAGTTGTATTCAGGAATGGTGCACAGGACGTTACCAGTAAATATATTTTGAATTTTTTTTTTCTGAACATTAATCTTTGGAGAGATAATACAGACAAGTGACTGCCATTAAACTTACTTTCCAAGTGGCATATGCTGTAGGCTGGGCAAGGTGGCACACGCCTGTGATCTCAGGCCAATGTAGGCAGATCTCTGTGAGTTCGAGGCCAACCTGGTCTACAAAATGAGTCCAGGACAACCAAGGCTACATAGAGAAACCCTGTCTGGGGGTCGGGGGGAGGAAGAAAAGGATAGCAGATATGTTTGGATCCAAAAGTTATTTATGATAAGTGTCAAAAATTACATAATTAGAGCATGGGGAGAGAGTAGTGTTCTTTTCTATTTGTGGTTTTGAAGTACTGGAAATCAGCTTGTTTCGTGTATATTATACAAATTTTCTGTCACTGAGCTACACCCCTCAGTACATGTGTGTATATGTGCAAGAAAGGGTGGGTAAGTGGATACTTCTATAGACCAGGCTGGCCTCAGAGATAGGCCTGCCTCTGCCTATCTGGAAGTGCTGGGATTAGAGGCCTGCACTACCAAGATCTAGAGATCTAAGTTTTGTTTTGTTTTTGTTTAAGAACTTTGTTGAATTTGGATTCTCTTTAAATTTTTGCTTTCTTGAAAAGAAGGCTGTTTTGTTGAGATGGATAGTGCTGTGTAGCTCAGGGTAGCCCAAGCCCCCATGGTTCCCTCCCTCCAGTTCCCAAGTGCTGGGAGTATAGGCGTGCAGTGCCATACCTAGTGAGCTTTGAGCAAAGTCAGTTAGGGTCATTGGTGTTGTAGCTCCAGATCTATGGTAAAAGGCGCACAATGAATCCACCATAACTCATAAATACATTTATTTAAAAATGTAAGGGTTAGGATGGTGGTGGCTCAAGCCTTTAATCCTTGCACAGGAGGCAGAGGCAGGCAGATCTCTGTGAGTTTGAGGCCAGCCTGGTCTACAAAGCTAGTTTCAGGAAGTCAAGACTACACAAAGAAACCCTGAAAAAATAAGTACATAAGTAGATAAATAAAAAAAATATACAAGGGAAAATTAGAGCTTATTTGAAGTTTAGTTTTGTCTTGTTGATTTGAGACAGGTTCTCGTTATATAGCCCTGGCTGGCCTGAAACTTGATGTATAGACCAGGCTGGTCTTGATATTGTACTCATCCTCCTGCCTCTGCCTCCCGAACATTGAGATTATAGCTTTTATTTTTTTGTTTTTCTTCTTTTTGGGTTGGGGTTAAGGATGCAACAGGGCCTTCTTTTAGCCCAGGCTAGCCTTGAACTCTCTATGCAACTGAGGTTGGCCCTGAACTATGATCCTGAAGCCTTTGCCTATTAAGTGCTGAGATTGCACATTTTTGCCACCATGGCCAGCCTCTGTTCTGGTCTAATTGTGATAAAACATACAGCTCATTTTTATTAGCATCTTTCTCCTCTCCTCCCCACCCTTCTTTGTTTTGTATTCTGAGTATCTATCCCAGGACTTTGTATATCCTACATCTGCTACAGAGCTACACCCCAGGCTTCTCTGTTTTAATCTCCTGCTTTGTTTGTTTGTTTGTTCTTTTGAAGCAGGGTCTCACTGTGTAGCTCAGACTGTCCCTGGCCTGTCTCCCGGTGGCTGGGATGGCTTCACTTGGCTATTTGAAGTGTGTAGTGTTGTGGTAATATCGACATTGTTGATTTTTTTTTTTTTTTTTTTTTTTTTAAATAGCTGGTTAAAAATCTTTTAAAGAACTGAGTGTGGTGGTGTGTGCCTTTAGTCCCAGCACTGGGGGGCAAACGGATCTAGCCCGGTCTACAAAGTGAGCCCGGGACAGCCAGGCTCACAGAGAAAACCTGTCTTGAAAAACAAACAAAAATTAATAGTCAAGTTTGTTTTGTAAATTTCTTACTAGCAGATTCAACATTATGCAGATATTATGCTAGATTTTGTCATTTTACTTTCTTCAGTTGACAGGATTTGTGCCTAGACTAGACCATAGTAATGGTAGTAATGGCACCTTTAAGTAATTTGTAGCAGATTATTTTCACTGTCTAAGTCTTGCTCTAAGTAATTATGAGAGGAAAGCCCTGGCTGGGTGTGGCTGCGCACACCTGTGATCCTGGCACTTGGGGAGGCAGAGGCAGGCAGATCTCTGTGAGTCTCTGTGAGACCAGCCTGGGCTACAAAGTGAGTCCAGGACAACCAGGCTACACAGAGAGGGGAAAAAAGGCCGTGTTACTCTAATAAAATGCTGATGCCTTCTTGGTACCATGTCCTGTCGCGCATGCAGTTCTAGGCTCGTGCATTATTCTGTACTTTGTTGTCAACATTCAACGCTGACCATGTAACCGTTTATAGAATTTAAGCCTGGTCTCCTCAGGCTTTTTTTCCCCCAAGGTTGGGATGCCGTTTCAGCTCATGCAAGGCTTTTACATGTGGTGCCATACCTCTTGGGACCTCAGACTTGGGTGTAGCTAGCAGACACTGACCGGATAGCTTGAAAATCGAGCGTGTTGGCTGTAGAGTTCTCTGTGTCGGGGTATATAATTGTACTGTGCAAACTGGATTTGTTTTTGCATGTGAGTTTTGTTTTTTGTTTACCCCCAGACAGGGCTTCTCTGTGTAGCCTTGCCTGTTCCGGAACTCACTTTGTAAACCAGGCTGGTTTCAAATTCATAGTGATCTGCCTGCCTCTGCCTCCTGAGTTGCTGGTATTAAAGGCATATACCACCACTGCTTGGCTTGTTTTTTTAATTTTATTATTAGTTTAACTTTCCTTTTTTTTTATTTTTTTAAAGATTTCATTTATTATTTATTTAATGTATGAGTGCTCTGCATGTGCACCTGCATGCCAGAAGAGGGCATCAGACCCAAGTATAGATGGCTGTGAGACACCATGTGGTTTCGGGGAATTGAACTCGGGACCTCTGGAAGAGCAGACAGTGCTTGTAACCACTGGGCCATCTCTCCAGTTCCTTAACTTTCTTTTTTGTTCATTATAGTATTTTAAATGCTTTTTTAAAACCTTATAGTATATGGGACAATGTAATTGTTACTGTTAAAAACAAAGTACTGTGGAAAAGTGATGTTAATAAGTTTATCTGTCATCTGAAGGAGACAGCACAGCTTGTCAGAAATGTTTTGCACCATTAAATATTGTAAAACCAGAAGGATATAATTAATTTAGAAAAAACAGTAATGACTTATAGTTATATTTTGTGACCATTAGACTGGATGCATTTCTAAAAAAAATTTTTTTAACATTTTGTAGCTTTGAAATGGAAGTCTTTATTTTGCTGTGAAATATGTAGGTTTAGCTCAGAAATATCTCCTTTGTCTAAGCTATTTGTTAGTTTAGCTGTTATGTTTTGTTTTCATTGCAAAGTAAAAGTTCCAGTCTTGGGGAAAATGAATAGGGTCTGATTCTATTTCAGAACTCATCCTGTCTAGAAAGTTAGACTGCTAACATAGTTACTGAACTACTAGCATATTATATTTGGCTATGCATGCCTATAATTTTAAAACAGAAATCTGAGGCAGGTAGATTACCTTGAGTTCGTAGTGAGGCCCTATCTCAGAAAGACATTGTTTCTGCCTTTTAAAGGTATTTTCCAGACCTCCCCAAATCTTGCTTCTTTAACTACTTGAGACCTTTGAAGGTTTTGTTTTGTTTTGTTTTTAGGCCAGAGACCATACCATGCCTTATTTTTTTTTTATTCTTTCTGTTAATCGTTAAATTTTATTTTTTTATTATTATTTTACATGTTGGATCTTTTGCCTGCATGTCTGTCTGTGCACCATATGCCTTCATGGTGCCCACAGAAGCCAGGAGAGGGCACTGGGCCTTGTGAGACCAGAGTTACAGATGGTTGTAAGCCCCACTGTAGGGCAGGGAATTGAACCTGTGTCTTCTGGAAGAGCAGCCAGTGCTCGTAACTGCTGAGTTATCTCTCTAGCCCTTTATTTTTTAAAGCTTTGTTTTTATTTATGTGTATGTCTGTGTGATTGCTTGGTGGTACATGTATGCCGCAGTGAACACAACTTTGAGAAGGCAGTTCTCCCACCATGTGAGTTTTGGAAACTGAATTGTGGTCATCAGGCGTGGTGGCAAGTACCTTTACCCACTGAACCATGTCACTGGGCCCTTTGAAGGGTTGCAGAGGGAAAGGTTTCTTTGCTAGCTCGCATAATCCTCCCGGATCAGCCAAGTTCTGAGTGGGATTGCAGGGGTTAGCTACCGCACCTGGCATTATGCATGTCTTTCTTCAGCAGAATTAGCCACGTGATTGTCCTGAATATTGTTTTGGTTCTTCCTGAGAATAAAGATTTTCAGTTACTTTTGTGTAGAAGTACCTCATTTGGATAGGAGCAATGTTGTATTGTATTGTTTGGTTTCGTGATTGGGTCTTTCTCTGTGGTTCAAGCTGCCTTCATACTCGACAATCCTCCTGCCGTTGCCTTCTGAGTGTTGGTATCACAAGTACCACCATCTCTCCTGCCGTGGTCCATATTTAGATGTTTTGAATGTTTAAAAGTACATTTACTTACCCTGTGTGTGGGGGTGCATGTGCAGCCAGAGGACAACTCGGGAGCTGGCTCTCTGCTGTGTGGGTCAATGTATATGAGCATCTGTGGACACCTGTGCATACTCAGGCACGAATTAGTCATTTGCTTCCTCCTCCTTAAGTCAGGGTCTTCTCCTCCTCTTCCCGCCCCCCTCCTGATGTGCTCTGTACTTTAAACTAGCTGGCCCAAGAGTTTCTTGGTTATTCTGTCTCTGCCTCCCATCTTGAAGTAGGTTACATGTAGCTTACCCCTGTGCCTGGCTTTTCATGTGAGTCCTGGGAGTGGAACTCAGATTGTCGAGTTTACACGGCTAGTGTTTTTACCCACTGAGCCATCTTCCCAGTCCTGATTTGTTTTCCTTTCTTCTTTCTGATTTCCTTTTTTCTTTTGGGCATTGGTGCGGTTGGAGGGTGGGATTGGTGCTTGTTTGATGATACAGGATATCTCTACATGGCCCTGGCTGTTCTGGAACTCACTATTGTAGATCAGATTGGGCTCAAATTCAGAAAGATCTGCCAAGATATGCCTCCTTAGTGCTAAGATTAAGGATGAATACTGGGATTAAAGATGTATGCCAAAACACCTTGCTCCTTTCACTTTTTTGAGACAAGGTCTCATAGAGTCTGGCCTCAAACTCATTATGTAAAAGATGACCTTGATCCTCCTACATCCAGAGTGCTGGGATTATGGGCTATGCAGGACAACACCTGGTTTTATAGGTTCAAGGGGTTGAATCCAGAACTATTAGTACTATTATTCTTAGTTTAGTTTAGTTGAGACAGGGTTCTTTGTGTAACAGCGCTGGCTGTCTTGGAACTCAGTTTGTAGACCAGGCTGGCCTCCAACTCAGAGATCCACCTGCCTCTGACTCCCAGGATTAAAGGCGTGCGCTACACTGCCTGGCAATCCCAGGACTTCATGCATGTAGAATAGCACTCTGCCAGCCGACCAAATCTCCAGCTCTGTTGATAAATTTTCTTTATATATTCTTGTGACATACAGTTTTTTTTGAGTGTCGTATTTATAAAAGTACAGTCTCTTTTTCCCTATGAAATTAAAAAAAATAAAAACAATATTAAGTATATATTACTGACCAAATGTTGATCTAAGATCTAGATGTTTCTTGTTGTCCTGTTTGATAAAATAAATACAAGTGGGTTTTTTTTCCCCCGGAGGAGGGGGGTTGTTGGCTGCGATTGAGTTGAGACACTAACTCACGTAGCAGTAGCTGGCCTCAGATTCAGGATAGCCAAGCTGGCCTTGAACTCTTGATCCTTCCGGGTCAGCCTCCTGAATGCTGGAGTCACAAGTTTGCATCAGTGTACTTGGCTCATTTATTTGTTTTGAGATGAGGTTTCACTGTGCTGGCCTTCAGCGCTCAGTGATCCCCCTGCCCTCATCTTGCTAGTGCTGGGATTATAGGTATGAGCTAACTGCCCAAGTTAAGTATAAGTTGTAACAGTTTTAGAAAGAGTCCCACAGCTACTGAGTATAAGCATGACTTTAAATCTACTTTACACTCTTTCCTTTCCGAAAAAGCTGACACTAAAAATAGGAATGGACTGGGGGAGGTCAGTAAACATAGCTCCTCCGAATCACAAAGCAAGGTATGGGCTGTCAGGAAGGCTTGTGCCCAGTGTGGGGGTTTCTGTTTCTGACCCAAGCATCTGGAAGGTAAAGAGTCAGGATTCCTGGTGTGAGGTCTGTAGTTAGAGACCACTTTGTCTCCATAGCTAGTTTACGCAGCGCTCTTGTAGTTTAGGAGGAGGGGATTCTGCCCCCTGATGAATAAGCAGGTCCTAGTACACAGGTCAAAGACAAGCGCAGTCTTAGTAGTCTCTGAGTTAGATTTAGCCAGGTTCAGGTTCTGAGAGCCTTTAGCTTCAATTTAATTTTCTTTTTTTAGGTTTATTATTATGTGTGTGTTGCCTCATTTGTGTGTCTGTTCACCACGTTGGTGCTTGTGCTTGAGGAGGTGGCGAGCCTCGGTGCGGGTGAATCGAACCCGATTCTTTCGTAACAAGTGTTGTTTTATTGTTTTTGTTCTTGTTGTTTTCTTCTCGAAACAGGGTTTCTCTGTAGCCTTGGCTGTCCTGGACTGGATTTGTAGACCAGGCTGGCCTCAGTGCAGGATTAAAGGTGTGCACCATTATGCCTGGCTCAGCAAGTGCTCTTAACCACTAAGCTAACTCTCCAGCCTGCCAAAGTCTTGCTGTATAGTCCAGGCTGACATTGAACTTGTAACATTTTTGCCGTAGCCTTCCAAGTGCTAAGATTATAGATGTACACCAAAAAAAAAAACAAAAACAAAAACAAAAAAAAAACCCTAAATCTGGCTGTCTTTAATCTTCTTAGTAGAATATAGTTAAAGTAGAATAGAGTTAATACAGATAAAAAGATAAACCTAGATAGTAAATAAAAATTAAAATTCAATCTTGAGAAATGGTTTCCTTTTTTTTTTTAATTTATGTTTAGAGACAAGGAAGATGGCTCCATGGTTAAGAGCATTTGTTGCAAAAAAAAAAAAAAAAAGCACTTGTTGCTCTTGCAGAGGACATATTCACTTTCCAGCACCCACATGGTAGTTCTGATCCTCTAACTCCACTTTCAAGGGATCTCATGCCTTTGGCCTTCAGGCACCAGGCACACGTGTGGTGGAAGTGTGTATATGCAGGCAAAACACTTGCACATAAAATAATACACTTAAAACTAATTTAAAAGATTTCCTTTTTTATATCTGTATTACTTTAAGACTGTATTCCACATGTGGGGCCTTTCTGTAGAGGCCAGAAGAGGGTGTTGGATCCCTTGAGCCAGAATTATAGGCAGTTGTGAGCTTCCCAAGGCAAGTACTGGATTCTGAACTCCAGTCCTCTAGAACAGCAGCATGCCATTTAGCCACCAAACCATCTTTCCAGCCCCAAGGGCTCTAACTTTTAGAGCTGAAAAGATGGAGGGGGCTAGAATGCTAGCTCAGCAGTTTAGAGCACTTGTTACTCCTGTAGGGGACTAGGGTTCAGTTCCTAGTCAGCACCCACATAACCATTTATAACTTCAGTTTTAGGCGGTCCAACACCCTCTGCTGACTTCTGTAGGTACCAGCCATGTACATGGTATGCATACATCCATTCAGGCAAAACGCATTAAATTTTAAAAAGAACAAATTTAAAAAGAAAGGACTGGGCCTAGTGACACATCCAAGCGCTTGGGAGAGAGAGGCAGGTAGAGCTCACTGTGATTTCAAGGACAGCCTTGTCTGCACAGTGAATTCCAAGAGATACAGAATTACATAGTGAGAACTTATCTCAAAAAACAACAAAAATAATGAAAGGAGGGGATTGGAGAAGCATAGAGAGAGGTGATCTGTAGAAACTAAGTATATAATGGAAAAGATTGCTTGATTTCTCATTATAGGAATTACCTTTTGTTGGTTTTTTTGTTTGCTTGCTTGCTTTGTTTGTTTGTGTTTGTTTTTTGAGACAGGGTTTCTTTTTGTAGCCCTGGCTGTCCTAGAACTTGCTGTGTAGACCAGTCTGCCCTTGAACTCACAGAGATCGGCCTGCCTCTGTCTCCCAAGTGCTGGATTAACGAATGCGTGCCAACACTGCCTGCTCATTATAAGGATTATCATATTTAAAGAGCACATTGGGGGACTAGGTGGCTCAGCAGTTAAGAGCCTATATTCTGCTCTGGGCAGAAAAGTGAAGTTTAGTTTCCAGAACTCCTATTGGGTGACTCACAACTGCTTGTAACTCCAGTGGATTCAGATATGTTGGCCTTATGTGCACATACCCATACACGTATACATAATGAAAAATAATAAAAATTAAAATTTAAAGGATATATGAAGAGACAGTAAATATGTAGTAAGTTCATGGCATAATAATAATTTCAAATTAAAATTGAGAACAAGTGAAAGTATAAGTTGATTTTGGTTCTACTTCCTATGTTTTAGTTACGAAAAGAATGTGAAGCTTCGGAGATAGCTCAGTCCAAATCATTACAGTGTCTGTTATGCAAGTGTGGAAACAGAAGTTTGATCCTTAGAGCCCGTGAAAAAAAAGGCAGTTATGGTGGTGCATACTTATAAACTCAGCTGGAGAGGCAGACACTGGCAGCTGGCCAGCCTCACAGTCCCACAGTCTCCAGGACAAAGAGACCAGACCCTGTCTCTAAGAACAAGGTGGATGGCACCTAAGTAACACCACGGGGCTTACCTCCAGCCTCCATGTGTGTGGAAGGAGAGAACTGATTCCTGCCAGTTGTCTTCTAACCTCTGATCTACACATGCACACCATGATATTCACCATGACCACTACTATCAATAAATAAGTAATTATGCATGTTAGAAGGGGAAAAGGGGGAGTTAGGAGCTGGGCAGGCGGGGTGGTCCAGAGGCTGAGGCAGGAGGTTCATAAGCAGGCTGGCCTGGGCTATATAATGTAACTAGGGATGAGGAGAATGTCTGCTTATGATTTATAGGGAAACATATAACAAATACTATGATAATACTAAAGAATTGAACAATTTAATTTAGAATTTCGGTTTATTTAACAATTTAGCAGGCAGAAATCTGAGATAATGAGAATATTGAAGCAAGCAACTATTTCACATCTGAAATAGTATTTGCCAGTAGATCTATGAAACACAGTTATCTATGGACTGTTGGTGTGTCTTCCATGAGAAACAATGGTTATTGCTAATCTTATCTAAAAATTAACGTGCCCTACACATAAACCTTGTCCTGCTGCTGACTGAAGGGTGAAACTTGTACCTTCCCTCTGCTGCCATCTGCACGCATTGGGATGGGTGGAAAGTTGATAGTGCCGTTGAGAGCAACGCCCTCACAGCAAAGAGGCTTAGAGTTAGAGCTTAACCAGCAGGACTTTGTAAGGTTGGTCTGGGGTCATTAATTACTGGTATGTACTAAGCGTCATAGACCAGAGAGAGTCTGTCTCTTGCTCTATTTTGGTGGAACCCAAGCAGAGAGATGTGTCAAATGCTCTTAGTGTGTAGAGTCACTTAGGGCTTAACAGTAGTGGGTCTCTTGGGGCCAATTTTCTGGCAGTCAATTGACATAATAGGAACCCATTCCTTACACCAGGGAGCCCCTTTTGGCTTAGCATTTCAGTCTGTTGGGTAGGATAATGGCCAACGAATTTCTCTTCTTCTGTAACTTTCTTCAGGCTGACATTAGGACAAACATTGAGGGCCCAGGAAGGCCGAAAGGCTAGTCAAAAGCTTGGCAATGGGGCATTTAACAAAACCATCTAACTAGGAGTCTAGGTGAAGAGATAAGGAGCCATCACATCAGCTAGACTGGTTTACTTAAGCTTTCAGCAAGTACAGATCTCAATTCATACTTTACAGCTGATCCCTGAATGGAATCTTTCAGCCAGGTGAAAATCTACTGAGACAAATTTAGACTAGAGACAGAAGTTAAATTTTGTCCCGTAATTAGGGAAAATGAGGAATCCCAAGACCAAGGGAAAACTCCCACTTCAAAATCAGGCGGGTGTTTTTATCTGAGGTCTGTTTGAGCAGTGGCAGATTTAGGTCTCATGACCTTTTGATTTTCTGAAGTTTGTATGAGTTAGAGTTTACAAAAAGAAGTATATTAGTATCACCATTGTATTTAGATCCATACTTTAGAAAAAACAGGTAACAGTTGTCTACAAGACAGCCAGAGTAGACTCATGTCACTCACTAAGACCTAATGAAAGCTACAGCTTTGGGTTAAAAGGCATGAACATTATTTTCTTTAAGATATACACAGTGGACAGAGATGTTTTAGCATAATTAGAAGCACAAGTCTATACCAGAAGACAACCAAAAGGAAATTAAAATCTTGAAGCTTGTGACTGAATAATAAGCAGTCAGTGCTCCATCAGCTTATCGGAACTCTATTGTCAGGAGCTGGAGAGATGGCTCAGAGGTTAAGAATACTTGCTGTTCTTCCAAAGGTCCTGAGTTCAATTCCCAGCAACCACATGGTGGCTCTATCTGGTGTGCAGGTAGAATGTTGTATTAATGATAAATAAATTTTTAAAAAAAGGAAGTCTTAAAAAAAAAGAACTCTATTGTTGAAATTCTGAACCTTTGAAATCTTATAACATAAGCACAATAGCATGGGTGGAAATCTGAAATAGTTTTCATTTTTAATATGCCTTAATTTTCTTATATCATTACAATTTGTGTTCACATACCTTAAAACACCTTAGACACACAAACACTTTTAGATCCTCATAACAAACTTTTATAATGTCAGTGTTAGTCATGCGCGCGCGCGCGCGCGCGCACACACACACACACACACACACAACAGGCAGCAACAGACAAGACAGTCAATCAGAAAGACACACATAGAGCCAGACAACAAAGCGTTCCATTCCTACAACAGAAAAAGGCAAAATAGGCACACTGTGGGAGCTACCCACCTGGTCCTTATCCAGAGATCCAGAGATCACAGAAAACTGGGGATCTGTCCCCCCTTATAGAAACTTAGGGAAGCATCCATCTCCTCTGACAGGGTCTGGAACATATTCAGGCCTCCTGTGGCCCATGGTTGTCCAGTGCATCTGCTCTAACAGTTCCTGACCACACAGATTACAGATTTTGCCTCAAGGCCCAACACAGAAACTAGAGGAACACCAAGACAGACACAGACAGACATAGACTAGACACTTACTGGTTCTCGACCCTGCAATTATGGGGGGCTCAGGGGGGCGGTCAGACAAGCCCCCAAGATGTTATGCTCAAGTCTCCTGGACCCCAGAGACTACCAGGGAGCTGATTCCGATGCAAACACAGTAAGAGTCTTTATTACAAACTCAAGCTCGGGCCCACACTGACTGACAGCAGTTTTCGGGGTTTTTATTTAGGGTTACAGCAAGGTTTGGGAAATTCCAGCTTGGCAGTTCTATGATTGATTTACATTTAGCAAATAATGGGTGTCCAGAGGACCAAACCATAATTGTTTTTAATCATCCTGTTGTAAAGAACACCTGGGTAAACTTCAGATAGTCACCGATTAGCTGTTGCTAAGGGTGATGGTTAAATATTACCAGAGGTGAGTAGTCAAATCACATTTTTGTGGGTTTTTCTCCCTTTTGAAACTGGAGTTTATGCCTAGGTCATTTACCCTTAAGACAGAGTTTCTTATTCAGAAATGGGGTTACACAGGCCTCACAGGGTCACATAGCAAACCTACCTCCAACCACAAAGAACAAAAAGATTACCACCAGTCAGGCTCAGTGATGCACGCCTGTAGTACCAGCACTTGAGGAGGCAGAGGCAAGCGGATCTCTGTGAGTTCAAGGCCAGCCTGGTCTGCAAAAGCAAGTTCAAGACAACCAAGGCTACACAGAGAAACCCTGTCTCAAAACAAACAAAAGATTACCACCAACATAAATTTAAAAATATTATTTAGAAAAGAAAACATTTAATGTTTTCTATGAACATAGGGTCTTGGGCTTTTTTGTTTGCTTTTTGTTGTTGATGATGTTTCTTCCCTGAAAGGATGGGCAGTATGCCCTGGGATAGTCTCAAAATACAAATCCTCTTCCCCAGCTTATACAGTGTTGGGATTGTGGACATACACAGGTATGCCCTGCAAATATGATTCCCCCCCCCCCCCCTTTGAGACAGGGTCTCTCTGTATATCCCTGGTTCTCCTGGAACTCATTATGTAGGCCAGGTTGGCCTTGAACTTGAAGAGGTCTTCCTGCCTCTACCTCTGTAGTGATACCTGATCTTTTTATTCTTTTTGTTTGTTTTGTTCTTTTCCTTCGTACAGACTCTCACTATGTAGCCCTGACTAGGCCTGGGTTTGGGGGGATCTGCTTTAATCTCTTGAGTGCTGGGATTAAAGGCCTGTACCACCACTGCGCCTGGCCATGAGTGTGATGAATGAATGCCATGGTGTATTTGTTTGAGTGTGGTCAGAGGACAGCTTTTTAGGGTTAGTTTTCTCCCTTCACTTCTGCATAGGTTCCAAGGATTGAACTCAATGTAGACAGACTTCACAGCAAGCACTTCACCTGCTGAGCTATTTGTGAAATACACACACATCGCTTTAGATCATAGCAATCCACTCTGCTTCCTAAAGTCTTGTTTTCATTTCATGATCAAAAATGTATTTGGTCCATCTCTTGAAGGGCCCCATAGTCTTCATCAGTCTCGACACAGTTTAAAGGTCTTGTGAGATTCAGGGCAGTCTCTGCACAGAAACCCTGTAGAATCAAAGACAAGTTTGTGTACTTTAGTATACAAGAGCATAGAGGGAACAGTTCCATTCCAAAAGAGAGAAATGAGGACACAGCAAAGAAAGTCTGGAGCAGATTGTGCAGCTCCAGGTCCCGCATCTGGGGCTTGTGACAGAATCATCTGGGCTCCCAAGTGCTTGAGCAACCTGCTGCTGCAGCTCTGCCTCAGAGTACTCGCAGCCCTTCTGGGGCAGCCTTATTCCACACCTATAACTTTCCTCTGGGGATTTCCAGTGGTTTCCATTGCAACTTAGGTTTCACCTTCATGTGATGACCCTCCTAGGGCCTCTTGTGGGGACTCTGACTCTGCCATCCATTGCTGGGGCTCAGCAGCTCTCTCTATGGAGCCTTGACATAAGAGTCCATTACTCACTGAATATATTATCTTTCATGGCTGCAAAACATGTACCACATGGTTGATACTGACAAGATCTGCTGCTACCTTGGGAAGTAGCTTGTCCCCTTGGACAACAGTAGTATTAGTCGCTGTGTGCTGGCCCTGGGGAAACACTTCCTAGATGATTGTTTTAAACAAGGAACGGTACATACCTATTACAGTTTTTGGTGGCTTTTGTTTTTGAGATACAGTTTCACTGTATAGCCCTGGGCAACTTTGAATTCACTCTATGTAGACCTGCCTGACTTGGAACTCTTGGCTGTCCTCTTGCCTCTGCCTCCCAGGTTCTGGTTTTATAAACATGTGCCATCATATCTGGCAAAGATCACTTTTTAAAAATATTGCTGAGCAGGGGGGATAGCAGATTCATTATAGTGTTTACAAGGATCTAAGTTGGAGTTCCAGAATCCAGGTTACAGAAAACTGGACCTGGCACCCTTTTAATTCCAATGCTGGGGAAGCAAGACATGCAGATCCATTGGCCAGCTAGCCAGCCTAGGCTACATGGTGAGCTCCATGAGAGACCTTTTCTCAAAAAAGCTGTGTAGTGCCTGAGGAACAATACTGGAAGTTGTCCTGTGGCCTTCTTAGACACGTGCTCCTGCACATGACACATGCACCCTTGTACTTGCACACGCACACACAGGTGGTTTTGAAGCCTTGCAGTAACTATGTTAGAGTTCAGCAGCATTCTGCAGCTTGCTTTATTTGTTACCCCTTTTGATCTGTATGACAGTCCTGAAAAGAGATAATAGTCATCTGCTCATGCTCTCCTGGTTGTAAAAAAGGCACTAACTTTAATTGTTGTCTCCTCTTGGAGAACTGAGATTTTTATATCTCAGCCTTTTAGGGTACAAAATGCTAAAAAAAAATAAAAATAAAAAAAAAAGGTACTAAGGAATTAGTGAAGTGTGTGTGTGTGTGTGTTGGGGAGGGCAACAGTGAAAAGTACAAGGATAGTGGTTTACATGAAGCTGGAAAGTTTCGGGCTTTTAGAATGCTCCTGTAATAGTCATAACTTTTCATTGTAGTTATGGACACTTATACACCAGTGGTAGGAGATAGAACTGCAAGAAGCCATTTCGTTAGGATTTTTATACTACTGCTACTGCACCAGCTATGTAGCTCCCCAAATATTTTCTGCCATTCAGACTTTAGAACTGAAACCCACAGTCTGTTAAATCTTTCTAATTCCTTTATTTTGGGTCATGAGTTAATAATGTCACACATACTCAATTAATGCTGTATTAATTCTAGAACTGTAGTTACATTCTTTGTTGTGGTGGTTGTCAATGCTTTTGAGACAGGGTCTCACTCTCCAGCTATCCCTTTCCTTGAACTCACATGCATGTAGCCCTTACTAGTAGCTTGGGTTTGCTGTGGTTCTCATCTGAACAGCCTCCCAAATGCTGGTAATCTTGGTGTCAGCATGGCTGGCTCTTTTGGATTTGATTAAAAGATATCTACATAAGGGTGGCTGGGGAGATGAATCAGTCAGTAAAGGGCTTGTGTTGAAAGCATGTAGACCTAAGTTTGGATTCTCAGTTCATGTCTGTGAACATGGAGATAATAGAGATAGGGTCTCTGAGGCTTGCTGGCCCACTAGTCAGTCTGAGAACTTTAGGTTCACTGAGAAAACTTGTCTCTAAAAATAAGATGAAAAACCAGAGAAGACACCTGAGGTTGAACTCGAGTATCCACATGCCATTACGAACACATTCAAGGCACAGTCACACACAAACATATATATGTGCCATAACACACAATAAAAATAAAGGAAAAGAGCTGGGAGCAGTGTCACATGCTTGCAATCCAGGGATACAGAAGCACATGGATCTCATGGGTTCGAGGCCAGCCTGGTCTACAGTGAGTCCAGGACAGCCAGGGCTACACAGAGAAACCCTGTCTTAAAAAAAAAAAAAAAAAAAAAAAGGCAAGCTTAGATCATTAAAGTATTAAAGTTGGGGTTATAGCTTAGTGACAGGGTATGCGAGAGTTCACAGATTCTATTCTCACCACTACAAAAACAAAACAATAAGTAGAAGAAATAAAATTCCAGTTTATTAGCAAAATATCATTTACCATTCTTAGTTAGAAAATATGGTTATATGCCCAGTAAGGACACTCAGCAGGTGTGGATCCGACTGTAGAGTAGATTCTCATCTTCCTTTATGTGTGTGCCAGAACTCACATTGCCAGCTTTCAGGGCAAATATTTGCCTTACTTACTGAGCCAGCTTACTGGCCACAGGTCATTTCCATAAAGTTGGGCCCAGCGAGAGGCACAACAAAAATGTTCTTAATAATTTAAAAAGAAGTTGGTTTTTTGAGGGAACATACACTTTTGCTACTGCTGCTTGCCTTTTAAAAAAAAATGTTGATCATAGGGCTGGAGAGATGGCTTAGCAGTTAAGAGCACTGACTGCTCTTCCAGGGGACCTAAGTTCAATTCCCAGCACCTACCTGGCAGCTCACACCTGTCTGTAACTCCAGGATTGGACACCTTCAGAGACAGGCAAAACATAGACAACACACCAATGCACATAAAATTTAAAAAATAAATTAGTAAAAAGTTAAGAAAAAGTTGATCATTACAATGTTCTAAGTGATATTCGTGATTGAAACAGTCATTGGTTGGAAATGAATAAATAAGGGGATTAAAAAAAAAACGGTGAAATTTCTGTTTTATGTTCTTTTGTGTCTTTTTCCCCGAGTTTTCCTTGACCTGTGTAGTTTAATAGTACAATAATCTAATTTAATAATGTTTACTTCGTGTAAGCAACAATATCATCTTCAGGTTGTTTTGTAATTTGGATTTTTTCTGTGAGTTAGCTCTACAGAATTATAAATGATGGTTCTTTTGAGGCTGTTTATTAGTTTGTTTTGGGTTTTGTGTTTTTGTTTGTTTGTTTTTTGTTTTTTGTTTTTTTTGTCTTTCAAGACAGGGTTTTTCTGTGACTATTCTGGACTCACTTTGTGTAGACCAGGCTGTCTTTGAACTCACAACAATCCACTTGCCTCTGCCTCCCAGAGTGCTGGGATCACAGGTGTGTGTGCCACTGCACCTGGCTTGGGGTTTTTTGTTTTGCTTTCTTTTGTTGTTTGTTTGTTTGTTTGTTCTGGAGTTATTTTTCAAAGGCTGGTTTAGTTCTGTGCAGAAGGATACACATTAGAGAGTCTGTGAAGTCTTTTTTTAACAGGAAGCACAGATCTTAGAGTTTTACTCATTCTTAACACAACTCAATTATTTAAATACTGAAAATCTAAAGTTGTTTTCTAAACTTCTAATTAAAGTGGTTCTGAAACCCTTTCTCTCCAGGCTCTGTATAGTTCTTTTAGTGGGAAAAATAAATGACTTGATCAGTGTCTGGCTGAGCCGATCTAATCTTTACTGTGACATATTTAAGGAGTCCCATCTTGGACCCTGAATAACTGATTTGCCAGAATGAATAAGTTCATTGAAAGACTGGAAGCTAAAGTTAGTTTTCCCCCTTTAAACAGGCTGACTTCCCGGCCCATCCCCCGCCCCTGGGTATTGACGAAGAGATTGTTCATGTTCTCAAGTTGCAGTACAAAAATCTCACACCCCATCTGACTAGTACAAAAACAGCTGCTGTAGCACAAAATGTCCTTCCTCTGTCCTCACTGATAGTGGGGAGGGACAAAAGCCCAATGGGTACTTTACCTCGTCTGTCTGCCTGCTAGAAGGCCTGTTTCCTACCCTAATGGTTTCTGCCTAACAAACGGTGTTTCTTTTTTACAGCATTATGATCCTGGACTTGTTGTGGTGATGGTAAACTTAGCAGTGGTAATTTTTTCTTTTCAGACTGAATTACTCCTTTTGTCATCAGTGCACCAATGTTAGGCTTACTTTCTCTGTTGTAGCCTCATCCTTCTGCTTGGTCTTTTCATTTTCCTATCCTTGCCTTATGCACCTTGTCTGATCCTTGTTCATTAAAGGGTGATGTTAAGAAGAGATATATATGTTTGAACTGCAAAAAAAATCAGTTAAAATATTAAATTCTAATAGTCAAAATTTTGATTTCCCCACCCCCAGTGTAATGGGCACTAGCACTTGCTACTGCAATTTATAAATAAGTTAAAACAAACTTTGACTGCCGTAGAAGGCAAAAGTACTAATGCAGAATTTATAAACAGGGGTTTACAGAGGTAATCATTTTGGTACAGAGGTACCAAAACTTTGTTGATTCTTCCAAAATAAATTCTGACCAATCAAAAAATATTCTAAATTAAATTTCTTTAATATTTCTTTTCAATTGTTTCATTGGACTATTCTTTTGTTTGTTTGTTTGTTTGTTTACCAGTAAATCCCTGATTAAGACGTTATGAAAGTGATATTGCACCTAGGAAGTCATTTTTATAACCTGTCTTTACTTTGGTCCTTTTGCTAAAGATTGCAGTCACTGCTTATTTATTATACCATTGGGCAGAAGAACGCTTCATTTTTATTTTGTTTGACTGTTAGTCTCGGAAATATCTACCAGAAGACTGTGTTCTAGGTTTTTATTTTCCTGGTAAAAGATTCTTATTATTTACTTTAAAAAACTATGATGATAATTGATCATTTTCTACCTACTTATTGTTTAAAAACAGTAATAGGATCTTATTGATAAGGAGTTAAACTTCTGAGTGTCAATAATGGAATATTGTTGACAAGTAGTTAAACTTCTGGGTTTGTTTTTCTGTATGAAAGGCAAAAAATTTAATTTAAAGACAAAAAATTTAATTTCATAAAAATATAGTGACAAGGCACAAGGGTTGCTAGTTTTATTTATTTATTATTTTTTTATTTTTTGCTTTTCTTTCTTTTTTTTCAATTATTTTAAAATTTTTCTTTACTAATATGTAAGTTTAAAACGCAAAATTTCTTGCCCAAAGGTATAATATACATATATATGTGTGTGTGTATATATATAACAACAAAAACAAAACAAAAAAAACCAATTGTTTACACCAGCCTGAGTGAAATGATGAGGGAAGTAAACATTGTGTTTTTTCACTAAAGGTGTACAGCGGGTAAGGTAAGTCCTTTTCAGTTACATCACAATGAACAGCGCAAGTTGTGATGTAAATCAGCTGTGGTAGTAAAGTGCTTGTCTGCCCCATTTTGCTTTGTTTGGCTGGTTATGAGTGGATTAAATATATATATATATTTATTTTTTAAAAAATCTCCAGCATAGATCAACTAGTTCAAAGTCAATTTTCTTCGCAACTAGTCCTTTTCACAGCTTTCCAGTTGCCATCCACAGCCAGTTTTAAATTCACTCTTGGAAGAGACCTCGGGCACCAGTTTTAAAAGTAAAACCAGTTTTGTTCCTATGGACAAGTAGCTGTTATTTATTTAAATTTTTCATTTGATTGGAAAGTGTCTTTTAAAAAACAAAATTTAAACACACTGATTTATAATATCTTCTGATGGGGATGCCTCCCATCCCCACCCCCAGTCAAGCAGCTGAGATATTCATCACAAATTTAAGTGATGATGGGAAAATGTCAAGGGACAAAGTGGTGGTGATTGCATGCCAGAGGATCAGGAGTTCAAGGTCATCCTCACCTACATAGGAAGTTTGAGGCCAACCTGGACTACATGAGACCCTGTCTTAATAAAAACAAACAAACAAAAAAAGGAACTTGTAAAGATTTTAATTATAAACTTTCTGGTGCCGTTGATGTATCACAGTTACTTAGCTTTTTCATAGTAACCTGGAATTCTCTCCAGCAAGGTCAAACAAAGTGGGTTATTGGGTTTAATCCAGGAAAGGAAGGATTGGATGGAAGCTGTGAGAATGGCTTTTGTTTGGTTCACTGTAGCTTTCTGGTCTCTGCACTCCAAGGCAAGATCTAACCACCCAAACCTAATGTTTAAAGTGAACTAATAGCCTAATTTTATGTCTCAACTTGATTCTGTGTTTCTTTTACAGGGAGAACAGACCCTATTCCAATCGTTGTCAAGTATGACGTCATGGGCATGGGTCGAATGGAAATGGAGGTAAATCGGTCTCATTAAGCAGTATTAATTTTATAGAATATATAAAACTGGCATTAATTTCAAACTGAAATGTCAGCATAAGCATATACTTACCAGTTGGAACATAATTTTTCTTTGGTCAGTTAAAATATATTTTATGTTTTTAATTTGTGCTATTACTGAAGCCCAGAGGATGTAAATAAATGCCTCTGTAAAGGAGTCCTTCCAGTGTTGTACAGAAAAACCAGATCAGGCTCTGTACGTAGAATGCAGTATTTCTCTGCCTTAAAAGAGTATTATAGAAGCTTTGCTGCAATTACCTGCAATACAGATAATACAGCTGTTATTTGCAATTCTTTCATTTTATTGTCCAAAATGTTTTTTGTTTACTTTTAATTCTTTGGTAGTAAATATTGAACTGAAATCTTGTTATCAGCAGTTAAGTCTATTGGGAACCATCAGGAAAGAGATCAAAGATCTGTCTTCATTGTTTTCTATGACATGACAGTAAAGTAAGAACCAGCTGAGAAAAACATGCTTTCATACAACATTACACTTGTACAAGTGACATTTTCATAGTTAGTCCTGGGTACTTTAGGAAATAAGAATAAATATATCTACTTTTGTCAAGCTGGATTATGCCGAAGATGCTACCGAACGGCGTCGTGTCCTAGAAGTAGAAAAAGAAGACACAGAAGAACTGAGACAGAAGTACAAGGTACCTTCAACAAAGTCATTGTTTGAGAACATTCATACAGGAAGAGATATCTTTTTGGTGAAAAGGGTTTCATAGACTAACAGCATTTGTTTACATTTGGTGGTGATTGTGTTAATCTTGGTTTGCAGTTACATTGCCTCAGTGAAAACTGAAATACCTACTCCATATGTGTTTTTTAATTAATTAATTTATTTATTTATTACATATAATGTTCTGCCTGCGTGTACACCTGCAGGCCATAAGGTGGCACCAGATCTCTAGAGAGGGTTGTGAGCCACCATGTGGTTGCTGGGAATTGAACTCAGGACCTCTGAAAGAGCAGCCAGCTACTGCTATTAACCTCTGAGCCATCTCTCCAGCCCCCATATGTGTTTCTGAAAAATTGTGCTAGTTCTTAAAAGTACTAGTCCCAGGTAAGTACCCAGAAAATCAAGTAGTAGCAGCAAAAAAATGGTTAAGAGTACAGGTTTTACTTTTTAAAAAAGAAAATGGATGGGGGTAGTTTATTTTTTTTCAGGGTTGAGGGTGTTCATTTTTATGTAATGCCGCAGAGTGTATAGAAGTCAGAGAACAACTTTCAAGAGTTGGTTCTCTTTCCACCCAGAGATCAAACTCAGATCATCTGACTTGACAGCAGGTGAGCTTTCCTGCTGAGCTGTCTCACCTGAAAAAAAAAAGGTATTTCATTGTAACAAATTAAAATTTTTTTTATTCATTGTTAATTACGGTGAGTCTTACAGCAGAGATTTCTCTCTCCGTGTGGACATCAAGTTGAATTTTTTTTGTTTTTAAAGGAGGCAGGTGCTTGCCATGGCATGTAAGAAGTGCAGAGGACAACTTGGGGGAGTCAGTTCTCTCCTTACCACATTAGACATATATGTATGGGCATTTTATTTACATGTGTTTCTGTGCCACATGTGTACCTGGTATCTTCAGAGTCTAGAAGAGGGCTTCAAATCCCCTGGAACTTAAATTACAGATGATTGGGAACCAAACCAGGATTCTCCACAAGAGCACCCATTGCTTTTAAATACTGAGCCGTCTTCCAGTCCAGAATAGTATCCTTCTTTAAGGGGTTATTCGTAACAAACTGAAGTTTAAAACATGTAAGTTGGCATTCAGAAAAGCTAACAAGGAACATGCCTTTCAAGATACTATAGTTTACCCAGTCTACCGTAAAATGGGAAAATTCGAAGATAAGAAATTTCATTTAAATTTTCCTGTAGAGCTGGGCATGGTGGCACATGCCTGTAATCCCAGCACTCGGGAGGCAAAGGCACATGGATCTATGTGATTTTGAGGCCAGCCTGGTCTACATAGAGAGGTCCAGGACAGACAAGACTACACAGTAAAACCCTGTCTGGGGGTGGGGGGGGGGAGAAAAAAGGATTATTCTGTAGAAGCTGGGTTTTTTGGTTGTGATCCTTAAGGTGAAAATGGGTTGGAGGGATTTGTTTAAAATTTTTTAAAAGGTCCTTCAGTGCTTTGA
Organism: Meriones unguiculatus; assembly: GCF_030254825.1. Classification (NCBI taxonomy): domain Eukaryota; kingdom Metazoa; phylum Chordata; class Mammalia; order Rodentia; family Muridae; genus Meriones; species Meriones unguiculatus. The sequence continues at coordinate 19,044,997 of NC_083355.1, forward strand.
AGTGTCCATAAATTTATCCCAGGTATCTATACTTCCTTCATTACTGTGGAAAAGAGAAAGGGGTGATATGCTAGCTGGAGTCCATAAGAATCTTTGTCAGTCTTGGAAACCAGAGATCTATTATTTATTTTCATTGTTATGATAGATAACGGTTGAATAAAATTAAGATAACTCTCACTTTACAGACTTTTAAAAAACTAAGATTGAGGTGATAGCATCTAGAGTGATTATTAATATTTAATAATATTCATCTAATTATTAATGTGCCAGTTATTCTTTAGTGAACTATTTACCCAAGTATGATTTGTTTAATTAGGCTAGAACACAATACTGAGCAATTACTCAGTATTACTCCATCCTAAACCTCCAAGTTAGTCTAGGAGGAGGCAGCCAAGTTTTCCCAGTCACACTTGCTTTTTAATCATTTCCTATTTCCAGTTTATTTCTCCTGATCCTTCATGGTCCTGTCCTCATGGCTCCATCTCCTTACTTCCCCTCTCTCTACCTCTCACTGGACCTGGATGTCCCACCCTATTCTCTGTGTTGCTCAGCATTGGCTGGTTGGCATTTTATTAGCAGACCAGAAAGCAAATGGTGGACATGTTTACATAAACTTGAGACAGGAGATGCTTAGAGTAAACATTACAATGCCATGTCCAGATTGAAACCAGATACTGGGGTGTCTGCATTTGAATCAGCATTTGAATAAAGAAGGGTAAACTTTACACAGTGCATAAAACATTATGCCAACAGTATCATACCTATAAAGGACTCCTGAGTATTCAGGCATGGTGGTGCATGCGTGTCTTTCTGCATTCCAGAGGCAGAGCAAGGTGCTAGCTGTGATGGCATACACTTGTAATCCCACGTACTTGGGAGGAGGAGGAGGCAGGAAAATTGCCAAAAATTTGAGGACAACACCTAGGGTCACACAGGAAAAAAAAAAAAAAAGTGCTTAGCAGATGTCTCAGTATATAAAGCACTTGGCACTCGTCCATATGAAATAAAAAATAAATGAGGATTGGAGAGATGGCTCAGCAGTTTAGAGCACTGTCTGCTCTTCCAGAGGTCCTGAGTTCAATTCCCAGCAATCACATGGTGGCTCACAACCATTTATACTGAGCTACGATGCCCTCTTCTGGCATATAGGTGTACATGCAAATAGAGCGCTCATACATATAAAATAAATCAATAAATCTTTTGAAAAAATGAAAAAAAAGATGCTTGCTGCTGTTTGGGCATTCTATGTTCACTTCTTTTTTTTTTTGGTTGTTGTTTCAAGTCAGGGTTTTCTCTGTGTAACCCTGGCTGTCCTGAGCTTTTAGACCGGCCTCAAGCTCAGAGACCCACCTGCCTTCAGCTTCCTGAGGGCTAGGATTAAAAGTATGCACCACCACACTTGGCTAGGTTAATTTTTAAATGAATTAAAAACTGCAGAAGAATTACAAATCTAAAGCTTATTTTATCTTTAAGATTGTAAAATTATTTTAAATGAAGAACTTGGCTTTTTCGCTGCTCATTATTAGAACTTAAACAGTCATGGATAAAAACTTCATAGGAGCAACTATGGAGTACAATTTGTTTATTTAACAAAATTACTACTCCAGTTGCCTTTCTCTTCCCTCCAAACTATGTCTCACCTGCCTGATCTTCTTTAGAGCTTATTATAACTTTTTTTGTGCCTCTAAATATTTAGAGATTTTTTTAATGACATATTATTTGCTCTGTGTGTTTGTCTGTCTGAGACTGTCCAAGTCCATTTCCATGTTTGTCTGCCAGAATGAAGGTCAGAGGACAATCATGGAATATCTTCTTACTGTATAGGTCCCACAGATCACATTCAGGGACAAGTGCTTTTATGGACTGAGCCATTATACTGGCCTGTTTTCTGTTTTTAAATACTGAGCCAGGCATGGTAATATGTACCTATAATCCAAAAATTTGGGGGACTGAGAAAGGATGATTGCCTCAAAGTCAAGGCCAGCTTCAGCTACATAATGAATTTTAGCCCAGCCTGGGCTGTAGTGTGGATGACTATCTCAAAATAACAATACATCTACCCTCCCCCCCAAAACTGAAAAAGATTAAATATGTCCTAGTTATTCAAAGTCTCTTGCCAATAGGTGGGTTGGGGTGGGTTTTTGGGGGAAGGAGTGTCAGTCTGTCTGTCTCTCTGTCCACCTTTGTGCGCATAGTGCCTGTGTGCCTGTTGAGGCAGACGTCAACCTTTGTGCTGCTTTTCTGGCAGGTACTATCCACCGTGGGGTTTTTTGTTTGTTTTGTTGTTAGGATACGATCTCTCACTGGCCTGCGGCTGGATAAGTGGCTTGATTAGCTGGCCAGTGGGTCTCAGGGTCTCCTACTCTGCCTTCCTAGCACTGGGATTACAAGCAGGGGCCACCACACCCAGCTTTTAAAATACTTTTTATATGAGTTCTGGGGGTTGGTCTCCTGTCCTGTTGCATGCCTTCACTGACTGAACTCTTCCTAGCTCTGCAGTTACTTTAGTGCTTAGTGACTGGCAATTATTGTAACATGTACTGTTGCATCATTTAGCAACTCAAAGCAGCCATCCCCAGTTCTCCTACCAAATATCTTCCCATTCTCACTCGTGAACCAGGACTGTTCTTCTAGGGGACCTGAGTTGGTTCCTAGAACATTTAACCACCTGTAACCCCAGCTCCAGGGGAGCCAGTTACTCTCTTCTGGTCACCTTGGGTACCTACACACACACAGTAGTCACTACATACAGACCACACAAACATATATAAATAAAAGTAAAGCTTTATGGGACTGGAGAGATAGCTCAGAGGGTAAGAGCACTCACGCTAGTCTTGCAAAGGACCTGAGTTCTGTTCCCAGAATCAAGAATCAACATGGCAAGTCATAACTTACTACAGCTCCATACATGATACTTATGTACTATGCAAATAAATTCATACAGCAAGAAAAATAGACAATAAATTATTCTATTTTAAAAAAATGCTGGGTCTCAAAATGTACCTTTTTTAAACCATGGAATAGGTTTAAAGGATATGTTTTAATGTAAAATTGAAAGTTGAATTATTTTCCCCATTTCTGTTCTTTTAGCATCATCATCATGTCACTTTAAATTCAAATGTCAAAGTGTATATGAATTTTGAAGTTAATTTTTGTGTCTGAGTCTGGAGAAATAGCTTAGAAGATAAGAGTACTTGGCTACTCTTCAAAAGAATTTACTCAGTTCCCAGCATTCATATTGTGGCTTATAGGTACTAGGGGATCTGACACCCTCTTCTGGCCTCTAAAGGCAGCAAGCAGGCAAGTGGTACACAGAAAGCAGAACACCCATACACACAAAATTAAATTTAAAAAATAATTTTTACATAAGTAGTCAGGTACTGAATTTGGGGCCTTGCATGTTTTAGGCTGTGTACTCTGCCATTGAGCTGCGCTCCAGTGTGAACATGTTTTTAAGGTTTACAGCTGAAAATCCTTAGACAATCAAAACCCCTGGAAAAAAATGGTAAATTAAAGAGTTAACATCACCTGCTACTGGTGGTGCATGCCTTTAGTTCCAGCACTCTGAGGCAGAGGCAAGCAGCTCCCTGTGAGCTTGAGGCCAGCCTTTTTTTTTTTTTTTTTTTTAATTTTACTTTATTTATTTATTTTTTTAATGTGCATTTGTGTTTGTCTGCATGTGTGTCTGTGTGAGGATGTTGGATGCCCTGGAATTGGAATTACAGACAGTTGTGAGCTACCGTGTTGGTATTGGGAATTGAACCCAGGGCCCCTGGAAGAGCAGCCAGTGCTCTTAACCGCTGATCCATCTCTCCAGTCTGAGGCCAGACTTTTCTACAGACTGAGTTTCAGGACAGCCAGGGCTACATGGAAAAACCTTGTCTTGAGAGAGAGGGGGAGAAAAAGATACAGGCCAAAATCAAATAAGGTGACCTAAGTACTGAAGTTGTTTTTCCTGAGAGTGTAGCATTTTGATCAGCTGGCAAACTTGAGATTTTAGTTTTAAAGTCCACAGGGAAGACCTAGGGGGAAAAAACCCAGGTGTTTTGTTGTTTGTTTGTTTGTTTCTGTGTGGAGAACATAATAGATACTCTTACATGGCTGGGACCCTGGTAAAATATGATCCTAAATGTTAACACAGCAGCTTAGCATGCCTCAGCATCCATCCCTGCAGAAGGCTAGTAGAGAAAAAAAGTCATCTCTAGGCAGCCCTTTGCCCTCTTGCACTGTATTGCAAAAAACAAAACAAACAAAAGCCTGGTTTACAAAGTTCCAGGACATCCAGGGCTCTGTTACACAGAGAAACGCTGTCTCAAAAAACAAAACAACAACAAAAATAGAAACAGGAGGATTGTAAAAAGTAAAAGCTAGGAAACAAGCTATTAATTTAAAAAATCTCTAATTTGAAATTTGAATTTTAAAAGAAAAGGAAAAAGAAAAGATAGACCTAGAATTTTTCAGCAGTTGGAGGTAGGGAAGCGTGGTGCTGCACGCCTTTTATCATAGCACTTCGGAGGCTGGTGGGTCTCTTGAATTTAAGGCCAGCCTTGTCTGCACCGTGAGTTTCAGGACAACAACAACAAAATCAGTAATAGAAGAAGCAAACCCAGCTGGTTGTGGTTTTCATGTCTAAAATAACAGTGAGAAACTGAGAAGAAAAGTGACATGAGCCTTAGAGTGAGCTGGCCTGGGTGATGACGGCTTTGGGGGGATCCGCACCAAGCACAGAGGTGGGAAGCTAAAGACTTCCAAGCTGAGTGTGTCAAAAGAAATCTCTGTCTACACAGACCTTAAGTCAGACTACACCAGAATCAAAGATCTTGAAAGCCATATGGTAAAACATGATTTTCTGTAAGAAAAATTACAGTGCTCACTCCTTTAATCCCATTTGGAAGGCAGTAGCAGAGCCTGGGTGAATTCCAGGCCAATTAGGGCTTTACAGCAAGGCTCTGTCTCCAAAAACAAAATAATGGGTGTCTTCTCAATTGCCATTAGAAGTTGGGGCTGAGCCAGGTGGTGGTAACGCACACCTTTAACCCCAGTGCTTGGGAGACAGAGGCAGATGGACCTGAATAAGTTCAAGGCCACTACAGAGTGAGCTCCAGGAAGCCAAGGCTACACAGAGAAACCCTGCCTCAAAAAAAAAAAAAAAAAAAAAACAAAAAAAAAAAACACACACACACCTTGGGGCTGAAAATGAGTTCAGTTGGGAGAGTGCTTACCACTTCCACGTGAAGCCCTGAGTTTGGTCCCCAGCATTACATAAACTGTACATAAGAGACATGCCTACAGCACACACGTGGCAGCTCACAGCTGTCTATAACTCCAGTTCCAGGGGATCTGACACCCTCACACAGACACACCAGCAGGCAGACTGCCAGTGTACACAAAATGAAAACAGATAAGCGAGAAAACAACAAAACCAAACAGGCAGAAGAAAACAAAAAGAGACATGCCTATAACCTGCACTGGGAGCCCTTCCGCTCATTCCGAGCTACACAGCAGGTCTGCGGCCAGCCTGGAGTGTGTGAGACCCTGTCTCCAGTAAAAGCCATGAGTACCTCATTTCTCTCATGTCTGACTACAAGAGGGAACTTTAATTCTTTCACCAGAGTGATGTTAGCCAAGTTTTTGGTTTTTTTGTTTTGTTTTGTTTTTTGTTTTTTGTTTTTTTTTTTTTTGTTTGTTTTTTAAAGATTTACTTACTGTGTATACAGTGTTCTGCCTGGACACCAGATCTTATTATAGATGGTTGTGAGCCACCATGTGGTTGCTAGGAATTGTACTCAGGACCTCTGGAAGAGCAGTCAGTGCCCTCAACCTCTGTACCAACTCTCCAGCCCTTTTCTTTCTTTCTTTCCTTCTTTCCTTCTTTCCTTCTTTCCTTCTTTCCTTCTTTCTTTCTTTCTTTCTTTCTTTCTTTCTTTCTTTCTTTCTTTCTTTCTTTCTTTCTTCTTCTTCTTTTTTTTTTTTTTGTTGTTGTTCTTTGGGAAGTTTTTTTGGCAGGGAGGTTAGTCCACAAAGCCTAACTAATGTATCCCAAGCTTTCCTGAACCTGGCTGGCTAGGCTGGCTTTAGTTTATGCTCCTGCCGAGCTTCCCAACGGCAGAGGTCAGTCACAGCTGGGTAACTGGAAGCTTTTCATGGATTTGTCTCAAAAAACAAAATTCTGTTTGTTGACATTCATATGGAAGAGTTAGATTTGCCAGGGTTTTCTTTGTTTTTAACCAATTGAGATACTCATGTAGAAGCCCCCCTCCCTTTATTAACAGAATATATCATATTTTTTATGTTGAATCTTGAGGGTGTTTTTTTTTTTAATAGATCTCACTCCTCTTGATCCTGTTGAGTATATGCTTTTTTCTAGTTGCTAGTTTAAAAGCAAAAATAGGGAGTATGAAGGTGCTGGAGGGATGCCTTAACAGTTAAGGGAACCTGCTAGTCTCAAAGAGAACCTAGATTAGTTCCCACTCACAACTGCCTATAACACCATTTCCAGGAAATCTAAACACTCTTGGCTTCTGTGGCCACTGGCACATATGTAATACACATACATAAATGTAAGCAAACATTCAACATACTAACTTGTAAAATTGAATAAAAAAAATAGAGGGACATGGTGACACAGATACTTGGCTCTGGCTCTGGCTCTGGCTGGCTTAGTATTCTCTATACTAGGCGTAGTTTTGAACTCATGGCAAGTGTGTCAGCCTGGTATTGTTATTAGTATTATGAGTTTTCTACCACCACTGTGCCTGATTAAAATTGTGTCTTGTTGGGCTTTTGGTCAAAGATAATACAGGGAATAGTATAGTATCTTGTCTACCATGTGACTAAAAGGGAAATAAAAATACACTCTTTTGAACACTTGTTAGTGCACACACCAAACTGTTACCTTGTGTTTTACCCAGCATTTACCAGTGCCAGTGAATTTTATAGAAAGCTATTTTTCTCTCTCCTTGGGTAGTAGCTGTCTAACGTCTACTGAGTTTATTTCTTGTTTTTGTTTTGTGGTTCTTTCTTAACAGGATTATGTTGACAAAGAAAAGGCAATTGCAAAAGCCTTAGAAGATCTCAGAGCTAATTTTTACTGTGAATTGTGTGATAAACAGTATCAGAAACATCAGGAATTTGACAACCACATCAACTCGTATGATCACGCACACAAGCAGGTAAGGGATAACTCCTTCCTTGATGCTAAGGAAAGGATTCCTCATTATGCGACTGTAGGTGTTTATGAGTGTGACTGCCTCTGGTGTCAACCAGCCTTTATTTTTTGCCATCTGAAACACTTGATTTTTTTTTTTTTTCCATCAGAGCTATCCTAACAGATGACATTCCTGACACTCCATCACCATTTTAAGTAGAATAATAAGTTGTGAATTTCTGAAACCTTAGGTAATGTTTGTGGCTTTGAATAGTTTCTAATTTTTAAAAATGTGGTGATTGAGCTGAGGACCGCTGGGAACACTTTATGTCAGTTTCTCCCCTTTTCTCAGCATGTTACACTTTTAAAGAGTTACCCTAGACTGTTGTTCTAAAGCTCTGAATGTACCAGTGCAGGTTTCATTGACTACTGTTTCCTATCAGTAACTCATTTTGTTATTCTATACCTAGAAAGTGACTAAATCCTGAAGAAAAATAAAACTAGATACGTTGTATCTTAACAACAAGCCACCTTGTCTTAATTACTCTCTGTCATGGGGAAACACTGTGACCAAAAGAAGCAGCTTGGAGAGAAAAGGACTTATTTCCTAGGTAACAGTTCATCACTGAAGTTAGGGCAGGAACTTGGAGGCAGTGGATAAAGAGGCAGAGGAAGTGCTGCTTATTGGCCTGTTTCTCATGGCTTACCCAGTTTGCTTTCTTAGAGCACCCAGGACCACCTTCTTAGGCTCTTGGTAGTTAACTTTAGTTGCTTTTAGACAAACATATAGGGTCTTTGAATGGCCCAGAACTCCTTATGTAGATGAAGCTGGTCTTGAGCTTATGGTGGCTTTCCACATTTACACACCCAGGAATGCAGGATTATGCCACCATACCCATCAAGATGGCTGAGCTATCTCCCCAACCCTCAGTGGCTTTTAAAAAAATATGTATAATTTTATTTATTTTTATTTTATGTGCATTTGCCTGATTGTGTGCTAGTTTCAGATTTTAGAGTTACAGATGTTTGTGAGCTGCCATGCAGATGCTGGGAATTTAAACCAGGTCCTCTGGAAGAGCAGTCAGTGCTCTTAACTGCTGAGCCATCTCTCCATCCCCTCAAAGTGGCTTTGTAAGAGAAAAGACTTTCTATCAAAGCAACATTTAGGAAAGTGCCAAACTAATAAAATTCATATTGACGTAGGATAATAGAAATTGTTACAGCTTTAATTCATTGATTTTTTTTTAAACATTCTCATTCATTCTCCTGTATACCTTTTATTAACTGATAAGCTTCACTGCTGTAATCATTTACACTAGTTATCAGCCTAGAGAGACCCTGTCCCCCAGGGTACACTTAACAGTTGTTATGTGCATAAATTTGAGGTTGCCTTAAATAGGAAGTGGTGCTTTTTGAGTTTAAGTGGGTGGGGTTCAAAGATACTGTTAAATATCTTACAGTGCATAAGAAACACCTCAAAATAATTACCTGGCTCAGAATTGCAATCCCTGGTGCTGAGGTTAACTATTGAAAACCTTCATGTTTGCTTTATACAGATCATAATCATTTTACATCTCTGGTTATTTCATAAACATTAATATTATAAAGAGCTCATCTAGATCCAAAAAATGTTTACTTACACTTTTTAAATGATCAAAATAAAAATACAAAATTAAGAATTTGAGGATCTGAGGACATGGTTGAGATGAAAGCATTTGCTGTGCAAGCATGAGCACTGGATCCACTCTCTGACACCTGTGTGCAAGTCAGGTGGGTGTGGTAGCATGCTGCACCCTTAGGACGCAGGGACTCTCAGGATCAAGTTGACTGGCCAGACTAGCCAAAATGCTGAGAGTTCAGTGAGAGAGCTGCCTCAACATAAAAGGGGAAGTGGTTAAGGAAGACCCCCTCTGTCAGCTGTGAGCCTCCATGTGCATGGACACTATAGACACAACACTCCTTCCCAGTGTACTGTCCTCAGCTTCGCAGATTGCACTGTGGTAAAGCGCTTAAGCATGATGTCTTGAAATCTGATCCACAGGACCATGGACAGAGCCAGCATGGTGGCTTGGGCCTATAATTTCTGTGCTGGAGAGGCAGAGAGTGGAACATTCCAGCCAGGTTCAGTGAAAGATCATGTCTCAAAAAGTAAGCTGGAAGGTGATAAAGACAACTGATATCACCTTCCAGCATATCATCTCATATGCACAAGAACAAACATACATACACATGCATACACATATAATACATACATGCATGTACAATAATAAAATTATTAATTTCTTACTGAGAATTCAAAAATGCTATCTGCTAATACAGATCATGTTTGAGAGCCCTGATTTGGAAAGATCTTTAGGTCTGTGGTTCACAAATGCATGTTCATTCCTTCACCTGAATTAGAAGTATGATTTACATACTTTACATAAAGACCTAGTCATCATGGCATGGGTCTTAGCTCTTAGTTTTTTTAGTAAGTAGAGGCAGGAAGTTTTTTACTTGAAGCCAGCCTAGGCTACAAAGGAATAAGTTTCTGTCTCTAAGTACAAAGCAAAACAAAACAATAATTGTGGTATGATGACATTGATTTTTGTTTTGTTTTTGTTGAAAAGTAGACAGTCATCGTTTTTTGTCATATTCTTGCCTTTCTACAAATTGTAGAATCTCAAAATAGCATGTATATCAACAAAAAAGTCTTAGATTGTTGTTATAATTTCAACTGTTCTCTCCACTTAGTTCTTTCATTCCTTCCTATCTTTATTTATTTATGTATGTATTTTTTCTCTTCAAGAGAGGGTGTTAACTGTAAAATCATACTGGCCATGAACTTATGACCCTGTGATTCAGCCTCTAGAGCGCTTCAGTTACCCCTTACCTTACCTAGCCTGGCCTATATTTAAAGTTATAAAGAACTAATAGTTAAAAAAAAAAATAATAATAATAATATAGAACTAATAGTTGACTTTGCTACAGCAAATAATACATTACAGCTACAGCTAAATAATACATTAAAGGAGATAGGATCATATATTTTATTTCTCACTGAACTTAATATCTGGGCCTGCCATTTTTCAAACTGAGGCTCTAAAATCATAAAGGTGAGACACATGACTCTGGGGTAAAAGGTAAGTACTTCACTCCATGTTAGTTATTCCTAGCTTGTATCTTGCATGAAATTTTTACCATTGAAACTTTGGAGAAGGCCCGGTGGTGGTGGTGGCGCATGCTTTAATCTCAGCATTCGGGAGGCAAAGGCAGGCAGATCTCCATGAATTTGAAGCCATCCTGGTATCAGAGTGAGTTCCAGGACAGCCTAGGCTACACAGAGAAACCCTGAATGAAAAACAAACAAAAACCTTTGGAGAAAAGCTTTATTAGCGGTAAGCTAATACAGGAAGGTCCTGGAAAATACTATTGCCTTTCTTATGGTCCAATTTCTTAAAAAAGAAGCAGCATGCTACTCTCATTTGCGATCTTTTTTAGAGAATGTGAAAGGACAGTGTTAAATGCCTCTATTTGCTAGCTTTTCTCAAATTTTCTAAGATTTTTTTTTGTGTGTGTGATGTCCTTAATACAAAAATAATTGAGACTGGGCTTAAACTTTGTAAATGTAAAAGTTAGGCATTGTGATTCTAATTCTTATGCTCTCTTTTACTACCTTTGGAAATCTCCAGTGATGAAACCAGCTGTCCTTGAAGAAATAAGCCAACATATGATTACTTACTAAGTTCTGACGTGCCTTGCCTGAGTCTCAGTAAACATCGACACTAACCATGTCCCAGCCTTGTTGGCTTAGTTATAAGCTACGGTAAAGTTTGAAGCTGAAGGCGTTTCTATCCCCACTTCCCTGCCCTTTTTATTATCTTAAATATCTTTTAAAATGCTTGTCTGCTGATAGATATAAAAGTCTCAAATTCAGGCAGAAAGGAATCTTACTCTCAGAGAAAATCTGTAGCAGCACTTACTAGTGAGCTTTGAGGCTGGCAGCATAGTTCAGTGGTGAGTGTTGTGTTCAAAGCCTTGTGTTTGCTCTTCAGTACAGCAAACAGACAACAGCAAGAAAGTAAAATGCCTTACTTTCACATTTTTTTCTTTACCCTGCTTAGGTTTCCTCCTAACTTACCTTCTGTTTCTGTCACCAGGGATCCTTGTAATATAATTAATGGAAGGTCACAACTCACTTACCTCAACAGATCTGTTTGGCTTAAGTCTTCATGTTAGTTTTTCTATTTAATTTTAATTGGTTCTCAAACTTCCCCTCCCCCCCCCAAAAAAAAAAAATCCAAGCCGTATACAGTGAGTGGCCTGCACTTGTAGTTACCGAGGCAGAAAACTCGAGGCCAGCTTCTTCTTCTTAGGCCTCTTCTGGGTTTCTGTTTGATTCATTGATTTTGGTTTGTTCTGTTGGTAGTGTTTGGTTAGAGTTATGGTGATGTGGTTGAACTTCTGATCCTTCTGCTGGGATGTTCTTTGAGGCCTATCTCTTAAACAAAACAGAACACCTAAAACTGCTTAGTAAGTCAGCCTTTGACTCATCTTGAACTGCTAATGACATTAGGACTGTACGTCAACAAACCTTGATTACAGCTTAGTAGTTGCTCTCTCTTGCTCACTCTCCAAAACAGCTGTGTGCTTCACCTTTTATAATCTGTGAGTCATTAATTACCTGCCAGATTCTTTTAAACACTTGAGGTTGTTATTCAGACCTACTGAATTCTTCCGGTGTTCCCACGTTCTGACACCGGACATACTGAAACTGTCTCCTGTCTCCAAGCCTATAGTGTTGGGACCTACTTCTTTGCAGTTTCAGTGTGTGTGATGTGGCTGATCTGGGTGCCATACTTTGGCATTCTAAATCAGCTTCCGATACTCTCTTAGTTTCCCTCTCAGAGGAAAGAGTGGTGTCAGCACGCCTCTTCTAAAATAACTGTAGTGTGAAACTTCTGCACTTCTTCCATGTTCTGAAAACACACTGAAGTCTTATTTAATGCCAGTGTCTGTTCCCTCTGTAAATAAAAGTAGTAGTTTTCTGAGCTTTGAAACAGTATGCCCTCATAGCCAGTAGTGATTTCACGAATCTGAACTCCACAGAATAAAGACTAGCAATGGCATGGTTTCCCTAACGCTGTCTACTGTCTGGCTGGATTTTTGACACCATTACCTATTCATAGTTGATCAGTTTTGTATTTAGTATTGCCAGAGTGCTGAAATGTTTGAGTTTCTCTCAATACCCAAAAACGAATTGGCCTCTGAATAAAAGTGTGTTCTAAGAAATAATAAGTTTGGTTTTTTGTTTTGTTTTTGTCATTCAATTCACTATGTGACATGTGGAAGGGAGGAGTGGGAAGATGGAAAAGGAGAGAGAGATCAGAATAGGCTCATAACGAGTTGGATGAGGGAAGATGACCCTAGGGCTGAAATTAAGCAAAAATAGCAAACTGTCTGGATCATCCAACTTATTTTTTCTTTTTAAGATTTATTTATATGAACAGTTTATCTGCACGTACACATGAAAGTTAGTAGAAGGCATCAGACCCCGTTACAGATGGTTGTGAGCCACCATGTGGTTGCTGGGAATTGAACTCAGAACCTCTGGAAAGGAAGAGCAGCCAGTGCTCTTAACCACTGAGCCATCGCTCCAGTTCTCCTATCTGTATCATGCACCTGTGAATATATTCCATGCCTGTGTTTGTGTTTATAGAGTGTTTGTCCTTAGAAACCATAAAGTGATTATTGATAAAAATGGAAAACCACAAAGTATTTCTGAATCCTAAAGCTTCATAAACATTGACTTAACACAGTTCACCTCTCAAATAATTATGTTATGAGGAACAGAAATATGACAGGAAGAACGAGTCTTGGATCTAGGCGGAGAATGAGATGTGGTGGTATTCATACTCTGTCACTGTAGGTGCCATTGGGAGGAGGTGCTGTTTTGCTTAATAGAGAATGGAGTCATTTGGTCGGTCTCTAAAACTTGAGTATGTTTTGATCTTTTCACCTGCTAAAAGTAGGTTACTTACTCAGTAATCACAACCTCATTAACTTTGGAAAAGTGGGGCTGGAAGGATGGCTCAACGGTTAAGAGCACACTGTCTGCTCCTCTAGAGGTTCTAAGTTCAATTCCCAGCACCGACATAGTGGCTCACAGTCACAATCTGATGCTCCCTTCTGGCACGCGGTGTACATGAAATGTACATATACATGAAAAAGGTAAACTTTGGAGAAGTGTCTACTTCGAAAAGCCATCTGCTTTTACAGATACTTGAGGACAGACCTCTCAGGAGGTGGTATTACAGGTAAACCTCATATTCTCTTAGGTGTTTCTTGTTGTTCTTCATCTTGCCACACAATCCCAAGGTAAATAAAAACCAGCCTACCATGTTCATGTCCTATTGTTTCAACTTGGTTTTGTTTTGTTTTGTTTTGTTGTAAATTTAAATTTATCATAGTCATGTGCTGTGATAGTAATTCTAAGATGAAGCGTGTGTGTTCTGTTAATAGTCTGAAAGGTTAAAACAACCTAAATAAGTGGCAGTGCTGGGAGGAGAGCTTTGAACCAAGTGTGGTAGTGTACATACAAGTCTAATGTAATGTCCTGGATGGTTTTTTTCCGGAAACATCAAATCTGGAGCTTGAATTGGTACACTGGCCAAATACATGAGGGATTGCTTCAGTTTGGCAGAAGGTGGTCACTGCTACATTGCTTTGTGTTCTGTAAACGGGAGGCATAAGACAGTTGGGAAAAGAGGCCTGGGGTTTGGTATATACGATTGTTGATGTGAGAGGAAAAGGAATGTTTACAGATTGAAGAAGGTCATATATATCTAGAAAAAGAGATTGAGGCATAAGAAACTACCTTTTGTCCTTTTCTGGCTCTGTTCATAACAACACAAAATGCATAAAATGTATGTGTATTCTGTCTTCAAATCACTGACTTTACAAAGAAAAGCAGCAGCGGCACACATCTTTAATCCATCACTGGAGAGGCAGAGGTGGGCAGATATATGAGTTTGAGGCCAGCCTGGTCCACAGAGAGTATTCTGGGACAGCCAGGACTATACAGAGAAACCCTGCCTCAAAAAGAAAGAAAGAGAGAGAGAGAGAGAGAGAGAGAGAGAGAGAGAGAGAAGAAAGAAAGAAAGGGAGGGAGGAAAGAAAAGAAAAAGAAAAGCAAATCAATAAATGTTTATTGAGAATCACTTTTGTGCCACAGGTAGCAATATGGGCAGAGTTAGGTAAACTCAGCCTCAGTCTGGCTTTGGGACAGTACAGTTGCTTTCTGGTAGAGATGGGGGTGGGGTTGTTTGTTTGAGTTTTTTGGTTGGTTGGTTTGGTTGTTTTTTTTTTTTTAGAGACAGGATTTCTTTGTGTACTCCTTGCTGTCTGAGAACGAGCTCTGTTGACCAGGCTGGCCTTGAACTCGCAGAGAGATCTGCCTGCCTCTGCCTCCTGAGTGCTGGGATTAAAGGCATGTACCACCACTGCTTGGCCTAGGTAGAGAATCTTACTACCTTTAGAATCAAGATTTGTCTGAAGCTGCTTTGTAAGGACTTTTCCAATTGAAAAAAGTCTTTAATCCAAAGAACTACAGTTAGTTTAGTTGTTCTTCAAGTACTAAGTCATAAAAGTCTTCCCTTCACAGATGTTTTGGGAAGTTTAGAGGACAGCAGCCATGTAATGGGAAAGTCAACAGAAAGTGTCACTTCTGTAGTATGCTGCAAATGCACACTTCTTTGGAAAATTACTGTTGGATTTTCACAAAAACGAGGTCTTCAAATCATCCTTCCCTTCCTTGATTTCTTTCTCTCTGTCTCCTTCCCTCCTCTTTCTGCACTTTCTTTCCCTCATTTTGTTCTCTATCTTACTTTTTCTGGACTCTAGAGAGCTGTCTGTCCCAAGCAGCTGGAGCTGTTTGTTTCCCTTAGAATATTTTTTTACTAATTAAGGAGTATGGCTTGAATTTTTGTGAATAAGATTTAATAGTTATGTAAAATAAAGTATTTTCACTTCTTCAGAAGAGATACTTTATAATTTTAAGAGCTAAATCCTGTTTTTGAGTCAGTTTAAATGATTCAGTGTCTCGGTGTGTTTACACTGTATTTATTTCCCAAATCTATGCTGAGTTTTTGTGCAGCTTAGACTTGGCACAGAGTTTTGCAGTGAAGACCTGCCTGTTGAAGACGGTTTTATGTTTTCTCACAAAAGCTCTGTTGTGTTTTGTTGTTTTGTTTTGTTTTGTTTTCCAATGTTCAGGTGTATGCCTCTTTATTTTTATATGCAATTGTGCTCCTCTTTAGAATTAAGAGAAAAGGTCAAATGCAGTTCACAGAGGGAATTGTATATGAGCATTTAGGCGAGTATGCCTGATGATCCATTGGATAATATCTGCAGTTTGAGAAAACCTGACTAATGAAAGCCTGTGTCTTTATAAAAATTACTGTTTTGCCAGTCTTGGTAGCACGGGTAGAGGCGGTAAAGTTCTATGAATACAAGGCTAGCTTGTTCTTCATATCCATAGCAAGTTCCAGGCTGACTAGGATCACATAGTAACTCTATCTCCAGAGGGGGGAGGGGGGATAAGGAAGGAAAAAAAAAGAAAAAAAATTACTTCTTTGTTTTTTGAGATGGTGTCTTACTCTATATATATCTCAGACTGGCCTCAAACTCAGAACAACTTTGCCTTAATCTTCCAATTCTTGGGATTACAGGCGCTAGCTGCCATGACTGGCTATTTAAAATTACCCTTTCAGGAGCAAGGAAGATATTTAAATGATAGTTTTAGGCCAGAAGTCTAACTGTTAATGACTTGTTATATTCAGGCTCATGTGTAGGCTTGAGTTTGATGCCAAATCCCAAAAACAAAATAAAACATCCCCCAAAACAAAACAAAAAAATGTTACTGTTACATTGGAAATTTTCTGTTCAGTATCTTTATTTTCGTTGACTTAATTCTATATCGTAAGAAGTTCTTGACTTTTAGGCTTCCTGTTTCTCCAAAGAGATTTCCATTGAGAATGGATAGATGGCTAAATGTACTCATGGGCAGCTCATACCTGCTTTTTATTTGTTTTGGTTTTGGTTTTGGTTTTTCAAGACAGAGTTTCTCTGGCTGTCCTAGTTTCACTGGCTGTCCTAAAACTCACTATGTGTACCAGGCTGGCCTTGGATGCAAGAGATCCTCCTGCCTCTGACTCTTGAGTGCTGAAGGCATGCCCCACCATCATCTCCAGTGCGTTTTCTGTTTTGAGATTTAAAAAAAAAAAGAAGAAGAAGAGATATTCTTTAAATGGTAGTTAATTTTGGTATGTGATGTTTTTATTTATTTGCAAGTTCTTTATATAATAAAGTTTACTTTTAAAATAAATTTAAAAATATAAATAGTAGCTGTATGGTGGTGGCACACAGCTTTAATCCCAGCACAAGAGAGGCAGAGGCAGGCAAATTGTGAGTTCCAGGACAGCCAGGGCTACACAAAAAAACCCTGTCTTGAAAAACAAACAAAAAAGGTAAGCAAAAGAAAAATAACAATATGAACAGTTGTGACCTATCAGATGCTTTGTTATGACTGACAAAATAATGAGTAAATTCCAAGCCAGCCTGGACAGTGTAGTGAAACCCTTTCTCAAAAGTAAGAAGAGGGCTGCAGATACAGCTCAGTTGTACTTACCCAACATGAGTGAAGCCTGAGGTTCAAATACAGAAAAGAAAATGGGTTATTTTGGCATGTAATCTCACAAACCTGTTAATGTATCATTCTAATTTGATAGCGAGGATAGCTGAGGCTGTGAGATACAAACTCAGCTGACTGTTGACTGTTGGGTTGACCTAGGTCTTTGTGGCTCAAGTTTGACACTTGCACCTTTCTGAAAGACAGGAACAGCTGTATTGAGAACAGAATCTGACAGTCATAGATGAGAACTAGGGCAAGGTGCTGACAGTGGAGAGTGCTATTCTGGGTTCTTAGGAGGGGGCAGGGTCAGCAGAGCCTTGGTGAAGGGAATTCCTTGACTTCCAAGTGGGAGAGTTGGAGTCAGATAAGGAAAATAGAATCTTAGCCCATGTCTGGGAGCCAGCGATACAGCTCAGCAGATAAGGGGCTGCTGCCTAGCCTTGTGACACAAGTCAGTCCCTAGACCCCATGGTGGGAAGGGGAGAGCCAAGTCCTGCCAAGATGATTGTTTTTAAAGAAAGGTATGTTTTCCCATTTCCACCAGAATGTCACCATCTGAAAGGCAGTTATGCTCGCTGGGTTTGGGGAGGTTTATGCGCTATATCTCAGACTGAGCTAGACTTTTGAAGTTCTCATTCTACCCTGGCTTACCTGTGAAATTTGTAAGTGTGATGAAGGAGTGTTTGCTGGACTTGATAGAGTAGTACCCAAGTCTGTTTTACCTAGAGGGAAACTTGCACTTTAGATTTGTCTCCTTGACAACATTCTGTTTCATGTCTCTGTCTGTATACTTGTGGCAGGACTTTCAGGTATGTGTTAATACTGTGGGCTTGGTCCCATTCCTTCATTGTAAAGAATGAACAGAGAGCCAGGCATGGCGGCACACAACTGTAGTCCCAGCTCAGAGGGAGGCAGATTGATGTGAGTTCAAGGCCAGCCTGGTCCACAGAGTGAGTCTAAGGACAGCCAAGGCTACAACAGAGAAACCCTGTCTCAAAAAAACACACCAAAAAAATATTATTTTATTATTATTTTTTTTAATGAGTAGAGCCAGGTGTGATGGCCCACCCTTTAAATTCCTGAACTCAAGAGGCAGAGGCACGTGGTTCTCTCTCCGGTCTAGACCAGCCAGGGCAACACAGTGAGAGCTTGTTTTAAATACCAACAAAAGAAAGAAGAAGAGGAAGAAAACCTAATTCTTGTGTGACACGATCTGGAGGCTTCAGGCTTTAATAAAAATTATCGTTTTGAATAATGACTGCTGAAAGTGATGAAATGTTTATAAGAAGTAAAGAAATGACTGCACATAGAAGGACTCAATGAGGTATATAGAGCAAAGGATGGCAGACATGAGAAAAAGATTGCATTCTTTTTAAATTTTGGCAAGAGCCAGTTAAGTGTCTAGGGGGAAAAACACAAGATTTATCCTTTTTTTTTTTTTTTAAATGGCTAATAGTTATGGTGGAGCCTTTCTGTCCCATTCCTCAAAGTTGAAATTCATATTAAAAATAGTTGATTCCCCAGCCAGGCAGTGCTGGCATATACCTTAAACCCAGCACTTAGAAGGCAGAACTGGCCATATCTCTGAGAATTCAAGGCCATCCTGGTCTACAGAACTAGTTCCAGGACAGCCAGGGCTACACAGAGAAACTCTGGAGCAGGGTTGGGGGTGGCGGTGAGGATTGATCCTCATTGAGCCTGGTGGTGCATGCTTGTAATCCCAGCTACTTGGAAAGCGTCAGCAGGAGTTCAAGGTCTGCCTGGGCCACAGACTAAGGTGAGTTCAGGCAACTCAGTGAGACCTTCTCCAAAAGTAAAAGAGGGTTGTGATATATTAGTTCAGTGGTAAGCTTAGTATGAAAGAGAAAAAAAATTGACGAGTTTATAAAAATCTTAATGTATTGGGACCTACACCAGCAACAACTTTGTTAGCTGTTGATTAATTGAGTTCTCCAAAACAAAGATGAGTGAGTACAGACTCACTGCTTTTCGACTGCAGCGGTCTTTCCTGAAGTTTTGTCACCATTTCTCTTCAGGAAAATGATTACAGAAAAAGAGCGGGTGGTTTCATTTATCAAGACATGATTACTGTTTCTGTCTGTGTGTACACATATGTGTGTTTTCAGGCTCTTTGCTTCTCCCCAGCCCTTGTTGAGCGGATGCTTTTGTCCCTGATTGTTCAGTATGATCGTTTGTAGATTCACTGAGAGCTTATGTAGTAATGCTTGCCTTATTTTTTTTCTCTTCCACTCTTGTTTTATTTTTTACTTTTTTTTTTTTTCTCTTTGTGATGTGACATTTTTCAGCTGATGTTTTGAAAGCAAATCCTTCTAATTTGGAAGCCCAGATCACAAGAGTGAGTTTTTCTATAGTGTCTTTAGCTGTATATTTTTGTGTGTGTGCGTCTTTCTACCCTTCCCTCTCTCAATTCTAAAAGATTGGAAACACATTTCATAAATATTAGGTAAGAAAATTCCTTTGTCTGTTGAACATTATACCTTTCTAAAGCAATGTCCACTTTATATTGGGTCAGCCCCCTTTTCCTCCGCTGTCGAGAGAGCATAGGCTCATGGGTAGGCCTTGCTTCCCTTTTTATATTACGGAGTGTGTTGCACCGTCTTCATTGCAGATGGGTACGTCTGGACTCTGTCACCAGCCTGTCTTGTGACACTTCTTTCTTTGGCTTTTGTTTTTGTTTTTTGGATTTTTTTGTTTGTTTGTTTTGAGAAAAATTGCATAGTAGCTTCTGAAAACAAAAGACCCATTCTATTACTTGAATTTTAAGTAACGAATCTTCAGCTTTCCTGTGTTCTCCTTCTTCATCCCTGGTGTTCCTCTCAGGGCTCTGAAGGAATGAAAAGCTACATAATTATTTTCATTTCAGCAGACTGGCTGGATGAAAGTGGTCAGGCTGAGTTCTGAACATGCCAGGGTTGAAAGACCTCTCTTCTTTAGTTAAAAGAAACCTCTGTTAGTGCTAAAACCAGACAAAACCCCATACCTTTTATGGTGGGAAAAGAAAGAATTTGTTTGTTCTGATTCTGATAACCTCCCATGTAAGCTGTACATTGCTTTGTTTTTTTTAGATCTTACACCTTGGGTAATTTT
This sequence comes from Meriones unguiculatus, assembly GCF_030254825.1. Lineage (NCBI taxonomy): Eukaryota > Metazoa > Chordata > Mammalia > Rodentia > Muridae > Meriones > Meriones unguiculatus. The sequence goes on from NC_083355.1 coordinate 19,064,922, forward strand.
CTGTATCAGCCTAACCCCTTTCTGTTCACTTTGGCCTGTGTTACTACAATTTATCTCACATTTGTTTGTCTGGTTCTGCATCCTGGAAGAGCAGGTGATTGGTCTCTTTTCTTTCTTCCCAATAGTCTTAAATTTGCGTGTTGCTTCTGAAATCATTTTGTTTTGTACAATAAGACAAATGACATGCTGTCCTAATTACAAATGCCCGTAATCTAAGTGTCATGCTCCAAGTAATCCGCCATTGTGTTTCTGAGAACCACATGAATATAATAGTGTATTCCATGCTAGTATTATAACATTGGCTGAGGGTAAATATTATAAAGGCTTTGCCTTCATTTCTGTATGTTACTTACAGATGACTCATCCTCTGTTTCTTTCTTTCTATTAACTCAGAGATTAAAAGATCTCAAGCAGAGAGAGTTTGCCCGAAATGTCTCTTCAAGATCCCGCAAAGATGAGAGGAAACAAGAAAAGGCCCTCCGGCGGCTCCATGAGTTGGCAGAGCAAAGAAAACAAGCTGAATGGTAGGGATTTCATGTCAGGGGTGTTCTGTGGACAAATAGAATTTTTAGGCATGAGCCACCACCAATTTTAAACTTACAGATTTAAAATTATAATTCAAATACTGCAAGTGGTGGCTCATGCCTGTAGTCCTAGCACTTGGGAGGCTCAGACAAGAGAATTGCTGCAAAGTTGAAGCCAACCTGGACTGTGGTGTGAAACCCTATGTCAAAAAATATTTTAAAAATATTTAAATTGGGGGTGGGTGGTGGTTGAAATACCTCAGTGGTTAAGAGCACTAGCTGCTCTTGCTGTGAGGTCCTAAGTTCAATTTCCAGCAACCTCATAGTGGCTCAGAACCATCTATAAAGGGATCTGATGCCGTCTTCTGGCATACAGGTATACATGCAGACAGAATATTCATTCATTAAAATAAAATCTTTAAAACAAATTTAAATTGAACTGAATGTATTTATCAGTGCTTACCTGAGGATATATAGAACCCTAGGTTAGCTCCCCAACACCGCATAAACATCTTGGCATATACCTGTGATCCCTGTACTCAAGAAGTAGAGGCAGGTGGACCAGAGGTACAGGGCTATCCTTAGTTATGTCCTGAGCCTGAGGTCATCTTGGGACAGCTGAGAATCTGTCTGAAAAGAAAAAGAAGGGAAGGAAGCAGAGAACTGCACTTGGAGTTGTCCTGAAGAGTGACTGGCTTACTCCACTAACACACCTAAAAGATGCCTACGAACACATTGGAAGTGAGTAACAAGTAAGTGGCACCACCGGGACTATTCCAGGTTACCCAGCACACCCTTGTAGAAAAGCACGGCACTCTATTTTACTACTATGACATCCTAGCACAGGTATTCTGAGTCAGGTATTGTCACTACCTTTTAAAAACTGTACAGTTAGCCAGTGTGGTTGTGCATGCCCTAAATTTGAGCATTCTAGAAGCAGAGACAGGTAGATCTCTGAGTTTGAAGCCAGCCTTTTCTATATAATGAGTTCTATTGTCTCAAAAACAAAACAAAAACTTAAAAGCAAATAAACAAATTTTACAGAGTTTATTGAGCAAAGCATACCTATTTAAGGATCTCAGTTTCATCTTCACCACCAGGAAAAATAAAAGAGGAACATTAAAATGAGGAGAGGGAGCTGGGTGGGGTGGTGCATGCTTTTAATCCCAGCACTCAGGGAGGCGGATCTCTGTGAGTTCAAGGCCAGCCTGTCTACAAAATGAATCCAGGACAGCTAAGTCTACACAGGGAAACCGTGTCTCGAAAAACCAAAAAATAAAATGAGGAGAGGATGCTGGGCAGTGGTATAGCACGCCTTTAATCCCAACACTCAGGAGGCAGAGCCAGGTGGATCTCTGTGGGTTGGAGGCTATGCTGGTTTACAGAGCTAGTTCCAGAAGAGCCCACAGCTACACAGAGATGGTCTGTTTTTGTTTTGTTTTGTTTTGTTTTTAAGCACAGAAGAAAAATAAAGAAAATGAGAGGAAACAGAGCCCTCTGAATGTTTAGAAACCTTTCCACTCTAGCTCCAAAAGTAGAACATTCTGGCATGTAAAATGTGTTTGCACCTAAGTGTTAAGTGTTTGGGTCACTCCTCAGAGGAAAGAACATTTGCTTTTGCCATTGTGCCCATATTCCTTGGTTTGGACTTATCCTATACTTCAAATTTCTATTTTGTGTTCATTTTTGGGTTTGTTGTTGTTGTTGTTTTTCCATTCTGAAAAGGAGCCAAAATAAGTAGGAGATGAAGGAAGGAAGCACATAAACAACTTGGGAACTCTAATGTTGGATTAAACCACCCACAAAGTGATGGCAATTTCTTTTCTTTTTCTTTTTTTGTTTTTTGAGACACGGTTTCTCTGTGTAGCTCTGGCTGTCCTGGACTCACTCTGTAGGCCAGGCTGGCTTAGAACTTAGAGATCTACCTGCCTCTGCCTTCCTAGTGCTGGAACTAAAGGCGTGCACCACCATGCCCAGTAGCAATTTCTTACCTGACAAATTTTTTAATTTTATTTGCGTTCGTGGGTATGCATCGATGCATTGTGCATGTGGAAGGCAGAGGACGGCTCTGTTCTCTTCATCCACCTTACATGGGTCCTAGGGATTAAATTCAGGTCACCAGGCTTGCGTGGCAAACCTTACTTGCTGAACCATCTCACCAGCCCCTTTTGCAACTTTTTATATAGTAAATGCATCTTTCTTGGGCATGTTTCAAGGATATCTCCATGAAAGATAAACATCAGGCTCCTTTCTGGTTCAGAACTTTTTTTTTTTTTTTGAGCTGAGTGAGGAGGTGTATATCTTTAATTCTAACAGTCAGGCAGATCTCTGAGTTGGAGGTTGGCCTGATACACATAATTAATTCTAGGCCAGCCACGGTTACATAGTGAGATCCTGTTTCAAATTAAGTTAAATGAAATTTGAGACACTTGCCACCAGCTTTATATAGTGGAAAGAGATAACCAGCTCTCGGGTTCTGGCCTCCACATGCATGGTACAGCACAAATAACCATGCACACATGCAGAAAGAGAGAATTAATTGTTGGGGGTTTTTATGAAAATTTGAAAGTACAGGGAAAATTAAAGCTTTTCCTTTAGGTAAGTGAAATATAGTCCTTTTGTGGGATGAGGTGAAACAAGATTACTTTGTTGTCTAGGATGAACTGGAACCTACTGCATAGATCAAGCCAACTGTGAATTCAGTAGTAATCCTCTGTCTCTGCCTCCTAAGTACTGTACTTACAGGCTTAAGCCAGAATGCCCTGCAGAATACCTTTGGAATGGTTGTTCGTCCACATAGGTGATTGTATGCCGATTGGTAAGGTGATACCTTAAATAAGATGGGAAGGAGATTCCTCAGTGGGTGAAGGCTCTTGCCACCAAGACTAATAACCAAGTTCAGAATCCACATGGTAACTGGAGAGGAGCAGCTCTGACCTTGTACACAGCCTATTGGCATGCACTCCCCAGAACACTGCAATAACATGATCTTGAAAGTGGAAAGGTGGCTCAGTGGTTAAGAGCACCAGATGCTCTTCCAGAGGACCTGGATTCAATTTCCAGTTCACGATCTTCCGTAACTCCAGTCCCAGGGGATCCCATATCTCTTCTGACCTCCAAAGGCAATGGATTCATGGGGTACAGGCACACATAAAATAAAAATAAAAGAAACAGAAAAAAAATTTTAATGTATGTTTGCATGTACACCTGCACGCCAGAAGAAGGCATCAGGTGCCTTTATAGATGGTTAGGAGCTACCATGTCGTTGTTGGGACTTGAACTCAGGACCCATGGAAGAGCTGCTAGTGTTCTTAACTGCTGAGCCATCCATCTCATCTGCTCAAAACTTTTTTTTTTTTTTTTTTTTTTGAGACAGGGTTTCTCTGTGTAGCCTTGGCTGAACCCACTCTGTATAGATCAGCCTGGCCTCAACTCACAGAGATCTGCCTGTCTCTTCCCAAGTGCTGGGATCAAAGGTGTGCACCACCATTGCCCGGCTCAAGGAAAAAAAAAATTTAATTAAAAAAAGAAAAATTGGTAACAGATTAAAGCTAATGATATGGTATTGAATTGTGAGGTGGTGTTGGTAAAGAATTTGAGTTATGAGATAAGCCTTTTTGTAAAGTAAACAGCTTAAAAGATAGCCATAGCTAATTGTTCTTGGGAATTTAGTACTTTAATCAAATGAAACTTTGCCTAGCTCTGCTAAACAGGTTCCATTTGTTAACACATTGCTAGGGACCAGCCACTCTGCATCTTTCAGACCTACCCATGATGATGAATGGAAGAATGACCATGATGAATATCTTGTAAGATACATAACTCTAACCCTATGTTTCATTTTTTTCACTTTCTGAACCACTGTGTAGCGCACCTGGAAGTGGTCCCATGTTCAGACCAACCACAGTGGCTGTAGATGAAGATGGTGGAGAGGAGGATAAAGATGAGTCATCAACAAACATTGGCACAAGTGCCATTTCTTCTTGTGGCTTTGGACCTGACTTCTCCACAGATAAAGGGGGCCCCTTTACTGCAATACAGATCACTAATACCACTGGACTGTCACAGGCTCCTGGGGTAGCCTCCCAAGGTATCAGCTTTGGCATTAAGAATAATCTGGGCCCCCCACTGCAAAAATTGGGAGTGTCATTTTCATTTGCCAAGAAGGCTCCTGTCAAACTTGAATCAATAGCATCTGTTTTCAAGGACCATGCAGAGGAAGGGACGTCTGAAGATGGAACAAAAGCTGATGAGAAGAGTTCTGACCAAGGGGTACAGAAAGTGGGAGATACTGATGGGAGTGGTAATCTCGATGGAAAGAAAGAAGATGAAGACCCTCAGGATGGAGGGTCCCTTGCCTCAACACTGTCCAAGTTAAAAAGGATGAAGCGGGAAGAAGGGGCTGGGGCCACAGAGCCAGAGTATTACCACTACATCCCCCCAGCGCACTGCAAAGTCAAACCTCATTTTCCCTTCTTACTCTTTATGAGAGCCAGTGAACAAATGGAAGGTGATCATAGCACACACTCAAAGAATGCCCCAGACAACAAAAAAAGCAGTTCTCCCAAGCCTAAAGGCTGTGCTAAGGTGGCAGCAAGCCAAGGAGCAGAAAAGACAGTTAGTGAAGTTTCTGAGCGCCAAAAGGAAACCACTGTGGCTGGCCCTTCAGAACCTGGAGGTAAAACTGAGACAAAGAAAGGCTCAGGAGGGGGCATAGTTGAGCAAAGTATGGAGACTCAGGAGACTCCAGAGAGCCAGATGTGTGAATCCAATCCTAAAGAAGTTTCTCAGGCCACCCCAGCAGCAAAAGCAGGCCAGGGGCCCAAGCATCCCACTGGTCCGTTCTTTCCAGTTTTGAGCAAGGACGAAAGCACTGCCCTCCAGTGGCCGTCAGAACTACTAATTTTCACCAAAGCAGAACCCTCCATTTCCTACAGCTGTAATCCCTTATACTTTGACTTTAAACTTTCAAGAAACAAAGATGCTAAAGCTAAAGGAACAGAAAAACCAAAAGATGTTGGAGCCTCCCCAAAGGATCATCTCCTGAGCCTTGATCCTAGAGATCCTAATAAAAGCAAGGGGGGAGGGCAGGGCGCAGCGCACTCTTCAGAAAGCAGAGTAGATGAGCCTGCTTTGGGGGCTACCTGTAGCAGCCTGAACAAGCAGGAACCTGGGGGTAGCCATGGGTCAGAAACTGAAGACACTGGAAGAAGCCATCCTAGCAAGAAAGAATCGTCAGGCAAGTCTCACAGACACAAAAAGAAAAAGAAACACAAAAAATCCAGCAAGCACAAAAGGAAACACAAGGCTGAAATGGAAGAGAAGAGTTCGAAGGCAGAGTCTGGGGAGAAATCTAAGAAGCGCAAGAAACGAAAACGGAAGAAGAACAAATCATCAGGCCCAGCTGATTCTGAACGAGGACCCAAGCCAGAGCCTCCTGGAAGTGGCAGCCCTGCACCACCAAGACGACGGCGCCGAGCTCAAGATGATTCCCAGCGGAGATCCCTTCCTGCTGAAGAAGGAAACAGTGGCAAGAAGGATGATGGTGGAGGCGGTAGCAGTTCCCAAGATCACAGTGGGAGGAAACATAAAGGTGAACCTCCAGCTTCATCCTGCCAGCGGAGAGCTGGAGCCAAACACAGCAGCCGGTCTAGCCATCGGAGCCAACCCAGTAGTGGAGATGAGGAGAGCGATGATGCTTCTTCACACAGGCTTCACCAGAAGTCTCCATCCCAGTACAGTGAGGAGGAGGAGGAGGAGGAAGAGGAGGAAGAAGAAGAGGAAGATGAAGACTCAGGCAGTGAACATTCTCGTAGCCGCTCTCGATCTGGCCGTCGCCATTCCTCACACCGTTCCTCCCGGCGTTCCTATTCAAGCAGCTCTGATGCTTCTTCAGACCAGAGCTGCTATAGTAGACAGCACAGTTACTCCGATGATAGCTATAGTGACTACAGTGACCGATCACGAAGGCACTCTAAGCGCTCTCACGATTCAGACGATTCAGACTATGCCAGCCCCAAACACAGGTCCAAACGACACAAATACTCATCGTCTGATGATGACTATAGCCTCAGTTGTAGCCAGTCCCGAAGCCGATCTCGGAGTCATACTAGGGAGCGATCAAGGTCCCGGGGCCGAAGCCGCAGTAGCAGCTGTAGTCGCAGTCGAAGCAAGAGGAGAAGTCGCAGCACCACGGCCCACAGCTGGCAGCGAAGCCGGAGTTACAGCAGGGACCGGAGCCGCAGCACCAGGAGCCCTTCCCAGAGATCAGGCTCCAGAAAAGGATCGTGGGGTCATGAGAGCCCAGAGGAAAGGCGCTCTGGCCGTCGGGATTTCATTCGCTCAAAGATCTACCGCTCTCAGTCTCCTCACTATTTCCGATCAGGTCGGGGAGAAGGTCCTGGAAAGAAAGAAGATGGCAGAGGAGATGACAGTAAAGGAACAGGCCTACCTTCCCAGAATAGCAATACTGACACAGGAAGGGGGTCAGAAAGTGACTGCAGCCCCGAAGATAAGAATTCTGTTACCGCCAGACTGCTACTAGAGAAGATCCAGTCCAGGAAAGTGGAGAGGAAACCCAATGTGTGTGAGGAGGTGCTGGCCACCCCTAATAAGGCTGGGCTCAAGTATAAGAACCCCCCACAAGGTTACTTCGGGCCCAAGCTTCCCCCCTCTCTTGGTAATAAGCCTGTCCTTCCACTGATAGGGAAGCTTCCAGCTACCCGGAAGCCCAATAAGAAATGTGAAGAGTCTGGCTTGGAAAGGGGTGAAGAGCAGGAACAGTCAGAGCCAGAAGAAGGGTCCCCAGGGAGTAGTGATGCTCCATTTGGGCATCAGTTCTCCTCAGAGGAAACAGCTGGTCCCTTATCAGACCCTCCCCGAGAAGAGCCAAAGTCTGAGGAAGCTACTGCCGACCACTCTGTGGCTCCTCCGCTAGGCACCCCAGTACACACTGACTGCTACCCTGGCGATCCAGCCATCTCCCATAACTACCTCCCTGACCCCAGTGATGGGGATACCCTGGAGTCTCTGGATAGTGGCAGTCAACCAGGCCCTGTGGAATCCAGCTTGCTGCCTATAGCCCCAGACCTTGAGCACTTCCCTAATTATGCACCTCCCAGTGGGGAACCTAGTATTGAATCAACAGATGGGACTGAGGATGCTTCATTGGCTCCTCTAGAGAGCCAGCCCATCACCTTCACCCCTGAGGAGATGGAAAAGTACAGCAAGCTCCAGCAGGCTGCGCAGCAACACATCCAGCAGCAGCTTCTGGCCAAACAAGTAAAGGCCTTTCCAGCCTCAACAGCCCTAGCGCCAGCCACACCAGCCCTGCAGCCTATCCACATTCAGCAGCCAGCCGCAGCCTCTGCCACCTCCATCACAACTGTCCAGCATGCCATCCTGCAGCATCATGCTGCAGCCGCTGCTGCCGCCATTGGCATTCACCCTCATCCTCACCCCCAGCCACTTGCCCAAGTACATCATATTCCCCAGCCCCACCTGACCCCTATTTCCTTGTCCCATCTCACTCACTCAATTATCCCTGGCCACCCTGCTACCTTTCTTGCTAGCCACCCTATCCATATAATTCCTGCTTCAGCCATCCATCCTGGGCCCTTCACCTTTCATCCTGTCCCACACGCTGCCCTCTACCCTACCCTGCTTGCTCCACGGCCTGCTGCAGCAGCTGCCACTGCCCTCCATCTTCACCCACTACTTCACCCCATCTTCTCAGGTCAGGACCTGCAGCACCCTCCCAGCCATGGTACTTGAGTTGGGAGTTGTAAGCCTGAGTGGAGCCGGGGAAGGTGACCTACCAGTTCTTCCCTGGGGGTGTTGAGCCATTTATGCCAGCCAGTAAAAGCTGGAGTGGGCAGTGTCTTGACAGCCAAAGAAATGAGTTTTGGCTTGCAGGGATGGATTTAGATTTGCTGTTTGCTTTGGGTTTACTATCAGGGATATTTCCCCCTTTGTATTAGTCCCTCCCTCCTGTGTTTCTAACTTGGGAACACCAGTAAGTGCTACCCACACTCCTCTGCAGCAACGTCTCCAGACTGTCGAGTAGAAATACTCCTTTCTCCACGTTCTAATCCTCTGCTCTTCTCCCTCTGGAAGTTTAAAACATTTTCCTCCTCTAATGGGTCGTCACCAAAGCACTTGCCATGGGCCCATCTGGTCCTGCCTTCTCAGTGCCATGAGGAAGGCCAGGCTGTCTCTCCAGCGGTGAAAATACCACTTTTGGGCAGTGTCTTTGACCATCCCTTGGTGACATGTTCTCCCAGGTGAGGTGGCAGAGGGAGTCTAACCTAGAACCAAAAGCAACTCAGGCTGCAATTTCATCCACTTTGCTTACAACAGAGCCACGCATTTGGCACTACTGTCCTCATGCCCCTCATCCCAGAAGAGGCATCTACGTATCCCAGAAAAGATCTTATCATGAGTAGAAGCTGTGCGGAACATAGGGTCACCCATGTGCTTCCCAGAAAGGAGCTCTGTGTCTGAAGGGTATATTCTGTTATGTTGATGTTTTCTTCTTAATTTATAGGATTTTTTTAATGTAAAATTGCACTGAACTCTATAAACGTAAATGCTGCTTTTTGTAGCCCATATTAAAAAGGTTCCGTATTTGTAGTCTACTGCAATAATATTTTTTACATCCAGCTCTTTAAGTGATCCTTGTTCTGGTGGCTTTCTGTAAATATGTTTGCCCTAGTTGAATTAAGAAACTTTAAAGGTTATAAAATAAAAACAAAAAATAAAGTATTTGTTTTCTGCTAGATGCAAAAATGACTAAGCATGTATATTTTCTCAAGCTCCTGTATTTTTTGAAGTTATGAACTATAAAAATGTTAAAACATTTCTTTTTTTCTTACTGGGACAAGTGTTAAGTAATTTGCAGTAATTGGTTTATCCTGCACTGGGATTTTTGCGTTAATGAGCAGCAGGCCGATGCAAGGTCAGGAGGATGTGCAGTTGCAGTGGTCTCCTGATGTGCTTTGTTACACGGAGAAACAACGGACTCCATGGAGGAGGGGAGGATTGGTTCAACGGCTTTATTCTCTGGAAGCAGTGACACTCGGTGATTGTCTGGGAAGAGGAACCCTTTGGTTTCCCTGGGTACCTTGTTCCAGGCAGTCTTGCCTTCCTAGTATTTAGCCCCCTCTGACAATTTTTTTAATGTGCCTTTTGGGTTGGCTAGAAACTAAAATAGAAGTAGACCAGAGGATAATAGAGTTGGGACAGTTTTCTCCTCTTTTCGTTGGGAGGTGAGCACAGTTGTAGGCATTTTGAGGTCTTTGGCTTCAAGGTCTATGCCGTCTGCCCAGCTCGATTTCAGCAGTAGGGGTTCCCTTTTTTGTTTTCTCCTGTGACACTAACCAGAAGTACATCCATCCCCTTTTGCCTTCGCCCAGGCTCTCAGCCCTAGTTAACACTGACCCAAAGGTGCTTGTAATGCAGTCTCATCTCCTTTGCTGTTAGTGTTCTTGTGACTAGAACTGCTTAAGCAGTCAACTGACAGATAAACAGACCCTACTTGCCTAGGCCAAGTTCTCTCTTCACACCTCCTCAGATCCCCAAAAAGGAAGAGGCTTTGTTATGAGAAGCAAGTGCTGGGCAAATGAGGCACTTGGCTGAATCCTCCTCCTCCCTGCTCAGTGCTCCTCATCTCAGAAGTATCACTTTTTGGATAACTAGCCCTGGAAATAGGAGATCATCTATTTGAAGTGAAGGGACTCGTTTTCCTTGTGTTCAGCCTGTGTAAATACTTCAGTAAAACAGTATTAATGTTCTGTGCTGCTTCCCGTTAGGTTGTGGGTGGAGCCGTATTCTGGCTACCTCTCTGCCTTCCTGGAGACAGTTTTAACTTCCAGAATAAAACTTCAGAAGAAAAAAAAAAAAAAAAGGAAAAAGTAACCTATCCTTACTTACAAGCATAACAGATTGTATTTAACTTTATCACATATGATAGAGATATATATGCTGTAAAATGAGGGAAAGGAACTTTCTAATAAACCAATGCTTTGTGGAAACTCAGCGGAGTCTGTTGTGATTGCTGCTTCTTTCGCCCAAGCTGGGCCAGGTGGGGTTATGGCTTATAAACAGTGCCCTGTTGGAAGTAATCAAATGATAGATCCTTCTAAGCCAGAGCTCTGATTGCCCAACGATTGGGACTCATTTACCTCAAGAGGAAGGCTTCTGTGCATTTTCCCAGTCTTGGGCACATGACCGGTATTGTGCCCGCCCCCCCATTTTTAAGCAATGAAATTGCATGATTCATCTGCCTAGACTTTACCTCCAGGTGAAACTATTACCAGGCTTGAGTTACTGATCAACCTGTGAACTACTGCTATAATGTTGGAGTGCCTCTGCCTGGCCCAGAAGCCTTAAGCCAGCAAGAGTCTTTATGCACGCCAGGACATGGCATTGGGAAGGCCAGGGAGAGCCATCAGATGGACAGCATCCAGGCATGGCTTCCCTCTTCCTCAGCCCTTCAGAGTTGATGTGATGCCTGTGCCCTCCCGTCTTTGGATGCAGTTGTGTGCTCTACAAAAGAAAAGCTGAGTGCTCAGAACTGTTTGCCTAAAGTATAGATCTGTGTTCTAAGAAACAGTGTTAGAAAGTGAAAAGTGAATTTCTGAGAGCAAGGAAGGTGGCCAGCGGGAAAAGCAGCTGATAGCCTGTACTGTGTGAAGTCCGTTGTTTTGTTGTTTTGTCTTGAGACATAGAAATGCTCCCTCCTTTACACCCTGACTAAGCCATGCATTCTCAACCATTTCTATCCTTGTTGCCACAGAAAACTCCCACCTGACCTGTATCGGCTCATAGCTGATTATTGCAGCATTTTTCTGGCTGGCCTCCCTATCTAGGATCTAACTCCCTGCCCCATGTAAGCTTACCCACTTTGCAGAACCTGAGTACCATTCATTTTGTGTTCACTGCTTCCAGTAAAACTATAAGCCTTGAGAAAACAAGCTGATTCTTATATCTCCTTAACAAACAAACAAAAATCTATATTGCCTTGCTCAGTACCAAGCCATGATAAAAGCTTGATGGTTGCTGATTAAATGAAGCCTAGACAGAACGGGGTTCACTGAGGGATTCTAGCACCACAGGCTGGTTGAACAGGAAAACTGAGTTATTACCAGTCCTCAACTCACTTCCAGCAGGAAGGTAACCCAGGTCTGACACTAAAGGCCTCAGTCCTTCCTCTCAGGTTTCTGGTTTTAATTAATGGTAACAGTCCACCAGCCAGCCAGCGACCAACCTTTTGGGTTACCTCTGTCCACGTCCAGCTACTGATTCTGTCCTTGCTGTTTCTCTCCTACTCTATGGAGACAGCTTTGCTGTGTCACCTTGGATGGCCTTGGTGTCTTGCTGTGTGGCCCAGGCTAACTTCAGACTGGATGTGATATGTCGTCTTCCACTATGCCCATCTCTGCTGTCTTATTCTTACACTAGTACCTGGTTTAGGCTTCACCAACCTTAACCTAGAGTGCTTCCCTACCCAGCTGGCCTTTCCACAAAGTCCTTCCTTCTCCAGCCCCTTCTAGCCACAGGCAGCCCGTGCCATATTCTAAATTGGAACACAGTTCATCATTGAATCTCCATCTTAGGATTTTTATGGCTGCAATGAAACACCATGACCAAAGCAAGTTGAGGAAAGGGTTTTCCGCTTACCAACTTTGATATCACAGTTCATCATCAAAGGAAGTCAGAGTTCCTACTCATGCACGGCAGGATGCTGGAGTCAGGAGCTGATGCAGAGGCCATGAAGGGTTGCTACTACTTACTGGCTTGCTCATCCTGCTTTTTTATAGAACCCAGGAGGACCACAAGCCCAGAGATGGTGCCACCCATAGTGAGCTGGGCCCTCCTCCATCAATCACTTAAGAAAATCCCTTACAGGCTTGCCTACAGCCCAATCTTATGCAAGCAAGTTTTTCTTTTTCTTTTAAATGGAGTCATTTTTCTCTACCCCACCCCCCCACCCCCGAACAGGATTTCTCTGTTTAACTGCCCTGGTTATACTGGAACTTGATTTCTAAGACCAGGTTGGCCTCTGACTCACAGAGATCCTCCTGCCTCTGCCTCCCTGAGCACTGGGTCTACAGGTTCTTCTTAATTGAAGTTTCCTCCTCTTAGATGGCTTTAGCTTCTGTCAGGTTGACATAAAACTAGCCAGCATAATCTCTTTCCTAATTTATTTTATTTTGTACTTGAATTCTAGCAAGCATGTGGAGGTCAGAGGAGTTGGTTCTCCTACCACCTTAGACAATCTGAGGATGGAACTCACATCCTTGAGCCTACAAGCGCCTCTGCCCTTGCTAAGGCTGGTGATTTTTTTTAATGTTTTTATATTAATTACAGTTTATTCACTTTGTATCCCAGCTATAACCCCCCCCCAAAAAAAAGCTGGTGATTTAATCTTTTCTTTCCTAACTTTTAAAATCTTTTAGATAGCTGGGAATGTTGACACACTTGTAATCCCTGCATTCAGGAGGCAAAGGCGAACAGATCTCTCGACTTCTAGACAAGCCTGGTCTGCATAACAAAACCCTGTCTCAAAATCAAAATCAAAATCTCAGCCAGGTACAGTGGTGCACTCCTGTAATCCCAGCACTCAAGGAAGCAGAGGCAGGAGGATCTCTGTGAGTTCAAGGCCAGCCTGGTCTACAAAGCGAGTCCAGGACAGCTAAGGCTACATGGAGAAACCCTGTCTCAAAGAAACAAATAAGTGTAAGTCTAGGATTCTCATAAACAAACAAACAAACAAATAATGTCTTTAGGATTCTCCATCTCCAATGGGTCGATGTTCAGATTTCATAATGCACCCTCCAGTAATATGAGCCTTCCTGCCTCTCCTGCCCGCACACCCCAGCTGCCCTTTTAAGCATTCTTCACTTAGTCCTCTACCTTCCCTTTCTTGACCCCTGTTCCACTCTCCTTGCTTGCACTCTTCCCAGTGTCGACAGGACAAAGCAACCTGTGTTTGAATGCTGCTCTTGCTGCCAGCTGGCATTCTACTCCTTTGCCCAGAATGCTTGTGCTAGCTTCGGCCCTTATGAAATAGTCCACGTAGTGTCCATTCCATAGAGCTGCTTTCTCATTCCTGTTTTCCGAGGCACACTTGCTGTCCCCCAGGGGCAGTCCTGAGTGTCCTGGGCTTTACTGTTGTCTTTGTAGCCTTTATACCTCAAACAGCAGAGGACCCAGATTCAGTTCTCTGCACCCATATCAGGCAGTTCGCAAATGCTTATAACTCCGGTTCCAGGCAATCCAAAACCCTCTGGCAGATAAGCACACACACAGGAATAACACATCTTTAAAAGAAATTTTAAAAGCCTGTCATATATATATATATATATATATATATATATATATATATATAATTTTATTTTCTGTGCATTAGTGTGAAGGTGTCAGATCCCTTGGAATTGGTGTCACAGACAGTTGTGAGCTGCCATGTGAGTGCTGAGAATTGAATCTGGATCTGTTTAGAAGAGCAAACAGGGCTCTTAACCACTGAGCCATCTCTCCAACCCCGGTGATACAGGCTTTTAAACCCAGCACTTGGGAGGCAGAGGCTGGCAGATCTTTTTATGTTTGAGGTTAAACCTGGTCTACATAGTGAGTTTCAGGTTAACCAGGACTGCACAGAGAAATCCTGTCTTGAAAAACAACAAAACAAAAACTCCCCTAGTGCATAAAGCAGGGTTGGTGGTGGCATCCTGTAACTTCAGTACTCCAAGGGTGGAGGCTGGAAGGTCAGAAGTTTAAGGCCTACCTGGGCTAAATGAGACCCTAATTTTAAAAGAGACCAAAAAAAGGGGCGTGTGGGGGTGGGAAACAAGGCCAGGGGGATGGTTCCGTGAGTAAAGGCACTTGTTGCCACACCTGATGACTGGAATTCAATTCCTGTGACCCACATGGTAGAAGAAAACCACTTTTCAAAAGTTGTGACCTCCGTACTCATGCTGAGGCACACATGCTCACACATACATACACAAATAGATTTGTAAACTGTTGATTCAACATTTTTAGGACAAAACAACTACAATGTGGTGTGAGTTCATTGTGGGCTACACAGAATACAGCAGCAATGCAAGAACCCCTCAGCCGAGGACAGTGGGAAGAGGGAGGGTGAGCAGATGCTGGTGTTTGCATTACATATCTATCATGAACTTCACACTGGGAACACACCAGCGAAGAAAGCCCTGAATAAAATCCAAGGAGCCTTTTCCTTAGTGAGGATAAAATGTTTAGCTTCGTGCTGAGGTGAAGTATGAGAGAAATGGAGAAGTTAACAGTTCTTCAAAATAGGGTGGCCAAGGAGGATAAGGCTTAATTTAATCAGCAATAAAGGTCAAGCTTGGGGACACGGCTCAGTCAGTGGTAGTAGAGCATTTGTCCTGCATTCATGCGGCTATCCCTAGCACTTCAGAAAAGGAGAAGGAAAAAAAAATACAGACTAAAAGGAGGGTGTAACTTTGTTCCTTTATCTCTCTGCTTTGGGGCAAAAGGCATGCGAGACCGGCAGGGAATGGCACTTTATTGTTTTCCTCAACCGCAGAAAATCTCCTTTCTACGAGGGATTTGACCCTTTTCACTTTGTTGCTGTTTGCTTCTTTCATGCTCTGGGAAGACTTCAGCCTTTCAGCAACACTACATGCTGGGCTCTTGGCGAGGTCCTTACAGCAGAAAGGACCCTTGCTCTCCAAGGGTTTGGTACTCAATCCAGTAAAACGTGTCATCAGGTACTGTACCCATGAGGTATGAGGTATGCCAAGGCACGCACCTGAGGACTTGGGAGGTTTTCCCTAGACAGTGACTCCATCTAGAACCACAATTCTGGGTGGTTTTATTTATGTACTTATTTATTTCATAGTATTTATTTATACACACTGTCAACCAAGAAGAAGTGAAACCGTTCACTTGAACAGCTGGTGCTTGGTCTCAAAGACTGTGAACATTGCACCTCAGAATGATGTCATTTTAGCATCTCCTCCCCACTTAGGCCGAGATCCATTCATCACCCTTTCCCCAGTAGTGAAGGGACCAGTACAGCCACACCAACACTATACTGGTTCAGGATGGAGAGGTGAAGATGGACAAATTCTGCTGGCTGAGGCTGTCCAAAGGCTTGAGGAGGAGGAAGTGGGTAAATGTCCTACTCAAAATGATGGCAGCCTCAATTCTTATCAGGGAAGAGCAGCCTCCTTCCCCCTTCCTCCACCTCTGGCCAAGTCACAGTGTCCAAGATCAGAAGAGTCAGCTACATGGGGGAGGGGAGAGCCGCACGGGTGGACCGTGATGAAGTAGGGCAGGCCGATTAGTTCACAGTTGTACTTTCCCAGGCGGAAAGGGGTGGTGGCAGGACTAGCAGAGTGACAGTGGAGAAGAAAAGAGCTTTTAAGGGATGCAGCCTAGAAACAGAAACAAGGACTTGGAGATGGCTTGTAGCCCCAAGCAACCATCCCCCTTTCTGGTAGACCCTCCCCCTTTCTGGTAGTCCTAGAGACCACATGACATAGGGGCTATTGCCCTCTGTTCAGCCATCTCCAGTCTGATAAGCCGAAACTTCCTGTGGTGGGAACTTTAGGGAAGGGGAGAGAGCTGGCCCATTCCTGTTTGGGAGGTTTGGGGAGAAGGAAGATGGCCAGATCTCCATGTGTCCAGCATGCCCTCTGGCTTCTGCAGTGGGCACCACTATTCCTGGGACCTAGTGCTGTTCCTCCAGCCTGGGCCTTGAACCTGGACCCTCTGGAGTTCACCATCTATACAGGTCCCAATGGCAGCCACTTTGGATTCTCAGTGGACTTTCATAAGGACAAGTACGGGAGGTGAGCACTGGAGGAAATAGGGGTCTTGAGAGAGGTCTGCCCCCGCCATCGCTTCGGTGCCCTCTCATTACCTAGCTGAGCAAGGTGGATTCTAGGGTCTGTTTGTCAGGAGTGCTGGGGTGGGGGGGAAGTGAGGGTGCCGGGGAGGGTTACCAATTAGGAAGATGAACGCTGAACAGAAAAGGGAAAAGCGGGATCTTCTTTCTGCCCAAGGGTCAGTGTTATGACTCACTTTAAACTCCTCTTCGCATCCTAAATTGACTGGCAAAGCTACAAGTGTCTACCCAATGTACCCTGCTTTTCTTCATCCCAGACCTCATCCCCTTCCAAATTATAGACGTTTGAATAGAAGTAACAGATTACTGTCAGCACTGATGGGGCTTTGAGATCAAACTGCTACGGTTAGGGTCATCACTCACCTTCCAGGCTGTGCTCTACTGAGTGGCTTGTTGTGATGGACCCTGGGATGCCCAGGTCTGGCCAGTAAGAGTGACTGTTCTCAAGGACAGGTGCAGAGAATTATTTCTTCTGCCTAAGAGCGCCATTCCACCAAAACTCAGGCGGCTTGCATCCAGGGACTCTCTCCATGAGGGGGAAGGGAACTAGGGTCGTCTCGACTTTGACCACTGTAAAGGGTGCTCCTGTAGCTGACTGTGGTGGCACACGCTTGGGAACTCCATATATGGGAAGCTGAGGCAGGAGGCCTACCACAAGTTAAACGCCCAGGGCCACATAACAAGACTCTGTCCAAACAAATAGAAACTCCTGAGCTGGGTGTCACACCACTCTCCTTTAGTCCCTTTTAAAGGGAGGCAGAGGCAGGCAGAGCCTGCTAGTCTATATAGTGCGTTCCAGGACAGCCAGCGTTCCCTAGAGAGAACCTGACTCTCAAAGCAAATCCCAAGCCAGGAATGGTGGTGCACACCTTTCATCCCAGCACTCAGGAAGCAGAGCCCTGTGAGCTGGAAACGAGCCCTGGAGTTTCTGGACCATGATACCCGTGAGGAAAGATGGTCCAGTTTCTTCTCTGTCAGACCCCCTCTCAGGTATTGCCAGGGTAGTGGGCACCTGGAAAGATACAAAGACCCTGAGCTGTGCTCACCCAGCTTTCCTACACAGTGTGTCCATCGTGGTGGGTGCCCCGAGGGCCCTCAGTGCAAGTCAGAATGAGACCGGAGGGGTCTTCCTGTGTCCCTGGAAGGCCAGTGGCGGCAACTGCACCTCCCTGTTCTTCGACCTCAGTGAGTCTCATGCATGGAGGGGAAGGGAGAGCCAGGTGGAAGCGGATGGCAGGGCTCTGCAGCCCGTCACCTTTTCTTGTGCCGTTCAGGAGATGAGACGCAACACAAAGGCTTCCAATCTTACCAAACCTTCAGGACCGGGCAAGGACTTGGGGCATCAGTCGTCAGCTGGAATGACATCATTGTGGTGGGCACTGTAGACGGGTCAAAGGGAGCAAGTCCAGGGCAGGGACATTTTAGGGGAAGCCCGAATATCGCGTCCTTCCCACTCTCCTGTGGCTCTGCTCTAGGGCTGCGCCCCCTGGCAGCACTGGAATGTCCTAGAAAAGGACGAAGAGTCAGACAAGACTCCGGTGGGTGGCTGCTTCCTGGCTCATCTCCAAAGCGGCGGCCGCGCAGAGTACTCGCCCTGTCGCGCCAACAGGATGAGCTCCGTTTACTCAAAGATATACGGTAAGCGCTGGTCCGCCCTTGGCTCCGCCCACCGGTCTCTTCAAACCCCGCCCCTCGGGTGCTCCCTGCCCCCTGGGCCCCGCCCTTCATCTCTGCTCTTCCCACGCGGGACTCCAGGCCGGAGCCAGCCCTTGGCTGACCCCTGCTTGACTCTCGTAGGCGGAGACAAGCGGCTCTGTGAAGCCGGCTTCAGCGCGGCGGTGACCCAGGCAAGTCACAGGCGAAAGCGGATAGAGAGCTTGGCCTGGAGGCTGAGGCAGGGGGATGGCGACTTGGGGGTCACCCTGTGCTACAACGTGAGACTCCTCTTAAAGGGAGACGGGGTGGGGGTGGAGAACATGAGGCTAGATGAATATGAAAATACCAATGCAGGCAAAACGGTTTAGGGGTGTTCAAGGAAAGGGGACCCTTTCACGCCCAGGACTTCCCTTTCAGGCTGGAGAGCTAGTGCTTGGGGCCCCCGGCGGCTACATTTTTTCAGGTATGTGCTCAGTAATCCAGCCCACCTCCCCATCTAGCGGTTTTGGGAGACCCAGAAGTCTGGGCCCCCACATTTCCTGTCCCTTGTGCCCTTCCTAGGTCTTCTGGCTCGGGTTCCAATTGCGAATATCCTCTCTAGCTACCGCCCGGGTACCCTTCTGTGGTATGTTCCCAAACAGCTCTTCACCTTCGACTCCATAAGCCTGGTGAACTACCACGCCTACCGGGGTAAGCCCGGCATCCCCTTTCCAGGCCTCCCAAAACCCTGAGTCAGGTCCTGCCCCTGCTGGAGCCTCTGTGCCAATCTTAGCTGGTCACCCCCAGCACAGGGGCACCCCGCCCTGTGTTCCCGCCTCTTCTCCCCACACACATGCTCAAGTCCCTTCCACACTTGCTGGCCCTGGACTCAAGTGAGAGCTCAGGCTCGCCTCCGTTTTCCCATCTGCGCAACGAACGCAGTTTGCACTCACAACCTCGGTACGGGTGACGCTCCTTCCTAGCTGCTTTACTCAGAAACTGCTAAACTGTGTTGTATCTTCAGGGTACTCGGTGGCCGTCGGCGAGTTCGATGGGGATCCGAGCACGACAGGCAAGCAAGGAATGCGGGTGGGGAGCCCTGGGGCTGAGGGTGGAGTGAGTGGGTCTGATTTGCTGAGCCTTGCTCTCTCCCCAGAATACGTACTGGGTGTCCCCACCTGGAGTCGGACCTTGGGAGCGGTGAGTGCTGGCTCTCCCACGGCTTGGCCTTCTGAAGCCCCTGACCCTAGTCCCCTCCTTTACCCCCACCCCCCACTTGCCAACACCCTGCCCTTTCTCAATGAGAGTGGGAGGCCAAAGCGTGAATGACACACGCATGGTTGTGGACCTCCGTGCAGGTGGAAATTTTGGACACCTACCGCCAGACGCTGCACCGGCTGCTGGGAGAGCAGGTGGGGGCTGCGGCCTCATGGGAGTGGCCGAAGTCAGGGAATTGAGGCGCACCCCCCAGGACAGTTCACGGGGTGTGGGGGTGTGACAGGATGCAGAAGCTCCGACTAAAATCCCCTTCGTCTCGTAGGTGGCTTCATATTTCGGGCATTCAGTGGCAGTCACCGATGTCAACGGAGACGGGTGAGGAGAGGGAGCGGCCCCCACCCACCCTCACCCGGTTGCATCCTCAGCTCCAACTTCTACCAAGGGTGGTCGGGAAATGCCTTCGCTCCCGGCGCCTTCCTAGCCAGCTGCACCTGACCTTGCCCTTCTGGTCCGCAGGCGGCATGACCTACTGGTGGGGGCTCCGCTGTACATTGAGAGCAGAGCGGACTGGACGCTGGCCGAGGTGGGCCGGGTGTACTTGTTTCTCCAGCCTCGGGAGCCCCATGCCCTGGGCACGCCCACTCTCCTCCTGACTGGCACTCAGCTCTATGGGAGATTTGGATCTGCCATTGCGCCCCTGGGTGACCTCAACCGAGATGGTTATAACGGTGAGTGGAGAGGGCCCTAACAAAAAAGATCGTGGGACACACCTGAAGTCCCACTGTGAAGGAGGCCGAGACACAGAGGGAGACCCTGGGCAGCAGGAGCCAGGAGAGGCTCCAGTGCTGAGTGGAAAATGGACACCAGAGTTCAAGGAACCCAAGTAGGACAGTGTGTCTGGATCCCAGCATGATGATGCCTGTAGGCAGATTTGGAGAAGGGAGTTAGAGATACGGTGACTTGACAGGCATTTAGGGCTTGGACTGTTAGGGCTGGGGGAAGGGGATGAAGCATGGAGTCAGAAAGAAAGGGGGAATCGAGTGGGAGGGAAGAAGCTAGCTGAGCTTGAAGGGAGAATTAAGTGCAGACATCCTGAGAACTTCTACTTGAAGAGGGGTTGAGATCTGGAGCCTGTGAACTAAGAAGAGGCCCAGATAGAACCGTGGGAAGCAAGCGCATTTAGGGGACATTCAGGGAAGGTGACTGGGAAACGGACAGTGTTCGGACAGGTGGGAGCGAGGTCATGAGACTGGTGGCTCAGAACTCTTAAGAAGAGTCGTTTGAGCAGGAGGAAGGGGTGCTCTTGGTGGCCCCCTCACTCCTGACGGGTACAGTTAAATATGGCACTGATGGCACTGGGTAAATATATTGTGGGCTTCAGCAAGGATGAGCTCCTTGGTGGCAGTGACAAGAACCAAGCCAGGCCAGGTGTGGTGGCGCACACCCCTCAGGAAGTAGAGGCAGCAGGAACAGAAATCGAAGGTCATCTCTGTTAATGTGAGGTTGGAGGCCAGCCTGGGATATGTTAAACCCTCTCTCAAAGCAAAACAAAATAAAACAAAAACAACCAACAAAGGGCAGCTTTGCTAGGGACATAAACCAGAAGACCACTGGGGATGGCGACAGGATCTGAAGAGAGGTGAAACACGCATCAGGCAATGCAGACAGCTCTTTCACTGTCTGCATTGTGAAAGGAAGAGGAAGAAGGATGGGGCTGTGACCTTGGCAGGATGGGGGTGTAATAAATGCCAAGGAAAATGGGGACCTGGAGGGGCCAGCCCGAGCAGGTGCCCTGTGACGCCAGGGGATGCAGACTCTCTATCCAGAGGCAAGAGATACCGACTCAAAGGTCTCATGGGGAAAGGACAGAAGTGGGGAAAGCTGACAGCTTGGAAAAAATGGAGAAAGTTAGAAACAGGTGTTATGGGGAAATCCAGAAATGGTTGAGAATCCCCCAAGGGTCCTGGAGAAGGCTGGAGAACAGGAAGCCATAGTGCCCTGTCTGCTCCATGTCTCTTGCAACTCTGGGCTGAATTAGCTCCAGATAGTCTGACCAGGCTGACCCAAAACTGGCCATGGGGGAAGAAGGCTGAAGAAATGAACAGTGACTGAAACATTCATGAAATCCATGAAGAACAAGCGAGGTCAGGGCAGAGAGGAGGCCATGGGACTGGAGGGTATCACTGTGGTCAGTGGCCTCTGTTTGCTTTGCTTTTTGTTTTTTAGACAGGGTCTCACTGTGTAGCCTTGGCTGGCCTGGAGCTCTCTGTGTAGACCTGGCTGACCTTGAACTATACCTGCCTCTTCTTCCTTAAGGGCTGGAATTAAACACATTTTTGAATTATGTATATAATGATCAAGAAAATCACAATGGGGGCTAGAGAGATGGCTCAGAGGTTAAGAGCACTGTTTGCTCTTCCAGAGGTCCTGAGTTCAATCCCCAGCAACTATGCGGTGGCTCCCAACCATCTATACTGGGATCTGATGCCCTCTTCTGGCATGCAGGTGTACATGTGTACAAAGATAGAGCACACATCTACATAAAATAAATAAATAAATGGTTTTTTAAAAGGAAGCAAATCACAATGACATACTGTAAACAAAATCAGACAACAAAGGGAAGACAGTTAAAACACACAGACGATGTGATCTAAAGTAGTCATATATATGCAAAGAACTCATAAAATGAGGCTCATGCTAACAGATACACTTTCAAGGAAGGTATTTTATTTTATCTTATGTGTATTGGTGTGAGGGTATCAAATCCTCTGGAACTGGAGTTACAGTCAGTTGTGAGCTGCCATGTGGTTGCTGGGAATTGAACCCCGGGTCCTCTAGAAGAACTGTTAACTGATGATTCATCTTAAAGTCACGGATGTCAATAAACCTATGATGTGGCTGTGAGTTTGTTTGCACGGTGAAAGTAAAACAGGGTTAGCATCTGGGGAACAGGTTTCAGTTCGCTTTTACTGCTTTGCGTTTTGGCTTTGTTTTGTGTTTTGAAGCCGGGTCTGGCTACACAGCCCCAGCTGGCCTGGAACTCAATTTGTATATCAGGCTGGCCTCGGGCTAACAGAGATCCGCCTGCCTCTGCCTCCCGAGTGCTGGGAGTAAAGGTGTGTGTGAGCACACCAACCCAACTTTTTATTTTTTATTTTTTTTCCATTACTGGGAATTGACTCCAGGACCTGACATGTACAAGGGAGTTCTCTTCCCCAGCCTGGTCTCAGTTATTTAATCTTTTGGGACTCATTTTTTTTTTCCTTCTAAAATGGAAGTTTATAGGACAGGGACGTCACTGAGCTAACAGAGAGCTTGCC
This sequence comes from Meriones unguiculatus, assembly GCF_030254825.1. Classification (NCBI taxonomy): domain Eukaryota; kingdom Metazoa; phylum Chordata; class Mammalia; order Rodentia; family Muridae; genus Meriones; species Meriones unguiculatus. Next base: position 19,087,517 of record NC_083355.1, read on the forward strand.
TAGTATGCACAAAGCTTCCACTCAGCATAAACCCTGCCAGAAGGACCAGAAGCTCAAGGTTATACTAAGTGACTCAGCTACGTAAATAATTCGAGGCTAGTTTGTGGCAACCTGTGTCCAGGAGTGTGGTGATGAAACCCTTCATCCCAGCACAGGAGGCAGAGGCAGGCAGGTCTCAGAATCTGAGGCCAGCCTGATCTACAAAGAACTAAATGGAGAGATCCTATCTCAGAAAAAAACCCATCAACACCAAAAACCTTGTATCAAATTAACAATAACAGTAAACAGTAAACACCCAATTGTCAGGAGCAAATGTTTCTTTGTTATGTTTTGGGTTTTTTTTTTGTTGTTGTTGTTGTTTTGTTTTGGTCAGGAGTAAATGTTTCTTTTGTTTGCTTGTTTGTTGAGACAGAGCTTCTCTACCTAGCCTTGGCTTTCCTGGAACTGCTTTGTAGATCGGGCTAGCCTTGAACACACAGTGATCCATCTGCCTCTGCCTCCCTGAGTGCAGGGAATAAAGGTGTGAGCCACCATGCCCAGGCATTATCAGTGCATTTTCCTTGGTAGACAGCAAGGACTGTTGTAGCTTTTTATAATAATCTGTTAATACTTGACTGATTGATACAGACTTGGCACCCTCTTCTTGGCCTCCCAGGGCCTCCCTAGAGAAGAGGCCACACTCTTCTTTCTCTCTCCTTCCAGATGTTGCTGTGGCTGCTCCCTATGGGGGTCCCAGTGGTCGGGGCCAAGTGCTGGTGTTCCTGGGTCAGAGTGAGGGGCTGAGTCCACAGCCCTCCCAGGTCCTGGACAGCCCCTTCCCTGAAGGCTCTGCCTTTGGCTTCTCTCTTCGTGGTACCCTAGACGTGGATGACAATGGATACCCAGGTGCCTGTGGATTGCACCCAGCCAGTCAAGACAGGCCTTCAAGATGAAAATGTGCAGAGACGCACAGCTGGGGGTCCATGTCTGACCCAGTGCCAGCTGTGGGCTCCAACTTGTCTGTGTGGCTGGGATGCTTGGGTTTGGGGGCAGGACACCTTGAACCTCCGGGGGCTGACGGTGTGGGGAACTTTTAGGGAGATAAGGACTCACCCTATGTCCCCTCTAATGGCCACTTTTGTCCCTTCTCCCTATGTCTATAGACCTGATAGTGGGAGCTTATGGAGCTAGCAAGGTGGCTGTATACAGGTGAGTGCCAGGTAGGGGAAGGGCTACCTCCTCAGAGGAGGCTACGTCGGGAGGGAGGGACACAGTGCTGAGTCTCCTCTGCTCCCATCAGAGCTAAGCCCGTGGTGATGGCCTCTGTCCACCTGATGGTTCCAGACTCGCTGAACCCCACACTGAAGAACTGTGTCCTGGAACAGACCCAGGCGCCGGTCAGCTGGTGAGGAGGTGGAGGTCACAGACTTGGCAGGGTTTGGGACTTTGGAGAGGTGGCCCAACCCACAAAACCTGCCCTGCCCTCATCTTTGCAGCTTCAACATCCAGATGTGTGTGGGAGCCACAGGGCACAGCATTCCTCAGAGGCTGGGTGAGTGGGTGGAGGTAGGGGTGGGAGGAAGGGAGGTCTGGGTGTCCCCGCTAGAGGGAGACCCGGATCCTTCGTGCTTGCCCTGCAGATCTAAAGGCGGAGCTGCAGCTGGACCTGCAGAAGCCCAGCCAGGGCCGCCGGGTGCTCCTTCTGGAGTCCCAGCAGGCGAGCCTCACCCTGAACCTGGACCTGGGCAGAAGAAACAGACCTATCTGCCACACTGCCATGGCCTTTCTTCGAGTATGCTCAGGCTGGAATGGGTGGGGCTGGGGATGCAGTTCAAACAGCCCTAGGACTCCGGCAAAGGCTGTGGGCACAGCCACGCCATAGCCAGTTTCTTGCCCTCTGCTAGGATGAGGCCGACTTCCGGGACAAGCTGAGTCCGATTGTGCTAAGCCTCAACGTGATGCTGTCCCCAGAGAAGACTGGAGCAGCACCTGCCGTGGTGTTGCATGGAGAAACCTATGTCCAGGAGCAGGTAGGGACAGTGGGACAAGCAAGAAGAGGGCAAGGAGCCTCATGGGAAAGAAGTTGAAGCCACGAGTCCCTAACCTCGAAATCACCCCATGAAATTCCCCAAATCTCAGTGTCCCCCAAACATCGTTGCAGACTTATAAACCCGGCTATCACAGAACTTTGGCATCACCCCAAACCTACTCTCTGAAGAGACCCCCAGGAGCCATGGTTGTTCTCTGGGCTCTGTGGTAACCCCTCGACCTCATAAGCCCTCAGCTCACCCACATCCCCTGTGTCCCACAGACCCGGATCATCCTGGACTGTGGGGAAGATGACCTGTGCGTGCCGAAGCTCCAGCTCACAGCTACCGTGTGAGAGGGTCCCCCGCCCTGCCCCTCCCTACCCCGGGAGACCCACTCCTTACCTGAGCCCTCTCTAGTCCTAAACCAAGCACCCTCTCTCCATACAGGGAGGACTCCCCGCTTCTCATTGGTGCTGAGAATGTGTTGGAGCTGAAGATAGAGGCAGCCAATGACGGTGAGGGGGCCTATGAGGCGGAGCTGGCTGTGCACCTGCCCCCGGGTGCCCACTACATGCGGGCTTTCAGCAACGTTGAGGTGAGGCACCACCCCCGCGGTACAGCCAGCAGGCAGCAGGCGTGAGAGCCCCGCCTCCCGCCTCCCACAAGAGCTCCACCGCTCTTACGCTTTTGCTATAAAGATGTATGGAGTTTTCAGCTTTCGTGCGGGTGTCGTGTACTTATGAGAAGCACTGGCTTAGAGGTTCAGACGTCTAGAGCCCTGTTACAAAACCACTGAGCAAATATTAATTAGGGTCGCCTTAGCATCTGCTGGGGTGATGGCTCAGCTGCTAAAAGTCCCTTTCACTCAAATGGAGAGCCTGGGTTTGGCTCCGGCAGAACCCATGAGCAAAGTAAGGCATGGTGGTGTGAGCCGGGGACCCTAGGGTGCTGGGATTTGGTGATGGGTGTGTCCCTAAAGCTCATTGGCCAGACAGGCTAGCCACATTCATCAGACCCTGTCTCAGTCAGTAAAGACACAGCTATTGGGGAAAGCTTCCCAATATCAACCTCTGGTTCCACATTCACACACACACACACACACACACACACACACACACCACATACAACCTGTAGGCTTAGTTTTCCCCCTAATGTTGGTAGGCACTTGTAGGAAAGCATTTTGAGGCAAATTCAGTGTTTGTGAGTGCGGGTGTGTGCGTCTGTGCACAGCTGTGTAAGGGTTTATCTTATGTGCGGTTCTTCAGGTGTCATTCCTCTTGTTTTTTCGTTTAGATGGTTGGTTAGTTGGTTTGGTTTTTGAGACAGGGTTTCTCTGTCTAGCTTTGCCTGTCCCAGAACTCTGTAGACCAGGCTGGCCTCCAACTCAGAGTTCCACCTGCCTCTGCCTCCTGAGCATTGGGGTTAAAGGAGTGTGCCACCACGCTTGGCTTTATTCTGTTGATGTAATTTTTAGCAACTAGGTCACTCTGGGTAATATTATTTTTTATTTCTAAAATCAAAATCCTTTAAAAATAGTAAAATGATACAGAAATAGAAGGTGGCAGGCCCTTGGGATCCCCCAGGACCCTCCCCCAAGCCTGGCCAGCAAGTCTCCTGCAGACATGCCGGACACCCACCCATGGCCGCACACCTCTCCTCCAGGGCTTTGAGAGGCTCGTCTGCACCCAGAAGAAGGAGAATGAGACCAGGGTGGCGCTTTGCGAGCTGGGCAACCCCATGAAAAAGGACACCCGGGTGAGAGGGCTGGATGGAGTGGACCCAGGGACAGCCGGGAGGGTGTGTGTGCATGGCTCGGGTGGTGGCTGGGAAGCCTCCTAACTCTAGCTGCACCCTAGGGTGGGTAGGCTCTTGGGGGACGAGGGGAGACTTGCACAGAGAGGACACTGGGGTGGCGACTGTGGACTTCTCCTCTTCCAGATAGGCATCACCATGTTGGTGAGTGTGGAGAACCTGGAAGATGCCGGGCAGTATGTGTCCTTCCAGCTGCAGGCCAGGAGGTACCTAGCTGGGCAGCCTACCATGCTTCCTCCATCTGACCTTCATGCAGAACCCCTTCCACACAGAAAGGCCTTCCCGAGAGCTGTGCTCTCTTTCTTCCTCAGTGACTCAATCCTGAGTCTTGGGGTCCTAGGGGACACTCTCTCTCAGGTCTAACTTGAGCATCTTATGCTGTCTGGGGTGGGATTAATGCTGAGCGGTCTAAAATCCTGATGTCCTTTATTTTCTTCTCACCTTCTCCCCTCCAGCAAGAACAGCCAGAATCCAAACAGTAATGTTGTGCTGTTGCCTGTGGCAGTCCGAGCGGAGGCCATAGTGGAGCTTCGGGGGTGAGAGCCACTGAGGAAGGGGAAATGGCAGAGAGGCCCCTATTGTTTCGAGGAGGAGGTGGGGGTGTTGCTTGGGTAACACAATTAGCCTGCAGAAGTCCCTGGGTCCCATCCCTAATATCTCATCAAACAAAAGGGTAAAGTTTGAGGGGTCCTGGAGGACCCACCACAGGTCCACCAGGGAGTCAGATGGGCTCTGGGGGCCTCGGGCACTTGCAGGAACTCCTTCCCTGCTTCCCTGGTGGTGGCCACAGAAGAAGGTGACGAGGAGCAGGCTGGCTTTGGCAGCTGGGTCCCCAGGGTGGAACACACCTATGAGGTAGGGGGGGCACCTCTGGGGGAGCATGGGCTGAGGTCCTGGGAGCTGCAGGCTGGCAGCCGAGGCAGCCCCCCACTGTCTCCACCCCCAGCTCCACAACAATGGCCCTGGCACCGTGAATGGCCTCCGACTGGTCATCCACCTTCCTGGCCAGTCCGGGCCTTCCGACCTGCTCTACATCCTGAATGTGCAGCCTCAGGGCGGTCTCCTTTGCTCTTCAGAGCCGTCCCCCAATCCCCTCAAGGTGAGGCTCGCGAGGCCAACAGCCAGAGCAGGGAGGGTGTGGGTGCAGACCCCGGAAGCCAACTGACCATGCTCTTGTCTCCCTGTCCCTCCCCTACCCCCCCAGGTGGACTTGAGGCTACCCACTGCCAGCCCTTCTCCCACTAGCTGGGCCCATCCCAGTCGTGACCGCAGAGATGTTGTCCTGCAGCAGCCCAAGCAGCCAGGGCAGCGGGACCCAGTTCGGGTGGTGAGAAGCTCAGTGGGGCCCTTGGGAGTCAGGGAGATGGGAGGCAGGGAGAGCAGTATGGATGAGATGCTGGGCTGGCGATTGGCAGAGTGGGGTTTCCTTTCTCTCTTTTCCTTCCTTCCTTCCCTTTCTTTCTCCCTCCCTCCCTCCCTTCCTTCCTTCCTTCCTTCCTTCCTTCCTTCCTTCTTTCCTTCCTTTCTTTCTTCCTTTCTTTTCCTCTGAAGAAATACCAAAAAGGGCCAAGCAATGGTAGCGCAAGCCTTTAATCCCAGCCAGGCAGGTACATCTCTGAGTTCTAGGCCACCCTGGTCTACAGATTGAGTTCTAGGACAAACAAAAAAACAAAAAAGAAAGAACGAGAAAGAGAGAGAGAGAGAAAGAAAGAAAGAAAGAAAGAAAGAAAGAAAGAAAAAGAAAGATGCCAAAGCAATGTTACATGTCACAAAAACACCGAGTACCACAGGTCGTGACCCCTGCCTTCGGGCTTCGTCCCTGTATCCCTGGACTGGTGAGCAAACACCTGAAGCTCGGCTAGAGACAGACCTGACCTTCCTGGCTCTCTGGGTTGGGGCCTTGACTGATGGGGGATGATTAGCAGGAGGGCCTGGGGACTTAGGACACGTCTCCCTCAGAGCTGCGACGGCTCAGCGCCATGTATGGTGGTGGAGTGTGAGCTGCAGGAGATGGCGCGTGGGCAGCGGGCCATGGTCACGGTGCAAGCCCTGCTGGGGATGTCCAGCCTCCGCCAGGTGGGGCTAGATGCGGGCGGCGGGGCCTGTGGAGGCGGGGCAGGAATTTGCTCTGGGCTTGAGCTGGTTCACACAAGCCTTGGGAGGATTTACCTTGGGGCGGGGGCAGGGTAAAACCCCCCGTCAAAACTCAGATTCGGGGAATCCGGGGCTTGGATTGCGGCCACCCAGTCCTCGGGCGGCTGCGGTAAGCGACTGTCACCCCCACCCCCCGCAGAGGCCTCAGGAGCAGTTTGTGCTGCAGTCACACGCCTGGTTCAACGTCTCCTCCCTACCTTACTCCGTGCCGGCGCTCAGCCTGCCCAGCGGGCAAGCTCTGGTGAGCAACCCAGTTCTCTGTCAACGCCCAGCAAGCCTGGGGCAGGGCCTCTCCAGGGCTGAGGGGCGGGGCGGGGTCTCCGCGGATTGACGGCTGAGGCTGAGGGGCGGGGTCTCCGGGAGGCTGAGGTCTGGTTACTAGGAGATGGCTCAGCTGGGCATCCTTCTCCCTGCTCACTGGCCCCCTTAAGGGACATCCGGTTTGCCCTCAGGTGCAGACAGAGCTGCTTCGGGCCTTGGAGGAGAGGGCCGTTCCTACCTGGTGTGTGCTGGTGGGCGTCCTAGGCGGTCTGCTGCTGCTGACCCTGCTAGTTCTGGCCATGTGGAAGGTGAGGCTGGAAGGGGGGCACATTGTTTCCATGTGGTCACAGACTAGGAGACAGGGGGATACAGGATGTAGGACCTGTGTGGTCTCCATACCCGCTATTAGGATGTCATTTTTCTGAGGACTTGTGCTGAGCACGTCCCGTCCCGTCCCTCCCATTCCCCCTAAGCAGGACGCCTGAAATCCGCAGGCCTTCAGACCCTTCCCCCACCGTGAGGAAGTCAGAGGAAACTGAGACATACCCTCAGAATTTCCTGACTTCTGTGGGCAGGGCTCGCCTCCTGTCTGTCCTTGGTCCAAGGGAAACGTGGGGAGGAAAGGGTTTATTTTATTTTACGCTTTCCAGTCAGCGAGAGAAGCCACAGCAGGAACTTGGAGGCAGGAACTGAAGAAAAGATCTTGAAGGACAGCTGCTTACAGGCTCGCTTCCTTGTACAGCCCCGGCCCAAAGGGCAAGGGACGGCCGCACTCACAGAGGGCTGAGCCTTTACATCATTAGCAATTAAGAAAATGTCTCACAGGGCCGGAAGGGGCCGGGTGACTGGTCAACCTGTAATCCCAGCACTCAGGGAGGCAGAGGCAGGTGGATCTGTGAGTTCGAGGCCAGCCTGGTCTACAAAAGGAGTCCAGGATAGCCAAGGCTACACAGAGAAACCCTGTCTCAAACAAACAAGTCTCACAGGGGCTGTGAGGATGGGCTAGGAGCACTGGCTGCTCTTCCAGAAGAACAGGGTTCACTTCCAGCACCCACTTGTTGGCTGTATAATTCTAGTTCCAGGGGATCTCTGACAGCTTCCTCGGGTTTCTTTAGCACCAGGCATGCGTGTAGCACACAGACATACATGCAGACAAAATCAAAATGCCCATACACATAAAATAAAAATTAAATTAAATTTTTATAAAAAGAAAATGCCTCATAGGCATGGCCACAGGCTAATCTGACCTGGGTAATTTTGTTTATTTTTTGAGACAGGGTTTCTCTGTGTAGCCCTGGCTGTCCTGGACTCCGTTTATAGACCAGGCTGGCCTCAAACTCACAGATCCACCTGCCTCTGACTCCTAAGTGCTTGGATTAAAGGCATGTGCCATTATACCCGGCTGACCTGGGTAATTTTTCAATGAAGGTTCCCTCTTCCCTGGGGACTTTAAGTTTGTGTCAAAGTGACAGCTCAAGCTGATTGTGACAGTATTCAGCCCTGTCCTCCTGAGTGAGATGGGAAGCTGAAGAGTCCAGAACAGCGGTTCTTAACCTTCCTGACCCTGCAGCCCTTTAATATCGTCCTCATGCTGTGCTGACCCCCAGCCGTAAAATTACTTTTGCCATTTTCATGAATTGTAATGTAAATATCTGTGTTTTCCAATGGTCTTGGGTGACCCTTGGGTGAAAGGGTCATTAGACTTCCAAAGAGGTCGTGACCCAGAGGTTGGGAATCTCTACTCTAGTCCCTACCCCGGGTTTCCGAGAGGATCCCTCATTTCTGTGTGCTGGGGAACAGGGGCGTGAGTTATGAAGAGATGGAAAAATCAAAGCCAAGCATGGTGACAGAGATGTAATTGTAAGTGTTCAGGAGTGTGGGCTACATAGCAAGTTCTAGGACAGCCTGGGCTACATGAGATCTTGTCTCAAAAAACAAAACAAACAACATCAACAACAAAAACCAGAGGCTACTGAGATGGCTCAGGGGGTAAAGGTACTTGTCATCAAGCCTAATGACTTGATGTATTAAAGGCATTTTTAGGTAATAATAGTATATTTCCTTCTGACTCTTCCAGATATCCTTATTGTTATTTTACCCTCTTTCTTGTGTATTTCCCTCCCTTCCCCTTTATAATTAAAGCTCCTCACCTTGTTTTTCCTACTTTCCTCTCAGATCACTCGCACCCTGCTATTTCCCCCTCTGTTGCTTCTGACCCCGGGACCCACACGGTGGGAGAGAACCAAGTTCTTATTCACTCGCTCTGTAGACCAGGCTGGCCTTGAACTCAGAGACTCACTCTGCCTCCTGAGTGCTGGCATTAAAGGCATGAACCATTACCACCCAGCTGGCAGAACTAACTCTTTATCTGTTTTTTTGTTTTCAAGGTTTGTTTATTATGTATACAGTGTTCTGCCTGCCTGTGTGCCTGCACCCCAGAAGAGGGCACCAGATCTCACTGTAGATGGTTGTGAGCCACCCTGTGGTTGCTGGGAATCGAACTCAGGACCTGTAGAAGAACAATCAGTGTTCTTAACCTCTGAGCCATCTCTCAGTTCCCCAGAACCAACTCTTGAAAGTTTTCCTCTGACCTCTAAACATGAACACACACACACAAAAAAAAAAAAAAAAAAAAAAAAAAAAAAAAATTTAAACTTGTGGAGCAAACCTCTCTCAATTAAAAAAATAATAATAATCCCACTTCTCAGATGCAGGGTAGGGTACAGCTCTGCTTCATGGGTTTCCAGGCAGCAGGCTTCCGGCAGGCTTTCTTGGTGGTTCTCTGTGTACCCTGTCCCTGTGCCCTGACCGCAGCTCCTGTCCCCCTCCACTCTCCAGGCTGGTTTCTTCAAGCGTAATCGACCACCTCTGGAAGAAGATGAAGACGGAGAGTGATGATGTCAGAGCTCGGTCCTGGTGGGAAGGCTGGGTACCTGCTTCCCCTGCTTCCCTCTTACTTCCAGCCAGCTGCTCCTGCTCAGAACTCCACGGCTTCTAACTATTCCATGGGGCCTTCCTTCCCTTTTCAGCAGACTGGGCACATCCCCTTTCCTACTGCCTAATAAAGAGCTTGATGTGGATATCCACCATGCTGCCTGCCTCGGGGTCTGAGGCTAAAGGGGGGAGCTGAAGGGATATTTGTAGGGACTAAGACTAGTAGCTCTCTGAGCAGAGTGAATCTGTACTAACAAGGTGGCAAATGGCTGCCAGGGACTACAGTATGGTGTTGGGTGTGAGGAAGCAAGAGAGGAATGGTGGAAGGGCCTCCTGTGAGATTCACTGGGAAGTGAGATGGGGGTTAGGAGCACCAGAGAAGAAATGCAGGATCCTTAGCAGGCAGCTTTGCGTCTTTTTTTTTTTTTGGGGGGGGGGTGTTTTGGTTTTTTTTTTTAGAGGCAGCGTTTCTCTGCCTTGGCTGTTCTGTACTTGATTTGTAGACCAGGCTGGCCTGGAACTCACAGAGATCCACCTCCCTTAGCCTCCCCAAGTGCTGGGATTACAGCTTTTTTGGTGGCTTGTTTTGTTTTGAGACAGAATCTCACTATGTAGACCTGGCTGGCCCGGAGCTCACTGTGTAGACCAAACTGGCCTCGAACTCACAGAGAGCAATCCACTTCAACTTCCCAGGTACTGGAATTGAAGGCATGAGCCATAATGCCTGGCTCCCTGATTGGGCAGCTTTAAGCTGTGCATTTTACATTGGTTTGGAGGGACAAACCTCAAAATAGTCCAAGACTTGGGAAAATGACGTTTGCGTCTTCCCTGTCCTTCCCCCAACAAAGACCTTTAAAGCGCTGTTCTGAAGGAAGAGGGGCAGAAGAAAGCCAGCTGGGCTCAGCTCCAGGAGGAAGGTGCCATAGGCAGGGGAAGCAGATGCTGTCCATCAGCCCTGATGCTGAGCCTTCTGAGGAGACAGGTCTTCCGCTAGGAAAGGGGCTGGGCTGTAGAAGGGAGCTTTCCAGCTGTGGGGATTGGAGGTGGGCTCTCCTCTGGAGTCCCATGAGGTGTGTTGGTTCACATGTTCCAGAAATGGTTTTTGAACACCTAGCATGTGCTAGGACTATTCCGACTATTCTAAAGCCAGGATGAGCAGTAAGCAGAGCTAGCCTCTATCCCATGGAATCTACACTCAAGAAGATGAATGAAGCAAACCAAAAAATAAGAGTGTAGTCCCTGGTGGCCGGGGCTGTGAATGAAAATAGAGGGAAGAGGCCAGGTTTATAATCCCAGGCATCCTGGAGGTAGAGGCAGGAGGATCACAAGCTCACAGAGTGTGTTCTAGGGACAGCTTGGGAAGCTTGTTTTGAGATGCTGTGTCAAAAAGTAACCATATACATAAATATATAAATGTAGAATATATATATATATATCCATATGTATATATATGGCTAGAGACGTAGTTCTATTTGTAGGGTATTTACCTAGTACACAGGAAAAGGAAGCCCTAGTCGGGTTCAGTCAGTGAGTGACACTGTGTGAACCAGGACTGGTAGAACATGCCTGTTCTACTGGAACTCATGAGCTGGAGAGAGTAGAATCCAAGGTATGAGTGAGTTTGAGAGGTTGAGGCCGCAGTCTAAGCTACATTAGATTCTGTTCCAAAAAGAAGGGCTTTGAATGTATGACCAAACTGGCTGGTTTTGTATATCACCTTGACACAAGCTAGGAGGAAGCACCCCTCCATGGGCTCTGCATCAGCTCCTGTCTCCAGGTTCTGGTCTTGTTTGAGTACCTGTCCTGTCTTCCTCCAGTGATGGACGGTGATCTAGAAGTATGAGCCAAATAACCTTGTCCTCCCCAACTTGCTGTTTGGTCATGGTGTTTTTTGTTTTTTTTTTATGTATACAATGTCCTGCCTACATGTATGCCTGCATGCCAGAAGAGGGCACCAGATCTCATTTTAGATGGCTGTGAGCCACCATGTGGTTGCTGGGAACTGAACTCAGGACCTTTGGAAGAGCAGCCAGTGCTCTTAACCTCTGAGCCATCTCTCCAGCCCGGTCATGGTGTTTTGATCCCTGACTAAGGCAATGCCTTTTCCCAGCATACTACCCCACTCCCATTCTTTCCTAATAAAGGCCATTATTTCTACCACATTGAAAAAAAAGAAAGAAAAAGAAAGAAAGCGGGGTGCAGTGATGCACTCCCAGCACTGAGGGAGGTAGATAGAGGCAGGCAAATCTCAGTGAGTTTGAGGCCAGCCTGGTCTACAAATCGAATCCAGGATGGCCAAGAAGAGTACACAGAAAAACACTGACTCAAAAACAAAACAAAACAAACAAAAAGAAAGCTGAGACATAGTTCAATGGAAGAGCCTAGTATGTTTCAAGATCCTAAGTACAATCTACTGTATTGAGGGTGGGGAGAAAAACAGAGAAAGAGGAGGGGAATGGGGTGAGGAGAAGGGAGAAGAGAGAAGAGGGGGAAATGGGAGGAGAGAAGAGGACGGAGGAGAGGAGGAGCTGGTGGAGTCCAAAGCTCCCAAAGGGGAGTCAGGTAGTCGGGGATCTGAGGAACGAAGGAGCCTCACGGCTGCATGAGGCAAAGCGTTCAGAAAAGAAAGTTCTGCCAGCGACAAGGGAACAAGTTCTGGCAAGGAAGGGACACTGTGGCTGTGGAGGGGAGGGCGTCCCTAGGGTACTGGTCTGTTGGAGCGGGAGGGGAGGCAGGTGAGCCGACACTGAGTTTGATGCGACCTCTCCCAAGGGCTGAGACTCCATTGTACCCCAGAGGGGTTAAATAGTAAATTCTGAAAACAAAACAAAACAAAACAGTGATTTGACAGCCATGCATGGCAAGTTCCAGAACAGGTTTCCACTTGGCTGACTGTGACTGTTTAAGTAAAGATTAAGCTGTGGTCATTGAACACCCCCCAGATTTCCTCCCAAGTCAGTCATTGGGACTCAGCAGCCCAGACCACCTATCTTGAGCCAGCAAAGCACTTGGCGTTTGTGAGGGGAAATGTGAGCCGGGCTGTAGTGGCTGAGATTTACACCTGAGTGATTTCGATAAAACTGAGGGGGCGGCTAGGAGGGGGGCATCTATCAGGAGTCCCCTGAGTGGAGGGGGCAGCCGCCTCTCTGCCCCATGGAGGACCCCTGGCTTCGGCGGTCAGAGCGGCGATGCCATGGGCAGGAGAAGCAGATTCGAGGCAGCCCCGACAGATTGTAGAGTTGGGCCGAGACCAACAAGATGAAATTCACCAGGGCTGAGTGCTAAAGCCTGTGCTTTAGGTTCCAAAAAAATTGGTTACATAAGCACAGGGCTGGGGAACACAGCTACATGGAAATTTCTATGAAAAAGGAGGGGACGCGTGCACTCCCCTCTATTCTCCGCCAGCTATGCCAGGGTCTGAGGGGTGTGTGTGTGTGTGTGTGTGTGTGCGCGAGGGGTGGTGATGAGTTCAAGGACAGTTTAGGCCCCATAGTGAGACACTGCCAAAAAGGAGGAGGAAGAGAGAAACAGATGGGAGGGAGAGGGGGAGGGGAAGGAAAGAAGGAAAAGAGGAAGTAAAGAGTGAAGGAAGGGAGGGAGGGAAAGACCTGGTGAGTCTGCCTCTTCTGTAGAGAGAACTGCTGTGTCGTCTCTCGTCTCCCTCGGGAAGCTCTCTTGGGTCCTCTCTTGGGTAGCAGGTTGTGCTGAAGAGGCGGCAGAAGCGGGAAGATAGCCACGAGTTCGAGGCCAGTCTGAGTTTCAGACCATCCTGTTTGAGACAAGATGGACTGGAAGGCTGTGAGAAACTTGTCTTGCCTAGCCTGGTTTTGAATGGGAGGCGTGAGGAAGAGAGAGGCTAGAAGCCACCACAGATCAGCTTTCCAACGTTGGAGGCTGCAGCCTCCTTAGCACTTCCGACCTTTCCCTGTGGGAAAAGAGTCTCTCTGTCTCTCTTTAAGTACAACCCTTAGGAGTAAGCAATACCCCTCCACACATACACACACACACACACACACACGCACTATTTTATACCACATCTCAAGAGCTCTCGAACCCCAACCCGGTTATTACCCCTAATCGCTGCACCCCATTGCTGTTTGGAGCCTTGAGTTGGAGGGTGGGGGCCGCCGGGTGGGCTGCAGGCTGAGCCGGGCCGCGAGGGGGCGGTGCCCGCAGGCCCGCCGTGCCGGGAGCCGTCGGCAGGGGGCGCTGGCGGCCGCTCCGGGCGGAGACAATCGCGCCGAGCGGGCGCCGCAGCCGGAGCGGGAGCCCAAGCCCGAGCCGCGCGGAGCGGTGCAGAGCTGGGGCTGAGCGGGGCCGGCCGAGCGGGGCCGGGCGGCAGCGATGGACCGCTAGGGCCCGGCCGAGCCCCGCGATGCCGCCGCCGAGTGGCCCCGGTGTCTTCGCGCGGCTGCTGCCGCTGCTGGGGCTGCTGCTCGGCGGCGCCTCCCGGGCTCCCGGCAAGTCTCCGCCGGAGCCCCCCAGCCCGCAGGGTGAGTCTCGGCCGCGAGGGTCGGCGATCGTGGGCCTGCGCCCCGGGATCGGCGGCCACCGCTGGCCCCTCTTCATGGTGCTAGCGACTTGGGGTGCATCCTGCTCTAGGGATTGGGGGGGGAGGCGGCCTGAGATCGGTGCTTCTGGGGGAGAGATTGGGGGGACTGTTTGCTGTGGGGGTCTTGGGGAGGCACAATGGGGAAGGCGAGGGTCTCCAGGCTCGGCGCTGCCGCCTCCTCCGACTTGTTTTTCTCCCTCCTGGTCCGCGAGGCGCTGCAGCCAGGGCTATTGTCTGCGGAAGACACCCGCCCAGGGGCGGGCTGGGGCGGGCGCCGGCTCCGCAGCCCCCCGCAGGTCCCTAGCTGCGACCCAGGCTGGGTGGGGGCGCAGGCATCGGCTGCCACCCTGGGCCGGACGGGGGCTGGGAGCTTAGAGCTGGGCTGCAAGGGGGGGGGAGGGGAGAGGGGGAGTGGGTGAGGCTGTGGGCGGGATTGACTGCTCCAACGGGGTTTTCACCCGGGAGCCTGACAGCTTCCAGCCAGCCCCCCGGGTTTAGATTTTGGGGCTCACCGAATAAACACTGATCAGCTCATGCTGGAGGGAGGGGCTGCGGTTGGAGGGGGGCCTGAGAAAAGGGGTAATTGTGATTCCCAGCCCAAGGCGCATGGCAGGGCTGTGGTCGCGGAGCGATGCTGAGCTGGCTGGCTAGCTGTGGGCAGTACCAGCTGAGAGGGCAGGTGTCTGGGTCCTCGTCCAACCCGTCTCTTGCTACTACTCTCCTCTACCAGCTTCCAGATCTCCCCGTCTTCATTTCGCTTACCAATCCCCCCCCGCCCACACACACAAGGACCCTGACCCTCCTAACGCCTTAACCTGGCCCAGATGGGTGTGTGAGGTGGGGGTAGGGGCAGCCCCTGCGGTCGGAACCGGAGACCCTGACTCCACAGCTCACTCCTGGGTGCTCTGGGCCTCCATCCTCCCCATCCCTGCTCCCCTCTCCCACCTTTCAGGTTCCTGCGCCACCTCGACGCTTCTGCTGTTCCTTCCCCTGCCTGTGACTCCATCCTGAAACAGTGCTCCTCGCTCCTTACACCGCCACCCCCACCCCCCACACCAGAAGCTGGCAGGAAAGGCGCGCGGGTGGGGTGGGGGGGTGGTCTGGTTGAGGGAAGTAGGGTCCGGATGAAGGGAGGAGGTCGGATTTCCTCCTGGAATGAGGCAGGGCTACAGCGGAGAGGCGTAGATACTGTATGGAGCGTCAGGCTTTGAGGGTGGAGAGGGGTCTTCCTGTGCCTCAGTCTCCCCCCCGGTTCCCCAGAGAAGAGGCCCAAGCTTCTTAGGAAGCTCCTCCCACAAAGCTCTGCACCCCAGGGGAGGGAGGGCCCAGGGAATTAGCTGGAATAGAGCCAGGATAAGGGGCTCTCTCTCAGGCAGCTGGCTGGGAGCCCGGGCTGTCGGGAGGAGGGGAAACAGTCTGCGAGGCACCTGCCCCACCTCCCAGCTTGGCACCGGTGCCCCTTCGGGCCTCACCTGCCCACCTCTGTTTTGCTACCCCAGGCCCCTCTTCTCCTGAGGCTTTGGCCCTTGAGCCCAAAGGCCTCCCTCAGACTCCCGGATTCCCCCTGTTCCCAGCTGCTCTCCCCAGCTGTTCCTAGCCTAGGAGAGGGCTGGGAGCAGTCAAGCCCTCTTTAGCTTCTCAAAATTCCTACTGGGGCAGGAGGCTGCCACTCCTTGAAGAATCAGAGTGGGAGTGGGCAGAGTGGGTGTCCCGCCCTGAAGAGCTAGGCCCTGGCCTAGCCCGGAGAGGGAGGTGGGCTCCGGGAACAGCTGGATGGGATGCCAGGGGCAGGCGTGGCATTTTCTCGTTGGACGCCTGAGCTGAGACACCTGTCCCTTTTGAGCGTCAGGCTCCGTGAAAGCCCTTCTTGAGGCCCTGTGGCTGTCCACGCCCCCTCCCCCTTGCCCCTCCCGCGCTCAGCTCCAGACTCCTTCCCTACTTGGGATTTCCCCCCCCAGCACCCAGTGGATTTCTCCAGTTGCCTCCTGTGCGTCTGACCCCCTCTGTCTCCGACACTCCTTAGGAAGGCACGGGGCGGGGCATGGTCTTGAGGGAGAAGCTGGTGCTGAGTGGAAAGGCTTAGACGGCAGAGGCAGACTTTGTGGGCAGACTTTGTGGGATCCCGTGAGAGTACTTCAGGTTCCCATTACCCCATGCAAGCTCGGAGCACCTCCCCTTCAGGGCCAGCACGGTCAGGTTACCCTGGAGGTGGAGGTCATAGACAGCCAGGGAATCTGGAAGTTTCCTGCTTCCGGTCCCCTGTACACACACACACACACACACACACACACACCAGTTTCCCCTTGGGCCTGGGTCTGCTTCCCAAGTAGCCCTTCCTCTTTAGGGCCCCAGCTCCCTTGTCCTATCTCCTGGGAGGAATGAGGGCGTTGTCATGGTGACTGACAGCATAGACTGTAGCTGACCAGCCATAGACCTGAGGGGAGGGATCAAGATACTCCTTTTGGCCTCAGTAGCTGAGGCAGGTCCCTAAATTGGAAAGGAAACAGCTTTTGGGAAGGATCCTGGAAAGAGGGCAAGTGAGAAAGAGAACAGGTTTCTTAGGGTCTTGATTTTTCTTTTTTTTTTTCTTTCCTAAGAACTCAAATGCGGACCTAGCTTCCAGTCTTCCTCTAAGTTACTTGATTTTGCCTTCTCTCCCTCTCCACCGCACTCTCCCCTGACTCCTTCGCTCTTGGCCTGTCTTCTCTCCGTAGACAAGGGTCTGCTGGGGTCAACTGGCTACCGACCGATTTATTATATTCTAGGCTATTAGGTTTGGAGCTCAGATTTCTCACTCAACTGTAGCGCAATAACTTAGCTCCTTCTAAGCCTCACTTCCTTTATCTCTAAAATGGGCCGAGGACAGCTTTTAGCAAATATAGCATTTTGTGGCCTGTGACATGTATTATTTCATGAACCGGGTAAGAATGGGGGACGGGGAGGATGCTGTCATTTGTAAAGATGACATCACCCCTCACAGACATTGCCTGAGTTTGGAAGTGTGAAAGCGTGCATGGGCTAGAGCTGGTGAAACGGGATAACTCTCCCTCCCCCTCTGCTGGCTTTGGCAGAGAGCACAACCCGCCGACAGAGGGCCTGGATTTGATCCCCAGCCCCACGCTGGAGTCAGCCCCCAAAACCTCTCTCTCCCAACCTCACTCTCCTCACCCCATCTTCCTGCAGAGATCCTGATCAAGGTTCAGGTCTATGTGAGCGGCGAGCTGGTGCCCCTGGCCCGGGCCTCAGTAGACGTGTTTGGGAACCGTACTCTGCTGGCTGCTGGAACCACGGACTCCGAGGGCGTGGCCACCCTGCCCCTCAGTTACCGCCTGGGCACCTGGGTGTTGGTCACTGCCGCCCGCCCGGGTTTCCTCACCAACTCCGTGCCGTGGCGTGTGGACAAGCTCCCACGTGAGTGCAGGGGCAGGTGGAAAGTGGTGGGGGTGGGGGCGGGGCAGGACAGCAGCTGACCCACCATCAGCCCCTTCCCAAAATAGTCCTTGGGGGTGGAAGGGGGCAGCTTCCCAGCAGCTGCTGCCCGGGCTGGGGCATACAGAAGGGGCTGCGGGAAGATAAAGCCGCAGATAAACGGGCACCTAGGGAACGCTTCTAGAGCTGACGCCCCCCCCCCCTTCTTGCAGTCTACGCCTCCGTCAGCCTCTACCTGCTCCCAGAGCGGCCTGCCACCCTCATCCTCTATGAGGACCTTGTGCACATCCTCCTAGGCTCTCCAGGTAAGCGCCGCCCTGCCCTGCCTTCCTGAATCCTCCCGCTTCCTTGACCTATATGCAGAAAGCTCTCCTTCTTCACGCCGTAGCTGGGTGTCCTGGGGCAAGCCACTTAACCTCTCCGAAACGTACTTCATGCACGTATAAGATGTGGAAGGGTAATACTTCATCAACTTAAAGTAAAAAAAAAAAACAAAAAAAAATGCATCAAATGTGCTAAGAGGAAAAAAAAACAAACAAACAAACTAGGTCTTCAATAAATACTTACAGTTTATTTGGGGGCGTTTGTGATTTCTATTCTCCCCGATCCCCACCTCCCTGACCTGGTTACCTTCAGTGGACCTCCATGTATTTGTTGTGCATCTACTGGGTGCCTGGCTGTTCTGAGGCCCTGAGGGGTCCTCGTAGCAACTGGACAGCTATCCAGCGGCCTGGAGCGCGGTCCCTGTGCCTTCAATCTCAGCTCATACTCTGCATCTGCTCTGTGCCAAGTGGAGGGCCGGTGCTGGGGCACGGGGGTGAGGAGGAACAAACCCTTAGCCTGCCTTGTGGTCATGGTCCACTGCAAATCCGGGAGGGTCAGGGAGCGGAAGGCTGCGTGGACTGGGAGTAGAGGGCAAGCGTCCGGCTAGAGAGGGCGTTGGGTGGAGCTGGCAGGCGGCGGTAGGGGCAGTGAGGGCCCAGTGCTCTTTCTGGACTGGTGTGTAGTATAAAGATGTTTGACGCATAGCAACGAGCCACAGAGCCACAGTGTGGTTTGGAGCGGAACGACCCCTCCCCCCGGTTTAAGTCCTGACTGAGTCCTTAGTGGCAAACTGATTGGCTGCCATCTTCATTTGGCTGATGCCACATCAGACTCTGAAATGCCAAATGGATCTTTGGTGCCCCAGTGCTCGGTGCCCTCTCACGGCTTCCACAGCTCTTGGTATGAGGCGCTGAGCTCTTCAGAGGGCTGGCAGTGCCCTCCAGGACGCAGCAGCCTCCACCCCACTGTGGCCTGTGACCTCTGGGCCTTTCTCCTGCATGTCCAGGGATGCAGTTCCCACTTTCTCCCTTACCCTGCAGGACCCCACCGGGTGGGCCAGGCTCCCCACATTTCAAAATACAGCAGGACAGACTTGTGTGGAGGGGTGCGGGTGTGGGGTGACAGGGCCAGGCTCCAGGATGGTAGCCCTGGTGTGTTGCTCAAGTTCTGGTTCCATTTCTGCATTACAAGATGGAGTTGATACCTCAGGGGCCGTTAGGCTAATTAAGGGGGTTGCTATACATAGCCGAGCCGCTTAGGACAGCATCCAGGATATTTTGAAGCTTAATAAATGTTACCTATGACCACACTGGATTGGAATTCTGTTTATATGTCTGTTCCCTCAGCTCCCCGCCACACACACAGAGGACTGTAAGCTAATGTGTGTCTATCTAAATGGAGATGATTTGAGGCTGGAGAGATGGTTCAGTGTTTAAGAGCATTTGTTGCTTTTCCAAGTCCTTGGGTCCAATCGGATTCCCAGCACCCTTGTGGCGCTTCACAGACCGACTTGTCCTGGGGAATCTGACGCCCTCTTCTGGCCTCTAAGATAACCACACATGTGTGGTGCACAGACACACACAGAGATATAACACGCTTATGTATAAAAATAAAGGAAAAATTATTTTTAAAAGATAAATTCAGGTCTTTGGCCACTTTTCCTTTTTTTTTTTTCTTTGAGTTTTGAGACCAGATCTCAGAAGTCTGCAGTTCCAAGTTCGGGGCCTGACACTCCAGATCCTGCCATAGACTCTTCTCTGTGTGCTGCCATCACACATGTGTGCCAACAGGCCAGGCTCCCTCGCCACATGAAGTGGGCAATAAGTGGATAACACAGACCAAACCCTTCTTTTCCATGGTAGCAGAAGGTTCTAGAGAAACTGTAGAGAACAGCACATCCAGCTTGGGGCGTGCCTTTGATCCCGGCACTCAGAGGCAGGCATGTCTCTGTGAGTTCTGGGACAACCAGAGCTACAGAGTGAGGCCCTGTCTCCAGGAAACAAAAACCAACAAAATGTGAAGAAGAAGAAAGAACACTAGTCCGCGAGCATGAAGTCAGGGAGTTTTCCCTTAGTTCTGCATCCCAGTGCCTAATGTAGTACCTGCCACTCAGAAGACATTGCTAGCTCAGGACCTGACTGTCATTACTGTGTGTGTGTGTGTGTGTGTGCGCGCGCGCTAAGTGTATTTCTGTGTACTGTGTGCAGAAGAGGGTATTGGGTCCCCTGGAACTAGAGTTACAGGCGGTTGTGAGCTGCCATGTAGGTGCTGGCAACAGAACCCAGGGCGTCTGAGTAAGTAGTAACCTCCTAAACCTCTGTGCCTTCCTCCCCTTCGGCCCCAATTCGCTCATCGTTGTATAGATTTATAAGAAAAGAGAGAGAGAGTAATTTTCGGAAGGTCACATGGTCACCAGGACCACATCCCTTTAAGTCAACAATCTGTGGCTACTCAGTTCTCTATCGGCCTTTTCGATTAGCCTAACCCACTGGTTCTCTTTTCTGGATACACACTTTCTGCCTCGGTCCGGGTTAGGCTCCCACAGTGCCCGCCTTCCATCTAGGTGCCCGCTCCCAGCCCTGGGCGCAGTTCCAGCGCAGAGCCGCCCGCCTGCCCGTCAGCTCCACCTACAGCCAGCTCTGGGCCTCGCTCACGCCTGCCAGCACCCAGCAGGAAATGCGGGCCTTCCCTGCCTTCCTGGGCACTGAGGCCTCCGGCTCAGGTAGGCCACGTGCTGAACACAGAGGGGAGACTGTTTCCTTCCTCAGGGACCTGGCCCTTCGCATCAGTGTCCTCTTCCCCCAGGCAATGGTTCCTGGCTGGAGCTGATACCCTTGGCTGCTGTGAGTGTGCACCTGCTGACAGGCAATGGGACAGAGGTGCCACTCTCGGGCCCCATTCACCTGTCCCTGCCCGTGCCCTCAGAACCTCGGGCCCTTGCTGTGGGCACCAGCATTCCAGCCTGGAGGTTTGACCCCAAGAGTGGTAAGCGTGACGGGCAGGGTGCAAGTGTTGGGGAGGGAACTCGGGGCTTGGGCTGGCGGAACACTGAGTTTGATGAACTCCTCCGGCCTCTCCCAGGGCTGTGGGTCCGCAATGGCACTGGCGTGATTAGGAAGGAAGGCCGACAGCTCTACTGGACTTTCGTCTCTCCACAGCTGGGGTACTGGGTAGCTGCCATGGCCTCCCCTACATCTGGTGAGACTGGTGGGGCAGTGGGGGAGAGGCGGGCGGTGGGAGGGGGGCCAGGGGAGCTCGGGCCTCGCGAAGGGCGAGGGCACCCTAAGCCCATGCCTGGCACAGGGCTGGTTACCATCACCTCAGGCATCCAGGACATCGGCACCTACCATACAATCTTCCTGTTGACCATCCTGGCGGCCCTGGCCCTGCTGGTGCTCATTCTGCTGTGTCTACTCATCTATTACTGCCGGTGAGTGCTCCTGGGGCCCGCCCCGCCTGCCTCCTCTCACCGGACCCCTGCTGCTGTGCTCTGCACAATTCTGACCCTCAGGAAAGAACGGCAATGCAAGAGCTAAGACTCGAGAGACTGGTGGCTTTAGAGAAAGGGGTGACAGATAGCTACATCTTTCTACAAACAGCGTCCAGGCCGTCATCTATTGCCCCCCCTTCCCCATCTCTCTTGACCGTTCCCGACATCCTCTAGTCACCTCTAGTCATCCCCTGTGTTGGCATCTGTGGGGGTTACAGAGATCCCCTTGCTTTCGGCATTCCCGAGGTCCCGTCTCTTCCCTCCTCTCCAGGAGACGCTGCTTGAAGCCAAGACAACAGCACCGCAAGCTGCAGCTCTCCGGCCCCTCGGACAACAAACGTGATCAGGCTACGTCGATGTCTCAACTCCATCTCATCTGCGGGGGACCCCTGGAGCCGACGTCGTCCGGAGACCCCGAGGCCCCGCCCCCGGGCTCCCTCCACTCGGCCTTCTCCAGCTCGCGCGACCTAGCATCCTCCCGGGATGACTTCTTCCGTGCCAAACCGCGCTCCGCCAGCCGGCCGGCCGCCGAGCCTCCCGGCGCCCGCAGCGGCGAGGGTGGTGGAGGGCTCAAGAGCGCCCGCTCCGTCGAGGGTCCCGCGGGGCTGGAGCCCAGCCTGGACGAATACCGGCGGGGTCCGGCGGGGGCGGCCGCCTTCCTGCACGAGCCTCCCTCGCCGCCGCCGTCCTTCGACCACTACTTGGGCCACAAGGGGGCGGCCGAGAGCAAGACCCCCGACTTCCTGCTGTCGCAGTCCGTGGACCAGCTGGCGCGGCCGCCGTCCCTGAGCCAGCCGGGCCAGCTCATCTTCTGCGGTTCCATCGACCACCTCAAGGACACCGTGTACCGCAACGTCATGCCCACCCTGGTGATCCCCGCACACTACGTGCGCCTGGGCGGCGAGGCGGGGGCCGCGGGAGTGGGCGACGAGGCCACCCCGCCGGAGGGCCCGGCCGCCGGCGCCGCACGCCCCTTCCCTCAGCCCGACCCCCAGCGCCCTCTGCTGCAGGGCCACGCGGGGGCGGGCGGCGACGGCGGGGGCGGCGAGGGCTGGGGCGGCGGGCGCTCGGCCCCGGTCAGCGGCTCGGTCACCATCCCGGTGCTGTTCAACGAGTCCACCATGGCGCAGCTCAACGGCGAGCTGCAGGCGCTGACCGAGAAGAAGCTGCTGGAACTGGGCGTGAAGCCTCACCCGCGCGCCTGGTTCGTGTCCCTGGACGGCCGCTCCAACTCGCAAGTGCGCCACTCCTACATCGACCTGCAGGCGGGCGGCGGGGGCCGCAGCACGGACGCCAGCCTGGACTCCGGCGTCGACGTGCACGAGGCCCGGCCCGCGCGCCGCCGGCCCCCGAGGGAGGAGCGGGAGCGCGCGCCGCCGCCCGCGCCGCCGCCGCCGCCCGCGCCCCCGCGCCTGGCGCTCAGCGAGGACACGGAGCCCAGCAGCAGCGAGAGCCGCACGGGCCTCTGCTCGCCCGAGGACAACTCGCTAACGCCCCTGCTGGACGAGGTGGTGGCGCCCGAGGGCCGGGCCGCCACGGTACCCCGGGGTCGGGGCCGCAGCCGTGGGGACAGTTCCCGCAGCAGCGCCAGCGAGCTGCGGCGCGACTCGCTCACCAGCCCGGAGGACGAGCTGGGGGCGGAGGTGGGCGACGAGGCCGGCGACAAGAAGAGCCCGTGGCAGCGGCGAGAGGAGCGGCCGCTGATGGTGTTCAACGTCAAGTAGCGAGGCCCCGGGGGTGGGGGTGGGGTGGGGGTCTGCCGGCTGCCCCCCTCCCGCCCAGTGCGGGTTCCCGGAGCGCGCGTGCGCCCCGGGGAGCGCTGCGGCAGCGACGCGCGCGTGCGCCCTTAGCCGGTAGAAGGGCTCTGGGGCCTGCTGAGCTCATCGGTGGTCTGTGCAGGGCGAGTGTCTTGGGAAGGGACCCAGGATCGGCCTCCGAGCAGGGGGAGGTGGGAGGGGTCCAGCCCCCCACCCCCCCGTGGAAGGGGCTGGGGAGGAGGGCCGGGGTGGGGGAGCAGTGCCTGTATACACATGGATCTATTGCGGGAAGGGCAGAGGGGCGACCCGGCCTCAGCTGCTAGGGTGAGGGCTGGGAAGGGAGGGGCAGTCTCTGTGGAGCCGTGGGGAGGGGAGGGGTGCTGCTTGGATGTCACAGGGCTGGTGGCTGGGGCGGTCCTGGGGGTAATGTGATGGTGACTCTGGACAACAAAAAAATACAAAGCTGGTGAGGTTAATGCCTGTCACGTGTGTGTTTCCATGGGGTGTGTTGTTGCCGGCGCACCAAATCAGACACAGCTCGTAAAGTGTACAAACTTTATTGGAGCACACACAAACACGCGCGAGCACGCACACACACACACATACACACAAGCAAGCTCACACGATACCTGTGGGTCGGGAAGAGCACCTGGCCACAAGGTCCACAGAAATCGGAAGAAATGGCAGTTTGAAACGGGGGGGGGGGGGCCTTTTGCCACAGCCTTCTTTGCACAAAAGAAGGTCTTTCGCCTCCTACGGTGGCGGGGCGACTCGGAAGGAGTAGGTCAGGGGGACTCTAGGGAGAGAAGTGCTAGGGTGGCCTGAGTGGTGGATAACCCTCCGACAGGAGGGTCCCTAGGGCTGTGGAGTTCTTCAGTCTGTAGCCCTTCCTTACAGCAGTGGTCTTGGCGCTGGGTCCCTCAAAAACATGTCCCAGCGAGGGGCCTTCTTCCGAAGACACTTGGTTCCCTTGGCTGAACAGTGGAAGCCAAGGGGGCAACAGTGACGCCCATCTGCACAGCAGATGCCCTGGATGGCGGAGGGAGAGTGAGGATTGGACAAGGCCCAACTCAGCCCACGGCCGGCCAAGCCCAGCCCCAGAGTCGGGGATAAGCACTGACCTTGAGGTAGGGACAGCAGGCCCAGCCTCCTTGTCGATCTCTGCAGCAGGTCTGGTTGTTGTGACAGAAGTACCCCGCCCCGCACTGCACATCCCCGGCCTTGGGGCCGGAGGCCAGGTGTGTGGAAGCCTGGCCGGGGTGCACGTCCTTCTCGCAGGTCCTCGCCTTCACGTTGCAGGTGTACCCAGCTGGGCAGCAATGCTGCCGATCCTCACAGCACACGGCCTGGGGGGGGACAGGCTGCCATCACGCGCCTGTCCCGGGGACTCGGCTCCCTCCCCCCCCCCGGGGCGGCGGGCGGGCGGGCACTCACGTGGGGCAACTGGCAGCAGGCCCAGCCTCCCCTCAGGCTTGGGCAGCAGGTCTGTCCTACTGGGCAGCTGGTGTGCTGGTCACAACCGATATCTCTAATTTGGAACGGGGATGCCTGGCGGGCGGGCAGCCTCTCCAGGCCAGCCACCATGGTGTCCCCCTTCTGACAGTACCCCTCAGGGGTACAGGTGAAACCCTGGGGGCAGCAGTGTTGATGGTCTGAGCAGCAGACAGCCTAGGGGTGGGCAGAGAAGACTGTTCCACCAGAGGGACTGCGGGAGTCCGCCTCTCCTCAGAGCTCCTCCGGCTGGGGACAAATCGCAGCCCTGGGTGCCACCCCGGGCTAGGCAGAGTGAGAAAGAATGAGGCAACGGGCCTCTTGCCCCCGACCCCCGCCCTGCTTCGCCCCTCCCCATGGACCTACCTCCGGGATAGGACAACAGCCCCAGCCCCCAGAGCTGCGCCTGCAGCACGTATTGTCAGGAGGGCAGCTAGTGAAGTCATCACAGCGGACGTCACTCTTCAGAACTCGGGGGTCCGGCAGGCTGAGGGGGGGCGTGACCTTCTTCATCCAGGGTACCCGGAGGACTCCCATTTCGCAGGTCCCTGTCTCTGTGTGACAGAGAAACCCTGCCGGGCAGCAGTGGATATGATCCTTACAACACACAGCCTGAGGTGGACGGAGAGAGGCCAGTAAGAACTGGAGCCAAGCTGCTGCCCCCCTCTGCTTGGGCCCGTATGCCCACAGCTGGCAGGTACCTCGGCGAATGGACAGCAACCCCAGGCCCCGGTGCTGAGGCGGCAGCAGGTGTATCCGTCTGGGCAGCTCACCTCCGCGTCACACTTCACCTCCCTCACTGTGAGGTAGGCAGAAGCCATCGGAGGCACTGGAAGCCGGTGTGGAGAATGGAGCGTGGGGCTGTCTCAACCCACTGGCCAGGCCAGCATGGAGGGGCCACACCTACCAGGTCCCTCCACGCAGCCACCAACACCCACCCGCCCACCCGAAACCCATTCCAGAACTGAGCAGAGGCCCTCTTTCCAGAGCCAGCCGGTCCCTGTACCTGGGTATCCGGGCAGCTTGGTCAGGAGGTCCGTGCTGTTGCCCTTGGACAGGCACTTACTCTGAATCAGGTCACATACAGTGTCCTCTGGGCAGCAATGCAGGTGGTCGGCGCAGCAGATGGCCTAGGTTGGGACAAGCGTGGTCGCTGGTGAGCATGGGAGCAAGCCAGGCTGATGACGGACATTGCTCCGATTCCCCACTAGGGGGCAGCATGCGCCTTGAGGCTCCCAGCGAACAGCCCACGGGAGGACCCTTTGCAAGGATGTGTCCCGGCCCAGCCCTTCACTCACATTGGGCATCGGACAGCAACCGTACTTCCCCGAGGGCAGCTCACAGCAGGTAGAGTCATCAGGGCACTGGGTCTGTGCATCCGGGCACACCACGGAAAACGACAAAGCCACTGAAAGAGGAACGGGGTGTGAGGGACGGGCTGCCGGGATGGAGGGGAACTTCTTCCCCCTGCCGAGAGTTCCACTCCCCGCCTCCTCACCTGCCCTGTTGGCCCTTCGTGCGGGGAACTTCGCTAACAGGGGATGGGTGCCCGTGGGTGAAATGCATCGTGTGTGAACCAGGTCACAGGAGGCCCCGTGGGGACAGCAATGCACCCTGTCACTACAGCAAGAGGCCTGAGGAGAGAGAGACAGCCCTAAATCCATCTCCGTCAGCCCCAGCTCCCAGCTTTGTACCCGTCTCCGCTAGTCGCCACCATTTCCCCACGCCTGTACCTCCGGCATGGGGCAGCAGCCCCAGGAGCCATCAATCATAATGCAGCAGGTAGAGGAGTCCGGGCATTCGAACTGGCTACCGGGGCAAAGGACAGCACCCACGAGGTTATCTGCAGACGGGAGGATCCAGGATTGCACACATCCGGTCAGCAAAGATCACTCCAGGCAGCAGGAAGTCTAACGGTACCTCCGTGCCCCAAGCCACCCTTCCCGCCGCAAGATGGCCCCTACTGCAGAAGGGTGACAAAGGCACCCAGTGAAAGGGGGCTGACATGGAATCACTCCCGCATGGTCTCGCCATGTCCCACAACACCTCGTGTTCTGTACCCTCGTCTGTCCCCTTCTACTCCCAGAGGTGGCCCTCCGTTCAGGAACCAGGGCCACCCAAGCAGTTGGGTTCCTGGGCACCTCAGGTAGCAAAGGACGCCCACCCGCCTGTCGCTGCTCCCCGCCTGCCCCATCCCCCGTGCAGCACCACACCTGATCTTCGGGAGCAGGATTTCCCATCCGCGCTACAGAGGAAGCCTTGGGGGCAGCAGTGGCGGCTGTCACTACAAGATACACCCTACGGGACACGGAGAGGCCTGGGTGAGCAGGACCCTTTTGCCCGGGACTAGAAGAGTGATCAGGAAAGGGGTGGGCGCAGATCTTAATTTAAGCAGCCCCTTCCCCACGCCAATGGCGCCCTCACGTTAGGGAAGGCACAGCAACGGGAAGTCCCAGACACGGTGAGGACACAAGAGTAGTCCGGAGCACAGTGGCCGTGGTTCTGGCAGGAGCTGCTCAGGCGACGGCTCGGTATCGTAAGCAACATCTCCTGGAAAGAGAAGGTGACATAGACCAAAGGACCCGTGCCAGAGTTCGTCTGGCCAAAGCAAGGTAGCCAGCCCTTCAGAAGGCCCGGGCTGCCAGCGGGGGCGTGAGACACTCACCAGAATTGAGTTGCAACAGCTGTAGTTGGCTCCTCCCGGGTTCGGGCAGCAGGCGACAGGGCAGAATTGACCATCTGGACACTGTGTTCCAGCCACCAGCCCTGCCACTAAGGCCAGCCAGCTCGCCAGGATCCACATGGTCTGCCTGCAAATGCCAAGAAGAGTTTGGCAGCCATCTTAAGCCCAGGCCACCTCTTAGTCTAAGCCCCCCGAACTCCTCCATGCCCAGGCCAGGGCATGACGTGCCTCCTCCTCAACGAGTGAACAGGAAAGCATGGCGATGTTCCGCCCGAGTCAGCGTCCGACCCGTGCGCGCCACACACAGCTTGCACGCACTGTGAGCGTGAGCGCCGATGAGTGGGCACGTGAGTGCCGATCAGTTCTAAGTCCTCACACCTGCGACTCCAGGTGAGCGGAAGGGAGCAGAGTTGGCACCACCAGGGACAACACTAACTGGCAGGCAGAGGAGACGTCAGGAGCCACGGGAGGACAGCCAGCCCAGTGCTAAACTCCCACCCGAACCTTTTAAGGGCCTTGGGGGTGTGTGGGGGGGTGACTGATGAAACAGTCATCAGCCACGTGATCAGATGGGAACCCAAGAGGTTGAGAAAGTTGTGAAAACAGAAATACTGGGCTGCCTTCCCCACAGGCTAGCCACTGTGCGCCCACAACTGTCCCCTCCCCACCCGGGGGGACGGGGGGGGGGACAACAGAGGCTGGGCCAGCCTCGAAGCCAGCTTCATGACGAGCCTCCCCGACATCACCCGGGCCCTCTCGGGCTCATCAAACCTACCGCCCGCCCGTCTCTCCCTACTCAGAAATCGAAACTCAGCGGCCAGTGGGAAGACCTCGTCCCTAGACTGCTTCGCTGCCCCTGGGCCTCAGCGGGAGGAACTGAACCTCTCACTTCCCTAATTAGCCTTTTTTTCCCAGCTCAGCTGGCCTACCCGGCAACCCAGAATGACTATTTTATCTGAGGCAGCAAACCCAGCAATGCTCAAAGACCCTCTAGGGAGCCACTTCCTCTCCCCCTACTTTATTTCTCTGCAACGACTATGCAAATTGGTAGTTATAACATTACTTTCACTTTCCAAATTCACGCCCAAGTATCAGGTCAGGAAAAACAGATCCAGGAAATTGGACCTGGGTTGGTCCCCAACTGGTGTCCCTGGACACTGCCAGAGGTCCAAACAGAAGGGTGGAGGAGAGCGTTCCCGGCCGGGTGACTCATGCAGGGTAGAAACAGGTGGGTATGGGGGCTGCGTAGAGTCTGCACTTGGGTTTTAATCCTGGGAGTGCTGCCTGGATTGATTGCTGAGGGCCTCAGGGTTTGCTCCCCGTGTCCGACTCATCAATCTCTGTGTGATGGCCAACGGAAGGCAGGAAATCCCGCCCACGCACGCACGGCAGGCATGCCTTTGATCCCAGCATTTGGGAGGCTGAGGTAGGAGGACTGTAAGTTCCAGCCAACTTGGGCTGCAGGGTGAATCTGAGGCCAGCCTGGGCTAAAGAGAAGGATGTCTCCCCCCTACCCTTTCCTTCTCCAGGAAGGAAATGCCCTTTCCCCTAAATCAAACAGCATCCCGGGGGCCATCTCCTAGCCAGATTAGGACTGGGTGGGAGAGACCCAGTACCTCTCATAAGGGCTTAGGAGTGACGAGCCACAGGCCACCTCTACAGGGCACCCTGTTAACAGGCCAGGGAGGACAGGAACCTCTGAGGGCCCTCGCTCGGAAATCTTCCACTAGGTGGCACCCCCAACTCCGACTGTCAAGGGGAGATGGATTTCCCAAAAGGTGAGCCAATCCAGATGAGAAGGAGCAGAGAAAAGTGGCGGGGAGAGGCGGAAGTAAGCTCTCGCCCTCAAGAAAGGAAGTAAGGCTATCACAACTCAGGGATTCGGCCATCACGCCCAGGTCTTCTCTCAACCCATCGGAGCCCCGGGAACGATGGCGGGGGGTCCCCACACACGCTGCAAGCCGCCGCCGAGACCCCCTCGCAGCACCAGAAAGAGAGAAGAGCGCCGGGAACCGGAGACAGGTGGGAGGCACGGAAAGAAGCTGGCCCAAGAGTGGGGAGGTTCCTGCTCCGGAGAAAGGCCTGCAGCCTTCCGACACACTGGGCAAGAGGAGCCTCCCATTGGGGTCCTCAGGAACAACTGCTCCCACCCCTCCCAAAACAAAAGACACCCCCCCAAAAAAAAAAACAAAACAACCCAACAACCTCGTTAGTGCATCAGAACCCCCGGGGAGTTTCAAGAGGCAGGTCTCTTGTCTCTGAACTGAGACTCCACAGGACCCCCCAGTTGCACAGCGCACCCCCTGGCCAGACCTTTGGACAGCAGTCAGGGAGACGTTTGCCACGGGTCCTCTACCTGCGTCGGGGTCCGCTCTCCCGGGGAAGCATCTGGCGGTCAGCTCCTGGACTTGGGCTTGGCCGCGCAGTGGCCCGCCCACCTCAGTTTCCATTAGCCACGGGTCGGAGATCCAAGGCTTCCATTGGTTACTTGTCTGCGTAGAGGCGGGACTCTCCTGGAATGCTGTGTTTCTTTTCTACTCAAATCACAACCCTCCTCCCTTTCCTCTCTCTCCCCACACCCCATTTCTAGGGATCATGTGATTAGAGAATCATATGACACCATAGCCCGCCTCCCCCAAGGCAGCGCCTTGCTGGTTCGGTTGCTTTTCCCCCGGGTCCTGGAGGCGCCTGGCAGGGTGTTCTAGAGATGGGGCACCACGTGCCTGAGGCCGCCGGCAGTTAAAGAGAGCTGCCCCGAGGGCGCGCGTTCAAGGTCGTTTACCGGAGAGCATCCTTTTCTGGATCGCGACGTGTGTGCATTCTCTGTTTCTTCCCGCTAGGCAGCTAGGACTCGAAGCAAGTGGAAAGGTGGCTGTGAGGGTGAAGAGAAACAGTTTCCAGGTTTGAGAGGGGAGAGCGGCTTAGACCAGATCTAATGAAGGTTCAAGGGCGAGGCCAAGCACTGTAGATGTAGAGGAGGCACGACGAGATTGGCTCAGGGTAGCGGGGAGAAGAGGTTGAAGTCCAGCTTGATAGCTCTGCGTTGAGCTGAATCTGGACGAATTTTAAGAGGTTTTTGAGGCGGGACAGAGATACTTGAAGCGGGATGGGCAGTACAGCCTCCAGCAAGGGCCGAAAGCCACGCTCAAGGTAAGGGCATTGGGCGTGAGCTGAGAGTGTGGCGTGGACAGGCCGGTGGCTGTGGAGTGGAAGGGGCTTCCGTTGTGTCAGCTCTTCCCACCTTCGAGGAACTGTCACGGTGGGTGAATAGAGAAATTTCAGCAGTAGAACAGATTAGCCAGAAACAAGAGCCAGACTGCTGAGTGCCAAAGGGCCTGGGCCAGACAGAAATGGGTGGTTGAAAATGGGCCAAGAGGACAGGTTCTAGGAAAGCCCAAGGCCGGGCCTCAGAGGAAAAGCTGTGTTTGCTTTCAGAGTGTTAAGCTAGGTCCCGTAGGAGGGGCAGAGAGCTTGTCTGGGAGGCCAGCCAGGGCCATGGGGACAGCCATCCAAGAGCAGGACAGGTGGGCATCTTGCATAGAAAGGAGTGGCTGAGTTGTGGAATTCCGGGGTGGTGGGCTTCTTAACCCTGGAAGCCACAGGAACCCCAGAAAATGAGCGGGACTGATTTGGATTAGCTTAGTTCTGCACCCTGGCGGCATTCACACAGTGTGAGTGTTCCATGGCATTAATGAAGGTACCCCCAAAACAGACTATAGCTTGTGCTTCCACTGAGACATAGCCATGCTGGGGAGGATGAGGGAGGGGGTTTGCTTAACCGCCAGGGGTTGGAATCCAGAAACAGCTCTCTCTTTCTCCTCTCCTCTCTCTCTGAGTCAGGGTTCTGACTTGGTACTTAGCTGAGGATGGCCCCAGACTTCTCTCTCTGAGTCAGGGTTCTGACTTGGTACTTAGCTGAGGATGGCCCCAGACTTCTCATTTTCTGCCCCCACCTCCCAGGTCCTGGGATTGCAAGATCAAGTCGCGATGCTTGGTTTCTGTGGTGCTGGGATTAAACCTCAGGCCCTGTGCATGCTACCAACAGAGCTGCCTGGGAAGAAGAAAGAAAGAATGGGGGCGGGGGGGGGGCGCTAGCAAGCTCAGTAGGTAAAGTCAATTACCGCCAAACCTGGCAGCCTGAGCCAGATCCCTGTGACTCACATGGTGAAAAAGACTATGAATGGCTCCCAGAAACCGTCCTCTGACTTCTGCCCATAGCATGAGTGTGCCCACAGACTTCTGTACATGCCCACCCGAAATAAACAAAGATACACAAAACAGATCTATAGATTAATGGTACTCTTGCCTGCCATGAGAGGTTCTGGTTTCGACCTGAAGGAGGAAGGGAGAGAGAAAGAGGAAGAGGCTGGTGAATGTCAGAGGACAATTTTTTTTGCCAGGCAATCTCTCTGTCCAGCTTATTTGGCTTATGTTTTCATTCTTTTTCCACCTTTTCTATTGTGGTTTTTCGAGGCAGGGTTTCTCTGTGTAGCTCTGGCTCTCTGGATTCACTTTGTAGACTAGGCGGACCACACCCAACTTTGTTTTGTTTTTCAAGATAGATTTTTCTCTTTCTGTAGCCTTGGCCGTCCTGGACTTTCTTTATAGACCAGCCTGGCCTCCAACTCACAGAGATCCGCCTCTCCCTGACTCCCTGAGTGCTGGGATTAAAGACGTGCACCACCACACCTGGCTCATATATCTTGTTTTTAAGGCAGGGTCTCTCCTTGCTTTTGCCCCTGTGCTGTGTGCTTCATGCTACCTGGCCCTTAAGCTTCCAAATGATTTTCTTCAGTCTGCATCTCACTTTGCCATAGGAGATCAGCCTTTTAAATTGTTTTTACCTTTTATTTTAAGATGGAGTCTCCCTAACTTTCCCAGGCTAGCCTTGAGCTCACGGTGTAGCCCAGATAGGCCTTGGACATGGACTCTTCCTGCTTCATCTCCAGAGTAGCTGGGATTATAAACATGGACCAACAGGCTCTGCCTCACCCAGCCATTCCCCCCCAACACCACCACCTTTTATTGAGACAGGGTCTATCTGGCCTCAAACTCCCTCTGTATCCCAGACTGGCCTTGAACTTACTGACCTTGATCCTGGTGCCTAGATTTAGGTGCTGGGACTTGAGATTCCAGCCAAGGTATCCAGCTTGCCCTCTTTTCAGTGACTATTTTAGAACTTACATTGTTTTTGTAACCTTTGTAAAAAGATTTTTAAAAACCTTATATGTCTGTCTGTCTGTCTGTGTGCCTGCATGAATTTATATGCACCATGTATGTGCAGGAGCCTTTGGAGGACAGAGGGCACTGGATCCCCTGGAACTGGAGTTTTAGCCTGATGTGAGTGCAGCAAACCAAACTCCATCCTCTACAAGAGCAATGAGTGCTCCTAACAGCTGAGCTGCCTGTCTCTCTAGCCCTAGAACTTACACTGGTTTTGTAAGTGCTTGTGGAAAATGGAAAATTATATTCTGGGGTTACTAAAAACCCATTTATAATAAATCAAGTAGAATGGACTAGAAATACTGCTAAAGTGCAGAATTATTGGAGTGTTGTGTAACTGTTTCCCCTGAACTGAAACATCACCTCTTGGGGGTGGGGGAGGAAGAAAGCTCATAAGATTTGAGAAGTAAATAAACACAGACTGATGCCCAGGGAGAAAAGTCAACTTACAAGGCCCAGGAGACTCCCTAAAAGTCACAAGATTCACAGGGTTCCTCCCCAAGATCATGTCACCAGGGAGCTCTAGAGATACAGCTTTTCTGAGGTGTCTCTAATGCTGGGGTGGCCTTTTTGGTGATACAGCTGTCTCTGAGTCATCCCCACTCCCGAAAGTAACCCCATGAAACCCAGGTGTTCACTAAGCCAAAATGGGATGTTTTTGGTCCCACATCAGTGTCCTGTCAGGAGTGAAGAGCCATTTGTTGGAGTCTCCAATGTCATACAACATATGAAGAGAGTTCTTTAAAACGTGATGCATTTAACTTGGTGCTAGAGAACTCATGTACGGGTTCCAGGGAGCTCAGTTTCTGTGAAGGCACCCCTTGTGTCACACCAGAGCCTCATCCGGGTGCTTCTTCACCGTGTCAGTGAGCAGCCCGAGAGCAGCCCCTTGTGACTGTCGGCTCCACACATCCTCTGTGAGGACGGCTTCCCTTTCCAGGGGACACACAAGGGTTGGCAATTGCTGTTCGTCACAGCAGCTGGTCCCTCCGAGGCCTCAGTCGTTAACTGATGGACATCAGGGTTGTGTTGGCTCTTTTGAACAGCTCGGTTGTGAATATTTGTGTGTGTGTCCTGTTTGCAGTCCTCCTCCATAACAGTGAAATGTTGAGGCCCCATAGTAATTCTGTGTTGAACCCCTTGAGTGACTATCAGAATGTTTCTCAGATGTGGCTGTGCCATTTTGTATTCCCGCCAGCAACAAACATAGGAGGATTTCAATCTTCTTCGTCCTCACCAGCTTTTTTTTTTTTTTTTTCCCAAGACAGGTCTGACTGTGTCGGCTTCTGTCTTCCCTTCTGTAGACCAGCCTGGCCTCAAATTCAGAGATCTACCTGCCTCTGCCTCACATGTGCTGGGGTTAAAGAGACGTGGCCCGCTGCTCAGTTTTCCCTAATCCTTTGTTAAATCATCAGTCACCCAGAGAACCAGTAGACAGCCATTTTGGCCAGACTGGCTTGCCAGGAGGACCCTGCATTTTAAATCAGAGAAGCTGAAAGCTGAGAAAGGAATCTGGGCTTGGAGGTCATGACAGGCTACATCATCTGCAGGGTCCCTTTGTTTGAAAAGTATTTAAAAAAAAAAAAAACCTTCATGGCCAGGGGTGTAGTTACGGATAAAGTGCTTTTACAGTGTACGTGAAGAAGGCCATGGCTTCCATCCCCAGCGCAGAGGGGAAAATGGAGACTCAAGAAGCCTATAGGAGCCCAATGGGGGTGATGCATGCATTTGGTCCCAGCACCAGGGAGGCAGAGGCAAGTAGATCTCTGTGCATTTGATAGGAGCCTGGTCTCCACAGTGAGCTCCAGGACACAGGGCTGCATAGTAAGACTCTGACTCAAAAAAAAAAAAAAAAAAAAAAAAAAGATGCCTGTAGATGAGAATCAACCAAGCCCAGGGCTCTCGTCACTTCCTGTGAAGGTGGCCCTGCTTCAACCCAGAGCTTGTATGGACACTGTATATCTCCTGAACCCACCAAGCCTTGCCCTGAGTCTCAGTGAGCCTTTATTTCCTCCTCTGTGAAGTGAGGGGAGCCCTGGGGCCCAGTCTTCTTTTCAAGCTGACTTTCTGGAAACATCTTTCAGATTCCTGGTTTTCTTGCCCACCCCCACCCCCCCCACCATGGAAGATGGCTGACTACCTGACTCGGTCCACACAGGGGGTGCCTTGGGCTGTGACCTATCCTACCCCATGTGTCCCGGGGCCAGGGCTGGAAGGCAGCTGTTTGGGTGTCCCATGAAGAGGACAGGCGCCTGGTGAACCAAGGCAAGAACTGCTCATGACTATGACTCACTGAGGCAAGAGAGGCAGAGCCGTGGGTGGGAGGCTGCTTCTGTGTTTTCTCCAGCCTTAGCCTTTCTCAATTAAGCAGGTACAGCAAGTAAAAACACAAAAACCAAGCCAGGTGTGGCAGAGCACACCTTTGATCCCAACACTTAGGGAAGCAGAGGCAGGAGGAGCTCTGTGAGTTCAAGGGCAGCCTAGTTTACAAAGCAAGTTCAGGAGAGTCAGGGCTACACAGAGAAACCCTGTCTCAAAAAAACCGAAGGGGTTTTTCTCTTCAAAAACAAAATAAAAAACAAAACCAAACAAACAAACAAAAAACCACACACACACAAAACCACCAAACCTGTGAAACTTCAGTTTCAGATACACAATGAATACTTTTCAAGTGTGCCTCAAGAGCTACACAGGACAGGCTGCTGCTATTATTGCTTTGATTTTACTTTTGTGCATTTGACATAATTACACTAAAAGAAATTTACCTGTAGAGTTGGGTGTGGCAGCACATAGCTTTCATGCTAGCACTCAAGAAGGTAGAGGCAGGTAGAGCCCTGTGAGTCTAAGGCCAGCCTGGTCTCCCTAGTGAGTTCCAGTCCAGCTACGTTTTACATACATAGTGAGACCCTGTCTCAAAAAGCAAAGAGATGAATACAAAATCCAACTTAACTGGGCACTCTATATTTCATATGGCATGTCAACATTCTGGGGGGTGGGGAAACTTCCACTCTGGTATAGTCATGGTCCTTATATTGGGACAGAGCCTCACGGCCCTTACCTGGCCAAGCAGCTTTGAAGGCTGTCCTGGGCTGGCCTACAGGAAGCAGAGAGGAGGGGGTGTCACCTTATTGGGGACACCTACGCTTCCATCATCCAAAGCAGGATTATCCTGGAAGTGGTCTGGCCTCCGGGCATCCAGCTGGAAATGGTCAGGATGTGTTAATAACGACAGGACCCCATACACACACTAAGCAGGCACGTGATATGGAGCTAGCCACACCGGTACTATTTACAGATTCTGACCAGGCAAGTGTGTGTGTATGGGGGGGGGGGGAGCAGAAGCCACAAAAGGAAAGGCTGATCAATAGATTTCAGATGATGTAATGCCACAGAAACACAAGTGATGACAGGCTGGAAGGCAATGTCTGCAAATTCTGTAATACCCAGAATATAGAAGCAGAGTGCCCACCAGGAGAGAAAATGCGAGAGAACACACAGCAAAGGGTGGCGTGGTGGTTTACTGTGTGCGTCCCTCGATGTGCGTCTTGAAGGACATTAAGCTTAGGTCAGCGTGAGAGTGGGGCCTCCCCTACTCCGTGGAAGGCTGGAATCATTCAAAAAGAGGGGCCTGAATTTTTCCCTCTTCCATTAGCTTTCCCTGGTCTGGAGCCGCCCAGCCCACTCTAAAGATTTAAGAGGGGGACTGGAGATGTGTCTCAGAGGTAGAACACTTGCCCAGCATCCCCCGGCACTATTACATTTCTTTTTTAAAAGTTCAAAGGCCAGAGAGATGGTTCAGAGGGTTAATAGCTTGCTGAGCAAGGACTTAAGGCATGGCTGTGCACACCAGAGGTAGGGAAGGAGGGAGAGGAGACTGGTGTGCCTCTAATCCCAGTACTCAGAAGGCTGAGACAGGAGAATTGCTTCAAGTTCAGCGCCAGCCTGGACTACAAAGCCAACAAAGCGAGACCTTGTCTCGACCCCTGTCTCTTAAGATACAATGTGAACTCCTGGGACACATGAAGATCAAAAGTGAACAGAACCAGGCAAGGCTGTGCCAAATGCGCATGCTCGGAAGCAGCCTGCGTGGTTTAGTCCAAAAATTCGAGTAGGACAGCCCAAGCGTGGTGGTGCACGCCTTTAAAGTCAGCGCTCGGGAGACAGAGGCAGGCGGATCTCCGAGTTTGGGACCTGCCTACTCTACAGAATGAGTTCAGAACAGCCAGACACAGAGAAATTCAGTCTCGAACAGCAATTAGGAGGCTGAAGAGAGATGGTTCAACCAGCTTAGAGCTCCGGCTACCCCAGACTTCTGTTCCCAGGTCCTACATGGCAGCTCACAACTGTTTGTAGTTCCGGTTCCACAGAATCTGATGCCCTCTCTGGCTCCCATAGGAGTTGGTCACAGTGAGTATAGGCATACATGTAAAAAAAAATCCATAGCCACAAAATTAAGGGGGACGGGGGGAGGTGGGACTGAGATTCGCCTCCATCTCCAGAAGCCTCCCATGTGAGTAGTCTCTGTGAGAAAAGAAAATACTTGGGTGAGTTTCAAAACAAAAAAAAAACAAAGTTGGGCTGGTGAGATGGCTAAATGGTCAATGTTTTTGTTTTTGTTTTTTTATGACCTCCACACACATACACCATTGTGCTTGCGTGCTTTCACGTACACACACACAGTACATACATGCGAGATAAATAAAAGCTGAAGAGAGGAAAAGTGTGCTCTGGCTGGCTCCACTTTTGGGGACATGGATGAGGCTGAAAGCCTTGGTGAGGGCATTTACATGGTGGAGCCGTTCATTAGGACAGACAGAGGGTGTGGGACAGGGTGAGTGCAGATAAGATACGCCCTTCAAAAAGACCCTACCTGCTAATCCTTCTTTCAGCTATGATCCCATTTCTCTGTGTAGCCCTGGCTGTCCTGGAACTCGCTCTGTAGACCAGGCTGGCCTCTCATTCAGAGATCCGCCTGATTGCCTCCTAAAATGCTGGGATTAAAGGCGTGTAACGATGCTGTCCATCCATGTGGATTAGCTCTTGAGGAAGTTAGCACTCTCGACAAAGCTACCAACTAAGGACCGAGCCTTCCACACAGGAACCTCTTGTGGGGGAGGGAAGGACATGACAGATCCAAGCCCAACCTGACCCAGCTCCCCCGCAGGACTAACAGACAAAGCAAGCAGACGGAGAGGCTGTGTCCTTCCCAAGACCTCTGACCTTAAGTCCTGCAATACAGACAGACGGGTCCTGTTTAGGAAGAAAGGGTTGTCAGAACTGGGCTGGAGCTGGAGGTGAGGAGAGGCTTAGCAGCCAGGCTAGGGGCTGCCACAAAGGGGCTGTGGGATTATGGGCACTAAACGGAGTCAGGAGACCAATATTCCTGTCCCAGCATAAGCTGTCACCCCGGACAGCGAGAGCGGCAGTCATGTTTCCTTTTTACCCACGAATGCACCCGCCAAGCCTAGGTGGTGGACGGCTTGCTGGGGTGCGTGAACCCCTGGTTAGAACCCCAGGGGCACCCAAAGCTTCGCCCTTGTTCTTCCATTCCAGCAGGCCAGGGTCAAAGGAAAAGGCTCGACCCTTTCTCTAAAGCCTGGAGGTGAGCTGACCTCTCTCCCACCCCATGAGCCCATCCCTGCTCTGTCCTTAACCAGTTCGGTGACGTGGACTTCTCGGTCGGATCCTGAATGCTTTCAGGGTGCTGTCTAATTCGCAGGTGTCCGAGAGGCCTGAACATGTGAAGGAACCCAAGCAGTAATTTCTCAATCAGCCTCTTTCTCCATCACACCTTTGGTTGCAAGAATTTTCTTTTTAAGATTTATTTACTATGTATGCAGTGTTCTGCCTACCTATGTGCCTGCAGGCCACAGAGGGCACCAGATCTCATTATAGATGGTTGTGAGCCACCGTGTAATTGCTGGGGATTGAACTCAGGACCTCTGGAAGAGCAGCCAGTGCTCTTAACCTCTGAGCCATCTCTGCAGCCCAGCAAGAATTTTCATAAGCAAACGGCACTTATTTTTCATAAGCAAATGGACAGATTTTTCTGATTAAACGCTACAAACAGTGATATCCACTCTAATTCCACTAAAGTTGGGCGGGGGGAGCCCAAACTCTGACCAAAGCTTGGGGACTCAGTCCCTCTTGGTGCTGCCCCAGCGTCACATCTAAGGACACCGGGACTCTGTAGCCACTACCAGATCAGTGACGTGGGTGTTGATGGAAGTCCCCACCTACATCATGAGTCTTATGGGTGTGTGGAGCACTCCCCTACATTCACTGAGGGGTCTGGGCTCCCATGTCCCTGAACTGCTGTGGCCTCCAGGCTTTGGAGGCCCACTGTGGTCAAGGGCAGCCGGTGGCCAGCGTGAGCCCTGGAAGTGAGGGCAACCTGGCCAGTGGACCGATTTCTTGACTTTTTAAATCTATTTCATTTCAGTTTCTTAATGCCTCTTCCTCCCTTCTCCACCCCAATCCCTTCCAACACCCCAATACTGGGTAGGAGAGAAACAAGGTTAGTGGGGCGAGGGGAAGGAGTTCTCTTTAGCTGCTTTCTGCTGGTTAGGGTTGTCAGGTTAGGGAAAGTCAATCTTCACTTTAAGATAGCTCTAACTTCTTCTAGTCAAACTGCCTCAACCGCAATCGGGAGCAGCAGGGAGGAAGCACCAGCAGTCGCCTTCTTTCTCAGAGCCCCCTTTCTTTCTCAGGTCCTGGTATTTACTTCCTCTCCAGCGTCCTCAAAGATTTAAACTATCTGCAGCTGGCAAAGGGCCCCTTCTTGGAGCCTGCACCGGGCAATTGGTTTGCTGCCGAGGACAATCTGAATCAGCCCCATATCCTACACCTGGGAACAAAACAAAACCCTGTTTACAACAGTGGCATGGACGGGAGATGCTAGCCCAGGAATCTGTGGACGTTTTCTTTAAGCGTCTTGCCTCCTCGTCCTGGGGTACTGTTGTTGCTTCAGGGCTACTCTGGTCATGTCAGCAGGGACAGCTTGCCCAATTAGTCTGGCTCAGGCCCAAAGTCTGCACTGTAACCTGTCAGGCCTGCTTCTGGAGCCAGTTCCCTTGTTCAGACAGGCTTCTGGCCAGCACAGTAGCCCTTGCCTTTCCTTTAGCCATACCAGACTGCTGAAAGGACCCTAGCCTGGGTTAAAAATCTCTACCCCCTGCCCAGAGTACTGTACCTCATGCTCTGGAGAAAATAATTTCTACACCCAAGGACGGTTTTATGAACTGCTGATTAGGTTTTAAAGTCTTTCAGAGGCTTCCTACTATAGCATTTGGCTTCCTGTTGACTCATTTTCTTTTGCAGCAGACTATGTAATTGAGGTTGTCCTGGAGCTCTCTATGTAGACCGGGCTGGCCTTGCACTCACAGAGATCTACCTGCCTCTGCCTCCCAAGTGCTAGGGTTAAAGGTGTGGGCCACCAGGCCCAGATTGTCAGGTTTTTGTTTTGTTTTGTTTTGAAGTAACTTCAGTTCCACAGGAATCCTGCCACATCCGCCTTTGGGTAGCCCCTTCCAATCTCTTTCTCTGTCTTGTCTTTTTGTAGTTTCTTGTTTCTTTTTGTAGTTCATAAATCTAGTTTCCATGTTGTTCTGCATTGCCAGAGTTCCTGCTTCAAAGATCATGTCCCACCAAGGGGCTCATCAAAGTCACTTAAAGACCCTAGTGCCATTTTTAAAGCCCTGGTTGAATCAGTGGGTTAAAAACTTGTTTTGGTTTGGTTTTTTTCTGAGTCAGGGTTTCTCTGTGTAGCCTTGACTGTCCTGGACTTGCTTTGTAGATCAGGTTGGCCTGGAACTCAGAGATCCACTTGCCTCTGCCTCTTGAATGCTAAGATTAGAGGTGTGCACCACTTCATCCGGCTGCGTTAAAAACCCTTTTTAAAAAATATAACTGTGTGTTCTGCCTGTGTTCGTGAACCAGTTGCATGTCTGGTGCCCACAGAGATCAGAGATGGGCGTCAGATACCCCGGAACTGGAGACAGTTGTGAGCCACCATGTGGGTGCTGGGAACCAAACCTCGGTCTTCTACAAGAGCATAACTGCTCTTAACCACTGAGCCATCTCTCCAGCCTGCATCAACCAGCCTTTTAATTCTCCTGTACACACAAGGACATCCAGCCCAGAGAACTGGGCACCAAGTATCTCCTCTCTCTTGTGCCCAATTCTCTTATTAACACTCGTCCTTCCTTCATTATCTCCCAGGGACTGATATTTATGGGAACCTCAGAAAGCCACAGCCAAGTGTCCTAAATGGCTCCTATGAGCCAGTCCACCAGGGACTGATCTTTCTCAGGTTCTGCAGCCTTTGTCTCAGGGGGGATAATTTTTTCTCCATTCCCAAAGCACTCAGATCAAGCCCATTTGCTTTCATGTGCTGGATAGTTTCATGTCAACTTGCCACAAGCTAAAGTCATCTGAAAGGAGGGAACCTCAATTGCAAAAATGACCCATGAGACTGGGCGGTAGGCAAACCTGTATGACATTCTCTCTCTCTCTCTCTCTCTCTCTCTCTCTCTCTCTCTGGAAGGTTGTTGTTGTTTTGCTTTGTTTGTTTTGGTTTTTTCATTCAGGGTTTTCCTGTGTATTGTAGACCAGGCCGGCCTTGAACTCACAGAGATCCACCTGCCTCTGGCTCCTGAGTGTTGGGCCTAAAGAAGTGTATCACCACCTACCTGGCTTGTAGGCATTTTCTTAAATAGTGATTGATGGGGGAGGGGCCCACCCCATTGTAGGTGGTGCTACCTGCACTAGTGGTCCTGGTTCTATAAGAAATCATTCTCAACAAGCCCTGATGAGCAAGCAATACCAATTTCTTCAGGAAATCCAGAAGTCCAGGTAACCAGCAAGCCGGCACACGCAGCAGCAGGACGAACCAGCAGCAAGCTGCCCTCCTCCACCTCCTCCAAGTGACCGCCCCTTCTTCCTCTGGGCTGCCATATTTCTATCCCCCAAAGTCCTCAGAATTCGGCTCATTCCAGCTGGCAAAGACCACGCCGCGCACGAGACAATTAACAGGCGTAGTAGACAAACTAAAATTCCCCCACTTGGGATCATAACAAAAATGTGTTCATATCATAAACCCAGACGTCACAACGCTGCCCCATTTGAGTTCCTGTCCTGATTTCCCTTGCTGAATAGAGGCCTGAAATTGTAAGCCAAACAAACCCTTTCCTCCCCATCTTGCTTTGGTCATGGTGCTTTGTTTGTTTTGTTTTGTCTTGTTTTTCCCGTCACAGCAATAAAAGCCCTAACTAGGACACTCTATACCCTACAGCCTCAGGAGCCAGGCTGCAAGGGTCTTTCATTGTTTCACACTCCTTCAACGCAAGCAAATTGACAGAACACTCTTGACTCCCATTGTTTCCCTCGCTGCCTTGCCTCGGTCTGCAGGCCGAACCAGGGTCCTGCTTTCTGTAGGTCGCAGGTTGGCAGGCTCTCTTATCACCTTTGCCATCTCTCTCTTTTTCCTCGTTATCTGATTCGTCCCACAAGTTCCAACCTTTTGGTTCGCAGTGGAGGCCCTTTAGCCCCTGGCTGCGGCACCTTGATCTCACCACCATCACTTTTTACTTTACTTTCCACTTAAGAAGCCAACCTGGAGGCGGAGGTTAGCAACTGTGCGTCCTTCCCCTGTTGTCTCCTGCCTCCTGGGAAGACAGCTGAGCCTCAGCTGAGCATCTTGGGTCCACAACAAGGCTCACACAGCGGCCACCACAGCCTGCTCGACATCACCTCATGTGTGTTGCTTTCAGCGACTGTAATACCTTTTTTTAATTTTTATTTTTATTAATTACAGTTTATTCACTTCGTATCCACCCTGTAGCTCCCTCCCTCCCCCTGTAATACATCTTTACTCCACCAGCTATTTCAAGGACATCCCTGTACCCTGCTCCTCCAGAGGACCAGGGTTCGAGTCTCAGCATCCACTTGGCAGCTTACATCTATAAGTCCAGTCCCAGGGGATCGGACACCTTCTTCTGGCCTCCATCCACAATGCACATCCGTGGTGCGCAGGCAAAACACTTGTACACGTCAATAAAACCAATGCTTTAATTATAATAAAAATATTTGCTATTTGTTGAATTTTTCAGGAATAAAACCACACTGGACCCTAAGAACAGGGAAATTTATCTTTTTCCTTTATATTACAGCTTGAACTCTGTGCTGGTTTCTAAGTGTTATGTGCAGGAAGACCACAGGACTTATGCATTTCTTGAAGGTTGTTTTGTTTTTGAGAGTGAGGATAGCCTTGAACTCTGGATTCTCCTCTTGCTCCTCTGACACCCCCACATCAAGCAGAGGATGATGGCCATCCTTGGATTCCTTCATAGACATTTCATTCTTAGCTCTTGACACGTCGACATAATCCTTTGGAGGCCGATAGGAAATGGGGAGGGAGGTGTGCTCGCCTCGGACAACTCCTCGTGAGATCCCAATCCACTGCACACAGTGCTGAGCCACTGGGGACCTCCAGCACGCTAGCAAAGTCTCAACATGGATCTGAGACCAGGGTGGTGACTGCTCCCCCCTTCTTTACAGAAGTCTCCTGCGGTGACCTTGCCCCTTGCCCCCCCACCTCATCTCCTCATAGTACACCAACCTGATTGATGGTTACTGGTGCTTGAGGCTGGCATGGGATGGTCTGATTGGCCCTTCAATCATAAAAAGGCTTATGCACAATAAAGTCAGATCTGCGCCTTGAGTCTGGTCCCCCAAGTCTGATTCCCCCGATTTTGCGTGGGCTCCATCGCCTCTCAGTTCCCTTCCAGCCGGTTCCTGATCCCCACAATGAGGTATTGGTTGCATGTCCTATCATCCACCACAGGGTTTATGTGATCACCTGCCGGAGCCTGCCGGCAGAATCGAAAAGTACCTGAGTGGGGAGTGAGGATAAATCATACTTCACACGGCACGGGACAGGCTTGAGAGGACTGTCAGTCTGACTGAAGCAGCCCGGGTTTATTCCAGGGTTCATTATTTATAGGCA
Source organism: Meriones unguiculatus (assembly GCF_030254825.1). Taxonomy (NCBI): domain Eukaryota; kingdom Metazoa; phylum Chordata; class Mammalia; order Rodentia; family Muridae; genus Meriones; species Meriones unguiculatus. The sequence goes on from NC_083355.1 coordinate 19,130,641, forward strand.
AGTGACATCAATACAAACAGAAAAAGGTGTGGAACCACCTAATCTTTTTTCAAAAACTACTTGGTCACAGGTGTGTTGCTTTAGCAAGCGGCCATTTGCATCCAGGTGCCGGAGGCTTCCGAGTTACCTGGAGCATCCGGGACTGTCTCTCAGGCTGGCTTTGTCTGTAGCTGCATCCCACAGCTCTCCACAGGTCTCCCTTTTTTAACTTTAAAAGACCATAGCTTAAGAGCTATGGAGCAGAAGATTGTGCCTGTCTTAGGTTGTCTCTCTTGAAAGATATAGTCTTACCCATCATTGGTACATGAATTCCAGCATTCATGCCTGTCTTAGGTTGAATATACCTCAGAGAAATCTTCCCCTCTCTGACTACCAACCTCCGCTAGGGTAAACACTGGAGTTTAATCTTACGCAGATCAGCTTTAACATTCCAGAAGGGCTTGATGAAGGTTTTAATTATCCCTTGCAGGAGACAGTCCTAACATGAGTAATGAGCTAAGTCCTATAAAAGATGGCCAGGAGGACCATAATACCTGCAATAATTAATCCAACCCTTCTTTTCGGTCTGTTTCTAGCATTCATAATCCCTTATCAGAATATCAAGCCTGAGAAACACGCACAGGAACCATAAGAGAAGGCTATCTAACAACCAGAACTTGCTGTCCATTTGAAAGCTTAGAAATACAGTTTGTTGGCTTACATTAATGGCAAGAAACATTAAAGTTTGGATTTGTATAAAAATGTTAGCATTACAAACAACAAAGTAAGGAAAACATACATAGGCATTCTGCAGCAAGCTTGTGTTGGTCTGCCGAAAACCAGAATCAGACCAAAGTCCCATAGTCCTCTTTCTCATTCTTCCCGATTTTGTTGAGAATTGTCCTAATTATCAGACAAATCAAGTCCAGTCCCATTGTATCTAAAAAGTTTATCTGCACAATTTCTTCTCCCTTGAGTAGAATGAAACAAAGGTGAATCAGGAGCTAAGGTCACCGTCCTTTCACCATCAGGACTTTCCGCAGCAGCGACATCCTCCTTCCGGGGAGCATTTCCTGCAAATTGCACCAGACTTTCTGGGATCCGTCTGGCTCCTTCTGCGTCCTGCGGGAAAACACAGACATGCCCTCTTCCCCATACTAACACAGGGCCAGGGCCCTGCTATCTTCCAGTAATCGGATCTTTCCATTTCACTTGGGCATCATCATCTTTGGAAATATCCTTGATTAAGCATCTGGTTGGTGACTACATTACTAGGACTGTAAAGCTGCACTCCCATGCTACTGATCACATCTCTACCCCACAGATGAACAGGAAGGCCAGGAACAATGTATGGTTTAAAAGTTCTCTCGTGTCCTTCATCCTTCCAAGTTAACTCCTCACTACTTCATTTAGGACACTGGCTTTGTCCTATTACTCACAATTGTGTTATAGAGGATTGTTTAGGCCAATGCCTAGGCCACTGATCAGCAGTTAAAACAGAGACATCAGCTCCTGTATCCACTAACCCTATAGATTTTCTTCCATTAATTTGTAACACCAGTTCAGGTCAATTGGGACCGATAGCTTGTAACCAATTAGTATCAGAGAATCCAAAACCTGCATCTCCTTTCCCATCCTTCTTACTTGCATTTTTTTGTCTGAACTTGAGGGAGCAATATTAATTGAGCTAATCTTTGACCTTGCTTTATTACAGAAATTCCATTTGGAGAATGTGTCATAATTTTTATCTCCCCTTCAAAATCAGCATCAATTACCCCAGGAGCTACTAAAATTCCCTGCATTGTAGTACTACTTCTTCCTAGTAATAATCCTACAGTCCCCCTAGGTAACGGGCCATAAACTCCTGTAGGTAGGGCCTGCATCCCCATTTCAGGAGTTAATACTGTGTAGGCTGAGGAACTGAGGTCCAGTCCTGCGCTACCTTTGGTTGCTCTACTGAGGTCCTGAATGGATTTTTTGGCTGAGGGGACAAAGTTCTGTAGCGCCCCATAATATCGTGCGGGGGCCCGGGGCTGGACTCTCCTCCTGTTTTCCTGCATTAAAGGGTATCCTGAAGCATCTCTTTTAGACCTACATTCATTAACCCAATGCTTTCCTCCTTTACATCTTGGGCATAGACCAGGTTTCTTTTGATTTCCTCCTTTCTTACCAGCATTATTAGGACAATTTCTTCTTTGATGTCCCACTTGCCCACAGCCATAACAACTTCCAATACTCCATTCTTTGGGCCTTTCTATTGCTGAAATAACGCCTCTTTAATAGTCTTCCCTTGTAGGGTGGCAGCCATAGCTACTCCTTGAGTATAAAATGGCCCAATGTCAGAACATAGCCTAATATAATCAGAAATATCTCCTTTCTTCCTAAAGGGTCTCAAAGCTGCTTGGCAGGCACTGATAGCATTCTCATAAGCCAATTGTTTTACCAGTAATAATCCAGCATTTTCATCGCTTATAAGTCTGCTTGCTGCTTGCATTAATCTTGCCACAAAATCTTGAAATAACTCATCAGGTCCCTGACAGATTTTAGACAAATGCTCCACCTGTCTACCTGTTTATTCCAGGCCTTTCGGGCAGCAGCATTCACTTGAGCATAAACTGCCACATCAAAATCCAATTGCTTTCCTGTTTCCCTATAGGTTCCTTCCCCAGCAAGCATGTCATAAATTATAGGAACTCCCTGAGCTTGATTGAGTTCAGCTGTAACTTGACAGTGCTTTGCAGAATCTGATTTCCGTATTAAATAATCTCCTCCTGATAAGCATGCTCTTGTTAATTGCTTTCAGCCTCTGGGCAGAGGGCCTCAGTAGACAAAGATTTTCACAGAGCTTGAGTAGAAGGTGCTGTAGGACCATATTGAGACCATGCAGTTTTTAATTATTTTAGTTGTTTAAAAGGAATAGGAGCATGGACTCTCACCCTATTACCCTGACTGTCAGGTTGTTCTAAAACTGGAAAACCATAAAACTCAGTTATATCTTCTTTCTGCACAGCTTGTTGTAAAGATGCTTGTCATGGGGATACAGTTGCTTGGGCAGTGGGCAAAGGACAAGGCCCACTCCTGTTTTGAGCTATAGCAACTGTAGCCATCCCAGGAGGAGGATCCAAGCCTGTAATCAATGAGGGAGTTGGAGTGGGGGAATTGAGCCTCGTTTTCCCCAATCCTTAATTCAATTTCCTGTTTATTTCCTCCAAGCGTCATTCCAACTTCTTAACTTCCTTTTGCCAAGGCTCAAGTTTTTTAACACTCATAGCCTGAATGGGAGGATATCTCTCAGAATCCTCCAGCTCTGCAACTTCATCAGGATCTAAGTCATCCTTAGTCTTCTTCTAACAAAGAATTATCATCATCAGAAGAGACATAGAACTCTTCAGGAGGAGCCGATGGTTTATTTAATCTTATTTTGTCTCGAAGCCTACTGTTTGTTTTTCCTCTTTCTTTCTGACCCTGAAAGTTTCACTTTCTTTGTCTCGAACTACAGAAACAGAATGTCTCTAATTAAAGACCACGCAAAAAAAACAAACAAACAAACAAACAAACAAAAAAAAACATGACACTACTTCCTTGTCCCTTTTTTACTCTCAATTTTTCCCACCACGCCTCTTTACGATCCGGACTCATCAACACTGCGCTGTCCTTCACTGCTTCCCCCGTATCCCAGGTCCCTGTTTGGGCGCCAACCTGCCAGACCTGCTGGCAGAGTCCAACAGTACCCGAGTGGGGAAGTGAGGACAAATCATACTTCACATGGGATTGGCTTGAGAGGGCTGTCAGTCTGACTGAAGCAGTGTGGGTGTATTCCAGGGTTCATTATTTATAGGCAAGCAAGTGACATCAATACAAACAGAAAAAGGTGTGGATCCACCTAACCTCTTTTCAAGAACTACTTCCCCAGGTGAAAACATAACAAAACAGCTTAACAAGCAACTGCCCACGCCACAGTGCGAGTCCTGGTGATCCAACTCAGCTCATCAAGCTTGGCCACAGGTGTGTTGCTTTAGCAAGCGGCCATTTGCATCCAGGTGCTGGAGGCTTCCGAGTTACCTGGAGCATCTGGGACTGTCTCTCAGGCTGGCTTTGTCTGTAGCTGCGTCCCACGGCCCTCCACAACCACCAATACAGCAAGGAGGGACTCCGTCCCAGACCACGCAGGATTTCCCCTGGGGGTGGTCCATGTCTCGGTACCCAGTGCAGGCACCATCTAGCCACCCCCTCCACCTCATCTTTGGGCCGGCCAATACTGTCAGGCATCATTCGTATTGTGGGACACTGTTCCTGGAAAGACATAAAGAAACATCGACTCAGGCTGGAGAGATGGCTCAGAGGTTTAGAGCACTGACTGCTCTTCTAGAGGACCTGGGTTCAGTTCCCGGCACCCACATGGCAGCTCACAACTCTCTGTAACTCCGGCTCCAGGGGATTTGACTCTCTTACACACAGAGGCAAAACACCAATGTACATTACTTACTTACTTAATTAAAAAGAAAGAAACATCTACTCCCCCTGAATAGGAAACTCATGACGGGTCAACTTAACACCACTAAAGCACGACTTGGTAAACCAAGGAGTTTGTAGGAGTTACTGACGGGGAGTCCTGATGTCGAAGCTGCAGCACGAAAGCCTGCTCCAGCATGGGTGATGACTCACAAAAGCTGGAACTGTACAGCCTAAAGGCAATTTAACAGCTCAGAATCGCTTCCTCCCCTCCCCTTCCAACCCCTCTCTCTGTTCCACAAGCCCCCCTTCCTCTTCTCTCCTTTCAGCAGCCTTTACTGCTTATTTAATCCTCAGGGAGGGAGGAGCTTTGTGAATCTGATAAGTTTCAGGGGCCAGAGGTTTAAGGAGCCTTACTTAGAGTCTTAGGGAACCTCCAGAAAGTTTCAACTCGGGAAATTGTTACCCAACACCACCTAATTTGCCAGGAACTCAGGTTCCTCCTTCCTGGAATGGGCCCACACAGCCTTGGCATACTCTCCACGCAGTCATGTGACATTCAAATGGGATAATGGATGTGAAGAAATCCTGTAAAACAGCGCACTAAAAGCAGAGGGACCTTTTTGGTTTTAGGACATCAAAGGGTTCTTATGACTAACCTCATGCTCTGTCTCTGAAGCAATGGGCTGGTGCCCAGGCATGGAGGCTACCCTTCCCAGACCTTAGCATCATCCCCAGGAGCCCAGACAGAGACGAGGAATGAAAACTGCAGGGATGCAGCCAGGAGCTTTCCAGGTCACAAGCCGCCTTTCTCCGCTGAGACCCCAGCATCCCTGAGAAGGAAGCAGGACTCAGGAGTATCAATGTTTTCGTCTATTGAAGAAACTGGGGTTCTGTAGCTGGGGGTGGGGGCGGGGAGCATTTGCCTGACACAGGTCTGGGTTCAGTCTGGTGGGGAGAGGGAGAAGAGGTCAAAGATCAAGCTCCTGTGAAGCCTGGGGAGGAGACAGGCCAACCAATTAGAGGAGAAAGCTGTCCTCCGTGCATCAGGCTTTCCACCACCTGTTGGGAAGGCTGCCAGCTGGGCTCACCCTATTTCAGTGTTTGTAAAAAGCGAGGGCTTAGCCATATGGGGTAACTCAGCACTGGGGAGGCAGAGGAAGGAGGATGTTAGGTTCAAGGCTAAGTAGGCTATAGAGCAAGACTCTGTCTCTACAAGCAGATAAGCAGGCTAAGGCTGTAGCTCCGTTAGGGAGTACTTGACCGGCATGTAGGAGACCTGGGTTCCAGCACCCCATAAACCAGCAGTGGTGGTGGATACCTGTAGCCCCAAGGATTGGGAGGTAGAGGCAGGAAGACCAGGAGTTCAAGTTACTCAGGGAGTAGAGTAAGGCCAGCCTGGCCTGGGTTTTTGTTATTGTTTTTGGTTATTTGAGGCAGGGTTTCTCTGTGTAGCCTTGGCTGTCCTGCACTCACTTTGTAGACCAGGCTGGCCTCGAACTCACAGAGATCTGCCTGCCTCTGCCTCTGCCTCCCAGAGTGCTGGGATCACAGGTGTGTGCTACCACCACCTGGCTAGCCTGGGCTGTTTTATTTGAGCCCTTGTCTCAAAAAATTACAAATCAAAACAAACCTCAGAGCCAGTCCAACCAGAACAGCAAATGTGTCCTGCTAACACTTACTGTGATTTTCATCACAGTAGCCTTCCCGGTAAACTCTCCCCAGATCTTTAACACAAACCTTTGTGATGAAGTTCAGTTAGTGTTTTGTTTCTTGGCCCCCCTCTCCCCTCCCCTCCTCCGGCCTTATTCAAGAATGGGCTTGGAAAAGGGACTGCTAAATTCTTGAGAGGGTCTCAGCCCAGTGAACACCACACGCTGAACTGGAACTCGCAGTTCCCAGAGGCAGCGGGCACTGTGTGGGACAGGGAGGGGCCTGCCCAATGCATTCCAGCGTCCAGAGCCTGCTTTGGGACACTGCTCTCTACCTTTCCTTTAAACACCCATGGGTGAACTGTATAGCAGGAGCCTACAATCCCAGAACTCAGGCAAGGGGGGGGGGGGAGAGGAGGATCCAGAGTTCAAAGCCAGCACTTAGAAACCAGCATAAAGTTCAAGCTCTTGCAAGCCCGGGCACCTGCGTTTGACCCCCAGCAAAAGGATGGATAAAGCTGGGACTGGAGAGATAGAGACAGGCAGAGCCCTGGGGAGGAGGGGGCGGGGATCACTGGCTTGTTAGCCTAGACTACTCTGACAAGCTCCAGATTAGTAAGATGACCTGTCTCAAAAATAAAGCAGACAGTGCTTGGGGAATGACATCCTCGGTTGACCCCTGACCTCCACACACACAACACCTGCACACACAGACATACATACACAAGAAGTTGGGATGAAGTTGTTACCTACTTCTGATAACCATAAACAACTTACTCATGCATGTGATTTCCTAGGAAAACAGAGATGTGGAGTTTTCTTTTTCTTTGTGCTGTTGTTGAAATTTCATGTTGTATCAGAATGTTCTACTCACTACAGGACATTTCAAAACTCCGATTACTTTTGAAGATCCACAGCGGCACTGGCCTCGTATATTTAAAAAATGTCCCCTAGGGGGCAGTGGCGTTCCTGCTAAGTGCAAGTGTCCAGTATCCTGCTTGTCCGACTTTCAGGTTTCCGATGCTGGGGATGGAACCTGGGACCTCGCAGGTGCTGGGCAAGCAAGCTCCCTACCATGGAGCCATGTTCCCAGCCCGAACGTTTTGCCTTTGATATTGTTTTACGTCAGGATGCAGATCTCTGACTCTTTCAGGGAGTGTGAGGTGGATCACAGGCCTGTCGTGAACTTAGCATTTCCGTAAGGTCAGTTTCCGCTGCTGCAAACAAGGCTCCGCTCCAACCGAGGACAGCCTGTCTACCATTTTGTCCTTGTGAAATCGGTTGGCTAGGGGGAACCAAGTGGCTTGGCTGAGTCAGGGTTTAGACTTTTAGAACGCTGAGAGTTACTATGAGTCCCTAAAGTGACTCATGCAAACAGACACTCCTAAATCCATGCTTCAGCAGTCGGCTCTCTGGAAGCCGGAATGGAGGCCAGTTCCGGAAGGGCTTCTGGGGGACACGTCTCTGCAGGACGCATTCAGGGTAGGGTGTCGCAAATGAAGTACTGGGGACTCAGCCACACACCACCCCTGCTCGGGCCACCAACAGGAAAGCATGTTGGCAGTGGGTCTGAGATGGGTAATTACACTGTGTGTTTGTTTGATGGTGCTGAGGATTGAACCCAGGGTCTTGTGCTCCCACACTGAGCTACAGCCTTAGATGAACATTTGCCTTAAATTTCAAAACTAAACCATCCTTGGAGGCTGAGCATGGTGGAGCACGCCTTTAATTCCAGCACTCAGGAGGCAGAGGCAGATGGAGCTCGGAGAGTTCAAGGCCAGCCCGGTCTGCATAGTGACTTCTAGGCTAGCCTGGTCTACACAGTGAGATCCTTTCTCTCTCTCAAAATAAAATAAGATAAAAATAAACAAAAGCAGCTCTCTACTAACTGGTTCTGATCCTAGGTACCTTTCAAGAACTTCAGAGAGGTTGTTAAGAATGAGGCAATGAGCCAGGCCATGGTGGTGAAGGCAGGCAGAGGCAGGGATAACTTTTGAGTTCCGAGGTCAGTCTGGTCCACAGAGTGAGTCCAGAATGACCCAGGGCTACACAGAGAAAGCCTGTCTCAAAAAAACAAACAAGCAAAAAGAACGAGGTGACCAGCGTCAATACACCAATCACCCGGACTATCAGTCGCTGCATTGTCTCTGGTCGGCTCGCTTGCTCTGCCCCATCCCCCCATCTCATCTGAGACTTAGGGTTTCCTTCACTAACTAAAGAACGCATCGCATCGTGTGTTACTTAAAATCAAAGCTGCTGGCCCACCCTTCAACTCCAGCACTTGGGAGACAGAGATGGATGGATCTCTGTGAGTTTGAGGCCAGCCTGGTGTATTTAGTGGATTCTAGGGTAGCCAGAGCTACATAGTGAGATATTGTCTCAAAAAAAACCAGAATAAATAGATAAATAAATAAATAATTGAGGCTGCTGTTCCCGCGTCATCACAGGGCATGACTGGGCCCACTTTTCTCCATTTCCCTGTGACTTTGCCACCCCTTCCTTCCCTTAGGTTCCCTGGTCCTCCCTGGGCCTGGAATTTGGATTTCTCTCAGGAGAGTGGGACAGAAGTCAGTAGCTGGACAGAAGTCCGGCACTTCGCCTCTGGAAGGTTCCACCAGACGGTGACAATGTGGCCCTTGGACAGAGAGGTGCTGATGGGGTCCTGGCTTTGGGCTCCATGTTTCCACGGGCCTTGGGGGAGGGTTCCCGGCTCCTGCCCGCCCCTGGGCCTGCCCAGCTAAACTCAGCCTCCTAAGTAGCTCCTAGCCGCCAGGCAGGATCGACACCAGTTTTTCACCACCATCTGCTGCTGCCATTGCCAGCCCTCTCCGGTGCAAAGGGGTGGCTTGGGCCTTTTCGTCTGTATGATGGCCACATGCTGCCTCCAGGGCCCACTGGACTCAGTGTGGCTCACTCGGTGAACTGGGCCAGTAGCCACCACCTCCTCAGGCCTCCCGGCTTGCAGCTCTAGCCAGGGCTTGGGCGTTTCTAAGGTCGGTCAAGGTTCTCGTCCCGCCTTGCCAACCTCATGGGTGAGAATCTCACGCCTGAGCGCTCTCGCACAACCTCTCCAGGCTGCAGATTTGCCTTGGACGGTGCAAGCCAGTAACTTGAGTCACGTGAGGGGTGTTGCTGGGGCAGGCCGACCTCAGGGAGGGCAGGTTCTTTTGAGCGACCAGAAGTTGGGACAAGGGGTGGACAAAGAACCAATGTGGATCCTTCATGCCTGTAAACTCGGCGTTTGGGAGGCAGCAGGATCGGGAGTTCAAGGATATCCTTCCCTCAACATGGAGCTTAGGGTTAGCCTGGGCTACTTGAGACCCTGTGTCAAAACAAACATAAAACAAAACAAAACTCCAAATCATCAATAAGAAGAGGAAAGGGAGAAGGAAAGAGGGAGAAAAAGATTACCCATAAGGCCTTCGGTTTTCTCCTCTGCAGACTAGGAAAAAAAAAACTCTCAGGTCTGAAACTTGGTAAAGCATTAACTTTGAAAAGGTCTTCAGCGGGGGCGGCGTCCCCAACTTAACTGACGACTTTCGGGTCACTTTTAAACAAGGTCCGGAGCGAGAGAAGAACGGGGAGGGCGGGGGAGGGTCTACTGCGCAGCCCAGGCTATTCCGGACCCCGAACCCGGGACGCAGCTCCCGCCCTCAGCGTCTCGCTCATTGGCTGCTTCCCTGACTACCCCGCCCTCCGACAGGAGTCGCGAGCTACGGCTCGACCGACCGGGTTTTCCCAGGGAAGAGCACGGTCGGCCCGTCGGCATCCACGTGCTGGCCGGGCTGGTTGGGCGGCCCCAGCGCGGTCCGCGACCAGTTGGGGCTCGAGGGGCGGAGAAGGCGGCGACGTGGAGGCCGCGGCCCATCCTTCTTAAAGGCGTAGGCTCCCCCCGGGACTCATGCTCAAGTCCTTGGAGGCGAGGCGGACGGCGCGGCGTCGGGTGCCGAGCGGGTGCACGCGAGCCCACCCAGCACCTGGAAGGGTAGGGGCGCAGGTTCGAGTCTGGAGTCCGTCGCTCTCCGTAAAGTGGGGCGCCTAGGTCGGTAGCGACCTACAAAGGACAAGTTTCGACAGAGCCCGTTCTGCCTTGGGAGCTGCGGGCCGGCCAAGGCTACCCAGATCGTCTTTAAAAAAAGTAATAATAATAAACAATAAAAATAAGTAAAGCTTCGAGCTCTAAAAAGCCCTAAAAGCCTCGGACCCGTCAGGAAACACTCGCTCTCTTGCCCGCTCTGCGCACACTGGGTGTCCCCGGAGCCTGCGGTCCTGCAAATCTGCAAACCTTGCCCAGAGGCCCGCGGCTGGCCCGGGTCGGCTTGCACGCATGCCCTGGGAGTTGCAAGCTCGTCCCGCCAGCCGCGGCCGAGGCGGACACTCACGCCCGCCCGCGCGCTCGCCGGAAACAGCAAACTCCCGCCACCGGCGCCGGCACTCGGCGGGTGGATGCTTGCCATCGCCGCCTGGGCACCCCGATGACCTTCAAGAGCCGAACCCCGCGGCCCCTGCCTTTGCGAAGGGGCGCGGGGCGGCAGGAGCCCACGCGGTCGGGAGAGTTTCCGCGATCGCGGGTCCCGACCTCCCCCCTACCCCCGGGGTAGCGCAGCGCGGGGTGCAGGCTCCCGCAGCCCCGCGCAGCCGCCGTGCAGCCGGCGACCTTGACCCCGGGGCCGCGAAGAGCGCGGGGGCCCCGGGCCCCGCCCGCGCGGGTGGACGGGGAGGGGGAGGGACGCGGTGGGCGGGCCCCGTTGCACTCCGCGCGCGTGGCCACTCGGCCGCGGGGCGGGGCTCGGCTCTGCCGGGGGCGGGGCCTGCTCCACCGCTCTTCCCGGCGGCCGCTGTGCGGAGCGGGCGCGCGCGGACCCTGCACCGGCCGCGGAGCCGCTATGGGCCCGCCCGGCCCCTGGCGTGGCGCGCCTCAAGCACCGGCTCAGAGCCAGGTTCGTGGGTCGAGACTGGAGTGGGTTCTCCGAGGGTCCCCGGCTTGGGGACGAGTCGAGGCTGGGGGAAGGGATGGGCCTCGCCGGACGCCCCTTTGCTGGGCCTGGGCATGGAGTGCGGCCGAGTGGGTTTCTTACCGCGTCTCTGCTTCCGCCTCGGTTGAGCCCGCGGCTTGTATTGAAGAGAGAGAGGAGGCAGAGTGTGTCCTTCCGTTCAGGCCTCATGGCCGGGCCGGGCTGACGGTGGGGGAGGGCCAGCAATCTCGGGAAGGAAGGTGAACCTTCCTCTCGATCACTAGATTTGTTTACACGTTTCTCTCGATGCCCCAGTCCACCTCTCCTCGCCCAGGTCGCTCGTGTGCCCGCCCAGATGTTGGTTGGTGGGTCAAGGCTCAGGTGTTTCGATCTTTTGGTCTCTCAAGTCCAGAGGTACATAGTAAGCATGTGGCTGAGGAAATCGCTTCTTTCCAAGCGAATGACGTAACCTTGAAGGTCACCGCATCTCTTGAGCCTTGGTTTCCCTCTTGGCAAACTGAACACGTTTACAGATCTCAAAGGTTACGGAGGCAAGCTGTGGGTGAGCTGAGTGCACTCTTGAAGTGCCAGAGCGCCTCACCTCATGCTTGTCTCTGCCCAGGCCTTTCTTGTCAGGGAGTGAGCCCCATTTGACTGTGGTTTGTTTTCAGGATTGAAACTTCAAGATGGATAATCAGGATCCTGGGGGCATTAGCCCCCTTCAGCAAATGGTGGCCTCGGGAGCTGGGGCTGTGGTCACCTCCCTTTTCAGTAAGACCTGGGGAGTTGGGGGTGGATATGGGCTTGAGGTTGGAGGCGGTTTGGTTCTGGTGAAGAACGGAGCGAGTGAGGTCCTGAGGGAAACGTCACACCTTCCTCCTTCCCCAGTGACACCGCTGGATGTGGTGAAGGTCCGACTTCAGTCTCAGAGGCCCTCAGTAGCAGGGGGTGAGTACCTGCCTCGGGAGCCGGGTGGAGGGGAGGTGCCTGCCAAAGTAAGGATCTCCCAGCCCGGCACTGTGGCGCTCGCCTGTGATCCCCGCACTCTGGGAGGCAGAGGCAGGCGGATCTCTGTGGGTTCAAGGCCAGCCTGGTCTGCAAAGGGAGTCCAGACCAGCCAAGGCTACACAGAGAAACTCTGTCTCAGAAAATAATAAATAAGGATCTCCCAGAGATGGGATTGGGGGTAGGGGGCATTCCTGACCACCAGGGCTGACTTGTGTTTCAGAATTGACACCTCTCTCCAGATTCTGGAGTCTCTCCTACACCAAATGTGAGTGCCCCTAGCCCCAGGCTCCTGGGAGGGCCCAGGGAAGTGTTCCAGTGCCCCTAGAGTTCGTGGGGTGCCCATGGTCATACATAGTACATCATTCTAGGCCACACTAGCCAGCCTTTTGTCCGATACAGGAATATCCACATACCGGCCCAGCTATGTCACCCAGCAAAGTTCCAGGCCCTCCCATCCTAAAGTCCGTTCCCTTTCCCCAGCACCCTCCACTCTCCAAGCCCCAGGGAAGTGCCTCCTTTACTGCAATGGTGTCCTGGAGCCCCTGTACCTGTGCCCAAATGGTACTCGCTGTGCCTCCTGGTTTCAGGATCCTACACGATTCACTGGTACCTTGGTAAGGAGCAGCAGTAATGTGTACCCGAGGGACTCAGGTTGGCTAGGCTGCAGACATGGGGAATGCAAAGCAGGTGGATGGCTGCACAGTGTAGGAGGGGCTTGCCTGGGAGGCTGTTCTTTCAGAAGGGTTTTTTGGTCCTGATGCTAAGAATAAACACTAAGACCTAATACCTTAATACGTGCTAGTAGAGTATTCTACTAATGAATTGCATCCTAGTCCTCCATAAGGTTTTTTTGTTTTTGTTTTTGTTTGGGGGGGGGGTTGTCCAGTGGGGAGAGACAGGGTTTAATAGTCCTTCTTGTCCCGGACTCACCTTGTAGACCAGGCTGGCCTCGAGCTCACGGAGATCCGCCTGCCCGTGCCTCCCAAGTGCTGGGACTAAAGGATGTGCCACTAATGCCCAGTTACCTCCCTAAGGTTTTAAAGGGTGACGAGGAGCCTTTAATGGGGAGCTGGCATGTTTTGAGCTAACTGGCTCTTCTCAGGGCTGTGGGCAGAGGCTGAGGGCATCAAGCCAGGCTGCGCCCGAGCCAGTCCATCACAGACCTTGTTCATGTCTGTCTTGGTCAGGACGCCTTTGTGAAGATTGTGAGACATGAGGGCACCAGGACCCTGTGGAGCGGCCTCCCAGCCACCTTGTGAGTACCCCAGCCTTGGGATGCTTTCTTCTCATGACCCCCGTTGGCAGGGTGGGAAAGGGGTTGCTTGAAGGGTTTGGGAGCTCTTAAGTGATTTTTTTTCTGGCCTCTTTTCCTATCCCAGGGTGATGACTGTACCAGCTACCGCCGTCTACTTCACAGCCTATGACCAACTCAAGGCCTTCCTGTGTGGTCAGTCGTTGACCTCTGACCTCTATGCACCCATGGTGGCTGGTGCCCTCGCCCGCAGTGAGTACCCACTGGCCCTTGCCTCTGTGTCATCCCCCTCTCCCCCACCTGGGTCCCAGTCCCAGGGAATATGCCAAACCCTCAGATCCTGAGGCAAGAGCTGGGTTCGAATGCATAGCATCTCTGGCCTGACCTCCTTTCCCTATCGAACCAACCCTCCTCCTACCCAGTGGGCACCGTGACAGTGATCAGCCCCTTGGAGCTTGTACGGACCAAGCTGCAGGCTCAGCACGTGTCATACCGGGAACTAGCTACCTGTGTTCAGGCTGCGGTGGCTCAGGGAGGCTGGCGCTCACTGTGGCTGGGCTGGGGTCCCACAGCCCTCCGAGACGTGCCCTTCTCAGGTAGGCGCTCAGGTTCAGGGCGAGGGTAAAGAGCTCTTAGATAACGTTCAAGGGAGTCCCTCCTTCGTCACTGATGGCTGCAAAGTCACATCACTTCTCTGAGCCTTGGGTTTCCTCATTGTGTAAGGGTGGGCCCAGCAGGGACGGGGTTTGCCTAGGTTTTCCCGGAGTAAGTCCTAAAGAGGACCCGGTACGGAGCGGGCGAACCTGCACCTGGGATGGCTATGGGAGACGAGGAGTCTGGAGCCTGGCTCCCTCACTTACTGAGCGCCTCTTATTTCCCAAGCTCTGTACTGGTTCAACTACGAGCTGGTGAGGAGCTGGCTGAATGGGCTAAGACCAAAAGACCAGACATCTGTGGGGGTCAGCTTTGTAGCCGGTGGCATCTCAGGAATGGTGAGTTCACTGCATTGGGGGGTGAGGCCACCAGAGGTGTCTACAGCATCCCGAGTGAGGGTCAGGAGAGACGTCCAGAAGGTCCCCACCCCGCAGTGCCTGCCCGGGAGCTTGCTTGCCTTTCGGCCACCCTTGAGATCTGGGTCTGGGAATGGAGCTGGGCCCTCTCCTCACCCGACCAGGTGGCTGCCACCCTTACTCTACCCTTTGATGTGGTGAAGACACAGCGACAGATGGCACTGGGGGCCTTGGAGGCTATGAGAGGTGAGAGGGGGCTAGTGAAGGTGGAGGGCAGGCAGGGGCGCAAACCGGGGCCTACTGAGCCGGGCCTTAAATCTGCAGTGAAGCCCCCAAGAGTTGACTCCACCTGGCTCCTGCTTCGGAGAATCCAGGCCGAATCTGGCACCAGGGGACTCTTTGCAGGTGGGTGTTTGTCTGAGCACACGCAGCCTGTCCATCCGTGTTGTGTGTGTGAGGGGACCTGGACCCCTCACCGTGGTCTGTCTTCCCATCTCAGGCTTCCTCCCAAGGATCATCAAGGCTGCGCCTTCGTGTGCCATCATGATCAGCACTTATGAGTTTGGCAAAAGCTTCTTCCAGAGGCTCAACCAGGAACAGCCTCTGGGCCGCTGAAAGGCTGAGTGAGCCAAGTGCCTTCCCAGCCCTGTCCAGGCTGTCCTCACCCTCCTGCTGTTCCCCTTCCCAGGATCACCACTCGCCCACCTCCAAGTTCAAGACCAAATCTGACGATTGCCCCTCCTTTGTATCCCCCTTTATGTTTGTTGTGGCTTGGCCCTGACAAATCGAGATCTTGGGCCAGGCCGTGTTCTCGGCCCTGTTCGTTCCCTGTCTAAAGATGACATTCTGTGCACTGCTGTGACCGCGGTGTCTCGGGGTATGTGTGTACACGTAAGGGTCCCCAGTTAGACACAGTGACCCACACTTGTAAGTTCGTACTTGGGAGGCTGAGGCAGGAAGAGTTACCGCAAATACCAGGCCAGCCAGGATTACCTAACAAGATTCTGTCTTTAAAAAAACAAAAAAAATCCTGCAAACCCCAGGCATGGTGGCACACACCTCTAATCCCAGCCCTGGCCAGTTGATGACAAGCAAATCTCTGAATCTGAAGCCTGCCTGGTCTGCAGTGAGTTCCAGGCCAGCCAGAGGCCCTGTCTTAAAAGCTATCCACTTTAGGGGGCCCCAGTCAGGTAAGGATGGGGGTGAAAGGTTGCCCATGTGGTAGTAAGGCCCTTTCATGCTGTGCCCACTGTATTGGAGAGAGAGCAAGGAGCCATCACCCAAAGGGCATGCCAGGGTGGGGGGGGCAGTGCTGCCTACTTGCCAGTTGTGGCACGAAGGTTGGGCTACAGTTTGAGTCACAGTGGAGTTGGGTGGGCCTGCAGTGGGCAAATGTCCACCAGGCACACCCTCAAAGGGCTCTGCTAGGGACAGAGAGAGTGTTGGAGGAGTCAGATCTGGAAGGCACCTGCAGATGCACCAAAGCCTTCACACACAGGCACACACACGTCCTAAATTGTGGCCCCGTGCACTCCCACAGGGAGCATTGCTAGTTCTGGCGTTATGACCCTGTTATGGAGCCCTGCCCCACTCGCCAATAGATGAAACCACCTCAGTCCTCCGGCTTTTATTTGCCTAATCTCTCCCCACACAGGTACCAAGGATGGGTGACTTCAGAGGGTACACAGGTTAGACCAGAGGCAGGGCAGCAGGAATGCCAGGGCTGGACCACCTGCTCGTGAGGCAGGTGCAGATGAGCAAAGGGAACCCGGCTGGTTTCAGAACCACCAGGGGAGAGGCCTCCCCAGGGGCCTGATAACCGGCGGCCTGGGTGCCCCTTCCCCCTGGCCCCACCACTTCCCAGCGCAGCTCCTGCCGCCTTGGCAGGAAGCTGAAGTAGGAAAGAGGCTTGGGTTGTCTCTAGAGACCCGAGGCGAGGTGGTCGGCATTCTTGAAGGGTTGCCTGGTTTGGGGGGCTCAAAGGTGGCAGTAGTCCATGCCCCCTGGCAGGTGGGGCTGGCATCGCCCATGCCGCTCATCAGCTGGGGCTAAGCACTGGGCTGCCATCGGGGCTGTCGCTCACCAGGCATTCGTTGGATTTGAAGCTCGCCAGGGACTTGCAGCTGGGGATGGAGGCCAGAGAGCCGCAGAGGCCCAGCATGGAGGGCGTGGGGTCCTTCCCTGAGGAGAGAGGGCGGGTGAGGCTGGTGACCAGGCTGCGTGTATGTGGGGAAGAGGTCTTCATGGATGGACAGCAAAGGGGGCAATTCTTGGGTCACCCCCCAAGAGACTCCTGGCCTCTTCTGGAGCATCTGCCAAATTACACAGGACTTGGCAATCATCAGTTATGTCTCTGTCTCCCCTAAGAGGTTCAGCCTCTGTCCGTTTATTAAGCACACAGCGAGCATTTTCACACTCTGGGGGTACAGAGGATGGACAAGACACGGTCCCTGCCCTCTCGGAGCTCACAGTCTGGTAGGGGAGACACACACACACAGTCACAAACAGTGTGGTGGGTTACATGTCCAAAGCCTGCCCTGTCTCAAAAATTGAGTTCTCTGATACAGCAGTTATATATCTATATGTTAAAAAAGAAAAGGTTCAGGCATGAGGGAAACTAGGAAGGCTGAGGCAGGGGAGGAGGGCTGCACAAAATGCATGCATTGAAGTCTTGGGCATTCACTCGGAAGGAGCCACTAATTTGGTTCTGAGCTTCCTGGCAGCCAAAGAAAAGGGGAAACATGGGTCAGGCAGGCAGTTCACAGTGTGTATGTGCCAGACAGCAAGCTAGGCTGAGGATTCCCCGGAGGACGAGCCCTTGCGAACGTCACGATACTAAAAAGCCATTGAGCCCTTTTCATACATACATGGACGCTGGAGGCTCTTTTTGCCATTATCCCTACTTTACAGATGGGAATGGGGGTCAGCCAGGTGAAGAGACCAACCAAGGTCAGGGGTAGAGGAGGTGCAGGCTGACCTGGCACTTGCTCTCTTTTTTCTGAAACCCCAAACCAAGCTCCTTATTGGTGCTGTATATTGAGGGAGGGCTGAGAGCAGGCCCCAGCCCTTTTTCTGAAGTATACCAAGTGCCAAGGTGGGTGTGGGTGTGGGGGGGTGCTCACCGATAGGGCCCCAGGGTTCCTCGTCCCTCTTGCCCTCTCCCAGGCGCTGGGAGTCTGAGCTCAGGCTGGCCTCTGCAGACAGCGGCTCGGTGCTCATGAAGCTGTGTCTAGGGCAGGAGAGAGCAGCGTGGGGACAGTGGCCCACAGCTCCAGGCCCTGCTCCCCGGGGCAGGGTTGGGAGCAGCCACTTGGGTTGGGGCTTACCTCCGATACAGCTTGGAGTTGCTGGCACCCTCAGCTCTGTTGAGTGTGCTCAGCGAGGGCCACTGGTTGACCAGGGGTGTGGTGAGCTCCTTGGAACCCTGGGCCAGGGGGCCATGGTCACCGGGGATCAGACCTGTCCTGGGAGGGGGAGGGGGATCAGGCCTGGCTGGGAGAGGGAAGCAAGACTCAGCAAAGGTGGGGGCCAGGGCTTAGAAAGGAAACCTGAGTAGCAGAAACGGGGATAGGGGATGCTGCGGGGGGGGGGGGGATATGGTGGCTCGTATCTGAAATTACAGCACTTAGCAGGTTGAAGCAAGAGAATGGCAAGCCTGAGACCTGTTCCTGTTTGTAAAGAGCGGCAGAGGGATGGCCAGGGCTAGCGCACCCACGATGGAGTGTCTAGGAGTCAGTTGGAATGATGTAGGGAGGAGAGTGAAAAGGACGGGTTCTCTTGAAGGGGTGGGATTTGGGCCAGCTGGGTCAGGTTTAGGGAAGAAATGTTTTAGGTTGGGGGGATGGCGGGGGGGATGGCAGGGGCATGGCAGGGGGACGGCAATCAGAGGCCCAAATAACGGGGACGGCACAATGGGTGTGGGTGATGCGGTCCCTGTAGCAACAATTAGCATCTAGCTGATGGGTCCTGGAGGCTGCGGGGGTCGTCAATGTTGTGGGGGTAACCACGGGACCTTGAGAGAGGGATGGGGCGGGTGGGCTGATGCGAACTGGATGTTGTCAGGAAAGAGATGGAATCCAAGGGAGTCACGTTCACAGGGGTTCACAGGGCGGGAGGCGGGCTCACAGCTGCTCCTGCAGCTCCAGGATCACGCCTTCCAGCTCCCGCTTCTCACGCTGATTCTGTGCGGCCGCCTCGTCCAGCTGCAGCTGCAGCCGCCGGTTCTCCGCCTCCAGGTCCTTCAGCTGCGACTCGCGCAGACGCACCAGCTCCTCCAGGTATCCCTGCGGGGCGCCGGCTCAGCCCGGATGCCCAAAGCGGGGGAGGGGTCCTAGCTGGAGTCCCAGCCCCGAACCCTGCTGCGCCCACCGCGCCCAGCTCCCCTCGCCTCGCCCCGCGCACCTTCTGCGCATAGACGATGCGAAATTTCTGTTCCATCTTGTGCCACTTGCTGTACCAACTGTCCTCGTCGGTGACGAGAGGCAAGTAGGGGTGCTCAGGCGAGTTCTCCCCGCTGGTGCTGCTCTCGGCACTGTGCCTCTCCTCCTCATCGGTCAGGTAGTCGTAGCTGAGGAGCGGGGAGCAGCGGGTGGTGCCGGCTCCGCCCCGCCTCGCCCCACTAGCACCCCAACTCCGACCCTTGGGCAGTGACACCAGTGCCCATCCCCGCACCCACCGCAACGACCGGGCTGCTCACCTCTGGGTGAATTTTAGGTAGGGCGTGTAATCGATGACCACCGGGGTCTTCCCGTCCAGAACTTCGCCCTTTAGACAGAAGCTGGGGCAGAAGAGCCACAAGGGTGGGAGGAGGGAGTGAGGGGCGCTGGGCGGCTGTGAGTGAGAAAGTCCCCTTCACCACCGCCATGCAGACCCCACCTGAAGTCGATGGCGCTGAGCCCGATCAGCATCCCCGTGAGGACAGTGGCTTCCTCCCGCAGCATGATGGCTCCGGAGTCATAGAACCGCCTGCAGGGAGAGGAGAGGAGAGGCTCCCAAGGGCGCCCTCCGCGCCCAGGACGTCTCTGTGTGGCTTACCTAATACAAACTTTCCCGGAGGAAGGAGACCACTCCTTCCGGCTCTCCCCCCTCCCCCATCCCCTTAGACTGTGGCCCAGTGAAATAGATCCTGACCCCGCCCCCACGCCTATCACAACGCACGATTCCTGACCGGAGACCCTCTTCCGTTCTCTAAGCTCAGGGGCGCCTAAGAAGCACCGAGTCACCTTGACTCTTTAAGTCAGGGAGCAAGTCTTCATCGTTAGGGCTTGTCACGCCATACAGTAAGTAGGTCCCCAAAAGACAACTTACTCCGAAAGGGGGAATGCAGTTTAAAAAAAAAATATATCAGGTTCCCGCCCCCAACACCGGCACATTCTGCCTTGTCGTCTCTGATCCTAAGGAGCCAGCCTCCTGGAGAACCCAGTCCAAGCACTGAACAGAGCGACTGGCTTTGTTTGCAGAGCTGGCAGGCCTGTGTGTTGTAGGTCATGGCACAAGGCCAAGTAAAATGGTATGTGACTGAGGCTCCCGTAGTCTGGTTACCATGTCATCTGGGAGAAGCGAGGTACCGGTGCATGCTGGGACTTGTAGTCCAGGCACTGAAGGTTGCTGTGGGGACTTGGGGCAATTACGTGCACACTGCTGTCTGATGGGGTCTGACCTGGTAGTTCGGTTGTCCCGAAGAGCCGTGGTGATGTATTCTGACATACGCTTCTCCATCAGGGCCACCCGGATCCATGCTCTGCCCTGGAAAGCGTGATCACCTTTAATTGTCCCAGACAGACCTATATGCAGGGGCTGGGGGGCGGGGGGCGGCCCCCGCTATGGGCCCTCACCTTGGCTCGAGCTGTGCTGATGTTCTCCATGTTCTCAATGCTGCTCACGCAGTTGTTGGGCACCTTGCTGCAGGCCAGCCGGATATAGTCCCAGAAGCCCCGTTGCCCATCCGAGCTGAACCAGCTTACTGGACCTGCTGGGGCACAAGCTGAGCCAGGGCAGGGAGGGGACTCAGCGATACTGGGGAGTTTGGAAAGCGTCTATGCCATAAAGCACTCCTAAGCATTAGCCACCACACACACACACACACACACACACACACACACACACACACGAGCCTCCCCCAGCACAAGCAGCAGGGCTTGCCATCAGAGAGCGCGGCATGCGTGCCCAATGAGGGAGCTACTGGCAGGTGACCCTCTTCCCGATCTCTCAGTACAGGGCTTTAGCTTCCATGAACAGCCCAGAATGGGACGCAGGATGAGGGACGGGGTTTAGAAATCCAAAGAGGCTGTCACAGCAGGCTGGTGGCCAGAGCTGGGAGGGGTAGGTGACGAAGGCCTACCTTTAAATCGGTGGCTGAGGATCTGCTCCAAAATGGCTGCGAAATTAACAAACTCCTCGGATGAGTCATCGATGGGCTCTGCTGTGTACTTCTCTAACAAGGTTTTCACAGAGAACCTGGGTTGGGGGGGGGGGGTTGGGAGGTGCGTCAAACAGGGTGGTGAAGAGGAAATAATAGTGAGCAAGGAGGTCCCGAAGGCATGGGTGTGATGTGGGGGGCAGGTGAAACCACAGAGACCACCCCCCCAGAAGATGCCAGGCTAGCTGGAATGAGAAGAAGGGTGGCAGGGACAGGGAAGGGAGCAGGGAGGAACCTGATTGGCAGAGTGGGTACAGAAGAGATGATACCCCGGAGAAAGGAAGCTTTGGGGACAAGGTATGAGGCAGGATCAACAAAATGTGGGGAAACGAGACAGCAAGAGCTAGGGGACAGTCCCTAGGCCTTTGTCCCTACCATCCTTCAGGGTGGCATTGAGGGTCAACCAGGAGTCAGAAGCCAATTTCAACCCCTGCCCCCCAAAACAGCCTTTCTTGGAACGAGCTTTCATCTCTCTGGGGATCGGTGGGGCGGGGGTGGGGTCACCTGTACCAGAACACATGAGCCTCACGTGGAATGTAGACAGGCATGTGTGGCCAGGTGGACACTGGGCCCTGGGACATCCCTCCTCCCCCCTCTTCTCAGCCAGCCCACCCACACACCAGCTGCCCAGAGCAAGGCAGGGTAGAGCTTCGGGTATGGGGGAGAAGGCAGGGTGTGGGTCTGACGTGTACTGGGTGGGAAGGAATTCTGGCAGTAGGTCCCCGGGAGGGATTTGGGGACCCAGACACTGGTTTCTGAGGGAGGAAGGTAGCCAAAAGAGGCAAGTGAGGCCACGGGGCAAACAGCCCCCATGGCTCTTTGCAGCCCTGCTTGAGCTTCCCTCCCGAGCTCTCAGCCATCCTTACGCTGCCTTCTCCTCTTGCCATCTCTGCACCGGAGCGGAATAAAGGCAACACCTCATTACCGCTCTGCTTCTGGAGACGGAGCAGGAGCCGGGTGTCCCGGGATACAGAATGGACCTGGGTCTGTCCTTTTATTCTACCTATGTCTGCAGTGTGCCCAGAACTATACTTCATATGTGTCACCCCACCAGTCCTCACCCTGGGAGGTAGGTGTTCTTATGATGAGCTTCGCCATAATTACAGATAAGGAGGCCAGAGGCTCCAGAGACGGGCTGACCAGAGAGTCATGGAACTTGGGAGGAGGCGAGCATTTGGCCCATTCTCATACCCTTGGCTCTCTCTGCTCTGTCTTAAGGCTTCCCAGTGGCTGTTATAATTACTGAGGCTTGGCCAGTGAGCTGGCTCAGTGGATAAGGGCACATGCCACTCAGCCCAGTGACCCGAGTTCAATCCCAGAACCTACATGGTGGAAGAGGAGAACCTTCTCCTGTCAGTGATTCTCTGGTTTCCACATTCACACCGTGGCATAGGCACACACTAAATAAATAAATAAATGTAATTTTAAAGAAGTACTACGCAAGCATGGTGACACATGCCTTTTGATCCCAGCATTCAGGAGGCAGAGGCAGGAGGATCTCAGTGAGTTCCA
Organism: Meriones unguiculatus; assembly: GCF_030254825.1. Lineage (NCBI taxonomy): Eukaryota > Metazoa > Chordata > Mammalia > Rodentia > Muridae > Meriones > Meriones unguiculatus. The sequence continues at coordinate 19,152,879 of NC_083355.1, forward strand.
GGCCTGCCTGGTTTACACAGTGAATTCCAGGACAGCCAGGACTACACAGAAAGACCCTGTCTTAGAATATATATATATATATATATATATATATATATATATACACACACAAGCAAGTATTAAGACCTTGAGTGACCTCTGTCCTCTGTCACCTGTTTTAGAAGCCCCCAGCCATGAAGCACTGACCACTAATGCCCATAAGCCAACAGCACAAGCATGAGCTCCCGTCACCTTTCTTTGGGCTAACCAGGGGGTACAGTCTGAGACCAGACAGGTCAGTGTTGGACTGTGCTAGAGGAAAGCAGGCTACTGGACTCAAAGCTTTTTTCCTTGGGTGCAAATGGAAATATCAGCCCTTGCTCCACTCAGAGCCCAGACAAGGATGGCGGAAGGTGAGAGTGTATGGATTGCTGGGCACAGGCCAGGTGAGGAGGCAAGGCTGGCCTGGCTAGGAGGAAGCCTGTGACGGTGATCAGGCCATTATCTTGGGTTGTGGTCATCTGGGTCAGACTTCAGTAGAGGCCTGGGGCTCAGTCAGCACAGCAGCCATCTGCTGGCTGTCCTTGGGGGAGCTGAAAGCTGGTCAGAGCCTCTAGGAACCCCATGGTGTGGGCCTGGTTAGGAGGAGGGTAGCTGCTTGGGTTACCATGGAGACAGGGAGGCCAGGGCCCAGGGGAGCCTGCAGCCTGCAAAAGGGAGCTGCTGGGAGCTGGAGGAGAACCACGTGACAGTGATGAGGCAGCAGGGTCCCTGGGGGCTTGGAGAATTCATCATGTCCCCAAGCCCCCTAAACAATCCCTTGTCCCCCATTCTGAGCTACCTCCAAGTCACCTGAACCTCTGTCTCTCTGGCAGCTCAGGCCAAGTGGCCCTCTCCCTCCTTTCCCCACACGCCCAAAGCCCCAGCTATCCTGGCAGGCAAGAGAAAAATGCACCTGGATGGCCAAGAGCCAAGAGAGGGACAAGAAGGGTGTCATTGAGATAGGGCCATTTCTGTGTGGCAGGCACTGGCTGGCATCTAATGTGACACACTATGACCCATTCTTTGGTGTGGCTTTTACACTTAAGATATACATATATATATAAAATCTATGAAAAAGCACCAAAGGCTCAGAGTACTTAGGAGATGGCCGCAACGTTGCCCAGTTAATATCTGAAGCAAAAGCTTGACCCTTAGGATTGTGTGGCTCTCAGGACAGAAATCCCCTGACACCACAACTGGCCGGGATTTGGAGCGTGAGGGCAGAGAGAGCATCTGTGCTCTGGGCTAGTTTCACAGACGCATCCCTTCCTTCCACGCTCCCCAGCCACCTTCCTACGGGGCTGACGCACACAGCGCTTTTCAGGACAGTGGGAACGAGAAGCTCTGAAATAGAGGCAACATGGTGTGCCCAGGAATCGAAAGGAACCCTGGGTGCTGGGAGACTGGGCATCAGGTGGACATGATTCCTGGGAGAAGGAACAAGGCTGAGGTTTATGTGCGTAAACCTGCAGTCCTGGACCCAGGAGCACTGTGAGCCAAGACGCAGGATCGGGGGACATGGCAGGCATGGAGGATACAGGTGCAGAAGGCAGCTGGCACGGAGATCCCAGAGGGAGAAGCAAGGACAGGTGGGGGCTTGGGAGAGAGCCTGCACAGCTGGTGGCTTTCTGGCCTCAGGGCAGGGCAGGGAGGGTGAGTCACTGCAGGGTTGAAGCCGGAAGGATTTACTTCCTGGTGTCCAAGAAAGATGAGGATTTTCCCAGCCCTGCAACAGCCCCACCCTCGGGGATTTAGGAATCTGGGTTCCCAGTCTTCACTTGGACTCAGGGACCCCAGCTTCGGCAGTCAGGCCTCGAATGCCCTCGACCTTCACTGGATGTGTTCAGGGCCTCTGCCGCTGTGCCCAGCTGATCCTGCCACAGGCTGCAGCTGCCTGGAAACACCCACCCTTGCTTCTTGGAGGGTCGAGCATAGGAAAGTCTTTTAGAAAAGCTCCACCCCAAGAAGCCAAGCTGGCAAGGGGTGGCAAGAGGGGACTTGGAGGACAGCTACCCCCAACCCCACTGTGTCCCCTCTGCCCACCCTGCCCCCACTGCCAGGAAGAGAGCCAGCCATCCTCTCCCTCCCCCTCTCACACACAATGTCACTTCCTGGTTCTCACAGGAAGCTGCAATGCCAATTAAACTCTCTTCTTCTCCCTCCCTCCTCCCCCCCCACCCCCCCAAAGCCCCAGGCCGGGCATAGGCCTGGCTTAGTCAAGAAGAATAAGGACCGGCATTCCATCCCGCCGCCCGGTTCCGGGCCTGGGAAGAATAGAGAGCCTGTACCTTCTAACCCTCGCTGGCTGGCCATTTCTCAGCGGCCGCAGAGCATCGTCTCGGACATGCTCAACCCTTAGATTTTTTTTTTTTTTTTTTTTTTAGCCCGTCCCAACCTCCCCTCTCTAACCACCTCACCCCGACCGCCAGCGGCGCCCACCTGCACACGGTGATCAGGTTCCTGCGCTCCACGATCACGTTGCGGGAAGATGCTTTCTTGGAGGGCAGCCCCAGAGCCATGGTGGTCTGGACAAAGCTCGCTTCCATCCAGATGTGCGGCCACTGCTGCCGCCGCCCGCTGCCCCCCACTCCACCCGGTGCCCGGGCCCCCCTCGCAGGATCACGGCTGGGCCTTCTGCCCCCAGGGGCCCCTGGTCCTCTTCACTGCCATCTCTCGGCCTCGACGCCTCGGTGCCCGGCCCCTTCGCTCCCTCCCCCGGCAGCGATTCCGGAGCAAAACAAGGCCGGGGAGGGAGCTCTCCGAGGTGCTGAGCCGGGGCTCGTCACCCCCCTCCCCCAATCGCCCGCCCCCCTCCTCGGCCGGTGACGTCAGGGCCACAGGGCCCCGCCCCCCGGCAGCTCGGGACCAATCCGCAAAGGGCGCAGGGTTTGGGGGAGGGTAAGGACTGAGGTCCCTAGGAGAGAGAGCGGAGGGGGTCCCCCGGAGACACCTGGAGGGCGTAGTGGAGGGTTCCATTCTGCTCTCCACCCCCACGCTCAGGGCCGGGCATCCTCGCCTGGCGCCTCAGCTTGGACGCTTCTTTCCCTTGTTTCTGACCAGAGAAGTCGGTGGCGTCTGTTCCTGATTTCCCATGGTAGTCTAAAGGATGTAGACCTTCAGCTCCTGCAGCCTTTATCCCAGCCCCGGCCCCTCTCCACTCACCCCAGGCACTTCAGCCAAACCCGGGCCACTTTCAGGGACTGCAGGTGGCCTTGGAGGCGCCAACCCAGAAGCTAAAGGCAGCCAGGGAAGCTGCCTCGACTCTGCGGGGGTTGCATTTGTCTGCGGTAGCCAGGCAAGCCAGCCTCTCCCGGGGGTGGAGGATGGGAACCACTCAGGATAGGGATTTGGGGCTACTGGCAGTTAGGCGCGATGAACTCTGTGGGGGTTCTCGGCAGCAGCCACCTCAACGAGGGTAGATGTAGGGGTTAACCCTTTGGCAGCCTACAGGGCTGCAGCCCGCAGGGGGTCCTGTCAAATGGTTAGCCTTCTCCCCGGGCAGGACTGAAGGCATGGCTTGTCTTCTGCGCCACCCTTGGCTTCCACGTCCCCCACGTCCCTGCTCGCCTGCTCCATTCCTCGGTAAACCGCTTCCACGATCTGAACATCGTCCGTGTCCGACTGGGATGCTCTTGTTAATGTGGAATGTAAGACTGTTATACATTACGGATTCCAACGCCTTATCAGATATGATTTGCGCTGTTTTCTCCCTCCCGTGGTGTGGGTTCTTTAAAATTGTCAATACTGTCCTTTGGTGCTCAAAAAACTTAAATTTTCCCAAAGTCCAACCTGACCTTTTTGTTGTTGTCTGTGTCTTTGGTGTCAAATCCTAGAAATCACTGCCTTTGCATGTTTTTGTTTGGTTGGTTTGTTTTGTTTTTCGTTTTGTTTTGAGACAGGCTCTCCCTTTGTAGTTCTGGCTAGCCTGGAATTCCGATTCCTGGAATTGTAGGACCAGACTGGCCTCAGACTCACTGAGATCCTCCTGCCTCTGCCTTCTGAGAGCTGGAAATAAAACTGTGCATCAACATGCCCAGCTCTTTTATACATTTTGGGATAGTCTTCTACAGCCCAGGCTGGTCTGGAACTTGATATGAAGTTCAAGAATAATACTGAACTCTGGACCCTTCTCTCTCTGTTATGCCTGGCTGCCTATTTCCTTCCCTGTTTTCAGTGTTGTGGATTGTGCCCAGGGCCTGCAGGGGCTAGGCAAGTGCTCTGCCATGGAGCCACACCCCCAGGTACCCTGTTTGCTTCGAAGGATTGTAAAGGCTTGCTTGTAGATCTGTGGTCCACTTTAGGTGGTATTGGATATCGAGTCAGGTACTATTAACCGGTCTTGTCATAAACACATAAAGTGATTTGACCATATATCCAAGAGTCTGTAGCCAAGCTCTCTATTTAGATAAAAGAAGATTTCTAGTACGGCATTTTTCCTCGTGCTGTGGCTTGAACTCAGGGCCTCACACATCTGGCAAGTACTCTGCCGCCAAGCTACATCCCAGCTCTGTATTAATTTTGGAGATCAAGAAGCATGACCTGTTTGTTACTTGTTATCCTGACTCATGATAATAGCTTTCTTCCTTTTCATTATGATTTCATCGCCTGTAAAACAGTACAACATCCCCAGTGTTGAAACTTTAGAGAACTGGAGAAAGGAATGAATGAAGATGTGACTACTGCTTCCTCTTACTACTCATTTTTTCTCCTCTTCCTCGTCTTCCTCCTCCCTTTTGTGAGACAAGGTCTCACTATGTAGTCCTGGCTGTCCTGGAACTCTTATGTAGACTAAGGTGGCCTCGAACTCAGAAACCTGTCTCCCCTGCCTCCTGAGTGCTGCGATTAAAGGTTGCTTCTTTCAACATCACTTAGGGAGGTTTTTTTCCTTGTACGTTTTCACTGTGTGTGTCTATAGCATTTGGATCCATTCTACCACGATAACCTGGTCAGGAGTGCAAGGAGCTCAGGAGAGGAGAAGTAAATACAGGAAACTGGCTCCTCGGGGGTTGGAAGACAGAAAAAGCAACAGGAAGACAATGCTGAGACAACACAAGAGTAGTGATGGCAGTTGGCAGCCAGGACTGGGGACCAGAAGAGTCCTGGGAGCCATCAATGTATGGTTCACGCCCACAGGAGAAGCTGCCATTCCTGCTCAGAGCCAACTCCAATGGCTGTGAGAGCAAAGAAGGAATCCCAAGGCTGGACACTATGTCCAGGGATAGAGTAACTCCAAAAACTGCTTTATAGATCAGGTTGGCCTTGAACTCACAAAGATCCGCCAGCCTCTGCCTCCCGGAGTGCTGGGATTAAAGGTGTGTGCCACCGTGCCACATCGACCTCCATGGCGACTCTTACCAAGAAAAACATTTCATTGAGGCTGGCTTACAGTTTCAGAGGTTGAGTTCATTATCACCGTTAACTAACTAAGCTAATCCTCCTTTCCCCTGCCTCCTAGCCTCCTTTTAGCCACATCTGAGAGAAAGCGAGTGATGGAGGCTGAGGAATTCCGTAGCAGATGCATAGCCCAGCTATACAGCAGAGAGATTTGGATAGAAAGGTTAAGTGTCTAGTGGAGGCCAGCCCTGCCCTTTCCTCACTCAGCCTCCAAGCAGCTCTCTGTACCTGTTGGAGCAAGAATAATCTCATGATTCTGCCTGACAAGACACCACTGCCCTTCCTGCTGTGAAGATCCTCGGGTGCCTTAGCCAACAGTGATGCCAAAGTCTCAAGAGCACCTGTTGTCCATCCCCCTGTGGGGCCGATACTCTCCATTTCTTCAGAGGATCCTATAACCCAATGGCTACATCGCAAAGATGAACACCAACAACAATCCTTGTCAAGTGTGAGAAGAAAATTGATATCCAGAGACAATACGGAACAACAACAACAATAACAACAACAAAACATTAAGAAAAAGCACACGCAGGACTGGGGAAAAGCCACACACATGTGGCTCAGTCAGTAAAGCACCTACTGTGCAAACAAGAGGACCTGTGTTCAGATCTCCAGCACTCATGTAACAAGATGGGCTGGCAGCCTGTGCCTGTAATTTCAGTCTGGTGAAGGGAGGGGAGATGGAGACAGAGTGACCTCTGGGTCTTGTTGAACAGGTCATCTAGTGGAACCGGCAACTCCATATTCAGGGGGAGTGTCTTAGTTAGGGTTTCTATGGCTGTGAAGAGATACCATGACCATGGCAACTCTTTTTGTTTGTTTATGGCTTTTGGAACAGGGTTTCTCTGTGTAGCCTCGGCTGTCTTGGACTCACTTTGCAGACCAGGCTAGCCTCGAACTCACAGAGATTCACCTGCCTTTGCCTGCCCAAGTGCTGGGATTACAGCTGTGCGCCACTATGCCCAGCTAGGCTTTGACTTTATTTGGGGCTCCTTATGTCTCTTTCTCCCTTCTCCACCCTAATCCCTCCCAATAGCCCAACACCAGGTAGGAAAGAAAAAGCGTTAGTGGGGAGAGGGGCTATAGTTATTTTTTGCTACTTCCTACCTGTTAGGGTCCTTGGGTTCCTAAATGCCTTAACTTCCTTTCTAACCCATTGACCTTAGGTAGGAGAGAAAAAGTGTTAATAGAGACTGGGGTGGGGGGATGTGGACCTTTTTAGTTCACCCTAGCAGTTCCTTGGGGTGATTCCACTCTTCGTTGTCAGGATACCAACAGTCCAGTCAAACAACAAACAGCAATAACCATAAACAAGCCAACAACAACCAGCAAAACAACAACAAAACAACAAACAGCAGCAACAGCAGGTTTCAACAGAAGGGCCACAAAGAGTTCTCTGGAGCGCTTCTGTCAAGGAGCTAAGCAAAGCCAAACAAACCAGCGTGTTCTCTCGCTGTCTGTGGGCCCCTATTTATACCTTTCCAGAGGCCACACCAGGACATTTTTCAGCAAAAACAACGCCCTCTACACATGACAGCTTCCTGTTGACAAAGATCATGCGCCCTCTCACGAGGCTGCTATCAGCTATGGACAAAGCATTCCCACATCCCACGCTTGGGACCATAACAAAACCAAACCCACACAGCACAGCCCAAACTGAAGAGTGCCACTTCCTAAGGGCCAAGAATTTAAACCCATGAGTCTACGGGGGCCATTCTTATTTAAACCACCACAGAGGTCCTTTCTCAAAAAAGGCTTTTCATAGCTTCTACAATCCTTGTTTCTTTTATGTCTTCCTGTTTTTGCTTCTTGGAGAGAGGGTCTTATGTAGTCTAGTCCAGTCTGGCCTCAAATTACGGTTCTCCTGCCTCAGCCTCCCAAATGCCGGGATTACAGGCATGGGCCACTATGCCCAGCAATCTTTCTCTTTATGGCCAGAAGTGGATATTTATTTATGCAGTTCCTCTCTTGCATTAGTTATTTTTGCTACACTCTCAGCCAGCACATTTATTTAGTTATCAAATTCTATAAGGAGGTCTTTGGGCTTGCAGAATTTGAATTTTCATGGCCAGTGAGATGAGTTTACAATCACAGACGTGCATTTTTCTCCTGAGGGGCAGGCCTCAAATCCAAATAGAAACTGGTTGTTAACCCCATAACGAGTTATTCCACTGTGGCAGCCGTGGGCACTTCCTGCCTGGCAGGTTGGTGTGACAGCACGCAGAGTCCAGCATTGGTGAGGTCACTGATGGCTCTCCTCCCCACAGCGTCCCGGAACGACACTTTCACCACTCGTAAAGCTAGCCGGCAGGGGAGAACTTTCTGGGTCAGCTGCAGACTGATTTCTTTATGGCACACAACCCATGTGTGCGGTGTCTTTGGCAACAGGATCTAGTTGTGGTGTAATTGGTCACATGCTTAGTAACAAGGTCTTTATGAACCATTTTTTTTTCTTCCTGTGTCATTCCTAACGTTGCTTTGCAAGTGAATACTTGCCTTTGATTCCTTGACTCAGATGTTACTTCTAGGAGGAAACCCAAACAATAGCATTTGCTATACAAAGTTGTCCTAGGGAGAAGACTCCGAGAGCGGAATTATGGATTACATCATGCATCATTCACATGACAGCTGAATTCCAGCTGAGGTAAATGGGATACTAACACCATTGCAGTGAGGGACCCTTACCCATGGTGAGTTGGTGTGTGTTAGAGAGAGGCAACAGCTGTACAATTGCTCTCATATTTGAGTAGAAGGGATAACTGGTGGCTATGAAATTTGTAGAAAACAGGGCATAGTATGGTGGTCCATTCCTGTAACCCCAGCACTTAGGAAACAAGAGGATCTTGGGTTTCATAATGAAAACTCATCTTTAAAAACCCTCACAGAAGCCAGGCATGGTGGTGCACACCTTTAATTGTAGCACTCAGACAGAGGCAGGCAGATCAGTGTGAGTTTGAGGCCAGCCTGGTCTACAAAGCAAGTCCAGGACAGCCAAGGCTACACAGAGAAACCCTGTCTCGAAAAACAACAAAAACCAACCAACCAACCAACCAACCAACCAAACAAACAAACAAAAAACATTTGGCTGCTGTTAGATGTCATCAAAATGTAAAAGGAAAAAAGACAGATTTCCCCTCAATTATAAACTTGGGGTATAGCTAAAAGCCAGAAGTCCTCTACTAGGGCTTGGTCTGATGCTCGATGTATACAAATGCTAAATTCTGGGCCCTGAGATCTGGTTGCATTCTCACATACACTTATCTATGTTGTGTAAACTTTGCTCCCCACTTATCTCTGATTGGTTAATAAAAAAAAGCTGGGCAGCCTGTAACTAGGCAGAAGAAAGGGAGGCGGAGCTTCTGCTCCCAGGCTTGGGGTCTCAGGTAGGGACCACAGTGCGAGAGAAGAGAGAAGAAAAAGAGAAAAGACATGGCCTGATGGAGCAGATGCAACCCAGACAGGACCAATATTGACAAATAACTTGGAGCATGTGGCTGGGAAGTAAGCAGACTACCTTAAAGGATTAGTATAAAAAGAAATCTGCCCAGTTATTGAGCTTATAACTTATTAATAAATATAGTAAGTCCTTATTCTTTTATTTGGGAGCAAGAATGGATGACTAGAAAACCCTCTTGTATTAATAAATTATCCACAATAGTCCTCCATGGGAAACACATCTATGAGAGCAGAATGTGCTGAAAATTAATCCTGTAATCTGATTTTGAAAGTATGAAAACCCCAGGAGCCCACAGCCTACTAACACAAGAAGCAGACTCTACTCTGAGACCTGGTGTGCAAACTACACAGTCTGGTACCTGAGGAAGGCTTCTTCCAATCCTTGGAGCCAAAGAAGTGCCCCGCCCCCTTGGAAGATGCCTCACAAGACGATCCTTGCCCTTTTCAAGACCCGACCCTGGCTCCATGGCTTTAGACCAATTGCTATGGACCAGGTGTGGAAGAACTTTCCCAGATGTGGGAACACAAATGTGCTGCGGGAGCTGACCAGCATCCCAGCAGACACCAGAAGAGCTCGGGTAGGGACTTCGGAAGTGCTGGACTGGAGTCAGGATGTGGGACACTAGGCTGAATAAGAGAGAGTTGATTGATGTGGGCCGCGCCACTACACCCAAGCTTAGACACAACGTTTTGAAGGTTTGACAAGGACATCTGAAGCCAGATGCTTACTGTCCCTGGGTAGCATGGTCCAAACACTAGTGCTGGTTAATGAGCTGGGGAGGTTGAAACTTCTGTAGGGGAGGGGGACAAAGGGCACAGAGAGGTGGGCATGAACCGTAGAGCTCGTGTCACATAAGACCAGAGAACCGGCCTAGGTCAGTGGCGCATGCCTGTAATCCCAGCGACTCTGGGAGACAGAGGCAGGTGGATCACCGTGAGTTCGAAGCCAGCCTGGTCTTACAAAGTGAGTCCAGGACAGCCAAGGCTACACAGAGAAACCCTGTTTTGCAAAAACAAAACAAACAAACAAAAAACCCAGAGAACCTTTGCTTCTCACAAGGACCCAGAAATACTCCCTTCATTAAATTTGTACAAGTTGGTGCAGGGCGACTGGCTTCCTCAGCAACGTGGTAGCTGTCCTCTGCAGGCCACAGCTGACTGCGGTGGAAGCTGCCTGACTTCCTGGAGTCAGCAGCTATGACAGGAACTCAGAACAGCATGTGGTCATCACAAACACACATTCATTAACCAGCATGACTAAAAGGCCATGATGTCCTCGGGCAGGTGGACTGCCAAGGAAGGGGTCTCTTCCCTTCCATAGTCCAAAGCAGGTGAGCGGGAGAGAGAAAAAGTCTCACAGGAGTCCGAGGCAAATGCCAATCTTCCCCTGGTGGCCAGATCCACGCCATGTTTCAGACGCACAGCCTACTGACTGAAGGGGAGGCTAGTTCCCTTCTGGATTTTTCCAGTACTAGATAGTAAGTTACTAGCACCCCACTTTTCTGCTAAGGGGCAACTGGCCATTTACCCAAACAGCTGTACAATGGGCAAGGGGAATATCCTTACTTACAAGGCTCAAGATTCTGAGACTGGGGAACCAACATGTCATCACAGACACTTAGCAGAGTGGAGCATGTTACAGAGGGAGGTGGTCAGAGGAGGATCTGATCACAGACTCACTTGATGGATGTTTCTTCGGTCCTTAAACATAATTAGAATCAATGTACTTAGTAGCTACCGGAAACCTCTCAACCTCTCATCTGTTTCTTGAAATAAGAGTATCATAGCTCAAGAGGCTTGTTGCCAAGCTGGACGATCTGAGTTCTAGTCCCAGACCCACACGGTATAAATTATCTTCTGACCTCTGCATGTACACAGTGACATTCTTGTGCCCCTCATACACAAATAAGTGTAATTAAAAAAAAAAATTAAAAAGTAGTAGGAAAGGTCACACGGGAAGCCAGTCCTTCCTGCTAAAACAGGAAAGCAGAAATAACTCCCCGCAGCGCGTGGAAGGCAGTGGATATTGTTGCTCTCAGGGACACAGCCGTCGTGGCACCTACAAGGTCTCTGTTTAGCTGACCCACTGGGTTCCAACCTTATAAAAGCCAGATAAATGGCTGCAGAGGAGGAGAATATGTCCAAGCAGTAGCACCAGCCGAACCCCCAAGCCAGAGTCGGGAGCGAGCAGCTGTTAATTTAGTGATGGAAGATCCAAAGCAGTTCTCTTTCCCGGGGGACACACACTGGGAGAGATTCACAGCCACTTCCCCTGGGAGGCCTTCCTGCTTTCTGCCGCAAGAGGGTCCAAGGAGACCTGGACCGATCTGGTATTCCATGGGACATCTTCCTCATCCACGCACTGGTCCTCGTGTGTTGATGATGACGAGTGAACCGAACCTGGCTTGCAGCAGACTTTCTGGATGCTCTCACAAGGCCTCTGCTTGCTAGAGGGGGAAAGCAATGCTGCAAACAATCACAGCTCTTCGTGCCATTTGTAGGGGTCCGATGGGCCCGCACCACTATGTCCTTCCTACCTACCGCTAACTAAGTTGAGCAGGCTCCTTCAGATCTCTGAGCCAGAACAGGCTATGCTTGAAAACATAGCTCCTGCCTATCTGCTGGGAGACTCAGAAGGCTGCTGGTTTTCACCGAGGCCCCAAACAAGAGAGGTTTTCAGCTCTAGGCCAAGACATAATTTCCCTGCCTTATAACCCAGCAGATGCTGCCTAGCTTTGACTCATACTGATGCTCTGGGGAGTCTCTGGCAAGGCCATAAGGCTTTGAAGGAATGCCATACCATCTGCAATGAGAGCATACTTGAGAGAGAGAGAAATCTGGTGTAGCCAAGATGCGATTAGCTATTCCTATAAGGCCCATCATTCCCAGGGGTAAGGCAGGAGCGCTGTGAGCTGTGAGTTGCAGGCCTGTCTGTGCTGCAAAACAAGATCCTATGTCAGAAAGAAAGAAAGAAAAGGAAGGAAGGGAGGAAAAGAGGGAGGGAGGGAGGGAGGGAGGAAGGGAAGGAGGAAGGGAGGAAGGAAGGAAGGAAGAAAGGAAGGAAGGAAGGAAGGAAGGAAGACAGCAAGCCAGGTGGTGGTGTGGTAGCACACGCCTTTAATCCTAGCACTCAGGAGGCAGAGGCAGTTGGATCTCTGGTTCGAAGCCAGCCTGGTCTACAGAGTGAGTTCTAGGACAGCCAGGGCTCTGTTACACCGAGTCTAGCCTGGAATTTGCTGTGTTGCTAAAAAACGACCTTGAATTCTGGTCCTCCCGCCTCCACCTCCTGAGTGCTGAGATTACAAACATATGACACCACACTTGGTCCTTTGTAAGCAATATTTATTGGCTTTGTCCTATTTCGTGTGATGCTGTGAGTGCAGACACACACTGTCATGATGTAGACATGGAGATCAGAGGACGGCCTCTGGGTTGAGTCAGTTCTTTCCTGCGACCTTGGGGGATCCAGGAATCAAACTTCGGCGTCAGGCTTACTCACAAGCTCCTCTTCCTGCTGAGTCATCTCAACACACACACACACACACACAGATATACATCCTCATCCACATACATATATACCCAATACATACACATGTATGTATATATACACACATGTATATGTGTATACACACACATACATAAAAAAATAACCATTTAGGAAACATGAAGCAGTATCTCATTGTGGTTTGTTTCGTCGCTGTTGATTTGCTGCTGTCGTTCTTGTTTTTCTTTTTTTCGAGACAGGATTTCTCTGTGTAGCCCTGGCTGTCCTGGAACTCGCTCTGTAGACCAGGCTGGCCTCGAACTCAGAGATCTGCCTGCCTCTGCCTCCCAAATGCTGGGATTAAAACCTTTTCCAACATTGGATGGTGCCAAGGCTCTTTCCATGGACATGTTGGCCTTATGTAGAGATGTGTAGAAATCCTATTCAGTCCTTTTGGCCATTTCTTAATTGGGCTATATTTTTCTGCAATTAATTTGCTTGAGTTTTTTTTTTTTTTTAATTTTACGTGTATTAGTGCTTTGCCTGCATGTATATCTGTGCACAACACGTGTGCCTGGTGCCCGCAGAGGTCAGAAGGGGTCATCAGACCGATGGAGAAGGAGTCACAGGTGGCTGTGAGCTGGAGTTACAGGTGGCTGTGAGCCCTGGAAAAGCAGCCAGCGCTCTTAACCGCTGAGCCATCTCTCCAGCCCCTGCAATTAATTTTTATACGAATTTTAGCTAATTGACTAAACATGCCTCTGAATTTATGTAAAGGCTATTTTAGTTGTTTGGCCTGTATTGGGACATCAGCAAACTCTAGGCTTGTTTCTCCGTCCTGCCTGACCCCCAAGGGGAGTCAAAAGCAGGTAGATGTTTGCTGTAGGCTACACTAGACAGGTGTTACCAGGCAATAAAGGTCCAATTCTAGTCTTAGGTTAGTCAGTGTTAATCATCCATGCACGATTGCTTTTACCAGCGCTCTCTCTGCTTCGGAGACGAATATGGGTTTTTATTCTTTGTTCCAGTGGAGTATTACATTTGTGGGTTTCTCTAACGTCATTGAATTTTATTTCCTGGGCGTGTCCACAGGATTGGCCTGGGCAGAGGAAGAAATGAGGAGTGAGGAGGAGGAAGGCATCATCCTGTTATCTCTCCATCACCCGTCTGTCATCCGCAAAGGTTCATTACGACGGCAGGTTAGGCATGCACAAAAATCCACGGAGCAGGCAAGCAAGCTGGGCTCCCTGGGGCAGGAGCTGGTGTCACAGCTGTCCACGGCAGAACTCCTTCTCCAGGGGAAGCCTTTTCACCGGTGGGGTGGGGGACATCCAGAACATCAGGGCTCATTCACTTTGCCTCCAGTCGGCTGGCTGCAGATGTTAGCCACATCCGCATGGCATCTTCCCAGCCATGCACAGAGGGGTGGGAGACTCTTTAACTGGAAAGCAGAGCCAAGAGCACAGACATGGGACTTGTCTGATGCTTCTCTCGGGACTAGACTAAGGTTATGGGCAGCGCCAAGCAGCCCAGAGCCCTCCCTTCGTGCGATTGTATGAATAAAATACTACCGACGAGATCGTGAAAACGTTTTATTGGCATATGCTAATTATACGTAATGCCGGGTTCCAACGTGACGTTTTCACACACGATGTATTTTCTCTCCAAGTACCGACCAAGCCGAAGCCTCCTTAGCATCCAAGATCATCCTGCATTCAGGGTGCCGAGGCCATGTGCTGCCCAGTGGTGTTTCAGTCGAGTTCTCCCGGTTTTCTCCTGGTGCTCCACCCCCTTCCCACTGATCCCTTCCTCTTTCCACTGGTACCTCCTCTACTTTCAGTTTGCGTAGGTGTGAGAGAGAGAGACAGACAGGGAGACAGAGACAGAGAGATTAAGTACGGGGGCACGGGCATCTTATCAGTGGCAACAGCACTGAAGAAAATGTCCTGCCTTCACCCCCCCCCACCCCCCCATCAACCTTTGACTGTATGTAAACTTCTGTATGTAAATCCTCAGGGCGGCACAGAGCCCGGGAGCCACTCCTGCCATAAATGTGAGTGCAACACACTAGGGGTCAGTGCTCCACACTGCCACCCCCCTTGTCTGGCTTTTATATTCCTCTGCCCTTTCCCCTTGATGTTCCCCGAGTCTTGGAGAGGGTGATGCAGGTGTCCCGCTTATAATCTGGCATCCAACCATCATTTATTCTTGGGACTTGGACCGGTGACGAGTCTCTGAATTCATGCCGATTGAAGGTGAGCCAGTGTGCTGGCTGGGGCTTGAAAGACTGTCCACTGTAGCAACGTCCCTGGCTTTCCAACCTCCAATTCATACGCGGTGCGTCTCTTAAGATCGCCACCCCTGAGGAATTCTATATATCTCTTAGAATTTTTCTACATGGGAGACTGTCTCTTCTCTCCACTTACGAACTCACTCAATCATTATCGGTATAAACTTGAGAATATTGATTGTGTATTTTTGCTTAAAATGTTTTTGTGTCTGTTTTTGAGGCAGGGTCTCACTGAATAGCCTTGGCTGGCCTAGAACTGGCAGAGATCCACCTTCCTCTGCCTCCCAAGGGCTAAAGGTTTGCACCACCTTGCCTGGCTTTTATATAATTTTGTTTTGTTTTTCGAGACAGGCTTTGTCTGTGTTGCCTCGGCTGTTCTGGACTCACTTTGTAGACCAGGCTGGCCTCGAACTCACAGTGACCCACCTGCCTCTGCCTCCCCAGTGCTGGGATTACAGGCTTGCACCACTGTGCCCGCTGCTTTTATATAATTTACTTGTTTGTTTGTTTGTTTTCAGACATGTTGCATTAGTAACTTTTCTATTTTTGTGACACAACGTCTCGACCAAGGCACTTAGGAAAGGAAGCATTTAACCGGCCTTACGGCTTCGGAGGGTTTGAGTCCAGGTTGGCAGAAGAAAGGTACGGTGGCAGGAACAGCTGAGAAACACAAGCATAAGTTAGAGAGCGAGGGATCCTGGGAATCTTCTGAAGCCCCACAGCCCACCCCTGTGACACACCTCCTCCCGTCAGACCTCGCCCCTAATTCTCTCCAAACAGTTTCACTAACTACAGCCCAAGTATTCAAACATACCCTCAGGGAGGGTCCATTCTAATTCAAATACATATCACCCAACACTTCCCTATTGTTCTGTTTGTGTACCCCACCTTAAAAGGAAAGTTACTTTCGGAAGAGCCGGGCTGTTCTCCCGTCTTTTTGCTTCAACTTTCTTCAGTCTCTCCTCTACGAAACCAGATTCCTTTGTGCCACCCGCTGCAGCACTGACTCCATTTTGTGAGATGAAGTGATGCTGGAATAGAAAATAGAGCCAACTGTCATCATTGAATTGAGATTAATCGACTACATTTTTGTATGTTTTACCTTCAATTTCGTTGCTCAGATTTTCCTCATTTTAGCCACTGAGAACTACCGGTAATTTTACCTTCAATTTTGTTGCTCGGATTTTCCTCACTTCAGCCGCTGAGAGCTGCTGGTGTCTATTTTCCTAGGGTAGAGGACAAACCCAATGCTGTTCTTCATAAGCCACGCCCCTCCCCTCCCCCCCAAGAAGGCAGGGTTTTTCACTGACCTAGAACTTGCCTAGAAGGCTGGGTTGGCTGACCAGCAAGTCCCCAGGAATTTGCCTGTCTCTCTCTCCCCAAGCACACCGCCATTCCTAGCTTTTATTTTGTTTGTTTTTCAAGACAGGGTTTCTCTGTGTAGCCCTGGCTGTCTTGGAACTCTGTAGACCAGTCTGGCCTTTAACTGGATCCCAGATAATGAGTCCCACCTTGACATTTTATTATTATTATTATTATTATTATTTCCATTGTGTTTTGTCTGCATGTATGTATTGCGTGAGGGTGTCAGAAGCCCTGGGACTGGAGTTACAGACAGCTGTAAGCTGCCATGTGGTTGCTGGGAATTGAATCTGGGTCCTCTGGAAGAGCAGCCGGTCCTCTCAACCTCTGACCCATCTCTCCAGCCCCTTCTCCCACCCCCAATCCATCCAGACTTTCTTTTCCCTCTCTGTGGATACAGAATTCACTCGCTCCTGGTGCTTTCATTTTCTCCGTGTGGGAACAGGTTGGAGAGCATCTCTGGGTGCTGCCAGAGTCGGTGGGCGCCATGGCCTCCAGCAGGGAAGAGCCCTGGGGGAGTGGGCACCCATGGGGCTCCTACAAAGGCTAGACTCTGCTGGGCTGAGGAGGCGGAAGGTGAAGGTGTCTGTCTGTACTGGGCAGGTCCTGGTATTCCTTCCTGACAGCCCTTCTCTGGGCCCTCCGGCATGTCTGCAACGGGACTTCAGTATCTCAATAAGCTGTTTACTTCTCTGCTAAATCACCGGAGGGAATCCCTGTTCACCTTTGGGAGTCGCACCAAAAACGTTAGAGGATTCTGCTCCCAGGAGTTCCCCAGGGGCTCTGGGTTTCTTCGTGTTTAACTCTGCTCTCCCCCACCTCCAAGATTCCATCCCCTAGCTTGGGTTCTGTGCTTTTGTATTCCTTTTTTTTTTTTTTTTGTCTTTCCTAGCACATACATCAGCAGGAGGAAAGTAAACGTTTGCAGACGGACACCTGGATGAATAAAGACACTAACTCCTTATCTTCACAGAGCTGAAGCTGGGGAAGCCTTCAGCCTGTTTCCAAAGCGTAAGCGTAAGTTTCTCCACTTCTTCTGTGCCAGACAAGCCTCTGAAACAGGACACCTCAAGTCTGGTAGCTGGCAGGATCAAGGGAACTCAGGAGGAGCACCTCCAGTCACTACTCTGCTTCCCACCCAGGGCACACCCCCCCCTTGCTGGTTTCCCTGGCCAGGAACCAGCAAGGAAGGCACAAGCCTGAGACCTCAGTTCTGATTGGCTGCCCTAAGGTCTGTTCAAAAACAAACTGACAGCTTGAAGGGAGGGGAGTTTGGACCTGGAGGCCTTTTCTCTCCCGCCCTTTGCCCTTCCAGGGACAGCTGAGTCACTGAGCCCAGTTGGTTTGTTCTCTCCTTCACAGAGAGACTGAGACACACAGAGGAAATGGAGTTTCGTTTCGAGGTTTTCCCTGTGAGGGCTCTTCTGAAGCCACCACTGGGATCGAGGTGGGGCTGCTCAAGGCTTGTTTAAGACACTCCACGGAGCAGGAGCTGCCTGCCCTCAGGAGCCCATGATCCAGAGGCTTCGCTGGCCCCTCCCATCAGCCAGGCCTGAGGGTATCTCCTCCTCCCTGTGTTGGGAGTGTCTCAGTGCCAACAGGAGACCCTGGTACCAACTGAGGTTTTCTCTGAAAATGACACTTTTGCTCTCCACCAAGCTTCTCCATGCCAAGGGCCTCCTGGCCCTGTCCTCCCTACCTCAGAACCTCTTGAACTGGAACCTTCAGGGACTTCTGGAAACTCTGTTAAGGTCACACAGTGGTAAGCCAAGCTGGCTCAAAGCCAGTGTCTTAACCACATGCCCCTAGACACACACATGGCAGCGGACACACCCATAGGCCTGGGCCCTGTGACAGGCAGCCATCAGCTGTCAGGTGGAGGGCCCCAAACATCTGGCTCAGGAGATAGGAGAGACCAAGGGGGCTGCAGCTGTTCTGAAGGGAGGGGCTCTCCTGTGTGTTAGGGTGTGGCCCTTTTCTAGAAGAACTCTGTTTTTCTCACCCCGATAGGCAAGGAAAAAATTTTCTCAGCCAGGAAGGGGTCCTTAGGAGCTGGAAAGGGAGGCCTGGACAGACAGGGTGGGGTCGGCCACAGACAGGAAACTCAGGGATTTCAGGGAGGGCCAGGGACAAGATAGGGGAGGTCTTCCCTCTGCCTTCAGGTGTCCAGCACTGTCTCTCCCACAGACAGTGGCTGGGAAATGGGACATATCAGACGTGAATTTTTTCACCAGCTTCCAAGGATGTCAATGCCAAGTGCTATTTTGGCTTTTTTTTTTTCTCTCTCTCTCTCTTATCTCCCTCCCTCTCCTCCCCCTCCTCTCTGTGTATGTGTGTGTGCATGTGTGTGCATGTCACAGCACACATGTAGAGGTCAAAGTACCACCCTAGGGAGAGGGTTCCCTCCATCTACCATGTGGGTCCCAGGTATTAGAAACTACTACGTAGGCTTGGGAGCTGGGATCTTTTCCCAGAGCTATTTTGTTAGCACACCCCCCCACACACACCCTTTTGTTTTCACGTAAACTGCACAGGAGGTGCTAACTTAGAGCTTCCCCTCCCTCAGGGGGGGGGCTTCTGTCACATTTGGGAGAGTTGCCTAGAGGCCAGAATACCCCTCTGACAGCCCCTTTCTTCCTGGCTGGGCTGGACGGCAACCTCCCGAAGGCAGAAGGGGGCAGCCAGGATTTCCGGGGTGGGGGTGGGGTCTGGGCCAAAGGGACTCCAAGGCCCTCCCCTGTACACCTGGTGTCACTCCCGTTGTGTCCTGGGAGGATAGGTGACACCAGCACACCTGAGGACCTAGAAAAGGATGAAGAACAGCAGAACAGCAGCAGTGTGACCAGGTCTCAAGGTTATACAACCCACAGGGCTTGGCTGAAAGTGAACCCAGAGGAGAAAAAAATGCTTAGACCGGGCAGGGGCGGATGGAGACAAGTTCAGAATCTGGAGGCCAGACTAGGAGGAAGAATTGGAGGGGACGCTAAAGGTTGAGGCCTCAGAGAGTGGCCAACCGGGCTGGGTGGTAGGGAGTGTAGGGTCAGTGGACCTCTGGTGCCTACAGGGGGACCCGCTGGCTCTCAGCCATGCCCACCTGCAGGGGACCAGGGGACAGGCATTCCTCCCACCGGTTTCCTCACCCCGCCCCCGTAGGTGTCCTGACTGACCTTCAGGTTCTTGGAGGCCTGGGCTGCCCTCCCGCAGGCCTTGTGCTCAGACTCCGGGAAGTGGGCAGAAGAGGAGGTCGGTCTACCCCTGTGCCAGCAGCCCTCATGCTCTTCCAGTGCTGCCCACAGCGGTTTCCTCTGCAGCCCCGCCCCAGCTTGTCCCCTTTGCGTGTGCTTCCAACTAAGCGACTTCCTGAGGGGCTTTTTCTTCCTGCCCGCAGTCCAAGCTTTAGCCCTGTTTCCTGTGCACAGTGCATAGGAAGGTGCATGGAGGGGGTGCAGTTAAAGCACGTGCTGGATCCGAGGAAGTTACTGGGCCCCTCTGCTTGCTGCGCCCAGGGTTCTCCAAGTACTGGAAAGATGGGGTTCTTGCACAGCGGCTAACTCAACACGTTTCCACAAGGCCCTGCACACAGTAGGTGCTGAAGGACTGAATAGAAACTGCTTCCTGGCCGAGCGCGGTGGCTGGGACTGTAATCTCAGCACTCGGGAGGCAGAGGCAGGCAGATCTCTGTGAGTTCAAGGCCAGCCTGGTCTACAAAGAGAATCTAGGACAGCCAAGCCTACACAGAGTAACCCTGTCTCAAATAAGCTGCTTCTTGACCTGCAATAAACAAACAAACAAACAAGCTGCTTCTTGACCTGCACCTTAAAGCCTTAGGGTCCCTGGTCTGAGGCTGGAGGTACCTGTGGGTGTTTTATTTAAACTATGTTTCCAAGAAGCCACGGTAATAAGGGAAACATGATGACTTAGACAGTCCTCTCGTGTCCGAAAGAAAAAGCCCTGTCCTCGTGACGTTCACACCTTGTCCGAGGCTTAGATCCAGGAAGAATGTAGTTCATGGATTCCGTCTGACCTCTCACCCACTGAAGGCTACTGGATCGTTCCAGAACAACCGCGTATCATGTTGATCCAGTTAGAGGCTACTGGCTTGGCGTAAGTGAGACCTTGGAATGGAATTTCCCAGGCATGGCACCAACAGGCTGCAGGTGATCTTTCCCTGGCTTGAGCTTGTCCATGGTTAGAGCTGGGAGAGCAGAGCCTGTCGGGGAGGTGGAGGAACTCAGAGAGCTTTGCAGTCACAGCAGTGTGGACTTTGGCTCCCGTCATCAACGACCTTAGGCAAGTTCCTCAGGTCACCATGGATACAAACTACTCTCCGAACCCCAGGTCCCCACTTGCTATGTGGAGAATGTCTCTTGACCAGCGGTTCTCAACCTGTGGGTTGTGACTCCTTTGGGCTGGAACATTGTTTCCCAGGAGTTGCCTAAAAACACAGATGTTTACATTATGATTGGTAACAGCGGCACAATTACAGTTATGGAGCAGCAACAAAATAATCTTACGGTTTGGGGTCACCACAGCATGAAGAAGAACCTTAAAGGATCACAGCCTTAGAGAGGTTAAAAACCACTGCTCTAGACCATAACTTCCAGCATCAATCGTTAACTAATACGAATTCAGAGCTTCTCTTTTCTTGAAAGGGTCTCCCTGTGTACTCTAGGCTGCTCTCCAGTCTTGGCTCCTGTCCTTGATCATCCTGCTGCCTCAGCCTCTTGAATGGTTGGGACTACCTTTTGATGGAGGTAACCGGAGACCCAGTGATAGAAAAGCCGGAAAGATCTGCACTCATGAAGCTCATTGTTCTGATTTCTGTGTGTATGTGTTGTGTGTGTGTGTGTGTGTGTGTGTGCAGTGTGTGAATGTTGTGTGTGCAGTGTGTGTGTCTGCCAGACACTAATATGTGTCTTCTCTCTCTCTCTCTCTCTCTCTCTCTCTCTCTCTCTTTTTCCTGAGACAGGGTTTCTCTGTGTAGCCTTTGCTGTCCTGGACTCGCTTTGTAGACCAGGCTGACCTCAAACTCACAGAGCTCACAGAGTGCTGGGCTTAAAGCCTGGCCACCACACCTAGCCAGGCTTCCGTTTTATTGGCAAAAGATACAAATAAGTTATTAAACAAGAAACGATCCACTGGTTAGATGGTTTAGTGGGTGTGGTGGGGTGATAGTGACAGGACTCGGATTGAGTAGCTTGGTGGCCTCTCATTTTCATTCCCCTCTTCTTCCTGTGCAGAGGATCCCTGGACTTAATATTTCCAAGAGTGGAGACTACATCACCCAGACTCCCTTCGAGCTAATTGCAGCCACGTAACCAAGTCTTGATCTCAGAAAATGTGCTGAAAAAGAGGGTGCATGTTTTTCTTTACCCCTGTTGGCAGGCATGCAGAAGCGACCACTGAAGCTCAAGCAGCCAGACAGGATCAAAAGCGAAAAGCTACTTGCTAAAGATGATGAGCAACAGAAGGACCTGCAGAGCACTGTTGCATTCTGGGACATCCTACCTCCAGACTTCTGCATCAGAGAGAAACAACCTTCCATCTTGTTTAAGCCACAAAGTTTTGGGTTTTGATCACGTACAATCCATCTTGATTTTCCTTGACACAACCACAGAATGGAACAGGGTTGGGGTCCGACTGAGTGGCCAAAAGAAGGTAATGTGAACCAAGGCCTGAGTAGGAGCCAGTATTTGACAAAGGAGCAGTATTGTGATTGGCCTTTCTTTCTTTCTTTCTTTCTTTCTTTCTTTCTTTCTTTCTTTCTTTCTTTCTTTCTTCCTCCCTTCCTTCCTTCCTTCCTTCCTTCATTTCCTTCCTTCCTTCCTTCCTTCCTTTCTTTCTTTCTTTCTTTCTTCCTTCCTTCCTTTCTCTCTTTTTTTCCTTTTTATTTTTTTGACACAGGGTTTCTCTGTATAACAGCCCTGGCTGTTCTGGCTCTCACTTTGTAGATCAGGCTGTCCTAAAATTTACAGAGATCGGCCTGCCTCTGCTTCCCTGAGTACTAGGATTAGAGGCGTGCGCCAGCACACCCAGCCTGGCATTTCTACAAAGCCATTCTGACTGGCTTGTGGCAGCTGAACTGTAGGAGCCAGGGAAGTACGAGGTCACTTGGGGGACCCCTGGACTGATTGGAAATATGAGAACCTAGGGAAAACCAGTGGCAATACAGAGAGGCAAAGCGAAATGGGCTGAGGAGGGGTGTGGGGCAAGGAGAGGAAACAGCCAAAGAAACAGCTGTTAAGGGGGGGGGGAAGGGGAAAGGTTGAGGAATGGAGGGGGCTGGAGGAGACACAGGGTATCTCCTTGCTTGTTTAAGACATGATTAGAAAGAAATAAAGCCATCACTGTGCCATTCATGTGACCTTTCTTAAACACTGTTGTCTCAAGTTGCTTTGGCAGGGTGACAAGGGACCCAGTTCTGCCCAGATCCCAGTCAAGTCCAAATACAGGGACTATGAAGCCAGGTCTACATGTGGAGTCCCAGTGTCTGGGAGGTTAAGGAAAGAGGATTAAGAGCATGAAGCTAAGCAGTAAGACCTCATCTCAAAAACAAAACAAAGCCAAACAAACAAAAAAAAACAATAACATACCAGTGGCATGTTACTGAAGGGCCTGAAAGCAATCATCTCTGTCCTTGGGGGTCATGGTCTCTGGAGAAGAGAGTCAGGCATGAAAGACCTGCCACAGCACAGGGGGGTGAGGAGTGAGGACACCCAGAACATCTGGCCTGAGCCCCCACCCCACCCCCCTTCTCAGAGCCAGGAGCACAAGTGTTGATCCCTGAAGGTCACAGCTTCAGCTCAGTGGGTTTTGGACTGGAGATGAAGGTAGCTCAGGACAAGCAAAGGGAACGGAGAACCAAGAAAACGGAGAAAATTCACAAGGGGACATATCCAATGAAGATATTGGATCTGGGTCGCCTCAAAGAGATCCTGTGTTCTGGGGGACCCTTCCCTGAACCAGCCAAGCCCTCTCCCATCCTCCCACCCTCTGGACCCCGAACAGCAACCCCACTTGTATATGTTCTAAAAAGAGGCTCAGAGCTGGGTGGTGGTGGTGCACGCCTTTAATCCCAGCGCTCAGGGGAGGCAGAGGCAGGTGGATCTTTGTGAGTTTGAGGCTGGCCTGGTCTACAGAGTGAGTTCCAGGACAGCCGGGGCTACACAGAGAAATCCTGTCTCAA
Source organism: Meriones unguiculatus (assembly GCF_030254825.1). Classification (NCBI taxonomy): domain Eukaryota; kingdom Metazoa; phylum Chordata; class Mammalia; order Rodentia; family Muridae; genus Meriones; species Meriones unguiculatus. The sequence continues at coordinate 19,176,072 of NC_083355.1, forward strand.
ACAAAGCAAAACAAAACAAAAACAAATAAAGACAAATAAGAATAAATACAAATAAAATAAAGAGGCCACCTAGTCACACAGACCTGGCCTCGCTGCTCAGGCTAGAATCCTCCTCTCTCCTCTCAGTCCCAAGACCCAGATAAGGGTGCTGGCCAGGCAGATAAGAGGACCCAGAGCTCTGAAGAAATAGAAAGAGTGGCCGCGCCAGTCCCTCATCCACCTCCCGCTCCTCACCATGCTCCCTCAGGCGGGCTGGAGCCATGAAATCAGTGTGCATCCGCTGTCCTATTCTATGTCCTCTTCTGAGACTCTATCATTCTTTCCCCTCTGGTGGACAGCCCCATTCCCGCTCCGCTCTGGATTCCGAGCTCTTCTTCAAGGCTGGGCTCTGATTACTCCCTGGGGACAACCATATTTCCCATTCGACTTATCTCCCCGGTCCCTACTCTCTACCACATCCCTTCCCATCGCACTCTGTGGTTATTGTGGGCTGTTATCAACTGCCCCACTAGACCTGAGCACCTGAGGATGGATGATCCGAGGACCCCAGCTCAAGCAGCCACCTACCCAGGAGATGTCACTCTCCTCAGCTCAACCCCATCCCGCATCCCAAGGGGACTGTGCTTCAAGGCTCCCACCCATCTGTCACTCCATTTGGTCCCAACAGTCCAGAGAGGAAAGGGATGACCAGAAAAGGGGTGTGATCACACAGCAAAGTGGCAGAACTTCCTGCCCCCGGGAGTTCAATGAAGCTGGCTCCCTGGGAGACTTCCCTTGACCAAAGGATCATGGGAATCTCAGCCCCCAGTCTATGGGGACACAGTGTCTTCCACAGAAAGCCAGTGGTTCATCCTAGGCCACCCTGGATGCCTCCTGCTCTTGTTCCATTACAGCCCTGGCTCCAGCTGCTATAGCCTGATTTATCGTGACACTTGCTTGCTTTGGACGCCGTTTCGAACCCCAGTCTTCTTTGCTCTAAACTTGGGCCTTCACTCTTGCCTCTATCCCCTTGGGGCAGCTGAGACACTCCCTCCTGTACAGCATGGCTTGGCTGAGGACTTGGGGCAGCAGGGCATGAGTGACAGGACATTGTTGAAGGACTCCATCTGCAAACAACCCCACTACTGCCCCTCACCCCACTACAGGGCACAGCTCACCTAACTGCCCTTCAGCCCCTGTCCTGTCCCGCCAGGCAGACAGAGGTCTGAGCTAGGAGGCTTCCTGGCGTTGTTGGTAAAGTGTTGCCTAACATTTGCAGATCCCTGGGTTTGATCCTCAGCACTGTACCAAGTGGGCACCCGTTAGTTCAGAACTCAGGGTCAGAAGTTCAATGTTACCCTCAGCTTCACAGCAAGTTTGAGACAAGTTTGAACTACACGAGATCCCGTATTTAGAAAACTTTCATTGTTGTTGCTCTGTTTTTTTGAAACAGGGTTTTTATATGTAGCCCTGGCTGTCCTGGAACTCACCCTGTAGACCAGGCTGGCCTCAAATGGCCTCAGACGTTGACGATCTGCCTGCCTCTGCCTCCCAACTGCCACTGGCTGGCTATTTCTTTTCTTTTTTAAATTTTTATTATTTATTCATTTATTTTGTGACAGGGTCTCTCTACAAATCTACAGGTCTCCTGGAACTCAGAATGTAGATCAAGTCAGCTTTGAACTCACAGAAATCCACCTGCCTCTGCCTCTCAAGTGCTGTGATTAAAGGCAAGTGCCACCACGGGAAGGGGGGGAGGGATTAAAACATAAAAAGAAGAAGAGAGACAGAGAGAGACAGGGAGAGCCAACCAATCAAAAGCACCACTGTACTCATCCTGAAGGCTTCATGAGCTCAGAGAGACTTGGTTCCCGGAATGAGGAATTACCATCTCCTGGTCATTTGGCTTACAGGAAGCCATTTAAACCCATCACTTTAGGTGCTTCCTCTACATGGGTGGTGGCGGGGGTGGGGGCATTGGGGAAAACGGAGCATGGCTCCTGCTGAGCACCCAGCGCAGGCTCTGCAGCCAAGGCCTTCCGCCCTGCAGGAGTCTCCCTTTAGCTCCTCAGGGACTCAGCCAGCACAAGCTAGCGAGGGGACCAGTCAGTGCGCTCCAGTCGGCCATCTCTGAATTTGGCTATTGTTGGAACCTGAACGTGGGGTTGGGTGTGTGTGTGCGCTTGAGCACTCACTCTTACTTCCCCCATTCCCCCCACCTCTCCGAGTGTATCTCAGGCTGGCCTTGAACCCCACGAGCATGTAACTGAGGAGAGGATGACCTTGAACTTCTGATCTCCCTGCCTCCACCTGCTCTGGGATAGCACCTCCGTAGTGTTGGCATTACGAAGTGAGGGCCACCATGCCCAGTGTCTTGTGTTGCAGGGGACCTAAAGCCGGGCTTCGTGAGTGCTAGGCGAGCTCTCTGCCAACAAGGCTACACCCCCAGTTCTGGGAACTTCCTCTTGATCATAGAGGAAACCCACGCTCTAGGACATCAGGAGATTGCCCTGGTTCCCACAGCCCGTCAGCCAGTTCAGTGCAGGAGCCAGGCAGAGCATTCCCATTCCTCAGGTCCGCAGTACCCAGCTTGGTGTGGTCTAAACCCTTTCGTTCCCAGAGCATCTGTCAGTCAGAGATAGGTGCCCTGGCCAGGGCACCCCCAGCCAGCCGCAGAGGAGAGAACAGTCCTGTTGGAGGTGCCAGGGGGAGGGGCATGCGGGGGCCAAGAATGCAGATACTCTGCCTGGGGGCCTGGGCTGGGCTGCCACAGAGGAGCCAGTGTGCCCAGACATTGGAGCTTTGTGAGCTAGTGCTCATGTGGGGACAGTTGTTTTCTTGACCTGACATTGTTTCAGGTTGACTGTCAGCTTCGGAGCCCCTTAAAGGCCAGTTCTCAGGAGCCGGTGGGGTCTCTGGAGAGGGGTGGTTGAGGGCAGGGGCAGGAAGAAGAGAGGACCAGGGGCGTCCCATGAGCAGCGGACAGGTCTCCTGGGAGGCTGTCAAGGAAAAGCCAGTCTTGAGGGAGGCCATGGGTAGGAGAGAGAAGATGTCTCGAGACTTGGGGCCAGAGAAGACCTGTCCAGCATAATGAGTGGACAGGCCGGGCAGACCCGTTCAGGGGCCAGCACCTTCCTGCCAGAGACCTGAAAGTCCCGAGAGCTCAACAGGGACCTCAGTTTACAAAGGCAGATTCGGAGGAGTCTCCAGGGGCCAGAAGGGCCCAAAGGTCTTTGGGACTGGCCACGCTGGGTGGAGTGGGCCTGATGCACAGCTGTCCAGATGCGGGTGAGAGATAAGTCTGTTTATGGGGCACCCGGTTAGAGCGGGGCAAGGGGGTGGGGTGGGAAGGGGCTCCCGGCTGTGGGGCGGGCAGATTAGGAGGCGAGGGCATGAGTCAGGGGTTTGGGAGCCTCCCCCAGGGCACCTGCGGTGCTGTTAGAGCAGCTGGGAGCTCAGCCAGTCGCAGAGGACACCAGTGGCGTCGGCAGGACTTCATGAAGGACCCCCGAGGCTCCTGAGCAGGTGGGCAGGGCAGGGAGTGGTTGGGTGGTCCTTTGGCATCTGCCCTGGGGATTGGTTGGTGCAGGTGGTCAGCTTCAATCTGTGACTAAGGGGTAGGATCCCCGACCTCTGACGAGGTACAGGTGGGTGGGTGGGAGGGTGATAGGATCATGTGTGTGAGGTCCCTCAGTGCACCTGTGGCAGGATGAGGGGGCAGCTCCCACGCAGAGGGTATGTGTAGCCAGAACGCACGCTGGGAGCAAAGCAGGGACCTTTCACCATAGATCCTTCTTGCATTCTACCTACCAGCCCCATGAGCCCCGTGGACTCAGACCTCATTCCTCCCGGATCCCTAGTTCCTCCAAATGTGGGGCATCCCCAGGCCACCCCATCTCTCACCCCAGAGACCCTAGGTCAGCCAACATTGATTCCCATATGGGACACTTCTAGAGGCTCCACTTGGGGGCTTGGCACTGTCCCCAGCCCAGAGACTTTTTGAAGGGAAGGGAAAAGCCACTCTCCACTGGGGGTGGGTGATCTCTTCGCTCAGGCTAATTCTCTAGGAACTGGAGGCAAATCCGGGAGGGATGGAGATCACAAGCCTGACCTGGACAGCAGTGGCAGGCGTGATGGCAGACTGTATGCCAGGCACGGGCCCCAGGTTCTCTGCATGAACACAGGTTCTCTGCACTGTGGGTCTATTACACAGGCATCATTCTTACCAGCTCTATTTTATAGATGAAAAACAAACACAAACTGTGGTGCAGATATTCAGTCACCTCTCTTAGCCCACAGAGTTAGCAAGCGACGGGGCCAGGGTTAAATCAACACAGGCAGCCTGACTGCAGAGTGCCTGTCTTAACTTCTGACTCCCGATCAGCTAAGCTATTCTCTTCTCTGGGAGGCAGCTCTGTGCGGTAGGTGGAGAAGTCTGTGGAGTTGTGGGCCAGGGAGGGGTTTAATTCTCTTGTTGCCTCTGAGAGCAATGTCCCGTGCCACTGACATTAGTGGTTTCAATGGTCTGGAGACTGGGAGAAGTGGGGCATCGAAGATGTGTGAGAGGTGTGAGCTTGACAGCAGTGCCACCAGGGAGCTGTCCCTGTCATCTGTCCCCTTCCCTCCCATGCCTTCCCAGCTGGCATGCCACCTCCTGAGCTCCAGATGCCCCTTATCTGGCCTGGCTCGCAGCTGGTCCTCCAGGTGTTTGGGGTGCTTCCAAACTTGGAGCGCTGAGGGCTCGGGGGCCACTCTCTTATCAGCTCCAGGCAGAGCGGGGCAGGGCCAGCAGGCAACAACCTGGGCCTCGGGGTGCCCTTCAAGACTCAGCTGGACTCCAGGCTCCTTTAGAGCCTTCTCTTCCCTCTGAGTTCCCAGAAGTCACCATCTGACAGATGGCTTCCCCAGGCCATTGGTCCAGGCAGAGTCAGGGAGGCAGCCCGAGGCTCTGGTTCCCTGGCTATGCCACACTGTCCCTCAGGAGAATTGAGGCTTCCATCTCAGGGTCACAGTGGGACTTTTGGCACCCGGGACCCGAGGCACAGCCAGGAAGCAACGTGGACAGATCCAGAGAAGGAAAAAAGAAAAATAGAGATAGACTAGAGGAACTGGGACAGAGCCTTTGGGAAAGGAAGGTGGAAGAGACAGAAGAGAAAGAGGAAAGGGGAAAGGGAAATAGCCAGGAATACCAAGAGGCAAAGCCTCTGCAGAAGGTTGTCCCATTCTCAGACTTGAGAACACTGCTGTGGCTGTCACTTGCCACTCCCAAGGACCTGATGATGTCTCTCCCTCTCAGAACCTCAGGACCCAGAAAGTTGTCTGAATGGTTCTTCCCCAATGTAGGCCCTGCTCCTTTGCCCCCTCTCTTCTGCCTTCTACTGCTCCCTGGACCTTGTCCCCTGCCTTCCACTCTCTCACCCATGCTCTCTCTCCTCCTCCCCTCCACCTCTCTGTCCTAACCTGCTCCTCATGCCTAGGCTGGTCCTCTTTACCTAGTTCTGTGAGACCGAGACCCCTCCTATGGTCACCATGTCCTGTACCCGAGTCCTACTCTTCCTCCTGTGACACTTTCTGCAGCATCCAGCACAGGTGGCCTCCTAAACTCCATCCATGTGAGGAACGGCTTAGGTCTTCTTGCTCAGCTCAGCCTGCTGTCCTCAGCAGAGTGGCTACATGCAATGTCCCCGTGGCCGAATGCTTGCCACCCCAAGGTTCTATGGGGCCATGAGTGAGAGAGGAAAGCCCCTCCAGACTGGCACATTAGGTGATCCATCCCCACATTCTGGGGTGGGGACACGTTTGCCTTGAGAAAATGCAGGCTGAGGTTCCGTGGCCTCTAGATGGATCTTGGTCATTTTGAGTCTACGACGCAGAGACAGGATGGCTGCGAGGCGTGGGGACGCTATGGGGACCGAAGTGTTCAAGGACTTTACATTCAAGTGTCTTCCTTTCCAAAGGATGTGCCAGACAACTAATTGCACACAAATCAATGAAGGAACCATGCTGGACTAGGTCAGGGACCGGCAGGGTGGCTAAGAAGGGCCTGTGAAAGGAAGATTTTGGAACTGGAGGTAAGAGAAGGAATGAGATGTTGACAAAAGGGGCATCCAGGAATTGAATGCACAACAGCCCTGGGGTAGGCGAGGTCTTGGTGAGTGTTAGGAACTGGAAAGAAGCCAAGAGATGAAGGAGAAAGCAAGCCAGAGAGGTAGGGTTTGAATGGAGAGGAGAACACAGGCTCAAGTCCTTCAGGCTCTGTGGGCTACTCCCCAGGATGCTGCAACTTGTTGTCCAGGCAGAAGCAGTAATTTTTCGAAGAGAATATGTTATGGTTATTCTCAGGGGAGCCGAGATCCTGGGTCACAGCCTGGGCCCTTAGGACTCAGAAAGAGAAGATATTCAAGGCCTAGTGCAGGGAGGACGGGGCTAGACATAACGCTATTTGACCACTAAGCCCCAATCACGCTAAGGAGAATTCAGCCCTACTGGCATCTCCTGTCCCTCAGCCCTCGCCCACGTGCCTAGACACCTACAAGCTCAGTTTCTTCCCCCCAAACCCATCGCCCCCTTCTCATCCGTCTCGTATCCCCAGGACTCCCTCCTGGCACTAAAAGTCATGTAACTCCCTTAGGGGGACCCAGAAGCAGGAGGAGGCCAACTGAGGGTGAATAACATGACTGTGCCTTATTCAGCCTGCACCCCTCTTCTAGGGACCTGAGGTGCAGGTTATGCTGGGGGCTCAGAGAGCCGAGGACAACTGGACACTAAGGACAGCATCATGGGGGACAAGAATGTAAGTGTTCCCTGATCCATGCAGGGCTCCCGCCTCGGGCTCTGGAAGCCACCCTGGGCTTCTCCTCAGGGATCTTGGAGTGCCACTTAACCCACCCTTGATGGCCTTTTCCCACAGGACCATGTGGAAATACTGGAGATCCCAGATCGGGACTCCGAAGAAGAACTGGAGCACATAGTAGAACAGATAGCATACGAGGAGGAAAGTACCCTTGTGGTCCAGATGCAGGAGCCAGAAGGTGAGGACTGTCACTTACCTTTTGCCTCTACCACAGGAGCTGCTGGGTCCCCACAGGGACAGTAAGGGACAGTCCCAGTCCTGGGGCCAGTTCTCCCCACAATCCAGGGCTGATTGAAGGTTAAACAGTGCTTTGTTTGAAATGATCACAGGAGGTGACTGTGGGGCTGGGCCCCTTTCACGTGTGACAGGGCAGCCAGGTATGTCTGGGACAAGGGCATAGACCCAGCTGCTTCCCTGCCTGTCCCATATGGGCATCGAGGCCAAGCAGAAGACCCGATGCTGGACCTTCCTTCTGTCTAGACAGCTGGAGATGCTGAGGAATGGGAGAGAGCTGTGGGGACCCCTTGAGCAGAAAGCCAAGGAACCTGCACCTTCCTTGGCCTGCCCAAGGTCTTAAGTGGGGAGCCTGAGGCGGGGACCTGTTTACTGTCAACAGAGCTTAAGTGCTAGCGATTGGATTTGAAGTTAAGAGGCCCCCTTGGGAAATGAGGGTGGGGGGGCGATATAAGGGGCTCGCCCTATCTGGGAGGTATGCAGTAAGAGGCTCCCGGCTGGCGGCTTAGCTAAGCAGGTAGGGAGAGGAAAGGATGCCTGGTCCCAGACATGGCAGCAGAGGGAGGGGATGCTAGAATAGTTTCAAACACCGACCTGGGGCTCTCTCTTCCTAGCCTCACCGAGGAAGAAAGGTCATGCTAGGGGCTCAGATCACCATAACGAATCCAGCGGTCCTTAACAAGGTTTAGGTGGAGAGTGACATATCCAAGCTAGGCCCAGAATAGACATGGATGTGAGGCTGGGCACAGGTCCCAATCCAGAGACGAGGGAGGGAGGGAGTGGGTTTGGGGTCCCTGAGGCTCCCCAGAAGTATGGCAGGGCCTGAGTGAGGGGCCAAGTCACAGGCAATGCTAGCTGGACCCTGGGTTTTCAGCTCTTCCCACAGAGACAGACACCACAGACTACACCCCAAGCAGAACCTCCACGTCGCACCCCGGCTCCGCTCAGGTGAGGACTCAGACTCCATCCTCTTTGTCAAGTTGCCTCGAGATCCATTGTGTAGCAGAGGCAGAGAATCAGGCTGGAGGAGACACCCTCCCCCAGAACGCAGATGGAGGGAACGCCGGTGGAAGGCAAGGGGCATGGGCACTAAGAAGGAAAGGGGCTCTTCCTGAGCTCGCCGGTCCAATAGTTTCCTTACTGCTGAGGATTAAGCCAGGACTTTCAGGCTTGGCTGGGCTAGATCCTCACTGGGGCCACATAGGACCCTCCTCTGTCTCAGCGTCCAAGTCTCCACTGAGCACCAGACTGCTTAGCTGGTTAGGCAATTGGGTTCTTAAGCTATGACCCTGATCATAACTACCCAGCCCAGGACAGTCTGAGCCATGTTCCTCAATACTCTTGGAGACAGCAGGCTGACCCAATGGCTTCCCGAGTCCCTTCAGCATCAGTTACCGAGGCCTAGGTTTCTGGCCAAGAAGCTGTGCGAGGCTCCGCTTGGACCAGAGGCTTATGCCTCTTTTGAAATATGAGAATGGCCTGCTGAGGAGGGTGGACATGGAGCCAGGGGAGTGGACCAGATCCACAGGACCCTTGCACATATCTCCTTGCTCTGAGCAGGAGGCCTGTCCTGGTCCTTCTACGGCCCAGGGTCTTTTGAAAGCCTAGCTTAGGCCTGAGTCCCTCGGGACCCAGGCTTCCTGTCTCCCTACGGGCTTGCCCATGGCATGATGGACTAACTCCGGCCACGCACCTCAGGTCTACGTGGAGCTGCAGGAGCTGATGATGGACCAGAAAAACCAGGAACTACAGTGGGTGGAGGCAGCGCACTGGATAGAGCTGGAGGAAAACCTCCGAGAGGACGGCGTGTGGGGTCGTCCTCACCTGTCATACCTGACCTTCTGGAGCCTTCTAGACCTGCAGAGAGTCTTTTCAAAGGGTGAGTCCTGCCGGGCTCTCGGTGGCTACTGCACAGACGGCTCCCTGGGGCAGCCACTTTGCTCATCCCTTCACCGCCCACAGGCACCTTCCTCCTGGATCTGGCAGAGACATCCCTGGCTGGGGTGGCCAACCAGCTCTTAGACGGCTTCATCTATGACAACCAGATTCGGCCTCAGGACCGAGACGAACTGCTCCGGGCCCTGCTACTCAAACGCAGGTATTCTTGCCTGCCAGGTCCTGGGTTTCACGTCCTAGACCACGGCCATCCACTTCCATCCTCATTGTCCTTCAAGAGGAGACTGATTTCCTTTCTCTAGGGTCTCTCTAGGAAGTTCTACTTAGCGTCTACCTTCATCCCTCCCACCACTAGTGTCCCTTTCATGGAAAATTCAGTTCAAATAGCTTACTCAGCCCCCGTCACCTGTACATCCCGCAGCCATGCCGAGGACCTGAAGGATCTGGGGGGACTGAAACCTGCTGTCCTGAACCGCTCCGGGGGCCCTTCTGAGCCTTTGCTTCCCCAGCAGCCATCGCTAGAGACCAAGCTGTACTGTGAACAGGTGAGGCCAGGACAAGGTTGGAAGTGAGAAGGTTTGGGAGAAGAAAGGGCTGGATGCTCAGATCTCCCAGTTCAGTGTGACCCCAGAACCACCTTCCTCCCCACAGGCAGAGGGGGGCCCAGGACCCTCGACATCTGGAATTCTGAAGATCCCCCCAAATTCAGAAACCACACTGGTGCTAGTAGGTGAGAGTCCTTCCCCCCATGTGTCCTGCTTGGGGCCCCGGGCAGTCCCCTCTCTTGAATTCATACACCGTGAGCCCCAGAGGCCTGGCCTCACCGCCTGGTGCCCCCCCCCACCCACAGGCCGGGCTGCTTTTCTGGAGAAGCCTGTGCTGGGCTTCGTGAGACTGAAGGAGGCTGTGCAGCTGGAGGACCTGGCGTTGCCGGAAACCGTGCGCTTCCTTCTCGTTCTGCTGGGACCTGAGGCTCCTCATGTCAACTACACCCAGCTGGGCAGGGCTGCAGCTACGCTCATGACAGAAAGAGTAAGCAGGGGCCATGTGGCTGGTTAGCCAGAGAGCTGGTGGGAGGGCAGAGGGGGTCAGGTCCTCCCCTGGGGAATGGCCCAGCTGACTTTAGATCCACTCTTTGAATTCCGCCTGTTTCTGGCCACTTGAGTCTTATCCTGGATTACATTGGACTGGCTGGTCCAGCCTGGTCCAGCCTGACCCACTCTGACTTGGTTCTAGCTGGCCCAACCTCCTGTGTGTTGTGCCCATCAGGAACGCTTTAGTTCCTTTTCCCCACCCAGAAAAGGCTGGTCCTTAGAAGTCAGAGGGACCAGAAAGAACCACATCTAATAGTGACAGCCATAGTCTTTGATGGCTGGTCCCTAGCTATGCATGTCTAGTTTTGTTTTTTTGTTTTGTTTTTTTTTTTTCCCTACCCCGGATTCCCTATGTAGCCCAGGATAACCTCAAACTTAAGCCCTCCTAGTCTGCAGCCCTCTTAGCTGAGTGCTAAGACTACAGACCCCACGAGGTGGTCCGGCTGCCATGGGGCCTCTTGTCTACAGTCTCAGTGTGCCCCTGACCCTTTCTTTCTCCCGCCACAGGTGTTCCGCACAACTGCCTACCTGGCCCAGGGCCGAGAGGAGCTGCTGAGCTCCCTAGAGGACTTTCTGGATTGTAGCCTGGTGCTGCCGCCCACAGACGCCCCTTCGGAGCAAGCTCTGCTCAACCTGATTCCGGTGCAGAAAGAGCTGCTCAGAAGGCGTTACCTGCCCAGCCGCGCCAAGCCAGACCCCGACAAGTTCAAGGGGCTAGGTAGCTACCTGTTCTGTCGGGGACAAGCCTTCCCGAACCCCCAGGGGTCCTTGGATCCCCGGCATAGCGCCCCCGTTCCTCTCAAACAGTCGTCCCTGTGGCCAAGCGTGTCTTATCATGTTCCCACCCTCTACCACAGACTTGCATGGCATGGGCCCAGGGGACCCTGGTGGCGAAGACGACCCTCTACGGCGCACAGGCCACATCTTTGGAGGCCTGATCCGTGACATCCGGCGCCGCTATCCTTACTACCTGAGCGACATCACCGACGCACTCAGCCCCCAGGTCCTGGCTGCCGTCATCTTCATCTACTTTGCCGCCCTGTCACCTGCCGTCACCTTCGGCGGCCTCCTGGGTCAGTGAGAGATAGTTACGGTGGTCTCTTCCCCTCCCACCCCACCCCCCACCCCGTGACGCTGACCTCTAACTCTCCGACCTCTGCCTTCTCACCTTTGACCCCATCTGATGCTCCGTCCGTCGTGCCCCGTGACTTGCTCTCCCCCCCTGCAAGCAATCTCTCCATCTTGATGCCTGTGTGGCTTCTCCCCCACAGGAGAAAAGACCCGGAACCTAATGGGGGTTTCGGAGCTGCTCATCTCCACGGCGGTGCAAGGCATTGTCTTCGCTCTCCTGGCGGCGCAGCCCCTGCTCGTGGTGGGCTTCTCAGGGCCGCTGCTGGTGTTCGAGGAAGCCTTCTTCTCGGTAGTGTGCCGTCCGGGCCCCACTCTGCCCCCAACCCCTCCCTGCCCGCAAAGCGACCATCCCTGTATTCATAGTCTGACCGGAACTCCTCCCTCTCACCGTCTGCAGTTCTGCGAGAGCAATAACCTGGAGTACATCGTGGGCCGCGCGTGGATCGGCTTCTGGCTCATTCTGCTGGTGGTGCTGGTGGTGGCCTTTGAAGGCAGCTTTCTGGTCCGATTCATCTCCCGCTACACCCAGGAGATCTTCTCCTTCCTCATCTCCCTCATCTTCATCTATGAGACTTTCTCCAAGCTGATCAAGGTGGGGGCCGCGGGGGGCGGGGTGGGGAATGCTGACCCTCACACATACCCTGTGTGCGAGGGGGCGTTACCACGCATGTGTCTGTACAACGTGACTGTGGCCGTGTTTCTGTCTGTGTGCGCAGTCATGAACATGACCCATGTATGTTCCGGGCTTCACCTAAGACTGTGCAGTTGGGTTTCTTGGGACTGTGTAAAGGCTTGTGACTCTGCTCACGCCCTGACCGGTCGGAGGGACTGTCTGCACAGCTTGCCTCCGTCTCCACAGCTTGCCTCCTCCCCAAAAGCTCTACCCATCCCCACCTCTACGCTGTCTATGGAAGGGCGACCTTTACATGTCCTGGTTCTTTTATTTTCTGTAGCTCTTTTAAGCAGATTTTCTTTGTTTTTCTGGGGATCCAGCCTCTTGCCTACCAGGCAAATGCTCTCACTGTCACCAGCTCCTCAAGCCATTTTCATAGACCTCCTCATTATCTACTGCTGCCTTCCCAACTTCTCACCTTCCCCACAACGCCTGGAAGCAGACGCCTGCGCGTGCGTTCTCCTTGCTTCCTTGACCCTTCCCACACAAGCGAACTTGTTCTTCATCCCTCCTCCCCCACCCCATCCCTTCAAAAAAAAAAAAAAAAAAAAAAAAAAACCAAGCTGGCTAATATGTCCGATGAGAAAGAAGGTAGATGGACGGATGGATGCACGCAGGGATGAGATGGATGGTGGATGGTGGGGATGGTTGTGTGAGGCGTGCGTGGGCAGTGGATGAGAAGATGGCTGTCCAGACAGACGGGTGATGGTGCTCGCATAGTCACTCATCCGATGCTGCCTAGATCAAGCCAAGGCTCAAGCAGGAACTGGGAGGAGCCCTGTGCTTTGTCTGTTACAGATTTTCCAGGACTACCCGCTACAGCGGACCTACGCTGATGTTCCGATAAAGCCCAAGCCTCAGGGCCCTGTGCCCAACACAGCTCTCTTCTCCCTCGTGCTCATGGCTGGTACCTTCTTACTTGCCATGATGCTACGGAAGTTCAAGAACAGCACCTACTTCCCCGGCAAGGTCAGTGTACCCCTAACCTTACCTTCACCAACCCCCTCGCTTCTCCAGCACCCTTGTCCCTGCTTCCTACCCCAGCCCCCTGTTCCCAGTTTGGAAGCTCAGCAGCCCTTTTCTGACTCAGGGTTCATGTTGCAGGCGGTCCCATCTCCAAGAGCCAACAAGGAACCAGGGATAGACGGTTCTTGAGAGGGAGGGAGGGAGGGAGGGAGGGGGAAAAGCCAGGGTGGGGCCAGAGAAAGAAGGAAGGCGGGGACAGTTGGAGTAAAGACAGTCATTGGTTTTTGATGGACCCCCTCGGGTTGAGCGGAGGCCCTGGTAAATGTAGATAGAGTATGGACATAATGGTTCCTCCATCTGCTTATAGCTTCGTAGAGTCATCGGGGATTTCGGAGTCCCCATCTCCATCCTGATGATGGTCCTGGTAGATACCTTCACCAAGGACACCTACACCCAGGTGAGTCCTCCTTATCCTTTGCCAGGCCACCCTAGCCTCCATTTTCTCCCCCTCCTCCGTACCCAGCCAGAATGGCTTTTCCCAACCCAAAGCCAGCTAGAATGTTCTTTCCCCATCCTTGTCTTCCAGTATTCCCTCAGGACCCCTCTAGCACAAGCAAGAGCCTGGGTTGCATTATCTTTTCATTCCTTTCCCCAGGGCAGTAGGAGAGAGTGTGCTTTGAGCCAGGCAGATTCAGGTGAACCCAGAAAGCTGTGTGGCATGGGATAAGCTATATAACCTCTGACCTTGTTCGTGTGCCTGTGACATGGAGAATGAGAAGACACATACAGAGGGATTAGAGAAGTAGCTAGAAACAGTGTAAATGTTCAGTTAAGCAGGTTCTTGAGTACCTCAATCCAATGCCCTGCCCCAGGACCCTGGCTTCCCTGACCCCACATCTCCCTATCCATCTGGTCTCACATTCTCACCAGCTGTCTCCTTTCACAGAAACTCTCAGTGCCTGATGGCCTCAAAGTGTCCAACTCCTCTGCCCGGGGCTGGGTCATCCACCCCCTGGGTTTATATGGAGATTTTCCCCTTTGGATGATGTTTGCTTCTGCCCTGCCCGCCCTGCTCGTCTTCATTCTCATATTCCTTGAGTCTCAGATCACCACGTAAGAGCGAGAATAGAGGCTTGGCCAGGAAAGGCTGGAGGCAGGGAGGGGAGCAGGCTCTGGGCCAACAGGAGACTGGCCAGCAACCTTCTGCTAGCAGATGGAAGTGTCGACCATCAGAGGCCTGTGTCAGTTTGGTGGCCCCTGGTGTAGCGTCATCTGAAGACCGTATAAACTGGAAGCTATGGGATGAGCTGTTGGATGGTGGGGGGAGCCCCAACAGTCAGGTTCTGGAAGTTGAGATTCCAGGACTTGGGCAGGAATGTCTAAGGGTCTTCTGAAGACTTCTAGCCCTCAGAGTCTAAATTCTCAAACAGCCGGAGGGAGGGAGCTAGGAATGCAAAGGCAAATGGGAACAGAAATCAAAAAGAGGCCCAGAGGGACACCAGTGTGAAGGAAAGAGGAGCCTACAGAGAGGGCCAGCTCACCAGACTTCCTTCCACCCCCAGGCTGATTGTCAGCAAGCCAGAGCGCAAGATGATCAAGGGCTCCGGCTTCCATCTGGACCTGCTGCTGGTGGTCGGCATGGGTGGGGTGGCAGCCATCTTTGGGATGCCTTGGCTCAGTGCCACAACTGTGCGTTCTGTCACCCACGCCAATGCCCTCACAGTCATGGGCAAAGGGGCTGCAGCCCAGATCCAGGAGGTCAAGGAGCAGCGGATCAGTGGGCTCCTCGTCTCCCTGCTCGTGGGTAAGTGAGGCCAGCCATGTTCCTGTCCCCTGCTCCACTCCCTCCTGGGCCTTGTCCTTATGACTGGAGGAGGGCTCTTCCCACTCAGGGACCCCAGATCCACCATCTCCTCTGCCCAGCTCGGACTCTTTCTCCTGGAATTGGGAGCAAAGCTCCCATCCTTTCTGTTCGGCATCTAGGTCCCTATACACCAGTTACCTACAGGATGGGACCTAGCAGAAGTGAGGAAACACAAGGACCCTGGGACACTGTGATGGGCATTTGCGTAGAGCAGGAGGGCTTCACTGCTGGCCTTTTTGCCAGATCAGACCCTGCTTCCTTCCCCATGCTTGGCCCACAGAAATGTCATAGACTATGGGTTTTTGCCCTGTCCTGCTGCTGTTTGGGTAACTTCACTGGCCTCTGGGCCTCAGTTTCCCTATCCGCACAGTTAGAGAATTGATTAAATCTCTTAAGATTCTTCTCTAGGGCTGACAGCCCACTTCAGTCTAATGGGTGACTGAGCATCCCTGGGCTCCATAGGGTTCTCAGGAAGCTGAGCTCAGCTGGGCGAGCAGTGTTATAGTCACTGATGGAGAGCTCTAAAGTCCCCCCTTCCCTCCCTCTCCTCCCCTTCCCATCTGAAAAGGACGATGGGAGCGTTATAGGGTGAGGAGGACAGGCTCCTCTTAGCTGCGATTGCTCCCACTAGGCTCAGGGAGTGAGTGAAAGGCAGGCAGGAGTTTGACTTCTCCCAAGCATAGTCACGCTGAGCCTATAAATAGCTGCTGCAGGAAAGGGTTGCATGGCGCTATGTGTTTCACAGTCCCAAGCATGAGCTAAGCCCTGTTGATGCTGGTCCCTCGGTGACCCGAACTAAGAGTGTGTCCCTCCTCACAGGACTGTCCATCCTCATGGAGCCTATCTTGTCCCGCATCCCCCTGGCTGTGCTCTTCGGCATCTTCCTTTACATGGGAGTCACATCCCTCAGTGGCATCCAGCTCTTTGACCGCATCTTGCTCCTGTTCAAGCCCTCCAAGTACCACCCAGATGTGCCCTTTGTCAGGAGGGTAGGTGGCTTTGAAGCCATCCAACCAGGGTAGGGTAGGGGGTGTCAGGACAGGTAGACACTGACCTCGCCTTCCCCACAGGTGAAGACCTGGCGCATGCACCTGTTCACGGGCATCCAGATCATCTGCCTGGTGGTGCTGTGGGTGGTGAAGTCCACGCCTGCCTCCCTGGCCCTGCCCTTTGTCCTCATCCTCACTGTGCCTCTGCGTCGATTCCTGCTGCCACTCATCTTCAGCCAGCTGGAACTCCAGTGTGTGAGTAGCAGCGGGGGGCCTGGATGGGGAGAGGGGGGAAGGGACAGCTTGGTAATGTGAAATGTGTGTCTTGCAGCTGGGGAGACCGCAGCGTGAGGCGGTTAGGCGTGGGTCTAGAAATAGAGTGCCTTTCAGTTGGTAGGAGGTTCAGCTCCCGAGGAAGGGATCCTGGGCTCAATTCCCCAGCACCACGGAAGCTGCATACAGAGGCAGGTGCTTATAATCCCAGCACCAGGGAGGTAGAGGCAAAGGAATCAGAAATTCCAGGTCACCCTCGGCCACGTGGTTCAAAGCCGGCCTGAGTTACATAAGACCCCGTTTTAAGGGGTGGGGGGAGGGGATCTGTGTCCAGAGCCTTTGTCTCAGTCTTGCTCTGCTGGGTCCTAGCATAGGATCTGGAGTGAGTGACCTCATTTCTGTATGCCTCACCGGGGAGGAATAGTGACAGGTTGAAAGCATCGTGAGGCGCACGCTGTGCGTTCCGCATGAGCCCCGGTGACCAGTTAGTTTTGCCGTCGTCCAAGTTATCTGGGACATTCAGTGTGGGCTGTCGTGGTAAGGGGATCCCCCGCCAAGGGGGTGACTTTTGCAGGTCCTTCTCACCAGACCCCCCGGGGCCACTCGCCCTCTGTAAAGGACTCCTCTATACTCCAGGGGCAGCACAGGGCTTGTCCTGGCTGCTTCCTAACTCAAGCCCCGGGAGGGGCTCATCCTGCCCCCCGTCTCTCATCCTTTCTCCCTCTCACCCCTCTAGCTGGATGGTGACGAAGCCAAAGTGACCTTTGATGACGAGGAAGGTCTGGATGAATATGATGAAGTGCCCATGCCTGTGTGAGGGGCAGGCCCAGGGCCACGACCATTCTGCTTTCCCACCCTCCCAGGAAGAGCATTCACGGGCATCTTGAATGTGGGAGGTTGGGGAGGGGTGGAAGGGTTGCCTAGGAAACTCACTACCTAAGATACTATGGATTTTCTGGCTGGAGATGACCAGAAGCTAGATCAGGGAATTAGGGTCACAGTCTCTTGAGACTGTACAGGTCCCCATGCTAGAAAAGTTAGGTCTGGGCCTTCTCCCTTTATGGCACAGTTATAACTAGCAAAGGGGGAAGATGGAGAACATTTTTCAAGTTCCTGCTGGCTGTGTGGCCTTACATGAGTCCCTTGACCTGTCTGGCCCCTGCTTCCTGCTCTATAAAAATGAATACATTAGTAATAATATTCATGATCACATGGCCCCTGGGCTACACAGCGGGGACCTGGGCCTCCTGACTTGGAGGGCACAGCTCTGTCCTCCATCTTGCACCTATTCTTCCCTGCACAGAAATATCCGTAATGACTCCCTCCCTTCCCTTCTCTGTCCCAGCCCCATCCCAAGACCCTCTTCTCTGCATCCGGTGAGAATAAGGTACAGGTGAGGGGCTGGGACTCAGATTCCTAAGTGCTTGCTTCCTCCTATCAGGCACATTTCATTCATTCACTCACTCATTCATTCATTCATTCATTCATTCCATAGCCATCTACTAAACGCCCTAGACCTAGTGGACACAGAGGGGACAGGGTCAAACTCCCACTGCATGGGACTTGCCTGCTCTGCTCTGGACTTGGGTGGGGATGGAGGGAGGATGGGGGGGGAGGATTGTAATTTATTAACTGTGTATTTTCTAAGTGCTCCTCTGTGCCTATGTGGTTTTGCCCATGTACCCAGCCCCCATGAGAGACCCGCCGTGTCCAACTCCAGCTAACCTGACTCTTGGGGGGAAACTCAAGGTTTGACCAATTGGAGTAGGAGACAGTAGCTTGCTCAGAATATGGATAAACATATATTTTTTTTTTTACAAAAAAAAAAAACTTAAAAAAAAAAGAGTTGAAATAACTGGAAACTTGTGAGAAAAACAGAAAACCTGAGTGGACGGGCAGCAGGAGGCTCCCAGTGAAAGATTCTCAGGGGATTTGAAAGCACAGACCGGCCTGCCGGCGCACCACCACATGATGCTGTGTTCTCGGCAGTGAAATGAGGACAAGGATGGTACCTACCTTGTAGGGGAATTAGGAGGATTGATTGACAGTGTAGGGAAAGCACTTGCTGAGCGCAGAGCCCGACTTGGGGGGAGCTGCTGGGGTGACCGTGCCATTTTGCACACCCCTGCTCCCCTCCTGCCTTGTCCTGCTCCTTGAACATTGCCAAAGAGAGTGGGGATTGTGCCCCCCCCACTCAGCCAGCGCCCTTCCCCACCGTGCTTGGGAATTAGGTTTTGCCAATAAATGTGTTTGTGTTAAAGGGGTGCCTTGCTTGAAGTCCTTTCTCAGAGTTGGGTGCTCCTGGGGTTTTGACTGGACCAAGAAGACATCATGGGACCAAGAAGACATCATGGGTGAAACCCATGTGGGCCTTTGGCCATGGGAGACCACTAAAATCATGGTGGACATGACTAAAATCATGGTGGACATGGCCCTGAGCCTAAGCATTGGGCCAGTTCCCCTAGTGAGGAGTGATGAATTCAAACGCTTTACAACCTTGCTCTAATGAGTGTAAGACCTTATTACACTCATGGAGGGGTGGGGAAAGACGCTGTCAGAAGACCTCAAGTCTCTCTCACTCTCTCTCTCTTTTTTTGTCATGAGCCACCATGTGATTGCTGGGAATTGAACTCAGGACCTCTGGAAGAGCAGCCAGTGCTCTTAACCACTGAGCCATCTCTCCAGCCCCTCCCCTGACCAGCTCTGTATCCAGAAGCTGGATGATGCCTTTTGAGAGCAATCACCTCACCGAAGGACACCAAGGCCACGAGAGGAAGTGAGCTCTCTAGAGGCTGCCTCTCTCCCAGAAACAGCATTTCTTGACCAACTTTCCATTTGCCCTCACTCTGATCCCCTTTAAAGTCTCTGCTCCTGCCCCAACTGCTTCTCCAGTTCCAGGGTGTTCCTAGGCAGGGATGGAGTGGGATGGGGTTGTACCCAACCCTGGAAAAGAGGATGCAGGCATGTAAGACCTTCCCGTCCTCCTCAACCTTCAGAAAGAGGTCAGCAGGGCCTCCTGGCTTTCTTCCCTGGGTTTATGTATATGAGCTGACTACCCTGAGCTGACCCTCCCAGGCTGGGGCAAAAAGCCTGGGTGCTAACTGGGTCCCAAGGAGAGCCATCTCCAAAGCCTGCTTCCCATTCGAACCAGCTGCACATCCCCCATGGGGTTAGGCCTGTCCCAGGGCTTTTGACCCTCACTCCCTATTTCCAGTGTCTGAGACTGAGACAAGCCGGTTGAGGTCAGAGGCCCGGCATGTTCCCAGCCTACAGGGCCTGGATTTCCTGCTGGGCCTATTCTTAAACATCCTTCCACTCTCCTGAGGGAAGAACCAAACAGATTTAGGAAACAACTCCCACCTTAACCTGCCCTTGAAAGTAACACCCATCTTCATTCTGTTTGTTTGTTTTTGTTTTCTTTTGAGACTGGGTCTCTTATAGCCCAAGGGGGCCACAAACTTACTATCTATCAGATTCACCATGCTGCTGAGCACTGGAATCACGTATGCATGAATTCCACCACAACCCAGCTTTCAAATCCTTTTCTGTCATGGTGCTGAGAACACCCCCTCAGCCTGGTCTATGTCAGGAAAGTCCTGTTCCACTGAGCTGCTGTTCAGGACCCACCCTTCCAATCTGTTTGTTTGTTTGTTTGTTTGTTTGTTTGAGACAGGGTTTCTCTTTGTAACCTTGGCTGTCCAGGACTCGCTTTATAGACCAGGCTGGCCTCAAACTCAGAGATCTGCCTGCCTCTGCCCCCCGAGTGCTGGGATTAAAGTGTGCACCACCACAAACAGCCACCTGAAGAACCAGCCTGCCTCCAATTTAGGCTTGAAAGCCGTCTTACAGTAAAGACAACGCAGGCAGGCTCATTCCCGCGTCTGATTAAACCTCTGTTTCTCAAGGATTGGGCTATACTCCGCCTGCAACCTTAAAAAAAAAAAAAAGTTGTTTATAACCACCTTGCAACCCTACTCTGGTTTCAGAAGGGTTATGTGACTAACTATGACACCTCTGTTAAGCCCATCTTAAGCCCTGTCTTTGCTTCAGGAGGGACTGACTTATGTCCTGCTCCTG
Organism: Meriones unguiculatus; assembly: GCF_030254825.1. NCBI lineage: Eukaryota > Metazoa > Chordata > Mammalia > Rodentia > Muridae > Meriones > Meriones unguiculatus. The sequence continues at coordinate 19,196,101 of NC_083355.1, forward strand.
TAACCCTGCCACCTATCTTGCCCACCAAATTCCCAATTTGGAAGCCCCCTACCCCTGAGCTGGCTTCCTGAACCCCACCTTAGGAGGAGGCATCCCGTGTACACGAATAAAAAAGCTTGCCTTAATTCCTATGACCATGATGACTTAGGGCAGTGGTCTTTCTCCTCCCATTTCTGGGATTAACACCGCCCTCTCCAATCTGTGATCTCTATTGTGAGAGAAGCTTTTGGGGGTGGGTGGGGCTGGGACCCTGGCTTAGACTCCTGATGGCACTGCTACTCATAAAGGATGGGATTCTAGCCCCACCACTGACAGCTTTTCAGCCCAATCCCCAGGTTGTTCGTGGGTCTGTCCTGGAGGAGTCATTTAGCCTTAAAAAAGGAGGGGAGCAGAACTACAGGAGGGCTAGAATATGGGGGTCTCAGCCTACTCCCTACCCACCGTACCTAGCAAACATACACTCCCTCCGAGGATTTATGCTTCCTACCAATTTTTTTTCCTGGTTTTTTTGAGACAAGATTTCTCTGTGTAGCGTTGGCTGTCCTGGACTCTCTTTGTAGACCAGGCTGGCCTTGAACTCACAGAGCTCCTCCTGCCTCTGCCTCCCTGTGTGCTAGGATTACAGGCGTGTGACACCAAGCCTGGCTCTATCAATCTCCCTTGAAAGTAGATGGGGTGCATTATCCAATTGGAAGATGCTGGGTCACAGCTAGTCTAGCCTCCTGGAACCTCAAACATTATCCGATACTAGAAAACCTTTTTTAAAGACAGAGACAGTCAGATCTCTGAGTTCAAGGCCAGAGTGGTCTACAGAATGGGACCCCATCTCAAAAATAATATTACCATGGTGGTGTGTACCTTTAATCCCAGCACCTGGGAGGCAGAGGCAGGCAGCTCTCTGTGAGTTTGAGGCTAGCCTGGTCTACACAGCAAGTTCCAGGGCGTTTCTAGAGAACTCCTGTCTCGAAAAACAAACCAAAGTATAATAATAACACTAATGTTAATGTTGTTGTTATTATTATATTTATTCTGGCCTGACCTGAGGTTAGGGCAGTCCGGCACCAATGCCATGGTCCAAGAGTGGAGGTCACAGGAATTGGTTCTTTCCTTTCTCTATGTGGTTTCTGGACATGGAACTCAGGCCATCAGTCTTGGTGGCAAGCACCTTTACCTACCTGAGCTACCTTGCCAGCTCAAGGACATCTTGCAGGCCGCTAGAAGCCTCCGAGACGGACCTCCAGGTTGGTACAAGCCCCAAGGGCCTGTGGACTCTCATTTTCTGCCTCTCCCCACAAAGCTGCCCTGCCCTGCCCACCCACTCCCTCCCTCCAAGAAATGGCTACCTTTTCGCTTTACTTTGTAGTTTTTCACTTGTGTGTGCTTGTGCAATTGTGTGTGTGGTGGGGGGGGTGCCTGCACATGTGTGCAATATACAGGTGGAAGCCGGAGGTGACGCGCCTCACGGGTTGTTGCCTCATCTTTGATTTTAGTTTTCGATGTGTCTGGGGTGGGAGGTTATTTGGTGCGTGTGTCTGTGTGCGGGTTCGCGAAGAGGACAATGCTGAGTGTCCTCCTCTATGGCTCTCCGTCTCATTCATTTGATGGACGGTCTCTCCCTCAGCCGGAAGCTCATCGTTTTGACGAAGCTGGCCGGCTGGCCGACAAGCCCCTGGTGTTTGCTCCTCAACCTAGGTTTACAGGCCACACCTGGCTTTGGTTAGGTGTGCTGCAGATTTGAGCACAAGCGTCCCTGCTCACACAGCAGGCACGTGTACTCACTGAGCCGTCTCCCTAGCTGTGCGCCTTGTGCCTTAAAGTCAGAGCCTCTCAGTAGGACCCGGAGTTCACCAGCTCTGCTATGCCGATTAGCCAGTGAGTTCCGGGGATCTGCCGCCCCTGCCCCAGTGCATGCTGGGATCCCAAGCAGTGGCATGTGCCACCAGCTTATCTCTGTTTATGTGTATCCCTGTGTCTGTGTGTCTCTCTGTGTGCAGGAGCCCACAGAAGCCTGGAGGGACAGGCAGTTGTGAGCAGCCAGACGTAAATGCTGGGAACCAGACCTGTGTCTTCTGGAAGAGCAGCAGCAAGTGCTCTTGACCCCTGAACTATCCCTCCGGGCTCCACCTCCCCCCACACACACACCCTTTTTTTTTTTTTTTTTTTTAAGCAGTCTTTAGATCTCCTGTGTGGTTTATTTGGCAGTGCTGAGGACAGAGCCAAGGCCCTCACCCATACTAGGCAAGTGCTCTATGTCTGAGGTGATCTCAGCTCACCACCTTGGTTCTCAGTCTTGTTGACCCTCTGGGGCCTTTCATAAACAGGGCCTCGAAGTGAAAGAACTATAGTAACGAGGTGCGAGCACAAAAGCATTCCACTCAGGAAGGGAATAGTGGTGCAGAATAAAAATTGAGAGGCGCTCTTGGCCTGAAGCTGCTTTTCACAGGGCTGTCTACGAAAGCAGAGAACCTGCAAGAGACCCAGGACGCAGACGCAGCAGTTAGCAAATTACAGAGAATTATCCCACAACAGGCAGGTTGTCAAGGCGTAATGAGGACGCAGCCATCAGAGAAGGCCGGTGCAATCTCGCTCCGCGCCTGGCAGGCGCGATGGGGGCTGGGGCGCTCGGCCTCTCTCTCTGAGCTCAGTTAACGCACCTGCAGAGCAGAGGTAATAAGCCTCACGTCGCCCCCGTCGCCGGGGGGGGGGTTGCAGTGACACGACGTGCCTGGAGCTTCAGGCTGAGCGCCGGAAATAAGCAGGCACACATTCCAACTAACGTTCCTCCGGTTTTGTTCTTTCGGGCCTTGCTGGGGCTCTAACTGAGGGCCTCCAGGGTGCTCTCCCACTGAACCACACCCCCAAGCGTTGCTTCTGGGGGTTTGCTTGAGACAGAGTGTCACTCTGGACCCCCGGACCGGCCTCAAAATCACAACACTCCCCTTGCCCCAGTCTTCCTAGCTTTAGGATTATAGAGACTTGGGCCACTTGGTCTGGCCTGTTGGTTCTTCTCAGCTCAACTTCAAAATCAGTCCTGGTGCTCTGACAGCATCCAGTTCTGTGGGACACCCACCATTTTCTGCCTCTTCACATTCCTCTTCCACATGCAGCTGTGTAGTTCCTGTCTTGGGGCATGCTCCCCCTACTACTTTTTTTTTCTCCTTCCTTCCTTCCTTCCTTCCTTCCTTCCTTCCTTCCTTCCTTCTTCTCCTTCTTCCTCTTCCTCCTACCCCCCACCCCACTGTTCCTCCTGTTTTTGGTGACAGGGTTTCTCTGTGTGGCCTTGGCTCAAACTCACAGAGATCCAATTGCCTCTGCCTCCCAGAGCGCTGGGATTAAAGGCGTGTGCCTGCTCTTTCAGAGGCCAGCTAAGTGAATGGAATCTTGTCAGTGCGTTTAAAACAAACAAACAAACAAACAAACAAAAAAAGCTACAGTCTTGCTCCGTGTCCCCGACCAATCATGAGATCATTAGCCACTCTTCTTTTTGAGACAGTGTCTCCCAAAGTAGCCCCTGACCAGAACTTGCTAGGTAGCCTAGGATAGCCTTGAACTTGTAGCCGTTCTCCTGCCTCTGCCCCCTGAGTGCTGGGATTACAGGGGTGCACCACCACACCAGGAGGCAGGCGACCTTTATCACCTTCTTTATCATCATCATCATCATCATCATTTTGAGACCGGACCTCACTAATACTCCAGTCTGGCTCTACTAACCACAGCAGTGGTTTTCAACCCTCCTAATGCTGTGACCCTTTCATAACCATTTCTCATGTTATGGTGACACCCCCCCCCAGCCATAATGTTATTTTTGCTGCTACCTTATTAATTTTGCTACTGTTACGAATCATAATGAAAATATCTGATAGGCAGGAGAGTGAGAACAGCTGAACTACAGACTTATGCTTTGGTGGCACCCTATCTTGAAAGGTTGTGAAAACTTTGGGGGGGACCCCCGGGACTCCTCTCCCCCCCCCCCCGCTGGAGGAAGCAGGTCTGATGTGGAGAGGAGGGCTTCCTTCGAAGGTTATGCTGGCTCCCCCAGGTCACTCCTCCGTTCTCTGTCTATCCTATAGTGAATAAAGCTCCTTGGCCATACAGTCCCATCATCATAATGTCCTACCTTAGTGCACGAGTCCAAGCAGCCACAGATGAGAGCCTGTGAAATACACACAGAATAAATCCTTCCTCTTTCAAATCAACTCTGCCAGGAGTTTCATCACGGTGATTATTTTGTCTTAGTTATGAATTCAGACATCCTTCAAGAACATGAGGTCCAGAAATGGGAGAATGTTGTTAAAAAAAAAGAAAGAAAGAAAATCCCAACTGTTCTAGTTTACCAATAAAGACTCAGAAGCCAGATGCTGGGGTGGAAACCTGCTAGCTCAGAGAGGCAGAGAAAGCACCCAGCTGACTTTCCTTCTCAGCTCAGGTCCAGATGGAAAAAAACCCAAAAGGCTTACTAGCTCAACTGATAGCCCAGGAGAAATAGGCCAAAAAACCCAAGACCAAAGGCTTGCTAGCTCAAAGCCCAAAAAGCCAGGAAGCTGAGGAGCTGAAGCCTCAGCTAAAGCCAGAGCTTGAACTAAAAGCTCTCTCTCTCTTCCCCACAGTCTCAAATACCCCTCAGCTCAAAATCCCTCCTACTCTTTAATCCCTGTTAGCTGGTTTCTTGCTCTGCCTCTTGACCTGGGGTGAACTTTATTAAATCCTGAGTTATAGAAAGCTCTTGGATTAAAGGTGTGTGCTAGGCTGGGTGAACCACACCATAATCATCTGTTTACAATCAAAAATTATTGGATTAAAGGTATGTGATAAAGCTCAACCACACCAAACAAGAAACAGGGTTTTATAGTTCACAGTTTTGGGGTTCACAATGGAATCAAACCTGTAACACTTCCCCCTTTTGTCTAAATAAAAGATGTTTCCTCTAACATCAATAAACTATACGCTATCAGATAAAAATTACATTCGCAATGTCTAGGCCATATAAATGTAGCAACCTTGAAGAGAGTACTCTGCTATCTATCCTATTTTGGAGAGTCCAAAGTTCTGTACCTAAATCACTTTATATGCCATATTCCATAAATCTCTGAGGTTTTTGAAGACCATCTATCTACCTCTAGTATATCTGAATTACCTGTTTTCAGCTATAAACGAACTTAGAAAACATCTGTGTTTAGCTAAACAAGCACCTAACAAATCCACAAATTGATTCACTATTGGTTTTCATTTCTTAATTATCCTAAACAGTTTATGATAATAGCTTTCAAAAGGACTAGAACTTCACATTGCATTTTTAAGGATTACACAGGTACAACACCTTAAAAAGAGTTGATGCATAGTATTCCGTAACCAAAATAGAACCTTACTTTTGTATCAATACACAAAGATCTTTAAGAGTAGATTCAACAATCCACCCTTTTTTCCTGTTGCTCCTATATCATTTCTATATCCTCCTTTTTTGTCTAAATAAAAAGGGATGATACCATAAAACTATTTACAAAAGTTAAGCAATTTTTGCTAATCTTTCCACAATGTCTAGCTTGGTTGTATTTGGCAGTCGTAGGATTTAAGTATTTTTGAGTTCAAAGTTCTGTAAAATGTTCATGTTAGTCTCATACGAACCCAGCACTTTGAATGGCATAAGCAGTCTGTAGTCCGATGCAGATCTTTGGGCAGTGTTTGTCAGCTCGGTGGCAATCCTGACTAGGCAGACCATCACAGTCAGTTCAAAGGTGTCCACTGTTCGTGGAGAACTAGGCAGCAGAAGAAACATGGAGCAGTGTTTTCCCAGGGCATGTAGTGGTGGTTGATGTTACAGGTGGATTCGTCACTGGGGGGGCCCCATCATCTTCTCGGAAACCTAAAAGATTACTCTTAGGAGTGGTAGAAAACCGAAATATTTTAAAGGCCATATTCGGCAGATCTCAGAAAGGTTTGAGGACCATAATCTATAGAGTGTATACAAGGTGTTCAAACTTTGTTCCTAGTTACCTGCTTCAGACTCAAACCTAGAAACACACACAGGAAGCTAGACGAAGCTTATTTCTAAAATTAGTTAATAACTACTAGTATCACCACAGAAAGTTTATACATACATAATAATTTTATAGGTTTTGGGAGAATATACCTTAAAAAATTAGAGAGTCAAATGAAAACCAAAGGATTATTGAGATCAGTGGTGATAGAACAATCCCATATGTTTTTTGTTTTGTTTTGTTTTCCTCTGTCTAAAACCAGGTAGCTCTTCTGATATGAGAGAGAGACTTTGAATTTTCCTTAAACAAGCATGCATGGATTTAGAGAAGGAGAGACCCATGCTCCAACCCCAAAGGCAGTTTTAATTTTCAATTGAATTGGAACCACTTAAAAACCAGATAGAGGTGTACAACACCACTTGGCCAAATTACTCTTTTTCTTGCCACATTTTCTCTTGATAATCCAGCCTTTTTCTTCAGATTTCTTCATTTGCCCAGTGGTCTCCGATTCCTTAGTTAGATATTTTTATTCTCCTGGAATGATAAACATAAAGCCCTGCCCCCGATCCTAACTCGGGGGGCTTTCTCTTTTCATGGTGTGCATTTTTCCTAGGGCAAAGTGTTTTTTTTGTTGTTGTTTGTTTTGTTTGTTTGTTTGTTTGTTTGTTTTTTGCAAGAGAAAAAGTATTGTCTCTCAATTGAAATTTTTAAAAAAGTTTCTTTTTAAAACTTGAAATTAAATACACCTTTAACTATATTTATTTTTAAACAAAGGACATTCACTTTAAATTTTAGCCTGCCTTTTGTAAGTGGCTTTTAAAATTAAATCCTTGTAATTCCTTTGTACCTGCCTCTGTCTCTCATCTGCCTTTCAAGTGCTGGGAATAAAGGTCTGAACCAGCACAGCCCTGTTCACTGTAACCGTAGATTTTAGAAGGCAACTAACTTACAGGGATCTGTCAGTCTCTGCTAGGATTAAAGCATGGGTTACTGTGACCCTGCTCAATTTTTTTTTTATTTTGACTCTAATTTGTGTTTTGTTTTGTTTTTTTAAGATTTATTTATTTATTATTTAGTCAGTATTCTGCCTGCATTTGTTCCTGCAGGCAAAAAAGGACACTGGATCTCATTATAGATGGTTGTGAGCCATCATGTGGTTGCTGAGAATTTAACTCAGGGCCTTTGGAAGAACAACCAGTGCTCTAAACCTCTGAGCCGTCTCTCCAGCTCCCCAAAACATTTTAAATGTCCTGTGTTTTTAATACCAAACCATAAAACTATCCTTTTTACTTGAGAAAAAACTCTAGTCTTCATACATCAGTTTGAACTGAATTACCAATGTATCCGATGAACTATCACCTCTCTGTATTCAGGAGAGCTCTCTGGTTCAAATCTAATCTTTATCAATTTATAAGGTATTCGTAGCCTTTCTTCTCCTGTGTAAACACAGACAAAACCTCTTCCCCAACATAACACATATCCCGGTTTCCATTCTGAGGTCAACATATCTTTAAAATATACAGGTTGATTTAATTAATCAGTTGTTTCTATTATGTCTCTCTGGAGCTGTTGTTCCTTTTTTCATTAGCATTTAAACATTTTAAAGTTAATAAAGCACTGTGTGACCTGTCTCTGGGGGTCTTTATGTTTCTGTTTACTAAGCATAGCTTTTAAACATAGCTTTTAAATCCTTCTATAACTGCTTGTCCTGTAGGATTGTGTGGTATGCCGTAATATGCTTTATGTTGTAATATGCCGGAAAAAAAAACAAACCCATTTCATTTTATTGGAGACATAATCTGGAGCATTGTCAGCCTTAATTTGTACAGGGATCCTCATAATAGCTATAACTTCTAATGTGCAATTGCAGAATCAGCCTTTTCAGAACTTAGAGCAGCTGCCCATCCAAATCCTGAATATATATCTATGGTATGATGCACATACTTTAATTTTCCAAACTCTGCAAAGTGAAACACATCCATTTGACACATTTCATTTTTTTGGGCACCTTTTGGGTTACTTCCGGCGGGTAATGGAGTTTGGCTACACAAAGAACAAGTAGGACATTGCCTTATGATTCCCTTGGCTTGTTGCCAAGTGATAGAAAACTCATTCTTCAAACCTTTGCTATTAACATGGTATTTCTTATGAAATTCTGAGGCTTCAATTTCATCATTATCTTTTGCTAAGAGGCCTGGTAGACCCATATGAGATCTGATTTGTGTTGTTTACAACGGATGGTTTCTATTTCTAATTACTTGTAGCTGAATAAATGGAGGTTAATTCTGTATCATCCAGAATAAGCTAAACAGTTTCAATATGTAAATCAACTCTTTCTGCCTAGTGTGATTTGGTAACTATATTAGGAGATTCAAGAAAATCACATAATACCACAAGAATGGCATACAACTCTGATTTTCTTGACTGAATCATAAAGAGCTCTGGGCCACTTAATTTATCTTTCCTGACTTATAAACTGCCTTTTCCTGATTTATTTGCATCAGCATAAAATGTAGGTCCTCCAGAAATTGTTGTCCCTTTTACTATATGAGGGAGAATCCAATTAGTTCTTTTTACAAGTTGAGGTTTCTTGCTTTTGGAGTATTTGTTGTTAATCTGTCTCAAAAAAATTACTGAATGCTCTTTGCCAATGTTCATTTTCTGTCCATAATGAGGCAATTTCAGCCTTAGTAAAAGGTACCACAATTTCTGCTGGGTCTATTCCTGTTAATTAACAAAGTCTCATTCTTCCTTTCAGGATCAATTCAGAAATCTTTTCGACATAGGTATTTAATTTTTTACTCCGTTTATGTGCTAAAAATATCCATTCTAACTTACTATCTTCTCTCTGCGTAAGAATTCCTGTGGGAGAATGAGTAGAAGGCAAAATAACCAAAATACAGTCTAGCTTTGAATCCAAGTGATTCATTCACACGTGCGTCTTGTAGTTTTTGTTTGTTTGTTTGTTTCTAACAGAGCCAATTCTCTCTCAGCCTCAGCTGACTAAGTCCTTACCATCTTGTAAGGTTTGAAATACATTACTCAGCTCTTGAGTAATTAATCCAATTGTGGGCCGTAGCCAGTTCTCCCAGCAATTTTTTAAAAATCATTAAGAGTTTGTAACTGATCTCTCCTGATTTGTACTCTCTGTGGTCTTGCTTTCCGTAAGCCTATCTTATATTCTTACTGGAGGTTGGTCTGATGCTAATTACTGGCCCTCTGTGTAAACCTGCCTAAGCCATGATACCTGATTGGCTAATTAAACAACCTATTCCCGGGCGGGGCAAAATAGGGTAGGCGTGGCTAAGGTTCCTGGGTTTTGGAAACGCCCACGAGGAATCATGGGAAAAACGGGCTGTCCGGAAGAGGAAGGAGGAGGACACCGGGATGGGTCAGCCTGGAGAAAACACCACGTGGGCTGAGGAAGGACTCCAATAATGGTGTGAAAAGGCCCAGATGGAGAATATAAGCAAGTACCTAGGTAGTCCAGTTGAGGAGGATTAAGGTGGACGGCATTGGAAGGGGGCTGGGAGATGGATGGTGAGGATAGTTAGACTGTGGATAAGAATACCGCCCAGCCCAAGGTAAATAAAGCTATTATAAATTTAGCAGGCGTCTGTGTCTTATGTGTGATAGCAGGTTAAATAATGCCACTGTGATAATCATAGGGCTAATAATAAACATTTTATAGGCCAACGCTCATTTCTAAGTTTACAACGACATATCCTAGATAATTGATAGCATCTCCTCTTTGTGTTTTTTCAGGAGCAATTTGTAATCCCCAGCAAGGCAAAATTCTCTTTACTTCATCAAACATTTTTTTTAAAGGTATCTGCATCTGAATCAACCAGTAAGTTATTATCATCCGTATAATGGTAAATTTTAGCTTGAGGAAACTGTTTACAAATTATTTTTCTTTCTTCTTTTAAACAAGGTTTTCAGCATACGTCACACTTAGGAAACAGAAACTTTTTTTTAGATTTATTTATTTACTTATGCAGTATTCTGCCTGCATGTATGACTGTAGGTCAGAAGAGGGCACCAGATCTCATTATAGATGGTTATGAGCCACCCTGTGGTTGCTGGGAATTGAACTCAGGACCTTTGGAAGAACAACCAATGCTCTTACCTTCTAAACCATCGCTCCACCTTCTTACAAATTATTTCTAATGGCTGTTGTTCAAAATATTTGCATAAGGTAGAACTGTTTATCATTCCTTGTAGTAAGACCTTCCAAAGATGTTTCTATTATAAGTTGGCACTGAGAACACAAACATTTCCTTTGCTCACACAAAGGGATTGGAGGGGGGGGAAACAACAATCTTTTAAATCAATTACTATCTAAGGCCATAGCTTAGGTAATAAAAAAGGCAATGGGATTCCAGGCTGTAAAGAGCCCAGACTGAATCATCTGTTTTGAAAGATTTTTTTTTTTTTTTTTTTTTTGAGACAAGGTTTCTCTGTATAGCTCTGTGAGTCCCGGAACTCTCTCTGCAGACCAGGCTGCCCGCAGACTCACAGAGATCCACCTGCCTCTGCCTCCCAAGTGCTAGGATTATGGCTCTTAATCTGCTAACATCCCCCATTTTTCCGATCTCTTTTTTGTAACAAACTGGAATTCCACGGACTGGTAGTTCTTCAATGTATTGAGCATTTACTTGCTCCTGTACCAGCTGTTCTAGTACTTGTAATTTTTCTTTCTTCATAGAAAACTGACCCACCCATACAGGCTTGTCTGTTAGCTATTTTAAATGTAGGGCAGTCGGTACCTTGAAAAGACAGCACCTGTCCTGTCCTGCTTATAAATAGCCAATACAGTCTGTGACTGTTCTCAGTAATACCTTTTAATACTTTTCCCAGAAGCATTCTTTATTTTATAGCTTGTTTATGAGATTGGAGGAATGTGAATCTGTGTTTTCCATTGCTATAACAAATCGCAGCCCAATAAATTCATGGCAATATTAGCCACAAATGACTTTAATTTTCCTATTTGTCCTTCTGTCCCTATAATATTTACTTCTTGAAGAGGCCAATCTTTTGTTGAGATTGTATCTGCTCTTGTGTCTACTAAACCTTCAATTCCAACGCCATTTATTTTTATTTTTAGCTTAGGTGTTTGATTGTTTATAGCTGTGAGCTGTCATGTGGGTGCTGGGAATTGAGCCTCGGTCCTCTAGAAGAGCAACCAGTGCTCTTAACCACTGAGCCATCTCTCCAGTTCCCATTTTTTGGTTTTCGGAGACAGGGTTTTTCTGTGTAGCCTTGGCTGTCCTGGGCTCTGTTTGTAGAGTAGGCTGGCCTTGAACTCACAGAGATCTGCCTGCCTAGGTCTGCTTGTACCTCCCATGTGCTGAGATTAAAGACTTGTGCCACCACGCCCAGCCTTTAAACTAAACTTGAAAAAAAAAAAGTGTCAAGAGGAAGAATTTGGACAAGACTAAGAGGTAATAGGAAGTCATCTGAGGTTTTATCTCTTCTTTCTCACCCCTCCCCCTTATCAAACCCAGGCCCTTGGGAACACCCAAGCAAGCAAATCACTCCTGAGCCTTTGTTGCATTGATCTGGGGGGTGACTTGATTAAAGTGATTCCCTTTAGGAGCTGCATGCAGGAGACAAACTAGGAGTTTCTGCACATTAGCGAGCCCAGTGCAGAGGCAGACAGGTGATATGACCGTACCTGCGATGAGCATGGAGCTAAATGTTCACACAAGAGAGTACTGTGCAGCGAGGAAATGGCACAGAAAGCTGGCATGAGGCCAGGCTCCTTGGCAACAGAGACATTTAATCCGTCATTGGAAGGACACATAGCAGCTAGTAATGACAGAGATAGAAAGTCTGCAGTGGGTGAGGGTCCGAAGAGAGAATTCATGATGTAAGGCTGTAATCCCAGCATGTGCCAGGAGCATCAGTTCAAAGTCATCTTTTGCCACCTGGTAAACTTAAGGTGAGCCTAGGCTACTTAAAACCCGTCTCAAAAACCCACAACAAAACTACCCCGGAGACTGCATAGTCGGCTTAAGGGTAGAGTACCTGCCCCTCAGGCACAAAGCCTTCGGTTCAGTCCCCAGCACATCTGTAAACCAGACCTGCAATCCCAGCACCGGGAGAAAGAGGTAAAAGACCAGATATTCAAAACCTTCCTCTGCTACCTAGTGGGTTTCCGACCAGTGTGTGCAGTGTGATACCTTGTCTCAAAATAAAAACACAACCGAACAAAAGCAAAACACAGAATGGAAAACCAGAACTCGTCTGAGAAGCATCTGGAACCTAAAAAAAAATGGTGACATCTGTCCAGCAAAGTCAAGTGACATCATGGAAAGCCTGCTGGGCTGGCAGTCCACATGGTGACCTCAGAAAGTTGTTTCATTCCCAAGTCCTGGGCCCACAGCCAGCTGACAGGAGGTGAGGAAGGAAGGGTTAGTGAGCCATAGATATAGGGCGTGGGAGCTGCTGGCTGGGCCAGAACTTGGCAGGATGGAGACAAGAGGAGTGTTCAGTGGGTAGGTTCCAAAAAACGGACCAGAGAAGCCCTTGCCAATTAGGGGACACGTTCATGGTCATGTGGGCATTGTTCTTTTCCTTAAAACTCTTTTTTTTTTTGAAACAGGCTTTTCTCTATGTAGCCGTGGCTGTCCTGGACTCGCCCTGTAGACCAGACTGGCCTTTGAGCTCACAGAAATCTGTCCGCCTCTGCCTCCCTGAGTGCTGAGATTAAAGTCTTTTCCTTAAAACTCTCTGTACCTCAAAACTTTTGTGTGTATGTTGAAAAACACTTAAAATCTTGGAACTAGAGAGGTAGTGCACGCCCGTAATCCCAGCACTCCGAAAACAGAGGCAGGCAAATCAATGTGAGTTCAAGGCCACCCTGATCTACAGATTAAGTCTGGGGACAGCCAAGGCTACACAGAGAAACCCTGTTGTGGAAAGAAAGAAAAACTGAAAAAAAAATGTGGAATTATCTAACAGAAAATAAGCGCATGAGGCAGGAGAATCAGTTAATAATTTAGAGTATAGTCCTCCAAGCTTATTTGCATGAACAACAATTTGTATCTATTTAAATGGAGCATACATACTTTTTGTATTTATTTATTTAGAGACAGGGTCTCTTGTAGCCCAGAGAGCTGGCCCAGAACTCTGTGTTACAGTGCCAAGAGGGAAGGTTTCCCCAATCCAAGCATTACAACTCTGAAGGGAAAGTGTTACCCAAGGACAATTAGGCTGGGAAGTATTGGTGGAGAGGGGAACCTGAACATCAAAGGAGCTGGGTGAGGCTCAGGGCAGCCAGGGCTACACAGTGAAACACTGTATCAAAAAAAAAAAAAAACAGCAAAGAAAGAACAACTCATTCTTTTTTACCCTTGGTTTATTAATTTTGTTACATTTATTTATTTACTTACTTTCTTTTGTTTTTTTTCAGGCACGGTTTCTATGTGTAACATTGGCTGCCTGGACTTACTCTGTAGACCAGGATGGCCTTGAACTCACAGTGATCTGCCTACTTCTGCCTCTTTGAGCACTGCGACCTAAGGCATGTGCCACTGTGTCCAGCTTTATTGTTTGTTGTTTGTGGACCTGTGCTACCTGAGGGTCCCCTCCCCTCACAAAAAAAGTCATCATCTTGAAACATAAATACAAATCATGATACAGGGCAGCTGGGACAACAGAATGTAAAGGCTGACAGGCTAGAGTAATACAGACAGAAAATTCAGTTGGTTGAAAACAGAGCTGTAAGAACTGTTTTCACATAGATCTTACTTTTTTTTTTAACATTTATTTATTCATACATATGAGTGCTCTATTTGCATGTATGCCTGTATGACAGAAGAGGGCATCAGATCCCAATAGAGATGGTCATGAGCCACACTGTATGGTTACTGGGAATTGAACTCAGGACCTCTGGAAGAGCAGCCAGTGCTCTTAACCGCTGAGCCATCTCTCCAGCCCCTTCCCCCATAGAACTACTTTCAAGAGCCAGAAAAAAGAAGCTGGAGAGATGGCTCAGCCATTAAGAGCACTGGCTGCCCTTCCAGGGGACCTGGGTTCAAAACCGAGGACGCCAGGCAATGTGTCCACTCTTCCTGCTCCCTCTGCCCAGTGCCATGACAGCTGACAGTTGCCATAGGAATGACTAGAAAGAAATGTAATGGGGGAGGGGGGACTGGAGTGATGGCTCAGTTGTCAAAAGCACTGGCTATTCTTGTAGAGGACCTGGCTTAATTACCAGCACCCACATGGCGACTCCAAACTATCCTTAACTCCAGTTCCAGGAAACCAGACGCCCCTCCTGACCTCCAAGGGCACCGGGCATGCATGTGGTGCATATACATACATGCTGGCCAAACACCCATACACATAAAACAAATCTAAAAAATTATTTTTAAGGAAAGAACCATAGGGCTGGAGAGATGTTAAGAACAGAGGTTAAGAACACTGGCTGTTCTTCCAAAGGTCTGGAGTTCAGTTCCCAGCAACCACATAGTGGCTCACGACCATCTATAGTGAGATCTGGTGTGCAGGGTACATGCAGACAGAACTTTGTATACATAATAAATAAATAAATAAAAAGAAAGAACCATAAAAAGAACAAAAAGGGACAGCACCCAACTTCCTGAAAAAATCACCATCCATTCCAGGAAATACGTGAAGATTCCTCTCACTTCTTTACCTTACATCTAAGATTCCCCCCACCCCCAACCCCAAGGGTTCAACATCTGATTTGCAAGTTTGTCTCTCACTTCTGTTTAGCCAAGAAAATTCTCCTCTACTCTGCAATTGCCCCAGGGTCATCATTGGTTCCACACTGCCGAGAAGGAAAATGGGTCCAGTCCGAGGCAAAATTTGGTGATGTCATGTGTGTACGAATGCCATTAGTCACCAGGCGAGGAGTGCCCAGGAGGAGCTTGTCTTCTCGTTACCCACTGTAAGGTAGGGTGCTTGATCCCGGAGACCTGGATTGTCAGCAAAGCCCTTTCCCAAGTCTTCTCTGGGGTACTTGCTTCTGAGCAGTGGGGTCTAGAGGGAGTCTGTTGTGAGTGCCGGGTCTGGGATCCTCACCTCTGAGAGGCTGGAGAGATTCACCTGGGAGATCCTGACGAAGGCCTGGCAGGTGTTGGCCCAGTGAGAACCGTCCTGAACTTTTCTGGCATCGGGATCTGGCAATGCATGTGGCCTGTCACCATGGCACTGTCTTAATCACCGCCTGTTTCCTTTTAGGTAAGAATTTCTTTCGTATTCTTTTCTTCCTTTGCACAGGACAGAACCTAGGGCTCTTTAATCTTAACTCATTCATTTAATTCTGTTTATGTAATTGGGTTTACTGCAAGGAGAGAAGACTGAAAATGGGGCTGGGTAAAGAGAAGTAGAGACACGAAGGGGATCAGGGCTTCCCACCCCAGGCCTCAGCAGCTTTGCCACAGACCTGACCTGTTATTTCACATCAAGAACTTGGTCTTGGGGCTAAAGAGGTGGCTCAGAGATTATGTGCACTGTGCTGCAGAGTCTCTGTCTACTTGATACAACCTAAAGTCATCTGAGAGGAGGGGACCTCAATGAAGAAAATGCTTCCATAAGATGGGCAAGCCTGTAGGGCATTTTCTTAATTAGCGTAGGGCCCATCTCATTGTGGGCGGGGCTGTCCCTGAGGAGTTGGTGGTCCTAGGCTCTTTAAGAAAGAAGGCCTGTTGTGGATTTTGGTTTGTGTTTTTGTTTTGTTTTTGTTTTTTGACAAGGTTTTATTTTATTTTTATTTATGAGACAGGGTTTCTCTATGGAGCCATGGCTGTCCTGAGACTGAGCAATCTGCCTGCCTCTGCTGGGATTAAAAGAGTGTGCCACCACTGCCTAGTTTACCAGGGTTTTACAGAAGTCCTTTTCAATGATGTTTAGGTTTCTACTTTGTTACCAGAGAGAGTCATACCCTTCAAAACACAGATTTCTGAGGAATGGTTGCCTAATTCGACGGACAAAACGATCAGCCAACACTCCAACTTTAAAAACCTGGCAAACAATGAGTCTAAATGGAAGCTATAAAGCCTTTGGGGCAAGTGAGGATGGTGACAGCAGACATGTCAACGTGGATGAGGTGGAGAGAGAGCCCGGGAGGTCTCAGCCACACACGGAGAACTAGAGGCAGCTAGGGAATCCTGACAGCTGGGGCGACAACCGTCCCTAGGAAGAGCTGACCAAATGGTCAGCCCAGAAACATACACACAAGTAACATTACATAGCCTGAGCGGGTTATATCTGGGAATATAAATATTTACACGCATACACACACACACATGCAGGAACAGCTCATGGAAGAAGAGGCCATGCATTTGAAAGAAAACAGGAAGGGTGTATGGGAGGGCTCAGAGAGTGGAGGGGGAAGGAAAGGGAGAAATAGAATTACATTACAATCTCAAAAATTAAAAAAATAAATAAATTTAAAAGCATGAAAATCTTCGGCGCTTGCGGGGGGAGGGGGGCTGGAGAGATGCCTCAGTGGTTAAGAATATTTGCTGCTCTCCCACAGTTCGAAGGTTTGATTCTATTGCCTACATGGCAGCTCACATCTGTCTGTAAATCCACATCAAGATCAAATGCCATCCTCTGGCCTTCCAGGGCACCAGTCATGTACATAGTACATGTACCAGTCATGTTACACAGACATGCGTGCAGGCAAAAACCTCAAAACACATTTTTAAAATGTTTTTTTTTAAATATTTTTAAAACGTTTAATTTTAGGGCTGTTGCTTATCTTTACACATGGCTGCATGTATGCTGTCAGTTAGGTCTACATGTGTATTTGTGGCATCTTGTGTTTTATGATGCCATTTCTTTCTTTTCTCTTTTCTTAGACAGGGTTTCTCTGCGTAGCCTTGGCTATCCTGGACTCGATTTGTAGACCAGGCTGGCCTTGAACTCACAGCAATCCACCTGCCTCAACCTCCCAGAGTGCCGAGAGGTGTACGCCACCGTGCTGGGCTGGATGATGCTATTTCTGGAGAGATCTGAACAAATATCTACTCATCCCCGAGAGAGAACTGACGTCACACCAAAGTAAGGATACCCCCCAAGTCAAGCCCAGTAAACTTGAATTTTATTGAGATCATCTACAGGGGTAGAAATGGCTTAAAGATGGCTGTATCAGCAAAAACCCATCAGCATGTCTGACAGCTCACAGAAGCCAGAAACCTGGATCACACTTGCTGTTAGCTAGAGGTGGAAAGTTCAGCCCATTGCCACCCTCAGCTACCTTGCAAGTTTTCATCAGCCTGAACGCTATAAGAATTAGTCTCAAGAAAATCCAAATTTTAATAAAATAAAATTGAATAAAGCTCTTTCTTTCTTTCTTTCTTTCTTTCTTTCTTTCTTTCTTTCTTTCTGTCTTTCTTTCTGTCTTTCTTTCTTTTTTTCTTTAAAAAAGAGAACTGTAGTGGGAGCTTTGTTATATGTAGATATGTTTTTGTTGTCCCAAGTGTGGGATGCGGAAATGTTTTGTCCATAGCTGAGTTCCAGGACAGCCATGGCTACACAGAAACCCTGTCACAGGACTTCAGAGAGAAAAAGCCTTAAATGCAGACTCCCATGACTGCTATTGCATCTCTGGAGTGTCGCAGCACTGAACATTCCAGCATAAAGGTCATTCTTGCCCCGCTCTCATACCCACATTTGGAAATTAAAGAAATGTAAACGGCTCTCCAGTTCCTTACACTAATAAGGATCAGAGAGCGCAGGGGTACAGGATGAGATGGGCACTCAAGCAGGGCACATGGGCTGGGCAATAGCTCAGTGCACAGAGTTTGCTGGGCAAGCTTGAGGACCCAAGTTCAGTCGCCAGCACCCACATAAAGAGCTCAGTGTAGGAAAGGCGGAGATAAAAGAGCCTTGGGACTCACTGGTCAGCCCACTTAGGTGAATTTGATAGTCTTGACCTAACAAGGTGAACACAGAGAGCAAAGAACATATGCACCTCTGAGAGGTGTAGATTCTTCAGTCTCTCTAGCTTTACCAGGAACACATTCTCCAACCTGTCTTAGCCTATAGTCGTTTGGTTGTTTTGATATGCATTCAAGTATCCCCTTACAAAGATCTGACTTTCTATGTCGTCCTATTTAGAGTTAAAAGACCAATATAAATACTCTAGCTACTTCACGGTTTTATTTTCATGGGGTAGGCTGACTTTCCGTTGTCTACTCCACGCTGTGCACATTTGAGCTATTGAGGCAGAATCACCAAGGCGGTTAGAGACCAAGACACGGGCCCTGTGGCAGGAGTTACACTAAGATGCCTAAGCTATTAATGGTCACATAGAGACACAGATATCTTTATACTTATCTATCTATCTGTCTGTCTGTCTGTCTGCCGACTCCTGAAAAGCTGGGTTCCTTCCTACGTGCTATCCTATGATGTAGTTTTAGGTACTGAGCCCAAGACCTCATGCCTACCAGGTAAGTGCCCTACTGCTGAAATAGCTCCTTGGTCCTCCCTTTCACGTTTTCTTTTGGAATAGGGTCTCAGGCTGGCTTTGAAGTCACTGTAATCCAGATTGTCTTTGGATATGATGTATAATGAAATGGTTCTTGTTAGTCTACTATGCACATCTGGCTTCTTTAAAAAAAATAATATCAATCAATCAATCAATAAATAAATAAATAAAAATAATATCTATAAACATCTGGCTTCTTTTAAAAATAATATCAGCCAGAACCAATGATGAACATGTAATATATTCTGCTATTTTTCTTTTTTAATCTAAATAGCAGTGAAGTATGAAAGACAAGCCCATGGGCTTTTTAAAAGGTGTTTTAGCTCCAGGATTAAATTTCCACTGTCTCTGCTGAAGAGGGTTCACCTACTGTACTGATTCTGTCCTGTGGGCGGCAGACTCTCTGGTCTTATCTAAGCAAGGGGATGGAGGCCAGAAAGTTGTAAGTGGTAATCACCCAGGGATAGGAATAGCTAGGCCCACAGCCAGGCAATAAAACCTATTTAAGATTAGCTAGGGAAAATCTCACCCCTCTAATGGACTGCTTAATGACACCTAAATTCAAGTCAAATGAGTTAGACAAGCTGAGCCTGCATACCTCAGCACCCTCAAAAGTGAGAAGTGGAAATAAGGCCCAGGGGAATGGGAGATGGCTGTCTTGAATATTGCCTGGATGAGCAGCTACTATCTGTGAGGAGAGGGTGTCCACCCCTGGGGCAGAGATCCATCTTCAAAAGGATTAGCCAAAACAAACCAGATCTAAGACGGCCACCAGAGTGACCCCAGATATAACTTCACTATCGTAGCACCTGCATACCAAATGGCATACTTCTCCAGGGCATGACAGCCGACAATTGTCAGAATAACCGGAAGGAACCAGAAAATAGGGCTGGGAGATGGTGCAACAGGTAAATTCGGTATTTATGTTTGCCTGATGACCCAAGTTTGATCCCTAGAACCTACCTAAAAAGAAAGACGTGGTGGCCCAAGCCTTTCATCCCAGCACTCGGGAGGCAGAGGCAGGTGGATCTCTGTGACTTTGAGGCCAGCCTGGTCTATAGTTCTAGGACAGTCTGGGCCAAGACAGAGAAAAATCTGTCTCAAAAAACCAACCCCCTTCCCGACAGAAAGTGCTACATACCCTCTTATCCCAACACCGTAAAGGGGAGGTAGGAGGCAGAGACAGAATTTCTTAGAAGCTGGTGGCTTCTTAGCCTGGCGCAGCCGCAGAAACAAGAGGGAGCCCGCTCAACAAAGCATGGAAGGCAAGAACTCCCCCCTGAGGGTAGTCTTCTTCACTTCCGCATGGCAGCATCGCAGACACAACCCCTTCAGACACACGCATACACACAAGCTCGATCAATCAATCGTCACAAAGCAGAAGAGTGAACAGATGCTGTCTCAGCTTCTGGTCAAATGTCTGTTCCTAGAAATACACACCTTCTCCGAACTAACCCAACCCCTCAGTTTCCTCTCCTTTCTCTTTACTGTCTTTCACCTTCCTAGCCCTCAAGGACTGAAGACATTAGCTTGCAAGCTTATCTCCTACTTCTACTCCCATTGTTCTCCACAGTTCTTAGTGGGTGGGGGATTGGGGAGGAGGGCCATGTTGTGGATGAACATGCTTTTGTTTTGATGCCAGGTGTAGGATGTGGGGCTGATTCAGACTGTCCACAGCGGCAAACTATTTGGTCTGGGAGGGGCCCTTTGCCAGCTGCAGATAGTTTAAATCTGAGGACTCTGCAGAAAGAATGCATGCCAGGGCCCAGAGAGGGAAGAGAGTTATGAGAAAGAAGCCTGCTGTTGCTTCCCCCCCCCAACCTCCGTCCCCCTTTGCCGCTCCTGATGGCTGTTATATTGCAGTTTGACAAGAAGGAGTTGGCGATCTCCTGAAATGAGGATTAAACTTGCCCTAAGGAACCTGATGACCCTAAACAGCAGGAAGTAGCTAAAAAGAACTCCACCCCTCTCCCCACTAACCTCCTTTCTCTCCTACCTGGTATTGGGGTTTTGGAAGGGATTGGGGTAGAGAAGGGAGGAAGAGGTATAATGAAGCAATAAATAAATAAATAGTATAAAAAATAATGCTAATAAGTGGCACCAAGCATGAGGTTCCAGCTGTGGGCACTAGTTTTTCAAATGCTACTTTATTTGGGGATTCCTTAAAGCTTATACCTCCCTTCTATCCTCCCAACCTCAGGTATGGGGTTTGGGGGGGACGAGGAGGAGAGGTTGTAAGGGAAAGGGGACATAGCCCTCTTTGTTTTTTCCTGCCGGGTAGGGTCATAGGATTCTTTAGGGGGCAATACCAACACCCACCATCAGGAAATCTAGAAATCCAGGGAACCAGCAAATGGCAAACAGAGCATCAGGACGAACCAGCAGCAAGCAGGGGCGCATTGCTCCTCTGGGCTATCCTATTCGTATCCCTCAAAGTCCTCAGCATTCAGCTAATACCAGCTGGCAGACAATTAACAGGTGTGGACAAACTAAAATTCCCCCACTTGGGATTATAACAAAAAACATTTTTACGTATCATAAACCAAAATGTCCACCACTGGGCCCAGCCAACAACAACTGGTAACAGGGCCAATGTAACCGCTGCCATTGTCTGTGGCCATCAGACTCCGGCTTCCTCATCCAGCTGCGGGGACTCACAACAGTAAGTCTCCAGGGAGTTTCCAGGCATCCGGACTCAGGGGCGATGCGTCATTGGCTCCCCTCATTCCGAAGCTCCCAGCTTCTTGGCTGAGCAACTTCTTAATGTCCTCTGCCTCCAGTGAGCAGATGGGACCATTCCAGCCTCATTTAAATTGTTTCCGAATTTGTCCTGGGTATTTGTCATACTAAAAATAAAAAAATCTACCTAGGCGGTGGTGGCTCCTACCTTTAATCTCCAGCACTTGAGAGGCAGAGGCAGGCAGATCTCCCAGTCCCGCGCCAGCCTGGTCTATAGAACATTAAAAACAAACTATAACAACAACAAAAAAAGTCTCACGTATCCAGGAGTGTGGGAGGGGAAGCCAGGGATATGATCAAGATACATTGTATATGTGTGTGAAGCTGTCAATGAGTAAATAAACTATTTTAAACTAAAAAAAAAAAAAAAAAAAAAAGTTATTTTGTACATAAATGTTTTATTTGCATGTTTGTCTGTGTACCAACCACAAACCTGGTACTTGGAGACGTCAGAAGAGCGTTTGGAAATGGGTGTGGTGGCGCATGCCTGTAATCCCAGCCCTCGGGGAGGCAGAGACAGAGCTCTGTGAGTTTGAGGCCAGCCTGGTCTACAAAGCCAGTCCAGGACAGCCTGCACAAGGCTACACAGAAAAAAAAAAAAAAAAACAAAAAAACAAACCTGTCTTGAAAAGCCAAAAAGAAAAAAGGTTGGATCCCCTACAGATGGTTGTGAGGCACCACCAGGTGGGTGCTGGGGATTAAACCTCTGTCCTCTGGATGAGCAGCAAATACATAAAAAGATGGGTGTGAGCTAGGTGTGATGTCGCATGCTTGTAGTCTCAGTACTGGGGAGGCAGAGGCAGGTGGATCTCTGTGAGATCGAGGCCTGCCTGCTCTACAGAGTTCCAAGATGGGCCCAATGGCTCATGCCTTTAATCCCAGCATTCAGGGAGGTATATCTCTGTGAGTTCAAGGCCAGCCTGGTCTAAAAAGTGAGTCCAGGACAGGCAAGGCTACATAGAGAAACTCTGTCTTGAAAAAACATTAAAAAAAAAAAAAAAGAAAAAAAAAAAGCTGCATCTGTCAAACAAACAACTCCCCCTCCCGTTGCCAAAAGAAAAAAAAAGGGAATTACTTGGTAATACCTAATAATCAATATATTGTACATCCCTTTGTATGTGTGTTTGTGAATATTGCATGTGATGGCAAGAAGTTGCCATTAAAATGTTCCCTACAGCTTGATTTGTTGGTTGTGTGTGTATGTTATTTTTAACAAGGTCTCTCTCTATTTCCAGACAGGGTTTCTCTGTGTAACCTTGGCTGTCCTGGACTTGGGTTGTAGAACAGGCTGGCCTCGAACTCCTAGTCCCAGGTGGAGGATCACGCCCACCACACTCAGCTTTTACAAGGGTGCTGGCATCGGACCTCAGGTCAACCCGAGTTTCATCTCCAGAGTCCATGTAAAAGGTAAAAGCAGAGAGCCGACTCCAGGAAGTTACCCTCTGACCTCCGCGCGCACGTCATGGTATGCTGTGCTCCTCCCACCTCCTATGCACATCATTATAATAAGTAAAATTTAACATGCACACAAAACCCGGCTGCAACCTAGATGACCATTAACGGTAGGACAGATAAACTGTGCCGTACTTATGCAACGGAACCTTAAGTAATCTGCCAAATCATAGCCATGGAGATAGACCTTAGAATGCTTAAGACATTTGGAGGAAAGTATTGTCTGAGTGAGCTTGTTAGATACTGGAAACATTTTTGTATGTGTGCATATATAGCTTTCCACGGCACCTGTAATTCCAGCTTCAATAAAGACTTATAATTATTTACACTTACATACTTATAATTCCACCCTCTGAGCGCATACACTCATATACAGATACACACATATCCATAAATAAAAAAATGAATCTTTTGAAAGTTTATTTTTCTTCGTGTAACAGAATTCAACTACTGTATTTTGCTTAAAGCATTCAAGGAACTTCCTGAGAGCCTGGGTTTGGACTGGGCAGCCCAGAGAATGGCTGCAGCCAAGTACAGAGCCCAGTCAGGGCTGCCGTCCCTCGCTAGCTGGGGTTATGGGATGCCAAGGCTGGACTCCAAGGCAACTGCCAGCAAGCTGGGAAGAGGGAGGAGACAAACGGAAATGGGCAAAGAATAAGGGCCAAGGGCGAGTCTTTCTCTCTGTGCCTGTAGAGCAAAGCTCGGACCCAGGACCTCACCGGTAACCCAACATAGGTAAAGAAGCCACATGGCCTCCAAGCGGGAAAGGGGCCAGCCATGATTTTTGCTGCCCAAGGAATCAATGATGATAGTCCCTGTGAGTCATGCCCATCCTGTTTTATTCCAAAGCACTTTACCGAAAAGCCCCTTGGCCCAGCCAAGAAGTTCAGGGCAAGGAGCCAGAATACCTGCATTCCAGATCTGTCCGTGGAGCTTTCAGAAGTTCGTCGGGGTGGGCCTCTCTAGTTGAAAAACTGTGGTCATCGTCATGTGGAGAGATAAAGCTTTACATACATCATCTCACTCAACCCTCCAATCCCTGATGAGGAAGGGGATTCCCACTCTAAGTATACAGACATGGAAATGGCATATGGTTAGCATAGAATTTGTCCAAACTCACACAGTATTAAAAAGCTGGGGTGAGATGAGGCAGGGGAAAGCACTAGAGATGGCTCAGTGGTTTATAGAGCACTTGCTGCTCTTCCAGAGGACCTGGGTTCACTTCCCAGCGCCACACGGCAGCTCACAACTGTCTGTAACTTCAGTTCCAGGGAATCTAACATCCCCACGCAAACACACACGCTGGCAGAACACTAACGAATATAAAATAAATAATTAAAATAAAACGAAAGTTTAGGTAGGAAAAAAGAGTGGGTAGTCTGCAGTCAACAGTGTATGTCAGGCTGGCCCTGAACTCACAGTGATCCACCTAGCGCTCTTAAGCACTGGGATCAAAGGCATGGGCCTTCAAGGCTGACACCTGGACCCCTTAGAGAGACAAGATCCCCGTTCCCGGACCCCCCCAGCCCCAGGGTCTCTTGCCTGCTCAGTGGTAGGATTTAAGGCAAATGCCACCACTGCCCAGACACCTGGGTCTTTTAAATCTAAGTTTTTTTTTTTTTTTTTTTTTTTTTTTTTGTGAGACAGGATATCTACAGAGATATAACCTTTGGCTGTCCTGGAACTCACTCTGTAGACGACGCTGGCTTTGAACTCAAAGAGATCCACCTGCCTCTGACTCCTGAGTGCTCGGATTAAAGGCACATGCCACCACTGCCAGGCCGGACCTTTTTTTTTTTTTTTTTTTTTAATAAAAAGTAAAATATTAAAATTCCAGCACTCAGCTGGCAGAGTGGATATCTGTGAGTTCAAGGCCAGCCTATACTAGAGAGCAAGTTCTAGGGAAGTCAGGGCTAGACAGAAAAACCTTGTCTCAGAAACAAATAAATAAAATAAAAAATTGAGAACAGACTCTTCAGCAGGCCTTCCAAGCAATGGGCCTTGAAGCCTAAACTTCGTTAATTATCGTGGTCGGGGTACCTCGCCTGCGTGCTGTGCCTCTAAAACCGGCCACATCAGACTTCTCACTTCATGCCACGTGGCAAAAGTGAGATGTGGGAAGTCCTGGGAAAGGAGTCTCCTTTTTCCCAGGAGACAAGAGGAATTACACCCGCGGCTACACCGTGGATGGGGAAGGCAGCGTGCCAAGGAACAGCCCAAAAGAGAGCGCGCGACCCGGCTGGCTGCGAGGCGAGCAACAGCGGCGTTATTGTGGGCAGCTCCAGGAGCAATGGCACCAACCATGCGTGGGCTGGCCTCCTGCCTCCCGACCTCTAACGATATCCCTTCCGCCGAGCAGGGGAGGCCGGAGAGCGGACCTGCCGGAGGGTGGAAGGCCGGAGGTGCTGCCGGGCCGCGGGTCCTGCCCGAGGCCCGGGGCGCCCGGCTCTCCACCGCCGCCCGCGGCCTGCTTTCTCGGGGCTGGCCGAGCCTTTTTGACAGGCTGATTGCGGAGAGGGGATTGGCTGATCCAGGCGTGACGCCGGTAACAACAAAGGTGGAGTTGGAAGAAATTAGATTAAAGGAAAGGAGGAGAAAAAAAAAAAAAAAAGAAATTAGAGGGGGAGCTAGCAGGCGGCTGGAGGCAGAGAGCGCAGGGAGACGCGCGAAGCTCCGTTCCCGGTCCCCCCCCAACCCCAAGCTCTCGCACGAACGCGCCGGGGATCTCGCTCCAAACCCCAGCCCGGCCGCGGCCTAGTGACGGAAGCCGGGGACGGAAGGGCCGGCCGCTCCGCCAACCCCCACGGACACCCTCCCGCGACCCGGGGGAGAACTTTCCGCTCTAACTCCTCCGGGGTGCGCACCGACAGCCCCGAGAGAGCCGCTCGGGAACCGAGAAGGCCCGTGCGGGGCACCGGGACCGAGCGAGGCGGGGAGCCAACCCCCGGGTGGCTCTTGGCGCTGAAAACCTAGGGGCGTCCTTTTTTAATTATATTTTTTTAAATTTTTTTTCACCCCCGTTTTCGTAACACCTTCTCCCCCCACCCCACCCCGCTTTAGCTTCAGGGTTGCAAAAGCAAAGCAATAAAAAGGGGGAAGAAAAAAAAAAAAAAGCAGCAAGCTGCGCACACACACAGACACACACCAGCGGCGACAGGGGAGAGTTGGAGGAAAAAAAAAAAAAAGGAAAAAAAAAAAGCAAGCGCAGGCGAGGAGGCAGGAGACAGCGGGGATGGAGCAGTGGGAGCCGGAGCAGCCAGCCTCGCGGATCCCCCCCTCGGCCTCGAGCCGCCTCGCCCGCCCCGGCAGGAGAGCGAGGAGCCGGGCGAGCAGATGGAGCGGAGCTCGCTCTAGGCAGCTGGCTCGGCCGGAGACTGGAGGAGCCGCCAAGCGACCGGCTGATTGGAAGAGAAGGCGCAGAGCGATGGAGGCGGGGGTAGGAGGACGATTTCTCTGCGGGGACTGGCGGCGGCGTCCACGCCCGGGTCGGGCGCTGCAGAGCTTGGCTGGCTTTCAACCCGCGCTCGGGAGGCTCCGGCCCCGCGCCACCCCCGCCCCCAGCCCCGCCGGCGGCCCCGCAGGTGAGTGCGAGCTGGGCGCAGGAGAGGAAAGGAAAAAAAAAATAACAAAAAAAAACCCAAAAAAACAAAAACCAAAAAAAGAGCCAAATGTCGAAATCGAAAAACACGTCTAGCCTCGGAGGAGGGGGAGAAAAAAAAAAAAAACAGAAAAACAATTTTTTTTCCTTTCCTTCCCTTATTCCTTTTTTTTTCTTCCTTTCCCCCTTTTTTTTTAACTTCTCCGCGCAGCCCCCGAGAGCGGTGGGAGGGAAGGGGTGAGGCCGAGGCGCCCGGAGGAGGCGGAGGGGCCAGGCGAGGCCGGGGACGGCCCGGGAGGCGGCGGCGCCGAGGCGGCTCTGACGGGCGAGCGCTCGGAGCGGCGCCGCGCTGCGCCGAGGCGGGCGGGCGGGCGGGCGGAGCGGGGCGGGCGGAGCGCGGCGCGTGGGGCTCGCCATTAGCCGTCGCTCCGCTTCGCCATCTCGGGCTTTGTCTGGAGACTCGCCGCCCCGGCGTCGGCAGCTGCGGCTCGGCCCTCCCGCCCCGCCGTGCCGCCGAGGCGCCCCCCCGGCGCTCGCCAGCACCCACACGCTCGGTAAGCGGAGCCCCGGGGCCGCGGGCTTCGGGGGGGAAGAGGGCTTTGCTCGCTCTCCGTGCTCCACGCGCCCGGGGAGAGGCCCGGGGAAGCCGCGCCGGGCTGGATTGAACCGGCTCCCGGGGGGCGGCCGTGAGGAGGACCGAGGGGGTGGGTGGTGTGGGAACGACTCTTGTTGTTCGGTTTCGGGGACCGGGAGCCCCGTTTGAACTTTCCACGGGCGCCGGTGGGGCGCCGAGGGGACCGACCGCGGGGTAGGCGCCGAGACCTCGCGCCGCGATCGGGGAGCGTGAGGCGGGCCCCCGAGCCTGGCGGCCGCGCTCTGGGGTGGGGTAGGGGCACCAGGGGTGGTCGGTAGCGTCGGTTCTCGGAGGCGGGAGAGGGGCCGGGAGACCGAACCTGGAAGAGAGCTACGGAGCCAGGGCCGCCGGCGCCCGCCAGGCTCGCCGGGCTCCCTCTCCGCCGCCGCGCCTCGGCCCTCCCTCCCGCCCGCCCGCCCGCCGCCGGCCGAGCCTGCCAGTTCCCTCGCGGGGCTGGCCAGGCCGCTCCCGCCGCCCGCCCCGGCTCGCAGCACCGCCGCCATCCGGGCGGCTGCGTGTCTCCCTAACCCCGGCCCCCCCCCTTCCCCGGCGGCGGCAGCCACAGCAGCAGCCGCCGCCGCCGCCACTACCACCACCACCCCCCTCCCCTCCTTCCTTGCCTCCGCCTCGGCCGCCCGGGTCCCCCCAGCGCCCGCCCCTCCTCCCAGCTGCCCCCCGCGGAGCCCGCCCGGGCAGGCTGTGGGAGGGAGCGGAGCCGGCGAGGCGGGCGGGCGGGCGCTCGCTCCCCGGGGGTCGGTGTGCGCTCTACGGGGAAGGACGCGCTCGCTGCCCCGCTTCTCCCGCTCCCCCCACCCCTCCTCCCGCGCCTCACTCCTCCCTTCTCCCTCCTCCTCCTCCCCGCTCCGGCGGCGGAGGCTGCTGCTGCGGCGGCGGCGGGGGGTGTGCGAGCTGAGGCCGGGGCCGGCGGGCGGGCGGGCGGCGGGCGGGCTGCCTGCAGGCGGAGGGCGCTGTGCTTTGTGCTTTTCGCCGCGAGGAGCAGCAGGCAGCAGCCACAGCCGCCGCCGCCGCCACAGCAGCAGCAGCAGCAGCAGCCGCCGCCCCAGCGCCGCCGCCGCCGCGCCCGGAGGAGGAGCCGCTGCCGCCGCGGGAGGGAGTTGCGGCTGTGCCCGGCCGAGCGGGGGAGGGCGCCGCGCTCAGAGCCGGGAAGGGAGCCGCCGGAGCGGGGAGCTCAGAGGCCGCGCTGCGCCGGGTAACCGAGGCGGCGGAGGACGCGCGCCGGGGCCGGGGCCGGGGAGCGAGCCGCGGCAGGCGCCGGGCCGACCGGGGCACGGGGAAGGGCGCCGGGGCGGGAAGGGCAGGAAGCGAGGCCCCGAGCGGAGGAGCCCGCGCTTCTCCGGCCGCCGGAGGGGGCGGCGGGGCCCGGGAGCGCAGCGCCCCCGCCTCGCGGCCGCCGTCCTCCCGCCCTCTGCTTGGCTCCGCTCCCCGGAGGCCGGGGCGGGGGCGCCGGCAGGGCTGGGCCGCAGACTCGGGGAGGAGGAGGAGGCCGTTCCCGCCGCGGTCGCGCCTCTGCGCCGGGCTTCTTCCGTGCGAATCGGGAGGTAGCTGGGCGGCGGCGGCGGCGTCTCCGGCCCCGGGGTGGCTCGGGGGCGGGGGACAGGCTAGGCCGCTTCTCTCCGGCTGCTCGCCTGCGCGGACGGGCGGGGACCGCGTTGGTGAGGCCGGGAGGGGGGAGCAGCGGGAATCCGGATCTGGTCCCCGGGGGCGGTGCGGCCGCTGCGCTCCCGGGCTGGCGGCGGCTGCGCTGCGTCCGGGTCCCCGCCGGGTTGCGGAGGCGGGGGGAACCGGCCGGGGGGAAGCGGGAGGAGGAGACTGGGGCGCGTGCCCGTTCTCGTGCCCGCGCGCGCCCTTTACCCGCCCTTCCTCCCCCGCCCTCCAGCCTGGGGCCTCCCCGGGGCGGGCGCTCAACGAGGAGGCGGAGGAGAATTTTTTTTTTTTTTTTTTTTTTTTTGGCCCGGGTGGGGGAAGGAGACCGGAGGGCGGGCGCTAGCTGCACGCGGGAGCTGGGAGCAGTCTCTCGCGTGGGCAGGGGAGGGCGCATGCGGCGCAGCCTGACTGTAAAGGCTGGGGCCTGGGGCAGGAAAGAGGGGTTCGGGTTCACTCCTACACCCACCGATGAAGTCTGTGAGCCTCCTGGTGGAGGCTTGCTGAGCCTGTGGACCTATGCCCCCTCCCCTTGTGGGAGGGGGTGGGATAGAAAGCCCCCTCTACTCTCAGCCTACCTGAGTGGATCTGGTGTCTTCTTCGAAAGGGTGAGGTGGCTTTGACCCCGGGTTGCCCGGCCAGCGCGACCGAGGAGGTGGCTGGACAGCTGGAGAATGAACGGAGAAGCGGACTGCCCCACAGACCTGGAAATGGCCGCCCCCAAAGGCCAAGGTAAGGGCCCCACAGCTTCAGCTCTCTATAAACTTGTCCTTTCTCACACATGAACTCAACAGCTTCTAAAAGGTTCCTCTAGGCTGTGGTCTGTGTCCTGGGAGAGGGGGTCTTAAGTTTTACCCAGTCAGTCATCCATCAGTGAGGGTTTGGCCAAATCCAAACTACTTGGTCTTAACCTTAGAACTTTTGGTTTCTGTTTTTTGTTTGTTTTTGTGTTTTGAGGTCCCAGGTAGCCTGAAGTAGGGATAGGGGAAGATTGTTGTCAGAGGCAGGTTAGAAGTTGGGGAGGAGTATTTTGGTGGGTTAGTGCCCCAAGCGTAGGAATTACATAGATGACTAGATCCCTCTTCAGTAAATGTCTGTGAAGTGGAGGGTAGGATGAAGCTGAGCATCTGGGCAGTGCTTGTGAGATGTTAGTGGAGAGAGGATTAAAGGTCCATGTGACCCTCTCTGCCGAAACCCTGGCCCAGGTTACCAGATGCAAATGAAAGTCAAGAGCTCTTTTGCATCCTGGCCGTGGATTCCCCCAGCTCAGCTTCCAGGGCAGCCACCTTCCAGAGAGGCTCCGAGCTGCACTTTAGCAGCTGCAAACAATTGGCCTGAGATGCCCTTTTGCCTTCCTGAGGAGTTGGGCCAAGATGCCTGGCAACTTGGAATTCTGGGGTTCTCCAGAGTGCAAGGCCCTGAGAACTTTGCCCACCCGCATGCCTCTCCTCAGAGCTGCTGTGTGTGGCTCTAGGGTCTGAATTCCAACTTTCTTAATGGCCAGAAAAAGTCTCCTTTGGTCTTCCTTGAAGGTGATGGAATGTGTGTCTTTAATTTTGGTCTCCATCTATGCCGGGGAGACAACTTCAGGGGGTACCTTATTGCCCACACCCCAGCCTCAGGCAGGCCCTGCATGCTTGTGATACCTATGTAGACCCTGACCACATTTGGATACGTTACTTCCCTGCTTCGCGCCTTTTCTGATGAGCCTTTTATCCACAGGGCCCCAAATTACTGTAGCTTCACTCAAAGAGGGGCCCATGGCAGCCCTAGCGTGTTAGAAACGATAGCTTTGGGGTAAGCAAGACATGACTTCCAGTGTAGCCCAGTGTGGCGGTGTCTGGTCCAGGGTCCCCGCCCTAATCTCATGTGGCCACAGTTATTTTTTTTTTAAGGCTGAGCAATGCCTAAGGAAAAAGGCAGTAATTCAGATGAGTACCCAGGCTGGGTAACAGATCAGGAGAATAGCGTGAGCCAGGTGTGACGACGTCTCTCATGCCTCACAGACCGCTGGTCCCAGGAAGATATGCTCACTCTGCTGGAATGCATGAAGAACAACCTTCCATCCAACGACAGCTCCAAGTTCAAGACCACAGAGTCACATATGGACTGGGAAAAAGTTGCGTTTAAGGATTTTTCAGGAGATATGTGCAAGCTCAAATGGGTGGAGATTTCTAACGAGGTAACTGATTCCCGCTCTTTGACACATGTCAATATGTATCTACGTGTATTTTTATCTCAGAGAAAATGGGGAAAGCGAGGCGAACCTGTCACATTGGCTAGGAATTCACATGTTCATCTCTCAGCTCTAATTCATGCCTTACGGGGGAGGGGGGGAATGGGGTGATAGTAACGGCCTAGAGCTCACAGCTCTACCACGGTCTTGGTGGCCGTGAATACTTACAGCTTTGGACTTCTGTTGCCCAAACTGCTCTAAGGATTGAGTGAGGTGGGGGTACAGAAGCTACATTGAAATCAGTCCATCCTCAAAAACAAAAGAAACAACCAGGTCGCCCTCGCCTTCAATCCCAGCACTCTGCAGGCAGGCGGATCTCTGATTTCAGGGCCAGGCTGGTTTACAGAATGAGTGTGAGAGGACAGCCAAGACTATGCAGAGAAGCCCCTGTCTCAAAACAAAACAAAACAACTCAAAAAAAATCACTCGTGACCGCCCTTAGGTGTGTCCCAGCTGCTTGGGCCTCTGCGGCGGGCATGAGCTGGTGCTTCTGGGTCACAAGTTGCCTGTGGTGTAGGCTGTTGGTTTGTCTCCTCCTCCAGTGGACTCGGTGTGGCTGAGAGCAGCAGTAACCCTGGGAAAGGAGGCTACACTGTGGAGTGCCGTTTCCCGATTTCCCTTCTTGTCTCCTTGCTTCCAGGTGAGGAAGTTCCGTACCCTGACAGAACTGATCCTTGATGCTCAGGAACACGTTAAAAACCCTTACAAAGGCAAAAAACTCAAGGTGAGTTACCAGGAGGAGAAGCACAGGGCTCGGGGAAGAGCTCTCTAAAGGCTGGGTGGGATCTAACCCCGCTTTGCTTTGTCCCAGAAACACCCAGATTTCCCAAAGAAGCCTCTCACCCCTTACTTCCGCTTCTTCATGGAGAAGCGGGCCAAGTATGCGAAACTGCACCCCGAGATGAGCAACCTGGACCTGACCAAGATTCTGTCTAAGAAGTACAAGGAGCTTCCAGAGAAGAAGAAGGTGGGGGGAGGGGGCCTCTGTTGGGGGAGGGCAGAGGTGCATTCAGGTGGGAGCAGCTGGCGTGGGTAGGTCAGTGGGGGGAGGATAGGGGTGTCATTGCGGCAAGGCGTGGCCTCCTTGGAGGCTGCCCGTGGTTATCTGTCCCCTCCTGGGCTCACGCATGGTCAGTTAGGCCTCTGCAGAGGACAACCTGGAAGACTTTCATGCTGCTCTTGTGGCCCACAGCCAAACATGCACACTCAAGCATACTCCCTGTCAATCTAGGCAGCAGTCCTCTCCATACTTGAGTAGATGAGAGACCCCAGGAAGGGGGAATGATTGGTTGATTGGCCTGATCTTTGCGAGCAAGAAATTGGGGCACAGGGATGCTGAGACTCTTGGGTCTTACCACTAACAATGCAGGAGCACATTTGCGTTTGGAACCTCTGACGCCTTCCAGTGCTCTTCTCCCCGCCACATCACAGCAACGAGCTGCTTCCCTAGGTACAAGGGCACATTGTTCCTCCCCGCCTCGGGCTGCTCCGTAAAGAAATGGGCTGCTCCGTAAAGAAATGGGCTGCTGTTTAGATTATCAGGGACACTTCCCTTTAGGTAAAAGTTGTCCAGATCTCCTGGGCAGAGATGGGTAAAGCCAGAGACAGCTCAGGAGGTTCCCTGGAAGACAGGAAAGCAAAGTAATACTAAAGGGAATTGAACATGTAAAGAAAAAAAAAATCAGATGGGATGAGGAGAGTACTGAACACAAAGAGGAGATAGTGGTGATGAGGCCAGTCGAGGATTGACATGAATGAAGGACAGCAAGGTCCAAAAGATGCACACTGGAGGGCAGAGGACAGAAAGTTGTACAAAGCAAGCTCCTCAGAAATGGCATCAGCTGACATACCAGGTAGCCATTTTTTTGAATTATCTGTCTGAGCACTCCTATGCCCTTGTTGCTAAATCCAAAATGGAATAGGCTTGGTTGGGAAAAACTAGCTGCCTGTGGCCGATACCCAAAGTCTACGTGAAGCGTGAACTGCCAGAGCTGCAGTTGACCCCATGGGCGAGGACTTGGGACCATGACTACACACACACCACCGAACCCCTGAGGGATGAGAGGGAGAGGCTAAGAAACAGATTCAGGGAGGGACAGAGAAACTGAGTGGAGAAAGCTTTAGCGAGGGCACACTGATCTGTGCCTGTCTTACCGACTGTTGCTGAGTGGCTGTGTTTGGGCCTTCAGGTAAGTCACTTCACTCCTCCTGATTTGGGGTCTAGAGGGTGAGCCAGAACTTTGAGATGCCTTTTAGTTCCAAAAATTTGGCTGAGGTGGCTTGAGATTGCCCCGAGGAAGCTGTGCTCTCTTTCTGGTTTTCATTGGGAAGCATGAGAGAAATGAGCTGCCTCTTGTTGTACCTGATGCTTCTTACAAGGAGGGGGTTGGGGTCTGGTTCCTTTGTGAGCCTCTGGTCCCTTCCAGTGCTGTGGTGATCCTCTAGGACAGGGAGAAAGGAAGGGGAAGTGGATATTGCTAGAGAGCAGAGTTCCTGAGGAAAGAGGCTGGGGAAGGAAGGAGGGGTTCTAAAAGAGCCTGGGGCTCCAAGAGCCTAGAGGAAGGAATCAGAGGCAGGAGGGGGGATAGTGACCCAGAATACGAGGAATACTGGAGACCCAGAGCTGATAGCTGGGGAAGAAACACCAAATTCAGGACATGTGTTGGAATGTGATTTGCGTTGGAAGAACTTATTTTCCTTCAACAATTCCTTAGAAGCAGAATTTAGCCTTCCTGGTGCAGTTAGCCACCCTAGAGGGGACAGACCAACATCAGCTGCCAATAGAGGGTCGGGAAGAGGGAGCAACAGCAGCAAGAGAAAGGGGTGGGTCGTCCTGGCCTCTTACTGTTCAGCTGGTGGGGGATACAATGTCTCCCAGCTTCTGGGACATTCTGTATTAAATGAAAAGACATGATTGGGTGTTTGGAAGGCCCGCTGTAAGTCCCCCTGGCTAATTGTCACCGGGCCTAAGGTGTGCTCAGCTCACAGATGCCATACATCCAAAATCATAACAGGAGGCCCGGCAGTCAGGAGGGTGGCTTTTCTAGATCTGGGTCAGTCGGCCTTGGGTCCTGGATGACCCCATCCCCTCCTCCCCTCAGATGAAATATATTCAGGACTTCCAGAGGGAGAAACAGGAGTTCGAGCGAAACCTGGCCCGATTCAGGTAAGGCAGAGGAGGGCCATGGGGCGCTGGGTGTGGTAGGATGAGCATCCTGGCTGGAGACTAGAACTGACCGTCCGTGAAACAGGGAGGTCTTGTGTAGATTCTAGACTGTCAGGCTCAGGGGCAGGTTGCCAGCCGCCGACTTCCACTGAGCTCCCGCAGGGAAGGCCTGAAAGAAAGGCTTGGCTTGGGCAGCTAGCTGGGGTCCGCCGTAGCAGTGTCCCCTGCTGACCCTTGCTCTGGTCCCCTGGCTAGGGAGGATCACCCCGACCTTATCCAGAATGCTAAGAAGTCGGACATCCCCGAGAAGCCCAAAACTCCCCAGCAACTGTGGTATACTCACGAGAAGAAGGTGTACCTCAAAGTGCGGCCGGATGTGAGTGTCTGGCCGAGGGGGAGAGGGAGCGGAGGGCACACGGCGGTGGCAAGGGGGGAGCCGCGCCGGGTGGCTGGGGACGGTACAGGGGAGCAGGAGAGGAGGCCCCTCCCCAGGGGGGGTTGCATGGACAGGGCCTGGGCCAGCTGGCGTGTGAATGGGTGTGTGTGTGCGCCTGTCCCTCGCACCGAGGTGGATCCCGCCTCTCCACCTTACCCTCCTGGCCCTCGGTGGACACTTGTGTGACCGCCTGTGGCCCGAGGGGGCGGGGCCTCTGTGCCCCTCACCCCCCTCCCCTGCCCCTGGCTGCCTGTGTGTGTCTGACGGCTTTTGGTTTGCAGGCCACTACGAAGGAGGTGAAGGACTCCCTGGGGAAGCAGTGGTCTCAGCTCTCGGACAAAAAGAGGCTGAAATGGATTCATAAGGCCCTGGAGCAGCGGAAGGAGTACGAGGTTAGGCTTCCGCTGTGCTCCTCCCCATCCGGCTCTTCACGAGCCTCTGCCCTCTGACGTGGGCCACCGCACTCTGCGGGTGGCAGCCATTCCTTGACCCTCTGTTGAGGGAGGGGCCTGTTGGGCCCCTCACCTCCGCCCCTACCATTTTACAATTCCCCGTCCCACGGAGAGATCTCAGGCTAGGGCAGAGCAGGGCACCATACCGCAAATGACACAGCAGGCACACAGACACACGGCCATCCCCAGCTTTGCTCCCTGCCTTCCCTCCCCAGCGGCTCTCCCCCCTTATGGTGTCCCAGCTAACCCCACACCCCGTTACCCTCCGCTCCCCTACCTCCCTCTGCAGGAGATTATGCGTGATTATATCCAGAAGCATCCCGAGCTAAACATCAGCGAGGAAGGCATCACCAAATCTACCCTCACCAAGGCCGAGCGCCAGCTCAAGGACAAGTTCGACGGGCGACCGACCAAGCCGCCTCCGTGAGTGGCGCCCTGGGTGGGTGGGCGGGCAAGTGCGCGGCCAGGGAGCCGGGCGGGTGAAGAACTCGGACCCGGGTTGGGCAGCAAGAAGGCCTTGCTCATGGGTGTGCCTTCTGAATTTACTAGGAACAGCTACTCCCTGTACTGTGCAGAGCTCATGGCCAACATGAAAGATGTGCCCAGCACGGAGCGCATGGTGCTATGCAGCCAGCAGTGGAAGCTGCTCTCCCAGAAGGAAAAGGATGCTTATCACAAGAAATGCGACCAGGTGCGAAGGGCAGGGGCCAGGCCTCCCGTAATCTTTGGGTCCTGTCTTGGAGTTTCCAGCATGAGGTTTGCCCCAGCCAGGCTATTACTCAGTGATTACATGGGCCCTGGACACCTGCTTTCAGCCTGTGCAGTGTTTAGCATCCGTGTCTGTCAAAGGACACAGCTCAGGCCTCTTGTCAGCCATCTTCAGGGGGTGAGAAGGTTACACCCAGTCCCTAGGGGCCTGCTGAGGATGACTGCCCTGTGTAATGGAGGCTATCCCCAACTGACTGAGTCCCCTTACTTTTCTAGAAAAAGAAAGATTACGAGGTAGAGTTGCTGCGGTTTCTGGAGGTGAGTAGCTTGGCAGACCGAGGGCGCGTTGGGCGGGCGGTCTTGTCTGAGGAGCCCGCCTGCTGCAGCCCTTTGCCCTTCTTCCTGCCCAGAGCCTGCCCGAGGAGGAGCAGCAGCGGGTCCTTGGGGAGGAGAAGATGTTGAACATGAATAAAAAGCAGACCACCAGTCCAGCCTCCAAGAAGCCTTCACAGGAAGGCGGCAAGGTGCGCGCCGCACACGGCCAGAGGGGGTTGGGGGCCCCCCAGGAGATCGAGGCTAGTGGTAATTGTGCTTCTGACCCTCTCCCTGCTTCCCTTAGGGTGGCTCCGAGAAGCCCAAGAGGCCGGTCTCTGCCATGTTCATCTTCTCAGAGGAGAAGAGAAGGCAGCTGCAGGAAGAGCGGCCGGAACTCTCAGAGAGTGAGCTGACCCGCCTGCTGGCCCGCATGTGGAACGACTTGTCGGAGAAGAAGAAGGTCGGTCGGGCCTTGGAGAGCACAGCACCGATCTCCCCTTAAGGGCCGCCCGGGTCGCCCCCGCGGGTGCAGCGCACGCGTGTGCCAGGGCTCGGAGGCTGGGGGCGGGGGTAGGAGCCCAGAGAGCGGGAAGGCGGGAAGCTGGGAAGCTGTCAGCTGGGGTGCTGGGCTTCCTTGGAGGGCAGCCCCGTGGTGGGGCGGAGCCTGCAGGACATCCGTGCTGCCCGGGGCCCCGCCCTCCTAACCAGCAGCGCTGGGCTTAGCGCGCCCCCTAGGGGCAGCCCGTTTACTGACACCCGTGACTTTCCTATAGGCTAAATATAAGGCCCGGGAGGCTGCCCTGAAGGCACAGTCAGAGAGGAAGCCAGGCGGGGAGCGCGAAGATCGGGGCAAGCTGCCCGAGTCGCCTAAGAGAGCGGAGGAAATCTGGCAGCAGAGTGTCATCGGAGACTACCTGGCCCGATTCAAGGTTGCAGGGAGTGGGAAAGGATTATTAGTTTGTACCCTCCAGTAACAGAACCCCTCCTACAGCCGATGCCCCTGGTTTGTGCCTTAGAATGACCGAGTGAAAGCCTTGAAAGCCATGGAGATGACTTGGAACAACATGGAGAAGAAGGAGAAGTTGATGTGGATTAAGAAGGCAGCAGAAGACCAAAAACGATATGAGGTAGGAAGGACCAGAGCCGCCTGCTTTCGTGTAAAGGTGCTGGGTGCTGGGCCAGAAGTGCCAGCTTTGGTTGGGATCCTGAGTTAGTCTGTTAACTTCTTGCCTGTCGTAGGCTAGGTGGGAGTCGAGATATAGCCTCTTGGGTGGTTCCTGAGGGACATAACTTCAGTTCAGAAAGCCATTTTAAAATAGTCCAGCTTGCCTTAACCTCTGGAGTGTTGGGGTTAAAAGTCAGAGCCCAGGCAGTTTCTCCCCTGACCCTGGTTGGAAATGTGGATGTGAATGGGACCTTCCCACGTCTCTCCACAGAGAGAGCTGAGTGAGATGCGGGCCCCTCCAGCCGCTACGAACTCTTCCAAGAAGATGAAGTTCCAGGGAGAGCCCAAGAAGCCGCCTATGTGAGCCCAAGGCTGGGGCCTGTCCTGGTGAGGGCAGGACTGGACGGGGGGGCTCGCTTAGGACCCTGACGGACCGTCCTGTGCTACCCCACCCCACAGGAACGGTTACCAGAAGTTCTCCCAGGAGCTGCTGTCCAACGGGGAGCTGAACCACCTGCCGCTGAAGGAGCGCATGGTGGAGATCGGCAGCCGCTGGCAGCGCATCTCCCAGAGCCAGAAGGAACACTATAAAAAGCTGGCCGAGGAGCAGCAGAAACAGTACAAGGTGCACCTGGACCTCTGGGTCAAGGTGAGGAGAGGGCAGAGGAGCCTCGGAAGGGAAAGGGAGGCCTCGTACTGGCTGGCCTGCATTCATAGCTTTCTTCAGTGACTTGGAAGCCCTGCAGGGCAATGGGCACTGTCACTTTCAAAGCTGAGGAAGCCAGGTTGCATAGTTAGTAGAGAATTCAAGCCAACTGCGTTTCCTTTCTTCCAGCCAGGACCAGGTCCTGGCTAGGCTGTCAGTCTCCGGTGTCTCCACTGCTTTGAACAGTCAGGGATGTACAGGGAGGAGACTTGCCTGTCACTCAGATAGGTTGAAAGACCCAGAGAGATGGTGGGAATTCTGTGTTCTAGAATTTTGTCAGTCTCTGTCACCTCTTCAATGGCTCAAAGACTGGGGTCCGGGTGGGGTTGATGCTAGGCCTTGGAAATCGTGGGGAAGCTTTGGAGTGTGGGAAACCTTGAGTGTGGAGCTATGATCTGGACATAGCAGTTGGGGGAAATTACTATGGAAACTGTCTGGCAGTTCGGGCTAATTCAAGAGAAGGGCGCTTGTGACAGAGTTGAGCTGTGTTCTGAGCCCCTGGGACCTCTGCAGGGACCCAGAGTATGGGAGGCTGAGTGATGGTACGTGAATGAATGTCAGCGTATGTAGCCAGCAATAGTGTGGGGTAGGCTCTGACTCAGCTCCTCTCTCTCCAGAGCCTGTCTCCTCAGGACCGCGCAGCGTACAAAGAATATATCTCCAATGTGAGTGAGAGCAGGGCAGTGGAGGGGGGAGGCTGGAGGGACACTGCAAGGGCTGGAACTCACTGCTATGCCCTTCCCTTTCCCATCCTTTCCGGTAGAAACGTAAGAACATGACTAAGCTTCGAGGCCCAAACCCCAAGTCTAGCCGGACCACCCTGCAGTCCAAGTCGGTAAGGAGCCCCTCCAAAGATGGGTGGGTGTCTTTGGCACAGTGGATGTCATCCGGATACTGATGTGTCTCCGTACTTAACAGGAGTCTGAGGAGGAGGAGGATGAGGAAGATGAGGATGATGACGATGAAGAAGAAGAAGATGAGGATGAGAATGGGGACTCCTCTGAGGATGGTGGAGATTCTTCTGAGTCTAGCAGCGAGGATGAGAGCGAGGATGGGGACGAGGTGGGTAGGCAGAGCCTGGTGGAAGGGAGGGAGGACTGTGGACCAGAAGGGCGCCGTGGTGACAGCAGGTTCTTCATTCTCCCAGAATGAAGATGATGACGATGACGAGGATGACGACGAGGATGACGATGAGGATGAAGACAATGAGTCCGAGGGCAGTAGCTCCAGTTCTTCATCTTCAGGGGACTCCTCAGACTCTGACTCCAACTGAGGCTCAGCCTCTACCCTGGGCAGGCAGCCAAGGAGAGCCACTGCAGCGCTCACCTCCCCAACTGACCACCTTTGTCTCCCTATGTTCTGTCCCCTGTACCCACAGCCTCCCCCACTTTCTTTCTTTCCTTCTTTAACAAAAAAAAAGAAAAAAAGAAAAAAAAAATCAGTGGGGTTGGGAGGCTGCATGAGCCCAGGCTAGGACTCTGCGGCTTTGGAGTCATCAGTTCCAGGGGTTCTCCAGGGACAGCAACCATCAGACTGAGCCAGCACTGGACCGGCCCACCCGCCCCTCTTCTGCACTTGCCTTTCCGGCATGGACAATGGACCGGGGAGTTTGGGGGTGGGAGCGTGTCCTAAAGAGTTTGGTGAGGCCCTCCACACCTGTAGCCTGCATCAAGGTGGATGTTCAGGGTAGCCCTTCCTTTCCAGAGGGGCTTGCCGCCTGCACCCCCGCATTGAACTGGGGGGAGAGAAGGGTGCTGCCTCCAAGAAAGCAGGCAGTATCCATGTCCCTCTCCCCTGCCCCTGCAGGAAGGAGCTGCCTGGACCCATACGCAGGGGAGGGGCAGAGTGTTTTTTATATATGTGTATATATTTTTTTTTTAAGCTCTGAGCTGTCAACGAGACGTTTCCTACCGATCTTGGCTCCGTCTCTGTTGTCATTTCTGGGAGCGGGAGGGCTTTGGGGGGGGGGGGGTTGAGACTTACACGGTCTTGATATGCATAGGATGTGAATGAAGGGGAGGCTGTGTGTTTGGCGTGTGTGCGCATAAATGACGGCATGGATGCACCTGTGGGCACAGGAGTGCGAGAGTGTGTAAGGGAAGGGTCTGTCCTAGAACCTGCCTCCTTGTGAATGTGAAAAAAGGGTTGGCAAAGGCAGGGGAGACGGTGGCCCTGGCAGGAATGAGCCGAGGCTGCCTTCTCCCTGCAATCCTCCACTGTGCCTGCTCTCCACTGTGGAGGTCATGGGAACCACCCTGTGCTTCCTATACCAGTTTGCCTCTGCCAAGTCCGGGTTTCTCCCAGCTGCTTCGGGTCTGCGCTGTCCAACAGGAAAACAGTGGAGCAGATAATGGTGTGAGCCTTAAAGCTTTTCTTTAGAAAAAGTCTCCTGGCTGATCTGAGGACGTCGCTGGGCTTCAGGAAGTGTCCTGAGATCTTTCACCTATATGTCTCCTCCGGCCATTCCAATTTCCTTTGATGTCTCAGCTCTGCCCCACCTCTCCTGCCTCCACCCCTCTATCTGGGGAAGGGGCTGCAGAAGGTGCTTTCTGCAACTGGCCCTCTAACCATTGCCAGTGGCTTGGGACCTTCTGGGGTTAGTCCCTCTGCGTCATAAGCCGAGTCACTTGACCCTAGCTGATTCTCATTTTCACTAAATTGGTTAGGACCTGTTCTGTTCATGCTATTGGGTTTTGTTCGGGCCCCGACTTTAGCCTCTTAAATGAAAGCCACGGTTAGGGAAGTAGACTCCACAGAAAGTGGGGTACAGCCCGGCTGCCAGTCATCTGGAAGGCAAACATTTGCCTGGACTGTGATGGAGAACAGACACACACACACACTGTCCTTACTCTAAAATTCAGTACCAGGGTTTGAGGTTCCCGAGAGGGCTTACAAAGAACCCCATCTCCTTGTTCCAATGCGCTGGACTATTACACTTGAGTGAAATGTGTTTTCACTTAAAACAGCTTTGAGTGCGACATGTGTTCCTCCCATTTCAAGTATTGGAAATTTCTTACAGACAGGACTGTGAGGGTGGGGTGCTGTCAGGTTGCCCAGGGCACATTTTAGCACTGGGACCCTTCTCCCCCTTTTTCTAATATTTAAGGAGTATTTTATAGGTTTCGATAACCACCACACTTGAACCTGTACCATGGGGTGGCTTAGAAGCGTCTGTCCCAGATTAAGGCCCGCTGTGGAGGTTTTGTTTTCCCTTATTTTTTTTTTAAGTGAAAAACAAAGGTTTGACTTCCGTCTGGTCACTGGAATTAACTAAGTGGGTGGCAGGGGTGACCCAATAACAGGTTTGACATAAAACCCTTGAGGCCAGTTCGTTTGCCCTTTCTGCAGCCATTTTCCTGTTTTCCTGAAGATTCTACAAATAACCTGCCTTCTTTGCCTTGTTCCCCAATTCAGCCTGTTTACCTGGGTTTGGAAAGTTGGAGAGTATCTACTTTCCGCCTAGAGGGCATTGCTTAAGGAAAGGAGGTGGCTCACCACTGGGGTGAAAAGTTTGTACAGGCCACGCAAGCGGTATGGCTTAGGGAGAGCCAGGCTTAGCTGTGACTCCACCCAGAATTCTGACGGGAAGCTGCTAGGACCTGAGGACTTGCTCTCCGGATTAAGACCTGCCTTCCCCGCACACGCTTTGGCTAGGTTTCCGGACAAGGTGACACATTGAAAGGTATGGATCTCTACGAAGAAAGCTCCCCATTGATGCCATTGCACGCTTTAATTCCTACCCACATTCCTATCCACATTTCAAAAGTCATTCCCCAGAGTCTATTTTTCAGGCATTAGCTTCCCTGTCATTACTCCAGGGTGTACTTGCTCCTGTACCACTAGTGAGGGCTGACTCTGGCCCTGTCTAAGTCATCCCTTCCTGGATATTCCTGTTTCTCCTCTGAACCTCTAGTTTTCACCCATAGGGAGTTATTTTCAAAGGTGGTATCCAACCAGGCATGGTGGCACATGCCTGTGCCACACAAGACATTCAACCCAAATCAAAGGTGGCGTCCCCAGGCACTGTGTCCTACAACTTGAGCATCTCCAAACTCAAGGTGAAACCCAAGTACGATAATGGTAGTAAAGGGACTTTTTATGATTGCATTGTGTGTGTGTGTGTGTGTGTGTCCGTCCAGAGAACAACTTGCTGGAGTCAATTCTTTTCCTACTGTGTGGGGTCTCCAGGATCAAAGTTAAAGCATGTTTGGTGGCAGGTACCTTTATCTGCCATCTCATCAGCCCCATGAAGTGACCTTTGAGAGATGATAGGATTGCAAGAGTCCATTTCTCAGAAATGGATGGGAGTTGGGAACCTGATGACAAGGGTGATTTTGGCCACATCCCTGCTCCCTGCCCAGTATGTTCTTGTTCATTCACGGTCCCGTCATGTTGATGAGAGGTGTGAAAGCTATGCTTCTGTGGTTTATACGTTACCCAGTCTGCAGTACTCTGTGACAGTAGCATAAAATCATGTAATCATGTAAGATCTGATCCTTGTACAGATGTGTAGACAAACAACTACCCAGCCTGAAGTCAGGGAGGTGGCTTTAAATTCTCAGTCCCTGTTTTGCTTCCGTGTTTAACCTATCACCTAGACCTGTCTATTTCCCTTCCTAAAACCCTCTCAAACCTGTCTTCCTTCGCCACAGGGACATTTAAATCATTTTAAAGCCATCACCAGTGTCCCCTCTCTGGAAAGACCTCGAATAGGTCTTGTTCAGTCTTGCTCCTCATAATACATTCTGCATGCAGCAGGCAAAATGGTCTTAAAGAACTGGGTGGAATGGGGTGCTCCATCATTGTAATCCCAGTACTCACGAGGCTGGGTAGGGAAGATTGCCTGGGGTTTGAGGCTAGCCTGGGATATCTACTGAGTTTCAGCCCAGTGGCATCTAGAGCAAGACCCTGTCTCAAAAAAGCAAACATGAATCTGAGGTGGAGCCTACCTGTGGTCCCGACTGCTTACAAGGGTCACTATTACAGAAGTTCAAGACCAGTCAGGTAATAGAGAGACCTAGTTGCAAGGAAGGAAAAAAGAAAGAGAGAGAATGGACAAGCTGAGTGTGGTGGCATGTACCTGAAATCTCAGGACTTGGTCAGCTGAGGCAGGGGAATTACCACAAGTTTGAAGCCATCCTGAGCACCATAGTACGTTTCAGGCCATCTAGGGCTACACAGACCCTGTCTCAAAAATAAACAAGTAATCTAAAACAACCGTACACAACAAAAAAACAACAAAAACAAAAACTGGGTGTGGTGCCATGTACCTGTAATCCCAACAGTCAGTGTGTGGGTTTGTTTTTTTCTTTTCTTTTCTTTTCTTTTCTTTTCTTTTCTTTTCTTTTCTTTTCTTTTCTTTTCTTTTCTTTTTCTCCCATTATGGCATTTCCCCCCCAACTCCCAGAAGGCTGATGCTGAAGCATACACATTCTAGGCCAGTCTGGGATACACAGAGAGAACTTCACTCTAAAACAAACAAACAAACAAACAAGAATTGTGATGACTCCTTTACTTAAAACTCACTGTAATCTCAACACTTGAGAGGTAGAGGCGTGAAGATCAGGACTTCAAGATTCAAGATCATCCTTGGCTGTATAGTCAGTTTGAAGCTAAAGAAGATCCTGTCTCAAAAAAAAAAAAAAATCAGATACATATCAATGTGATATATAATATATATTTCTGTCTCTTTTTACCACATTTTTCTAATCCCTCACAATGATCCAACCATGTGCTCTCTCTTCTGCAGTTTAAGTGTGTGTACCACAAGGGTTTTGTTTGTTTGTGAGACAGGGTTTCACTTTGTAGACCAGGCTAGCCTTGAATTCACAGATCCACTTACCTCTGCCTCCTGAGTGCTGGGATTACCACTGTTGGTATGCTTTATTTTCATTGAGATGGTTCCTTTCTGTAGCCCTGGCTGTCCTGGAACTTCCTTTGTAGACCAGGCTGGCCTCGATCTCAGAGGTTTGCCAGCCTCTGCCTCCCAGATTAAAGCATGGGATTAAAGCGTGCCCCACCCAGCTTCTTTGCCCTTCTTGCTCTCTGCCTGGAATTCTGTTCCCCCAACAACCTATAAGACTGATTTTCTCATTTTCCAGGTTTCAGCTCAAATGTCATCTCACAGACAACCACCCTCTCTAGAGGCTTGCATCTCCTCGCTTGTGGATTTGAAGACACTTACCTTGCTTGTTCATTACAGTAATCCAGCATCTAAATAGCCCTTGAATAAATTTGACATCCAAGAAAATAGGTGATGAGTAAGGGACTGAAGTGTAGACCACAGGCCCCTGGGGCAAGGG
Organism: Meriones unguiculatus; assembly: GCF_030254825.1. Taxonomy (NCBI): domain Eukaryota; kingdom Metazoa; phylum Chordata; class Mammalia; order Rodentia; family Muridae; genus Meriones; species Meriones unguiculatus. The sequence goes on from NC_083355.1 coordinate 19,240,116, forward strand.
CAGGCCTGATGGTTCTGCTGGCCTCTCTGCCCCAGCTCCAGCCACACCAGCCCTCTAAGCATCAAACGTGCAGTGCTCTTCCTTCTGCCTAGAATATATAATAAGTAGAGCACTAAGTTCAAGAAAAAGTTCAGTTCTTCAGACGTTGCCTACTTTCCTCGAGAATCTCTGCTTCAGAAGTTGTCTTGTCTGGCTGGCTGACCAGTGAACCAGTGACCCATCTGCTTTCACCTTCCCAGCTCTGGAATTAAGTTTTTTAAGTTCCAGAAATTAAACCGAGGTCCTCCTGCTTAGACAAGCCCTTCACCACCGTAGCTATCTCCCCAGCCTCTCCGCCTAGAGTAATCTTCACCTCTTTGCCTAGTGACTTGGGACATCATTTATTTATTTATTTAGTTTTATTTGGTTTTTCTAGACAAGGTTTCTCGGCGTAGCCCTAAAGCAAGCTCTGGAGACCGGGCTGACCTATAAACTCACAGATCCACCTGTTTCTGCCTCCTGAGTGCTGGGATTAAAGGCGTGCACCACCACCTGAACAGTCTTTCAAGACTGAGAGTGGTGCTATATACCTTTAATCGCACAGCACTTTGGAGGTAGAGGCGTGTAGTCTCTGTGAGTTCAAGGCTAGCCTACATAAAGAGACCTTGTCTCAAAGAACAATTAAAAACAAAACAAAAACTGTCTGGGGGTCTGGAGAGATGAGAGATGGCTCAGCTGTTAATGATCACTGTCTGCTCTTCCAGAGACCCGAGGTTCGAGGCCCAGCACCTACAAGGCAGCTCACAACTGTCTGTGACTCCAATTCTAGAGGCTCCAACGCCCTCTTCTGGACTTTTCAGGCACTGCATGCAGGTAGTGTGCAGACATTCTAGCAAGCAAAAAAAAAAAAAAAAGTTTTTCTCAGGGCGGGGTGGGGTGGGGAGGTGCTTCTTTATACCCTTTGCTTTGTTTCTTCCACAGCCTGGATGACTTCCTCACACTTTTCTCTTCTGTGCCAGGCTTTGTTCCTTACTGTAACCCCAAGGCCTCACAAACCGCCAGAAATCAGCTCAGGACTTAGTACTTATGAACTCATACGGAACCAGGGCATTCGGCCAAAGATCACCCCCATACAGCAGCCATGGTCAAGTGCTGGGTGAATGGGATGGTCCATTACACAGTAGGTTGGAATGAGGATGGCCACAGGCAGGGATATGAGGAAACAGTCTGAGGAACAGGGAGGAGCCAGAAGGGTTCTTCTGAATGTGCAAATGCTTCCAGGCAAGGATTTTTAGGACACTATTTTGATAAGGAGAAGCAAACAGTATCATTAGGAAGAATCTTGAAATGGGTGCAGTCTCCTAGTCAAGCTCTGGCCACTCCCGAAAGCCTGGCTCACATCTTTGCTCCGTATCCAAGTTGAACTATCAAGTTGGTCTCCACTATTTGGTCCCACAGTGGTCCTAGTTTCTCTGAAACCAGATTTATCATCCGGCAAGTTTTCTGTCTTTAAGATGTTTTCAGGCTCTCCCTCTCCTTCACCCCATACAACTCAGTCAGCTACACTCCGGAATACAGTGATGTATACACACAAGTCTGGCCTGGTGATGCCCACAGCTCTGGCTGTGTGGCTCAAACCCACAAACTCCTCAGCCTATACTAAGACCTGTTGGATCTAGTCAGCTCGTGTCCGTTGCCGACTGCCATCCTTATCTTGATACATAGTCTTTCTTCTTTCTTTCTCTCTTTTTTTAGAAGATTTTATTTATTTAACTTTATGTATAGGAATGTTCCATTTGCAAGTGAAGAGGCAGTAGAGGATACAGATAGTTGTGAGCCACCGTGTGGTTGCTGGGAATTGAACTCAGGACCTCTGAAAAAGCAGACAGCGTTCTTAACGGCTGAGCCATCTCTCCAGCCCCATCTCTCTCTCTTTTTTTTTTTCTTTTTCTTTTTCAGACAGGTCTCTCTGTGTGTAATCTTGGCTTCCTGGACTCACTTTGTAGGCCAGGCTGGCTTCAAACTCACAGAGATATCCATCCACCTGCCTCTGTCTCCCCCCAGTGCTGGGATCACAGATGTGTGCCAACATGCCTTTTTTCTTTCTTTCTCTTTTTCTTTCTTTCTTTCTTTCTTTCTTTCTTTCTTTCTTTCTTTCTCTCTCTCTCTCTTTCTTTCTCTCTCTCTCTCTCTCTTTTCTTTCTGAGACAGAATCCCACTCTGTAGTGAGACAGGAAGTCACTCAGACCAGGCTGACTTCCAACTCAGAGATCGCCCTGTCTCTGTCTCGTGGCGCTGGGACAAAAGGCATGCGTCACACCTGGCTATATTCTTCTTCAGTGCTGGTGTCCAATCTGATTCTGAAATTGACCATTGGACTGCTGAGTTCCACCATGGCCTTTCCTGACAATTCTCTGACATCCTTAATGTCTTCTCCTGCCCACCTCTGAACACTGTAAATCTCTTTCCTGTTTTAACACACGAATTTTCAATGATTTTCCTTTATGTCTTCCTACCCCAAGGAGACTGTGAACTTCCTGGGGAAGCACAATTTTCCTATGTCACTCAGCATCTGGACTGTGCTGTTAAGAACAACATTTATAAGCCAGGCACGGTGGCACATGCCTATAATCCCAGCACTCGGGAGGCAGAGGCAGGCCAATCGCTGTGAGTTCGAGAACTGCTTCATTTACCAAGCAAGTCCAAGACAGCCAAGGCTATACAGAGAAACCCTGTCTCGGGGAAAGAAAAAAAAAAAGTAACATTTATAAACAATGTTGTTAAGTTTGTAATGACACTTTGTACAAAGAATCATTTAAAATAGAAGGAAAAAAAAAGAAAGAAATAACAGCTAGTGCTGGACAGAGGGCTCAGCCTTTAAAGACTAGGCTCACAACTGAAAGGGCAAATTGTTTAGTCCCTAACACCCACAGCCAGCCGTCTCCTCAGTTTAAAAGAGAAACAATTAATTGGTATGACAGCATAGTACTGTAATCTCAGCGCTCAGGAGGCAGAGGCAGTTGAATCTCCTTTCGAGAAGAGCCTAGTCCACACAGCAAGTTCCAGGACAGACAGAGAAACAAAAACAAAATCAAAAATATTAACCAAGAGTCTGTTACACACTGACTTCCATGTTAGCTTCTGTTTTGCTGCTGAGACAGGGTCTCACTATGTAGCCCTGGAAGAATTTATTGTAGACCAGGCTGGCCTCAACTTACAGACCCTCCCGCCTCTGCCTCCTTAATAAAGGATAAAAGATGTGGCGCATAAACCTACTTGTTAGTCATCACGATGAGATGGGTTCTAGCATTACGCCCTTTGGCAATGGAAGAAACTAAGACCTAAGCTCTCTCTTGCCCAGTCTACCGAGTTAAGCTCACACTAGTGTGCGGTTTTAACCGACGTCCACAGATGTTTGCTGAAGCCTGAAGAGCCAACGATGCTTTCAAAGTACGTGATTTCAGAGTTTAATTTTTTATCTGAAGCTAGTGGGCTGTCACCCAACAGTCCCAGGGCAGCAGACAGGGCCACCTAAAGGTGAGCGCAAATCTGAACACCTTCGGCGCCCGAGAAAAGGACCTTTCCTTCCCGAAGCTAAAGAGGCGAGAGAGCACGCGGATGGGGGCACTCCCAGCGCCGCAGCGTGCAGTGTAGGCAGAGGCTGGCCCGTGCCAAGCAGGCTGTCTGAGAGGCGGAGGGTCCAGCGTGGGCTCCGGAAGCAGGAAAGGCGAGCAGGTGTGGGATCTAAATTGGGATAAGGGCGGGGAGCGCGCCCGCTCAGAAGGGCGCAGCTCGCGCTCGGCCGTGGACCTGCTGCTCTCGGCTCCCGGCGATTCGGAGGCCTGGGGAGGCTAGTGACCCACTCGGAAACCCGGAGAACGAACGCAGACCGGCTCCTCCTAAGGGTCTTACGCCCTGGGCGCCCAACTGCGCCGCGCTTCAAGCCTACCCTCCCCACACAAAGTGACTGCGTGCCTCGGGGTCAGAGTGGGGAGCGGTCGGGGAGCGGAGCGGGGAGCCCCGCGGGAAGGGCGGGGGTGCCTGGGCCGGAAGGCGTCCCAGGCTCGGCTGGGAGCCGGCGCTCTCTTTCGACGCCACCCCGTTGCCTCCGCCCCCGAGCCGGCCGGGACAGCACCAAGTCTCCGCCCCCCGGCGCACCGCGCACCTCACCTTGAACGCTGCCCCGCCCACCCCCGTCCTATTGGTCCTCCCGGGCCGAGGCGACGCCGCCATTGGCCGGGCTCGCCCACGGGGGCCCCGCCCACCTCCCCGCCCCAGTTCCCGTCCGCCGGTACTTTGGACGGCGGCGTGGCGCCCCTCCTCCCCTCCCGGTCCCCGCCCCCTGGAGCAAATGCTGCCGAGCTGCGGCCGCGGGGCAGACGCACGCGCTCGGGCCCTTCTAGCAGGCGCGAGCAGTCGCTGGGCGCGCGAAAGCGAAAGGAGGAAGAGGAAGGGAGGGCGAGGGCGGGGTGTTGAGGAGGGGCGGGAGGAGGAAGAGGAGGAGGTTGGAGCGCGCTCGCGCCTGGCCTCGCGCCCGCGCCGAGGGAGGGGGGCCAGGGGCGCGCGCGCGCACGCTCGCGTCCTCGCTCGCTCCATCCATCCATCCTCCGGTCGCGGCACGCGCGCGCGCTCCGGGCTCGCGCCGCACCCCCCGCCCGGGAGAGGCGGGCTGGAGTGGGGGGCGGGGGGAGGGGCGCGCGGACGGCGCGCGGACTGCGCGCGGGCGGGGTGAGGTGAGGAGGAGGAGGCGGCGACGGGACGAGAAGGGAGGGGAAGGGGCCATGGCCGCCCGGTGAGGCGGCGAGGCGGGGGGGCAGCCAGACCCCCCGGCCCCGGGCCCCGGGCCCCGGGGAGAGGCGAGGACGGACCGACGGACATGGGGCTCCGAAGCAGCCGCCGCCGCCGCCGCCGCCGGAGGACGCGGCCCTAAGAGGCCGCCGGGCCCCGGCGCGGCCCCCCGGGCGGGGTGAGTACGGAACGGGGACGGGGGAGGGGCCTGCGGGGGGCGGGGGGCGGGGCTCAAGGCGGGGCTTGGGCCCCCTCCCCCCAGGTCTGGGTCAGCGCCCCTTCCCCTCCCCCCGGGCCGACGCGGAAACGCCCGGCTTTCCCCGGCTTCCCGGCCGGGCCGGGGCCCCCCGGTTTCCCCCTGGCTGGGTCCTCCTTGGGCGGGGCAGGGCCGGCCGGGGAGGGGGCGCGGGGCCTTTGTTAGGGAGCCAGGCCCCAGCCCCCGGGACAATAGAGACACCCTCCCGGACTCCTCTCCCCGGCCGGTCCAGGTTCTGGACAGGCGGCGACGGAGAGGGGTCGGGACGCGTCCCACTCTGCTTTACTCTCTGGGGGTCGGTTTGTCCCGGCCCGCTGCCGGCCTTGGTCGGCTCGGCTCTCCTCCCCCCAGTCGGTATGATGCAGCAGCAGTACCGCAAGGACGGGAGAGGAGCCGCGGCACGGCCTGCTACCCTTCCCAGTGCCCCCGGCTCATTTGTCAGTCCCCACCCCACTCGAGGCCGGCAGCTTCTTAAACTCGTACCCACCGTTCAGTGGGGCCCCGAACTGTGGGAGCTGTTTCTGAATCCTACGGTGGGGATTTCTGGACTTTGGGGCTCTTGGAGAGACTTCCGGGCTGGTCCTGAGGGAGGGAGGGTGCGATCTGAAAGAACAGGTAAGGGGAGTGCCCACTCCTCGCGTGCGTACCACGGGGCTCTCCTCTGCTCCTGTTCGTGGTGGCTGGAAATGCCCTTTGCCTGTAGCCTTCTGTGGGCTGTGTTCCGTGGCAGGCTTATTTTAGGAGAAGACAGAGTGGGGTGAAGGTTGTAGGGTCTTAGGGCCATTCCTACTTCTGGTAGCAGTACCCCCCCAAGTGGACATCCTGGCGGAAAGCAGAGGTGACTCCTAGAGCCCTTAGGGAAAGAAAGGGGGGTTGTCTTGAGTCTGTGCAGTTCTTTGCCACACCCTGTGGGTTTGCTTTGAGGCCTTAGAGTTCCTTCTCCTCCCCCTGCTGCATTGCACCATGGGTATCAAAGAGGGGTTTGAGTTTTGGGTACCTGGGATGAGCTGCTGCCTCCTATAGACCCAGAGTCTGATTGGCAGTATAGTTCAGGGCCTGAGGTTAGGCCTGGGAAGGACTAGGCCACCTCTGGTATTCAGGCCCTGAAGGACCATCCAGACTTAGTGATCCGGGGCCTTGGGGAGGGAGATACTCCGATGCCAGGATTAAGCCCTGGGCTCGGAGGTTGGGAGGGGAGGTGGCAGTCTTTGGAGGTGTCTTGGACTTACACCAACACCCCCACCTCCATGTGTGCAGCCCTGTTGCCGCCCGCTGTGCTATGAGCAGTCAGAGCGCCGTCTCCACAAGAGTTTACAAATGAAAATGGAGGAAATGTCTTTGTCTGGCCTGGATAACAGCAAACTAGAGGTGAGGGCTCCCCCACGTGTGCCTCTGGTTCTTTCTCTTGATGTCTCTGCGTTGCTATATCTGGCATCGATGCCAAAGTAGGAATTTGGGTAGTCGGCCTTGTTCCTTAGAGGGAAAGGCCAGCTGGAAAGGTCCAGGGATCTGGGAGGAAGAAAGAACTCAAAAAAGCAAGGTGGGGAAAGTGGCAGAGAAGGCATCATGTTTGGTCAGGGCCAAGACATTTGGTTAGTGAGAGTTGCTCAGTCCAGGGCGTGCTGCCCTTGTGACCATGGATACTCTTTCCCGGGGCCCAGGCCATCGCTCAGGAGATATATGCGGACCTGGTCGAGGATTCTTGTTTGGGATTCTGCTTTGAGGTACACCGGGCTGTCAAGTGTGGCTACTTCTTCCTGGATGATACGGATCCTGATAGCATGAAGGATTTTGGTGAGCTTCAGGGTGGAAGGAGAGTGGTCTCCCAGCTCAGCCCAGGGAGCACTTAGAGGGTTCTCTAGAAACCACCCTGGGTGCAGAGCCTGGAGCCCCTGTCCTGTGAGCTTAGTTAAGGGTGAGCTTAAAGAGGGCCCGGGACCGTGGGTGAGCACAAGAGATGAGGGCGCCCAGCCCACCCTGACCGCCACGCCTCTCCTGCCCCCAGAGATCGTGGACCAGCCTGGCTTGGACATCTTTGGGCAGGTCTTCAACCAGTGGAGGAGCAAGGAGTGTGTTTGCCCCAATTGCAGCCGCAGCATTGCCGCCTCCCGCTTTGCCCCCCACCTGGAGAAGTGCCTGGGAATGGGTCGGAACAGCAGCCGAATCGCCAACCGCCGGTGAGGGCCTTTTCCTTCCAGCACGGGTGAAGCTGTCCCTGGTCCTCACATGCTTCACTCTAAAATAGCGTGCAGACGTGCCCTGACTCTTTCTCTTCTCAATTCTGGGCAGGATTGCCAATAGCAACAATATGAACAAGTCTGAGAGTGACCAAGAAGATAATGATGACATCAATGACAATGACTGGTCCTATGGCTCAGAGAAGAAAGGTATTTGGGGATCAGGGAAAGCCTGGGAGGAACTGGGGTGAGGCGGGAAAGTAGGGGTAGAGGATATATTTGCCTTAAACTGTCTCGATGATGGGGGAGGAATGCAGTTTCTGAAAGCGTGTGAGTGCTCTGAGAATGAGAATGTAAAAGTAACCATATTCTTTGTTCTGTTGTCCCCCAGCCAAGAAGAGAAAATCAGACAAGGTGAGAGCCGGGGCGAGCATGGGGGAAGTCTGGGTGAAGGACAGATACCCTCTCTTTTGGGCAGGGAATGCTCAGGTCTTTTGACTCAAGTGTGAGGTCACTGGGGGCCGTTTTAGGTTTGGGAATAAGGGCGTCTGGTGGGCAGGGGAGCTCCAGAGGTTTTGCTGGTGGGTGGGGGAAGGGAATATAGGCAGATAGGTCTCTTACTGGGGACAAACAGTATGAGTTTGAGGCCGTTTCTTTGTCAAATCTTTTTTCCTTCCCTGGGTTCTCGGCTCCCCCTTATCGTTGCCCTTTCCCCAAAGCTATGGTATCTCCCATTCCAGAACCCTAATTCCCCTCGAAGATCCAAGTCTTTAAAACACAAAAATGGTAAGTGGGGATAGACCAACAGGTCATTGCCAGCTGTCTTATTACAGGCCTTGGGTGGAGGGGAGGCGAGGGGGTAGGAGTGTGAGGGAGGGCCTGTGATCCTTCTGTCACCCCCACTTCCTCTCTGGTTATTTTCAGGGTTCTCTGTCTGTACCTCTGCATCAAACACCCTTCCCCTTCTTTTTTCTTCTTCAGGGGAACTTAGCAACTCTGATCCTTTTAAGGTGAGTAGAAGCCGCCCTTTCCATGCTTCTCCCCATTGCTCTTGTGAGGTGGCTGGGATTTGGACAAGTGAGGTCAGGATGCTGACAACTAAAGGTGCTTGTAGAGCTGTTGAAGTCTTGGGTGTGCGTGTTCCTTGTGGGTCCCGTCTTGTCCAAAAGCAGGTGGGTTGGAAGGGCTCTTAGAAAACTGCGTGGAGGCAGGGATGAGGGCGACTTACATTCCCCACCCCTTTCCTGCCTTCTTCTTCTTCTTCTTCCTTTTTTTTTAACTTCTCTCACTTGTACCTCTGGTTCTCTCACAGTATAGCAACTCAACTGGGATCAGCTATGAGACCCTGGGGCCGGAAGAGCTGCGGAGCCTGCTCACCACGGTGTGTAACTTGGAGAGGGAGGGAGTTTGGTTTGGGCTCAGCAATGGGTAGATGTCGGGACCCTGAAGGTGACAGGTGACATAGCAGCAGGAGCCATAGTTCTCTCTGAAAGTATGCTTCCTGGTCCACCTGGTCTGGGGCTGGTTTCTGTGTGGTGTAGAGGGAGCATATAGTGTTCTGGGTAGGTCCCCTATCCTTCCTTTCAGCTATGTTCCTCTTTCAGCAATGTGGAGTGATTTCTGAACATACCAAGAAGATGTGCACAAGGTGAGCACAGAAACTAAAAAGGGGCCGATCTTGGGCATGGGTTGGGAATAGCTCTGGATTTGAGCAATGGGCCCCCATCCTTACCCTCCCTTCATCAAACTGGCCTTACTTACTTAGGCCACCATCTGGAGATTCACCACTGACTCTTTCCCTGTCCCTCCAGCTTCTGCTCCACCTGAGTTCCTGAAGTCCTTCCCTGCCTTGTCAGGGTCTGATCATTCTGTCCCCACCAGGTCACTACGCTGCCCGCAGCACACGGATGAACAGAGGCGAACCGTACGGATTTATTTCCTTGGGCCCTCAGCGTAAGTGACCTTTTCAGAAGGGTGGTGGGTCAGGCTGGTGATCTCTTTCCCTAACGTGCTGCTCTGACTCTTTCCAGCGTCCTTCCGGAGGTCGAGAGCTCCTTGGATAACGATGGCTTTGACATGACTGACAGCCAGGCCCTCATCAGCCGGCTTCAGTGGGACGGCTCTTCTGATCTCTCACCTTCTGATTCAGGCTCCTCCAAGACTAGTGAAAATCAGGGATGGGGTCTAGGTATACAATGCCAATTAATCTCAGGGGCTTTTGGCTCTGGGCCACCCTACCTCCCTCCACAGCTCCACTTTCATCCCCTGTGCCTCCTTTTCTGCAGGTACCAACAGCTCTGAATCACGGAAAACCAAGAAAAAGAAATCCCATCTGAGCTTGGTAGGGACTGCCTCCAGCTTGGGCTCCAACAAAAAGAAGAAGCCAAAGCCACCGGCTCCCCCAACGCCCAGCATCTATGATGACATCAACTGACTTGGGTGCAAGGGATAGCCTTTGGCTGAGAGAGCCCTCTCTCCCGACCCCCACCCAGGCAGCACAGCCTGGCATACGGACAGCTGCTGGGGGTTTGGGCCTGGGAAGCTTGGTGGGCCAGGCAGGCAGAGGGTCCAGTTATGTGCCCCTGGGGGGTGTCAGGGTCCTCTGCAATGAAGCATGACCCCTCGGCGTGCAGGACTCAGACCTGGACATATTATGCCTTGGACATAAGTTTGGTGGGGAGGCGGTTTTCCTATTTATTCTGTGAGTTACTGGATGTCCAGCTAGGCTGGGGGCCTGACCTGGGCACTGTGCCAGGGCCCTGCCTGCTCCCCACCCCAGGAACTGGACTAAGCCCTGCCGAGGGGCATTGGGGCTACCCAGGCGGCTTTGGATTGGAAGCTGAGCCCAGAGGGGGGCCTCCCCTGGCTGCCCTCAGCAATGTGAATGGGTCCGGTGCTTGGAGCTGAGGGGCAGGGCTGGTATGTCCTCTCTGTGTGCAGAGTCCTATCAGATGTCCCCAGTCCCCGGGGTCGGCAGGCGCAGTGCTGTCTGCTGAGGTGGGCATCTAGAACTGCCTCACAGAGGCAGCCCTTTTCCCTCAGTCCCCATGGGCCTCCTTGGCAGCAGGAGCTGTCCTTTTGTTGTTGGGTGCCGGGAAAGGGCCTCCAGCCTCTACAGCTTCAAGGAATGGGAAGGGGAGGGTAGGAAGAGGGAGCCTGTATCAGAGTGGCCCCCTGCCCTCCCTGCCCCAGGGCTGTGAGGAGCGGCCCAGGTGAGAGGGACGGTGCTGCTTTATTTGAAATGTTTCTTACCTCATTCCCTGCCCCAGGAAGGGGCCCAGCCTCACCCTCCTGGGGTGGCCCCGTGTTCCCCCTTTCCCCTCCCCCCGCCCTGCCCTGCTGGGGCAGCCTGAGTTCCCAGCTGCTGCTTGCCACCCCTTCACCTTGACCAGCTTCGGCTCCTCCAGTGCTCCCACCTCTAAAGCCTGCCCTACTCCCCTTCCCTTGCCGCTTTTAAGTTATTTATTCTGTACTTGTGGTTTGGGGCTCTGAGGAAAAACCCTAATCTTGTGCCTCTCTCCCTTTGCTAGGAGTAGGGTGGGATGAGGTAGTCTCTGCCCTGGGTTGTCAGCCGAGGTTGGAAGGAGTGCTATTACCCCCTCTGTGGGACTGCTATGCCAGGGCACTCATCAACCTGGCCTACGTGTACTGTTCCACCTCCAGGCGGGTACCATCTTGCCTTGGAGCTGGAGGACCTGGCTGTGGGCTGGAGTACAGCTGGCTGACAGGGATGGGGTTGACCCCTGAGCCAAGTTTTCTGGCACTTGCTCTACATGTCCCCTCTCCTCCCAGGAGGAGCCTGGGTAGGAGTCCTAGGTAGCTAGTACCCAGGACTGGTTGGACTGATTTGGGTTAAGGGAACAAAAGAATTAGGGTTGCAGTACCTTGTCTGGAACCTCAGTCTCCCCCTGGGGTGGTTCTGATTGTGGCTGATGGCTGGTTACAATTTGGTTTTTAACCCAAGCATTATGATTATTTTTTTAAAAAGTCAAACCAATTTTGGCAGGAGTTAGAATAAATCCTGGAGCCTGGGCTTCTCTGTCCTTGGCCCTCCACAGCCTTCTCCCTTGAGGGGGAGAGAAGGTTCTGGGGCCACCCCCCACCCCCACCCCAAGCACAGGCTTGGGAGCCTGCTGAAGGTCAGGGGAAGCAGGTCCAGGCCGCTAGCCCTTACGAGAAGTAGCTGCAGCTCAGGCCAACTCACTCTCTGCTCTCCCACCTCTCCCTTTCCCTCTGGTTGGAGGGAATAGTTTGGAAACTGGTTTGTCCACAAAATGTCCCCCGTTGTTCCTTGGCTCACCCTCAGGGCAGAGCCCCCTGCCCAGGCTGGGTAAGAGATGGGCTTGGTCCAGCAGGGACCCTGAGGGAACAAACCCTTTCCTTCTGGGGAGTATGCCCTCCCTACTGTGTAGTTGAACAGGGGCTAGGAACTCCCCACTCCCTCCCTCTTAACAGCAGGCTGTGTGGGTTTCAATTCCCATCCTCCCCACCCTGGCTAGGTGTCGTCCACCCTGTATCCTATCATGTGTCTGAATGTGTGTGGGGGGGTTCTGTACTAATTTCCATGGCCGGTGGCTTTTCCTTCCATGCATCACTCCCCCCCGCATGCCCAGGGGCCACCCGCCTGGCATTACCGCATGCTGGGGTCATTGGGGGAGGGGGGTGGGGCTCACGCTGTCCTGTGGTCTTGAGATTTTTATTTTTGCATATGTAATCCATCCTGTACAGGTAGCTAACTTTGTAAACGCTGTGTATTCCCCTCTGCCCCCATGGCTGCTGGTGTAAATAAACTGCATCTCCCGTTGGTAGCCTGGCCTACTCACCCTCATTATTACCATGTTGCTGAGGAAGGGCAGAGCAGGCACAAAGAGGCTCCATTGCCACAAAATGGGAGTTTATTTGCTCATAATGACTGGCCATCTAAGGGCCTAGGGTAGGGTAGTCTATACCCAGAGTTCGTCCTTGGAACTGAGCAGGGCACTGGATTAGAGCCAGTGCTCTTTTGCAGTCTTGGGCCTAGGTTAGCGGCAGCTGCGGCTTGGTCTCTCAATGCTGGGGGCTTGGCCTTCTGCCCCAGTCTCCTTCCTGACTAAGCTCTATACAAGGCTATTAGAAAAAGAAGGGCAAGCAAAGTGCTTTGAAAGAAAGCAAAATTTCCTATTCCTGCTACAAGGGGCACAGGGAGGAGGTGGTAGCTGGGTGCTATAGGGAGAGTTGGCAGTCTTCACCCCTGCCTGTGAATTTAAGTTTCAAAAGATCCACTCATCTAAGGAGTGGAAGGTGCTTCAGGTTCCCTACAGGGGTACACTAAGGCCATGCTGGGCTGCCCTGGCAGCAACCCTGGGGTCTAGGGAGCAGACATGCAAGACACCGGGAAAGGGCTAGGGCCGCAGCCAGGAGGGAAGGCCTAGGGTCCAGGCTTCTCACCGAGCTTGGCCTTTGAACCTTGGGAATCCAAAAGAAGGGAGATGATATCCTTGTTTCTACCTGAGTTGTGCTTGCAGAGATATCTGTACCCTGTGGACATAAAGGGAGGCCACATACCTGCCTCTTGGGGCCTATGAACAGGGTACCCACCATATCCCTCCCTCCCAGGTCCTTGGGCCCAGCTCTGGCCAGGAAAGGGGGGAGGCTGTGATGGAGGAAGACCGTGCCTTTGTCTCCCAATGCCCTTATCTTCCATACATCCCAAATACTAGGAAGCTGAAGAAGACCGTGACGCCCACCAAGGAGACAGTGGCAGGTGCTGTGAAGAACTGGCGGTAATTGATGCGGAAGTACCAGACCACACCCAAGAGCACCACAAACACAGGCACCATAAGGCTGCCCACATTGACACCAAGGCTGGATGGCTCAGTGCTTGAGGGGGTCAAAGAGGCTGAGGGGCCAGAAGCAGCTGCTCCTGGGGGTGAGCGGTGGCAGTGAATCACACAGTTGTTGGTAATGTTCAGGGAGCTCAGCGTGCGTGCCGGGTCCTGCAGCAGCCGGCCCTGGTAGATCAGTTTCATCTGGCTCTCTTGTCCAGGGAAGTATTTGCTAGAAGGATGAAAGGAAAGACTGGATAAAGAATAAAGATACAAAAGCCTGGACCAGGAAAAGTAGGGCATGGAGAATGTGACGGGCTATGGAAGTCTTCCATTTCCCCTTAGCAGAGGCCAGCCCTTGAAATTCCTCTATTGCTCACAAATCTGCACCCACTCCTTTAGGGAAACCAATGGCTAAGGCAAGAGTCATGAGCAACTGCCTTCTTCCCAGCCTGCTACTCACCTTTTTAGGGTACCCACAGTGTCCTCTGGCCTGGCTACAGCTAGCTCCTCGGTGTCATTGAGGAACTTGAGGCGAACATTGATGAGGCTTGTGCTGGGAGAGAGGCAGGTGCTGTCATCTAATCCTAGTGGAGCTTCTGGACGGCCGCTCTCTAGGCTGGCTTGTCTTTTGGGCAGGCCTTGGATGTCCAGGAGATGCTCAAGGCTGGGCTCCATCTCTCCCCTGGCTCCAGGTTCCCCGGTGGCATCTCCCCCGCTGTCACTGGTCTCTTCAGCCTTCTCATCGCTATGCTCTGACGGATGGGGGAGTTCAGTTGGCTCTGGAGTGCCTTGGCTTACCAGCTGGTCCACGTGCCCCAGGTGGAGAACAGACGTGTCGCCTGCCGACACAATGGTGCCCAGCAGTTGGTTGTTACTGCTGTCTGCTACGTAGGTGGAGAGCCAGGCTAGGACCAAGGCTAGAGTCAGCACCACCACACCTGCCACCACCATCACCTCATTACCCACACCCTCAATGAGGGTGACATCAGAGAGCTCCATGGCCTGGCTGCTGACCGGGTCCACACTGCAGGAACAAAGGGGGACAGCATCAGCAGAGCCTGAAAGGTTATAACCAAGTTTCTAGTTTAAGTTCTGAGTCAGGCTGGGAAAAGAAAAGATGGGAGTTTGGTGTTGTGTAGGAAGGACAGCCAACCTCCCTGACTACAGCAGACCCTCGATCTCAAGCTAAGGACTTACCCTTGGCCTCTATTATGAAACCTCTATTACGAAGCTTTCAGATTCTATGCCCATAAGCAGCACGGGTCACAAGAAAAGCCTCATAAGCTTGTCACCAGCTGCTGACAAGCTTATTTGTTTATTTATTTGTTTATTTATCTGGAGGATAATGGAGAAAGAACATTTGTTTCTTCTCTTCTTTTCACAGGATTTCTCTGTATAGCCATGGCTGTCTTGGAACTACCTATTCTGTACACCAGACTAGCTTCAACCTCAGAGAGCCACTTATCCCTGCCTCCTGAGAGCTTGGATTAAAGGCATGTGCAACCACTGCCCAGCTTACATTTGCTTCTTTAGGCCTGGAGTTTCTCTAGGATTTCTAACACATGGTCAAACACATATGTTCTCCCCTCTCCCCAGCAGCCTCAATGGTAGCTTCAGAGAATAAAGAGCTTCCTTCAGCCAGGCAGTGGTGTTGCCTGCCTTTAATCTCAGCACTTGGGAGGCAGAGGCAGAGGCACACAGGCAGATCTCCATGAATTTGAGGCCAGCCTGGTCTACAGAGTGAGTTCCAGGACAGCCAGGGCTACACAGAGAAACCCAATCTTCAGAAAGCAAATTAATTAATTAACTAACTTAAAAAAAAAAAAAAAGACTCCTTCATAGGTACTATGTAGCCATCCTTACCAGATTCTCATTTGATTACATTTCATTCATGGCCACACATCCATTCATGCCCAAGATCCAAAATAAACATATTTTGATCTATCAAGGACAGAATGAGATCATTTCAAATAGATAAATGTATTGGGACTATCAGCAGACACATTTGTCTCTTATGAAACTGTTCTGGCAAGTTCTGAGGAGCCACATGGGATAGACACCAGAACATTACCCTCTTTGGTCTCCATGGTTGACTCAAACTGCAAAATCACTGCTCCAACATATACTCCAGTTATCTCAGAACTTGGGAAATAAAGGCAGTAGGATTCAGGGGTTCAGGGCCAGCCTAGACTACATGAAATACCTTAAAAAAAAAAAAACCATTTCCCAAGTAGAAATTATTTGGAAAAATTTCCCAATAGTTCCCACAATCTTTATTTTAGTCTGTCTTGTGCTGTAAAGGCTCTCCCTCTCTGCAGTTTCTGAGAAAATCATGGAGGCTCTCTGCATATTCCTTGGAGTACTTTCTCTTTTCCTCGGAGAATCTACTTTCACAGCTGTCCCTGGGCAAATCCATCTGGTGATTATCATTACCAGACTATTCTCACAGCACCCATAAAACGTCATTACACTTATAACCTGTCCATCTCTCCATTGGCCCCTGGAAGATAAGAATCAAGGGTAGTTCTCTTTGTATGAAGCCACAGTAGCTGCTCAAAGAACATTTGTGGAACACACCTACAGTCGAGGAGTTTCCACGGCCTTAATTAACAGACCGGCCCTGGAGTCTGGGAAACAATTAAGGATGGCAGTCTAGCCCCTCTTCCAGCCATGTAACTTCCAACAACTTTCTCAAAGCCTCAGCTTTCTGATCAGTAAAGTGAGGATTAAAATGGTTTACCTACCTCATAAGGTTGTTTTGAAGATGACGTGAAATCATCGAAGCAAAATAATTAACACTGTTCGATAAACAAATGATAGCAATTATGTCTTACTCCCACAACTAACCCCTGATGCTAAGGTTAATGTCACGAACTGTGATTTAGACACAGACACACACACAAACTGTGGCGAAGACAGATGGAAACAGAGGACACAAGGAACTGCGTGGGCGGGAGCCAGCTAGGACCCCCGTGTCTGCCTGTTCAAAGGCCTCAGCTTTCTCGTCCGCTGTGGACTACCCTGACCGCGCAGTGGGGAGTCGTCCCCGACCGTGCCTTTTTCTGAGGTTCTGCGTCTGAGGTCCTATTCCCGTGTCAGTAGAGTCCATGAGCCCCCCTCCGCCCCGAGACGAAGGGCCTCCAGGTTTCGGCCGCAGTGCCCAAGCCCGGCTCTCCCGGGCTGATGGTTACGGCCAGGTGAGGGGGGTCACAAACCATCCACACCCCTCAAACTTCGGGGCGGGGCAGAAGAGCTGGGGGCGGGGCTTGAGGACGCGGAGAGTCCTGGGAAATTAAAGGGGGTTTAGGTTGGTGCTGTGCCTGGATAGGGAAGGAGAGCCTCACCTGACAAAGCCAGGATAAATGTTTTAACTTCGCCAGGACAGTCTTTGTACTCGTCTTTCCGTAGGGGCCGGGGGAGGGGCTGGCAACTCAGGATTCTGTCCAGGGTCAGAGCTCTTCCGGCTTTTCTCGGAAGCTGTTAGCGTCCGGAACCGGAAGTCCCGCCTCCCCACCTTGCACTGATGACGCAAAGGTACGTAAGGCGGACTGACATAAAGTAGTCATTAACTAAAAGGGCCCGGTTGCGCCATGGCAGGAGGGGCGGAGTCACTGTTGGCGGGATTTCGGACCTCCGGCGGTAAGGCCACGCCCACTGGGCGTGACCCCAGGCCGTCCAGAGGTCAGAGGCGGGGCCAAAAGAGGAGCAAGCGGCCGGAGGAGGCGCTTGTGGAAGGGGCGTGGTCTTGTGCTTACAAGACTGGCCTAGCAGGCTGCGCTGGTCAACCGCCGCTGAGTTTCCCTCTTTACCCCGTGTTTTTGTGTTGTTGTTTTTTTTTTCTGGCCTCGCTCCTGAACTCCGGACTAATGGGATTTATTACAGCTCCGCCAGTGTGCACCAGGCTCCAATGTTGAGTGTCATAAGGTCTGGTATTTCTGACTTCTAAGAAAGTTGTTACTCGAGGAGACAGGCAAGAAGACAACTTTTGTTTTTTCTTTTTTTTAAAGATTTCATTTATTTCATGTACGAGTGTTGTATCTGCGCGTGCGTCTTCATGCCAGAACAGGGCAGCAGATTCCAGTATAGATGGTTGTGAGCCACCGTGTGGCTGCTGGGAATTAAATTCAGGACCTTGCAGGAGGGGACTGCGCTTATCTGCAGAGCCATCTCTCCAGCCCCCCCCCCCCCCATTACAGTCTTAAGTACTGGAAGACTGCTGCCCCATATAGCTTTGACAAATAAAGCAGGAAGGCATTTTAGAGAGACACAGATTCAGTACCTTCTTAGAAAATGATTTTTTTGGCTTTTACTTATTTATGTGGTGTTTGTATGTGTATGCCGTGTGTGTAGGTGCTTGCAGAGGCCGGAAGAGGGCATCGGATCCCCAGGAGCTAGGGTTGCGAGAGGTTGTAAATCATCAGTCTTGGGTGCTAGGAAGAAAACTCGGGTGTTCTGGAAAGAACGGCAAGCGCCCTTAACCTCTCTCCAAGTCTATCATCCTGGATTAGTTTTTCTTATTTTTGTCTGTTAATTCCCTATGTAGTAGAGCAGTGGTCCTCAATCTCTGGGCCTAACAACCCTTTCACAGAGATCACACATCAGGTATTTACATCAGGATTCATCAGTTATGAAATAGCAACAAAAATAATGGTTATGGTTGGGGGTCACCACAACATGAGGAACTGTATTAAAGGATCGCAGGGTTAGGGGGGTCGAGGACTGCCGTAGTGGATGACCTGGGACTTCCGCTCTTCCCAGCTCTGCCTCCCAGAATTACAGGCAGGCAACAGCATGGATTGACTTGGTGTTCTGATGGATCCTACTGTCTTGGTTGTTTGTTTTGTTTTAATGTATCACATTTTATCTATTGACTGGTGTATATGTGGGTGTGTGCACTAGAGTCCAGAAATGGAGCTTACAGGACAACTGTGGGACTTGACTCTCTGCTTCTACCACGTGGGTCCCAGGAATGGAACTCACGTCATCAGCCTGTGGCAGGTGCCCCCTACACCGTCTCACTGGCCCCTCCTTAGTCATTTCTCATGACATTGTAGATGTGACCCTTGTCCTTCTTAAACTATTGAATTTCAGGACTTACGTGTTTTTATTTATTTTTTTGAGACAGATCTCCAAGTAGCCCAGGCTGACCTAGAACTTTTGACCCTCCTCTCTCAGACTCCCAGGCATCAACCACTTTGTTCTCCTTCCTTCTTCTGTTTTTGTTTGTTTGTTTGTTGAGTCAGGATCTCATGAAGTTGCCCTTGAATTCTCTCGGGCTCAGGAAGGCCTTAAACTTTGTATGTGTCTGACTTAGGCTCCGGAATAATTGGAATGACATGACTCTGCCGAAGTACATGGCAGCTAGGCTGTGTGTGTTCAGTGTGTGCACATGCGTGTGTGCAGGTACATATGTATGGAGGCCGTAGGAGTCTTCCTTAATCACTCCATCTTTCTGAGACAATGTCTTTCACTGAACGTGGAGTTAATTAGGCTTCAGTATCTAACCAGCAAGGCCCAGGGATCTGCCTGCCTTCACCTCTCTAGTGACGGCATTACACATGCATACGGCTGTGCCTGGCTTTTTAAAAATTAAATTAATTTAAACTTAATTATTTTGAGACAAGGTTTCTCTATGTAGTCCTGGCTGTCCTAGAACTTGCTATGTAGACCAGTCTGGCCTAGAAGTCAGAGAGAGCCACCTGACTCTCCCTTCCAGGTGCCAGGATCAAAGGTGTGCACCTCCATACCCCGATTTATTATTATTATTACTATTATTATTATTATTTAATGTGGATGCTGAGGCTCAATCTAAGGCCTTCATACTTACACTTTACCAAATGGGTCATCTTCTCAGCCCTTAAAATGACTTTTGTTTTGTGTTCTGAGACAGGGTTTCTCTGTGTAACAGCCCTGTAGCTTTGTAGGCCAGGCTGGCCTTGAGCTCACAGATATCCACCTTCCTCTGCCTCCCAAGTGCTGGGATTAAAGAAAGGCATTCACCACCATGCCCAACAAATCTTTTCTTTAAGAAAACAAAAGCAGGGCTGGAGAGATGGCTCAGAGGTTGAGAGCACTGGCTGTTCTTCCAAAGGTCCTGAGTTCAATTCCCAGCAACCACATGGGGGCTCACAACCATTTACAATGAGATCTGGTGCCCTCTTCTGGTGAGCAGGTGTACATGCAGACAGAATATTGTATACATAATCAATAAATAAACCTAAAAAAAGAAAGAAAACAAAAGCAACATCTCTGAAGCAAGGCTCCCAACTCAGGACAGGGGAGGAAGGGAGAACACATTAGAAATGCCTCTGGCCTCTTCAAGGACTACAAGCCTACAAGCCCCAGTCTCAGCACCAGGGAGGCAGCTGCAAGCACTTAATTGAAAAAGCACAGTGCAAAGGCAGCCTATCACAGGAGTGGCCACAGATCAGACTCCTATAGATTTAGTGCTGTCCAGGCCAAAAAAACGGGAAGACTCTGCCAAGCAGTGCTCACCACTCCTGAGAACAGTTTCCAAGAATGGTTCTGTTCTGGAAACAGTAACCAGGTTACTACTGGGCCTGTGTAGGGAGGTCAGAGGACACAACAGGATCTTGCCTGTATCTTATTGAGGTCTTTTTGTTTTGTTTTGTTTTTGAGACAGGGTCTTGTGTAGCCTAGGCTAGCTCTAAATTCCCCAAACCTCTTGCTTCTACCTCCCAAATGAAGTCAAGTCACCCACTGTGGAGGCTTGGGTTCACTGTTTTCTGGTTAGTACTAGGGATCAAGCCTAAGGCCTCCCAAGCCCCTGTTGAGTTTTCACTTTAGCTTGATGGTTGAGAAGAGCTACTGAAAGGAATGACCAGAACTGTGATTTTTTTTTTTTCTGTTTTTGTTTTGTTTTGTCTGTGTAGCCTTGGCTGTCCTCGACTCACTTTGTAGACCAGGCTGGCCTCGAACTCACAGCAATTCACCTGCCTCTGCCTCCCTGAGTCCTGGGATTAAAGATGTGCATCACCAGGCCCGGCCAGAATTGTGACTTTAAGATCATTCCAGCAATCCAGGACACGGGTTCCATTAAGAACTAGAGGTGAGGTTCTGTGACGGTGCACTTGCCTTAGCGTGTGTCACGCCCTGGGTTCCATGCCTAGAGCTGAGGGGGGACAATCAGAACAGCCCTTCCTTGAAGTCCTACCCAGAGTCAGGCTGGATAGAAACACTACAGGCCGTGAAGCAAGGTCTGGTTTTCCCCCAAGATCTTGCTAGCTTTGAACTCACAATCCACTGCCTCAGCCTCCTGAGTCCTGGGCTTAGAGGTCCATGCCGTCAAATCTGTCTGAGGGCCTGTCACTATGAAAAGGGCTGAGCAGGCATATATGTGGCAGGGGATTTGCTACACGGGGGATCAGTTGCTTGTAGCTTGGTGGGAGGTCTAAAGAGGCCATTTTCTGAAGCATGAGAGCAGTAGGTGTGTGAAAGGTGTTTGGGGGGACAGGCTGAGAAGGCCTGAAGACCCGTAGGCGGCTTAAGATGTCAGTGGAGGGACAAGCTCCATCTGGAAGGCATGCAGAGTGCAGAGGAAAGGGGGCAGCGGTTGGTTTCCCAGGGCTGGATGTAGGAGCAGGGGGAAGCGGAAATGGCCTGCTCAGAGCTCACTGGATTCGTCCCTCCACACACAGCAGCAGGTAGTCTCTGAGCATCGGGGGCAGGGGGAGCTGGGAAGCAGCCTGCCGGCAGTTGCCACCCAACTGAGCACGGACAGCCAGGCGGGCCAGGTGCTGAAGCCGTCTTGGCTGGTTTTCCATGCTTAGGACTGAGCTGTAGAAGGCTTCATGTTCCTGGGCCAGAAGTAAGGGAGGCTCAGGTGATCCAGTACCCCCAATTTTGCCCTTCCAGGAGATAACCCAGTGGTGGAGGTCCAGGGAATTTTCAACACATAGCACCCTGCCATGGTATGGGGGGTGGATTTCAATCACGTCTGTGGCCACTCCCACCCCAGACATGCTGGTGGGATTCCCACCAAGTCAGAGGCGACTGATAAATGAATGGCTGTCAGCAAGGGACCAGGGAATATGGGAGGTCAAAGATTGGCCTGTGCTGTTCCAGACAGGCGTGGAACCCAGGGGTTTCACCCCCACCCCTTGTCTGCCCAGGGTCTGTCCTCCCTCTCTGAAGCTGGTCTTGAAGCTTGAAGGGAGAGGCCTCTGGCCTCACTAGCCCCTAGGAAACAGCATGGCAGTCAGAATGGACCTACCTTCCACAGCTCGGGAAGCACCGCCTCCACCCAGGTGTCACAGGCCGGAACGCATGGATAGGTGTTCAGCAGGACTTCCAGGGCCCGAGGAAAGTTGGCACAGTGTTTCAGCATCTGGGAATCAAAATAGGAGCTTAGGAGCTCCGCGGTGCCCCAACTAAGGCAGGCCCAAGTCTGGCTAATAATATAAATCACCACACACACACCCTCATCCATCTCTCCCATACCTCGGCCTGCCCCATCCACACCTGCCCCGAGCTCCTGGCCCAAGTTTCCTTGACTCTTATCTTCCTTTGGACACCCTCTCCTCTCTGCCAAGATGGGGGTGGGCCTCTAGTCCCTGAGGGAGGCTTTTGATCTTCTAGACCCTTCTAGTCGGGGGAGTTCAGCCCCAGGCTCCCCGTTCCCGATTGGCACCGCCTTCCTGGGGCCCTCCCAGCGCACCTCAGGGTGAATGGGCTGAGCCCCGTAGTCCAGCAGCGCTGCCAAGAGGACCTCCGGCTCCCAGTTGGGGGCGTCCTGTACCGCCTGCAGCGCGCAGTCCATTGGTGTATGGCCTGCCCCGTTGGTGACTCGAGCGCTGGCCCCGTGGCGAAGCAGCAGCTCAGCCAGGCCTCCGCAGCCATTAGCGCAGGCGTTGTGCAGTGGCGTGTGGCGCTTGCGACCAGCAGCCCGGGGATCAGCCCCAGCTTCCAGGAGGTGTCGCGCGGCAGCCTCGTGCTGCCGGCAGCTGCCTGGCCCCTCCGCACCAGCGCACGCGGCGTTCAGCGCCGTCTCCCCCTGGCTGGTGCGCAGGCCCACGTCGGCACCGTTCTCCAGGTACAGGGCCACGTGTCGCTCTAGGCCACGAGCTGCAGCCACATGCAGGGGGGTGACCTCACTCTCCTGTGAAGCCACATTCACGGACGCTCCAGCCTCCAGCAGCAACCTGGCGCACCTACGGAGAGGGTGCAAGGCCCCAAGGAAATCCTGAGGACCCCGAGGCCTGCTATCACCACCCATATCCTTCCTACACTTCTGCCTGGAGGTCCGGCCTAGTGTTTCCCCTCCGATCACAGAAAACCCATTACAAACAGCAGACTTAGGGTGACAGTTGAAGCTGCCAGAAGCCCCTTGAATTTTCAGATTAAAAAAAAAAAAAAAGTTAAGCTTCAAACGGTCTAGTGCAACAGCCAAGAGCACAAACACAGCGTTAACTGATGTGGCAGAATCTGGAGAGTCCACTGGACCTGAACTGATTTACTTTTTTTGTTTTGTTTTTGAGACAGGGTTTCTTTGTGTAGCCCTGGCTGTCCTGGAACTCACTCTGTAGAACAGGCTGGCCTCGGACTCAGAGATCTACCTGCCTATGCCTCCCGAGCACAGGGATTAAAGGCGTGGGCCACCACTGCCCAGTTCTAACTTACCTATCTTGTGCTAGGTGTGGAACGGTGTAGGTGCACCCCACCAGGCAAGCTATCACTGAGCTTACACCCCAACTCTGCCAGACTCAAATTCACTGTGTAGCAGAGTATAATCTTTAACTCCTGATCCTTCCGCCTCCTCTCCTCACTTGCTGGGGTTACACTTGCACGCCCAGCTTCTGTGGTGCCAGGGATCAAAGCCAAAGCTCCAAGCCTGCTTGTTGGCAATCGCTCTACCAACTGAGCTACAACCCCAGTTCCTGGTCTCCTAACATTCTGATAGGGCAAGATTTGGAATACCCACTCCCCTGTACACCATGACACCTGGAATATTAAAGTGTATTAGAAAAAACAGGCTATGTTCTCCCGGTCAAGGAAAGCACTCAGGGACCTACCTCCCTGCCCTACTTATCCTTAGAGGAACCAAGCAAAACCAAACCAAACAATTTAGAGAGAACCTGTTTCCCAGTCTCTGAATTCCTGGAAAAATTACAGGCCAGCACACCATTAGAGCAAGTGTGCTGTTACCCACCGTGGTGACGGAGCGTGAGATGAGCTAAATTGTCAGTGAACAAGACCAATGGTAATTTGTAAGAAAAAAGGGCAGTCACAGTTGCGGGAAAGCCAGGGGCAGATCATGTTAGTGAAACTGTTAACTGGAGAGGCTTCCCCGAATACGATCCGAATCATGGACAAAAGCCCCTCCCCCCCAGTGGCCAAGACCTGAGTAAACACTGCCTTTGACAAACTACCGAGTGAGTTTAATTCTGCAGTAAATTCTAATTGTTGGCGTATCTTGACTCCTGATACCGAGCTTAAGAAGCGATTAACAGCTGTCAGTAGGGCTCCAGGAAAGGGTCCTTCTCACCATATTCTAAAGGACATGCTCTGGGAAGATGCTTGAGTGCAACAAGCTAGAGTTCAGTTTTATCGTAGGACCCAGAAAAGGAGCTGACAATTTCATTTATTGACGTGGGGTTAGCAAGACCCTGCTGCCAACAAGCAAACAATGAGAAAGGGTTAGGGACATAAGCCTGAGCTGGCCAGGTACTAGCTATTACGTATACCAGACGGAATCCTCCTGCCTCAGCCCCCTGAGGAAAGCTAGCAAACTTAGATCACTTTGGGGTCCACTGCTGATCTACAGCTAATGGGGACAAGTCTCTAGCTGTGGGCGGTGAGTGTCTTAGTCCTTACCTGCCAGCTGAGTCTGTTGAACTGATTTGTAGGAGAGTAAATGCCACCAAGCAGGGAGTCTGAGAAACTGTTGACTTTTGAAAAGTTGACTAGGCGTGGCGGCTCATGCTTGAAATCCCAGGGCTTAAATGACTGAGCCAGGAAGATCACTCAGAATTCGAGGCCAGCCTGGGCTACAGTAAAACCCTGCTGCCAACAAACAAACAACAGAAGAAGGGTTAGGGACGTGAGTCAGATAAGAGTGTGCCTGCGGGGTGCTGGAGAAAATGGCTCAGAGGATAAGAGCACTGATTGCTCTTCCCAAAGGTCCTGAGTTCAATTCCCAGCAACCACATGGTGGCTCACAACCATCTAAACATGAAATCTGGTTCCCTCTTCTGGCGTGCAGGTGTACATGCTAACACACATTGCATAAGTAATAAATAAATCTTTAAAAAAAAAAAAAAAAGAGTGTACCTGCGGGCTGGAGAGATGGCTCAGAGGTTAAAAACACTAGTTGTTCTTCCAAAGGTACTGAGTTCAATTCCCAGCAACCACATGGTGGCTCATAACCATCTATAATGAGATCTGGTGCCCTCTTCTGGCCTATAGACACATGTACAGTCAGTATAGTGTATAAATAATAAATATATTAAAAAAAAACTTGAAAAAAAAAGAGTGTGCCTGCCTACCGTGTACAAAGGCCTGGCTTTGACTTCTGAGCATGGTGGTGCCTGTCTGTAAGCAACGTGGCACACACCTGTAATCTGAGCACTGGGGAGCAGAGGCAAGAGAATCACTTCAACTTCAAGGTCAGCCAGGTATACAGGGGAAGATTCTGTGTCAAAACCAAAATACAGATTTTAAAAATTAAATAACTGGGAGGAGAGAGCAGAGGCAGGGGGATCACAGGTGTGAGCCGTGGCAACACAGAGGGGTCCCATCTCCGAGCAGAAGGAAAACCAGACACAGTACTGAAATTCCCCTACTGTGGCCTCTGCAGGCCCCTGCACACACGTGCATATTCACATACACTATACACAGAAACAAAATGGGGCCTCTAGGTGAGTAGGTGAGGTGCTCTATAGACGACAAAGCTTTGCCAAGTTATCCTCGCTCCTAGGCAGGTGAGCTGCGAGTACACGCACACACTCCCCACAAAACCATCCCGGGCCATGGGTACCTACTGCAAGGACTCAGGAGCCGTGCAGAGGTGCAAGGGAGTCATGCCCTCCTCAGACAATACGTCAGCCTTGGCACCGAATGTGAGCAGCAGCCGGACACAGTCGGGATGGGCTTGGGCACAGGCCTCGTGCAAGGCGGCACGGCCTCCAATTCGGGCGTCAAGCTCAGCCCCCTGCAGGATAAGGTGTCGGGCACAGTCTGTGTAGCCTCTGGCCACAGCGATGGTGAGGGGCGCCGTCTGTTTGGTCTTTGGAGTCAGCACCCAGAATCCTGAAGAGAACAGGCGGCACTGTAGGACGTTGTAAGGGAGAGCAGGGTGGGGAAGTTCCCTGTGGATGATGGCCTTCCCTAGTTACGGAGCACAAACAGCCAAGCTATACCTCTGGCTAGGGGTCCACTCAAGTCCTGAGTTGGGAGTATACCTTGAAAGAGCTTTTTAAATTACTTTGTCAGCCAAGGCATAGGGCGGCGCACGCCTTTAATCCCAGGGCTCAGGAGGCAGAGACAGGCAGATCTTGAGAGTTTGAGGCCAGCCTGGTCTACAAGGTGAGTCCAGGACAGCCTTACACAGCCTTACACAGAGAAACCCTGTCTGTGAAAAACCAAACAAACAAAAACATAAAACTTTGTCAGTGTATAACAAAACAATACACTCCCCAGCACTGGGGGAAAAAAAACCCACATAGTATGTGTTAAACAAGTTGTTCTATAGAATCTCACAAAGGCTGAAGAAAACAAATAAGCAAATCCTGAACCTCAGGGGCTTTGAGTGGCTTGTGGACTCGGTGGCTCCCTTTATTCACGTCTGGCCCAATGGTTAGGAGACAGTAGCCACACACAAGTATGTATGTGAAGCTGAGCTTGGAAATGGCCAAGAACAGCACTGAGTTTTAGGGCGTTCCTGGGACGAGAGGATTGCACAGATGCGTGTGTTGGGGGAAGAATGGAGGAAAGACTATGGAATGAAAAGAGGGGTTTGTGGATCCCATGACTGGGGTTGGCTTTGAACGGACTCGGTTCCCTGGTTAAGAGCAATGGCTGGTCTTCCAGCGGACCGGAGTTCAATTCCTAGCATCCACATGGTGGCTCACAACTGTCTGTAACTCGGTTCCAGGAGGTCCAATGGTCTCTCCTTGCTTCTCTGGGTACCATGCACACAAGGAGTGCACAGATCTACACACTGACAAAACACCCACATACATAAGATTAAAATGTAATTTAAGAAGAAAGGGGGGGATGGGACAGAGTGGTGGGTGGCACATACCCACAATCCCATCACGCCACTTGGGAAGGAAGCAGAGGCAAGCAGAAGTCTGAGTTCAAAGGCATATCAAGTTCCAGGCCAGCCAGGACTCCATAATGAGACTCTGTCTCCAAAAATAAACAAACAAATAAACAGGGAAAAGGAGCTAGGTATGTGGCTCAACAGGCCAGTAATGACGGCATGCCCACACAAACCATCGAGGGCATCAGGGGAACCCCAGGGAAGTACAGGATAGACCTCAGAGTGCAGGGAGGTTCCAAATGCAGGGAGCAGGGGACAGTGGAACTGGGTCTGCACGGGCATCGGAAGAAGGCTTCCTGGAGGAGGTGGCTGTTAGCTCATAAAGAGTGAATGCAGTGAGACTGGAGGGAAAGGCTCAGGCTCAGGGGTTACGAGCACTTCCTGCTCTTGCAGAGGACTGGAGCTGTGTTCCCGGAGAATCCAGTGCACAGGCTCACAACCACAGCCCCCAATTCCAGGTTCAGGGATTCTAATGTCCTCTTCTGTCCTCTATTGGCACTAGGCATGCATGTGGTACACACACACAAGCAAAACACTTGAACACATAAAATAAAATAAGGAGAACAATGAGTGTAGCGGTGGAAAAGTATAGGAGAAACATGGATATATATATAAAAATAAAAACATTTGAGTATTTCCATATAATTAATATCTATCATATAATTGTCAACCAAAACCAAAATTTGCAAGCCATATATATGTTATATAAGAACATAATTTTTTTTTTAAGCTGGGTGCTGTGGCGCACGCCTGTGATCCTAGCACTCAGCAAGGCAGAGGCAGGTGAATCCCTGTGAGTTTGAGGACAAAGTGAGTCTACAAAGTGAGTCTAGGACAGCCACGGCTACATAGAGAAACCCTGTCTCAAAAGAATATAACTTTTGGAGGCTAGGTGGTGCAGTGGCTCACAGCCTTAATCCCCACTTTCAGGAGGCAGAGGCAGGTGGATTTCTATGAGTTTGATGCCAGCCTGATCTACGTAGTGAGTCCTAGGTCAGCCAGGCCTACATAGTGAGTGAGACAGTCTGGAAAACACGAAAAAGAAAGCCACAGTTGGCCTCAACTGTTTAGGAAGGAGCTAATATGGGTGATTATGCCAGGCAGTCCACTCTAGGATCTTTAAGGAGAAGTGGGCTGTGGACTCTTCCCTCCCCACCCCCACTCCTGTCCCCTCTTCTGCCCTCCTAGGTGGGTCTCCCTACCCTGTTCCGCTGACCAGGCTAGCTGGTTGCTCACAGTCTCCACAATCATGTTGGCAGCTTCTTCATCCTGGAACAGGATCTGGACCTGCTGCAGGTCCCCAGAGAACAGGGCATTGTGGACAGCTGGGTCCCGGCAGGAGCGGCGGCGAGGCCTGGTGAGCCGGGCCTGGGGACCAGCGAGGTTCCGGTGGCTTCGGCACTGATGAGCAGCAGCCCGCCTCCTGTCCTCCCATTCCAGCCACTCTCTCTGTAGTCGGAGAGCGCGCAGGGTGGAGGAGGTGAAAGGGAAGCTCTCCCCTGCCATGAGAGAGAGGGTCCAGGGTCTGGGCAGCGGCACCTAGGCAGAGAATCCTTCCTTGTCCCAGCTAGCACTTTTGCCCTGGGGAACCACCCTGCCCCCTTCCTGGTAAGCCAGAGAAGCAGCTGACGCTATAAATAGGCCCCTCACTGCATGGTAAACAGTTTGCAGATGGTACTGGGCCAGCCCCTGCCCCTACTGGTACCCTTCCACTGCTTAGCAGGTCCTCAGCCAAGGTTGCTCCTGGACCCCACTTCCCTGGAGTGAGTCCAAGCAGTCAGGCAAGGGATAGGTGGGCAGGACAGGGCAGGGGAGGACCAGGGTCCTGCAGCCTCGAGGGGTTGGCCAGGGAAGTGGCCAGGAGCCCAGTGTGGTCCACAGACAGTCAGTCAGGGGAGCTGGAGAGAGATTCCCGATAAGCCAAACCACCCTTCCTGAATTTGAAGTAACAGCAACCACTGCGTACATGGACTGCCCTTTCTAGAACTTAAATAGCTCTCACAGCCGTCTCCCCCCAGATGACCACAGTCAGTGAGGTCACACAAAACAGATCTGGTCAGCCAACGAGATGGCCGAACAAGTACCTTGGTTCAGCACCTGGAGTGAGTGGTCTTATTTTATAGAGCTAAGGAATTTAAGTCCTTTCTTGTTGTTTGCTTGTTTAAGGTAGGTTTTATTTGTGTAGTCTTGGCTGTCCTGGAACTCGCGCTGTAGTCTAGGCTGGAACTCACAGAGATCCTCCTGCCTCCGCCTCCGAGTGCTGGGATTAAAGGTCTGCGCCAACACCGCCCCGTGGAATTTAAATTCTAACAAAGTGACTGGCTCCAGGTCACCTAGCTTGTGGCCTCACTGAACGGCAGACAGTTAAGCGAGCCTCTCCCATGCTCTCACGCCCAAGCAGGACGCGGTCTCTCCCTCCACTGACTGGTTTTCTCCCTGGCTTCTAAGGGGACTCACAAACCTCCGTGACTGGCTTGCCACGGGTTGACCTTGGACTGACGGGACAGAGAGCTTCAAACCATAACCCCCGTCACCCTTAGGAGGAAGTGGCCGTGCTTCCAGGAGCCACTAGGGGGAGCAATGAGGCTGCGAAAAATCGGCAGCTGGTCTGACTGTCTCTGCCAGGGGAGGGTGGAGAGGGATGTCAGCCAGCCTCGGCCTCCCAGGCTGTTGGCAGGCCGAGTGGCGTCTCAACAATGCCGTGTGCTTTCCTCCGGGCTCCCTGTGCCCGCTCCCACCCCTGACTTTCCAGCAACCTCCCCGTCCTCTGTACCGTTCACTTCCTCCGGGTCACGGGCCCACACACAGGATCTGTGTCTCCCACGCTCTGTCACCAGCTTCCCCAGGTCCTCAGTGCCTTCAACCTGGATCAGCCCAGCCTGTGAGCGTCTCTACCCTCTGGCCACATGGCCGTCTGCAGCCCTGCCAGAATTATCTGTCCAGAAGGCTCACTTTCCTTAAAAGCCTCTGCAGTCTGGCTCGGGGTTCTTCCACAGAAGTCCCAATTCCCTCGTCTGGCCTCACACCTCGGGGCATTCCCACCAGGCTCTTCACCTTTGCCTGCTGTCCCTGTGGCACGGAACCTCCCAACTCGTTCATCCAAGGCAACCTGCTGTGTCTAGGTGCCCCTGCAATGCCAGCTACTCGACTTCTGAAGGACATCGGGTGGGCTTGGCAAAGTACCCATGCCACAGACATGGCCCTGGATGTGGGCTCCAGGGCAGGCCCTGGCATGGTCGGTCTTGACACAGGGCTTAGGAGCACTTGCCTCTCCGTAGGCTGCCCTCTCCTCAACACTGAATGAAGGTCCCTATTCTCTGCCAGAGCAAACACTCCTCTACACGCCCAGGTGGGTGGCAGCAGCCTGCGTTTTTTTCGGCATTGCCCTCACCCTCCGCTCAGTCACTCTGTGCTCGGCCCCAGCTTCTTGGTGGCGTTCCAGGGTGGGAGATCGCAGAAGAATGAGGTCATGGCCGGAGAGGGGTTGAGGAGCCTCAGAGAAAGGCACCTCTATGGAGGCAGCTGTGATTAACCCCACTGGAAGCCATACCATAGTTTAATTGCCCTGCTGACGGCCTGGCTGAGCACCCACAGCTGAGTTCCCAGGGTTGGGAGTCTGGCAAAGCCAGGTGGGGCCAAGAGGGGCCAAAGCAGTGGGTGTCCCTTTACTCCCTAAGGCATAGAGCAGTCAGAGCCTGACCTCTGCCCTGCCTTCTCGACTCCCAGCCTCAAAGTGCTGACTATAGCTTTGTCCCCCAGAGACACCAGTGTGTAGGTCTTTTGTTTCTGTTTTTGTTTTCTGAGACAGGGTTTCTCTGCAGTCTTGGCTGTCCTGGGCTCACTTTGTAGACGAGGCTGGCCTTAAACTCAAAGAGATCGGTCTGCCTCTGCCTCCCTGAGAGCTGGGATTACAGACACTGCACCCGACTTAACAATGAGACAGAGAAAGGAGACCTCGGTGGCCAGCAGCTAAACTGGATAGAACAGTGCCCAGGGATTTGATGCTCAGTCTGCCTCCTGGGAGCTCAGTCTGGGGAACAATGAAGCACCCAAGAAACTAGGAAGAGTTAGGCGTTAGCAGCAGGCAGAAGAGGGGGCATGTCAAAGTGTGAGGCGTTAGGGAACGAGTCCTTCACTGCCCGTACATTCAACAGCTCTCAAGCTGCTTACCGTCTCCTGTCAGACCATATCCATAGGATCAGTCTCTCGGAGAAGTGGCAGCTGAGGCGGGGAGGCTGCCAGTCAGACAGGCCTCTTCAACCTGCTTCCTTGGGATGGAGATGAGGTTGAGCACGCAAGGTCCAAGGTTCAGTTTCCAGCACTGCCAAACCCAAAACAGGAACAGATTTTCACAGTCGTCTTACAAGATGGCTGACCAGTGGCTGGAGAGATGGCTCAGCAGAGCCCAGCACCCATAGCCTGTGGCTCACAATCTCCTGTAACTTATGCTCTAAGAGTTTTGGCTGGACTCTGTAGGCACTCACATGCAGCCGGCATGTGTGCGCACATGCATAAATAAAAACAAACCACCAAAAAAAAAAAAAAGAGTGATAGTTTTCAGAATGATTGAAGTCATCAAAACAAGGAGGAGCCTAGAGATCCAGGAGGGGTTCTCAGGGGAGGGATTGGAGAAGGCCAGCAAACCTGAGAAAATGTGGAGTATTGGTTTATACTGAGATCAATGGAGCAGGCATCGTGACACATGCCTGTCATACCAGCATCAGGAGTCAGAGTCAGGAAGATCATGAGTTCAGGATCAGACTGAGCTATGTAAGTTTGAGGCCAGCTTGGATTCGGTGCTGTGAACCTTTAAAGAAACAGATAAAATGCATCATACCAATGCTAAGACGCTTTCATGTGTGTGGATGCCCTTGGAAGCCATCTAGAATTACAAGCAGTTGTGAGCTGCCCAACGCAGGTGCTGAAAACTGAGCTCAGGTCCTCTGGACGAGTAACAAGCACTCTTTCCAGGTCCAGGGTATCTTTAGCTGCTTTCCCACCTTACATCTTGAGGTTCTCTCTCTGAACTCGCCGTATGGAGCAGGCCAGCTAGTCAGTGAGCCCCTGGGTATGCCCTGCTGCCCTGGCATCACAGGTAGATGCCATCACACCAAGTCATCTTCCCAGCCTTGTTCTCTTGTTGCTGTTTCCCTGTTACAAACACACACACACACACCCATACATGTGCCTGCACACACATGAATAAAAGAAAAGGATGAGTGGCTGGAGAGATGGCTCAGTTGTCAAGAGCACTTGTTCAAGAGGACCTGGGTTCAAATCCATATGGCCCTCACAACCATTTGTAACTCTAGTCCCGAGGGATCGAAGCCCTCCAAGGCAGCAGGCACACGGCTGGCACACAGACATAGATACAGGCAAAGCACCTGCACACACACACACACGCACATACGCGCACATACACGCACGCACGCACGCACGCACACACACACACACATTAAAAAAGAACACGAGGAAGAGAGGCAGAGGGGAAGAAGGGGAGAGAGTGTAGACATGTACTCGCTTTCTCACAAGTGAATGTTGCTTGCTCTGCCTTGCTGTCCACCTGCAGGAGCTTGGCCGCCTTATCCAGCAGAGAATAGGGGAAGGGGTTCGGAAGGAGGGGTGACATTTTATTTCAGAACCAGATACAATAGCCCGCACTCCACCATGACCCTTGTGGGCACGTTAGCTACAGGCCTTGGGTCATCTTTGCTGTGGTTGTGGCTCCTCTGGGTTCCTCAGCTCTCAGGGGACCGAGGAATAAAGGGACAAGGAAGCCAGACTTGACATCTCTCTAAAGTTAAGATGAGGTGGGAGGATCACACTTGTCCTGTTGGCTGGCGGACTATGTGCCAGGACATGGAGGCTAGGGGGTGAGCCTTGCTCAGATTTCTGGGATGCCCAGGCCAAAGGAAACTGTCAAGCCACAGCAGCCAGCACACGGGAGTCCATCACATGGGGCTTTCTAAGGTGGCCATGAGGGCATCCGACCATGGGCTTGAGTAGTCCCCGTTGCACTGGCTTCCTCTCCCTCAGACGTGACCAGATGCACCTAGAGCTTGTCTGGGGGGCAGAGGGGGTGTCAGCTCACGGTGGGTGCCCTGTCTTGGGACAGCCCCAATCGCTGGGCTCGCAGAAGAAGTCCTCGGGGAGCTCACTCAGGAGTCCATCCAGGTCATCTGCAGATGGAGGTGGATAGGAGGAAACTCAGTGACAACCAGAGGACTCCACAGAACTCAGATTGGCAGGCCCTACCGTTTGCGAGCTCCTGGACCTGGCTACACAGTCAGAAAGCTGGTTCGTTGGGGCCAGACAACCATGCCAATGGGTTTGACACTGAGCTGATCTACCTTTCCTTGGCTCCCTACAAACACACACAACACAAAAGGCAGGAGACAATCCCTGGGCCATGCTAGTAGGGACGGGGAACCCCTGTTCTTTGGTGGTTTCTTTCCCTTCCAGGACTTATGTAGTAGAGGACTGGTCCCCACAAGTTGTCCTCTGACCTCCACACGACATGGCATGCCCGCCTTTTCAATAGATAAAATGAGGAAAGAAGAAAGCGTTCCTGACCAGAGCTGTCAGATGTGGTGCTTATGGGAAGCTGGAAAAGCCGCTGACCCTGGTAATGGCGACTTTCTGCGAGCGGTGAATGCTTACTGCATGCTTCTTCCACCTCAACAACCCTTCTCAAGGCAGCTCGAGGTGGTTGCTGTGGTCAAACCCACTTTACCGAGTGAGCAAACTTTACAGAGGTGCAGCACCTTGCCCCAGCTGAGCACACGCAGGCTCTGCCTGCTGCCACGTAGAAAAATACCACTTCCAGGACGGGGTCAGGGGGCTCCAGAAGGCAGACTGTAAACCACACCCAAGAGCCCAGCTTCGGGTCTGGCAAGAACACTGCCGGGAGGAAAAGGAGAAGGCAGACTGGGGAGCATTCAAAATTTAATTAAGGTGACTAGCTCTGTATTCAGGGCAGGTGGGGCTGTTACTTGCTTACAGCAAGGAAAAAGTTGCCCAATGGGCTGGGCATGGCAGTGCTTGCCTTCAATGCCAGCACTTGGAGGTTAAGGCAAGAGGAGAGCGGTGAGTTTGATGCCAGGTTGGGCTGCACAGTGAGTCCCAGGCTGGCTAGGACTACACAGAAGACTAGATCTCAAAAAGCCAGAAGTTGCCTTGTGGGAGCCGTGCTGAGACAGGCCAGCTGGAGAAAAGCATCGGGGAGGAAAGGGAGGAGCAGGGTGAAGGATGGGCCCTCAGGAACGGCAGGGCTTATGTTTTTGTCTTCAGCCCTATAGAGAGGCACGAGACATGCCTGTATTCCGCAGCCAACTCTCCTCACTCCATCTGTGACCACCAGCAGCTTCTGACAGCAGTGGGGTCAGCAACAGGCTCTGTTACAGGGAGAGAGTACAGGATTCCAGGCAACACAAGACCCCCGCATAAATTCAGAGTCGCCTATGTAGGATCTAAACAAACAGGCTCTGTGGGTTATATACTTGTATACTGTGACTATGCTTGGTGTGAGATCCCTGCCCATAATCCTCTTGCCTCCAGGCCAGACAGGACTGAATTTCTGAAACTGAAAGCTGAGGAAGCGGCTGGCACTATGTGGGCTCCACCTGAGGCTGGCTCCACTTGGGCCTCTCAGGTTTGCGGCCCAGTTCCCCTGGCTGTACCGATATGGATGTGACTTGTTGGCTTTCCTTGGCGAGCCTTTGAGTGCAGGCAGGGTGGGAAATCTGCCTCCATGATCTGCTCATGAGGGCTGGGAATGGTAAGTGGGACAGAGTGTGCCACGTACCCAGGGGTTGTTGGGGTTCCCTCCTGCAGCTGAAGGAGCTGCCAGTTCATGGTGGCGTGAGCTACGGACATACTTCACGCCTTTTATACGGCTTCTCCCAGTGATTGCTCTTACCAAGGCCCGCAGCCTTGCTGAGCAAGACACCCTCTGATTTCTGAAAAGCGCTGTGCCAGTCCACACAGTATAGCAGGAGGCTTAAGGTACAGCTACTTGGAAGCACTGAGGCCAGAGGATGCTGAGGGGCTGTGGACCTCACCTGCCTCAGGGAGCTCTTCCTCAGGAGATACTGCTGGGTTCTGTGATGTTCTGAGGCCCTGCGTGGGCTCTGCAGCCACCTCAGGCTGGAGGTTTCCACAGGAGCTTTCTAGATCCTGAGGACAGTGGATCTGGTTACCAGTGCCCAATGCCCCTGAAATCCCTCTACCCAGATGACCTCAAAGGGAGGCCTTGCATGACAAACACATGAGAAGGGAACGGGGCGGGGGCCAGGGTCACCCAGGCCCAAGCTGAGAGAGAGGGGTCAAACACCAAACGTCCCAAACAGCAGATAAGTAAACCGGAACACGCTTTTCAAGCTGATCTTTCCCAGTTCTATCAGTGTCTAATTTGGGGGGAGTCTGTATGACCACCACAGAGTTACGGTAAAGAGGCCCTTCACCAGTGTGTTGAGGAGTTAGCCTGAGATTGAAAATAAGCTGTTACGGGGGCTGGAGAGTCAGCTCGGCATTTAAGAGCGCATGCTGTTCTTCCAGAGGACCCGGGTTTGATTCCCAAAACACACATGGTACTTCACAGCTATCTATGACTCCGATTCCAGATCTGCTGCCCCCTTCTCACCTCTGTGGGCACCAGGCGCATACATGGTGTGTGTAAACACATGGGTGTACATAGATAACAGAGCTAAAACACTCAGGTAAAATAAAATGAAACAAACAAACAAACAAACAAAAATCCTACATTAAAAAGGAAAAAAAAAAAGGAAGAACTACAAAGCGACAGGACAGACAAGGCTACACAGAGAAATCCTGTGAGAGGAAGGAAAATGATAAAGAAAAATGAAGTTATAGAGGTGGGCGACATGAAGGCATGTAAAGGGGTCCATGAAAAGGAGGGAAGATTAATAGAAAATCAGCAGTCAAACACTTGCCTATAGATGGTGCAAGAACAGGGAAAGGGATGGGGCTTGCCCGAGGTCCTAGTAAAAATTATTAGCAGAGCTGGGATAAGACCCAGGTGCCCTACCCTCCTCCGAGCTAGGATCCTAAGGGTGGCGTCAGGAGGAGCCAGCCTAGCTCTGCCTCTGCAGACGGCCTGGAGCTACCTTCAGCTCTCACGGGCACCAAATGCCTTAGTTCCTACAGGGGGGCGCTCCAGCGCGTGCCCGGCAGAAGCAGACGCCAGGAGGGAAGTCTCGGAGCAGGGGCCAGCTCACCTGACGGGTCATTTGTACTCCTCGTTCTCTGCGTTGCCACCTGGCACAGATGTGACCCTCTATCATTTTCTGCCATCCCCCCAGGGGGGCCCTCACCCTGGTTCTCAAGTGACTCCTAACTTCTCAGATGATCACGCCTGCCCTCAGCCATTCGGGGATCACCAGGAAGCCAGCTGCTCTTCTAGGTACTGTTACTCAAGCGGCTGGCAGGCGGCTGGCGCGGGGGCAGCAGAGACTCCTGTTCCCAAAGGCACCTCTTTACCTCAGGGAAACTGTCTCCTTTACACCTTTGCCTCCAGGGATGAGAGGAGGAAGAACTGAGAGAAGCCAGGCAGGACAGCTCTGCCCGTCACCATCTGTCCTGTCCCACTTACCTTGGGCAAGGGCTGAGGTGGCTTGAGGAAGTCCCCATCCCCAGAATCGAGACTGTAAATATGGACCAGGTTGTTGGGTGTCACGTTGAGGTAGTGGTTTCTGAGTGAAGGAGAAAACACTCCAATCTGGAGTTAGGAAGGGAGTCAGTGTGTGGCGGGAGCATGGTGCTGGCGGGCACCACTGGGCACCAGCTTTCCCTTTGCTTCCTGTCCTAGGTACCAAGCTTAGTGCCACAGTGGGACCACTTACCCCCAATACAACGCTCTATCCCCATTTACCCATGAAGCGCAGAGCAGCTCCAGGAAAGCAGGGCCCAGCTGCTCCCCGGCTAGCGATGGAGGGAAGGCAGGCAGCCAAGCAAGGACAAGCTGGGGGGGGGACCTCTACCTGCTTCAGCAGCAGCACCGAGCCAGGCCTCAGCTCACTCTGGTGTGTCTCCAGAAGCACCCTGTGTACCGTTCCAAGCATCTCTCCTGCAAAAGCCACAAGGCCTCTGCCTAAGGGCCATGGGCACGGCAAGGGTTCTGAGCGGCTGGCTGGGAAGCGGGCTGCTCAACCTCAATGGAGGTCAATCATAAGACACTCTCAGGACCCGCTCCTTACCTGTGGGGTCCTTAAAAACCACACTGGCGTCCATCGTGCTCCGAGTCAGCGACTTGATCATCACCGCCATGTTGGGGACTTTGTTCCTGGGGAGCTGCTTGAGAGCTGCCTGCTTACAAGGACAGGCACTCACTGAGCTAGCTGTGGCCTCACTGTCAATCCCTAGGGCAGCCAGGGGGTGGTAAGAGCCTTCCTTTGTGGCAGGCCAACGCAGCTGGAAGGGCCCACTCTGCTGTGGAGGCCAAAGCTGGCGGGCCTTTCTCTCTCTTAGGTTTCCTTCCTTTTCTATGGGTTTTTGTGTTGTGGCTCACTGCATGAAGGCAGGCCACAGGCAGGGATCGACTGTCCCATGAGAGAGCACTGGGAGCTCTCAGGGTGGCAGTGGGCCTCAGGCTGGTACCTGAAAGGGCAGGGGCAGGCCCACTGCTGTGCTCAAAACTGTGGGCGGCACTGAAAACAGACAACCCAAGGGACTTCAGGCTGCCCCCTCCGGGGACAGGACTGGGGTGAGGGGTAGCAGATGGCCTCCTCCAAAGGTGAAGCAGACGGCAGGGGCTCCGTTCTCAGTGCCCTTACCTTGCGCAGCACCATGACAATACTGTAGGTATGGAGAAAGCAGGTGGGGTCTCGCTCGTCCAGGCCCAGAGCAGATTTCATGGTGAGCCAGGGTCCTCGCCCAAAGTCTTCTTCCACTGATCCCTGGGAACTACTAACAATCTGGTACCAGAGAGCAGAGAGGAGCCTGCATTAGTGAGTGGACCTGCCCTGGGAAAGATCCCGGACTGAAGCAGGGCAAGTGGGTGGGAGAGAGAAGCGGTGAATTCCCTGGGATGGAGGCAATGGATGCCTCTCCGTTACCACGAAGAACAGCACGTGGCAGGTGAGACCTGGCTGCATCTTTCACCAAGCAGTCAGAACAGAGGTTTTTTTTTTCCTTTGTTTTTTTGTACTTTGTTCAATTAGGTCCTGACTTCAAATACAATGAAGCAAAAGACAATCCCCCCACTTACATTTTTAAAGATTTATTTATGTGTGTATGTGGGCCTGAGTGTATGAATGCACAGGGGTGCATGCAGATGCTCTCAAAGGCCAGAAGGGGGCGCTCAGTTGCCTGCAGCTGGAGTTACAGGCAGGTGCAAGGCACCTGTTGTGGGTGCTGGGAGCCAAACAAAGGTTTACTGCAAAAGCAGCAAGGGCTCTTAACCTCGGAGTCATCTCTCAAGCCCCATGCATCTGCCTGAAAACTGTCTGGAAGTCTTAGGAGTAGGGGCTCTCCATATATATTTATAGTTCATAGAGCGTCATAGCCATTTTGAATCCTGTCATGTTTTATTTGATGCCCCTGGTTTCAACCATTAGCTGCTTTATATCAACTGCGTTGACTCCAGGCAATCACTGCCAGGTTTGGACCTGAAGTGGATGGGCAGCCCTAGGCAGCTGCCGAAAAAAAGAAATAGGACAAGAATTAAAAAGCAAAGGCGGGCCTGAAGACAGAATAAGTCAATTAGAGTCCTGGGGCGTGTGGGGTGTGGGGCTGGCCCCACCCACTGAAAGGGAACCTCCTGGAGGCAAGATGGGGGCACGCTCTTCCCAGCTCAGTTTCCAGAAACCCAAGAGGATTCTCGAGATACCATCTCATTAGACTTATTACACTCTCCTCCCTAGGGAAAAATGCAGCTCCTGGGCCCATCGTTCTCAGATGGAGGAGAAAGGCTGAGCCACGGCCTCACTCTATGTCTGTAAATGGCTGCCTCCCCCAACTGCCCTTTGGTGTGGGCCTACCAGCATCAACTGAGGCAGGCAAGGGTGCCCCTCACTTTCAAATGCCGCCCACGAGGCGAAGGTTTATACGGAAGACATTACCTCAGTCTGGAGTTTAGCCAGAGCACCGTGAGTCGGAGTCTGGGGTGCGGAAACCATGATCTCCTCCAGATTCTCCCCGCTGTGCTAAGAGGGGAGAGAAGGCGAGAGCAAGCTCAGCAGCTGTTATTTACAGGTACAGCGTCTTGTCTGGGTTACATAATGAGTTCAGGAAACTATCAGCGACAATTAGCACATATTACACTGCCTCTAACGCGGTCTCAAGAGCCTCATTGGTAGTTAAAAAAAGACACTTTGGGGATCAGTTTGGGAATGTAAGGAAACTGGAGCTGGCCCAGGAGCAAGGCCCGGTGTCGCCTGAAGGGGGCAGTGACCCAAATAGAGGAGGTTCTGTGATGAGTTAACTGCGCAGCTCTCCCCGAGGCTCCTCTCAGAGAAGGGCAGACCACCCCCGGGCTTCTCTGGAAAGGCCAGGAAGAGCAAGTAACAGCAGCGATTGTGCCAATCCCCTCACCAGAAGAGAAGGCACCTGCTTCGACCAGACCACAGCCTCAGTGCCAATCACCTGGGATCTAACTCTGAACTACTTTAAGGGGCCTCATCCCTCCACCACCAGCTAGACTCAGAGGCGGGTTTCACTTCTGACCCAGGTTCCTCCTGTCAGCCCCCAGGGCCAGCCAGATGCAGTGAGGTGTTCTGTGATGGCTAAAAGCACCTCATCTCGAGCCTCTGTCTTCTCCTTGCTGGACCAACCCCCATGCAGGGTTCCTGAGCTCTCCTTTATCCTTCTAGTCATCTACCCAAAGCCACCGAGCAAGGCCAAGGTAGAGCCCATGTGTCCCCAGGAGCCAGGGAAAGACCCCTCCTCACACTGCACCCCGTGAACATATTCATCACTCGCCCCCACCCACTTCTTCCTCTGGGCTAGTATGAGTGAGAAAATATTCCTGTCTAGGGCTAGCAAACAACAAACGCTTAATAAGCACACAGAAACTAGGAAGTTGTGTCTCTAAGCACCACGTCATAGAAGGCTTTTCAAGCACTGCCCAATTTTTATTTATTTACTTATTTTTAAGGGAAGGTTTACTTCGATACTGACAGGCCCTCAAGAACCTGAGGCAGCCAGTCACACTGTGTGCGCATCAGGAAGCGGGGCGCTCCCCCTTTACATTCAGTCTAGGAGCCCTGCCCGGTACCGAATGGTACCTCCCACAGTAACCAAGGGTGGGCCTTCCCACCTCAGTGAAATCTCATCTAGGGGATCCCTTTCCCCCACTGGTGCCGGGGTTGGAACTCAGAGCCTCCTCTCTGCTAGCCTTGGCTGTCCTGGACTTGCTTTGTAGCCCAGGCTACTCACAGAGTTTTGGCCTGAGTGCTGGGATTACAGGCACGAGCCACCACGCCTGGCTCCCTACTCTGTTTTTTTTGAGACAGGGTCTTTCACTCACTGTCTTCGTAGGCTGGTTAGTCAGTGAATCCGAGGAATCTTTTCACCAGAGTTAGGATCACAAGCTCAGGTGCCTGAGCCATCTCTCCAGACCTTGCAAATCCTTTCTCACCACTTCCTGGCTGTCTTCTGGCAGCAAAGATACTATAAGCTTGGACTACTGTTTCTTCCCTGGGTCCTAATTTCCTGGAAGACAGGTCACTCACCTGGTGAGGGAGGAGTCCTGCTGGGCCAGGGAAGCGGCGGGTCTTAGCTCGACTGTGGGGGCGGGCGGGCCGCTGTGGTGTCCGGCTGGTAGCGGTGACTAGCTGGACCAGGTGGTTGGTGACTATAGGTGTCTGAAGAGCTGGCTGAGGAAATGGGGCCGAAGTCCTTCTGGGGGTGCTGACAGGAGATTGCATGGGAGAGAGTGGGGCTCGGGATGGCAAGGGCCCCTGACGGGATGCTGCAGAGCTGCAGCGGGGATGTTGGGGTCCGGGAAAATGGGGTTTGCCGCTTGACCAAGCTTTGGGAGACCGAAATGGCGGAGCAGACAAATGGTTCTGCGGGCTGTTTTGAACGGTCCTTCCAGCTGCTCGGGGAGGCTGAGGTGCAGTGACAGGGGAGTCTCTTTGATGGGAAGTGGAAACTGCTGAGGCAGCCGGGACAGGAAGGCTGCCTGCGGCTCTAGGTCTCAAGGAAGGCCATGGATTCCTGCAGTGGACAATGGACTCCTTCTGAAAAGATCCACTCAGATCAGCTATTCGGGCCTTTTTCGCCAACACTGGATCCTCACGGTACCGAGCAGGCAGGATTTGGGTGGCTCCGGTATGGACTCGGGGTTCTAGCTCCAAGCCGGCTCCCTCCAGCTCCATGCTTGCCAGGGCCTTGTCAAACTCATCTTGATCAGGTGCTTCAAAGCCACCAATGCCCTGCTCAGGGCTCTCAAAGATAAATCCAGAGTGTGCTGATGAGGCTTGGAGTCCGGATGACCCCTGCGGTACTTTTTCAGCCAGTGTCACTCTCTGCCGACTGCCCTCACCGCTGGCAGAAACTGAGACAGGTCTTAGGGACACTGCTCCCACACAAGGTGGATCCCTGACGGTCTGGGGCATGCTGGAAGGAGGGAGACACAGTCCTGGGACTGACCTGCTTGAAAAAGCAGGGTATGATGGCAATGGTCCTGAGGACCGTGCCTGCATAGTCTCCTGTGGCCTGGAAGAGACGAGTCTGGGGCACCCAGCATTCCCAGGCAGTGCACTAGCAACGTGGTTCTCTGCATTCTCCAAAGCAGATAAGAAATCCTACAAAGAAACAAAGAAAGTGGGCCTTTGCATCAGGGTTTTATTTGTTTGTTTTTGAGACAGTATCTCACATAGCCCAGACTGGCCTTGCTGAACTTGCTATGTGACTGAGGATGACCTTGAACTCCTGACCCCTCTGTCTCCATCTCCCAAGTGTTGGGATTGCAGGCCAGTGCCACCATATTTGGCAGGGTCTCTGTATCTTCCAAAAAATAAAAAATAAACGGAATAAAAATAAAAACAAAAACTTCTACTTTTGCTGTTTAAGCACCCAGTATGTATGTGTACAGATACATACTCATACAAGAGACCAAGACATGAGAGGCCAGGATAACATGTCTCACTACTCACAATCTACCTATAGCCAGTGGGGCACCAGGTTTCTGTCAGACTCATTCTTTTTTATTTCGGTTGTTTTTTCCAGACAGGGTTTCTCTGTGTAGCCTTGGCTGTCCTGGACTCATTTTGTAGATCAGGCTGGCCTCAAACTCACAGAAATCTGCCTGCCTCTGCCTCTGCCAAGCCCAGCTTGTCAGAAGCGCTCTAAGGCTATATTTTCAGGTAGTTACTCTTTTTTCAGTCTCCAGGAGGAGGCTTACTGGGAAAGCAACAGGAAACTCATTCCAGGGCACCAAGAAGCCAAAGGCAGACCACAGGGTCACAGACCCATCTGAAGGAGACTGGAAAGCGTTTCAGTCAGGACTGTGGGGAGCGACCCTGCTGGCCATGCAGCCTGTCCCCACTATACTCCCCACCTGCAACCATGCACACCCACACCCACAGTCTTCTGTAAGGCAGAGAGCCCCCCCTGGATTCAGGCAAACGGAGAGATGTTAAAAATAGCTTCTCAGGCAAGTTAAATTAGGTATGGACTGCGTCTGGGAAAGCAAGGTGAGACTGACACCTTCAAGAGCAGACCCGTTCTGAGTCAGAACTGCTGATTAAGTGACGAGAGGGGACTAGCCACCCCCAGCACCCGCCACTGCTCTGGACTGTCCGAAAGGTTCTTCCTGCTTTAGATGTTTATCAAGAGTCCCACACTCCAGCAATACCTAGAGCCACAATAATAATGATGATCAGAATGGCAGGACCCTGGTCACCTTGTAGCTTGATGGTTCCCTTTCCTCCCAGAGAGCAGACACTTAGCTGTAACAGCCTCTGTCTTGGGAAGCAAGAGAGAGACAGGCAGGCCATTTTCAAGGATCAGTGTGTACAGTCAAGAGTCATTCCTGTAATTCCATCATTACCCCGGCAGCTCAACTGTCACCTGCTAAGACCCAAGAGGGCCACTTCTGTAGTTGTTTCCAGGTATAATCCCAGCAATGAAGACTGAGGGTAGGAGGGTCAGGAGTTGAGTGTCATCCTCAGCCACACAGCAATTTTGGGGTCAGCCCAAGCTGAGAGACAGTGTCTCATTAAAAACAAAACTGAAGCTCTGTGAGTTTGAGGCTAGCCTGCTCTACAAAGTGAATTCCAGGACAGCCAGGGCTGATATATGGAGAATCCCTGTCTTGAAAACAAACAAACAAACAAACAAAAACAAACAAACAAAAAAAAAACAAAAAAACAAGAACAAAACCCAAAGAAAACAGAAAAAGTTGGTAACTGAATGATCTGTGAACACAAAGATCCTGTTGCTATATGACAAACAAGAGACACTCCCTGGGTATCAGGTGCCACTCAGGCATTTTACTAGACTCCTCTGAGAAGTCTTATAATGGCCCTATGACTAGGTGCAGAATCTGTACCCTATGGATGCTGAAGGCTGAATCTGAGACTTGCTGAGGCTGGACAGATGGCTCAGTGGTTAAGAGCACTAAACTACTCTTCCAGAGGACCTGAGTTTGGATCCCAGCACTCATGTCCAGGCATTCACAACTGTTACTCCAGCTCCAGGGGATCTCATGCCTCTGGCTTCCATGGGCTTCTACGTGAACATGGGGTGCACACCCAGAGACACACAAATACATACATAAAATAAAAACAAAAAAAAAGAGAAGAACCTGAGACTTGGACTGATCAACAAATAGGACTAGAACCTACTTGGGCCCTTATCCTATATCAGTCATTTAGGAGAGGAACTGGGAAGCAAAAAATGGCTCCTATTGCATGCAGTGGTGTGAGCTTTTAATGCCAGCATACACTCAGGAAGCAGAGGCAGGCAAATCAAGGTAGAAATGCCCAGTGTCCTAGATGAAACTATATCCGTTGGTTCTGAACAGGAAGATAGAGACACTAATCTGGCAGTCTCTGTAGCCAGGCATGGTGTCACATGCCCATAATTCCAGCACTCCAGAGGTTGAGGCAGGATGGTTTCAAATTTGAGTTGAGCCTTTACTACACAGAGAGACCCTGTTTCAAAACAAA
Organism: Meriones unguiculatus; assembly: GCF_030254825.1. Classification (NCBI taxonomy): domain Eukaryota; kingdom Metazoa; phylum Chordata; class Mammalia; order Rodentia; family Muridae; genus Meriones; species Meriones unguiculatus. The sequence continues at coordinate 19,283,537 of NC_083355.1, forward strand.
TGAACAAACAAACAAATGGCAACAACAAACCCAGGCATTAGTAACACCTCTTCCGGAAGAGCTTGGGATATGGATCAATGTCAATGCTTTGATCACTAGCAGCGTGAAAGAAAAGACAAGGCTCCTGTTGGAAATGGTCTAGGAAGGCCAAAAACAAAGGGCTTTGCCCTGGTTCACATGGCCAGTAAGTGACTTACTGAAATTCCCCTGCCGGAAATTCTCATTTAATTGGTGTGGGGCAATGCTTACACAAGGGTGATTCCAAAATGCTGACTTTGTATCTCATTTCATTTCTTATCTTCTGAGAAGGAAGAGAAGAATACGTGAAGCACAACAGTGCCCTTCATAGTAGAGAAGAGAAAGTGGGAGGCCAGGAAACAGAGTAGTCTAACATGGTTCACATGCCTGTTGGTGCCCTCAGGTCTCAGGCCAGCCAGCTAACAGTGTTGTCTCCTCCCAGCTTCTGGCTCTCCATAAAATCTCCTCCCACCTCAGGTATGCTATTATAAAAGTAAATGAACTCACCCTTGAGACAGCTCCCTAATTTAAAAACATGTAGGGAGCTAATGTGTGTGTGTGTGTGTGTGTGTGTGTATGTGTGTTTAAATTGAGACAAACTCTGTCTCCCGGAATAGCTCTGAATTCTGTGCAGTAGAGGATGATCCTTTTGCCTCCCCACCTAGCAAGTGCTGAGATTACAGGCAAACCCCACATACCTGGTTTTATTCATCCCTTGGGAATTGAGGTCAGGGACCTGTAGCCACTTGCTCCCATTCCCAGAATTTTTGTTTGTTTTTGTTTGAGACAGGGTCTCCCTACACAGCCCTGGCTCTCCTGGAACTCACTATGTAGACCAGGCTGACCTTGAACTCAGAAAGATGTGCCTGATGGGACTGCTCCATATGTTCTGAACTTGGGTGTTTCCATCTTAGGGCATCTTTTGCCACCTCTGATCACCAACATTTCCCTACCTCATCTTCAAACTCTTCTTCTACGGCAAACAGCTTCTGAAAACTACAAGTCTGAAAAAGAAAACAAAAAGAGTCACTGCAAGAACATTCTGTATTCACTGTCTTTTTTTTTTTTTCCCCAGCTCTAACAAGATTATCTCAAGTATACTGTTTTTCTAGTTTGTGTTTGGCTAGTACTGGAGGAAAAAGAAGAGATCTGACTTAGCTAAAGACTTAAAAATATAATCATCTGGGCCAGAAAAATGATAATATATATAATATATATTTGATAATATATGTAATACATATATTACCATCCGTCCGAATTATTCCTAGAAAGGGGATGGGGGAAAGGGTGTCAAGTAACCCAAGCTAGTCTCAAACCCATTATGTTGATGAAGATAATTTTTGACTCATAAAAAAAAATTTATTTACTCAGGGTGGGGGCCACCATTGTATCTGTGTGTTGGTCAGATGACAACTTGAGGGAGTCAGTTCCTTCCACCATGTGGGTCCTGGGGATGGAACTCAGCTTCTCTGGCTCAGGCACCACCTCGGCCCCTGACCTTGAACTCTTGATCCTTTCACTTCCCAAGATATGGGCTTACTTGCCTGCACCACCTCTAGAAGTCAGGCCTGAGTATTTTGCAACATTCTCAAAGGTTTGTCCAACCCAAGAAACTATCATTAATCCTGGCCTGGAGCCCTCTCTTCTGGGAATCAAGGCGGTGGTTTCTTTCTACAGAAGTCCAAAACCCAAAAGCTAAGTTCCCAAGAGGGTGGTTTCTTCAGAAGGTTCATTTGAGTGCCATGCGCACAGCCAGGGGTGTGGCGGAGAGGGGGAAATGGGGAGGTGGGGGGTGGCGAGGCCTGTTTCAAAGAGAGGGGTGGGGGAGGAGAGAGTTGAAGGGTCACGAGGGTTGGGGGAGCTGATCCCAATAGGCAGTGAAGTTTGGGGACAGAGGGATTGATGATTATTTCTCCAAAGGGTAGGAAAGTAATTAGAAGGCAGTGTCCGTAGGTCTGTCTCTCGGTCACTGTTTTTATGTGATGCTGGGGAGGGTCCTTGCACAAGGCCTCCTGACTGGAACCCAGGTCTGCAGACTGCACCCAGCCCTTCCCAGACAGACCCCAAACTAACTGATTCAGAGAGCACGGACCTGCTCCAAGCCAGACCTGGAGTCCGGCTTCCCCGCGGCTGGGACCCCTCGCCGCCCCCTCCCCCAGGGCGGCGTTTTAGCGGCTTTACCATGACGACGGCCGCGGGTGGCGTGTCCCGGCCGCGTCAGACTCCAGCTCCAGCTTGTCCCAGATGTAAGCGGGGCACCGTGGCCGACCGTGCCCGCGGAGCGGGGTCGAGAGAAGCGTCTTTAAGACTGCAGCGGAAGCTGAGAAAGGGTTGCCGAGAGCCTAAGGGTGTGGGTCCCGGGCGGCATTCGAAGCCGCCGCCATAATAGTGGCTCCGCCCTCTTAAAGGGGAAGCGCCATTTTTATCCTGCCGACACAAAGGCCTCTTCCTCTGGTCTTCCGCCTCGGCCTTAAAGGGAAAACTAATGGGCTCTCGGTCGCCTCCAAGCGGTCCCCCGAGTACTGTCGGCTACCGCTTGCAGGTGAGGAGGAGGTTGGAGAAGACTTATTCCCCTTTCTTCTGACTGGTGATTTGAGAGTGACTTCATCCTCATCAGAACCCAGCCGATCGTGTAGCCCAGGCTGACCTCAAACTCACTTTGCAGCTGAAAATAACCTTAACTCCTGATTGTCCTTTCTCTGCCTCCCAGTATATCTGGGAATCCAGGCAGATGCCACCATGGCTGTTTTTATGTGATGCTAGGGATGGAAACCAGGGCTTCACACTTACTAGGCAAACGCTGATTGGTAGAGACAGGAAAAAATAAGGGAGCAGTTCTAAGACTCTGAGAACCTTACGTGCCATCCTCTGGTCAATGGGGAGGGAGGCGTGATTTTGAGCCTCGCACATGCTAAGCAAATGTTCAACACTGAGGTAATAACACGCCCAGCCCTAACGAATTTCTACAGCATATACAGAAGACTGAAGGAAGGGATCAGGGGAGCGATAGGGCATGTCTGTTCCTCAGAGCACAGGCGCCTTCTGACCCGTAGAAGTATGACTAAAGTGTTGGGCTCTTCCGCAGGACAAAGCTTATGTTCAAAAGCACATCATGTTTTGCATATAATTATAGGGGTTGTCTTCCCTGAGGCCTTGGGTTGAACATTTGGTTCCCTGGAATTCTAAGAAGCAAAACTACACAGCAGTTAAGTTGCAGATGCTGAGGTCTGACTACCTGGGTCATAGACTCTCAGCTCCACCCACTCCTACCTCCGTGAGCTTGGCCAAGACCTTGACCCTCACACAGTACCGGGAACACACACAACACTCCAGGAATTTCAGCTGTTTCCATTACAGGTGAAATCGGAGTGCTGAGACCCTTCCTCCTGTACTCGCCTCTTCATTCCTCTCCACCAAGTGTCTCTGGTTGAGTCTCCGGCCTAACCCCCGGCAGCCAGTTTTTCCATTTCTGAACTTACTCCTTCCTTTTTGGTCTGAGTTTCCACTGCTCTCAAACCCAGTTATTAAAGAGTTTAGCGTACTCCCTGCTTCTCCCCCTTCCCTCCCTCCTTCACCTTCTGCACCTCTTCCTTCCTTGACAAGGTCTCATAGCTAAAGGTGGCCTAGAACACTCACTTCTGACTCAACCTCCTGAATGCTAGCATTACACGCATGCACCTCCATTACACGCTAATACCCCTTTTCTTTTTTTCTTCTGTTTTTTGTTTATTTCTCTCTCTCTCTCTTATTTATTTATTTATCTATTTATCTATTTATTTATTTTTGAGACAGGGCTTCTACCCGGAAGTCCTGGTATCAAAGGTATGTACCACCATACCCATGACCAGCTTTCAAAGAAGCCATTTTTTTAACTGCCTGGGTGGTCAAGACCTACCTCCATTGTAATTGATGGCGACTGTGACTCCTATATTCTCTCGGGGCCCTCCTCCACCCCTTGATGAACTGTGCGCTTTTTGTTGTTGTCGTTGTTCAGGTCTTGTAGTTTTCTCTTTGGAGGAGGGGAGAGTTGAAGCAAGGCCCCCCAGTGATGTCACAGGCTGGCCTTGAATTTGCAGCAGTCCACCTGCCCCAGCTGGGCTTGTGTGTGTGGCTCTGGCAGGTTGTTCATCTTTTGTGAATGAGTACTCAGTTTGTAGAAGACACTGCAAGCATGTGTTGAATGACTTAATGCCTTTGCCAGAAAACAAAACAAAACTAAACTAAACAAACCAGGGGATGGGTTGGGCAGCTTTAGGCCCACTTCTACACATAGCTGCTGTTGGTTTGTGAAGGAGTTTTAGTTAAGTACGAAGCAGAAACACACACATGCCGTGGGGGCGGGGGGCTGGGGTTGAAGACAGCTTCCCGCTTGCTGATTTTGCTATGGAGTTAGGAAAATATGTTCTGGGAGGCTTGGATAGCTTGATAAGGCTCCTGAGCCTGAATCTGAGAGTGCAGGATTCAGTTCCCCGCTACCTTTAGAGGCCTGGCGGCCCCTGGAAGTTTACCAGTGGCTCCGATTGTGGTTCGGAATTCAAACAAAAGAGAGTATTAAGAAAAATAGAATGAAACAAACTGTCTGGGGGAAAAATATGTTTGAGTCTCCTAGTAATTGGCACAGTAATCCTGAGTAAGTTCCTTTACCTCTCAGAACCTTTATCGTTTCCATCTATGAAAACAGAATTCTGAAAGAAAGAAAGAAAGAAAGACGGAAAGAAAGCAGAATTCTGAGTCTTTTCGGGGTTTCTGTGCAATTTAATGAACTGCGCTGAGGAGGATAACTCCATGCCTGCCGTGTTGGCAGGGTCTCAGCAAATATGGATTTCCCCCCCTCCCGCCCCCCGCTTGAATCTCCAAGCTTGAGCGGGGGAATTGTTATGGGAACCACATAGCTTGGGTTTGTATCTATTTCACCATGTTTGCAATGTATTTATATGCCTTGTTACGGACAGTGGCCGACTAAAGAACCAGTGTGTGTGTGTGTGTGTGTGTGTGTGTGTGTGTGCACAGAGTTGTCTGTTGTGCTGGAGGTTGTGTGCTGCATGCTAAGTGTATGTGGAATTCGACGTGTGTTGTGGGCCACATATGGGAGGGGGGGAGGGCTGCTCTGTTTGTGTGGCTGTGTGTGAAGACAGCGGATTCAGGCGGTGTGCTTTCCATATGTGCAAGCCAGCTGTGCAGCAGAACTCGGTGCCGATGGAAATGTACTCTGTACAAACTCACAGCTCACTACTGCATGGTAGCCACCAACCCCTTGTGGCTAGTGAACACTTTATTTATTTATTTATTTATTTAGGTTTTTCGAGACAGGGTTTCTCTGTGTGTTCCTGGCTGTCTCGGACTTGCTTTGTACACCAGTCTGGCCTCGAACTCACCGAGATCCGCCTCGTGCTGGGACTAGAGGCATGCGCTCTTGAACACTTGAAATGTGGCTAGTTGGCCTGAGGAACTGAAGACTGAACGGTGTTTAATCTTCTGTGTTTTCATGGGAATAGCCGCAGGGGTATCAGTGGACAGAAATTCCAAGCTTGTTTCCTTAATGCGTCAGGTGATGGAGATCTTCTCATTACCACGGAAAACCTGTTGCTGCGGTCCTGACCCTATCAGAAGCCCTGCTGGATCCCCACTTGCGCGGATATGCGTGTGTGCGCGTGTGAGTGCGCGCGGGTAAGACGTACAGAGAGGGCTGTGCCCCCCTCTCTCAGGTCCCCAGCGGAGCAGTGAATCAGCCTGACAATGCGGTGAGTCATTCATGAAGCCCAGCAGGCGGGAAGCGAACGTCAGGCAGCTTGGCAGCGCCTACCCCCCACCCTGGGGTGGGATCACTCAGCCCCACGCACTGCAGATGTTGGGAAGGAATTGACGCGGGCCAATCGAGGCCCCGGAGTGCCTCTCCTCCGCCCCTCCCTTTGACTTGCAATCCATTCATCCCCCTAGCCCTTCTTTCCCTCTCCCTTCGGGTGGCCTGTGAGTCATCTTAAGATCTCTCGAGGACAGCCGCCTCTAGCTCAGTCCTCTGAGCCCCATCCAACGCCCACCTCTCCAGACCGAATTCAGTGGGTTCTTTAAGGCGGGGACAGGAAGGGAAGCTGGACGCTTAGGGTGGCTTTTGGTTCCCTTTGGCAGGGAAGCCTACCCAGTCCGGGGGCGCGCAGGTGAGGCAGCCCCTGCGTATTGCAGCTGGCTGGTCCCAAGGACTGGCGGCTAGCTTGTTTAAGAGGATCGTCAAGGCAAAGGAAGAAAGGAGTTGTTGACGCCAGGAGCGCCTATGGCTAGTGGGGAGTAGGGCATAGGGTGGGAACTAGCGTGTTCCTCTATTTGCCTGGGAAGTCCCACGGAGCGTCTCCCCATTGCCTGACCGTCTTCAGGACCTAGTGGCCCCTCTCCTTTGTATATCCTTTCCCTGCATTTTTTTAAATTTTTTCAGCCTCCCCTTCTTGAACTGGAGATCACCTGAGACTCTTGGGTCCCATGACTCTTACTGAGGCAGCCTTAGAAGAGCAGTTCAGTGATAGAATGCTTCCCTGACACATAGGAGGGCCAGGAACATAACTGCATCACTGAGCCAAGCCAAACCAGCCCGGAGCAGGGGTGTGCAGCTCAGTGGTTAAAAAAAGGGGGGGGGGATACAACTGAAGATGGCTCCGTGGTTAAGAGCACCTGTTGCTCTTGCAGAGGACTGGGGTTCAGCTCTCAGCACCCACGTAGTGGCTCACAGCTATTTGTAATTCCAGTTCTGTGGGACTCTCTTCTGACCTCCTTGGGCACCAGGCTTTCATTGGGTGCACATACATGTATACAAGACACAGATATAAAATAAAAATAACTAAATAACCAGAACAGATAAAGTGTGCAGTGCAATACCGTTTTCATTTTGGGGAAAAAAAGGGGGGGGGAGTAGAGAAAAAGATTAGAAAAGTATTTACCTAATAATTAACAGTCATTCTTTTGGATTATGGGTTTAGGAGTGGGTTTGTTTCCCTTCGTTCTTTCTTGGTTCCCCTTCCCTAGGAGTTTTCTACAATAAGAGTTCATGACATTTTTATAGAAAAAAAGATTAACTTATTAAGCACTTAAAAAGCCATCTGTGGGGGTGGTAATGACAATTAACTGTAAAAGGACATTTTCTGTGGTGATGAAAATGTTCAAAGACTGTATTATGGTAATTGTTGTGCAATTCAGTAAACTTACTAACAGCTATTAAATTGCATTCTTAAAATGGTAAATTTCGTGTTTGAAATTTGGTAAATGCATGTTCGTTATGCATAAAGTTTAATTTTTAATTTATTTTTCACAAATATCTGCCGAGGCTTTCTTCAAGCATGTGCCTGTATGTGCCTCTATGTGAGGGTATGTGCACAGTTTTCCTTGGAGGTTAGGGGAACTGGATCCTTTGGAGCTAGAATTACAGGCAGGGTGAGCCACCAAACATGAGTTCTGGTAACTAGCAGCAAGTGGTGGAAAGCAAAACTTTCCTCTGAAAGGCTCTGCTGCTGTGTTCGTTTTTTAAGCTCTATTTTACTTGGGGTTTTTAAGCCTCCACCTCCCTTCCACCAACACTTTAACCCTAGGTAAAAGAGAGAAAGTTAGTGGGGAGAGGGGCACAGACCCCTTTAACTCTCCCGGCTGTTTAGGGTCGATGGATTCTTTGGGGGCTATACCAATCTCTGTCAACTGCAAACGCAGCAAGCAGCCTCCTCCAGATCTCATACTAGGGATTAACACAAAAACATATTTACATAAAATAACAGGGTTTTTAAAGAAATCAAAACTCCCATTACACTCTGCCACATATACGATCATCCTCATGGCACAGCTCTAGACGGTAGAGAGCATGTACCCGGTCCTACAGGTGTGGAGAGGGAGGCTCGGAGATGTTTAGTGATCAGTGAGTGAGGGTTCAAGGCAGAACCCAGCGCCACATAAAGTCGTCCCCAGCACTGAAGGGGCGCCCCCTCCAAGAGCAGAGATTGCCGTGTCTGTTCTTCCAGCAACTCACAAGGACTTAGGACTCCCCAGACAAAGGTCCTCCATTCAGAGAATGTGGAACATGCTCCTTCATCCTCAAGCAGTAGAGCCCTGTCACATCCATGAACACACATGTGCCCACCAACAGCCCCTTGGGGCAGACATGATTACTATTGATATTGCTGTTTTTAGTTTTATTTTTTATTTTACCTTTTACTTTTAATGAATTAACCAGTTTTTTTGTTTGTTTGTTTGTTTGTTTTTTTGAGGCGGGGTGGCTCTGTGTAGCCCTGGCTGTCCTGGAGAACTCACTCTGTAGACCAGGCTGGCCTCGAACTCACAGAGATCCACCTGCCTCTGCCTAACAAGTGCTGGGATTAAAGGCGTGTTGTTTGGTTTTTTTTGAGACAAGGTCTCATGCAGCTCAGGGTAGCCTCAAACTCTCAATCTTCCTTCCTCTCCAAGTGCTATCATGGTTCGTTTCCCACTTTATAACCATTTAAAGCCCAGAGGTGGTGGTGCACTGGTTTAATCCCAGCACTCGGTAGGCTGAGGCAGGTGGATCTCTGTGAATTCGAGGCCAGCCTGATCCACAGAGAAAGTTCCAGGACAGCCAGGGCTACGCAGAGAAACCGTCTCGAACACCTAAAACCTATTCACACGTTTGAGTGTTTGAATGTTTTGCCAGGTTACCTGTATGTGCACTATCTGCATGCAGTGCTGGTGGAGGCCTGAAGAGGGCGCTGATGCCGCTACAGCCGGAGTGGTGGCCAGTTGTGAGCCGCTGTGTCTGTGCTGGGAATGGCATCAAGTTCCTCTAGCAGAACAGCCGTAAGTGCTCTTAGCTGCTGAACCAACTCTCCAGCCCCCTCTTCCCCTTTTTACATAATTCCGGGGATCAAACCCAGAGCCTTTCCAAAGGCTAGGCTGTACCACTGAGGTACACCTTCAGGCTCACCCTCACCTTTAGTATGGATTTAAAGCTATGGAGATGTCAGGAACTTGCCGGAAACCCCAAACCCAAGGAGTAAAGACGTAGGGTCCCAGCTATGGGAGTGCAGGACCAGCTTATGCATTGGCTTAACTGGTGGATTCTATGCCCTTTGTGGAAAACAACTGAACAAGAAGACAGCAGCCCCAGCCCTGGGCACGCCTGTAACCCTAGCACTTGGAAGGTGGGGGCGGGAGAATCAGACACTGGGAGACCAGCTTCTGATACATAGTGAGCCTGAGGTCAGACTGGGTTACATAAGACTGTCAGGAGCAAACCACAGCTTAGCGTGAGGTCTGGCACTTTTACTTGAATGTCTCTTTGCTCCTCTGTGAAAGTGGACCACGGTCCCCTCCTTGTCGGGCTGTGGAGCATGCAGCGCCTCTGTGGAGCGGCTGGCTTTGGACGAGGCCGAAGGTAAACCACAGCCGCTTTTCCAGGCTTGTTCTCCTGCGTCATCTACACTCACTCACTGACCTGGTTTTAGCCACACTCACTCACTGACCCAGCGCTCACCCGCCACCCTGGAAATGATCTTTGCCTCCACGATGTTTGTAGCACCTGGACTCCCCATCCGCTCTGATCTTCCTGCTTTGTAGACTCAACCTGGGGGTGGGGGGAGAGGTTAGGTTGCCAGGGCAGACAGCCACCCTCAGGTCTGTTTCCGTGTTCCAAGGATCCTGCAGGAATAAGAACCCCAGACTTGCTGGGCTTAGCAAGTGATTTATTTATTTTTATACTTATTTATTTTTCAAGGCACGGTTTCTCTGTTTACCCTTGGCTGTCCTGGACTCACTTTGTAGACCAGGCTAGCCTCGAACTTACAGAGTGCTAGGATTATAGGTGTGTGCCACCTCGCCTGGCTGATTTATTTTTTTTAATATTATTAATTAATTCGACTTACATCTTGGTCATGATCTATTTTATTTTTATTTATGTGTTTTGACGCCTTATTTCTAGACCTTGGGCTTGTTTTGGGAACCTGGAAGCTTCTGACTGACTGATCTCAGTAGCAGACAGCCTGTCAAATGATTTGTTGTTGTTGGGGCCTTTGTTTTAATTTTTAAGACAGGGTCTCACTCTGTAGACTAGGTTGGCCTTGAACTTTCGATTTTCTTGCCTCAGTCTCTGTAGTGCTCGGATTGCAAGCATGCACCAACATGAAAGTTGAAAAATCACGTTTGCCTTGTTTTATTTCAGTTTTGTAATTTAAATCGTTCATTTATGTGTGTGCATGCTTGTGCCAGAGTCCACATGTAGAGGCCAGAGGCCAAATTACAGGCGTTCGTTCGCTTCTCTCATCATGTGGGTCCTGAGGTCATCAGGTGGCAAGTGCCTTTACCCAATCAGCCAGCTCACTGGAACTGGCTTTGTTTTGTTTTTTGAGACCAGAGTCTTTCTACGTAGTCCTGGCTGTCCTGAAACTCCCTAGGCCAGACTGGCCTCAAACTCACAGAGACCCACTTGCCTCTGCCTCCCTGCTGGGATTAAAGGCATGCACCACTGCAACTGGCTTAGAGCATGTACTTTCACAGCCTCTGCCCTCTCCCGCCCTGCCTGGAGGAGATAGCCTGTAAGAAACCACAGTCATGGGGCACTCCTCTGACAACAGCTGGGACTTGCGCTGCTGAAACCATGCGACCTGGACTCCTGAGCAGTTAGGGGGAAACCCTAGACACTCCAGGAACTTCCTGGTCCCAGTTCCAGGTACCAGCAGGGAGATGAGGGCAAACAGCCTTTCTTCTAGCCAGCTGTTGTCCTCTTCTTCTGCTGGAGGCTTCCTGTGGGCCACCCCAGGGCCCAAGAGGCCCTTTAGCCCCTATCCAGGGGCTGGCAGCTGATAGTCTCCAACTCTGCGAAGTCTGCAGACTTAGGGGATTGTCAGTCTTTCTTTGCCCTCTTTCCGAGTATGCATTAATAATCATTATGTTTCTGAGATGCTGTGACAGACAGTGGCAGCTGTGCCTGGAGTAATCTTTATTTTCAAACAATTTCCCAGCTGGTTATAGGAGTCACGGTGCTGGCTTTCCCTAGGCGTTGTTATTGAGTGTAGCATCAGTGACCTGCCCCAAGTCTCCAGATCAGTAAGGTAGGAGGTGGGAGGCCTGGGGACCTACACACGTGTGAGGAGTCAAGTAATGCTATCGGCAAGGAGTAACTCAGGCACACACCTCTACTTAGTCCTTCCTATTTTTGTTGTTGTGGTTTGACTGTTTTCAAGCATAACACCAGACTAGAGCTGGCTGGAAGGGCTGCATCCTTAAACACCATCAATCATCTATGAACCCTGCCCACCTGCCCCATCCTCCCGGGCTTTATCTCTAGTCTTACTCTTTACTCCAGGCTGGCCTCAAACTCATGACTCTCCTGCCTCAGCCGGGACCATGCCCTTTTATAGACAAAGAGACCAAGGCCCAGGAGGTTTAAAGGGCTCTGGTCTGTCACTATTCTTCCAAACATTGCAGAGCGGAGCATGAGTGTGTGTTGGAGGCTGAGATTTACTCTGCCTCAGACTGAGAGGGAGGGCCCTAGGGATGGGAAGGAAAGGCCTCCGTTCCATCTTAGCACAGTATAAACTGGGCACAGGGAAGCATGTCTGTAATCCCAGCACTAGCAATCAGAGGCTGGAGGATCAGAAGTTCAGGATCATCCCTGGCTACATAACAAATTCAAGGCCAACCTGGGGTACATGAGATCCATCTCCAGCAAACGGGAAGAAGAGACAGAATCACCTGGAAGCTCCTGGGCTAACTGGCCTGGAGTACAGGGAAAAGTGTCAGAAATGAGAACGAGACGCCCACTGAATCTGGTCAGTTTCAGGGAGTTCTTGAAGCTCCTGCGCAGGATAGAATGTTCTGATCTCACAGGAAACAGTTACAAAACACTCACCTCCCCAGGAAAGAAACCAAGAGGCAGGGGAGGGAGGGAAGGAGGGCAGGAAGGAAGGAGAGAGGGCAGGCTCAGCATCATGCAGGGAGACCTGGTCAAACCTAGGTTTCCTAGGGACAGTTCTATTGTACTCCGAAGCTCTCAGCCGTGAATAACCCTGAATCTTTGTCCAGTGTTATTCTTTAAACTTTCCTTTTTCTTTTGAATGGGGTCTCATATAGCTCAGGCTCCCACACTCATACGTAGCCAAGAGAATGACCTTGAATTTCTGACCCTCCTGCTTCCACCTCCCATGCTCAGGATCAAACCCAGGGCTTTGCGTGTTAGGCAAACACGTCACCAGCTGTGAGCCACATCCTGGCCCCTGACATAAACTTTCTTCTAGCTCCGGAGCTTATTGTAAATAGTCCTGGGGTAAGACTGGCTTTAAGCAACCTGAGATGAAGGTATGTCATAAATTTCAAAGCCTATGCCTATGCTGGACAATGTCATTCTGCCGACATATCTAATTCTGTACTTTGTGAGTGTTGGGACAGAAAAACAGAAGTCCCGTGTCCTGTTTCCCAGACTGAGATCCTGAGGGGCAGTGACATCCAACATCTTATCTCAGTGTGATCCTCCTAATGACCTAGGCTCCCTTACCTCCTACCCATCATCATCAACTGTCTTCTCCACAGTTTGCATCGTGTTGAGCATCATGCCGGCCTTGGAACTTTTCAGTAGGCTCAGTGAGGTCTTGCGGAATGGAAGATGCCTTTCTGTGCAAGATGCTTTGGGCAGTTGATGAAAGCTTTGGATTGTCTTTGAGAAATAAATATCTAATAAGTGATCTTTGCCTGGCTGAGTCAGCTCAGTTCTTCCTCATTCTGAATTATTTTCTGCCCGAGGCTGTATTGATCAGAACCATACTGTTTCGACTACAGTTATTCTTTGGAGAGGCACAGGGACCACTTAAATATGGCCCCTCCAAGGGAGCCTGCTTAGAGAGCTAAAGATTTTTCACTCAAGAAAAATAGTGGGTGAAAGAAAGAAAAGAAAAAAGAAAAAAATACTGGGGGAGAATTTAAAGGGAAGGGCACATCAAAGCTGGGTACCCTGTCTGTTTCCAGGCACTAATAACATAACCCTCCATGGCACATACCCAGGGCATCTGCGGGGTATGGAGGAGGTGGACTCTGCCAGTCTTAACTCAGGGAGTAAGATGGTTTTATCTCTTGCCCTAAACCATGGCCAGAACGTTTTCATGATTCCAAATGGAAGAGTAGCAACTGGAGAGTCCCAAGCAGTGGACACTTAACTGCCCCCATCCCTCTCCCAGCCCGTGTCCAAAGTCCACTGTGCCACCACCTGTCATGTCAGGCTCTGTGATAAGTGTGTGGCTCTCCACTCTCTCCACTGAGACATAGTTTCTTCTACCAAGAAGCCAAATTCACCATTGGCTCGCAGGATTGGAACCCAGCCTGCTGTTGGGTTCCATTTGCAGGCTCACTGTACCTGGGGAAACCAAGTGAATGGTTAAAGAGATGTTCACTCAATTCTCACTTCTACGGTAAACCGTCCTGGCAGGACTTCCTGCCCACCCTAGGGGACCTACGACGACAGACCGATCTAATTTCTGTAAGAATCAGAAAAGAAACATTTCTGTTTCCCCAGAAAAGAGCATGTACGGAAGGGATTCGGACTTACTCAGCAGGGTTGACTTACCTGAGAAGGGGATATCTGAAGATATCTCTTCTTCAGTACAATCAATTCTTCTTCAAAAAAACTTAGGCTAGTGGTGGTAGCACACTCCTTTAAGCCCAGAACTTGAGAGGCAGAGGCAGGTGGATCTATGTGAGTTTGAGGCTGGCCTGGTCTACAGAGTGAGTTCCAGGACAGCCAGGGCTACACAGAGAAACCCTGTCTCAAAAAGCAAAGCAAAACAAATAAACAAACAAACAAAAAAAAACAAACAAACAACAATTAAAACCTTATTATTGTTGTTCTTAATTTTTAGATGGGCTCTCATCATATAGACCAAGCTGGTCCCTTACTCACAGAGCTCTACCTGCTTCTGCCTCCAGAGTGTAGGGATTGAAGGTGTGTGCAGCTTAAATTCTTTTACGACAGCTTCATGCAGCATAGGCAGCCTTAGACCTGCTGTTGGAAAGACCAAGACTGACTTTGAATTTCTGATCCTCCTGTCGCCACTGCTCAAGTGCTGGGATTATAGGCACACACCATCATGATGCTTGCTATAGTTTTTTGTTTGTTTGTTTGTTTGCCATGGCATAGAAAAGCGAACCCAGACCCTTGCACAAAATAAACACATGTTCTGCCTCTGATTTTACCTCTTGACCTTTCACACAGGAAATTTTTGTGACTTTTGGGTCCCTTTGGCTGTTGGGAGCCAGGGGTGATGATGTCAGAGACCTCAAAAGGAGAAGCCTACCTTCCACTAATCCTGGTTCCCTGTGTAGAGAGTAGAGATCTGGGTTTGAATCCCAGGGTCGCCTGTATGAACTTTTGGCAGCTATTTAACCTCTTTTAGTCTTGGTCCTTCCGTAGAATGAGATGTGACTGGCTAAGGTGTTCCTCGAGATAATCCCCAACCCGTATTGAGTCCGCAGGACTGTGTCAGGTGAGAGGCTAGATGATGGAAAGGGAAAGGGATGTATAATCTTGTCGTCTCTCTTCCTCCAAATAGCCTATAATCAACCCAGGGAAGCAAAACATAAGCAATTGGAAAATTCCAACCCACTGCCATACGACATCTTAAGTGTGCTGGAGAGATGGTTCAGTGGTTCAGAACAGTTACTGCTCCTGCAGAAGACCCAGGTTAAATTCCCAGCACTCACATGGTAGATCACAGCCATCCACAGCCTCAGTTCCAAGAGGACCCACTGCTGACCTCCAAGAACACCAAGCACCCATATGGTGCTGTTACATGCATTCAGGTAAGATATTCATACATAAATAGAATAAAATAAATCTAAAAAATATTTATTTATCTGTTTGGTTTTTGTTTGTTTGTTTGTTTGTTTGTTTTTGAGGTAGGGTTTCTCTGTGTAGCGTTGGCTGACCAGGCGGGCCTCAAACTCTCAGATCCACCTGCCTCTGCCTCAAGAGTGCTGGAATTAAAGGGGTGCATCAACACTGCCCAGCTTCTTCAAAAAGTTTAAAAAGAGGTATTTTAAGATTATGAAATAGAGCCAGGTGATGATGACATACCCTTTTAATAACATCAGTAGGTAGGCAGAAGTAGATGGATCTCTTGAGTTCAAAGTCAGCCTGATGTGTGGCATGAGTTCCAGGACGGGGCTACACAGAGAAACCTTGTCAGAGGTGGGGAGGATTGTGCAGTAGTAAAAGCAGGATGGTCATGACAGTGGACACTCATAATCCCAGCACTTGGGAGGCTGAGGCAGAAGGATCATAACGTCTCGGCCACCTGGGATACATAGTGTGGAGACACAGAGAGACACTCTCTTGTGTGCGGACACACACACACACACACACACACACGGGGGTGGGGAGGAAGAATGGAGGAAGAGAGTAGAATAGGCGTCTTACTTAGGGTTAGTATTGTCGTGATGAAACACCGCCACCAAAGCAACTTGGGGAGAAGAGGCTTTATTTGGCTTCTGCTTCCAAATCGCTGTTTATCGCTGAAGGAAGTCAGGGCAGGAACCGGAAGGCAGGAGCTGATTCAGAGGCCTTGGAGGGGTGCCACTTACTGGTTTGCTCTCCATGGCTTGCTCAGTCTACTTTCTTATAGAACCCAGGACCACCAACCCAGGAGTTGTACTGTCGCTCAAGGGTCCGGGCCCTTCCCCACGGATCATGAAAATGTCCTGCAGGCTTGCCTGCAGCCCCATCTCCCAGAGGCATATTTTCAGTGGAGGCTTCCTCCTCTCCAGTGGCTTGAGCTTGTGTCAGGTGGACATAATAGCAGCCAGCACAATGGGTTTGTGTTTCAGGAAGAAAGGAGGACCCCCGATCCAAAGTGCTGTGGGATGTCTGCCTTGAAGGTCCTTTCTGCTTAGACAGTCTTGTCCAGTCTTTGTTCGTCCTTTTAACACTCATTCATCTCATTCAACAGAATTCATGAAGCCCTTTCCAAGCACCATTCTAGTAGATGTGTGGGTTCTGGGTTCAAGACCCTTGTTTTCTTAGTGCCTGGCAGGTGCAGCTCAGTGGTAGGACTTGTACTTAGTATGTGTAAAGAAAGCCCTGGTTGGCTACCTAGCACCCTCCCCACAAAGAGCTTATATTAATTAGGGCAGGAGAGAGATACTGAACCAGTAATGCTATAAAGAGACACATGTTTACAGACTATTATCAGAGTCAGTGGAAGCATATATAACAAGGGGATCTAGTTTAATTAAAAGACAAAGAGAGGCCTCTTTCAGGAAGTAATATTTAACTGAACTCTGGCAGATAAGTTGGAGGCAAAGAGAAGGGAGGTGGGGCATCCAGAAATCAAAAAATGGGAAAGGCTTGTGCAAAGGCCAGCAAGTGCAGCAGACACATCCTTCAAGGATTGGAGAGATTGGGGTGGGGGTGTGTGTGTCTCTATGGCCTCTCTGAAGCTATGAGATTCTTAATAGAGCTGTCCCATTGTCCTCTACCCTGGGGCATGGCTAACCTGGACGTAAAGTGAAAATACTGGCTGCCAGCCTAGCCCTTACTCCTCATTGCTGTGGGCCTCTAGTCATGGCTATTGAAAACTCAGAAAGTCTGTGACACCACACTTGAAGAACAAGCAGTCTTTTTCATCTGTTAGGTAACTTTCATGAGGGACCAGCTCGAGGCCCAGGATACCCAGGACTTCCTTAAAATATTATGAGACAGTTTTGCAAATATTTTTGGGTAACTGGATTGTACAGTTCTCAAGCATGAATTATTGAGACCACTTTGTGTTACAGCATCAACAGATTAGGCACTTCTGACAAATAAATGTTGAGAAAAACAGATATCAGGAAAAAGAAGTGGAGCCGGGCATGGCGGCATGTGCCTGTAATCCCAGCACTTGGGAAGGCAGAGGCAGACATATGTCTATGAGTTCGAGGCCAGTCTGGCCTACAAAGCAAGTCCAGGACAGCTAACGCTACACAGAGAAACCCTGTCTCCAAAAAACACAACAACAACAACAAAAAATGGAGAGACAAAGGTACAGGCTAAACTACAGAAAGCTAAGCTTAGGAGGGGAAGCTGGAGAGGCAGGGAGCATGTCATTCTCAGTTTGGGCTGGTATTTTTCCAAAATCCAGGAGAGAACCAGCTGCAGCAAAATCTCCTGGGTATGTGTTTAAAAAATGAAGATTTCTGGGCCTCTTTCCCACTATGAAACAAGTTTTCAGGGTGGGGTCGGAGAATGAACGTTTTTTTGAACAAGTTCCTCTGGTGAGCTGTTATACACATTTCTGGACCAGTGACAAGTTCCAGTGACAAAAATCAGAATTCTTTTCAAAACTGTTCTTCGGTAGATTTGCATTCTAAGTTAGCACCCGACTCTTGGAGGAGACCAAGTGAGCAGGATGCAGGGAAGGTATGAGTTGCTGGGAGACAGCCACAGTTTCAGGTAAGGAGTGATTTGGCTAAGAACAAGGTGTGAGGATGGAGATGGTGGGGGTAGGGGTGGAATAGAGCCATGAAGAACTTCACAGGAAAAACCTTTACCGCTTATTACAGGACCGTTTATGCATGTACTTTACACATGGCTGTTTCAGATTCAAGGGGTACAGAAAAAAAAAAAAAAACAAAGAAAGTAAACATTTGTTTTATATTTCCTAGGGTTCTATATGCTTATAGACGCATACACATGAACTTTTGCATATGCTGTTGGAATAAATCAATATTGTTTTTATTGTTGTTTTGTTTGTTTTTTGAGATAGGGTTTCTCTGTGTAGCTCTGGCTGTCCTGGACTCACTCTATAAGACCAGGCTGGCCTTGAACTCACAGATTTTCTCTTGCTGATCTCCTTTCCTAGTGCTGGGACACCACTACCTGTCACAAATCAAAAATTTTTTGGCGGGTGTCTTGTTTTGCTTTCTCTCTTTTTCACATACTGTTTAATTTTTGAGATAGGAGCTCATGTAATACAGGCTGGTACTGAGTTTGAATTCACTGTAGTGGAGAATGACCTTAATCTCTCTCTCTCCCTCTCTCACCCTCTCCCTCTCTGTCTGTCTGTCAGTCTTTGAGACAAGTTCTCTATGTAGCCCTGGCTGTCCTGGAACTTGCTAAGTAGACCAGGCTGGCCTTGAACTCACAAAGATGTGCCTCCCAAGTGTAGAGACTACAGGCGTGCGACACCATCCTCTGCTTTAAAATGTGTGTGTGTGATGTACATGTCACTATAAGCATGTTTTGTATTGAACACAGGCCTCAGCTGCTACCCACATGTTCTACTTCTGAGCTGTCCTCCGAGCTGTAGACCTACATGATTATTATTCTTTAATAATATTGCAGCCATTTCCAGGAATCTTAAAAACAGTCACTTTCCTTATTACATGACGACGCGGTTGCCAGATATTTCTAAATTTTTTGCAGAAACACATTCAGATAAGGAGATTAATTGGCTGGCTTTCTGTATAATTTTGAGTGTTTGGATGTCCCCTCGCTTGTTTGCAGATATCTACTTGATGGATATTTAGGTTGTTTCCAACACTTCATATTATTATAAACAATCTCCTATGCTCATTTCGGAGCACAATTTTTGCTTAGACTACATCTTTTGCTAGAGGAATTGCTAGGTCATTGAAAAAAAAAAAAGGTACGTTTAACAACTCAGTCGTGTTTAGTCCCACTGACGTAGCAGTAAGGACGGTACCAAAGTTGGAGACCAGCGGTCTTTTAGGTTCCTGGTCGGCTCCTTTGAAGGCCAGGGACAGTTACAGCGGATTCTGGCTTTCTTCAAGGAGTTTCTTTATCAAGGTGAAGCGTTGTGTCAGGTTAGGCGAGATGGGGATAGGGACCTGTCTAAGCTAATCTTCCAGCTTCGCTGCTCCTGCAGGGAATCCCACTTCCCAGACAGCCCCTAGGATTCCAGCCCGGGTTACCCTCCCCCTAAGCACGGGAAGGGCGTGTGTTACAGAACAGCTCAGGCGGGCAAAGATTGCACCATCCACGGTTGGAAAAGGAAGTCGAAAAAGCGCAGAGATCCAAACCCTAGAGCCCACACATCCAGCCCCTGCAGCAGCCAGGATCCGGGCTGCACTCCTTCCGTTACTCGGCGAAGAGATCGGATCCCTTCTCGGCCAGCTCTGCTTCAGCCCAACCTGAGGCTGGGTATTGGCCCTTTAAGAAGCTGTCACGGTGGCGCTCTTGGCCCCGCCCATCCGAGGGGAGGGCCGACGGAGAGGGGAGGGGTTCGCGGCTGAAGCCTGAAACGGGGGGTGGGGGGGTCTGGGTCTATTTTTAGCTCGGGGTCGGGTCACGTGACGGGAGTGACGTCTCCGAATGTTGTTGTTGGTGGCGGCGGCGAGCGGAGCCGGAGGAGCCGCCGCAAAGATGGAGGAGCCGTCGAGGAGGCGCTGCCGCTGCTGTTGCCGCCGCTGCTGCCGCCGCCGCCCGCGGAGCCGGAGCTCAAGCCGCAGCGGGTGAGCGTGCCGCACCCGCCGGGACCCCACCTCCCGCGGCCGGGGGTACGCCCGGCAGCGCCCCGTCCTCCCGCCGTCGCTGCCCGCGGGCTCCCCGAGCCCCTGTCCTTCCTCCCAGCGCGCGCGCCGAGCCAGCCCGCACCCCCAGGGAGCGTCGCGGGGCCGGGGAGCGTCGCCTCTGGCTCGCCGCGCGCGCCCTTCCTCATCCCTCCCCTTGCAGGGCTCCTTCTCTGCAGGTAAGGGAGGGGCCGATCTTCCCGCACCCCGCGCCCCTAAATGGCCCGCAGACCAGCCGGGGATGTCTGGTTTGTCTCCTCCCCGGCGGCTCGTAATCCGTTGCAACACCGATTTGAGCCTTGCCCCTGGATTCTGTGCAGACCCTCTCTTCACTGGACACCCCTTTCTTGTTACTCTGAGGTGAGGGTCGCAGCCCACCCACCGCGCTTCTCCAAGTGGCGAAGAACGTACCCTTGATTTTATGTCCTTGACGTCCATGCAGGTGGAAGGGGACGGCGGGGCCCACCTTATTTGTCTGTGCTGTTCTTCTCACCCCCTCGCCTGTGAGGCGTTCCTGCGTTTCTTACCACCCTCTTCTGTCTGACACCCTGGAGCTCGGGGAGAGAGCCGGGAGATGAATTGGTGATCTTCCTTGGCTCCGGCAGATCCCACCATCCCCCGCGCCCAGCGCCCAGTTTTCATCTTGGGTTTCTTTCTCATGGGGCAGGGGTTCTAACAGTGTTAACTTGGGGGAGTCGGCTCCCCCACCCCACCCATCCCTGGGGCCTTCAGGAAGAGGAGCGCTGGCTGGGTGATAAGTAATGAATCTAGGAGTTGGAGGAGGGGGGAGTAGGGTGTGCTTCATTTCGGGGGGGAAAAGGTGACCATTTGATGTCCCTGCGTTTGGCTTTCTGAGATGAGCTTTTTTGTCCCCGAAGAGGAAGGGTAGTAGCTGCGGTTGCTTTTGGGGAGTGTGTGTGTGTGTGTGTGTGTGTATGTGTGTGTGTGTGTGTGTGTACACGTAAGGACTCGCCACTTTGATAGTGACCACTATGCTTCTGGGACCTGGAATTAGCCTTTGCATCTTGGGGATGGGAATGGAGAGGGTTCAGTGGGAGGGGAAGATAGAGCCAGATCCCAGGAACAAAAGGAGACAGAGGGGGTGGGAGAGTGAAGTGTTTGGGCCAGAAGACCTCTGACTAGTTCTGTCATTGGGTCCCCTCAGCCCTCCATGTAGGGCTAAGGTTGTAGGCAGGGAGAATCCACAGTCTCTACAGCCCATCCTGGCTGCTGAGCTGGGCTATGGAAGAGCCGTGTCCGGGGCTGCCTGCTTTTTCATTGCCGTCTACTCCTTCCTTTTTCTCTCCCTCCCTAAACAACAAAGCTTGGGGAGAACTTGCTTGGCCTCCTCCTTCTTTCCTTCAGTCTTCCCTCTCCGTCTTTCCACTTAGACTCGGTTCTGGACGAGGTCTTGTCAGAGACGACAGCCTGAATTAAAGGAGTGGGCTCCCTGCATCTCCTGACACACCCGGGGCCGGAGAGACAGGTCCCCGTAGGGAGAAAATGTTTGCTCTGGGCCGGTCCCTCTTCCAGATCGTGTAATCTCGGTGGGGGTGACGGTGCGTCACATGCACTACCCACCCCAATAGCTGCAGAGATAAGAGCTTTTCCCTTCCGTTTCTTAGGGCTGGTATCTTAGCTGTATGCTTAGATATGGGACTTGGGGCTGGGGGTTCATTGTTGCTTCTGTATGGCAGAGGAGGGGGGCCCAGCCTTAGGAGCTGGGGGTTATGCAGCCGGTGCTTAAGTACCAGCTGCTCTTTAATAATTAATTCTTCCTACTCACATCCCTTTGAGGAGGGATGTCTGGAACACAGCGTCAGGCTCAGGCAGCCTGCTAGCGGACTCACTCGTGTTGGAGGGTGGTGTGAGAAAGAGACAGCAAAGGGGGGGGCGGCAGTTCTTGGCACTTGGGAGCACTGTCGCTTGCTCATGAATGAAAACCTGATGCAGCCCGTGAGGGGGCCTATTGTAGCTGACTTTAGCTAATTAAACTTTCTCTGCCTTTCTTTTCCCCCTGCCCACCTCACCCCTGCCCCAGCCTCAGCCCTTTTTTGAATGAGAGTCCTGCCTGGTGGTGCTGTGGAAGGGGTATCATCATTCTATCTGAGGTTTTAGGGCAAACAGACCCTGTCTAATGCCCTCTGTCTCCACCTCTTCCCTCCCCTCCCCCCCCTTTTTTTTTTCTAGAAATAGCAGCCTCCTCCATCTGGCTTGTGCAGATGCCTGGAGCTGCGTCTGAGCAGACAAACAGAAATGGGCCGATTGCAAAAAATGAATTTGTCAGCCTGGTGCCTTTTTTCCCTCCCCTGTTGTCTTCCCGCTTTCCCTAGTTTGGGGCCTGCATGGCTTCCATCCTTCTGGCTCAGCTTGTGGGGAGGCACAAGGCCGTGGAAGCTCTGGGAGGAGGCTGGGAACAGTTCTCTGCTAGGGCTGTAGCCGGGAGGGGTTCAGATGAGAAACTGCTGGTGCCTTTCGGTGGGATGTCTGGGCTTTGAGCTTTGCCAGGCCGTGAGTGTTGGGACAGATGAAGCCCATCTCGAGTGCACAGGATATGCTTCAGTCCGCTAGGCCCTGTTCTGTATGACGTAGGTAGTGGCCCCTCATCTGAAAGTGGCCCTGGGCTGGGAACTCAAGACCTGGGCCTGCCTCTCTCAGGCCCAGAGCTGCCGTGTTGGGAGTGGGAGGCATTGGTGATTCTGGAGGGGAATTTGGAGGGAGCTGTTTGAGGGAGGCCTAGTGAATTTGTGGCCCTCAGGGCATTGCATGACTCTGGTCACCTTTTCCCCGTGTGTTCCTCCTCCCACCCTCTGCTAGAGTTTTCATCGCTGGTGGATGGAGTAGGGTTGCTTCCCTGGGGATTCTGCCCTGCCTTCTTCACCTTAGCATAGCTTCTAGGCAGAGGTTCCGTCCTGCGCTGCACTCTCCCTTGCCCAGATGCCCTGGATGGAGGCAGGAGTTGAGACCCTGGAGTATTCTAAGAGAAGGATAGAGGTTGACCATCTATCTGGTGAGAGGAGCAGCGCTTTGGGGGTGCTGGCGTTGCACACTGGGTTGTCATCCAGGTGGTGGGTAGCAGCCCGCAGGTCCCCAGCTAGCTACCCGTGTGACACCAGTGGGTCTTCAGCTTCTCTCTTGAAGAGGGTGCAGACAGCTCAGGCTTGCCCTGCCCTAGACAAGAAGCTAGGCCTGTCCTGACTGGGCTGTGAAGGCTTCTTTGTTTTTTTCGGAAGCCCTGCTGATGGTTCTTGTTCGCTAGGAAGACCTGTGAACCGGGGGTGGGGGCCCCTTTGCAGGTGGATATGGACCCTGGGTCCTACGCCGTGGGGAGCAGTAGCGCATAGCTATATCCTGAGCCCACTGTGTGAGCTCAAGGAGCTGTTTTCTTCCTCTTCTCCTCCATGGAGGAGACCCAAAGAGGTGCTAGGTGAGGATGAGGGGGTCGAGGGATGAGATTCACCAATTTTGGGCCCCTTGGGATCTAGTCCTCCTGAGTGGCCTGCTTTGGAGGTTTTTCTCACTAAG
Source organism: Meriones unguiculatus (assembly GCF_030254825.1). Lineage (NCBI taxonomy): Eukaryota > Metazoa > Chordata > Mammalia > Rodentia > Muridae > Meriones > Meriones unguiculatus. The sequence goes on from NC_083355.1 coordinate 19,306,568, forward strand.
TAGATGGGCTGGGCTACTTAGACTTGCTGGCAGTCGTGGGAATTTCTGAACCTGTGTTCCTCAACCCACGGAAAAGGGTGTGAGCGGGACTGGGCGCCAGCCCTGGCGTGGGCACAGGCTGAGTTGGCCTGCCCACGCGGGCCCTGCCAGGACCAACAGCCCCACCTGCTGCATTCCTGAACTTGGTCCCAGACCTGTGCAGGTTCTTTTGTCTTTAGTCTCTGTCTTTCATTCCTGAACCCTGATCTGAATATACCCTTCTGTAGCTAGAGAGCCCAAAGCAGCAGGCCCAGAACCCTGAGTCTTTGTGTATGTGTTCCTGTGGCCCTGCCAACGAAGACTTGGGGGCTTCTAGGCTCCAACTGGACCTCACCCTGCGAAATCTTTGATGAGAATGGAGGGTTGGCAGAGATTTAATACTGCCAGGAGGTGGGGCCCTCTGGGAGATATATTGATATCAAGGTGAGGGGAGATAGACGGTAAATGATACCTGACTGTCTGCTCAAGGCTGGGGAGCAGAGTTAGGGTTTCCTTTTTTCCTTTCAAGACAAGGCTTCTCTGTGTAGCCTTGGCCGCCCTAATCTTGCTTTGCAGCCCAGGCTGGCCTGGAACTCACAAGAGATCCACCTGCCTCTGCCTCCCCAAGTGCTGGGATTGCAGGCGTGTGCCACTGCGCCCGGCTCAGAGTTCAGGTTTTAATATCGGCATCTGTGGTCACTGTTTGACACTTGCTGTCATGGGGCATTGGAGAGCCTGGCTTCTTTTGGAAGTAACTGAATGAGGTCATGTCTGGGTGGACTGAGGGCTGTTTGGTCCAGGTGGTACTGTCTAGTGTGTAAGACATGAAGACTTACTGTGGGGCCGGGTGGGGACTCTGGCAGACTCACAGCCCCTAACTCCGTCCTCCATGACTCCACTGACTTTGGACACTGTTGAGCCTCTTGGTGCCGTCGTATAAACTAGAAAAAGGTGTCCCTTATTCCAGTAGACTCAGCGTGTGTCAGGCCACTGCCTGACCGGCCATGTGCGCAGGCCGCATTTCATAGTTCCTTTCACAGAGCACAACCTGAACCACACACAAAGCCTTGGGCTGGGGCCAGAAACTCCGGCACACTTAGAGTGGGTGCTGGGTCTGTTTGACTATCCTAATTCATGAAACACTGACTCATCACGGTGTTGGGAAGACAAAAAAGCATGTTTCATTTCCAGAGATGGGTGGCAAAGGCTCAGAACCTAGGGAGGAGATGCCAGGCCTGTGAGGCCCAGAGACTACTGGGCTGGATGTCAGTTCCTCCCTGAACTTTCAACAATTTTATTATTATTGTTAATTACACTTATTTGTGTGTGGGGTGTGTGTGTGTATGTGGGTGTTTGTACGGCACAATGAATACATGGAGGTCAGAAGTCAGCTTTCATGAGTCGATTCTTTGCTTCTGCTGTATGGGTGGGCTTGAACTCTGGTCATCAGGCTTGGCAGCAAGTACCTTCACCTGCTGAGCCCTCTCCTGGGCCCTGTTTTTGTTATTGTTTTTTGGAGGCAGGATCTCATGTAGCCCTGCCTAGCATTAAGCCTTATATAGTCACAGTCGGCCTTGAACTTCTGATCCTCCCAGGTTCTGGGATTGAAGGCATGTGCCAAGGTAGCTGTTCCTGAACTTCTGCCAAAGGACTCCAGGTCAGCTCAGCCTTTCCTGTTGCCACAGAGATGGCCAGAGGCTATACTTGGTGACAGCTAGTCCTACACCGAGCACTTTGCAGCGTGCACCTGTACCTGTAGGGTACACCTGGCTCTGGACACCAGTGTCAGCAGAGGCCGCTGTAGCCATTTCCTGTCCCTTGGGCACCAATTAGGAAGACAAGAAGTAAGAGTCTGGCCCAGTTCTCTTTGTTTCCTATGTGCCCTGGGCAGGTGGCTCTCCCTCTCTTCGCCGGTACAAGCTGACCGCTCCAAGTTCACCCTCGCCTCTCATGGTACTGAGTTAGGGACCACTAACTCTGCTCCGTCTCTCCCCAGGGATGCTGTTCTGAGTGCCTGACTGCCTCGCCCCGAAGGATGATGGCCTTGGATGGGCATTAGAGGCATTGCGCCCCGGGCTCCTGTCCCGTCCGTCTGTCTGTTATCGTCTGTCTCTCTTGACATCACCGCAGCTCCACCCCCTCCCATCCCAGCCCCCAACGCCAGCTTCCTGCAGGCCCAGAGCCGGCATGAACTCTCCCAACGAGTCGGGTAAGAGCTGGGAGGCTGGAGAGGAGCCTCCTGGGGCAGTTTTGGATATGATGGGCTGTGTGGGTTTTCTGCCCAGGCCAGCTGACTGCCAGTGTCTGAGGTGTCAGGGAATGAAGGAGTCAAGAGTGAAGAACAGATGAAGGGACAGAGGCCAACTATGAGACAGACCTGGGAATCTATGGCTCTGGGAGGGCCTGGGTCTCCCTCTGCCCTTATGCCCACCCTCGACGTGAGAGTGTTGGGTATCTGAGATGGTGGTGTGACTCTCCGGCTAGCAGCCTGGGACAGTGTTGGAAGCGTTTTCCTGGATACAGCTGAATGTTCATGCTACTTCTTGTGGTGGTGGCTTTTTCCCTTGCTGGAGTGTGTTTCTGGCCTGCACCTTTTTCCTGGTAGAGGTTCACAGGGCCCTATACCTTAGGCTCTACAGTACAGGGATAGGAGCGGGGTTATGTGTTTGGCCCTCTGCTGATTGCCCTCTTCCTCTTGGTGGATTCCTGAGTTGGGGGGTCTTTTGACTCATTGTTGCTGTTCCTCTCTGCTGAGACCCCACTCAGGGCTGCCAGGAGTAGTCTGTGGCTGGGACTGTAGGTAGCTTTGTTTGGGTGCGTTCTGACATGTGCTTGGATATGTCCAGATGACTTGAGCTGGACCCTTAGGAGTTTCCCAGGGGGTCATAGGTCAGCATGGTTAGAATAATAACTGCCTTTTGTCCTCCGCTATCTCCCTAAACAGTCTGAGTCGTTCAGTGTCTCTCCTGCCCTATCCTGCCCGCCTCGAACCCTTTCCCAACTCTAACCCTTCCCAGCACATCCTTTCCCTTTGTCTTTTTCTGCAAACACAGATAGATGGATAGTTTCCCTTCTGGAGACGTTGGGGGCATTGGATAAAAACTGAGCTGTAAGAAGCAGGGAGAAATCCCCCCCCCCCACACACACACTGGGGAATGGAATTCCCCAGACGCCTTCTTAGTGCGTTTGTGGTTACTGCTGAGATCTGCCCGCCCTTCCCTTCATTCAAGCCCCTAATGGTGGCAGCAGATGGGCTTGTAGAGCTCTGGCTTCCTGTCTCATCATCTCAGCTCATGAAAGGGACGGAATGAGGACTAATCATCGGTCCCTCAGTTCGGCTCCTGGCTCAGTTCTGATGCACCACAATGCTGCTTGCTTCCTTTCTCTGAGCTTTCTTCATTCGCTGCTTCACACAGAGGTTGGGTGTTGACCTTTGGCTAAGGGTACAGAGGCTGCCCAGGGACATCTGTTGGTGGAACGGGAAGGACCTTTCCCAGCTGGAGGGTTCCATTCTCATACTCCATCCAGGGCGAGTGAGTTACCAGGGCTGTATTCTAGACACTGACGGTCCAGGTTCTCCTCTCAGCCATGCTGCCAGAGCTGGCAGGAGCTTGCTGTCGCGGGAGGTGTCCCCCAGTTTGGCAGCTTCTGAGCCCTGGCAGCGTAGGGATCCTTGGTGACCTGCCTCCTGGCTGGCTTTCCATCTGCCTCCAGCAGGGGGAGATGCTGTCTTTTCCGTGTATGAAAGGGAGGGAAAGAGGAGGGCACAGGATATAGAACTATATTTTAGGACTATTGAGAGGCTTAAAAATGAGGGTCTTCGCTTGCGGCAAGAGGTGAACTGCTGTGGACCTTCCCATAGTTTTTCCTACAGTTCCAGGGCTGGCTACTCCAGTCGTAGCTGCCCGGACCATGGAGATAGCCAGTCTGCAGACAGCTTTTCCTCCTTGAGGGGCTCAGCATCTGCTCTCCAAGTTCAGCTGCCATCGGGGTTGAGGCTTCTGATGCCCAGAGCCTGGGAGAAGCTGGGAACTACATGCCTTGGAAGTTCCACAGAGATAGAGAAATCACAGTTTGTAGCCAGAGTGCGTATGTGTCTGATTCCCTGTGGACAGCTTGCAGAAGGCCCCAATCAAGAAAGACTTAGAGCCCCGGGACAGATAACAGACAGGCGGGAACGATGGCCATGACTGACCTCTCTCCCCACATCCTGGCCCAGGTGTTCCTCTCTCTGTAGGGCATGCGGCCACAGGGCGGGCACAACAGGGCACTTTCTCTCTGTCCTCTGGTTCCCCTCAGCATAAGGACTTTTGGGTTTGACAAGTCCTCGCCTGGCATCACCAATGAGGCTGGGCTGTGGTGGAGCAAGAAGAGACAGAAAATGGTTGAACCATCCCTTCTGTCCCAGCCCTCGAGTCAGCACGCAGGTTCCCGTGGAGGGCTGGCAGGTAGAGACCAAGGGATTTGCTTCTGGCCCACCACTTTGGGCAGTGGGCACTCAGTGTATCTACCTCTGGACTGGGCTGCATGCCAGCACTTGACCTCATCTACTTTCTGGTCATCTGAGGAATCCTACTTCCCTGAAGAAGCCAGTCTGCTTCCCTGTCCCTTTCCCTTTGGGCAGAGGGAGGTGCAAAGGGTGAGGCATTCTTTGTGTTTCTAGAACCAGTCCCTTCTCTGCCTTCTCCTCCGTGGGGTTAAAGACTGATAGAATTTGTACCAGCTCTGGCTTGGAGGAGGTTCCCTGGAACCCAGGACTTCGACCGCCCTGTTTGTACCCTGTTCTCAGGGCCATTGCTAAGAGAGGGACAAGAATGTGGCCTGCCACGTGATCCTGTCTGGGTGCTTGTTGGTGGGGCCTTGGAGGAGGCATCCCAGCGTGGGAGGGAGATGAGCTTTATGATAACACCTGTCTACCCAGCCCCTTCCAGCGTGCCCCCTCTATACTTTCTCTCCTTCCCTTTCCCAGGAGGGAGGGCGACTGCCCCCTCCCTTTGGGGTGACCAGAGAAACTGGGGCACCGGTGTGGGGTGGAGCCAGGAACCTTGGCGTCCTGTCTCCCTGCCTGAGGCTCTGCTTCCAAGCCCCTGGGAGGGTAGGCAGCCAGCCAGAGGAGGAGAAACTGGGTCAGCGCTTGGCATGAGCAGGGGTGTGGGGAGAAGACCCTTGGTCTGCCTTCTCTACTGAGGTGCCTTGGCAGATGGGAGTCCGTCTTCCTCTGCTCCCTTCATCGTCCCAGAGGGAATGAAGGCTCAGGACTGGATGGTGAGAGGAGACAGGGTCAACCCAGAGGGGAAGCAGAATATGCCAAAGTAGATGTGCACCTTTTTCCCCAAAGTTGGCTTTAAATGAGGAGACTCAGCCAGTCCCTGACCATGGACCTGGTTCATGGTAGTTCCTGGGCCATCCCAACGGGTGCCAGCCTGCCTGGGCTCAAAGGAAAGAACTACATGGTGAAGGCAGGGTCGATGTTTCCAGGCATCTCACAGTGCAGGGTCTCCGGGCCAGCCTTGGGTTTTTTTGACTTCACGAAGCAGGACTACTTCTCTCACCTTTCTGTCAGGGCCCCATGCCAGCCTCTGGGCCCAAGAAATAAGATCTGGGAGAGCTCAAGGAGGCAGCATTAGGCTTTTCCTTCTGCTCCAGCTTCAGAGGATTTGGAGGCCAGAGTGTAGCCTTAGAGGTGGGGCCGGAGGTACTGCTGGGAGACCAGAGCTGGTTCTGTAGCCCACGCTGGGCTTGGACCTGCTGGTGCTGGCTACGGTTGTCTCTCATGGACACATCCTTAGTGAGTCCTCTGTGAGATTTGTGGGGTGGGACTCGGGAGCTGTGGGTGGCAGGGGCGGAAGAGTAAGCAGGAGAAAGGGGTGCTCTAGTAGGAAAAAAATTGAGGTTACACATTAGGAAGACCTTGTTGCATCATGTTTATCTTAGAAGAAGGGAGATGCTTGTTGTCCCTTCCCCCTAGACCTGTCCTGTCACATTTCCTTGGAGGATTCTGGGGAGACTGACGCTTCCCTTCTTAAAGCGTAGAAGTTACAGTGGTGCTGGCTGTTTTCCCTGAGCCCTTCCTTGCCTTTGGGTGTCCATGTCCTGGATCTCTTTGAGAATCCTCTTTACCAAGTTTGATAGCCTGTAGTTCCAGCAGTGGAAAAGCTGAGTCAGGAGGATCATTGCGAGTTCAAGGCTAGCCTCAGCTACAGAGTGAGACTGTCTTAAAAAAAAAAGTCATCTTTGACATCAGGCTAGTCTAGGGTCTGAGGTGCCTTGCTCTCAAGTTGGCATAGCTGCTAACTTCCCGTGAGCAGAGCTCGCTTGTCTCTCTCCTGTGCCTGAGGCAGGTGGAGAGAGCCAGGACAGGGCTAGCCAGCCCTTCTGGTTGTTCCCAGCGTGGGTGGGTGGAGCCCTGGCTGGGAGGGGTTCCCCCCACACTTTCTGGGCTCCCTTCTGTCTGCTGCCTGTGACTCGTTGGTGGAGCCCCTGGTCTTCCCTTCTCTTTTTGGGGGAAGGGTTGCAGACAGTGATGTTTTCTAGCACCAAGCACCCAGGTCGCACAGTTCTGCTGCTTTTCCTTCTAGAATCTGTCTTGGCAGTGGCTCTAGACTCCTCCCAGTTTGGTTCCTGGTCTACCACTGGGCAACAAACCCCTACCCCAGGTGTCATCTGCATCTCGCTATGCTCAGGAAAGCTTGCCTCTACCACCACCCTCATGTGCGCTGGCAGAAGCTTGGGAAGATGGTTTCCTGGTGCCACGGCCACCGTGTCCTTGGTTAGACAGCTTCTCCCAGGCTCCTGACAGGAGGGTGAGGTCATGCAGTCAGAGAGAGAGGACAGGTGTCCCTGGCTCTTTGCCTGGAGTGGGGGGCAAGGAGGGGCCAGGAGGGGTCCAAAATTAGCAACTGTGATGTCAGGAAAGGGGAGGAGGATACAGATCCAGGAATAATCTGTCTATTAAAAGGCTCCAGTGAGGTCAGGGGGCCAAGTGGGATCTCTTTATCAGTGGGAGGCACAAGCTGGGAAGAAGAAGGGGCAGGCCAACAGTGGCGGGTGCTGGCAGGTGGCATCAATTTTGATGGCACAGTGGCCCCATGGCCCAGGAAGGCCCAAAGAGCTGGGGCTACTCCCCAGGCCAGGATGCTAAGAGCTTTACAACTAACCGGAGGGCCTCCAACGCCTCCTGGCGGCCCTTGTACCTGGGACAGACTTGGATATTCTGCCCATGAGGTACAGTGGTCAGAGCCTCAGACCTCCTGTCCCTCCCGTGTGAGCAGCTCTGTGCCTAGAGTGACTTTCTCCTTGGGGTGCCTCAGTTTCCCCATCTTGGTCTCCTTCTGGAGGTCATTGTTAGCCTAAAGGCAATGATCTTTGTGATGGTCCCAGCTGGGTACACCGGGTACACTGCCAGGAAAGCATTGATTGAGCTGAGAATGGGCAGGTGCTGTCCAGTCCCCTGCCTGGGCTGGGCAGCGCCTGCCCAGAAGAATCTCTCTGCTCCCTGGAAAGAGGCCGAGTGCTGGAGGTGGCACTCTAGAATGGGTGGGAGAGCTGCCACCCTACTGCTATTTAGGGTCTCCCTGATAGTAAGAGTGTGGGGAGGCCTCTCCCAGCCCTGTGGGAAGGCAGAACTTAAACAAACTCCACAGGCTGTTAGGAGGAGGTGTGAGGTTAGACCAGGTGGTTGGGTGTCTGTCACCTCTCCGTAGTCTACTTGATTCCTTCCCTTGCTGTGTACGGCAAGGGGTGTGGATATAGAAGATCCAGGCTGGCTTTTTGGTGTCCAGTCCATTGTTTGCCCCCAGTGCTGGCCAAAGCTGATCCCGGATGCATGGGTCCCCTGCCGGGACCCTTCTCTAGTCCAGCCACTGGCCACCCAAGTCTGTGGCCTTGGCCCTGAGTGCAGGCCTTCCCTGCCCCCTCCCCCTTGACTGGCGCTTCCTCCTGGGTGGAACGCGCCTCCCCCCATGGGGCCTCCGCCAGGCCTGGGCTCCTGGCAGCCAGCCGGCGGCTCCCTGAGCATGCTCCACCTATTTATAGACAGGGCCCTCCCCCAACTGCTATTTCAGTCTCCTGCCAGCTGCCGGCGGCTCATTCGGGGAGGAGGAGCAGGGAGCCAGGCCCAGAGCTGTCACCGGTGGCGCTGGGAGGGAATACAGACAGCCTGCCTGCCCACTGAGCTCCCCTTCCTGTCCCCTGAGCACCCAGCCATAGCCCAACTCCTGGAACCTTTGGACGGTCCTCTGCCCGTGCTCCTGTAGTAGAGAGAGGCCTGCAGCCTCATTAGCCTCCGTGCCTCTGTTGCCTCTGGAGTGCCCAGGCCGGATGAGGCGCCTCCTTGCCTTTTGGGTCCCAGCGGTAGCGGCCCGAGGGAGTCCTTGAGCAGCCTGCTGGCCCCGTTGACCACCTTCCCCTCACCGGCTCCCGCCTCAGGCGGCCTCTCCCTGGCATGCTGCTGGTGCCCAAGGCACAGGGGCTTGTGGAGATGTTGCAGACCATCTATGAGACCGAGTCCTGTTTCTCAGCAGATGGCATGTCAGGCCGGGAACCATCCTTGGAAATCTTGCCACGGACTCCTCTGCACAGCATCCCTGTGGCAGGTAAGTGGCTCCGTGTCCCCACCCGCCCTCAGCTCTTGGGCAGCCTTGTACCTGAATTGAGCATCTCACTGTGAGCCTGGCCCCACTGGGGTCCTGCTTCAGCTTTTCTTGAGGGTTTTGTTGAGCGTCCACTGATTGGAAGAGCTGTGCTTCTAGGACAGCCCCCCTCCTCGTCCAGAGCTGTCCTTTCACCCCGCCTCCCAGCTACTTTCTGTCGCATCCCTCCAGTGCCTCTGCCTTCAGCAGGGTCAGCCTCGGCTTCGAGGGTCTGGGGCTTCCCAGAGGATTCTGGCCTAGTTGGCCCACGGTCAGAGGGGAGGAAATGGGTCAATGACCTGTCTCCAGGCTGCCTGCTCCCCCCAGTTGAGCAGAGGAAGAAGTTGTACCTGGGCTACCTGCAGGAGTCGGAACCATCGTAGCTTTCGTGGCTTGGGTGTGATCTGGTCAGGTTGTAGTTTTTAATCAGGAGATTGCTGAGAATGGCTTGTTGGGATAGGGCTGAGCACGGACGCACAAGCAGCTGGGAAGCTGAAGGCTTTTGGCTTGGTTCCTAGCTACCTCCTCTCTCTTCCTTCCCCAGGCTGAGGTTTCTTAATTGTTACTCTGACACAGGTGGGCTGAAGAGTTCCCCACCCCACCCCCAACCTAAGCTTGAGGATTCCTAGCCCTGTCACCTTCTCGGGGGGACCTTTTTGGATCCTGGGTATGTGGGGAGGTGGAGTCCCCCCCCCCCAGAGCCACTCCTCTAGCTCCCAGGAACCTGTTGCCACCAGGCCGGCACCACAAGATGCTTCCTTCAGGGAGGTGCCCGCTGGACCCATGCCGGCTTGGCCCCTCCTGGCAGTGGCTGGCTTGGTACTTGTGAGAGAGAGAATATATGTCTGTGTGCTCCAGTCCTTGACTCTGGATCCGTGGGCGTGGGTAGGAAGGCTCCAATTAGAAGGTGGGAGCTGTATCGCTCTCTGGGTACCTGTGATTTGGCTCTCGGCTCTCCCGGGATAAGGCTGCAGTAGGATTGGGCTGTCAGAAGAGTGTTTGGGGAAGGTTTGGAAAGTCCTTGGAACGTGATTTGCTGTCTGCTCCGACACGGATGGGGTTGGCCACTCAGTGTCTTCTTATAGGGCACAGCCGTAGAGACCAGCCCTGCAAGGTGCCCAGCAGGTCCCCGGGGTGGAGTCCAGAGGCTGGTGCTTGTCCAGGGCTAATTGAGATAGAGCCCCTGTCCTCAGCCCGACCTTGGCCTCTGGGTGTTAAGATGGGCACCTGGGAGGTTAAGGAATGTCCGCAGACCATCACCTAGGGCGGCATCTAGCTGTCCCATTCTGCGCTGAGCTACCAGTTGGCCCCAAGTTTCCTCGTATTTTCTCATTCTCTTTGAGTTAGACACCAGAAACCCTGAAAGTTTGGGACCGAGTTCTTCTATCCCTGGAGATACCCCAGCCAATCCCTCTCTCCACATCTCCACTCCCCCCCCCCTCTTCAACCTGGCCTTCTGAGTGTGGCGCAGTCCCTGCTGGCAGGAGAGAGGGGTGAGTCACCCCAGCAGCTCAGGGAGAGGGCTAGGAATGTTCCCCCTGAGCAGCGCTGATGCTGTGTCTGTGACGCGGCTGGGGACAGATATAGGCCTGGAGCTTGGCTGCCTTTTTTTTTTTTTGGACTCTGGAATGTAAATAGACGTTTCAAATAGAAACACTTTAACCTTTGGGTTAAAAAAAAAATTCACCCTAGATAAACATGGCCGTGAGGGCCCAGAAGCCTGGTGTTTCCCTCCAATCCCTTTCCCCTTCGCACACCCTTTCCTTCCAGTGTCTTGAGTAGTCACTCTCCTGACAAGACTGGCTGAAAAAGCAGTTTCCAGGGGTGCTTTCTCGATGGCGTTGCTGGTCTCCCCAGCCCCAGGGGTTGGAGAAGGGAGCCTTGCGAGATGCTGCCCTGCCTCTCTGTCCATCGGAGGAAGTCCTGGGAATTCTTATTCGGGGACAGCTTTTGCTCCCTGTGCTGTCTTGTTAGCTGCCAATACTCAGCACCTAGCACAGTGGGTGGTACCTAGATGAATGAGTGTTGCATGAGGGGGCGGAGACCCAGCCTTCGTGGCAGGATGCCTGGGTGCTATTCTGGGGCTTGACCTGGTGGCTGAATAGAGGCGCTACAGTGGGTACCTAAGGGTAAGTGAGCTCAAGAGGGACAGAAGCATTCACTCCTCTCTTCTTGCCGAAGGGAGAGGGCAAGGGGGTAGTTTCCCTTCCCCTGTTGGTGACTGGTGGTGTCTCTAACTATCCTGTCACTACCCAGTGTGCAGTGGGCATCTCCATCATCTAGGCTTGGCCCTAGCTTGAGGATCTTGTGGATCTTTAACGCCACTGTGGGATTCCCAATGACCCAGAGCTGGGCTCTGATACCCCCTTGTCCATTTCTGGTTGAGCTGAGTCCTGGATATGATGAGAAGGAATGGCAGAGGAGGCTCCTCTCCCCACTGAGGGAGGTAGGAATCTGGCTTGTGCCGGGAAGGAATGCTCTGGAGGTTGGGAAGTCCCGTGGGATTCAGGTTTGCGAGCGGGGCTTTCCCTGGCTGCTCTTATTTAGGTTCTCGAGGCCATTCCGAGCATGACTGTGTCGGGGGTGTGTAGGTGTGGGGATGCCAGGAAGGTAGGAAGGGCAGGGCTCGAGTGGAACTAATATTGTACTCCACAAGGTGACCAGGCTACCCAGGGCTTTCCTTACTGACCTCTATCAGGAAGAATGTTAATTACCCACATCCCAGAATGGAGACAGGTCAGAGAAGTGAAAGAACTTACCCGGAGCACAAAATAAGTAGGAGCTAAGATTTGAACTCAGGTCTGTCTGTGTGGGTGGGGCCATTGTTAATCCACACAAAAGCTTTTACTCATATTTCTTTAAAAATGGTCCTTTGTCTGGGTGGGTGTGTCCTCCTCATACCTAGTGTCTGTGGCTTAGCAACCAGAGCATGGGCTAGATTTTCACTCCAGTTTGTCGCTTTAGTTGGATGCCCATCAGCATAACTTTATGTGGGAGGGCCTGTCTGTACCCCGAAGTTTGTTGCTCCTAGAAAATAGGGCTCATCCTGGCCCCATTTCTGGGGTGTCTAGGAGTAGTCTTTTTTTTTTTTTCCCATAAATACTTGGAACCACTTGGCCAATTATCTCTCTCCCTGCAGGCGCTTTGGCTCAGAAGATGAGGGCTCAGGATCACAATAAAACACTCACCCGTACAGACAGCCTCTTCTGCCCCCTTGCCCTCCTACCTCATCTTGTTTTTGAGAGCCTCAGCTGTCCCTTCCCCTCTGCACAGCTGCCAGACAGGAAGTCAGATTGACCGTGTCCACACACAGCTGTAACAGCTGTCAGATTGTCAACAGGAATGAGAGCAGGCAGTCCAGGGATGTTTGAGACAGTGGTTCTCTGGCTTTGAATTGCAACAGAATTGCGAAGGAGATGTGTTGAGATGCGGGTTCTGAGTCTTGTATTATAACTCGGCAAGCAACATTTAAGCTCCATTTCTGGCCATTCTGATGTAGAGCATGTCGAGTCTGCGCTGTCTTTCATGTTCCACGGAAGGCCCTGGTGGGAGACGGGCCTGTGCAGAGGGTGGGGGTGGCTGTTACCCTAGACAGATAAAATTCCCAGCAGCCTGGCAGTCTAGAGAGAGAGGATGTTTTGAGATGCCAGGAGCAGGTGTCTAAACTAGAAGGGTTGGGGATGATGGCAAGCAGCCAGATGGACAGGGTGCCTTGCTGGACACCGAAGCCTGGGTTGTGCATGGAGAATGAAGGCAAGATCTGCCCTGGAGATCCTGCCACCACCACTCTCCCCCCAAGTAGGAGCGATAGCTGTAGGTTTTGCATGGTTACTATGCCTTTTAATTGCCTGCAGCTTCTGTGCCCAGTTATTCCTGGGGTGGTGGGGAGGTGGGAACCTTCTCTTCTAGACAGCCTCCCGAGATCAGCGCTGACTCAAGGGACACCTTGTGCCTTCCACCTGGATCTGCATCCCTGTAAGGTCTTTCAGAGCCTCCGCCTGCTGGAGAGCTTTCAAGGCTTTTCCTCCGCCCGTCCCCCTCTCCCTTCAACCTTTGGGCTCTGGTACGCTGGTCCCACCCAGGTACCTTCAAGGAGGTTGCTGGATTCTTAGGGCTCCTTTCTGCATCTCTGTGTTGGGCACCGGCCTCCAGACTTTCCCCTTTGCTTTGTAGGGAGTGGGGCAGAGAGAGCCAGGAGAGTCTAGATTAAGTCCCGGCTCCTCTGCCTCCTTTTCAGGTGACCTTGGACAAGCCTGCTCCCTCTGTGGCCTCACTTTCCTCCACCTGCAGCTGGGAGCGTTGATTTGCTGAGCTCCTGTGCCTTTTCCTTACTGACATTCTGAGGGTCTCTGAGGTCAGTTTCACATTGCTTCTGTCTTGCTGGAGGAAGGGCTGAGGGCTCCCAGCACCTTGCACCCAGGAGGATAGAGACTAGTCTTGGGCAGAGATGTCGTCAGTAGTGGGGCACAGCGAGGACAGGGATGGGAGAGTTTCAGACTGTGTAGAGCTGGGGGCTCTCAGAAGCAGGGGCCAGAGCTTGTGCCCATTTGCTCTAGGTGGTATTTTGGGGGGGATGGAAGGGATATCACTGCTAAGATTTGAGCTGCAAAGAGCAGGCAGTGAAGCCGGAGAGGTGGCCTTGAAGTGCTAGGGTTAAGAGGACACTGATCCCAGAACCTCCTCTCTTTTAGTGGCAGCTAGCTGCTAGCCATGGAAGTCCAAAGGAAGGGCTCTGTTGGTACAGGACCACAGAATGACCTTTAGACAACCCGACAACCCAAGTGACAGCTAAGGCTCCCTGTGGCAGGAGCCTGAGCTTAGCATCCATAGCGCTTAAGCAATCTGTGAAGTTGGCATTACATAATTCTAAGTATTTTATTTTGTGTGCTTTTTGGTTTAAAAAAAAAAAAAACCCAGACAAACACATTTTTATTTATTTATTTAAATTTATTTATGTGTGTGATTGCTTTGCCTGTTTTGTATGTCTGTGTACCATGCGCATTCCTGGTACCTAAGGAAGAGGGCAGTGGATCTTCCAGGACTGGAATTACTGATGGTTGTGAACCACAATGTGAAATGCTGGGAATTAAGCATGGGTCCTCTAGAAGAGCAGGCAGTGATCATTACCAACGAGAAATCTCTGCAGTCTGTGTGTGTGTGTGTGTGTGTGTGTGTGTGAGAGAGAGAGAGGGGGGGGGGAATGTTTCTATGTAGTTCAAGCTGACCTTGAACTTACTGACCATGTTGCCCAGGTTGGTTTCAAACTCAAACTCAAGGATTACCCTACCTCAACCTTCCAAGTGTTGGTATATGCCATCATTTTATTTTATTTATTTATTTATTTTTGTCATTTTACTTCTTGGACAGGGTCTGACTCTGTAGTTCTGTCTGGCCCAGAACTTGCTTTATAGACAAGGCTGACTTTGAACTCATCAGAGATGTTTTTGCTCTTTTGAGATCGCGTCTGACCGTGTAGCTCAGACTGACCTCATGGCTACCCTGAGTATACACCACTACACAACACACCTGGCTATTTCGTGAACTTTAGAAACATTATTTATTTGATTGTTTGCTTGTTTATTTATCATTGTGATCGAGTCCAGAGCCTTATGCGTTCGTTAGGCGAGGATTTTACCACTGTGATACATTCTGAGCCCATAGAAATATCCTGAGTAGTAGTCTACAGACTTTGCTAGTTTGTCAAAGCCAGAACACACACACACACACACACACTCTCTCTCTCTCTCTCTCTCTCTCTCCAGGAGACATTAATAGTAGCCCTGTCCAGCTCCTTTGTGACCCCCCCAGGCCCTGCGCCGAGCCCCCCAGGCCCTGTGCCGAGCCCCCCAGGCCCTGCACCGAGCCCCCCAGCATGCATTCTCTTGGGCTTGGCAACCTGGGAGGTAGGTGCTCCGCTGCCATTTTGCAGATGCCTGCATGTAGCGTGTGGGGAGAGGCACCTAAAGCCTTGACTACCAAGTGGCACTGCCCTGAGCCTGTGCCATCTCTCCCAGAGCCCTCACTCGTACCCATTACATGGTCGTATTCGCTTGCGTCGCTCGGCGAGTTGTGCAAATTGCTAGGTGAGAGTCATGCCGAGCCTGCACATGTGGAAATGCTGTCTGAATTGCGGTAGAACCTGTTGAGCCTCAATTGGCCTCTCTAGTCACGTAAGAGCACAGAAATAGATCATGGGAAACCGGCCTCAGTGGGGAGGGGTCATCGGCGTCATGGGCAGAGGAGTGTGAAGTGTGTTCCCTGCCTCCTTCCAAATTCTCTCAAGGCCAAGACAGGGACAGGAGCCTTTCTTTCTTTTTTTTTTTTTTTCATTCTCCAAGGGACAGACAAGGTAATTAGACATTTAAAGAAGCTGCTGATTATTGACAAGGGAGGCCTAGGCTACCTGAATACTGGTGGGATGCGCCGTCTCCGTGGGTGGGCTTTCTGCCCATGCTGTCTGGAATGACACCTCACGGTGGAGCCAGGCTGA
Source organism: Meriones unguiculatus (assembly GCF_030254825.1). Classification (NCBI taxonomy): domain Eukaryota; kingdom Metazoa; phylum Chordata; class Mammalia; order Rodentia; family Muridae; genus Meriones; species Meriones unguiculatus. The sequence goes on from NC_083355.1 coordinate 19,321,706, forward strand.
GCAGGCTGTCCGTGCTGGGAGCTAGGTCACCTGGGTTCAGGTCCCCGTGCTGCTCAGCCACCTCTCTGTGAAGCTTGGTTACCAAAGCCTGTCTTGGAGGGCTGAGAACAGATGGTCTCAAAGGACCGTTTCACCCTGAACCCTCCAGGCACAGAAACTCCCCAGAGTCAGGGACTGTCTGCTTCAGTCCCCAGCGTCGCACAGTTCACTCCCTTGTCTTACATACTAAGCATCGAGGCTCTTCTGGGTGGGCCCAGCCCCTGGACTGCTCCAGGGTTCCCCCAAGTGGAGTAGAGGCGCCCTTTCCCTGTTGGTCAGGGTTTGTTTCCCAGCAGTTCTGACTTGTGGTGTCTGACTTGGGCGGGGGGGGGGGGGGGGAGCATGGCTTTTGGAGTGTTCAAGCAGGAGCAGAGCTTGCCCCGTGCTGTTGTTGTTCTGGGGTCTGTTTACTTTGAGTTCCCAAAGGTACTATCAGACCTGCTCCCTGTGGCCTGTAGCCTCTTAGCTGCTTTGAGACCATATCCCTTTGCCTGGGACCTGCTGTTCTAACTAAATTTCATGATTTTGTTGTTAGTTAAGGAGGTTTTACTCTGTAGCGTAGGCTAGCCAGGAGCTCCCTAGGGTTTTGCTCTGTACCCCAGGCTGGCCTAGAACCTACTACAGTCTTCCTGCCTCAGCTTTCTGAATGCCGGCACGAACCACCATGGCTGTCTGTGGTTGTTGCTGTTGTTTATTTTGTTTTTTGAGACAGAGTTTCTTTGCATAGCCGTGGCTGTCCTGGAACTCACTCTATAGACCAGGCTAGTCTCAAAACTCACAGAGATCCACCTGCCCCTGCCTCCCGAGTGCTGGAGTTAAAGTATTATTTTGCTTTTGAGGCAGAATCTCACTGAGGTACTCATTCTGGCTTCCTACTCACAATCCTCTGGCCTCAGCCTCCTGTGTATCTAGAATTATAGTGTGCAACTCCCCCTCATTCTTAGGCTGAGTCTGTATGGCAGTGGGCATAGAGTTTCTCCATCCATCCCTCCTCCTGAGAGGCCTGGGCATCTCTTGTACTGATGGGATTCGTGGGGAGAAGAGGCCTGCTGGCCGAGAAGGAAGTATCAGTGGGGTGTCCCCTGTTACACCCGTGAGCAGCTCTGTACCTTCCGAGCCAGAGCTTTGCACGGGCAGGGGCAGGCTGGTGGCTTGACACAGGGAGCACTGCCCGCCCAGCTGCTCCAAGGCCAGCACTCCCCGGAGGACGCAAGGGTCTGAGTCTGTAGGGTAGGTAGCCAGTGCCTCTCTCTGGAGCCCTGACACTTCTTTCCACAGGACGTTCTCGGCATTGGTGCTGTTCTATGCAGGTCAGCAAGAGGCCTGGGGTGGGCATGGAGATAAGTGAAGTAAGGACCCAGGATCCCATGTGATATTGGCCCTCTTGGCTAGCCTAAGCTCTTAAACAGTCATCTCATTGAATGGAACATGCCCCTCTGTCCACTCTTTCCTCTCTCCCAAGGTTCTCCGACCTTTCTAGGTCCACCGGGAGGCAGCCAAGAGCCTCTTCCTGTCCCGACGCACCCACTTCCCTTTCCAAGTGCTCCATTTGAATGGCAGCTGCTGTCACCTGCGCTGTTCTTGCCAAGCTGGCAGAGGACACAGATTCTTAAGGGGATTCCAGGCCAGCCAGGCTGTAGGTTCTGTGCCAGGCAGACTGCATTTTGGGGACCCCATTTTCCTTCTTTCCTGGCTCCCATCCTGAAAGGAGCCAGGTTGCTACCTGGCAGAGCCCAGCAGAGCCTGGCAAGCTTCATGCTGCCACAAATTAACATTCTCCTCCTGATTCCTGCCTGCATGGGGTCAAAGCTGCGCAGCAGAGAGCTCTGGCTAGCCTTCCACCCGCATACCAACGGGGCTGCGGTGCCCACTTGCAGCACAGAGCCAGGCCACTCATCCGTGCTAGCAAGTGGGAGGGTCTCCCTTTCCTGCAAGAGTCCTGCAGAGAAGACAGCCCTGCCCGCCACTGTTCCAACCTGGGGCAGGGTTATCTGCTCGGAGCCAGGAGCTTTTAGACTCTTGCCCTTTCCTGGGCCAGTGGGTTAGCATCTAGCACCAGTAGCCCTAGCACTGCAAAGAGCAGTAGGTTGAAGCCAGTCCACTTCTTGGTGGAGCGATCAGTGTCAGGACCGAACCAGCTCTCGTTAGGAACTGATACTCTGCAGCCAGCTTAGGGTTTTGCTGAATGCTGTGGGGGCTGGGGAGACCAGAGGCAGCCCCCCCCCCTGCTTTTTATGATGGTGTGGGGCACCTTCCTCTGGGTGCCAGGGCATGGAATAGAGGGAGAGTGCGAGACTGTGTGATGGGGCGGGGAGTGGTATTGTGTGTCTGTGAGTGTGACTCCACCCTTTTTTGGCCACATCTGGCCACTCCTGCAGATGTGGCTCTGGCCTGGTGGCCGCAGAGTCGTCAGTGTGGCTGACAGAGAAACCACAGAGGAATGTGCTCAGCTTATGCTGGAGGAGGAGGGGGTACTAAGAGACATACTTCTCAGGCTCTCCCCCGAGTCCCCACCACTGTCACCTCTAGTCGTATTAGGTATAATGGTATGGTTTGCTCCTGGGCTGCTGATGCCCTTCAGCGAGCGCTGTGTTCCCTGAGGACACGTGTGTGTGTGTGTGTGTGTGTGTGTGTGTGTGAGAGAGAGAGAGAGAGAGAGAGAGAGAGAGAGAGTGATTTAGTGCCTACCACACACACCCTTCCCGCACTTGACTTAGGGTCAGGTGTAGGGGGTGGAGGTGGTAAGAGCCCTGAACACTGGTAACCATAAGGATCTCAGGGGTCTGTCTTCTCTCTGGCTGGGATGGAGTGGGCCATTTGGCTGGGGAACATCTTCCTAGCCTTCTGTGGCCTCCCCAGGCTAGGGTGAGGAACATAGGAGTTTTCTTTGGAGAAGTGGAGAAGAAAAGGAGATGAGTTGTTGCTGCCTTTCTCGCTTCCTCCTTCCCAGGCAGCGGTATCCTGCCTTCCCCTTCCTGTTAGCTTCAGGCGGCTTTGTGGGGTGTGGGTTGGGCTTGGGGCTCCCTGCTGGTATGGTGTTTGCCTGGTTACCCTGGCAACCACTGGGCAGCGATGTGGAATGACGTTCAGTGACCAGAGGACAGTGCACAGGGATCAAGAGGTCAAGACCTAACCTTCCCATAAGCCAGTTGGAGCCTTTCCCATTCTACGGCCCATTGTCCATGGGAACCCCAGAACCACCCAGTGGACCCTTCTACCACTTGGCCCTTTCCGGGGATCCTCTGCTGGCTGGAGGCTGAGGTCCATGCCACAGCTCTAGCCCTCCCTGTGCCATCACTCTTCTTCCTGTCTGATTCCCTTTCCTTTCCTGTCTCCTCCTCCCACCTCCTCCCTGCACGCCCATTCTCTCACCCCTCCTCCCCCCAACACAGCTGCTGTTTGGCTCACTCTATATATAGCGGCATTTTCAGGGTAATTACAATAAAACTGTTGAAAGGAGATAATCCAGCAGAGGAAGCCAGGCTGACTGTCAGCCCCATCTTGTCCCTGGCGTGGTGCAGTTCTAACCCTCCTGAGGCCTCCTGTTCCCCACTCCCATGCCTGCCCCGCCCCACCTCATCTGCCCCAGCTGGGAATGAGACTGAGCTACTCACAGAGGGCAAGCTGTCTGGAAGGTCTCACAGATCCAGTTTCTGTTTGTCTTCAGGCACAGGCTTCGGGGAGGAGAAGGCAATGGGACAGTGAAAGCACATTAGATTCATATCTGCTTCTTTTGTCACCTGGCTGTGTCTAGTCAGGTCACTCAAACCTCTCTCTGCCTCAGTTTCCTTATCCATGAAAGGGGTAATAATCGCAGTATCACTGTGCAGTTTACAAATGAGTGGGCCATGTGTATAAAATGCCTGGCAGTAACTGTCGGTGACAGGCTCCGGTGTTGAGTGTTGACATCTTCACACGCGTGCACAGATAGGATTCGTTCCTCGAACCCGAGGCCGTGTACATGCCGGCTGACCCCATAGTGTCTTGACCCCAAGAAACTGTTGCATAGTTTCTTATTGAAGTTTATGACTTCAGCTTCGTCTAAAGAAAGCAGAAGGCAGCAGCACCCATGGGTGGAGAGATTGATGTCATTCAGGATCTAGTGGACCTGTCTGGTTCGTCACTTGGGCCCTGGGGCCAGGCTGTTACGGCCTAGAGTGGTCGGGGGCTGGACCCACTGATTCCTTGTGTGTCTTGTGCCCACAGTGGAGGTGAAGCCGGTGCTGCCAGGAGCCATGCCCAGCTCCATGGGGGGTGGAGGTGGAGGTAGCCCCAGCCCTGTGGAGCTGCGGGGGGCACTGGCAGGCCCCATGGACCCTGCGCTACGGGAGCAGCAACTGCAGCAGGAGCTCCTGGTGCTCAAGCAGCAGCAGCAGCTTCAGAAGCAGCTCCTGTTCGCCGAGTTTCAGAAGCAGCACGACCACCTGACGCGGCAGCATGAAGTCCAGCTGCAGAAGCACCTCAAGGTGAGCGAGCGGGGCTCAGGGCCCACCAGAGGCCCAGCCCTGCCCTGCCCGGGCCTGGCTCACCACTGCCTCCTCCCTCCCGCACCCACTGCAGCAGCAGCAGGAGATGCTGGCGGCTAAGAGGCAACAGGAGCTGGAGCAGCAGCGGCAGCGGGAGCAGCAGCAGCAGGAGGAGCTGGAGAAGCAGCGGCTGGAGCAGCAGCTGCTCATCCTACGGAACAAGGAGAAGAGCAAAGAGAGTAAGGCCAACAGGCAGTACCTGGGCCGCACCACACCACACCCACCCTGGCTCCAGGCACCCAGCTCAGCAGCGCCCTGTCCCGTAGGTGCCATCGCCAGCACCGAGGTAAAGCTGAGGCTCCAGGAATTCCTGTTGTCGAAGTCAAAGGAGCCCACGCCAGGCGGCCTCAACCATTCCCTCCCACAGCACCCCAAATGCTGGTAATGGTTCTGGAGGTCAAGGGTAGACAGAGGGTCCCTGCTCGGGCTTCCTGGTCATGGGAACAGCGTGGAGCACCTTACCTTGCACCCAGTTTTGAGTTCTGTGGTCTATTCTAGGAGGGGAGCTGTTTCTCTTCCTCCCCTTCCCAGGGTCCATTTTTTTCCCCTTGTGCAGTGTGCACCCTTAGCTCCATGAAGAGTAAAGAGTAGGGGAGGTAACCGCCCCCCATGCAGCCTTTCCCATGGATGTAGAACTCAGGAGATAGAGGTAAAAGGATAGGGGTGCAAGTTTGTCTGAGGCTAGCCTGGGCTACAATAACAAGTCTGAGGCCAGTCTGGGATATATGAGACCCACAAAATCTCCCAAACCAAACAACCAGCTTATCAGGTGGCAGGTCTGGGGGGGGGGGTCCGTGGTAACCTACATCTGCTTCCACCCTCCCCCAGGGGAGCCCACCATGCTTCTTTGGACCAGAGTTCCCCCCCACAGAGCGGCCCTCCTGGGACGCCTCCCTCCTACAAACTGCCTTTGCTTGGGCCCTATGACAGCCGCGATGACTTCCCCCTCCGCAAAACAGGTGCGTGTGTCCCGGCTCCCAGGACTATGGCTTCTTGGGTAGAGGTGCAGAGGACATGGCGCTGCTGCTCTGAGTTGTCCCCAGCTGGGCTGGGCTGGTTTCTGTGTAGCTGAATCTGAGCCCAGCTACTCTCTCTCCAGCCTCTGAACCCAACTTAAAAGTACGTTCGAGGCTAAAACAGAAGGTGGCCGAGAGGAGAAGCAGTCCCCTCCTGCGTCGAAAGGATGGCACTGTAATTAGTACCTTCAAGAAGAGAGCGGTTGAAATCGCAGGCCCGGGGCCTGGGGGTAAGGCCTCCTCTCCTGTCCTAATGGTGAAGGTCTGGGCGGAGGGGCGGCCTGAAGCAGGCCCAGGTGACAGCCACTTCTCCTGTAGTGTCGACCGTGTGTAACAGTGCTCCCGGCTCCGGCCCCAGCTCTCCCAACAGTTCCCACAGCACCATCGCTGAGAACGGCTTCACTGGCTCAGTCCCCAACATCCCCACCGAGGTACCGGGCTGACAGAGGCCGGGGTTGGCTTAGGGGGTACAGAAGTGCCTTTTCTTTCTTCTGGAAGGAGGAGTTTGGCTCTTTCTGGTCTAGCTGTGTGCTCAGCCAAGATGCCTCTGTGTTCATTCGGAGGGTTCTTGCCTGGAAAAGAGATGTGTCCCACAGGCCCCTGAAGGGCTCTGATCTCTGTGTCACCCCCGCTTGGGGCTTAGAGTCAGGGGAATGAGAGACCATTCAGAGCCCTTGGCCTTGGTCTAGGTCACCCTTCTTGGCTGTCTCTCCTTTGCCTGCTTTCATGTCTGTCTCTCCCGACTGCTCCCTCAGATGCTCCCCCAGCACCGGGCCCTCCCTCTGGACAGCTCCCCAAACCAGTTCAGCCTCTACACGTCTCCTTCTCTGCCCAACATCTCCCTAGGGCTGCAGGCCACTGTCACTGTCACCAACTCGCACCTCACCGTAAGTACAGGGCACATATGTTAGCTAGGACGTTTGCTAAGGCCCTAGGGGAGCTGAGGGGGCACGACACTGATCTGGTGGGTGGGCAAAGAGCACCTGAGGGGTGCTGGTCTGAGTTGGCCAGACGGAGCCAGTATTGGTCCGTGCCTTAGCTGTCATTACCCTCCGACTTCAGGCCTCTCCGAAGCAGCTGTCGACACAGCAGGAGGCTGAGAGGCAGGCCCTTCAGTCCCTGAGGCAGGGTGGCACGCTGACTGGCAAGTTCATGAGCACATCGTCCATCCCGGGCTGCCTGCTGGGCGTGGCGTTGGAGGGCGACACGAGCCCCCACGGGCACGCTTCCCTGCTGCAGCATGTCTTGCTGCTGGAGCAGGCCCGGCAACAGAGCACGCTCATAGCTGGTGAGTGGGTGAGCCGTGCGCCTGGGAAGGGGTGTTGGCTGTCATGGGGGCTCAATTCAGGCCTCAAGTCAGGCCTGTCTCTTAGGGAAACGTAGCCAGGGATACTCTCCAGACCTGCCACCACCATCAGCGATATCAGTGCTTTCTTCCACATTCTGAAAGATCAGGTACCGGTGTTCGGTGCGTCTGGACAGAACCTGCTGCTGTCACTGGGTTCATATTCCAGAGTGGAGCTGGCCAGCAAGAATAGCGCCAACCTGCGCTCTGTTTATTTAGCTAGGTCGTTTTGTTTTATTTTGAGGTGGGCTCACTGTGTCACTGTGTAGCTCAGGTTGGCCTCAAACTCATAACAATCTTCTTTCCTCAGCTCCAGAGTGCTGGGATTACAGACACAATGTATCACACTCAGCCACTCACCATACACTGGACTTAAAACTTCCTAGTGGCTACATTTATACATTTTATAGAGGGCTGAGAAGGGGGCTCATTGGGTCAAGTGGTTGCACTCCAGTGTGGGGACCTGAGTTCAGATCCCCTGTGCTCACTTAAAGCAGACACGGTAGGACAGGTTTGTATTTCCAGGACTCTCGCTGTGAGATGGAGGCAGAGACAGGAGAATCCTTGGAGGCTCACGGGCCAGCTGGCCTGGTATACAGGAAGCAGTAAGACATGCTTTGTTAAACAAGGTGGCAAGCAAGGGCTGACATCTGTGGCTGTCCTCTGACTTCCACGTGCCATGCTGTGCTCACACACATCAACATGTATGGTTACACATGCCTTATATTGCTTTTTTTTTTTTTTTTTTTTGAGGCAGGGTCTCACTATGTAGTCCTGGCAGGCCTCAAACTCACTGTGTAGACCAGGCTGGCCTCTAACTCAGAGATCTGCCTGTACTTCGCTGTGACTAAATGTGGGGTGCCAGCAAGCCCAGCAATAATTTTACTTTTCTTAAAGAAATGAGTGGAATTGATCTAATAATATATATTTAACTCCTGTCTAGAATATTATAATTTCAGTTTTTGTTTCATGCTGAGCTTTGGAATCCCATGTATGTACTGGTAGCACAAGTCAACGTGGCCATGTTTTGAAGGCTCCATCACATATGGTCCATAGCAGCGACGTTGCACAGCGTTAGACAGTCAGCCCTTAGTACCGACCAACATTTTTAGGGGCTTCTTGGCCCAGAACTTGTCAGGCTGGTACGAGAAGGCTGCCAGGGATGTCTGTGGCAGTTGGAGAAAACCAGTTATCACCTCTGTGTGTGCTGAGCCCAGGACTGCCTGTGCGTTCAGTTAGGTGACCCTAGGAAGGCTTGCTGGTGCCAGTGGCTCTGAGCTCACTGTTGAGGTACAGGGAGGAAAGAGAACGCAGCTCAGCCTCGGGGACGGGGTGCCCCCAATAGTGTTTACTCCCATTCTCTGCCTCCGCAGTGCCTCTCCACGGGCAGTCCCCACTGGTGACGGGTGAGCGCGTGGCCACCAGCATGAGGACAGTGGGCAAGCTCCCGAGGCACCGCCCTCTGAGCCGCACGCAGTCCTCGCCACTGCCGCAGAGTCCCCAGGCCCTGCAGCAGCTGGTCATGCAGCAGCAGCACCAGCAGTTCCTAGAGAAGCAGAAGCAGCAGCAGATGCAGCTGGGCAAGGTACGTGCAGAGAGGCAATGCCCTGGGCGACCCAGGGGTGACCCGGGCTGGCAAGACACGTGAGGGCTGAACACGGCGAGCTGTGTGCTTTCCACCTTCCGAGTCACATACAGGTGACAGGTGCCTGGCCCGGAGAGAGAGAGAAGGGTAGCAGACCTACTGAGGCTAAAGGTTCCCACCCTCAGATGACGCGCTTTCTTCTCTCAGATCCTCACCAAGACTGGGGAGCTGCCAAGGCAGCCCACCACCCACCCTGAGGAGACAGAGGAGGAGCTGACAGAGCAGCAGGGGACCATGCTTGGGGAGGGGCCCTTGGCCATGCCCCGGGAGGGCTCTACAGAGAGTGAGAGCACCCAGGAAGACCTAGAAGAGGAGGAGGAGGAGGAGGAAGAGGAAGAGGAAGACTGCATTCAGGTCAAGGATGAGGAGGGCGAGAGTGGTCCCGAAGAGGGCCCTGACTTAGAGGAGTCCAATGCTGGTTACAAAAAGGTACCTCCCACACACTTGGTCTCCGCCTGCTCTCCCTCCACATCCCCTGACTTCTACCCTTGTTGGTCGGTCCCCAGTGGGGTGGTTGCCAGGTCTTGAGCAGCTTTCTGAAGAACTAGAAGGGAGGAGACCAGGAGGGAGGGAGAGGGGTCTGCTGTGTGGTCCCTGAGCTGTGCCTGCGTGCCAGTCTCCCTCTGTGACCGCCCTTGTCTTTCAACTGTGTGATTGGTGCGCGTGCGCATGCACGAGGTCTGTGTGTATCTGCGTTTATGCCTGCGTCGACGGTTGTGCGTCGGTCCCTGCGTGCATGTGCGCATGTGTACACACACGCCCCCACTGTTACTACAGTGTGCCTTGAGCCTAGCGCTCCATTCATTGCGGACACAGCCCCAAGCCCTTAGGCCTGACTCATCCCGCCCCCACCCGCCCCCGCCCCTCTCAGCCTCTTACCTCAATGCTACTATTTGGAGTGACTCATCACATCCCCCATCTTCCCCATCTTGCAGGAGATGGCAAGGCTGGAGCTCCTTCTGTCCCTGGAGGGAGCCAGTGGGAGGAGGTGGTAGAAGGAGGAGACTTGGGGGCCCTCTGGAGGCTGAAAGGGCTCTGTACTCAGTCCCATTCAGGCTGAGGCTTACACAGGCCTCTTTGTACTCCCTCTCAGTTGTTCACAGATGCCCAGCAGCTACAGCCCTTGCAGGTGTACCAGGCACCCCTCAGCCTGGCCACGGTGCCACACCAGGCCCTGGGCCGCACCCAGTCCTCGCCTGCTGCTCCTGGGAGCTTGAAGAGCCCCCCAGACCAGCCGCCCACCAAGCACCTCTTCACCACAGGTAAGCCCCAGCCCTGCCCATCCCATCCCCTCGCCATGCACCAGTAGCACCCGAGGTCCTGCATACACACCGCACGGAGGGAAAGGGGGGGCCTTCATCTCCTCCCTGTGCGCCACAGCTATTCACAGAGCAGCTGCAGTTTCTTTCCCAGCAGGAGGGTGGGCAGCCTTGCCCCTACTCCCTGGGGCAGCGTTGTCTCTGTGCCCCCCTCTCCCCACCTGGGGCATCTGCTTTTGCACTATCTTTCAACAAGGCCTGGGGCCTTGGGTGGAGTCCACTGTCTCTTAGTTTTTGCCCTTCCAGCCTCCTGTCCTCCTTTCCCCCTGTGGGGTTGACAGTGAGACCTCAGTCGAATCCAGAAAGCTTTGCCCATGAGGTTGCCACGTGCTGGGTTCTGACAGGGCCCGGACTTGCTGAGGATGTCTCACCACTGGGGAACAGTGCATTCGAATGTTGGGGGAAGGAGGAATGCACCGTGGGGACAGTGCAGGGGATGCAGAGGACAGAGATTAGGTGGGACCAGCGTCTGCCAGGCTAGAGAGGAATTTCAGGAGAGGAGAGAGGGTATGTCGGTGGATGTTGGCGGATAGCTAGGATAGCCAGAGACAGTTGCTTGGACAGGGTGTGGGTCAGGCTTCACAACGGTTCTGGCTGACTCAAGGGTCTGTGGCTCAGGTGTGGTCTATGACACGTTCATGCTGAAGCACCAGTGCATGTGCGGGAATACGCATGTACACCCGGAGCACGCCGGCCGCATCCAGAGCATCTGGTCCCGGCTGCAGGAGACCGGACTGCTCAGCAAGTGTGAGGTGAGGGAGCCCCCTGGCTTCAGCTGGGGACTTCCAGCTGAGTGATCCCCTCCTAGCAAAGCACCTCCCACACCCTAGCTCTCCAGTCAGTTCTGAGACTTCCCCGGTTCCATCCCTGATGGTCCGTTTCCCTCATGGTCCCCGGCTAACCTGGGGAGAGTAGGGGGTCTCCCAAGGGCCAGGACATAGTTATTCATCATCCTGTAGTTCTCCTGGAACTTGGCTCTTGTGAGCTGTAGTTGTCAAGAGGGTTGAGCCTTGTCAACGCTCTCTGGCCTCTCTTGACCTCCTCTGGCAGCGGATCCGGGGTCGTAAAGCCACGCTGGATGAAATCCAGACAGTGCACTCCGAGTACCACACCCTGCTCTATGGGACCAGCCCCCTCAACCGGCAGAAGCTGGACAGCAAGAAGCTGCTTGGTGAGCTGCAGGGCGTGGTCCCACGCGTGCCCTCTGTCCGAGTGTGATGGGGCTGTCGTGAAGGCCACCAAGCCAGAGCAGGCGGTGGTCTTAGTGGATGACATTAGCATAGATGCCGAATGAACACACATGTAGGGCATCAGGCGTAAGGGTGGACCTGACGGTGGCAGGTGGTCTGTGTCTCTTCCCAGCCGACAATGTCCTTACTATTTGGCTCTAGAGGTGGGTCATCTCCCCTAGAACAGGAGATAGAGGCTCTCAGCTGGCAATGGGGACACCTTTCAGAGCACCTCTGTCCCTTTCTCGGCAGGGCCCATCAGCCAGAAGATGTATGCCATGCTGCCTTGCGGGGGCATTGGGGTGAGTTGGATGTGTGCGAGGGGGAGTGGGCAAGAGGCTCTCCCAGCTTGGCCCCTTCCTTCCTGGCCTCCTCTCTGGTGCCCACTCCCATTCCTCCCCTCCCCCCGCAGAGGGCACACTGAAGCCTGATCTCCTGCCCCCGCAGGTGGACAGTGACACTGTGTGGAATGAGATGCACTCCTCCAGTGCCGTGCGAATGGCAGTGGGCTGCCTGGTGGAGCTGGCCTTCAAGGTGGCTGCGGGAGAGCTCAAGGTACAGAGATACGTGTGGACGCTGCTCCTTGGCTGGGCTCCGGGTCTTCCAGAGCGGACATTTGGGGGCAGCACTGACTTCCCTTCGGCGAGGCATTGTCCTTTGCAACTTTTCAGTGCTAAGATGGGGAGAAACCCCAGGAATAGCCATGGTTTGAGGGTCATGAGGGACCAGGTAGGCACCAGTGCCTGAGGCTCTTGTGGGTATCTGCAGAGGAGAGATAGTGACTTGCCTGGGGCCCTGCAGTTGGCGTTCGTAAAGCGTATTTCTGTGTCCCCATCTCTGCCCGGCTTGTGCTTCTCTCTCGTGTCTATCCTGTCCCTGGCCACATGGCTTTCCTGACAGTTGTCCTTTTCCTTGTACGTCAGAATGGATTTGCTATCATCCGGCCTCCAGGACATCATGCTGAGGAGTCCACAGCCATGTGAGTACCACTCAGACCTGGCCCCAGCCCTCTGCCATCAGCCCTTCCTGTCTTTAACTTGGAGCAAACCTCACATCACTGAACTTGCCCTCTCCTCCCCATACCCCTCAGGGGATTCTGCTTCTTCAACTCTGTAGCCATCACAGCTAAACTCCTGCAGCAGAAGCTGAACGTGGGCAAGGTCCTCATCGTGGACTGGGTAGGCAGTGGGCTGGGATGCCTGGGCAGGGAAGGGCAGAGCTGTGCCAGCAAAGGCCTTCAGAGGTGCCCCCACCTCTGGGCAGCCTGCTCCACTTCTGGGTGGCACCAAAGCTCACTCCAAGTGGCCTCACAGATGGATAACTTTATACCCTTCCTGCTTGGTCATGGGCGGCGGGGGTTCGTTCATTCCAGTAGGGCTGCTCCTCCCTGGGAGACCCCAGTGTGTTTTTAGCCTTATATCTCCCCCTCACAGCCTCCAGAATGGAGGTGATTTGCTACCTTGAGCAGTAGGGACAGGGGTGCTACCACTGCCCTTACCATCGGGGCTGCTGTGTGCCAGGAACCTGCCACTGTGCTGCTCATGGACACCTCCAGCGGTACAGGAGTAGTCATCCCTTTACTTAGCGGGGATGCCATACCTCTGCCCCTGAGGCTGTGGGCCTTGCTCAACCTTCGGCTGTCATGGCGGGGAAAGTGCTCACACAACTCACGGGGCTTGAGGAATCACTAGGCAGGTGATCAGCAGAGTGCCCAATTTTGGTTTAAGAACTGATGTATTCAATGTGATGCACAATTGTAATCCCAGCACTCAGGAGGCTAAGGCAGGAGGATTGAGAGTTCAAGGCTAGCCTGGACTGTCTAGTGAGATCCTGTCTCAAAATAAAACAAATTAATGTAAATGTTAGATCCTTCTTCAGAACTTATTTGCCTGTGTTAAATTTCTTACCAACCTGAGTTTCCTTTGCACTTCAGTGGAATGGGTTCTGCGGGGAGATAAACCATGTTCATCCCATGGCTGTAGAGCCTGGACTCAAGTGTCACAGCCCCAGAGCCATGGGTGGGCTCATCTCCAGAGCTAATGGTGTGTGTGGGGGAACAGCTGGCAGGTTAAGCTTTGGATTAGAGCTTAGACTGTTGCCCAAAGCACCCTCCACTTCTCATCAGGACATTCACCATGGCAACGGCACCCAGCAAGCATTCTACAATGACCCCTCTGTGCTCTACATCTCCCTGCACCGCTATGACAATGGGAACTTCTTTCCAGGCTCTGGGGCTCCTGAAGAGGTAACTGCTCCTAGGCTCCCATGCGAGTCCTTCTGGGAGGTGACAGGCTGGGGCCTGGCAGGAAGCCACGGAAGTCCACTCATGGTTCTGTTTCTTGTGGCCTATGAGGACTCCTAGTGGGAGGACCACACAGGTCTGACTGCCAGCCTGGCAAAACAGAGGTCAATGGAGGGATGCCTTGGTGTCAAGGGGTGGGGCAGTGTTTGAGACCCCCAGGCAGTGATGGTACTCTCTCCTACCTTACGCCAGGTTGGTGGAGGGCCAGGTGTGGGCTACAATGTAAATGTGGCGTGGACAGGAGGTGTGGATCCCCCCATTGGAGATGTGGAGTACCTGACAGCCTTCAGGTGGGGACTGAGAGGGGCCAAAGGAGGGGTGGGGACAGCAGGCACTCAGCCGGGGTGGGGGAGGGCCATGACCTCAACGGAGAACAGAGCGTGGCAAGGCTCAGCCTGGCCTCTGCTGCCATCAGCTTGGGCCATCCCTTTACAGGACAGTGGTGATGCCCATTGCCCAGGAATTCTCACCTGACGTCGTCCTAGTCTCCGCTGGGTTTGATGCTGTTGAAGGACATCTGTCTCCACTGGGTGGCTATTCTGTCACCGCCAGATGTGAGCCTACTAGGGGTCTGGGAGAGTGTGGAACACTGAGGCACGTGGGACAGGGGGTTGTCAACAGTGGGAGCAAGTCCTGCTGTTCTGCCAGCCCAGCTGTGGGGCCAGCAAGTAGAGGTGGAGTAGCAAACGAAGTACCTTCCACTGGAGCTCCCTGGCCTTGACCTTCCCAGGATGCTCCTAGAGGATCCAGGGATGCATTTCATCTTAGCCTGTTCTTCAGCTCACTGACAATTCACTTCATTGTAGATGAATTGGGCTTAAGTCTGCTGTCATGTTTTGTGCTGTCTCATTTTTTTTTTTTTTTGTTTCTTCTTCTCTTTAATACAATTTGCCATTCATCCTTTTCTCTTTACTCCTGTGCAAAGGTTTTGGCCACTTGACCAGGCAGCTCATGACATTGGCAGGGGGCCGGGTGGTGCTGGCCCTGGAGGGGGGCCATGACTTGACCGCCATCTGTGATGCCTCTGAGGCCTGTGTCTCGGCTCTGCTCAGTGTGGAGGTAAGTGGGGGACAGAGAGGTGGGACAACGGGTGGGCACTGATGGGTCAGCAGGGACATCACTTCCCTGAGTCAAGTGGCCTTGAGGGCTCCGTGAAGTGCTTGCCAGCACAGGAATGTCAGGCTGCATGGAGAGAGTTGGAGAGCTAAGCATGGCTCCTCGTCCCATGCTGGCCCTGCCCTTCTTCCCCTGCCAGCTGCAGCCCTTGGATGAAGCAGTCTTGCAGCAGAAGCCCAGCGTTAATGCAGTTGCCACACTAGAGAAAGTCATCGAGATCCAGGGTGCGTGGGGAAAGGGAGAGGGCTCACGGTGCAGCCTGCCCGGGAGGAAGGGCTTATGGGAGGTGTACCTTACAGGAAAGGCACACCTACATCAGTCTGCTTTCCCTGAACCCGTCTGTCCCTCTCCCACAGGCAAACACTGGAGCTGTGTACAGAGGTTTGCCGCTGGTCTGGGCTGCTCGCTGCGGGAGGCTCAGACAGGCGAGACAGAGGAGGCCGAGACTGTGAGCGCCATGGCCCTGCTTTCCATGGGGGCTGAGCAGGCCCAGGCTGTTGCCCCTCAAGAGCACAGCCCCAGGTAAGCACCTCACTTCCCTTCCCCGTGCCCTGGCCTCAGGTAGTGCTCTCTACTCAGTGTCCTCCCTGTGCTTGTCCCCCCAGGCCAGCAGAAGAGCCCATGGAGCAGGAGCCTGCCCTGTGACACCCTGGCCCCCATCCCTCTGGGCTTCATCATTGTGATTTTGTTTATTTTTTCTATTAAAAACAAAAAGTCACACATTCAACAACCGTGTGCTGTGTGGGTCTCTCAGTCTTGCTATTCCAAACTTTTTCAGCCTTCCTACTACCACGTGGGCCACGGCTCAGCTTTAGAAATCCATTCCTTCTATAGGGGCTGAGTGTCTGCTTTGCCCATGTTGTATCCTATACCCAGTTTCCTGTACTCTCTTCTTTTCCACCTTGGACAGTACTCCAGGTGGTACCTCCAGGTCTGGAGCTAGCTGAGATGGGAACAGTAAGTTGGTGCCTTGGCTTCAGCTAGCTTTCAGGGAATGCCTTAACCTCCACCCCTCTCCATCCTCAGGAGGACCACTACTGAGGGAAGCAGAGGGAAGGTAGGCTTCTCCCCTTTCTCCCTGTCCCCCTCACCATTCTGCAGACCCCTCTCCTCTCGGGCTTCAGCAATGGAGACTTGTGCCCAACTTTCTTGTCTCACACTCCCAGGGGCCTAGGTGGGTTGTTACCAGGGGCCAGGAGGACCTGCATACACAGGCTCACTTTCCACAGGGGAGAAGGTAGATCCCAGGGGGTCTTCAAGTTCATGCAAGCCCCTTTGATGTTCTAGACCAGATTTTCTCTTCTGCCTGCAGCAAGCAGAAGCATCAAGACTCAGTTCCCTTCTGGAGCCTTTTTGCTTTGAAGCCTGGGGATGGTGAATGAGGTGGTTCTGGAATGGACAGGGCCAGAAGGGTGTCCAGAAGCTGCCCCGCCCACTGATGAGAGGGAGCGTCAGCTCTCAGCAGGTTGTTAGAAGCTGTCTATCTTCATTCCCAGTAGCCATGTACCTGGAGGCTGGAGCCCACAGGCTTCCATTGACTGGTCTAGCATGTAGGAAACCAAAGACGGGAAATGGCTCCTAGGAGCCAACTCTTCTTCCTCTATACAACATACTCTTTTCTCCTTCCATCCCCGGGGCCCAGCTATCTGTTTACATATTATCCTGATGGGGGCCTGAAGAGGGTTGAGGGAGCTGGAAGGCCCACCACTGTTAGTTTTGTGTCATCTAGAGCCTCCTTGCACTGAGCCCAAGGCTCCAGACCTCTCACTCACCCTGTGGGCGGTCTCATTCTGATGTACACCCATTCCTGCCGCCTCTCTGGACATGGATTTTAGTTCAGTGTTTTGTAGCCCGTCCCACTGTGCCCTTGTGTAAATAAACTTGTTTGTGGCAGTGCCTTCTGGGAATGATGTCTGTTCTGTGGGTTCTTAAATGGAGTGAAAGTTCTCATTGCTTTCCTAGCCAAAATTCTGTCTTTTCTTCAGCCTTGGACTAGAATTCAGTCTGAGAGGCTGAAGGCCAGGGTGGGAGAGCTCTGTCCCATTGGGGAAAACTGGGTTCCACTAAACCGTCGCCGTCGTATCTAAAGAGATCTCTGCTCTGGCCTCGGCAGGAAGGAGAGGGTTTGTCTCAGCTGTGTTTCCAGCCCCTTTTGCTTTTGTCTTTGTAGAGACAGGAATGGGGTGGAGGTCCCATTGGTACATATGGAGGCAAGGGCGGTGGAGACGTGAACACAGCAAGAAAGGCATTCAGACATTTCAAGGGCTTTATTGGGGCCTTCCTGAGCTGCTTATCAGTGTCAGGAACCCAGCTCCCCATCCCCAGCAGGCCTGTTGTTGCTTTTGCTTTGTGGGGACCTGGGGGGAAGGCAAATGGCTTAGCCTCCTTGAGAAACAGAGGTCCTTCTTTCAAAGGGGCTAAGACTGCAGGATATGAGCCAGAAGTGAAGGCCAAGGTGAGTAGACTGGCTTTGGAGCCCAGGAAAAGGGCTGCCTCTTAGAGTGTGGTGCTAAAGGAGTGTTGTCTTTGAGGCAAGAGAACGGCAAAGGAGGCAAGACACTTCAAGAGGAGCGAATGGGCGGTGCTTCCTGGGCACTGAATGTGTGTACCACCCAGGGCACAAGGGCCAAGACCAGGCATGGCCAGAGAGTATATTTGAGGAAGTTGAAGATGTAGAAGAGGCTCATCTGAGGTGGGTGGCCCAGCCATTCCAGGAAGAACAGCAGCCCTATGGCCAGCAGAAAGCAAGCTATTTTCTGGCCTTTTCCTAGATGTGCCCGCCGTATCTGGGCATAACAAGGAGAGTGGAGGGCAATGCCTAGACCCAGAGCAGCTCCTGAGTCACGGCTCAGTGAGGCAAAGGGCCGGCTATCCAGGTGCACCCACTCGGGCCGCTCACACCACTTGGAAGCCAGGCTGACGGACCTGAAGGGAAGGAGAGTGTTTGCCAGCAGGGCCTGGAATCCAGCGAGCCACTGGCTCTTAGCTGTCTTCCCTTGGGGGCCTGCCCCCATGTACTGTGACCCCGCATCTCTGTCTAGGAACAGCCATGTGTTCTTTTACAGCCACAGTGAACCAGAGACCCTCTATCTAGGTACAGGTGAGACTGACCAGACTACAAAGCAGGACTTACCAGGAGAGATCGAGGCCCAGTGTAAAGAGAGTCCAATACATGAGGCTGGCACCCAGCATGAGGGCCAGAGCAGTCAACCCATAAAAGCTAAGCTCTCGCTCCATGGGCACCCGGTGGGCCATCAGCCAGCCAAGGACGACACCTAGATGGGGGCAAAAACAGTTTTAAGACTTCTGGGAAAATGACCTACTCCCTCACCTGCAATTCATCTCAGCTGGCAGACAGACTAAGACAAAGGTGGGGACCTTGAAGTTGGCTCTCCAGAAGCTAAGAATGCTGGGAAGTTCCTAGACTGGTCCTCCCACTGCCAAAGACACCCTCTTGGCCCACCCTGTTGCCCCAATTGCTCACCACTTATAAGGCCAGCCAACACCTGGTGAGGGAAATGTGCTAAGAGGAAGACCCGAGAGAGGCCGACTGCCAACAGGAAGGTGCAATAAGCCAAGCTAGGAATCACCCTAATCCAGGGGCTAGGAAGAAGAGAGACAAATGGCTCAAGGGATGTCCAATGTGGCTTAATTTTCTTTAGCATCTAAACACTTCAGAGTTTGAACCAACACCCCAGGTCACTATCATTCCAGCTCCCAAACGTCTATGGAGACGTTGGGGCCCAGAATGCTCCTACTGGTGGGCAATACCAAGGTCATACCTGCGGTACCGAGAGGCCACCTGAGAAGAAATGGCCGTCATTATGGGCCAAAGAGCTGCTCCTGTGATCATGCAGTGACCGGAAGGGCTGCCTGCAGGGAGATCCGGAAGTTCAACGTGAAAAAATAGAGGTGAGACCCAGGTGCCTATGGTGAACCCTCGACACATTCGCCTCCCCTGGATGTAAAGGCAGCTTTCTCCAGTCCCAGCCTGCTGGGAGCTCTTGCCTGATGCCTTTCTCTTAAGGCCACTGCCCTCAAGCTTCTACCTTGCTATGCCCCCAGTTTTAGTCTCCGAGGCAAACAGCTGTCACGAGGCATGTCACTCAACCTGGTCTTCCCAGAATTTGTTTTCTGGACCAGTAACTTGAGAGGCTGGGCCTGTGTGGACCACCCTAGCTGAGGTATATGGAAACGTTTACCCGAACCTTAACTGCACCAGGAATGGGAGG
The DNA here is from genome assembly GCF_030254825.1 of Meriones unguiculatus. Taxonomy (NCBI): domain Eukaryota; kingdom Metazoa; phylum Chordata; class Mammalia; order Rodentia; family Muridae; genus Meriones; species Meriones unguiculatus. The sequence continues at coordinate 19,340,475 of NC_083355.1, forward strand.
AAGCTGAAACTTTTCCCACCTGGACCAGTCTCACAAGAAGAGGGGAACTGGCGAATCTGGACTGGAGTCTGGGTGGAGTACCCGGACTCATGCACCCACCAAAAAGGCCTGTCTCCAAACAGAACCCTGGAAGAGACAAGATACAAGACCATATAACACACACACTAGAGGGATACCATCTGGAGGAGCCGCTGGGTGCCCTCAGAAGGTTACTGTGGTTCTAGCCATTACCTTACCAGGATTTTTACTTTGGAACACAGAAAAGCACACATTTTCCTTTTAAAGTGGCATGGAGGCCAGAGGCTGGAGAGAAACTGTGCGTTGTGGAGTGGTGCATGTGCTCCGAGACACACGTGTGCTACTCTTATCCCTCCCAATGGATGGCCGGCTCTTCTCAGGACATGGCTTTCTGACCTCTCTCCATCCCTGCTCCCTCTCTCAGATTCCTGGTTCTAGCCTGAACCATGTAGGGCGAGTCTTGAGTGTGAAACTGGGAGGAGGGGATGGACAGAGGAGCCTGAGAAAAATAAGGAAAACAAAACAAAACAAAACAAAAGAAATCCCCTGGCCTAGCAGGTGCTTGTTCAGTTGCTGGAGAACCCCACAGAGAAGAGGCTGCTACCAGAGAAGAGGCTGCTACGACCAAAAAAAAAAAAAAAAAAAAGAGGAAAGGTGGGAGAGCAGGAAGCAAAGTGCTGGGGAGGAAGATTTCAGAAAGGACTTGCCTTTTCCCGCCAAAAACTCAGCCTCACACACATCAAATGTTGACCACAAACCTATAAAATGAGTATGGTGTCAGGCATGCTAGTGTATGCCTGTTGTCCCAGCACTGGGGAGACTGATGAAGGAGGAGCGCCATTCTGGGTTAGGTGAGTCTTCCTCTCAATGGAGGAGGAGGAGGAGGAGAACAATTACAGGCTTTGGATATTAAGCACTGGGCTTATCCAGACTCCAAGGGAGGAGACAGCACAGAGCATAGGAGAGGGGCCGTTAGGCCAGAAGGAAATGATTAGACAACTGCTTTTAGGTTTGCAAGCCCTGTGGGCTTTAGGATGAAGCCCTTGTGGGGAAGGGTGGGGAAAAGAGGGACTTACAGTCTAGAGGACAAGGCTTCCCTTTAGTCACTAGCGTTTAGTACCTTTTAAACTTCACTGGGCACACAACAACCAGGGGGCCTTGTTAAAATGCAGAACTGGCCTGGAGCCTGAGATTCTGTACTTCTAATAGGTCTTCAACATTGCCTATGCTTCTGAGCCTGGACCAGGCTTAATTTAAAAAAATTAAGCAAAAATTAAGCAAAGCAACTGGTGCCTAGCATAATGTCAAGCAAACGAATAGATGAATGAAACGGTCAGGTAAGAAAGAAAACTTTCGGCTACTTAAATTTCTAGCCATAATCTCTAAAATGCCGAGTTCCGACTAGTACTAAATTAGGAGTTTCGAAATCAGCAGGTCTCAGGCGGGAGACTGTATTTGCAGTTGAACACGCCCCTTAAGTGATTTCTGTGGGACAGTTGGAGGATGAATGAAGTGTGAGGTCTTTAACCAAGACAGAAAGAAACTCAAGGTGAAAGCCAGCGCCTAAAGGATAAGTGTGGCATTGCCTTTGAGGTACCTACTTGAGGGAAACCAGGGCCCCAAAGGGGTAGGGGACCAGGATGCCCGAAGGCTTCTCTGTCTCACCACTTGAAGACGAGGTTGAGCCACTCAGTAATGAAGGTGATCCACAGCACGGAGATACCCAGACGGCGAGAGGTGTAGTAGGCCGCGGGGAAATAAAACACAAAGAGGTTCTTGGGATCGCCCAGAAAGGTGACCCAGAGCCACATATTCTCTAGCCCGGGGAGCCGGTTCTGCAGCGCTTCAGCCATCGCGATGCCCGCGCTCAGCGTGGACTCCATGGCGAGTCAGGGGTCCTCCAGGCTGGAGTTCCGTGGTAGTGAGCAAGCGGAGGAACCTTGGCAAAGACCAAACGGCTACCTGCTTGCCCTCCCTCTAGCCCCCAGGTCTCGCCCTACCCGCCAGTGGTCTAAGATAAGCCCCACCCCCACCCCACCCGTCCCCGCCCCCGCAGTTGCTGGCACGCGCAAGTTGGGCCTGTGACCCGTACTATTTCCTCGGGCGTTCTAGCTCGGCCTTCCTTTCTACTGGACAGCGGAAGGGACAAACCTTTGCAAAGGCGTTTCCTCAGGGCCCCCACGTGGCCGCTGTTGCTAGCACGTGGGTTGCCGGCACAGCGCAGAAAGCCGCTGCTGTTCCGGGTCAGGGAAACCTGGGGACCGGCGGTGCGTCCCGGTCCCTTGCGCTGCTGCTGCGAAGATGACGTCTAATATCCAGGGCCAGGTTACCGTCTGGCTCTGACCTCTCTTCTCCGACATCACCACCCATTTCTCTCAAATCTAGATCGTTTGAAGAGAAGGGAATCATAGCGGAGTTCCTCGAGTTGCACGCGCCCTCAAGTCTATCTACTCTGTCTCTAGCTCAGGATTATCGCATCCTGCTTCAAGCATGTCAAGCCTCTTGATTTTGAGAAGTCTTCCCTCAAGAACTCAGTGCTTAAAATGTGCGTGTTATGTGCAGAAAAACTCGCCTTGCCTTCAGTCTCTTTGCCATTTAAAACCCACTCTAGGCAGACATAGTGATAACATGGCCGTGAGAAGAGGAACAGCACAAGCCTCCAGTCTTTGAAATAATTTGGAGGGACACAGAAGAAATCACAACTGTTTAGAGGAAGGAGCCTGTTGATGCACCTCTTCAATTTCTTCCCTTCCTCCCTCCCTCACTCTCTCCCTCCCTCCCTTCCTTCCCTTCCACAATGTTTCTCTGTGTAGTCCTACCTGTCATGGTACTTTTTCTGGAGGATAGGCTGGCCTGGAACTCCGAGATCTGGCTGGGATTAAAGGCATGTGCTGCCTACCATACCCAGCTTTTTGTTTGTTTGCTTGCTTGCTTGCTTGCTTGTTGTTTTTCAAGTGCTATGTATAGCACTGGCTGTCCTAAAACTCACTTAATTGACGCATCTGCCTGCCTCTGCCTCCAAGGGCTGGGACTAACGGTGCACCGCCATACCCGAACTCTTTGATTTCTTGGTGCCTCCAGCAACTTTGTTTTTGAAGTCTGAAAAGTGGATGAAAATGAGGATATAAAATTATTTGTTTTCGTTTTGTTTTTTACTTTTTTTTTCAAGACAGGGTTTCCCTGTGTAACAGGTCCTGACTATCCTGGAACTCCCTTTATAGACTAGGCTGGCCTTGAACTCACAGAGCTCCACCTGCCTCTGCCTCCAAGGTGCTGGGATTAAAGGGCTCTGGCATCATGCCCAGCCACACCACCCACTCTTAAGGATTCTTTGAAATCTGCTTGAGATCTTCTTAAGGCTCTGCTTGAGATCTTCTCTTAAGGATTCTTTTGAGACCTTTACAACTTCACCAATCTATGTCAGCACCCTGGTGTACAGATTGAGTTGCTAGGGATCCAGTCCAAGGCCTGGCACACAAGAGATAAATCCTTAACCACTGAATGAACTATACCCTCAGGCCATGCTTTACAATTTTTAAAGTTTTTTTTTTCTTTTTTGAGACAAGGGTTTTTCTGTGTAGCCTTGGCTGTCCTGGACTCGATTTGTAGGCCAGGCTGGCCTCAAACTCACAGAGATCTACCTGCCTCTGCCTCCTTGAGCACTGGGATTAAAGGCATGCTCTACCACACCCGGATTTTAAAGATATTTTTTTAAAATTGTTTCTCTCCTTCCACTAGCGTCTTTCCCCGGCCACCTTGATGGTATGGGACTTGAACTTGGATCTTCTGGAAGATTTAAATTGTTGGATCCAGAGAGACGGCTCCGCAGTTAAGAGCACTTGCAGCTCTTACAGAGGACCCAGGTTCAATTCCTAGCACCGACACGATGGTTCACAACCATCTATAACTCTGCAGGGGATCTGATACCATCTTCTGACCTCCACAGGCACCAAGCACACATAAGGCACACATACACCTATACAGGCAAAATACTTACAAAAAAAAGTTAGTGAACTTAAAACAGTCTTAAATTGTGTGTAGTTCGAGGAGTATCACAAAAGCTAGTAAGGTAGCTTACTCCAGCCTGGAATATGGCTCATCTCTTTGTCTAAAATCTATGGTGCATATGTTATTTAATCTAATAGTCAATTAGGCATCTTTTTGTTGTTATTGTTGTTGTTGTCTTGCTGTGTTTTGTTTTTTGAGACAGGGTTTCTCTGTGTAACCCTGGCTGTGCTGGAACTTGTTCTGTAGAGCAGGCTGGCCTTGAACTCATGGAGTTCTACCAGCCACTGCCTCCTGAGTGCTGGTACCACTGCTGGGATCAGTTAGACATCTTGATAATGAGATCAACTCCTTTGGTATCATAGTACTTGTGTTCAAATAATTTGTATCTTATGTAATGACGACCCAACGAGTGATGTGATAATCCAGGAATATCATAGAGGAGCTTCCTTTAAGTGAAAGGTGAAAGTCCTGAAAGATGCTTTGAAACAGAGACCACACTCGTGAAATTTTATTATGAGATACTGTTAAGAGCATTCTATTTTAGCCAGGTGGTGGCAATACACGCATTTGATCCCAGTACTTAGAAAGCAGAGGCAGGTAGATCTTTGTGAGTTCTAAGCTAGCCTGGTCTACAGAATCAGTTCCAGGACAGCCAGGGCTACACAGAGAAACCCTGTCTCCAAAATCAAAACAAAACAAATCTACTTTAATTAGGAGGTATTAAGTTATTTCTGGGCCTAACATAAACTTTGTCATTTGTAAGTATGTATACAAAAACAAACAAACAAACAAACATTCTAGAGTTCAAGGCATGCACTTGAGGAAAAGGGGAGACTAATTACAAAATGTCATATAAAATGTCAGGGATGAGGATATTGCTTAGTAGTGATTTAAGGTCCTGGCCAGGTTCAACCCCAGTACTCCTTCTTTCTGGGAGAAGTGGAGTTACATATGACCTGTTAAGGGGGCGAGAATAAAAAGACACAATACTCCTCTGGAAAAGAAATAAGCATGGAGGTGAATTTTTATTCCTATTATAATGATTGTATGAATGCCTCCAACTCAATGAAGTTTTTGCCTTTGGAGCACAAGGAAACACCTTTGAACTTTGTTCAGGCTCACTCTGTAGAGCTAAAGCTGGCCCTCTGCCTCCCTCTAAACTAGAGAAAGGTCAACCTGTTTCTCATATTTTTATGTTGTGGGATGGGTGGGTGAAGGATGGCAGCTGGTGGTGAGAGGTTTAAAAAGTGCATCTGCACAGTCCCTTCCATAAGGTTAGTAAGCATTGTAGCATCAGATGGATATCGTTGGGAGGGAGGCTTGTCATTACTACCATCCCTTGTTCTTGACTTTCCCTCTCTTCTTTTTACTGATTTTTTTTTCTGGTTTCTAGTGGTGCTGAGACTTGAACCCTTGAGAATGGATATGTGTTTTATGACTGAGGTACATCTCAGAATTGTACCTCATTTTACGCAGCTTTCTGGGATCAGGGGCTATTATTTATTTAGCTCCTATATGTCATGCATGTATGCATTATCTCACTTAAGCCTCCTAGGAAGCATTTTTATCTAATACAGGTCAGTAAATAGCATCTTTCTTGGAATCAAAATCACGGCTTTGCCAGTTTTGTGACTCTGATAATTTTAAGACTTTCTTTCTTCATTTGTAAAATGAGGCTATTGATTCCTTCCTTGAGGAGCTGCCGGATGCGCAAGAAGTGGTCAAATCTGATCATTTGCTTAAGGTCATATTATTTGGAAGATGGCCTCAGATGCTAGTTTGCCTGTTTTTTGTACAACTACTTGGCAATTAGCTATAATCATTTTGAGTGAGTCCTGTGAAGTCCGCTGAGCTTCTCGTTCTTCGTACGCAAGCGAGGATAGCATTATTTCATAGAGTTCATTCATTAAATGCTTCTGTGCAAGGTGTGGGCTTAGGCAGAGACTCCATTTCGTTCCACGGCGGTTATTTAGCCTTTACCTGTGTTTAGTTCCTTAGCTTCCAACAGAGCGCTGAAAGCACTCGATCAAGCACATGGGCGGCCGCACAAGCAAATTCTTTGGACTCAACCTTCCCCTTTATTTTCTTTTTCCCCCTTCCACCTAGGCTCCCGCCCCACCCAGCGCCAGACCACGCCCCGGCGCGTGACATCAGCACGCCCCGTGCGTCGCGTCGCGTCGCGGCGCTTACTGGGGGCCCGGCTTTCGCCCGCTGCTGCCGCCGCCGCCGGCCGCGGCTGCTCTCCCAAGATGGCGGCTCCTCCGGGCGAGTACTTCAGCGTTGGCAGCCAGGTGTCGTGCCGGACGTGCCAGGAGCAGCGGCTGCAGGGCGAGGTGGTGGCTTTTGACTACCAGTCCAAAATGCTGGCTCTGAGTATCCTTCTCTGCGTGGACCCCGAGGCCGGGCCGGCGTGTAGGTGCGGTGGTGGGGGGGCAGGGGACGGCGGCGGCGGCAGCTAGGGCCCTCTCCCGGCCTAGGGGCGACCGGCTACCGCGGCGCCCTGGGCGCATGCGCACGGCCCTGCGTTCCCTTCCCCCTCCCGCGGGCCTTTCGGTCCACTTTGGGGACCCTTGTCTCCCACCCCTTGTGGGAGCTGGGCCCCAGCTGAGGGTGGGTGGGTGGAGCGGAGCTTGACACGCGGGTGGCTTTCCGGGAGGGAACGACGTGTGGAGGGGACCCCGTGATTAAGGGAGGGGGTCGTGGTGGGGAGTGGGCTGGAGATTGGAGCCCGGATGGAGTGAGGAGCGGTAGAATGCTCTGGGGAGGGTTTGGAGGGTCAGGAACTGCTAGTAGGACAAGGAGTGGGCTGTCTGCTGATGAGATCTGGTTCAAGAAAGGGCAGTGGGATAGTGGTCAAATGGGCCTTGCCAGTTTGGGATAGGAAGTACAGGACGGAGTTTGATCTGAACTGGTGGCTGATTTTGCTGGAGTCGAGTATGCTTGGTGTCACCGTGAGTGGGGTGGGTGTTTTCGGTCATTTGAAAATTGCTGTTTAGGGAGTGTGGGGATTGGAAGCCTGGTCCGGGAGAGGACCTGCCACGTTTTTCAGGGGTTTATGTGTGACAGTGGGCTCCTCCTGTTGAGTTCAACACATTCCATAGTAATGTCCTCCCGTTTTAGAGTACCCAGTGTTAAACTGTTTGGAAGAGGTGGGCCTGCTCCCTTGGGGTGGAAATGATTTCTGAATTATTCCAGCAAATTCACTGTTGGAAAACCTAACACTTCCTGGTTGGAATAAGTGTCCATTGCTTCCCACTTTATTTGAGCCACAGGTGGATTTACTTGAATTATTTATTTTTAGAAGGTTGCCTCTGCCTTTAAAATTAAGTTTCTTACAGAGTCTGCTGTCTTTTAAGTAATATTAATCATGAATTATCGTTCTCTAGCTCAGAAATATTTTTTTATAAACTTCATACAAGGACAGTTCTTTTTTTCTTGTGTTATTTTAGAAGCAAAAGATCATACTTGGCCTAAAAGCTCTTCCTTTGGTGCCTTAGACATTCAGCAGCGTCTTAGTAAATGGTTGGAAAATGAATGGATGGATGAATGAATTAGGTCTCATCTTCCTTCCCAATGGTGTAGTTTTGCCTCTGAAAAGTGGGAAATTTCAAGTGTGAAAAAGAGAAAAAACATGAAGTCTGAATAATTGAGAAGCACTCTCCAGATACAGGGAGACATTTGGGTATTACCTCCAAAGGTGAAAGCATTGAGTCTGTGTCACCCGAGTTGAAGACAAAACAGTGCATATGGCATTTGCATTTCTCTCCATTAAACCCATGAAGAGAAAGTGAGGCTTTCAGTTTCTGGCTGTATATGGCTCTAAAAAATGTGAGATCCTTTAGTAATGCATTTGGGGGAGCAAGGTAATTTTTTTGTTGTCCTGGACTCATTTGTAAGTGGGCTTAAAGGCATGTGCCAGGGTTTTTATTTATTTTTTGAGGAGAGCTAAGACTCAAGGTTTGCTTGGGGATGCCTTTTCTATAAGCCTGTATTCTTTTCTTCTCTCTTTTTTTTCTCTGTGTAGCCCTGGTTGTCCTGGAACACACTCTGTAGACCAGGCTGGTCTCAAACTCACGGAGATCTGCCTGCGCCTGCCTCCCTGGGATTACAGGTGTGTACCCACACCGCCCTGTTGCCTGTATTGTTTTCTATACTTCTTTTGCAACATGCCTTTGTCCTATTTTCCTTAACTTTATTTTCTCACCAGAATGTCCCTCTTCCAGTGGAAAGCCCAACCACGCAGACATCTTGCTTATAAACTTACAGTATGTTTCAGAAGTGGAAATAATTAATGATCGAACAGAAACCCCTCCTCCCCTAGCTTCACTCAATGTTAGTAAGGTAAGGACTCAAGGACAGTTTTAGCTGTCTGAAATGTTGGGAAGGGGGCTTGTCAACTTTTGGAAATATATACATTGTTTTATTGTGCATGCTTTTAAAAATTGTCTTAACCATTGCTTATTCTATCTTTTCTTGAGGTGGGGAACTGCTTTCTCTTTTTTCCCTTTTGAGACAGGTTCTTATGTATTTCATGCTAACCTTGAACTTATGGCCAAGGATGGACTTTGAACTTCATATTTTCCTGACCCTGCTTCCTAAGTGCTGTGATGTAGCATGTGCTACCACATATAGTTTCTATGATGATGGGATCAAACACAGGGCCTCCTGCATGCTAGGCAAGCCCACTACCAACTTCTTCCCCAGCTTTCCTTGGTTTATATGAGAAGGTCTTAAGTAGCCTGGCCTGGCCTTGAACTTTTTATGTAGACTTTGTAATAATGACCTTGAATCCGGATCTTTCTGACTGTACCTCTTAAGTGCTAAAATTACAAGTGAGCACCACTTATACCTGGCTTGTATCTTTTCTTGTAATTTTCCCTGTTATTTGGGATTATCCTTGTTACACCTTAAATATCTTGGAGCTAGTCTTGATGATTCACACCTTTAATGCCAGCACTTGGGAGGTAGAGATAGGCAGATCTCTGTGAGTTCAAGGCCAGCTTGGTCTATAGATCAAGTTCCAGGACAGGTAGGGCTTTAGGTAGAGAATCTTTTTTGGAAAGACCCCCCCAAAAAAAAAAAAGAATTATCTTCAGTGGTATATGCTTATAATCTCAGCACAGGAAGTTCAAAAGTTCAGGGTCCTCCTCAGCTGCAGAATGAGTTTGAGGCCAACCTGGAATTCATGAGACCAGACAAAGGTGGAAAAAATATACACCTCTTGAAAGTTGGGCATGGTGGTACATGTTTGTAGTTCCAGCATGCAGAAGAGGCAAGAGGATTGCTTCAAATCTGAGGCTAGTCTGGTTTACATTGCAGATTCTAAGTTGGAACAGAATACAAATAGGAATAATAGAATAATAGTAGTGATGATTCATTTGTGTAGGTTTTTTTTTTTTTTTTGAGACAGGGTCTCACTATATATGGTTGGCTTGGGACTTGCTAATAAAAACCAAGTGGCCCTGCATTCAAGATTCACCTGCTTCTGCCACTCAAGTGTTTGGATCAAAGCTTTGAGTCATCATGTCCAAGCCTGTGTGTTGTGTTGTGTGTGTGTGTTGTGTGTGTGTGTGTGTTGTGTGTGTGTGTGTGTTGTGTGTGTTGTGTGTGTGTGTGTTGTGTGTGTGTGTTGTGTGTGTGTGTGTTGTGTGTGTGTGTTGTGTGTGTGTGTGTGTTGTGTGTGTTGTGTGTGTGTGTGTTGTGTGTGTTGTGTGTGTGTGTGTTGTGTGTGTGTGTTGTGTGTGTGTGTGTGTTGTGTGTGTGTGTGTGTGTTGTGTGTGTGTTGTGTGTGTTTTCGTTCGTTCAAGTGCCCTGGAGCTGGACTGATGGGCCGCTGTGAGCTGCCTGATGGGTGGTCAAATTCTTTGGAAGAGCATCAAATGCTCTTCACCACTCAACCATCTAGCTCTCCAGCCTCTACCCAGCCTAATCTTATACTCAATTAGAATTGACAGCGTACTTTTGCTATTCATTCATTCATTCATTCATTCATTCATTTCGTTTTTCCAGACTGGGTCTCTTTGTTTCTCTGGCTGTCTTGGATTTGCTTTGTAGACCAGGCAGGCCTGGAACTCACAGAGATGCATCCTCTTGCCTCTGCCTTCCTGGGCACTGGGATTTAAGGTGTGTGCTACCACACCCCAATGCTTTTACCCTTTATAAAGAGCACTTGTATGAACACATTTGGAGGCTGGAGGTTGAGATAGGATGTCTTCCTCTTTCACTTTTTTTCTTATTTTTTGAGACAGGGTCTTGTTGGACCTGGCACTCATTGATTCAGTTAACTGGCTGGCCAGAGAACTCCAGGGCACTGTATGCTCCTCCCCAGAGAACAGAGTCCAGACACAAGCCACCACACCCAGCCTTTGACATGGGTCCTAGGAATTGAAATTATGGCCTCCTGTATGGCCAACACTTCAATTGATCCATCTCCCAGCAGTCTTTTGCCATCACCCCTTTTTTAGACCTAGAGTCTGTGTATTAATTTTTGGTGGTGGTATGGTTGACAAGGGGTCTTTCCCACTGACCTAGGGTTATGTGATGTGGATATTTGTACATATGTATGAGGATTCAGGAGTGTTTCATGAACTTAAAAAACTTTGAAAGTCATAACCCAGATGTGGTGGTACATGCCTTTAGTCCCAGCACTCAGGAGGCAGAGGCAGGTGGATCTTTGAATTCAAGGCCAGCCTGGTTTATACAGTACAATCAGGACAGCCAAGACTATGAGGAGAAACTGTCTCAAAAACAAAGCAAACTCAAACAAATTTAAAAGCCACTGCATTGAAGTTTCATTTATTTTTCTTCATATTTAATTTCAGGTCTTTAGATGTTTAGGGTTTGTTTGTTTGTTTGTTTTTTGAGACAGGGTTTCTCTATATACCCTTGGCTGTCCTGGACTTACTTTGTAAACCAGTCTGGGCTCAGGACTCCTATCAATCCACCCGCCTCTTGCCTCTCTGAGTTCTGGGATTAAAGGCGTGGCTGCTACTCCTGCAGGATATTTTAATCTCACATGTGAAAATTTATGGTAACCCCAGATCACATCATTTGACTCCAGTTCAATTAGTCAAGCAAAATGTTGATCAGTGGTGATTCCCCACCCAACCCCAAGCCTTGCTAGAGCCTGTCATGTCTCCTCTACATGGAATGCTCTTCTTTCAGAATGGCTAGAAACTTAGTTATCAAGACTTCTCTGCTCAGTAGGCCTGAAATATTCTGTTTCCAGTATTCTGAAGTATTCTGCTTTCTTTTTGGTATAGTGTCCTTCCTACCTAATAGCTGATAGCACAACTGGAACCTTTTGTTGTTATTGTTGGAGGGCGAGCTTTCATTTTACATTTGGACAGTGGTCCAGAGTGTTGCATGCTGGGTAAACTGCCCTAAAATCACCCTGTGTGTAACCTTTTTGTAATCATATGTTCTTTGTCTTGTCAAACTTTAAGAATGTATATCATGCTTGTTAGGTTCACTTATTTTTTTCAAGACAGCTTTCCCTGGCTGTCCTGGGCTTGCTTTGATCCATCTGCCTCTGCCTCCCAAGTGCTGGGATTAAAGGCTTGTGCTACCACACCTGACTTCACTTACTTGTTTTATTATAGTTCCAGGACATAGTCTATGTTAGGCAAGCACTGTACCCTTAAGCTACACCCTTAGATTTATTATTAAGTATATTGCACAGAGTAGGTGCTTAACGGACAACTTGCTGGGCGTGAGTTAGGCCTTTAGTAACAGCTGTCTGGGATTGGCTTGGTGTGGAAGTTTTTCCCTGTAGAGGAGTCTTGTAATAATGTATATTCTCTTGCCTCTCTAGGGACTGTGGTATGTTTGCTACAGTTCAGCAAAGCAGGGAAACACTTGGGCGGCTGCAGCAGTAGGTAGAGGGAGTGAATGCAGTTACATGAGATCTGGAGCTTTCTGTCAGATTCCAGGGGAACAACGCCTGCTTTTGTTTGTTTGTTTTTACTCTTGGCTAAGGACAGTTTTGGAAGGGTCCTGAAGGTAGTGTTATTCTGGCTGTCCCAATTTTTGAAGCTTGTAGATATTTAAAACCCTGGCTTAGTCAGATGCCTCCTACTAGAATATTGGAGCTCTTTGGGTAGCCTTCTGTTACAGCTAATGAAATTTTAAGACATTTGAATGAAGTGATTTATTCCCAGGGTGTTAGAACTGCAGTCTGTTGCCCTTTGTAATCATGAAAAGTCTCTCAACTGAACCTTAATGAATAGTAATGATTATTAGAAACAGGATGATTTTCTTAAAAGATACTAAAGAATAAAAGGATAACAGATTCTTGTCTTTATGACCAAGTACCACCATTTATAAGGGTTGGGTGGTGTATACCGTATGTGCTGAGAAGTGAGTCTGTGAGCATGTAAACACACATGGCACCATTACACAGTAGAATTTTTGACATTTAATTTCAAATCATAGCATCTTTTGCTTTTTGTGGATTACCTTTGCTTTTAGTTTTGGCTTTGTGCTATTTAGCGTTGTTAGCTTGTTTTTGTTTTTTAATTTGATTTTTTTGTTTGTCTTTTGTTTTTTGTTTGTTTGTTTGTTTGTTTTTTTGAGACAGGGTTTCTCTGTGTAGTCTTGGCTGTACTAGAACTCACTCTATAGATCAGGCTGTCTTTGATCTCAAAGCCATCCACCTGCCTCTGCCTCCTGAGTGCTGGGATCAAAGGCATGTGTCACCACACCCAGTTCTATTTTGAATCTTATTTATTTATTTTGAGATAGGTTTTCATGGCTCCCATGTTGATCTCAAGCTTACTGCAACTCAGGTTGACCTTGAATCTCTGAGCCTCAACCTTCCAAGTGCTGAGATTGTAGATATGTGCCACCACTAGGCTTTGCTGGTTAGTCTTATTTACCAGCATTGTTTACCCACTTTTATAAATAAGCATTAAGAAGCACTAGTTTCAGAAACACCAGAACTTTTTCCCCTAGACCTGGACAGCTTGCTTGCCTATTCTGGAAAAGGTTTGCTAGGAAGAAAAGCCAGATACTAAGATTAGGTTGGGAGTTTGGTTGTCTGGGTTCATTTCATGCTTCATTTGCAGAGGTGTTTGTGAGTAAACTGTCTGCTTTCCTTTTACACCAACCTTTCCTCCGTGCGGACTGGCTCAGATGACCGCCTCCTGGGCTCTTACTGAAGATAGTCCGAGTGGCTGTTACAGGCTGCTTGGGTGACATGAACGGCTCTTGGTGTGAGCATGTAGCTCCGAGCTAGAATGCTTGCTTAGCATGCACGATCATTGCTGTCCTGGAGCTCCCTGTGTAGACCAGCCTGGCCTTGAAGGGTGCACCTACCTCTGCCTCCCAAGTGCTGAGCGTGTGTTACCACACCCACCAATGTACTGGTTTTGATCCCTACTGCTGCCCCTTTCCCAATTTTGTCTCATTTTTAAGAATTAAGAACACGGACTTGAGTTTGCTAATGTTGGAGGGCGATTAATGACTTCAGTGCGTGTGCTGCCTCATCTTGCTGACATAGGAAGTGCGCTCTGCTTAAGTGACCTTGATACAAACCAAAGAGCTGTTTGAGCCAGGCCAGCAGGAAGTGGATGAGATGAACTTTTCAAGGAAATACTTAATATTAGCTTAGCTAGAGAATGTATAAGAAGTCTTGTGTCTAGCCCTAGCAGTAGTGCAGAAGAGGAAGCTTTGAGATGACAGTGGAATTGTAGAAGGGAGAAGTCTTGAAAATCTTTGGGGGCCAAGGGGTTGGACAGAGTTTGAATTTAGGACCCAGAGAATGCTGGGCAAGTTTTGAACTGAGTAAGTCCTTCTTGAATGTAATTGAATCTTCTCTGTGGTAATGTTATACCATGTTACAGTGTTCAGAATTTTCTGATAGAGTCTTCAAGTAAAAGTACAACAACATACAAAGGCCAGTCATAAGTGAGGTTCAGATTACTCAACACTATAGCGCATTCTTTTGGTTTTTTGTTTTTTTGAGGTGGGGTCTTATATTCCAACTCACTATATGGTCGAGGATGATCCTCCTTCCCCTGTCTCCCAAGTGATAGGATTTCAGCTGTGTGCCAATATGACTGATTTAGGAGTACTGGAGAATCAAATCTTGAGCTTTGAGCATGCTACATCCCTAGCCTCTCCTCCACCAAGCTTGGTATGATTTCCTGTGTAGCCAGGTGGTCTGGCTTGGAAGTTATAATCTTTTGGCTCAGTCTCTTGAGTGATGAGCTTACAGGTATATACCACAATGCCAGGTTTTGGACTCCCAAATTGATGCTTCTTGGATTGATTTTTTTTGGGAGCAAGAAACAGGAACAGTGTGGCAAGGGAGACAACTAAGAGCAGTGATGTTACTGTCATTCAAGTTTGTACTGGCTCTCACAAACTAAAGGGTGGAGACTTTTTCTTTGGTGACTAGAAGTAACAGGGATTTCTTGGACAATGTTATCATTTGGCGTTGGTGTAATTCATCAAACATCTGTCTAAGTACTGGAGATAGAATGAACATCACAGAACCTAGGCCACTATGGTTTTTCCAAAAGCCTGTGAGAGTCTTAAGAGATTTGACCCAGCCAAGGCCAACGCATGTATTTTGACAGGTGTCCAACCTCTTGACATTGTGATACAACATCATCTCCATATGTATTATGCCCAGTTCACAGTTGACCTGGCATGGGCTGCAGATTGAACATGCTTGGAAAATGAATGCATGCACTCAGTCTCCATCATCTTGGTTTGTTAGGTAGGAAATGGAAAGCCACAGGTTAATAGGGAAATTAAGGATTCACCTTCCTCTCCAACCCCCTGACTAGTTTATCAACCTTTTCAGCTCTATTTCTGACCTGTTTTCCATGATTAATAATCAGTGAGTGATAATTCAGAATGCTTATCAGTCCCTGGCAATGATGTTGAATGAATAAAAATGGAATCTGGAAAAAAAATGGAATATACAGAGAGGTCTGGTGGTGGTGATAAAGCTGAGAATGTGGAAAAGACAGATTTCTTTATTTCTTTTTGTTTTGTTTCTTGAGACAGAGTTTTTGTCCTGGATCACCTGGAACTTGCTCTGTAGATCAGGCTGGCCTTGAAGTCACAGAGATCTGCCTGCTTCTACCAGGCCCAGATTTCTTTAAAAAACAACAACAAACAAACAAACAAAAAACCAAACAAACCTGTGTTTACTTTTTAAGTATAGTATCACAATGAAGGACAAATTCACTTAATTTTTATTTAAATTTTACCAGCTAAAAGCTAAGATTTAACATAACCTTATTTTTGGTGATTTGATTTGATTTATTCAGACTTCCAAGTTTGAGTAAGCTCTTGGGTAGTTTTAGTTACTAGATTGTAGCCTATTTGTGAACCTAACCCATTAGTAATTCACTTTACATATCTTTTCTTTAATATGTAATTTATTTTTATTTTTTAAAGGTTTATTATGTATACAATGTTCTGTCTGCATGTACACCTGCACACCAGAAGAGAGCATCAGATCTCATTATAGATGGTTGTGAGCCACCATGTTGCTGAGAATTAAACTCAGGACCTCTGGAAAAGCAGCCAGTGCTCTTAACCTCTGAGCCATCTCCAGGCCTATTTTTATTTTTATGTTCATTGGTGTTTTGCCTGAGTATATGTCTGTGTGAGGGTGTTAGAAGCCCTGGAACTGGAGTTACAGACAGTTAGTTGTGAGCTGCTGTGTAGGTGCTGGGAGTTGAGCCTGGGTCCTCTGGAAGAACAGCCAGTGCTCTTAACTGCTGAGCTACCCCTTCTCCCCCTTTTACTACATTTTGATGGTGCCATGTTACGGTATGGTGGCAATACCAAGTAGGATCAGATGTATTCCTGGTCACTCTCCATTTAGATATAAGTATATATTTTTATTTCATGGTGTTTGGAATCAAATCCATGGGCTTTATACATACTATGTAAGAATCCCCCTCCATCTCTTTGGTATGTGTATTTGGTACATGGGGGAAGGTATAAAAATGAAGGATGGACAGTAGCCACTGATCTTGAGCAGTAAACAGTTTTCCGCGCTTTGAGGGCTGGGTATTAAACTAGGGCCTCCATATGTTCCTAACATATCCCTCCTCCCTCCAGTGAGCCAAACCCCTGACCAAGGATATAACTCTGCTGGCCCCTAGAGGCTGTAATCTTCAGGGTCTTTTTAGTCTGCCAATAGGTTGATACATGGTCCTGGGCAGACACTGTCGTGGGTGTGTTTTGAGATGCAGTTGGGAAATGGAGAGGAAGAGTCCATCTCTGGTGAATAGCAAGGGTTCTGTTAAGTGAATAGTCACACAGGTAGTGATTGGATGCCATTTTTTTCTTTGGAGATCAGTTTCCCTGTCATTCAAACTTTAGAGGAGCCGTTGCCACACTAGAGCTTGTGACTCAGCTCAGCCTACAATGCATGTCATCCAGCTGACTCCAGGGACCTCCTTAGGCCACTAATTACCAAGGGGCCTTCTCAGTGTCATGTGTGTGTGCACGATAAAGAACCACTCACTGCCTGCAGGAAAAGACCAATGTGAGCCAGCGTCATTGACAGAGTTGGGCAATAAAAGATTGTTGCAGTCACCTCTTTGACCCAGAGGTGACAGTTTTTAAGTATGGATTTTCTGGTGGATCCAGTGCTGATACTGCTTCCAGTGTTAAGAAGACATTCTGATTGGCTTTGTTTTCTGGCAGAGTGCAAGTGATGCAGTTCATTCTAGTGCTGGAAGTTCTAGGCCACCTTAGGAAAATACCAGAAATTGCCCTAAAGATGGACAGTGGAAGGATCACACAGCATACCAAAAGTATGGTGTGCTAGAATGTGGAATGTTTTGAAGAACTGCCTTTTTTTTTTTTTTTTTTTTTGTAGATGAGTAGTACACAAGTCTCTGTCATCCTCCAACTTGCTATCCTGCTGCCTCAGCCTCCTAGTGCTGGGACTGGATGCGTACACCATACTCTGGGAGGACTACTAAGGAATTGGGTCATTTATATAAGTCATTTAACTGCTGGGACTCTTAGCTTTGAGATTGGTTCTGTCCACCTTCTCTCTTCTCCTTCCTTTCCAGTTACCGGGAAATGTCGGGATGATTAAGACACTTCCCCTGCCCTAAGGAATTTCATATTTTTTGGGAGTATTGAGGGACCGCAACATTTTTGAGTATTCTGGGAATTGAGTCCAGGCCTCAATTGTGCAAGCTAAGTCCACTGTCCCTCTTAGGTACATTAACGTGGTAAGATCCATGGAGCAAGAATGAGAGGCTATAATAGCATAGGAAAGGTCAGGCAGTCACTCTTACAGGTTTTGTGAACCGTCCGGTGATAGACACAACTAGTCAGGGTTGCTTTTGTAGGCTATATATAGTCAAATGGCTTTGATTTGTACTCCAGTAAAATTTATCTCAAGTGGGAAGTTGGCTAGATTTGGCTCCTAGTTGTGGTTCATTGACCCTTGGCATAGTGAGCTTAAGTGACCTTGGAAAAAAATGGCATTGCTCAGCTTGTCTGTCTTTTCTGTCACTGACCTAAACTAGAGGCTTTATAGAGACTGTTAAAAGCCAGTATCTGTTTTCTTTGAGAGAAAGCACAAAACACTTTTGTGATGCTAGAGTCCATGTAGGGCTCTATGTATGCTAGGCAAATGCTGTACTACTGAGCTGTGTCTGCAGCCTGGCTGTTTCATTTGACAACTAAGAATCATGTATTTTTATAGTGTGCATTATATGCTTGTTTGCTTTTAATTTATTTTGTGCACATTTGTGTGGGTACAAGGTTGCATGTGTTGTGTGTGTCTATGCGAGTGTGTGCTTGAACAGATGACAACTTTCATAAACTGATTCTCTTTCCACCATATGGGTCCTGGGGATCAAATTCAAGTCATAAGGCTTGGTGGCACTTGCTTTCACTTGCTGGGCCATGTTGCCAGTTTCCCAACTTTGTTGGTGTTAGTGAGGTGTTCTGTGTAGCTGAGGCTGGCCTTGAACTCAAGATTCTGCTGCATTTATCTATCTATCTATCTGTCTATCTATCTATCTATCTATCTATCTATCAATCATCAGAGTGAGATTACAAGTGTACACCACCCTACCTGGTAGCATGTGTTCGGGTGTGCGCTCCTGCCTCAATTTCCTGAATGCTGGGATTATAGGTTTGAGTCAACATGCATAGACATTTGGAAAATATTCCCTTTAGGATTTAGAACCTCTTTAGCAGTTCTCTTAGAAAATACAAGATGGGTTTCTAATAGAGTGATGGCTGTGAGGTGATTAGTGTTTTGAGATGATCTTCCTATGTAGCCCAGGCTGGCTTGGAACTCCTAATTGTTCTGCATCCACCTTCTCAGGGCCAAGATTATAGCTGTGCACTACCAAGTCTGGTTTGGGTATGTGAACTTAGCCATTAATAGTGATCCTTTTTACTATCTTTTATAACATTGTATACCTCTAGCATATAATAAAATTTATATGTAAGGGGGGGGAGAAGCAGCTCATTGCTAAAGGAAGTATTTAATTATATATCTTTAAAACACTACCTATAAACCATCTTCTCTGTGCTCATAATATTAAAATAATATCTAAGCTGGGCATGCTGACATGCCTTTAACCCCAACCGAGGCAGAGGCAGGCGGATCTCTTGGGTTCGAGGCCAGCCTGGTCTACAGAGTAAATTCCAGGATAGTCAGAGCTACACACAGAGAAACCAAAAAAATTCTGGGTATAGTGGTGCATACTTTTAGCTCCAGCATTTGGGAGGCAGAGGATCTTTGTGAGTTTGAGGACAGCCAGAACTACACAGGGATACTCTGTCTAGAAAAACAAACAAAAAACAAACAACAAACCAAACGAAAAAAAAAAAAAAACAGGATCTAATACCTGTCCATTGTGTTACAGCCCACCTGGGACTATCCTGATTTCTTCACAGAGCCTCTGTATGGCTGTGTTTGAGAGAAATTGTTGAGCTTGCACTCCAATTGGGTTTCTCTCTGACAGACAGGGTAGGTTTGACAACAAACTTTGGTTTCAGAATCTTAGGATTGGAAAGTTATTGTCAGTACTTAAATGCTGCAGTGGTTTCTTGTAGCTGTCGATGTTTTATGCTATAGTTACACATGACAGACACTGGCTTTGTTAGCATGTGTTTTTGTTTTAAACTAATTAAAGATAAAATTTTGCATGTAATATATATTGACTGAGATCTGGTTCCCTATTATATGATAGCAGCATATAAATTTTACAGTTTCCTACAGCAAAGCATTAATGCATCTTAGTGTTAAGTGTACAAAGCTTACCTTTTTCTAGTCTTAGAGCCTCAAGAAATTTTTATCAGCTGAGAGAAATGACTTTCTATCGCAGAATCTGTGTTCTTTGAAATGCTGAAGGAGATTACGTACATTCTGTTCATTTAAAAGAAAACAAGTTATTGAGTGCGCTGCAAAGGGAACAGGTCGAGCAGAGGTCAGTGTTAGTGTTTTCTGTGGTCTTTTTATGTAGCCTGGCTGGCCTTTATGTCATAGCAGTCCTCCTGCTTTGCAAAAAAGAGGGTCTGGGAGGCAGCTGGAGCTTATACTCCTACTTCCCCTTATTATTTGTAGGTAGACTTCTATCTTTATAGGCCTTTTGGCATCATCTTGGTCTCTTTAAAATTTTTGTTTGTTTGTTTGTTTGTTTGATTAAAGACCTGAAGGCAATTTTACTGTCCTTTCCAGAATCCATTAATTGCCAGTAGTTCAGCAAAGAGGGTTACAGACACCTTATTTATTTTGTTTTGTTTTTGTTTTTCAAGACAGGGTTTCTCTGTGTAGCCTTGGCTGTCCTGGAACTCCCTCTGTAGACCAGGCCAACCTCAAACAGAGATCCACCTGCCTCTGCCTCTCAAGTGCGGGATTACAGGTGTTCGCTACCGTGCCTGGCTCCAGACACCTTATTTTAAGATTGGGTCGCTGTTAGGCAGTACACCCTGACCCTTACATGATTCTTGGCCTTTTTAACTAGTGAGACCACAGCCTGTTGCACTCAACTATAGTTCTCTTTTTCAAAATATTTTATTCATGTTGTCTGCGTGATGTTTGTGTTTGTGATTGTAGATGTAGAAATTAGAGCACAACTTTTGAGACATTTCCTTCCATTATGGGTTCCAGGGATTAAACTCAGGTCAGCAGGCTTTCATAGCACGCACTTTTACTCTCTGCCATCTTGATGGTACCCAGATAGCATCTTTTAAATTTATAATCATTTTCAATCATTTTCAGTATATATCTGAAAATATACTTCACATTTTAAGAATTTATTTTCAGGGTGTGTATGGGTATACTTTGTGAAAGGAGTTGTTCCCACCATGTTAGTCCTACAGATTGACACTGTAGCCAGCCATAGACTTGACTCTCTTGTTGTATTGTTTGTTTCTGAGACAGGGTTTTACCCTATAGCCAAGCTGGCTTAGAGAGTGAGCACTCCTGCTTTAGTGTCCAAATCTACCATTGCAAGCATGCTTAGATTTAACTTTTGTTCTTTTTCTTCTCTTTTTCCTGTTTTAAAATTAGGCTAGGTTTTATTTTTCTATTTAAAATAAGTTTAATTGCATTTATTTATATGCATGAATTTGGGGCACACATATGCCATAGTACTTATGTGGAAATCACAGGACAACTTAAAGGAGTTACTCTGTTCCACCCAGACCACCAGGCCCAGTGACAAGTGCTTTTGCTCACAGAGCCATCTGTCTCACCAGCCCTGGGGTTAACTCTTGCTGCTGACCCTGGGAGATACGGCACGGTGGTTAAGAACACTTACTTGCTCTGGGGCGGGGGGGGGGGGGGAGTTATGTCAGTGGCAGAACATTTTACCAGCGTGAATGAATCTCTGAGCTCTGTCCCCAGCACTGGAAAAAATAGAATGTTCTAGAACCAGCCTGTCCAGGTTCAAATCTAGATCCTACCACTGTGGCTTGGTAATTTGGGGTAATTTTTTTTGTCAGTTGTGTTTTAGTTTCTTATCTAGCAAATGGAAGTAGTTTAATCCCTGTTTCACAGGATTATTTGAGGATTGCTTAATTATCTCTTGGTGCATCGCCTGGCATAAATTGTCATTCAATGTGGAATCTTAGAATTTTAGTTTTTATTGCCAGGCACTTTTGGCTCTACCATTCCCGTTTGATTCAGCATTATGTATTCTAGGACACAGCTTCACATGGGACACAGTATTTTTTTAGTTTCCAGCTGTCTAGGATTGTATGGAGATCTTTTTATCCCCCCCACCCCGCCTCTTCTCTTGATCACTTGCACACGTTTTAAATAGATTGGGTTTTGCCATGTTGTCTTGCCTGGCCTTGGACTCCTGCCCTCAAGTGATGTCACCTTAGCCTTCCTCCCAAGAAGCTGGGGTCCACAGGTGCATGATACTGTATCTGGCCCAGAGCAGTATTTGATTGGAACTTTTAGACAGGAGCGTTCAGCTAGGAAACTCGGGCATGGGATATTTGGAAGGCATTGACATTTGGAAGATACCTTTTTGAGAGCTTATTTGTTACCAGCTAAGAATGAGGTTTTTCCCATTGGTGTAGTAGCACAAGTAGTACCACCACTCAGAAGCAGAAGCAAACAGGAGGATTGCAGGTTTTAGGCCAGCCCTAAAATGAGACCCTGCATCAAAAGGGCTTCCAAGGAGCTGAAGAGATGGCTCAGTGGTCAAGAACACTGGCTGCTGTTCCAGAGGACCCAGGTTCAATTTTCAGCACCTACATGGCAGCTCACAACCATCTGTAACTCCAGTCTCAGGTGATCTGATACCCTCTTTGGCCTCTGATCACTAGGCATGCTCTTTGTGCACAACACACACATGCGGACAAAACACCCATCCACAGAAAAATCAGTTACCATTCAAAGGAGGAGGGGTGCTAAGAGTATGCTTCCAATCTGAAAGATTGAGGTTTTTAGCTACACTGGTCTGTCTCTTCTCCCCACCAGGCTTGCAGGTAGCACCAGCCATTTCAGACAGCAGCTGTGTTGCTTCCTAACCCCTCTGTAACGGCAGCTGCTTACAAGACCCAGATACAGAGGGAGGCAGGCTGCGAGTGGCACAGCGAAGTCAGTAGGTCACAGCAGCAGGTTTCTCCCTGGACTCTTCTTCTTGTCCTGTCAGCTGTCTCAGTCTGTTTAGTTCTTGCAGTAGGAGTCCCTCTGGAGTTTCCTCAGCACGTGCTTTCTTGGGTGTATGGAAATAAGATGGCTCAGTTGGCAACAAGATGAAGTACATATTGCTTGGATTTTCTTGTGAGTCTTCCTTTTCCCCTAACACATATCACTTTAAGTACACAGAAGGGCTTTGTAGACATCCTGTTGTTCCTTAAATCATTTGACTAGGAGCTACTTTTTCTATTTTAATTTTTTACATGTCCTTTGTATGTATGTATGTAAGTGCAAGTGTGCATGCATGTGAAAGTCAGAGGACAGTTTGCAGGAGCTGGTTCTCCTTCCTCCTTGTGGATTCTGGTATTGAACTCAGGCCAGTGCGTTGTTGGCAACAAGTACTTCTACCCACTGAACAAACCATCTTACCAGCCCAGAGCCACTAAATATTGATGGTCTTGTTTTGGTATCATGTTCATGCAGTTTTTTCCGATGCCCACATCAAGATGTGGGCACATGCTATTTATAAAGTGGCCTCGGGAGGAAGCTCTGGTTTGGAGAAGTTACTTTTGTTTTCAGGGGGAACACCAGGCAGTGACGGACGGGCGAGCAAGTGTAGGTTTTCAGGTACATCATTTAGGTTAAGGCACATACTATTAGTGACATGAACTTATGGGTTTATGCTTCAGTTTTCCTGAGCCTGGTGTGCTTTTAAACGTGGTGCTTTTTATTTTTTAAGGTACTGACTGTTAGTGCTTGTTTTGATTGGTAGCAAAGCCAGGTGATAGATGATAGTATGAATTTTTTTAATGTACTAAAAACCCTATCAAGCCCCAGAGAAGCACTGAGCACCTTTGCTGCAGAGGGTAGCTATTATTAGTTCTCTCTGATCTTCAGTCAAGAACCATAAGTTTGCCAATTTGGAATAACTGGAACATATCACCAGTTTATAATAGTGTAGGCATATGTAGAGATTTATTTGTAAACAACCAAGATGAGAGAATGATGCTCATTTGCTCTAAGAAAACTGATCTGTGTTCTGTGTGAGTTCATTCTAATGAAGAGCAATATTAAGTGATGTCTTTCTCTGACTCATAATTTTAAGGAGAGGATACAAATGTTGATTGTTTTTTGTGGGAACACTTTCTCTATGCCTGATTGGTTGGGTCTTTTTGAGATGAGACAGGATCTCACAGACACGTCCCAGGCTGTCCTGGAACTTACTGTTACTGTATAACTGAGAATGACCTTGAACTTCTGATTCTAGCCTTTGTCACCATACCTTAGTTCTGCAGTGCCAGGGATCAAATCCAGTGTTTGATACTTGCTGGGCCAGCGCTGTACCCACTGAGCTGCAGCCCGTGTTGGTGCATCTGTGAGAGAAGCTGACCCCATAGTACAACATCCTGGTGAAGGCAGGTTCTTAGAGTGTTCTTTACGTGGCCCTGAGGACACAAGTAAACTGATGGCTGAAGAGGTAAACATCTGCAGTAAGTCAAGGGGTCGAAAACTTAGCTGCAGGTAATTCAGCTTAGAGTAGTCGAGTCCATTGTCCAGGAGGTGACGCATAGCTCAGTGAAGGAGCTCTTGCCTAGGCCCCGGGGGCTCTGAGAAGTGCCACTGCCCTCTGGCTTATCCTCCTTTCCTTGGAGACTTCATTTTCTGAGGCATTGTTTGGGAAGTAAGACCCAAGGAAACCCCTTGTGGTTGGTTACCAGGGTTTTCTTTGTTGCTTATCCGTAGAAACTCAGTGTTTCCGAGCTCTAGCCGGTCTTACTTCAGTTTGGATTTCCTTGCTCAGAGTACATTGATTCCTCTGTGAAGATGTAGTTTGATGGGGCCAGAACAGCAGCCAGGCCTGCAAGATAATTACTAACGCTGTTGTCATATTTGTGTCTGTCCGTATTTGGAGACCAGGTGAGCTCTGGCTTCAAATCACAGGAGAGGTTTGTCATGCTTTCTGCTTTTATCTAGAGACTAAAATGACAGCATGTGTGACCTAGCCCTTCTGTTCAAATAAGTATTTATTATCACAGTGTGTTTATTTAGTGTGCTGTGGCTTCGTTTGATGTTTATGTTCTGTGTACGAACGAACTGTCAGTGTTCATGAACCAAAAATTTTAGATCACTCTCGATTTTTCAGGTGCAGTGTCTGCCTGTGTTTCTTTTTCTTTTTGGTTTGTTTTTGTTGTTCGTTTGTTTGTTTTGGTTTGAGACAGGGTTTCTAGTGCAACAGTCCTGGCTGTCCTGGAAGCAGAGGCCTGCCTGCCTCTGCCTCCTGAGTGCTGGGATTAGCGGTGTGCACCACCGCGCCCAGTGGTGCCTGTTTTCTTTAACTGCCTTGTCTAACACATTTTTCTCTCATACTCAAAATTTTTCTAGCAAGTAGTAGTGTAAGGTGGGACAATACAGGTTGACAGGGTACCCAGCCTTGCCAGGAGTCTTAAATTTTAGTAGAATTTCCTTTGATCATCGTGTGATTGATCCACCATGGGGCAGTGAAGGGGCAGGCACGAGGTAGAATTCAGACCTTTCCTTTTTCTCAGAGCAGAGTGGGGCAGGCCTACCTTCATCTCAGGTGAAGGTAGGTTAGGTTAACGTTAGGCTTGGCTGTTGGTGAGCATAAGGTGCTGGACAAAGTGAGCCTTGATTGCCAAGAGCTGTGCCTCCGTTCTTGGTCTTTAGTTAGTGTAGTGGATGGATGTGTACTTTATCTTTAAGAAGAAGTACATACATTGTGTTTTTCTCTGACTATCACCTCTCATAACCATCCTGACCCCTGTTGTACGGCACGTTACTATGCTTGATTTTCCTGTTTCTTTTCCCTGGAGTTGTCTCGTGTTTTCACGCTCCCTTCAGAGCCTGAATCTCTAAAGTAGCACAGTACATGTCTGGCACATAGGAGGCCCTCAAGAAAAATAGAAAAGAGGGAGCGTTTGCCAGGAATTGCAGGCAGTAACTAGGTGCTGTATTTGGGGGTTTGTTTGTTTCATCAGATCTCTAACCAAAATGACTCCAGACCACTCTTTTCTGACCTTCTTCCTTAGTTTAAGGTCCTGAGTTGGAAAGAACAAAGGGAAATGTTCTTCTGAGTATTTTTCCTCTCCCTCACCCCTAGCTTGCCAGCAAAGCACGGACGGAGAAGGAGGAGAAGCTGAGCCAGGCCTATGCAATCAGCGCTGGTGTCTCCCTGGAGGGCCAGCAGCTCTTCCAGACCATTCACAAGACGTGAGTTGTGGGAGCATAGGGGTTCCTTTTCCTAGAGCTGATACTGGCTGGTTGTTTGTCTGATGAAAGGCTTCTGGGTGGTTGTCTTCCTGAAAGTGTACCAGAGAAACTGGGGTAGGTATTGGCAGCACATTGGCATCTAGAGATGTGACGCTGGGAGCCCCCTTTGCGCAGGGGAATACTGTGGTCATAACTGAGTCACTTGTAAGTTTGTTTAGGGTTGCATTGTCTTGTAAGGGTCCCTAGTAGTAGTAATCCATCATTTAGAGCTCATGAATGGCTTCTTGTTTGTTATTATTGCCATCTTTTCCTCTAAAATAGCTTGTGGTTTTATTAAAGGAAGTTATATAATTTCCCTAGTTTGCCTTGGGACAAACACAGGGAGTTAGGAAGAACAGAAGGCTATCTTCTTACCTCCTCCTAAAACACATGTTGTCACAGCAGAAGTCATTTGACGCTCTACCAGCTTCCCTAACTGCTGAAACCCTGGAACATTTGACACCCACCTCAACCCCCCTGCTGCCTTCTGTTACCCTGTTTAACCACCCAGGGTCTGGTGCACAGATGGCAGCTGGCAGTAGAACTGTCTGGGGCCGGGTGTATCTGAGCATTTCCAGGTATGTGAAGGAACTCTCTTAGTAGCATCAGCTGCCCTGGGATTCCCCGTGTGTGAACTCAGATGGAGCTTCCTGGTCTGGCAGGTGTTTGGCTGTGGTAATTGAGCGGGGCCAGTTGGAATGCAGCTTGCATGTTTGAGGGTATGGGGCTGGGTGGAAGCAAAGTACAGATCACTGTATTTCTAGAAGTGGTATTTTCCCCTAGGCTCACGGTGGCCACATTATACGAGTGGGGACAGATCTGCCCTTTGTACATGTGTCATCTGTTGACAGAGTTCTGTAGCTGTTCATGCTCTGACCCTGGTTAGAAAGCATTTGCCAGCCTCTGCCCTAGGCCACTAAGTCAGTTCTGGTGGTCTAGGTCTGGTTATTCATTTGTAATTTGGTTTGAGCTTCTGAGAGTGCTACCAAATGTTTTATGGTTCTCCAGGCCCTTGATGCTTCAGACTAACAGTTCTGGGCTCTCCCTAGTGCTTTCCTGTCCAAGGGTGCTCAGGGAATGTTTGGTGACTCCTCTCTGGCTGAATGGTAAGCTGAGAACTTGGAGTCAGCCTACCAGCTGTTTGTTTGTTGGTTGGTTTATTTATTTATCTTTTCAAAACAGGGTTTCTCTGTGTAGCTCTGGCTGTCCTGGAACTCATTCTATAGACCAGGCTGGCCTTGAACTCAGAGATTCACCTGCCTCTGCCTCCCTAGTGCTGAGATGAAAGGTGTGTGCCACAACGCCTGGCTCTAAAGTTAGATCTTCATTAGACAGGAGGGATGGGATGACCCCAGGATGTTATATTCACCTATATTCTTGTCTTTCCAGCATTAAAGACTGTAAATGGCAAGAAAAAAACATCGTAGTCATGGAAGAAGTTGTTATTACACCCCCATATCAAGTGGAAAATTGTAAAGGCAAAGAGGGGAGTGCACTGAGCCATGTACGCAAAATAGTAAGTAATGAAGCCATGAAACTTTCCAAGAGGAGGATTTCTTATATATATATATATTCATATATATATATATTCATATATATATTGATATTGATATTCATATATATATATGCAAAATATATACATACACATATGAGACTGCCTGGTGCCCATGGAAGTCAGAAACAGGCATTGGAGTCTATGGAACTAGAACTATAGCTGGCTGTAAACTGCTGTGTGGGTACTAGGACTCAAACCCAAGTCTTCTGCAAGAACGTGTGCTCTTAAGCACTGAGCCATCTCTCAGGTCTGAGTGTCATGGATTTAGAAAGTATAATAGGATTGATTTTCCTTCCCAGTAGCTTTTTCTTCTGTGTTTATGTCAGGAAGGAAGAAGGGGCTGAAGAAGGTGGCTCAGCAATTAAGAGCACTTGCTGCTTTCTAAGACCTGAATTCTGTTCTCAGCATTTATGTAAGGCAGCTCATAACTGTTTGTATTCCAAGTTCCATTTGACCCAAGGCTTCTGACACCTGCACTCTCCCACATGCACATACACAACTACACATAATTTAAAATAAATACAAAATTTAAAAACACTGTTAGAAAGGAAGGAGGAATTTTGGTGGTAATAATTACTCTTCATTTTATTACATATTAGTTTATAGCTGCAACATAAACCAGTCTTAGCTCAGCTGCCACACATATGGCTGAAACAAGAAGCTCCTCCTGCCTGCCTTGCAGCATGGGAGGCCAGTGGACAGCGGCAAGGCTGAAGTTGACCGCATAGTCCATGGGCCAAACAGCCAGGCCTGGGAAGCCTGGTTTAGATTGTACCTTCTCCCATCTCCATTTCTGACCTGTCTGCTTTGTTCTTCTCTTGCAGGTTGAAAAACATTTTAGAGATGTGGAAAGCCAAAAGATACTGCAGCGTTCACAAGCCCAACAACCACAGAAGGAGGCTGCCCTGTCATCCTGAGTCCACAAATATGGAGGACTCTTCCAGCATCCAGCCACAGAGATGGTGGTGGTGGTGGCGGCTTCGGCAGAGGCAGGCCGGGGGAGGGAAGGGATCCTATATTTCTTGCTGACTCTTATTAAAGGGTCAGTGTTTCAAAAAAGAAACAAAAACAAAAAAAAAAACAAACAAAAACCTAGACTTGAACAAACACCCAACAAAAAAAGAACAAGAGAATAATTGAAAAGTTGAATCATTACTTGACTAACAGACTTTGGCCCACCATGTCCTTTTTACAGCCCCTTCTGGAGCAGTCATCTTGTTAGTTTTATTTTTGCAAATTCCTTTTCACTCTGCCCTTCATCTATGACTTTCCTTTCCTAGTCTGTTTCTGCCATTTTTGTTTTTATAAGTGGATATACTTGCCTTCTGAATGATTGAAAGAAACTTTTACATCTTTTCTTCCAAAATAAAAGTAACAAGCTGACTGTGATTCTAAAGTTGAGACCAGAGCAGAAGACAGAGGTCTCACTTTAAATTTTTTCATTTTTTTTCTTTGACTTTTTTTTTTTTTTTTTTTTTTTGCACAGGGCATGGCTTGAATTAGTTTTATTTTTCTTAACTTTAAATATATATATGGAAATATATATTAAAATGTTCTCTAAGTATTTTCTGCTTCTTGCAGGTCTCTTTTTACTAGATCATGGCCACTCTTCCCACCTCTGAAAACAAAAATGTGTTGTCCTTTCCTCCACCCAGAGCCTGACGGTTAACTTGACTTAGTTCACAGCGAGGATCTCCTGCAGCCCTGCAGAGCCAATGTGCACATGGGATTTGGCCTTGAGGGTCCTGATGGCTTTCTGGTCTTTAACTGTATGTACCTGTCTCACATTTGGTCCCAACCTCAGGACTCCCTCTGCCTTTGTCTTCATGGTACTAGACGAACTCTCACCACTCTCCACGCGGGAGTCAGCGCCCTTCCCCCTGTGCCTCTGCAGGAAGAACTCGCCTGCCTGGCACACCTCAGCTCTTCCTCCTCTGGGCTGATTTTCTCTTCTAAGAAACCTGGACTCCATCTGCCCTGACCTTTCTTAAGTCCATGTCCAGAGCCTCTAGCCCAGGAAAAAGCTTGAATAACCTCTAGTTTCTCTTCTACCATTCTGCTCTTCTGCCCCGTCCTACCCCCTGAAATCTTACAAGCTAATGACAGTTTGTATGTGCTCAGCCAATGGGCAGAAAACCTGGAAAGAATTTCTGGACTTTAGCCCACCAGTTTGCCTGGTCTGACTAACCTGCTGAGAGCCGAAACTGGTACTTGTTGCCCCTGCACCTCCCGGGTAGCCTCGTGGGGCAGAGTGCCATCACCTGAATATCAGGCACTGAGTGGACATGGTGATGCTCATGTGACTGGCTAGAGCTTTGGGGGTAGGGTGGGGCTAAATTTTTTTATTTTTATTTTTGGCCATGATCTCTTTTCCCTTCCTTTTTTTTTTTAATTAAATAAATGGATCAAAATTAAATAATTCAAGCCCTGCCTTCAAAATGGAAAGAACTTTTTTTTTTTTTTAGTATTGTTTAGCAAAAACAATAAAACCCAGAATTTTTTAACCATCATTCATGTCTCAGGTTTGTGCATACTTCAGGGCCCCCAAATGAGGGGTCTGAAATGAGAGGAGAGTGTGTCTGTCAAGTTCAGCCTTAGTCTTTAGAGTGCCAGCTATTCTTTTTAGCTATTCATCTTACTCAGAACTAACTCATCCAGAGGTGAGGTGTGAGGTACGCTATCAGGACCCAGGCACGGTGGTGCACGCCTGTGATCCAGCGCCCTGGGAGGCAGAGGCACACAGAGCAAGTCCAGGCCAGTCAAGGGTACACAGAAACCCTGACTTGAAAACAAGCAAACAAAAAAAGGTGTGCTATAAGGAGGGATCCCGGGTGAGTGCCCCAACAGGTATGGGCACTTGGCACACAAGCCTGGCGACCCATGGTGTCTTCTGGCCTCTCTATGCAGTCTGTGGCATGTATGCACATGGACACACAAGTTTTAAAGTGGGAGGGACCCAGGGTTTCTAGTGTGTGTGTGGAAAAGGGCTTAGTCCTAGGATGTTTAAATTGACAGATGAGATTGGATTTAGTGTTTACTAGGTAGTCCACTCCCCTTCCAAATCGGGTATGGTGATATACCCCTAAGCTAGCATTTGGTAGCCTGAGCCAAGACCATGAATTTAAGGCCAGCCTGGGATATATAATGAGATCCTTTTGCTAAAAAGGATGGCAGTTAAGTTTTTGTTTAAAAAGCCAACAAAACCAACTTTTAAATTCCGTGTACATGTTTGTGGGGTTTCTGCCTGTCACAACCAGCTCATGTGGATGCTGGGAACCACGGTATATGCTTTTAAATGCTGAACCATCACTCCAGCTCCTTAAATTTTTTGATTTACGCAAATGCAGACGTTCATATATACCACCTGTACATACGTGTCTAAGCAGGCAGGGAAGAACATCAGCGTCCCAGGGATTGGAGTTAGCACAGTTACAAGTGGCCCTGTGTGGTTTCCATGATCCGAGCCCAGGTCCTCTGTGAGAGAGGCAAGTACTCTTACCTGCTGAACCATCCCTGCAGTCCTGAGGAAAGGGCATTTTAGATGAAGCTAATGAGTGATGTGTTGGCATATATGGTTCAGGCAGGGTATAGGGCCCCTCAGATCCCTGTCCTTGCTCCCTCATAGATTTCTCCCTTTGAAGTCCCTGTGAAAAGAATTTGATTATCTAAAAAATAATCCCCACTCCCCAAATGAATTACAGTCTAGGTCCACAGTGCCTCATCTGCCTGTGATGCAGAGCTGGAGCAGTCCCCAAGCCTTGGTTAGTCACACGGGCCCCTTATGTACTATGAAGTTCCAAACTGACAGGCTGTGCACTGTCTATTTGCTAGGTTTGGGATGGAGTACAGAGGAGATAGAAGAATTATTACTCTGTAGGTTGGAAGGACGTTGAACTATCCAAGAATATGGTGCAGAAGACTACATCTTTGATGAAGTGTACAGGCAGCTTCACTATGTCTTTTTGGCTTTGGGGCCTTTTTTCCGTCCCAGATGGACCCTGACAGCAGCATCTGATTATCTCCACTACAAACCTGTTGCTGTCACTGTTATTTAGTGGCCAGTATGGTGCAGTCTTACCACAGGGGTTGATACTGAGTCTGCACCTGATTTGTTGTAAAGTTTGGGAAACTGAGGACTCACTCCAGCATTGAGTACTAGTTCAGTGGCACCACTCTAGGAACCAGTGATTAACAGGGAAATCTTTTTGACCCTTCGAGTTTTTGTTTGTTTTTTGAGACAGTGTTTCTCTGTGTATTCCTGGCTGTTCTGGAACTTGCTCTGTTGACCAGGCTGGCCTAGAAGATCTGACTGCTTCTTTCTGCCTCCTGACTGCTAGGATTAAAGGTGTGTGCTGTTTCCGCCTGGCTTAGGATTCATTTTTAATACTGTGTGGGTCTGCCTAATGAGGCCTGAAGATGGTGGCAGATCCCCTGGAGCTGGAGGGGAGTTACAGGTGTTTGTAATCCACCCTGTGTGGGTGCTGAAAACTGACTTGGGTCTTCTGAAAGAGGAGCAAGTGCTCTTAACCACTCAGCCATCTTTCTAGTCCCTTGTTGACAAATAAGGTCTTGTTTTTTTTTCAGTGTATGTGTGTGATATGGCACCTGTGGGGATTAGAGGATAGCTTGCAGGAATTGGTTCTCTTTCCTTAATGTGGGTCTTAGTGCTAGAACTCAGCTGATCAGGCTTGGCAACAGTCACCTTTACATGCTGAGCCATATTGCTGCCTGCTCCCTAACACTTTAAAACATTTTTTTTTTAAGTTATATGTATGGTTGTGGATGTGTGCATCTTCCACACAGATGAGCAGATATGGAGGTTAGGGAGCAGGTGTGTTCCAGGGATCAAATTCAGGTTTGCCAGTCTTGGTAGCAAAAGTCTTCACCTGCTGAGCCTTCTGATCAGCCCTCTCACACAACTGAAGCTAAGAATTGCACCTTTCAAAACTATTCTTGGGGCTGGCATGATGGCTCAGCAGATAAGGTACTTCTTGAATGCAAATCCGGCATCTTGATTGAGCCCTGGAACTCAGGTAAAGGTGGAAGAAGACTGTAATCCCAGCACCCAGTGAGGCAGAGGCAGGCAGATCTCTGAGTTCACAGGTTAGCCTGGTCTACAAAGTGAGTCCAGGACAGCCAAGGCTACACAGAGAAACCCTGAAGGAAGGAGAGATCCAACTCCATAAAGTTACTCTGACAAGTTGTTGTTTGAGTCACTGGGCTGGGCATGCATGCTTATGCACACAAACACTTTTTTAAAAAGTCTGTTTCCCCTATGCTATTCCGGTTGCACACACTAGACCACTGTCTTCCTTGGTAAGGGAAAAGTGGCATAGTGGATGCTGTGGCGGTGCACCTCTGTAATTCCAGCAGGAAGGAGGATGTCTGAGGCCAGCCAGGGCAACATGGAGAGATTCTGTTCTTGGGAAAAAAAAAAAATTATAGGGATCACAAGCCATTTCTGCTATCCTAGGATGGTCGTAGGTAGTGCTGGAAGCTATTTGGATGAATGTAGGAATTGCTCACCTGGAGGGTGATTACATCTACACAATTGTCTCACCTTCCCATCTCCATATCAGAGTTCTCCTAAAGAGACTTGAAATTGTTGGGCAGTGGCAGCACATACCTTTAATGCCAGAGGATGCAGAGGCAGGTGGAACTCCCCAAGTTTGAGGCCAGGTTGGTCTACAGAGTAAGTTCTAGGACAGCCAGGGCTACACAGAGAAACTGTCTTAAAAAGCAAAACAACAAACTTAAAATTCCAGTGTGCTGCCTGAACTTTTAGGAATTTTATATAATGATGTAAAATAGCAAAAGAGTTTGAGGTCATTCTGGCCTCATTTGTAGTGAACTATTTCAAAAAAAAAGTTAAAAATCTAGCTTTTGGATTCTGTTATGCTACTTCCCTATCCCAATATAATTTACAATTTTGATATAATTTACAATTTTGATAAGCTTATTTTTTTTAATTCATTTTTTTTTTATTGTGTGTGTGGGTGTGTGTCACATATGTCACAGCGTGAATATAGAAGTCAGAGATTAACTGTAGAATCTGGCAATCTGAGTTTGGTCTGTGGAACCCATGTGAAGTCAGAAAAAGAATCCTCTTAAGAGACAGGATCTCATATGGACCAGGCTGCCCTTGAACTTCAGATCTCCCTGGCCCTGCTTTCTAAGTGCTGGAGACTTGGAAAATCTAAGTGCACCACAACACCCCGTGATAAACTTGATTTTGTTGGGTTTTTGTTTTGTTTTGAGATGGGGCTTTACTATGTGGTCCTGGCTGTCCTGGAACTTGCTCTGTCAGCTAGGCTGGCCTCTAACTCAGAGATCCTCTTGCCTCTGCCTCCCAAGTGCTGAAATTAATACCATGTACCACCACTGCCCAGCTGATAAACTCATAGTATTTTAATGGCCTTATAAGATGGGACAGGGGCTTTGGAGATGGCTCGAGTGCATGCTGTTTAGGCACAACATAGTCCTGGACCTGAATTTGAACAGCCAGAACACAGAACCCATGTAAAAAGTGGTCTGTTGCATACAGGTGCGCTCAGGGGCCAGAGGAAACCATTGGATCCTCTGGACCTGGAGTAACAGCTAGTTTTTAGCTGCTAATGTGATTCTGGGAACCAAACTCTGCAAGATCAATAAGTGTTCTTTTGTTTTACTTTGTTTTTTTTGCAACAGGTAACCTTGGCTGTCCTGTACTGGCTTTGTAGACCTCAAACTCAGTAATCCACCTGCCTTTGCCTCTCTGGGTGCTAGGATCAAAGGTGTGCACCACCCCTGTCCAGCTGCAACAGGTGCTTTCAACCACTGAGCAGTCTCTTCAGTGGCCCCCAAGCCCTGCTGCTCTTCATCCTAAGAGAACGTGACACAGCTATGGGATCAGGGCAGCGGGTTCTCTGGACTTTTTAAAGGCAGGGTCTTGTGTAGCTCAGGCTTGCTTTGAACTCACCATGTATGGGAGAATAACCGTGACCCTGAGGCTCTGCCTCCACCTCTCAAGGGCTGGCTTTACAGGTCTGTGCCACCATGCCCAGTCACTCTACCAGCTGAGGTGCGTCTCCAGCCCTTGCTTTGTGAAAAAGTCACACTCTATAAACCTATACTGGAGATTCCCCTGTTTCAGGCTCACAGTGCTGGGACAATGGGCATGAGCCACTATGTTCAGCTTGAATAAAATCTTGCCAGTAAGTTCAAATTGTGGAGAATGGAGAGTATTGAGTCTGTGTTGGGGACCCAGCAAAGGATGATGGGTCCTTTGCTACTTTCTTCCCTAACATTCCCACACTTCTCCAAGAGGAATCGAAGTGTGAGTCTCAGTATCCTTTATTCCCCAGTGCCATCTTCTCATGAATCTCCCACTGGATGAGAATGGGCCAGGTGCAGCCACTTCTTGCTCACAGTGAGCACACCATAATGGAGGGATTAACCATAAATTTCTTTGGAATTCGGCAACAGTCTGCACTTGTCAAGCCTGTGCAGTATCGTGGACTATGGGAGCCTCCACCTGCTTCACCTCCCTTCCATGCTCCCTGTGAATCTGGTGCCTGGAGCTGAGCCACAGTAATCTCAGCCACCTGCCACTTGGCATTTCCAGTACCCCTGGGGACTGTGGGTGCTACAGCCTTTTCACAGTATCCCGTGGAATCTGGCCAGTAAGGTTTTGGGAGACCCCAGCTTCCTGGAGCTGCTGGATCTCTGTGACCAAATGGCTCTCTTGCCTTCAGATTTTTCAGCTGCTCTGGGCTCTCCTGCTCACCACCCTGGACCTTTGCACCCAGTAGTATGTGTGGAGCTTGAGACAGCTTAGCCTGAGCCACACACAGGCAGCTGCAGGGTCACACCTCTTCCACCTCTGCTCGTCCTTAATGGAACTAATTGCAGTAGGATCTACCCTGGCCTACCACATCAGGCCTAAAAGTACTCTCTGCCTGGGAGCAACAACGGGACACTGGAAGCCAAGGCCTTTGTGGCCTTGTGGGCTGTAGTAGATTGGCTTGTGGTTGATCCGGCTGCAGCACCTTGAACGTAACGGGGTAGAAACCCAGCTTCTACTAGTCAGTTCCCCTGTGCTTTTGGGAAGCTGAGTCACTTGAGGTGCTTGCGACTGGCTAGCCTGGGCAACTTGACATGCACGGGACCTTCAGGGAATGCTGAGCAGCATGGAGGCTTGGCTCTGCCTGGCTGAGAGCCTCTGTGTTGGGCCTCACAGGCACCACACTGGCCTCTGGGATTATGGCTGTGATCATGGCTGAATGCAAGTTTTTCCAGGGCCTTGGTGGAGCCAGGGAAGAACTGAGGAGCCTCTGAGGTGAGGCTGTGGGTAGTTCAAGGGAGATGTGAGAGAGAAAAGAAAAGAAAGTTCCTTGGATGTCTCTGGGACTCAGTTGTCTGTGTGGATGGGGCCAGAAGGAGATGGGCAGATGCTGAGCTGATTTCTCCAGATCTATGCTATTCATGTGTCCCCGTTCCCTTGACCTAGCAGTAATGCTGACCCCTGTCCCAACTCTAAAGATGAGAATTTAGTCCATGGAGGAGGAGGGCAGAGTGGAGTGCATGTCAGAAAAGCTTCCTGATTCCCACCGTCTTTCCCCTTGCACATGTTGATGGCCTCTGCTGAAGGGGGCTCTGTTGAAATTGATTGCTAAGGTTATGATGGGAGAGTGGGCCGCTGCCTCTGGAGACCAGTCAGGTGGGCCTGTAGGGACTATTCTGTGGACATAGATAATCCCAGTTCTTTTGGAGGCATGTGGATCTCTGAATTTGAGGCCAGCCTGGTCTATATAGTAAATTCCAGGCAAGCCAAGGGTACATAGCAAAACTCTCTCAAACAAACAAACAAATAATCCGGACAGGTGGTAGTAGTGGTGGATGCCTTTAATCATAGCATTTGGGAGGCAGAGGCCGGTGGATCTCTGAGTTTGAGGCCAGCCTGGTCTCCAGAGGGAGTTCCAGGACAGCCAGAGCTACAAGAGAAACCCTGTCTTGGGGGGGGGGGGCAGACAAAAAGCAGAGGAAGAAAATAAGAAAGTAAAAGTTTTATTGTCCATCTCTCACCAACTAATTGGAAGATTTTTACCCTCATGGTCAGAAATGCTATTTGGACATGAGTCCCTTTCAGGGAATTGAAACCAGATCCAAAATAAATGACCCTTTGTCACTGGAGTTCGTACAGGGTCTGAAGGATTAGAGGGTGAATTAACTTATTAAAGGGTGTGTGGAATGTGTGCCTCAAGATATGAGTGGGTGCTGTTTGTGGTGGCAACTACATAGTGCCTAGAACTCTTGCCCGTTTGATATTTGCTGAACACTGTGAAGTTCAAGACATAGCAACAACACCAAATGTTCACTCATTCCATATGTTCATTTATCTGTCTGTGCAGCACATATTTTCTGAATTATGCTTGGTCCCGAGACTATAAATAAACAAACTACATAGTTACTGTCTTTGCACTCATGTAATTCACAATTGTGTGTGTGTGTGTGTGTGTGTGTGTGTGTGTGTGTAATGGAAGTTTTGGTTTCTTTACAAACTCAGTTACGTTATGTAAATATGTGTTTGTTTTGATCCCACGTGTGGGATTTTAGTTTGTCCACAACTGATAATTGTCTCCTGCCGGGTGAGGTCACTGCCATCTGGTAACTGCCTGCCTCATGCAGCAGGGAGAGGGCTGTGGTCTCAGGCTCTGAGGATATAAATATGTGAGCCTGGGAAGAGAAAGTGTGGCCTGAGGTGTTGTCCAGTGGTGAGTGACAGTTTGGATAGACCAGAGATGGTGTGGTGACTTGGAAACAGAGAAGAGAAACATTTTAATGCAGCAGCTTGGAGGAGACTGCACGCTGTATTTGCTGTTGATAGAGATTGGTATAACCTCCAAAGGAATCCATAGACCCTAAACAGCTGGGACAAGGTCTGTGCCTCCTCTCCCCACTAACTTTCTCCTATGGAGGGTTGGAGGGTTGCAAGCTTTACGGAACCCCAAATAAAATAGTTTTAAAAACGAGTGCAACGTGTATGTGTGTGTGTATTTTTATGATAGCAAATGCATAAATTGCCTCTGTAATTAAAAGGAAAGGCAGCTATCAGGCATGGTCAAAATCTCTGGACTCTTGAGGTGGAGACAGGAGGATTACAAGTTGGAGGGTATTCTGAGCTACATAGGAAATTAGACGAAAAATCAAGTTAGCCTTCTCCTCCTCCCAAATGATGGTTGGCAAATAGGGGAGGTGGAGGCCACTTGAAGGCTGCTGAAGATAAACTGATGGCTGTTTGGGCTAGAGTGGGGAATATTGCAGTTGGAAAAAAAATAGTCTGCTTATGATGTCCTAAATGTGTAGGCCTCTCTCTTCTCTCAGGAGACAAAGACATCAAGACCAATCAGGTGACTTAGAGCCAAGAGGACTCCTTGTTTTAAAACTTTAGCCAAACCCAGGGGTTCTCTCTGGAGCCTGTGTGTAGATATTACAGCTTTTGTTGTTGTTCTGACAGGGTTACTGTGTGTAGCCCTGGCTCTTCTAGACTCTCTTTGTAGACCAAGCAGACCTCACAGAGATCCGCCTGCCTCTGCCTCTTTGAGTGCTGGGATTACAGGCGTGCGCCACTGTGCCTGACTTATTGGACCCTTTTTATGTGCTGATATCACACTTGATAAGTCTCCAACAACTGTGTGATAGAATATCATTATCCCCATTTCACAGATAAGTCTCAGTTTAAATGAAACAGGATTGGTTTTCAGGTTGGAATCCCCGAGTCTGGTTACATCCAGAGTTGTTTGCTTCCATGCATCAAGTTGTGTTCCAGAACTTCTGATGTTCGGACTCTATGCTCCTTGCTAGTATTCCCTTTTGAAAGTACAAAGAAGAGGAGCTAGAGAATTTGCTAAGCGCTTAAGAGCACTGGCTGCTATTCCAGAGGTCCTGATTTCAATCCCCAGGACCATAGTGGCTCACAACCATCAATGACAGAATCTGATGTCCTCTTCTGTGATGCAGGCATACATGTAAATAGAGCACTCATATACATACATAAACAAATCAGAAAGAGAAAGAAAGAAAAGAAAAGAGAAAAGAAAAGAAAGGAAAAAAAGAGCTCTGAGCTCTCTCCATAGGCAGAGTTCGGAAAGGCTTTTTCTCCCGGAACTAGACAGCAAGAACTTTGTTTCCCGACGAAGAGAAAAACAGTGAGGGACCGGAAGTTGCCCGATCATCCTCTGTGCTGGTCTCCCAGACCCGGTTGAGGCCGCAGCGGACTGCCCTTTCCCAAGATGGCTTCGAAGATTGGTTCGAGACGCTGGATGCTGCAGCTGATCATGCAGCTGGGTTCGGTGCTGCTCACGCGCTGCCCCTTTTGGGGCTGCTTCAGCCAACTCATGTTGTACGCTGAAAGGGCCGAGGCGCGCCGGTGAGTGCGCCCACGAAGCCGTCGAACGCGGTGGGGGGCTGTACGGCCTGTCTCAGGAACTGGGGTGCGGTGGTGTTGGGGGAAGTTGGGGCCCAGAAGTTGGGACACTTAGGCTGGAAGGAATTGATACTCAGGTTGGAAGACGCTCCGGTTCTGCTCTACGACCAGAACTGATGTGGCGGCCCCAACAGTGAAAAGGGTCTCCAGTTTCTGGAGAGCGGTGGAGCTTGCGGGAACTTACTTAAGTGTTCCCAGACACTTAATCCCGGTTCATTCCGACTTCATTGTTCCCTACACTCGATTCACAGGAAGCCCGACATCCCAGTGCCTTACCTGTATTTCGACATGGGGGCAGCTGTGCTGTGTGCTAGTTTCATGTCGTTCGGAGTGAAGAGGCGGTGGTTCGCGTTGGGCGCCGCGCTCCAGCTGGCCATCAGCACCTATGCCGCTTACATCGGGGGCTATGTCCACTACGGAGACTGGCTAAAGGTGAGCACAGAAACTCGAGAAGAAACTTAGCTATGGACAAGGAGCTTCAGGGTCCCGGTGCACTGGGTGGGCATGTGTGCTACTCCAAAGCGTGAAGGGAAGACTGGGAGGACCGAGATAGATAGCAGTTTTGTGGTGGTTATTACATGCACAGACTGGCAGACCCGTAGAGACCATTCTGCCTCCCTAGTAGAGTGTGAAAATGGAGGTCCAGAGATGGGGAACGGACTCTCCCAAAATCGTGCCGCAGTGTATCGATGGGACCGGTAACTCAATGTAACTAGATTCCCAGAATCCTTTAAACGATTACTTTATTAGTCTCAGACTCATAAACCAAAAGAGACTTTAGAGAGTATCAGGTCTGCCTATCAGGTTTTATGAAATGTAATTAATATATAGTACAGAATTTGTGCCTGCAAATGCAGGTGCTTGTACCAGCCACTGCAAGCCTGAAGGTGGCATGAAGGTGGTATCCTCAAGGTCTGGGCTGTGTGAAAAACTATGGGACAGTGGGGTTATTCTTTTTGTTTTGTTTTGTTTCTAGACAGGGTTTCTCTGTGTAGCCCTGGCTGTGCTGGAACTTGTGCTGTAGACCAGGATGGTCTCAAACTCACACACACAGATCTGTCTGTCTCTGCCTCCTGAGTGCTGGTATTAAAGGCGTACACCCCACCCCACCCCGGCTGGCTATTCTTGTTTCAGTTCGTATAGAGTTTATGTAGAGGCAGGAACCCCGGGATTAGGTTTCAGACTAGGGGTGGAGGAGGTGGCAGCGTGTGGCACCCAGGTTCTGCCACTTTCTGTAGGACCACAGACCATTTACCTATACCCTCTCAGCCCTGAGTTTCTGCCTTGTAAAGAGATTTATCTCTCTCTGCAGTACCTGCCCACCACACTTGGAATAGGTAGGAGGGTTCATCAGATAGAATGGGATGTGTATAAAGGGGTCATTTCTATGTTCTTGACAACCAGGAGAAGCGGCATGATTGCAGTTCTTGACCTGGGTCCCTTCTCTCCCTGGCCTTAGGTCCGCATGTACTCGCGCACAGTTGCCATCATTGGTGGCTTTCTGGTGCTGGCCAGTGGGGCTGGGGAGCTGTACCGTCGGAAACCACGAAGCCGTTCTCTGCAGTCCACTGGCCAGGTGTTCCTGGGCATCTACCTCATTTGTGTGGTAGGTTGGGGGTTCAGTTGATTGGAGGCACTGTACGGGGGTGATATGTGAGCTTAAGCCCGGCAGAATCCTGGCTGTTGGGCAGAGCAAGGCCTTGCAGGTAATTTCCAGCGGCTCCTTAAGATTACTCTGGATAGCTTTTGGTTCTCAAGGGCCTCCAAATACCTGATGCTGGCTGAGGGTCCCTCCTTCCAACATTATTGCCACCAGCTAGAAAAGGAGTTGGAGCATTCAGTCCCAATGCTGAGAATCCAGCAAAGAAGAGTGATGATTTTCTCAGAGTGGGGTCAAAGGAGAGGCGTGGTGCACTCAGCCCTCGTTGTAACTCTGCCACTTAGAGCTGATGGGGGTTGTGTAAGATAAGTCAGGTAGTTCTCCCCGGTGCTTGGGAAGGTCATTGTAGATAAGGATGAAGCTAGACTTCAAGCATTTGACCTCATCATAGGAACCAGGAATCACATCTTCTATGCAGAGTTCTATGTGGTGTATATATTCAAAAATAGGAGTTGCACTTCTTTCGTCAGAAGCTCCCAGGGAGGTAGAGATCAACCTTATCTCCTGGGGCCCTAAAATCAGGGAGACACAGGCCCTCCTTTCAAAGAGTCCCTCGTCTGCTGCCTGGTCTGAAAGGATGCTGTGTCTCTAGGCCTACTCACTGCAGCACAGCAAGGAGGACCGGCTGGCCTACCTGAACCATCTTCCAGGAGGGGAGCTGATGGTCCAGCTCTTCTTCGTGCTTTACGGGGTCCTGGCTCTGGCCTTCCTGTCAGGCTACTA
This sequence comes from Meriones unguiculatus, assembly GCF_030254825.1. Lineage (NCBI taxonomy): Eukaryota > Metazoa > Chordata > Mammalia > Rodentia > Muridae > Meriones > Meriones unguiculatus. The sequence continues at coordinate 19,381,273 of NC_083355.1, forward strand.
CGTCACCCTGGCTGCCCAGATCCTGGCTGTGTTGTTGCCTCCCGTCATGCTGCTCATTGATGGCAACGTCTCCTACTGGCACAACACGCGACGGGTCGAGTTCTGGAACCAGATGAAGCTGCTTGGCGAGAGTGTGGGGATCTTCGGGGCTGCCGTCATCTTGGCTACAGATGGCTGAGTTTCACAGGGAGAGCCTGATTTGGGCACAGGGGGCCGCCAAGGGCCACCTTACCTTCCTCCTTGCTGGCCTAGTTGCTGTTTATTTATGCTTCTTGGTGGTTTGTTTGTTTACTTTTGTTTGTTTTTGTTTTGTTTAATAGTTAAGATGGCTTCCCCAGGTTTGTGGCTCAGACTTTGGGAAGATGGGAGCCCTCAAGCTAATGCCTCATAGGGTTGTTGTTGTTGTTGTTTTTTTTTCTCTTACCTGTTTTAGGGGAGAGCTGAGGCCAGCTGCCCCTCCCCCATGTGTCCAGGGAGGGAGGAGTCTCTGAGAAAGGAGTAAGGCAGAGCTGGGATGCAGGAACTAGTAGTAGGGACAGAGGAAGATCTGGAAGTAAGCAAATGTGAAAATTCCTTTTGGAACCTGACAGATGCAGCTAAGCAGTGCTTTTCAGACTAGGTGTGTGTGTCTGTATATTTCCACATGTGTAGTGTATCTTCACACATGTAAAAGGAGCCCTGCAAGGAGGGGCAGAGTGGCTGGTGCTACAGAAGTTACATGGGCTCTTCGGGGGGTCTGCTGGTGCAGAAACGATCCCAGCTCTCTAACTCCCACTGTAGAGTCCAGAGCAGGTCCTGGTGTGCTCTGAGATGTGCAGGGTGGGGCTGGCCAGCCAGGCAGCCTGCTGCTGCAAGTGTTCTCAGTTCCTTGTTTGGCTGGCTGGGTGGAGCACCCTCCCAAACACCAGACCACACGGTCCTCCAAAAGTAAACATTTTATACAGACATTTTGCCTTTGCTTCTGTCTTCCCTGTGGACACTTTGCCAGTGGCTGGGATTGATTTTGGGTTTCTTGATAGATCACCTTGGGTTAAACCCTATTCTGGTTTCTCCAACACTCCCAGTTCTGAGAGTTTTTCAAATACTTTAAAAACAAAACAAAATAACAACAACACACACAAACACCTGCTGGGCATAGTGTCACATGCCATTAATCCCAGCACTTGGGAAACAGGCAGGTAAACCCTGTGACTTCAAGGCCAGTTTGGTCTACACAGTGAGTTCCAGGACAGCCAGCTACACAGAGAAACCCTCTCTTAACTTCTCTCCCAAATAAGTAATTTTAAAAAAAACTTAAAACATCAGCTAGAGGCAGCTTAGTGATAGAGCACTTGCCTAGAATGCCCCAGGTCCTAGGTTCCAAGGCTAATATTGGAGAAAGATGCCTCACATTCCAAACCCTTACTGTAATTTGGGTTTTCTTAGGGTTTGTTTTAGTTTTTTTGAGAAACGGTTTCTCTGTGTAGCCCTGACTGTTCTGGACTCCATTTGTAGACCAGGCTGACCTTGAACTCAGAGATCTGTCTGCCTCTGCCTTCATAAGTGCTGGAATTACTTGCAGGCATGTGCCACCACACCCAGCCCCCTTGTTTTATTTTTTGAGACAGGGTTTCTCTGTGTAGTCCTAGCATGGATTTGTGGATGCCTTTAGATCCCATCAGACACAAATGCCTATAATTCCAGCTCCAAGAGATCTAATACTTCTTTGGCCTTCATAGGTACATGTGCAAACACATACACAAATAACATCTTTTAATGTGTATGGGTATTTTGCCCATATGTACATCTTTGTATCGTGTTCATGCCTGGTGCCCATGGATGCCAATAAAGGGCATCAGATCCCATAGAATTGGAGTTATGGACAGTGTGAGCCACTGTGTGGGTACTGGGGATAAACTGGATCCTATGGAGGAACAGCCAGGGCTTTTAACCATTCGGCCATTTGTCCAGCTCACATAATAAAATTAAATCTTAGGAAAATATGTAGTGAGCCAGGCCCAGTGGCACACACCTGTAATCCCAGCACTCTGGGAAGCAGAGGCCGGAGAATCTCTGAGTTCCAGACGAGCCTGGTCTACAAAGCCAGCCAAAGCTACACAGAGAAACCCTGTCTCAAAAAAAACAGAACAAAACCAAAAAATGTTTAGGTTTCAGTGACTAAGAGCCCTGGCTGACCTTTCAGAGAATGATAGTTTGGTTCCCAGTATCCATGCCAAGTGGCTCAGAACCATCTGTAACTCCAGCTCCAGGGGATCTTTGTGGGTACTTGCACACACACATACACATAAAAAACATTTGAGCCCATGTCACCACCTAGCAACAGTTGGAATTATCATACTGTACTTGGCAATCAACTTCCTGTGATAAATTCAACAACAGCAGAAAAAAAAATCCTCCAGAAGCACTGGATGAAAAACCTGGCTTGTTCCCAGAGGGTTACTGTCTTTAAAAAGAAATCTTAAGACATCAGCTGGGGGGAGGTGTACTAATCTAGAATGTCTCAGGCCCTAGGTGCCATCTCCAGTACTGAAAAAAGATATCCCCCGTACCCTGAAGTCCTGATTGTCATTTCAGTTTTTAGTTGGTTTTTGAGACAAGTGTGACTGACTCAGACAAGCATTTATATTTTAATCGAGGCCTCCTGAAGAATTTCAAGGCCCAAAGGAAGTGAAGTGAATGGTAGGTCAAGCAGGCTTAGATGCTGTGTAAGACAAAGGAGCCTCAAGACAGCACAGAGGCCATGGAAAATGGCCTGCCCTTAAAGTAGTTCCCTGGGAGGCAATCCTGGTCCCATTCCCCAGGCTGAGCAGGGTCTTTGGCTGGCTTCACTCTTCCTGTTTGTCCTGCTCCGGTACCTCTCAGCAGACATGGTTGGTCAGCTTCCTCCCCTCGGCTGCCCGGGGTCACCCCCAGCGGGCATGGCTTTTTGTCCATCCTGTCCATCCCAGGATTTACAGGGCCCATGATGACGGGTCAGCTGCCTGGGTCAGAAGCTGGCTTGCAGAAAGAGTCTGGCAGCCCCTTGGCGTGGTTGACTAGTTCATAGGAGTCCCGGATGTCAGCCAGGCCGAACCAGAAGAAGATCCACTGCTTGTTGGAGAAGCTGCCATCACTATGCTTGAAGTACCTGGGTATGGAGGCAGAAGGGTCAGCTTTGGGACAAGGCTGGTGCTTGCTCTGTGTTTTCAGGATGGTTGTCTTCTACGTGACAGCCCACTAGGACCAAATGTCTGCTCTTTTATCCTGGAGTGGCTCATGAAGCCTATATTGTTATTCCCCCAAAACAGCAGCCAAGGTTCAGGGAAGTTGGGTAACTCACCAGAATCTCACAACTAGGAAGATGAGAGCGGAGATAATCCTGCCTCCTCCCCCCACCCCTTCCTGCCTGGTATAGCAAAGGAGCAAGTCCTTTGCCACTTTCTAGTGCCCACAGAGCAGGTCAGTGGGGGCCAACGACAAGGTTGCTGGATGAAAAGGGGGTGGGGGGTTCCTCAGAGACAGAGCCTAGAGTCAGGAGCTTGGCAACCAAGCCTGAGGAGAGCTGGAAGGGTCAGGATTTATCAGAATCCTAGTCAGATGCCACTTGCTTCAGAGAAAGCAGAAACGTGGGACTGAAGAATGTCACTAGGTGACCTTGACCCTGGAGGAGACTTGTCTCTGAAGAAAGGAGGCGAGTGAAAGGAGGGAATGCCAGCTGCCCTGTTAGTGGAGCCCGGGCCATGAGTGGTTGGACCTACCAGGGATTGATGGGGTTGGTGACCCGGGAGCGCCAGAACAACGTTTGCAGGTCCCTCCGAAGGCACTCCCACAGCATCTGTCCGGAACCCTGACCCTGGCGGCTGGAGTTCACCACAAATTTGTCCAGGTACGGGGTGCCCCCTAGAACAGGCTCCACCGTCAGAATGGCCGCAGCGTTGTACCTGGCGCAGCAGGAGAGAGGCAGGCTTGGGATCGCTCCCGGGCCTGAAGCTGCCCGGCTCGGGACCCTTGGGTCCTGCCCTGTGGAACCCGGAGGCTCACCCCTCAGAGACATAGATCGAGTGCAGCCGAGGACGCAGGGACTCCAGATAGTCTTCCCGGAGCTTCTTGCCGAAGCTGAGGTTGACTAGGTTCACTAGGCGGCCCTGGTCCAGACTGTCGAGGCTGCGCACTCGCAGCATCCGCTCAGCGTTTTTAAACAGGGTGCCACAGCCTGGGGAGATAGGAGAGCGGGCTTAGGTCGCGCCAGGGTCAGGTCCACCGCTGCGTGCGCTTTTCGCCCATCTTCCCCGTTCTCAAGTTTCTTCCTCCAGGCCCCACTGTCTGAGTGCGGGGGGGAGGGACGGCGGGAGGGCGGGATGCTGGGTTTGGAGGGGGGAGGCTGCCCCCTGCAGCCAGGCCCCGCCAGTGCTCACCCTGAGGACTCAGCCCGGCCCACCTTCTCACAGCTCTCACCCTTGTTGCTAAAGAGCTCCGTGAGCAGCGTGCTGGCGGCGGTGATGACCGCGGAGGAGTAGTGCGGCAGGCGGCTGAGCACGTCCACGATGAGGCGAATCTGCTGGCGTTCTTTGGTGCTCAGCCACTCGGCGTTGGTAACAAGGTCAAGGTCGGCCGGCAGGTTCACGTTGCTTAGGATCTAAGTCCCGGGGAGAAGAGGAGCGTCCAGCCTCCGGCAGATACACGCCCACACTAAACTGGGCCCTGCCCTACCGACCTCTCTTTGACCACTCAACCTTTCCGTCCTCTGCTGGGAAGTGCTCAGATCTGGGCACCCAATTCCAACCCCACTCTCCAATCTTCTCTTAGCGCTTGGTTTGGGAGTAGTTTAGCTGTGGCCTGCCCTGGAGTCATACAGTGGGCACAGGGCAGGGGGCTCAGTCTTGCCTAAGCGTCATGAGATGGCGCTGGAGAGGGGCACACCTTCTGACTGGTATCCCGCAGGCCGCCTGAAGTGTTAAGGAAGACGATTTTGGTGGGCCGCAGAGCCTTGGCCAGAGACGCGGTCACCTCCAGGGAGTCAAGCAGCACCGAGCGGCGCGCAGCCGTCTCCCCGATGGGGCACAGGATGGGAACGCTGTTGGACTCCAGGCACCACTGCAACAGGTCCGTCTCCACCGAGACGATGCCGCCGTAGCTGTGGGCCAGACGTGGTGCTCGAGAGGGACCCGGGCAGGGCCAGCGGAGTGGTCCGCTCTGCGGATGCCGGGGCGGGGCGGGGCGGGGCGGACACTAACCTGGCATGGGGGGCTGGTTCCGCAGCGCTCAGCACTGATCCGCCGCCGAAAAAGGGCACAGCAGAAGCCGCGTTATGGCGCAGCTCATCCACCAGCACCTTGCAGCTCTGAGCGAGCTGCGCCTTAGCCTCCCAGAAGGAAAGACAGCCCGATGGTGCCGTGGGGGCCGGCAGCCCCAGGACCACCAGCGGCTTCATGTCCATGCGTTGCAGGAAGGCTAGGGCGAAAGCCAGGCTGGACACCGCCTTTGGGCACTGGAGCACCTCCTCATCCACCTGCACAGGGGCGGAGCGGGCATTCAGGGGCACGACAGTGGCTCCAAGCCGCCCGGCCCTGCGCAGGCCTCGGGACCCTCAGTGACTGCACTCCACTTTTGGCTAACTGCTCCGCCCTTTGCCCGTTGGGTCTTGGCCACCCCCTTATCTAGCATTAACGTTCCTCCCTCGGCTCCTCCCAGTGGCCTTGGACTCTGGGACACCTTGGGGGGAGGGGTGGTGCGACAGCTCTGCCGACTGAACCCCTAACTGCGTCCATGGCGAGAGGCCCTTTTTCAGACATCACCTCTGGGCTCCCTTACCTCCTCACTAGCGCCAGGCTCGGCTTCCGTGGCCTCCCGGCTCCCCCCACCCCACCCCCAGCTAATGCGCTCAGGGTTCGCAGCCTGGCGCTCCGGACAGCCACCATCCCCTTGCAGTGACACCACGACGACGACAGCAGGAGCGGCTCACCTCCATGACGGCGAAGGGCTTGTCCACCGAGTGGTAGCAGGTCTGGAATTGCGTGAGCCAGTGGCGTGCCTCCCCTGGGCTGGCACCACATTGGTTCAGGAAGGCCTGGATGTCCCGCTGCACCAGGGACCTGCCGGCGGGAGGCGCAGGGGACTCGAGGGGCGTTGGGAGCGGTGTCCACGGCTCCTCGACGGCAGGAGACTGGACACGACCTTTAGGGCCCTCCGCGTCCTCTGCGGGAGCCCTGGCGGTGCTGAGCCGGCGTCCCGGGCTGGCGCTCCTCGGCCCTCGACGCCGAGCGCTACCGCTCAGCTTCCGTGAGCCCCCCGGTCCTCCCGGGCTGCGCAGCCTTCTGGCCGCTGCAGCGGACCGCAGGGCTGTGGCTACCCACGCCGTCGCCATGACGACAACCAAACCCACTCGCCCCCCCACCCACAGGTGGCGGTCGGTCCGGAGAGCACAGCCCCGGGGCTTCTTGCTGCTGAGCTGGGCTGAATCAGACTCGGGGCGGGGCGGGATAGGAGGCGCCGAGGGCTTCTGGGTGCGCTTGGGAAGGGGCAGAGCCCAGTCCGGAGGGTGGGGCCTCTAGAACTCTCCGCCCCTTTGTGGGGTACACTGGAACCGGTAGGGAGGGTCAGGAAGGTCAGATATAGAGCGGTGGAGCTCTTTAATCCGCCACCAATGCCGGTTCCGGGAAGCGCCCAGGTGCCCCCGGTGTATCTGCGAATTCGCACGGTAGCGCTGGTACCGGAGGTGGAGGGAGGAGTCAGGGAAAATTGAACACAGGGCGTGGTCCTTCACTGTAGCGTATGGATGCAAAACAAGGTGGATGTGGCGGGGCGTCTTTGTAATCTCAGCTGCCTCCCGGGAGGCTGGGGCAGGAGGATTGTTGCGAGTTCCAGGCGGACCTAGGCTACATAGTAAGGCCTTGTCGCAAAAGATAAAAAAGAACAGCACTCGTGAGGCAGAGGCAGGCCTACATCCAGTTCAAGGACAGCCTGGTGTACAGAGCGAGTTCCAGGACAGCCAGGCGTCTACATAATATAGATACCTGTAACCCCCACATTCCTGCAGGGGAATCAGGAGGATCAGAATCAAGGACTTCCATGACCTCATAAAGAGTTCAAGGCCAGCCTAGGCTAAGGAAACCCTTCCCCCACACTCCCACCCCCAGCAGAGTTTTTCTGTGTAGTTCTGGCTGTCCTGGAACTCGCTCTGTAGATCACGCTGGCCTCGAACTCATGGGCCTAACCCCTGTCTTAAAAAAGCAGATGTGTCTGCTCATGGTCAGGCTAGCCAGGGTTGGTCAGCTCCTGCTGGAGCCACCGTGAGTTGTACCATCATAGCCTTAAGGTACTCCTCTGTTCTTAGTAATGCTTTAGGCTGTTGGAAGCTAAAATCTATTCATGTGAAGACTGTGACTTGAAGGCCAGTGTCACTTGCCAGAAACGGGGGGGGGGGGATGCTTAAGGAGAGAACAAAACAAGCCTGCTGCATTCCAGATGGATTTGCGCGGCCTGCTGGCTTGCAAACTTAGAGAGTTAGCTTGTGACAGGTGCTAGCAATACCTCAGTTCCAGGTGACGCCTCCCCAGGAATGCCCAGCTCTGTGAAACCCCCTTCCATTGTCCTCATGGTGACTCCAGGAGAGGTGTCGTGTCCCCTCATTTACCCACCAGGACCTCGAGATGCAGACGTACTAAGAGCCACGGATGCTCATCAGTAGGGACTCGCAGGTCACAGGGCGCCCGTGTGCCTGCGTTACGTGAAAGCGTCCCTGTGTGCTCCCTGTTAGTCCTGTCCTACCCCTGGGACACTCCATCCAGTGTGACAGGAGAAAATGGGACTCTGTCACTGTAAAGGGACGGCCACCTGGCCAAGGTCACACACCTCAGACGCTGGGCATCACCTCTTCCCTAGCGTTTCTGTTCGCTCTCTGCTGTCTGCGGGCTTGTTTTGAAAGAGTGTCTTGCTGCGTATCCCAGGCTGGATTGGAACTCACCTCAGCGTCCTGGGTGCGGGGAGTACAGGCTAGGTGTCACCACACCTCGCTCTTAGTGTGGGTTTGCTCCCCAGGCCCCCAGGGTACCACCTAAAAGAGGAGTCAGTTACAATTATGTAAAATAAAAAAAAAAAAAAAGAGGAGTCAGACCTGAGTATCCCAGGGTGGGGGTGTCCCCAGAATGCCACGCTGGGGGTGCGGTTCTGCGGTAGAGTTTGTGAGAGGTTCTGGGCTCTATCCACAAAAAGGAAAAAAAAATTCCCGAGGCTGCTGGGTAAGTGTGCCGACCCCATCCTGGAAACCGGCCCGTCAGCACACCCACACACACTGGCCGGGGAGTCTGGAGTGGGAGGGGAGCTTGAACTTTGAGTCCTTCTCATTGGTGTCTCCGTCCTCTGACTTAGAAAGCTAGGCAGGCAGTGCCGTAAGGCTGGGACGTCCCGCGTGTGGACGGGCACGTGTGCACACACAGACAGACACACACGTACTCACACACACACACACACACACACACTGTGGACCCTCCAGAGCCCTTTTCCTCTTCCCTCTGAACTGTCAGGCCGGTGGTGCACCCCTACCACATGCACGTCTCACAGTCCCGTTCGTCCTACAGCACCTCTCTGGCTTCAGAGCCCCCATCCTTCAGCGCGCTTCCCCTCCCTACCCTAGGAGTTGCTGCACGCCCATCTGAGCGCTCACCCTCCTCCGGTCTCTCCCTTGCGGACATCTCTTCTTCCTCTTCCTTCTAATCCTGTTCTCTCCATCCTTGCCCCAGCCTGGAGGACCCTGGAGACAGGGCTGCTGCCTCCCTCCTCAGGCTGGGGGGCTTCCTGAGTGCCCACCCACCCCTTCAGTTCAGGAAGTGTCATCAGCATTGCGTTGCCGATGACGGACAGACACTGGCTGGCCTCCCACCCAGGGGGCTGTGTCCCCAGGCGGCCAATGGGACCCAGGTGTGCCCTAGTGAATGATTAACACGGGGCTGATGGACCTGGGTCCAGTGTGTCCCCACGAGACTTCTTACTTAGGGAAGGCCAGCCTCTGCATGAAGGTAATGGAGGGGTACAGGGACCTGAGCCAGCCATGTAAACGCCTCCCACAGCGGGGCTTCTCAGCCCTAAGAGGGGAGGCCTTCCCCCCTTTATTTTGGTTGTTTTTGAGAGATAGTCTCAAGTGTCACCCCCTCTGTCTCTTTTTTCCTTTCCTTTTGCTTTTTGACGGTCTCCACTCTAACCTAGGATCTTGCTGTCCATCCCCAATGCTAGGATTTTCGGCACACACTTTTTAGGGGTTCCAAATTCAGATCCCCCTATTCAACAAGCATTTTGCCAACTGAGCCACCTCCAAAGGTCTTCTGTATCTTTTTTTTGGGGGGCGGGGGATGGGTTCAAGACAGGGTTTCTCTACGTAGCCTGTGCTGTCCTGGACTTGCTTTGTATGCCAGGGCTGGCCTTGAACTCACAGAGATCTGCCTGCCTCTGCCTCCCTGAGGGCTGGGATCACAGGATGTGCCACCTCATCCAGCTGCCCTTCTGTATCTTAAAAAAAATTTTTTTTAAATGTGCATTTGTGTTTTGCCTGCAAGTTTGTCTGTGTTGGGGTGTCAGGTCCCCTGGAACTGGAGTTACAGGCAGTTGTAAGTTGGGTTGCTGGGAATTGAACCCAGGTACTCTGGGAAGAGCAACCAGTGCTCTTAACCATGGAGCCATCTTTCCAGTCCCTTTAAAAATATTTTTTTACAAATAATTTATCGTGTATGTTTCAGTTTCACGCAGGGGTGCGCATGCGCAGCTGTTCATGGGGAGGGGCCAGGCCAGCTTGTGGGAGTCAGTTCTGTCCTTCCACCCTGTGGGCTCTGGGCATCAAACTTGGGCTTTCAAACTTGGTGGCAAGCACCTCCACCCATGTTGAGCCATCTCATATGTTATGGACACGGCTAATACATACAAGTTTGGTTTTTTTCCAGCTGTCATTTTCCTTCAAGACATAAATATATAAAAAAAACTAAAACAAAACAAAAACAACAACAACAACAACAACAAAAGAAACCTTTTGAGATAGCATCTTGCTGTCTCAAAAGCCCAGATTTAGCTTCACAAGTGCTGGAATTGAAGGTGAAATGCTCGTGTAAATACTAAATACTCGCAAATACCTAATATATGCCCAGTGAAAAAAGCAAATGGGTTTATGGACTTAAGAATTTCAGTTCCGGGGACCTGGAGAGCTGGAGCGGCTGTTAAGATCACTTACTGTTCAGGCTTCGGTATGTACACGGCACGCATAAGCACACACACACACACACACACACACACACACACGAAAACGATGTCTTCATCAATTGCTGTTCCAGGTGTTCTACCAGCTGCATTCCAGCAGGAGGTGCTATAGGCTTCATCTTTTCCCTAGTGCCCTGGGGGTTTGTGGGAAGGAGAAGAGATGGTCAGTTTTGAGACTTTCAGATAATTAGAAGGGGGGGTGGGGAGGGGAAGAGGAGGAGGGGAAGGGAAAGAGAGAGGGGAAGAGCTACTCTGGGGATCAGAGATATTTAGGAAAAATCTGTCTGCAAAATAATAGGGACTCCTCCAGTACTACTGTAAACATTTGCCAGGTGGTCCTCTCTCTCTCTAATTTGACAGACTCTCATGTAATCCAGGCCAGCCTCAAACTGACAGTGTAGCCGCGAATGCCTTTGGAAGACAATGATTCTTTCTTTTACATTTCTCTGTTTGGTGTGTGTTTGTGCAGGCACAGGCACGAGTGCCACGGCACACACTTGCAGGTCAGAGGGCAGCTTGCCTCGAGTCTGCTCTCTCCTACCACCGCGTGGATTCTGGGGACCCAACTCGGGTCATTAGCTTGGAGGCAAGTGCTTTCACTTGCTGGCCCTGCCCTTGAACTTCTGACCTCCCCCCAGTCCCCCCCCCCGTCCCCGCCTTCATTTCTCAAGGACTAAGTCTGTAAGTGTGTACTGAGCCGTGGTGGCACACAGGCGCACACCTTTGATCCCAGCCCTTGGGAGGCAGGGGTGAGACCAATCTCTATGAGTTCGAGGTCAGCCTGGTCTACAGCACAGCGAGTTCCGGGACGTCCAGAGCTACAAGAGAGAAACCCAGCCTGGAACCTCCCTCCCAGTTGTAAGCATGTGCCACAGGGCTTATGTGTGTGGGATTGACCACAGTACCGCAGGCATGCTGGGCAAACGCAACATCAGTTCAGCCCACGTGTTAACAATTGTCACACCAACTCCGTGGATATCGTTAAAGAGTTCGCATGAGGCTGGCTGGGTTCGGACGCACGCAGTGAGGGGCTTTCTAGGAGGTGGTTGGAAATGGGGCCCAGCATTCAAGAGAGAAGCCCTATCTGGAGAGGTCCCGGGGATATGACACTTGAAGCTCCAGGGGGTACACATTTAGCGTGTCCCTTGAGTGAGTATCAGCTGCCGAGAGGGACTGTAGGAACAGGAGCCCACGGTGGACAAGAGGTTGGGAACACGTCAGTAGTGGGAGGAATCACTCAGAATCCGCGGTTGGGACCTGGCAAGCAGGAAGGCGTGGTCCACAGGCGTAGATACCGCAGAGACTGAGAAGAGGCCATGTATTTGTATGTAGTTACAAGTAACGGCCACCAGAGGGAGACGCCGACTCGTGGCTCCGTCCGAGGCCGTGGTAGTTACTCGTGTCGGAGCGCGGCCGCTGGAATAGAACTGATGGGTCCGTCCGAGGGACCAGGTCTGGGCAAGGCGGCCTGAGACTCATGACAAAGGCCCATACTTTAGCCTCTTCTTCTGCAGTTCAAAACCAACCAACCAATCAACCAACCAACCAACCAACCAAAAACCCATCGGTTCTCAAGTCAGTGGATGGTGGATGGCTCAGTGGGTAAAAGTGCTTGTTGCCTAGCGACGCCCAGCGCTCACACAGTGGAGGCCAAGAACTGACTTCCTCAAAATGTTCTTTGACCTCCGCATGGACATCGTAGCGTGCACACGCACTAATACACGGAGATAAATAATGTAAGTAAGAAATAAAAATAAGGGCCAGGCATGGCCATTGCACACCTTTGGTCCCAGCACTTGGGAGGCAGAGGCAGTCGGATCTCTGTGGTTGCGAGGCCAGCCTGGTCTACAGAGCGAGTACCAGGACAGCCAGGGCTACACAGAGAAACTCTGTCTCGAAAAACCAAAAAAATAAATTAAAAAAAAAAAATGAAAAAAAGAGTCTCACCAGGCAGGCTTTGTGGTGAGCTCTGTGGAGGTGAAAGCAGAGGTGTCAGGAATTCAAGGTCATCCTTCACTCTACATGGAGTTTGAGGCTGGCCTCGGCTACAGAGACCCCACCATTGAGCGTTCTCCTGGCTGCTGGCAGCAGCTCACTCTGGAGTTCTAACTCCGCTAAACGCCTCCCCTCCGTGGACCAGGCCGGGGACCCCTTCTCTGTGGTTTCTCCTGTGTAGAGGTCGGAGGGCAACTTTTGTTGGCTGGTTCTGTCCTTCCACCACGTGAAAACAAACTCAGGTCATCAGACCTGGCAGCCGGCACATTTGCCAGCTGAACTCTCTTGTCCCACATCCAACTCTCTAATCTACTTGGGAAAGAACTGTGCTGGGATTTAACCTACCTGAGTAGTGGGTATAGGTACCCACTCATTACCCTGTCTCTTTCCTATGGCTGTTTTAGGTGACGGTGGGTCATTGCAGGAGATGATCCAATAAAACCACATTGGCCTTGAAATGGGAAGGAGGCGAATTTGATTCCTCAGAGCCAGTGAAATGGCTAGGTGGCTGGAAACATTGTTGCCAAGCCCGATGTCCTGAATTGGTACCCCAGGGCCTACATAGTGGAGGTGACAATGGACTGCTACAAGTTGTGAGCTCTCTCTCTCTCTCTCTCTCTCTCTCTCTCTCCCTCTCTCTCTCCTCCCCCTCCCCCACTGCTGTAAGAATTTCACTAGCGTGGGAAAGGGGAGGCTAGGAGGCTGGGCCATCTCCCCTTGTCTATGCCCCACAACCCATGTCATTGCTGGGTCTCAGATCCATTTTCTCCATTTAAAATCTGTGTGTCAGGGTTGGGGCACGAGGGATGGTAAAGGGGGGGTTGGAGCAGAGGAGTATGGGGGAGGGGCTGGAAAGATGGCTCAGAAGCAAAGAGTGCCTGCTGCTGGCTGCTCTAGCTGAGGACATGGGAAATAGGTCTTAGCTGATTCAAGTCCGATTAAAGCATAGAAGCAGGTTTATTGGATGCAGCTCTTGGGTGGGTTTGCTGGTCCCAGGGAACGAGGCCAGGGAAGCCACCAAGAAGAGGGAGACAGAGAGGAAGGGGAAGAGAAAGAGAGAAAATACAGAGGGAGGGAGGGAACCAACCAAAATGTCTGGATTATATAGGGAAGCCCAGCCCCTGGATTGGAAACTTGAGGGCAGAGAACAGGGCATGCCAGCCGTGCCTTGTAACAGGTAGGGACTGAGGGATGCTGGGAGAACCTGGAGGCCAGGTCCACTTTAGTGTGTTAAATATGCAGCCACTTGTCAGGGGTCTGAAACCCAGCACTGGGCTTTGTCCCCAGCAACCACGTGGCGACTCACAAACATCTGTCACTCCAGTTCCGGGGGATCTGATGCCTTCCTTCTGACCTCATCCGGGATCAGGCACACACACATGCTACATAGTCATACATTCAGGCAAAACACTCACACACATAAAAACAAAATTCAAGCTACAGGTGGTTCTGGTCACTACTAATTCCAGGACTCAGGAGGGAAGAGTCGAAGGCCAGCTGGGCCACTTAGTGAGACCCAGTTGCCAAATAAATAGACGAATGAAAATGAAAACATAGGGGGCTGGAGGGGATGGCTCAGAGGTTAAGAGCACTGGCTGCCCTTCCAAAGGGTCCTGAGTTCAATTCCCAGCAACCACACGGTGGCTCATAACCGTGCTTAATGGGATCTAGTGCCCTCTTCTGGCATGCAGGCAGAACACTGTATACATTGTTTGCTTGTGTGGGATCTGGGGGCACACAGTGTCTCGTGACTGGATCTGAAGCAGGGGTGGGCACACAGGCTTTGGTGAGGGGAATTGCTGAGTGTGTGTGTGTGTGTGTGTGTGTGTGTGTGTGTGTGCACGCTGGTCTCACTTCAGCCTGGTTAGTATGAGGCAGGAGCAGCAATCCTTGGGAGCTGCATACTCTACCCTGCAGGGCAGATGGACTTGAATACATTCCCAGTCTGGGCCAAGGCTCCTTTGTTCTGGTCTCAGCCTGCTTCTCTTCTCCCCCACCTTAGTGGCCCCCCCTGCCCCCATCTCCGGGGTGCTCATTTCGGCAAAACCCTGCAGCTGGTTTGGGAGCAGGGACGGGGATGGGGCTGGACCCCAAACAAACCAGTCCCGGGAAGGGGAGAAGGCAGGGCTGAAGGGAGCTGGGGACAAGCTCAGGATGAAGCTTGGGTCTCAGCGGCTCAGACATTCATTACAGCCAGGAGTAATTAAAGGAGGGGTGGAGGTGGGCCAGCACTTCTCAGGGGGTTTGGGATGCAATTGAGAGAGAGAGGCGAGAGAGTGTGCGAGTGAGCACTTGACCATCCAGGAATATTGGCGGTTAGAAATAGGGCTCTGGCCAGGGTCATCCATTTCCGTGCTGACCAGAGGAAGGGCTGTGGAATGTGCTGGAATCTGGCTTCCTCCTAAGGCTGGGTTCGCTAGCCTGAGCTAGTCCTGCCTTCTCTGTGAAGCTCGACGCTTCACCTCTCTGAGCCCCTTCAGTGAAGACTTAGCTAATGACTTGGGCCTGGAAGGATTGCTGTCGGGAATAAGTACAAGATACACTGAAATGAGCTGAGGTTGCAGCAAACACATGAGGAGCTGACGATCAGAAAACAGCAGGGGGGTGAGGCCGATGTGAATGGAATACTTAGGGATATGTGCTGTTTTGTTCTTGTCAACTTCACACAAACGTATCTGTCAAGAGAGAATCTTAGTTGAGAAAATCCCTCCTTAAGATTGGCCTCCAGGCAAGCCAGTGGGGACATTTTCTTGATTAGTGGTTGATGTGGCAGGGTCCAGTTTATTGCGGTGGAGACACCCCGAGGCTAAGAACGCAAACTGAGCTTGGGCACTGGTGGCATAAGTCTGTAATCTCAGCACTGAGGGAGGTGGAGGCAGGCAGATCTCCATGAGTTCCAGGCCAGCCTGGCCTAAAAAGCGAGTCTAAGACAGCCAAAGCTACACAGAGTAACCCTGTCTCAAAAATCAGAAAACAAAGAAAAAGCAAATTGAGCAAGCCATGAGCAGCACCCCTTGATGGCCTCCTCCTCAGCTCCTGCCTCCAGGTTCCTGCCATGACTTCTTTCAATGGTGGACGCTAAGTGTAAGCAAAATAAGCTCTTCAAGCCTCTGCAAGTTGCTGTTGGTCATGGCTCACTCTCATGGAAGTGGGAACCTTAACTGGGACAGAATGAAAGTCTAGTAAAAAAAGAAGTCTGCCGAAGAGCATCCATGGTGAGCACAGGAATGCCAGGAAGCAGGAAATACAGGCTGCCCTCACCATGAACCACAACTGTACCTAAGCACAGACATCATTAAAGTCTCCTGTAAAAGATTTTTTTATTATTTATTATTTATACAGTATTCTGCTTGCATGTGTGCCTTCATGCCAGAAGATGGCTGTGAGCCACCATGTGGTTGCTGGGAATTGAACTCAGGACCTTTAGGAAGAGCAGCCAGTGCTCTTAACCTCTGAGCCATCTCTCCAGTCCAAGATTTTTTTTTTTAAAGCAAGATCTCATGTAGCCCAGGTTGGCTTCAAAATCACTAGTAACCGACCAAGGCTGAGTCTGAACTACTGATCCTCCTGTCTAACCCTCCTTAAAGTAGGTGGACAGCTTCCACATGGCCTAAAGTGTTTAAAATTTTATTTCAAGCTTTATTATAAAAAAAAAAAACAAGTTAAAGGTCAGGCATGGTGGCATGTGTCTTTAATCCCAGCACTTGGGAGGCAGAGGCAGCCAGATCTCTGAGTTTGAGGCCAGCCTGGTCTACAAAGTGAGTTTTAGGACAGCCATGGCTACACAGTGAAACCCTGTCTTAAAAAAAAAAAAAAAAAAAGAAAGAAAGAAAGAGAAATCCCATACTGAAATTAACCAGAACCAAAGACTACACAATTCAATGAGCTTCTTTTTAGTTAGAGTAGCTGGAATGGAAGCTGTGGAGTGTCTTGTTGGATCGTGCACTTTACTCCAGAATATAGGGTACAGTACCACAGGCACAAAGGGGAGCAAGAAAGGGTGAGCATTACGGGAAGAGGAAGGACTGAATGCAGGTGATAGACAGCACCCCAATGCTGGGATTAGGGGTGCTTTTGCCCATCCTTATGTTTCGTCTTTTGTCGTTATTATTTTCTATTTATCTTATCCTTTGAGCACCCTTGCCAGGAAACCCCTTTCTTCCATCGTTTACAGATGCTGAACCCCAAAGGGCCAGAGAGAGACCAGGCAGCTTGCTAAAGATCAGTGCTGTAGGCAGGGTTTGGGGGTCAGACCTGTGTGAGGCTGTCACACACACACACACACACACACACACACACACACACCACACCACACCATAACTCCCATAAGCTACCAGGTAAAGAACCTCGGTGAGTAAGCCAGGAGACTCCAGGTAACTCAGGCCTGGGAAATCCACGGGAGGAAAGGGCACCCTTTACTCCCATGCCACCTCACACGAACACATGCCTGGATACTCATCCTAGGGGAGGGGCCTGGCACTCTCCTCTCTCCCCACGGGTCATAGGGTGCTGCTGGCCTGCTGTAGACTCCTGGCAAACCCTCAGCCTGTGTCCCTCCCCTCCTCCCCGGGCGTGGGCCTGGCTCTGCTCTTTCCTGTTGGACAGCATCCCCCTGCGGCTCTGGTCCTTGCTGGAAGGAGGCTAGAGGCATTGCTAGAGGGCACAGGAGGAGCCTGCAGGGATGGAGAGCCAGCTGTGAAGACACTGAGCTTGGTCCCAGAGCGCGCAGCCCACAGTGGTTCCAAAACCGGCTGTGTGGTCCAGGCAGACCTTGATCCTGGATCCTCTTTGGTCAGACTCCCAGGTGCTAGGATTACAAGTGACAGCCACCACACCCCGAGATACAGTATTCCACTTTAATGTAGCCAGATTTAAAAGTCTTTATTTGTTTGAGGTTTTGTGTTTAGAAAGGACTCCCCTTTCTCAGTGCAGAAATCATGGCGCTCTTCTACGAGTTCAGAAAGGAACCAAACTCCTGGCCGGCTCCACCCCCCTCCTGCAACCAGACAGGATTTAATTAAGAGCAAATTGAGATTTAATGACCTGCAGGCCCTGGTCTAGACTTGGAGAGGATCGATTTCTGTAACCTGGGCGTGTAAAGGGAGGTGCTGTGTCTGACACCCAGACGGGGGTGCACGGAAGGGCACAGAGAAGCCGCCTAGGAGATAGCCTAGGATCCGTGCCTCAGTTTCCCCATCTGTGAAGGCAGGAGGTGACACTAACTTGGTGGCGTCTTAGGAGACAGGTGCAGGATCTGTAAAGAGCGTGAGGCCACCTGTTCGGCTGTGCGAACTGTGACGGCAGCTGCCCTCTGAGGCAGGTCCTTACAGACATGGAGGGGGGAATCAGATGGCAGGTCTCTATCAGGCACACCTCCGTCCTGTCCGGCCTCAGTCGCTGTGTTGGTCTGGGCTGTTAGCAGTGGCAGTGGCTGGCTGATGGGGTTTAGGAATTTCTGAGAAGGCCCCGGTATCCACCCAAGAGGCAGGAGGCAGAGCGCTTCTGTGGACAGGAGAGGTCCTCCATCTAGTTCCTCCGCCCCACTGCTTCCATCCCCATGACCCCCTGCTTGGAACCCCCATCAAGAAGCACTTCTTAGATCCAGAGGTGATAGGAAGCCAGAGGGGACCTTATCAGCGATGAGCAGATATGCCCTGGACTAATGGAAGCCTCACCTCAGGATGGAGGATCCGCCGGATCCCGAGGTGTTTGCAGAGATAAGCCGGGGCCATCGCCGGGGCTAGGTACACAGAGGCCACTTAGCTCCGCAAACAGCCCTGCCCCGAGGACACTCAGCCTGGGCTGGCACCTGCCACCAACCCACCACCGTCCTGCCTGCAGCTCTGCAAAGCTAGACCCCAGGGGACCAGGAAAGGGGGAGGATGGGGTGATGTGATAGGTGACCGTGCAGTGGGTGGTTGGCTGGGGCTGAGCCCAGGATCACGTCAAGGGCATGAGTGTGCTAGCAGGTTCACTGCCCGTGTGCGTGTGTGTGTGTGTGTGTGTGTGTGTGTGTGTGTGTGTGTGTGTGCTAAACAGGGCCCAGGGACTTGCAGCACAATGCTTACTCCTTGGAGCATTCAGTCTAGCAGTCCAGCGAGGCTGTACACGCTCACAGTCCTCTGACAGGCCTCCACCCTCCTCTCCTAGGGCCGTTCACCCAGAGACCAGTCGGTGTCACACCTGCCTGGGACACTGACCAGGGCTCCAGAGCTGGGGGCTACAGGCCCACCCGGCAGAGGCCAGGGCAGGGAGCCCTGCGAGGGAATGCACACCCTCAGGGCCTCCTTCTACCCCACACCCCCCTCCCTGGAGGCTACAGACGTGGGGCCGCCTTCCTCACCAAAACACATCTGAAGTAGGGGTGAAGGGAGCAGAGACACCCTCAGGATGCAGCGTGATGGAAGGCGTCAGGCTCGCTCAGCAGGCTTGCGCGTAGCCTTGCTAACCTTTCGTCCACCTGACCCTGTCCCCTCTTGTGTCCTCGTGTCCCCATACAGCCACGTGCCCAGACAACCTTGGCTAGCCTTCTCCTGCCGTTTTTGGCTTGCTCGCCTGAAAGTAGGCCTGCAGTCTGTAAGCGCTCAGGCTGTCCACACTCTGGCCCGCCTCATTCCGAGCATGCGCCTTGACACCAGTGCGAGAGAGTCCATCCCGCCCAACCCGCACTTCTGTCCTGGGAGGTGGATTCTTTTGCGGCCCAAAACTCTCAGAGACGCTCCGCGTCGGGTGCTTGCTCACAGTTAGGGGTGATATAAACAGCTGAAGAGTCGGCCCAAGAGTTCTGAAGAAATCCCCTGCGGAAGGGCTCAAAGAGCTTAGAACATGTCTTTGAAGTGGCAGTTTCCCTAAACCTTAAAATCACGTGTGTGTGTGTGTGTGTGTGTGTGTGTGTGTGTGTGTGTACGCACGCGCGCGCACATTGTCTCTCTCCTTCCATCCTGTGGGTCCCAGGTACTGGGTACTAGGTACTAGGCGGCACCTACCTTTACCTGCTGAGCCGTCTTTTCCGTCTAGCAACCAGTACTTTTTTAAATTTTTTTTTTAAAAGACAGTCTCACTCCGCGCCCTTGACTCTGCAGAGAGCTGCTTGCCTCTGCTTCCTGAGTTAGGGGATAAAATGTGTGTTCGTCCCCCGGCCTACCCCCCAGTTGTGCAAACAGCAATCTTGGGAGTGGAAACCAGCACAGCTACATTGGAAAACTTGGCCATCTGTCTCTACCCCAGGGACCATCCGGAAGGCAGCACCCCCATCCCCAGCGGTATCCACTCACAGAAACCTGTGCATACAGTCACCGACCGAAAGACACTTCCCTGTGGCTCTAACCCAGGACACGAGGGTCTGGCCGGCAGCCCAGGCTAGCACAATTGGTTCAGAAAGACACCTGTCTCAAAATAGGAATGAGGCGGAGGGACTGGAGGGACGGCACATGCGCTCGTGCCCACAGTACCGGGACCTGTAAAAACGCTGGCCTGGCAATTCTAGCGAATCGGTGGGCTTAGGTACCCGCCCAGCGGGGGAGGCAGAGGGGCTTGGAGTGGGTGCCGTTTCCTGGTTCTGCGGCCGCGTTCAGTTTGTGAAAAGCCATCAAGCTAAACATTTACAGTCCTTGTGCTTTAATGGGTGTGCACTAGCCTCCCATAAAAAAACTGAAAGTGGTTTTTAAGCATTTATGGAGCTCGCAATTGGAGTGAACTCACGCCCCGTTAAACACTTGGCCCTGCCCCGCCCTCCTCTTGCTCTTCTTCTGCTCCTGGCTCTCATCCAGCACCGTTCCCCCTCTCCCCCAGGCTGGCCTGCTCCTGCAAACTCTAGTTGTGCAAAGCGTAACTTAGCATGTTAAAAACAAATTTAAGTTATATTTTTAATGATGGGGAGGGGTGTGTGTCATGAATGCAAGTGACCCCAGAGGCCAAAGGCATCCTGTCCCCTAGAGCTGAAGTTATAGGTGGTTGTGGGGCACAAAATTCGGGTCCTCTGCAAGAGCACTGTGAAATCTTGGCTGCTGAGCGGTCTCCTGGCCCCACTACTGCTATTTTGATGTTATTTTCTTGTCTCATTGCTGTAACAAAATAGCTGACAGAAAGCAAACTCGGGTCTGGGGCAAGAGCAGTCAGCATGCTCTTTGCCTGCTGGGCCACCTTGTCTGATCTGGAACTCCCTAGGGAGCAGAGATCTTCAGTTCTCCACGGCCCCTGCTCATCAGCTGCAAGTGTATTGGGGTTACAGGTGAGCCACCCTGTGCACGGAGTTCAAGGTCATCCTCAGCTACTTGAGAAATTCAAGGCCAGCTTGGGATACATAAGACTCTGCCTCAAAAAATCAGGGAGGGCCTGGAGAGACGGCTCAGTGCGTAACAGCTGGCTCTTGCTTCTTTTCCAGAGGTCCTGAGTTCAGTTCCCACCATCCAGGAGACTCAAAATCACTGGTGGTGACTCCGGTCCCAGGAGGATCTGGTACCCTCTTCTGGTCTCCAGTGTGGTCCCAGCACTCAGGAGGCAGAGGCAGGAATCTCTGAGTTTGAGGCCAGCCGGGTCTGCAGAGTGAGTTCCAGGAATGCCAGAGCTGTTACACTGAGAAATTCCGGCTCAAAACCCCCAAATACTGTGCTGGAGAGATGGCTCAGAGGTTAAGAGCACTGGCTGCCCTTCCAGGGGTCCCGAGTTCAATTCCCAGCAACCACATGGCGGCTCCCAACCCCCTATAATGAGGTCTGCCCTCTGCTGGTGTGCAGGCAGAACCCTGTATAAGTAATAAATAAAAATGAAAAAAAAAACAAACACCAAAATACAAACAAAAAACACCTACAACAAACAGACAAAACAAAACAAAACCTACCAAGCATGTAGCCCACACCTTTAACCCCAGCTCTTGGGAGACAGAGGCAGGAGGATCTCTGAGGCCAGCCTGGCCTACATAGTGAGTTCCAGGACTGGAGTGATACCCGAGGTCTCCACGGGCATACACATAACTGTGCGTGCCTCCTCCTTCATCCCCAAACACCCCAACAGTCAGTCTTCTCAAACCCAAGCATGCATCAGCATCACTTTTAGGGTTTGTTAAACACAACATGCTAGTTGGGCATTTCGGGGTACACCCGACCCCCAACGCCTGGAAGACTGAGGCCACAACATAATGAAAGGCTGCGTTCGTGCATCCTGTGTGTGTATATGTATGCGTGTATATATGTGTGTGTGTGTGTGTGCATTGTGTATGCTATGTGTGTGAGTCTCTGCATTTCGGAAGGCCTTAGATGGGCCCGTGACGCTGTTTCTAACCAGCTGCCAGGCACTTCCGCCGCTGACCCACACTGAAGGATAACTGTGACAACACCTCAGGTTTTGTTCTCTTCAGGAAGGAGTCCAGAGGATGGAGACTTAGGGCTGGCGTGGGGGTGGGTTGTCAGGAACTTAGAATCCTTCACACGCTTTCACTCCTGCTCCCAGAGACATAGGTAGCCAGCCATCACCTTCTGGTCCATCGTGGCCGTTTGAGCGTCAGCCATCTGAGCAAATGGGACAGCCGACAGCGTACCTTTGTGGTGCTTCTGAAAGTGCCTCGTAGAAAGGATTAATCCTGGGTGGGAGAGTGCTTGTCCAGTGCGCACCAGACGCTGGTTTCAAATTCCAGCCTTGAAGAAATGAAAGGTGACGATGCGTGCCCGTAATACTAGAATTTGGGAGGTCAAGGCGGGACACTTAGAAGTTCAAGGTCATCCTTGGTTGCTCAGTGAGTTTGAGGCTAGCCTGGACTACATGAGATCCTGCCTCATAAACAAACAAACAAACACAAACAAATAAATACCATTTCATTTGTGACTCACTGGCCAGAAGTCAGACACGCGTACAGTCATGAGGGAGGCTGAGGTGCGCAATTTTTAATTCAGCATGGCCAGGGGTCCGCGATGTCGGGGTTTTTCTGGCTGGTGAGTTGGGAAGAAAGACACTGGGGACAACCAGCAGGAGGCAGAGAGCACACCCACCCATACTGCCTACTCAGGGTCATGGAGTTGGCTCTGCCAGCCTGCCAGGCCAAGCAAGTCACCATCACGTGACCTGAGATAAAGCAGGTCTCTCTTGTTCATGACGTCCCATCCTGCGAACCTGGGACCAGTCACGTTTTCCCTCAGCACAGCTGAGCAAGTCCCTTCCCAGCCTGGAACTTGGAGCCTTGGACACAGAAGGATGAAAAACAGGTATGTGTCCCGGGTGCCCCCAGTCCGAGAGCGGAGGGACATGCGCTGGGCCCCTGGCGATGCTCTGCTCTTGGGGAATCTTAAGAGCTACATGGTGGGGTGAACAGGCAGAGTTCAGGAGGAGGCGGCACTGCAGCAGCCATTCCCAGCTACCCGCCGGTGCTGCTGCGAGGATCCAAACTTTGAAATGGACAAGATGGCTCAGTGGGTAAAGGTGCCTGCTGCCGAGTCCAGGGACCTGAGTTTGATCCCCAAGGACACACGTGGCAGAAGGGAAGAAGTGATTCCTTTAAGTTGTCCTCTGGCGGCCACATGCTTGCCATGTTGTATGTGCGACACACACACACATAACTATAGAAATGGATGTGAGTATGAATTATAAATGGCTCTCCCCTTTGGGGCACAGAGCGCTAGGCTTTCCTGAGGGTCTAGCTGTGGAGACGTTCTGCCTGGCTGCTTGTCTTTGGGCTCTAGGTTGTGGTGCCCCCGTTCTCAGAGCTTTTCATGCACAGCCCGAATGTGTCACAGAGGCTGGGGACGATGGCCCCTGAGGGAGGCAGAGATGGCTTGCAGACTGGCCTGCAGGGCCAGGGACCCTAGAGCCTCGCTTCGGAGACACAGGACAGACCCAGGGAGTCCTTGAGTGAGTGGCACAAAAGGTCGGAGGTGCCAGGTCACAGGAGGAAGCATCAGAACAGGTCAGATGATGTCCCCCTGCATCCTGCCAGAGGCCAGTGTATCCGGGGGAGGCCCCTGGATGGTGGTTTCCACGGAGCTGTCCCGACCTTGTTCTTCCTGGGAGGCGGCAGGAGGGCGGGAGTTGGGTCATTTTCTTGTTTTCTCCTCTCGTGGCTGTCACTTACTGCCCTCCCTCTCTGATGGATGGCACAGACTGAGTCACACTAATGGCTTTTCACTAAGGAGCCCTCAGAACTAATGAAGCTGCTAACGAGCAAGCTAGTAAATGAGTCAGGGTGCTTCATCACACCTGTTCCTGCGTCACCGAAGGCCACCGGGGCAGACTCTGCCGCATAACAGATGAGGGACACTGGTCCCCCACCATCTCCGGGGTAGGCAGGGACACTGGGCCTGTTATCCAGCCTGGGTGAGGAAGACTCGGTTGGGGGGGATGGGAAGTGGGGAGTGGTGAGAGAGGAGAGGCAGGTGACAAAGGGCCATGGGTGGGACAAGGGTCCCCTGCAAATGCCGACAAGGGGACACAGGTAGGAGAACTAGGCTCTACCCTTCTTCCTGATACAGTCTCTCAGCACGGAATCCAGGCTGGTCCCCGACTTGTAGTCCTCCTGCCTCAGCCTCCCCAGTGCTGGGACTACAGGCCCGCATCTCCATGCTTTGTTTGCCTGTGGTGCTGAGGCTCAAACCCCAGAGCCTTGCGTGTGCTCAGTGCTCATGTTCCCACTGAGCTGGGTTAAGCTTCCAGCCTTGTTCCCAAGGAGACCATGGCTTGGTAGGGATGGGAGATTATAAACAGATATGCCAACTGTTTTAATAGTAAAATGAAACCCGAGGCACCGGACTTATTATTTTTTAAACAATCAAGCTCAGAGAAGTCAGGCAACTTGTTCAAATTTACACAGTGATGAACGCAGGTGGGTTTGAACCCAGAACGGTGAGACTCCAGAGTCCGTACTCTTTGCCGGTATGTGAAAGCAAAAGGCATGACCAGAGATGGTAAAAACACATCACTCTGGCTTGATCTGATTTCCCTGCTGATGGGATTATTATTATTTCCCTGCTGACCTCGGTCAGAGGTCAGGGTGCTGGAAACTCCTTCCTGTGTCTGGACTTCAGCCAGGCAGTCAGCAAAACGTCTCCTGACAGCCCGTGGGCACGGAACTGTGTGGGCGGCAAGCCTCAGAGGCTGCAGGGATGCCTGGACACGAATCTGCTCGCCCCCTTTGAGATTTATTGACTTTATCTTAAGCGTATGGATGTTTCATCATCTGCACGCATGTACGCCCACCAGATGAAGGGCAGGTTCTAAAGGTAGTCCAGTGAGTTACGTGTGGCCTCATGCTACAGAGCTTGGTTCTGCTTAACATGTCCCCTGCTTGTCTGTCTGTCTGTCTGCCTGTCTATCTGTCCATCCATCCATCGATCTATTGATGTCTTGATCTATTTATCTATCGATCTATCTGACTGTTTCAATACCTCATGTGACCCAGGCTATCCTCAAACTCAATATGAAGCTGATGATATCCTTGAACTTTTGAACCTTTTACCCGAGAGCTGAGATTATAACTGTGTGTCACCAGGACTGGTTTTTGTGGTGTTGGGGGTGGAACCAATGCAGGCTAGGCAAGTACCCCACCAGCTGAACTATGTACCCAGGCCCCTTTTCAGTTATTTTATTTCTTTTATTTATGAGACAAAGTCTTACTACGACATAGCCTTGGCTGGCCTGGACCTCCTGTAGAACAGGCTGATCTTGACCTCACGGAGATCAGCCTGCCCCTGCCTTCTGAGTGCCGGGATAAAAGGTGTGTACCACCAAGCCTGGCTTCTGTGTATTCCTACTTATCAAGGTAATCTGTATTTGGTGTAGAAAAATAAAAGCTACAGATGAAAGGAAGAAAAAGTGAGTCACCCGCATCTCAGCAACTCCCCAACGGTCTATTAAACTCACTGTGAAAGAAACTGTTCGTAATAAAACTGAAAAATCAGCCAACAAAAGCCCTACCGAGGGTGGCCTTTTGTTTGGTGGTTGAGCACCTTAGGTCTGACTTCCATCCTCAGTACCTCTAAAGGGAACAAAAGAAGCTTGCTGTTCATGTTTAGTTACGCCCTACCCTGTCTCTTCACTGAAAACAATACAGCGTCAGGCTAAAGGCACCAAGGATGGGCTGAAACAGCGGAGGCACGCTGACAGGCGCTGTGCCTGATTAAATAGACCCTATTTGGGCACTAGGACTGTCTATCAGAGAGAGCAAGGCGGAGGCTGAAGATAATAGTGGGCTGAGGCTGCAGAGTCCTTGGAGGCAGTGTTTGAAGTGGCTATTTACATTATTATTAGTAATATTGTGTGTGTGATGTGTAGGCATAGATGGACACATGCCACAGCCTCCGTGTGGAGGTCAGAGGGCAATTTTGTGACACCGGTTTTTCTCCTTCCACCTAGTGGGCTCCAGGGATCAAACTCAGGTTCTCAGATTCCCAAATTCTTTATCCACTGAGCCATCTTGCTCCCTGCCCTACCCGGCAGCGTTTATCTAGTCCTAGAGCCGGACTCCAAGTCCAGGTAGGTCCTGAACGTTCGTTCGATAAGCTTTTCCAGGTCCCCCTGTTCGGCCCACCCTCCCTCGAGCCCCGTTTACACTTGACCTCATAAGTCACCCCAGTCTCACCCTTTAGTCTGTCCCTCCCACCGACCTCTTCACCGGGGACTGTGAGGACAAGGCTGGGCAACATGATTTTACCTGGGGTCCCCTCAGCTTGCCAAAAGCATTGCCTAGGTTGTGACCCTGTAGAAGACTCAGACCCCCACATGGAAGGCTAAAATCTTTAAGTAGCACCCCTGATGCCTGATGGGTGTTTCTTTTCCTGGTAGAGGACTTCAGCTAGGAAACTAGGACTAAGAGTTACTTTTTGAAAGATTACTGGTTTTCAGACACTGTTCTGAACACTTTCCAAATAACTTTATTTACTTTTTTTTGTTTTGTTTTGTTTTCGAGACACTGTTTCTCTGTGTCATCTTATAGAGAGTGTCCTGGCACACTCTCTATAGACCAGGCTGGCCTCAAAATCAGAGATCCGCCTGCTTCTGCCTCCCCAGCGCTGGGATTAAAGGGGTGAACCACCCCACCCGGCTATTTAGTTACATTTAAAATGTTATGTGTGGGGTGGTTTTGCAAGCCCTGTGTCTGTGCACTGTGTGTGTGAAGTGCCTGTGGAGGTGAGAAGAGGGTGTCAGATGCCCTAGAACTGGAGTTACAGATGGTTGTGAGTTACCATGAGGGTGCTGGGGAGTGAATCGGGGGTTCTTCCGTTCTTCGGAAGAGCAGCCTGTGCTCTTAATCAATGAGCCATCTCTCCGGCCTCAGGCAGGGACTTACGTCATGACACAAAACAAGGGCACCATCTTTTCACTCTTTATTTTTGGCAGCCGCAAATCTGTTCTCCATCACCGTGGTTTCACCTTTTGGCAGATGTCATAGAAGGGGAATTACAGACAGGATGTACCCTTCGGAGACAAGGCTTTGCTCATGCAGCCTAATTAGAGAGTAACCCAATTTGTTCTGAGTATCAATAGTTCATTTCTTATTATGAGCAAAGGTAGGCATCCCGGTTTATGTCATTCTTTATTTGGGCCTGGTTGGAAGGCTTTGGCAGTGAGATTCCTCTGGACGTGTGCATTCTCTCCCTGAAGATAAATAAGGAGAGGGACTTCTGGGTCATACATGTATTTGTTTTCATAACTGTGTGTTTCACTTTAGAAGGCGCAGGGGTATTTTCTTCCTCTTTGCATCACCGCCTTGACTTTCAGCCATTCTCCTGCCTCCGCCTCCCAAGGGCCAGGGATTCCAGGCATGTGCTGCCAGACCCAATCTCTCTCTCTCTCTCTCTCTTTGTAATTTTTTTAAACTTCATTTTTTTTTTATTTTTGTGAATATGAGTGTTTTGAGTGCATGTTCGTGTACATGTACACATGTGAACGGTCTGCATGTCTGGTGCTCCGAGAGGTCAAAGGAGGGAGAGCCCTTGGAATTGAAGTTCCAGACGGCTGTAAGCCACCTTGCGGTTGTTGGAAATCACACCTGGGTCCTCTGAAAACACAGTGTTCTTAGTCACCGAGCTTCTCTCTCCAGCCCCTCGTTTTCATGATTTATTTTTATTTTATTTACGTGTGTATGTTTGTTTGAATGTATGCTGAATACATGTGTGTGTCTGAGGAGGCCAGAAGAGGGTGTCAGATCCCTTGGAACTTGCGCTACAAGCGATTGTGAGCTGCCATGTGGGTGCTGGGAACCGAACTTGAGTCCTGTGCAAGAGCAGCAAGTGCTCTTAGCAGCTGCGCCATCTCTCCTGTCTCTACCTGCTCTCTCCTATTGCTTTTTAAAAAAAGATGGTGTCTCTTGGGGCTGGGTGTTTAGCTCAATAGAAAACATTTGTCTTGTGTACCTCAGGTCCCAGGCTCAGAGCTGCACTGTGAAAACAAAACAAAAGACAAAATAAGACCACACCCGCTGTCCAGCACGGTGGCATACTCCTTCACTCCCAGTGCTAGGCAGGGGCAGCCTGCTCTACATTACGGGCTTCTGACCATCCCAGGCTACACAGTGAGACCCTGTCCCTAAGGAAATCAATTCGGTGCATCCCATAGTTCTACCTGATGTTTAAAAGAGAGTTAGATTAGATACAGGGGTGGAAAACCAAGGGGCGTGAAATGAGACCGAGACTGTGGTCCTCAGCCTTCTAACTCTGTGGCCTCGAAGCCCTTGTGATCAACGCAAACGACAGCTCTCACCTCAAAGGCAAGAAGAGATCCCTTATGCCTGGGAAGAGTGTGTGACCATGGCCCAAGAATGCAGGTTCCCCGGTGGACGTGGTTTTAGGATATTTTTGTAGTTAGCAAAGAAAGGAAAGCCATAAATCAATGCAGCTTTAAAACACCCTGTTGGAAATATCTTCAACCACCCAGCGGCCCATCAGCCCTGAACAACTCTAGGCTGAGGTGTGGCTGTTTCCTGGGAACCCCAGTCCCCATAATCAGTCAATCAGACTCTTAGACTCTTCAACATGGGCGTGGCTTCTATTTTTCTGGGAACTTCACTCATAGTTTCCTTTGTTGGCTGAGCATTTTGGGCCTGCGGAGGCCAAAGAAGGCTTTGTGCCCCACGATCTAGTTTTTTAAAAATTATTTATTTGTGTGTGCGCGCACACATGTGCCACACTGGGCGTGCGAGGGTCAGAGGACAACTTGTGGGGGCTGGCTCTCTCCTACTCTGTGAGTTCCAAAAATCAAACTCAGGCTGCCAGGCTTGGTGGCAGGCACGTTTATCTGCTGAGCCATCTTGTCCGCCCTCTATATTCTTGAAAATAACAGCACTGACTCTTTTCTAAGGTATGTCTTCCTAATTTTCAGCAAAGTCATTGTGTCTTAGGATTCCTCAGCTCACACTTACACCTCCAGTGACCTCCCTTTTGGCTTTAGCGTTTGATTTTTTTTTTTTTTTTTTTTTTGGTTAATGGAAACACCAGGAACACTGTTGCCATTGGCGTCTGATTGGTTTTGCATAGTTTGGATAGGGGATGGTTAGCTCAAAATGTTTGGGTATCCCTAAGGAAAGTCGGTTGAAGCTAGGCACGGTGGTGCACGCCTTTAATGGCCTCAATTCCGAGGCAGAGGCTGGTGGTCTCTGTGACTGGGAGGCCAGCCTGGTCTACACAGCGAAACCTTGTCAGAAAGAAAGGAGAGTAAGAGGGCTGGAGAGATGGCGCAGTGGTTAAGAGCATTGACTGCTTTTCTGGAGGTCCTGAGTTCAACTCCCAGCAACCATGTATGAGGAATCTTGATTCCCTCTTCTGGTGTGCATGAAAACAGACCATTCAAATACTTAAAATAAAGAAATGAATAAATCTTTAAAAAAAAAAAAAAAGAAAGAAAGGAGAGTAGATGTTCCAGGGTAGGCTGAAGTCTGAGTGTGGCGTAGCGCTGAGGGCAGTGTATTTCATGTGGAACACGAGATCACCAGGCTACTCTTATAAGTAGGACTTGGCAGGTACGGCTAGGTCCCATACCATAGGGCAGGTGATCATCAGGACAGATCATCCCATGATGGGAAAGAGAGGTGGCTAGGGCAGATCGACAGTAATACCCAGACATCGGTTGTATGGTTGTATCTCATCGTTTCTAATATCAGTAACAACTCACCGAAACAAGCTAATATCCTTCCTTTCACTAGTAGGGAGAAGTTCGACTGTTTTTTTTTTTTGGCTGTAGTGTTTTAGATCTAAAAACAGAGGTAAGCTTCCCCAGGTGGTGTTTCTTTTGGAAGTTTTATTTATTCATTTATCAGACTTTTAAAAAATGTGTATGGGAGCTGGCTGTGTGGCATATGCCTTTAATCCCAGTACTTGGGGGGGGGGGGCAGAGGCAGGGGGATCACTTTGAGTTTGAGGCCAGCCTGGTCTACAGAGTAAGTCCAGGACAGCCAAGGCTATACAGAGGGAGTACATGGTAGGCAAGGCTACACAGAGAAACCCTGTCTCGAAAAATTAAAAAAAAAATTAATAATAATAATAATAATAATAATAATAGGTGTTTTGCCTGCCTGCATGTATCTATATATATTAGGTGCGCCACATACATGCCACTGGCCATAGAAGTCAGGAAAGGGCATGGGATCCCTTGGAACAGGAGCTATGGATGGTTGTGAGGCATCACAGGGTGCTGGGAATCAAACCCAGGTCCTCTGCAAGGGCAGCAAGTATTCTTAATCACCGAGCCACACCCCCAACCCCACTTTTGGAAGAGATAAAATTGGTCCCTCCAAAACTAAAAACTGGATTAAATAATATGTTTCTGCTTTTTGTTGGAGGAGTCTCTTGCCTGCTACGAATTCACCCCGGAAAGACTGTAAGCAATTCCGAGGTTTTAGCTATGATTTTTAAAAAACCTTCTAGCAGAGCTAACTCAGACACTGCACATCGGTTTTGTTTTGTTTTGTTTTGTTTTGATGCGCATTAACTGTCGTATAAGGAACGAAGTGTTGCTTCTAGAATGAGCAGCTTTCAGGTTTAGGAGAACTACCAGGGATATCTGTAAGAGCTAAGGAAGCTGAAAACGGACTTCATTTCTGTAGCATCATTTGTTCCTTTACCCTTCACTTCGGAAGACTGACGATCACAGGCGCAATGACAATCCTGCACAACTCTGCCGAGTTTCATAAACAGATTTAAATGTTTGTCCAGCAAGATGAATTCCGCTATTAATTTAGCAATTTGCTTAGTAGCAATTGCTTAATCACTATGTAGTCTAGTAATTTGCCTAGTAGATAATTATCAAGCGGGAATAATTTTTTTTTCCTAATTGAATCTTTCTTGCCGCGAAAGCAGTGGCATTCTAACATAGGAGAGGCTCATCCCGCTGGGAAAACACGCAGACTTGGCGTTAAGACATATTTCGGTCAGAGAGATGGTTCAGCATGAAAGCCTGACTGCAGCCGGCGTTTGTCACTTTGTGGGTTTCTTGCTCTCTTCCGTCCTTCTCCACCCTATTCCATTCTTTCAATTCCTCAGTACCAGGTAGGAGAGAAAGAGGGGAAAGGGGCAAACTGTATCCTTCAGGACTACTTCCTGCCCATGAGAGGTGTCAGTTCTTTGGGGCAAGTTTGATCTTCAACATCAGGATATTCAATTTCTTCTTCTAGTCTCTTTGTGCACGACCACTTGACAAACTGCAGCAACAGCAGCCAGCAGCTAGCAACCAACAGTGAGGGCAGGAGGAGGAGCAACCCCTCTCCCAGCTCTACCGTGTATATACCCTCCCAAGAGTCCCCAGAATTCTAAACGTCATACAGGCTTGTGAAAGTAAAACTGAAGACAAGGGCTGGGCGGCAGTGGTGAATACCTTTAGTCTCAGCACTCGGGAGGCAGAGGCAGGCGGATCTCTTTGAGTTTGAAGCCAGCCTGGTCTACAGACTGAGTTGCAGGACAGCCAGGGCTACACAGAGAAACCCTGTCTTGGAAGAAAACCCCCAAACAACAACAACCAAAAACCAAAAGGCAAACTAAAGACAAGGAATGGGTCTCCATCACCAAGCTGGGCTGCTCGGTCAAGGACATGAAGATCAAGTCCCTGGAGGAGATCCATTTGTTCTCCCTGCCCATCATGGAGTGTGAGGTCATTGACTTCCTAGAAGCATCTAAGGATGAGGTTGTAAAAATCACAACAGTGCAGAAGCAGACTCAGGCTCATCAGCGAACCCTGTTCAAGGCTTCTGTCAGTGCACTGGGTCACGTTGGTCTAGATGTTAAGTATTCCAAGAAGGGCAGCCCATGCTGTCCGTGGTGCCACAATCCTGGTTGAGCTTTCTGTTGTCTGTGCAGAAAGGCTGCGGGAGTAAGAAGATTAATAAGCCCCGCACTGACCATACAGGGGACAGGCCACTGTGGCTCTGTCCTGGTGCGTTTCATCTCTGGCCCCAGAGACACAGGCACCTTCTCGGCTCCCATGCCCAAGAAACTGTTGCTGCTGGCTGGCATTGATGACTGCTACCCATCATGCACTGTCAGCTGAGCAATTTTGCCAGGCGACCTCTGATGCCAAGCTACACACGACTATCTGACCTGGGCTCTGGGAGGAGAGCCTGTTTGCTAAAGTTTCTCTGCCAGAAATTCACCAAGCATCTTGTGAAACCCCACAGAGAATCTTCATGCAGAGGTATCAGGCCCCAGCTGTGCTCCCCACCAGCTGTGGTCGTTTCACAGGAGAAACAGAAATTGAATTAAATCCTGCTTTTTTTTTTTTTTTTAAGACAATTGCTGAGCG
This sequence comes from Meriones unguiculatus, assembly GCF_030254825.1. Taxonomy (NCBI): domain Eukaryota; kingdom Metazoa; phylum Chordata; class Mammalia; order Rodentia; family Muridae; genus Meriones; species Meriones unguiculatus. Next base: position 19,413,193 of record NC_083355.1, read on the forward strand.
TGGTGGTACACAATTTTTATTCCAGCACTTGGGAGGCCGAGACAGTGGATTTCTATGATTTCAAGGTCAACCTGATCTACATTGTGAGGTCCAGGCCATTTAGGACTACATGATAAAACCCAGTCTAAAAACAAAACAAAAACAAACACAGGCAAAATATGTTATCTGTCCTAGAAAGATTTCTGTTTTTCTATTTTCTTTTTAAACTTTTATTTATTATTAATGTGTGTGTGTGTGATGTGTGTGTGTGTGGGTATGGTGTGTGATAAGTGTGTGTGTGTGTGTGTGTGTATGTGCCACTCAGAACATGAGTGGTCACAGGACAGTTTTGCGGAGTCAGTTCCTTCCTTCCAGCTTTATGTAGGTTCCCAGGATGGAATTCAAGTTGCCAAGCCTGCATGGCAAGGGCCTTTACCAAATGAGCCATCTCACTGACCCTCATATCTATTTTTTTCTTAGCAGCAAATCTTAATGGATTAAGTTTTTAGATTTGTTAAAATCCTGTTATAAAAGGTACTGAGAAACCACTATGTCAAAAACCACCCATCCTTCTCTGGAATTTCTGGCATCTGTCGTTCAGTATCTCTGTCCTTTATTTTAGGTGAGATTCCCAACTCTGCACAGACATGTTAAGTGCGCAAGGACTGTCACTTGATTTATCTCATCCCCTTAAACAGAAGACACAGAGATAACCAGAGATTCCAACCCTGCAGTTACCTTGGGTTCCAGAAACATTGGAGCCTTGCTGGATCATTCCCAGGGGAGGGAAGTCACCCAGGAGGGTGGGGCTGTGAAGGATGAGTCATCACCTCCTGAGAATCAGCCTGTCCGCTCAGGCAATAGGGATTTCTTTGGAGCATCTTAAAGAACTGGACTTGAGACAAAGACCAAGCAGATCACACCTTGACTGAGACTGCTTGGGGCTGGATTCTGGTTCTCAGGCTTGGTGGCAAGCACCTTTACCTGCTGAGTCATTTCGTCACCTTTTCTTCCCTCCCCTCCACTTCTGGCCTTTCCTTCTTTCTAAACAGGATAGTTTTCTATCAACTCGACGCAAGCTGGAGTCATCTGAAAGGAGGGAACCTCAACTGAGAAAAATGCCTCTATAAGATACAGCTGTAGGACATTATCTTAATTAGTGCCTGATGGAGGAGGGCCCCGCCTGTTTCAGATGGTGCCGTCCTCGGACTGGTGGTCCTGGGTTCTGTAAGAAAGCAGGCTGAGCAAGCCATGAGGAGCAAGCCAGTCAGCAGCACCCCTTCTGTGACCTCTGCATCAGCTCCTGTCTCCAGGCTTCTACCCTGTTTTGAGTTCTTATTATGACTCCCTTAGATGATGCACAGTGATGTGGAATGCAAACCAAATAAACCCTTTTCTCCTGAAGTTGCTTTGGTCATGGTGTTTCATCATACGATAGTAACCATGATAAAGACGGTCTCATGTTTCCTGGGACAGCCTCAGACTTTTATATAGCCAAAGATACATCTCGACCATCTGATCTTGCTTCACCCTTGGGAGCGCTGGGATTATAGGGCGTGCCACCCGAACTGTGCTGGGGATGAAGCTCAGAGGTCTGAGCGTGAGAAGTGAGCCCTGGGCCTGAGATTCATCCCCCACTCCCCGAGGTTGTTTTGTTTTGATTTGTTCTGGTGTCATTCTGTAGCCCAGGCCGGCCTTGAACTTGAGATCTTCTTGCCTCTGCCTCCCACGTGCCAAGGTTATAGGTTGTGTACCCATGTCTGTGAGGAATGAGTCTCGCCTGTGACTTTGTTTGGGCCTTCACTGTGCGTTAGAGCTTCCTGTTGTTGGTACCGGGTTCAGGTGACCGCTGATGTGTTACAGAATGCTAGGTCACATAGGATGAGTGTGCTTGGATGTACTAGACAAGGCAAGGGGTCTGCCGAGGTCCAGGTCTCTAGCCTCGGAGACCTTGAACTCCTGGGCTGGTCTCATTGTGTTCTCTGAGGACGAAGAACAATGGAATCCCAGCAGTTCTTCAGGGACAAATTGGAGGTCAGTCCTGGTCCCAAGTGCACAGGGACAATTGTTTTGCAAGTTTCCCCTCACAGACGCCAGCCAGCCCCCCATTTGCAGACGTCGCTCGTGGGGGCTGAGTCACGGATCGATGGTGTTGGTGGGCATGTGGTGGAGGCAGCCAAGCCTATCGATCGAGGGCTGAGACATCCTCCCCACTCAGTAGTTAATTAAGTCTTCGATGGGGGGTGGTGGTGATTAATGAATAGTCAGCTTGTCCTGTAATTGGGGCGTGGGATCTGAGGGAGTGCCAAGAGGCACGGGGGGGGGTTGTGAGGAGGGGTGAGGCTGGCTCCTGGCCGACACGGAGGGACCCCCTTGGGTTCAGCTTGCTTTCGTACACTGAATCTGGGCCTTCCCTTACATCCTCCAGTGCCTCCACCCTTTCTCCTCTTCTTCGTCTTTCCTTGAACCTTGTAGTCCCTAAGACTGATGGGAGGTAGCGTCCAGGCATGATGGATCCTTTGTGTTCTTCTCACAAGCTCCTTTGTCCCTGTCTAGGGTCAGTGCACCTGCAGCAGCCTTCACCCTGGCACTTGAGCGGCCCACCAACAAATGTCCGTCCCCATGTCCTTGTCACCTGTAGCCTGCAGTGTCCTTGTCTGCCTAGGCTCTGGCCTCTGTGGTCATGGTTACCCGAACCAGTGCCAAGTTGTCCTCTGCAGAGCACACACCTTGTCGTCCCATGGCCTTTGGCTTTCCCTAAAGGACTAGAATTCCTGTACTTCTCCAAACAGGACACTGTCTGGGCTCTCTACCTCTGTTCTGGGATCTTTTAAGACTGGGAGTCCCCAAGGATGTGACTCTCTCCTGAGATGAGGGTTCCTGAAGGACAAGGCTGTGTCTTCGCCCCCAGATACAGGCTCCCTAAGAACTGTCTCTCTGCTTTCTCCAAGGCTGGGGTACAGCCTTGTCCTGACGTTCTCTCGTTCTCTCCCACCTCCATGCTCAGCAAGATGACCTGGTGCCTCGCTTCTTCCGTAACAGGGGGCCCATGGGCCTGGCTACTTGATAAGGATCCATTTCCGGAGAGCGCAGGTGACTGAACCCATAAAAAAGGTGATTGTAGGGGCCCTAGGTGCTCCATCTCGGGTGAGTTCTAAAAATAGCATCCACAGCCATCTGTCCTGGGAAAGAGGAAGGCCTGGCCCAGAACCAGGGGTCTGAGCAAGATGGCTCTTCCTGTTTCCAAGGGTTGGAGTAGTAGAGGCTCCGGCAGGGCTGGGGGAAGGACTTGTGAAGAGCTTTCCGGGGTATTTTCATATGTCCCTCTCTTCCTGATGCAGCAGGTGGGTCTGATGGGGTTGGTGGTCTGAGGGCTCTTCCCCCACTCAGACACTCAGCGTAGGTTGTGGCCCCAGACTTATCATCTCTCTCCTGCTCTCATGTATAACTCCTAAGCTTTGAGGTGTGAGCCTCATCCCCCGTCAGCCCTGAGAAGGCTGTTCTCTGGGTTTGTCTGCCCTCTGCCCCCTCTTTTGAGCCATGGGTGATCCCTCAGAACTCTAGTTTTCTCCCCTGTAAAGCGGGACACCCTGAAAACTGTGCAGGAATTAATGTGCTATGCAGCGCAAAATAAAATGCTTAATAAACACTGGCAGTTGGCCCTCTCCTGCGGACGGGCCTTCCCTCCTGGGCCCCAGATTCCAGGGATGGCTGTAACCGGCTTAAACAGTGCCATGCGCCTGGTCACCTTGGCATCGCTCAGCTGCAGACATCACCTATGTCCTGAGGGTCTCTGGAGGGGTTGGAGATGAGTTTCTGCCTGGGGGGAGGGGGGACACTCATCAGGTGTGCATTGCTGGTCCTGGATCTGTGTGCTCTAGGCTGGAATCTACAAGTAACCGCTTCTTCGAAGGGAACTAGCTTTTTACCTCCCCCGTCTCTCTTTTTAGTATTGAAAGGACATAACGGAATGTCTTTCCAGGGAGGTCTCATCCTCAAGACATCATCAGGAGGTCGGGAGGCAAGGAAGGACACATGCTCCCATCCCTGCCTTCAGCAGAAAAAAGACTTCCCCTACACGCCCAGCCAGTCCTGGGACCTTCTCCAAACAGAAGCACACCCGCTTGCTTTCTGGAAGGAGCTGTCATAGGTTCCACAGGCTGAAGGAACTGTGTTTCCCCTTCTTGACTCTCTTCTATAAACAGGCTGAGGAAGATGAAATCTCATTCCTGACTTTGCCCTGTTAGTCTAGACCCAAACTCTAGATTCAGTTCCTTATCGGCAGCTGTGGGGGTGAATACCGGATTCAGGGAAGGACCCCACATCTGAAGACGGGACTGCCCATCCCGGGCTCCTGAGAGGTGGTGAGCTATCACGTAGCGGCTGGGTGTAAAGTCAGCGATTGGCAGGGGTTGAGGGAGGGAGGAGACAGGCCCTCCCCTGCTAGCTCCCCTCCCTGGACTCCCCCTCCCTTTCCAAGTGGGATATAAGCCCCGCAGGGAAGCTCTGAGCAGAGGCCACAGCAGTCAGTAGTTGTCCAGCCCTCGAGTTTCCCCTGCCTTCCACCTCCTGCTCTTCACGCTTCCAGAGCTGTTGCAGCTGTGAGTGACCGGGGCTCAGGAGTGGTCTGGTATCCGTGCAGGGGGGGGGGGGACCCAAGGTCGGGTCGGTGGAAATTGGGGCTGAGTGGTTGCAGGATCTAGCTGAGGTGAGATGGAGAATGTGGGGAACTCGGTGGGGTCATCACAGCTTTCTTCCCTTACCTACCTCTTTGGGTACTAGAGGGAGTGGGAGACAGGCAGGACTTATGGCTGTCCTGACAGATGAGGACACTGAGGCTAGAGATGGTGCAGGGCGGGAGAAGACGAGATGAGCCCTGTGGCTGGGACAGACAGATCGTTGAGACGTGGGCCCGACGGCAGCAGCCTCCGCCTCCCGCGGAGGCTGGGATGGCCCACCCTCCAATGCTCCCTTCCTAGATGGTGGCGGTGCGCAGGCCTTGGCCCGCCATGGTCGCCGTGCTGCTGGTGCTGCTGGCCTGCTTGGGAGCCCTGGTGGACGCCTACCCCGCCAAACCCGAGGCTCCGGGCGAAGACGCCTCCCCCGAGGAGCTGAGCCGCTACTACGCCTCCCTCCGCCACTACCTGAACCTGGTCACCCGGCAGCGGTGAGCACCCGGGAGGGAGGGAGGGAGGGAGGGAAGGAGGGAGGGAGGGCGGGTGGGTCCCGGCCCCGGGGAAGGAGGGGACGGCGCCCTCCTCCCAGCGCCACCTGGAGGCCTGACCACGCCCCTTTGGCGATTCCGTCCCCGCCCCTCTCCAGGTATGGGAAGAGAGAAGTCCCGGAAGCTCTGTTCTCCAAACTGCTCTTCAGGGATGACAGCGAGAACCTCCCCATCAAGTCTCGGTAGGAAAAACAAAACAATAAAGAAAACAAACCCTTCCCCACTGGAGAGTGCCCGGCCTCATCACCCTTCAATCCCTTTCCTTTCCCTCCTGCAGGCCAGAGGGTGTCTACCCCTGGTGAAGCCCGCAGAGGCTCCTGAGAGATGCGCTAACCACATCAGCTTCACTTGCATATCTGGTTCCAAGAGGGGACGTCCTACCTTGGCGACCTGGGTGCCCACGCTGGAGGGCTGTGTGTGTTTATTTCCCTGTCCCCGAATAAAAAGCAAACTTCCCACAAAACGCGCGTGTGTTTTCTATGCCCGCCCCTTTCATTTTTGGGGACGTGGCGTCGAAGGTGTGTAAGCTCCAGCTGGAGGGAGAGACTGGCGGCTAGGATAAAAGACCGGGAGGGACGTGAAGAGGGCGTGGTAGGGTTCGGCGGAGACACCTGCACCCAGCCCGGGGCTCCCAAACGGCCTGGGAAGGCATTCTGGGGGAAGGGAGCCTAGGAGAGTGGGTGAGGTGGATTCTGAAAGGATTGGGGTGGACAGGAGTTTGAGGGCCTTCCAGGAGAGTGTTGGGGAGGAGGCTGGAGGACAGGAGAAGGATGGAATCTAGGGTGAGACCCTGGAGGGAGGAAGGGACCTTTTGGAGGTGATGTGGGTGCCACTTTCCTCACTCCCTGAACAGGAGGAGCAGCAGGAGGGTGGAGGACTTTCTCTCAGAGACAGTAGGAATTCCCCGCCTTTCTGATTGCAGGCTTGAGGTCTGTCACTAACTGTGCCTTTCTGGGGAAAAGACCATGGGGACGCTCCCCCAATTCTCCCCCCCATTAAACACTGACGTCATTAAACACTGACGTCTAAAGTGTTGTGGGTGTTTAAACTGTCATCAGACCTGAGTCCCTGGATATCTCTTATTGCAGGAAGCCCATTCATTGGAACTTTCTGCTCTCTCTGGCCACCCAGCTCTCTCTCTCTCTCTCTCTCTCTCTCTCTCTCTCTCTCTCTGGATACCTCCCTGGTCACTATGAAATTTGTCCATCACCCTGTGTCCTGTTTTCCTAGGTCTTGAGGGAGAGGGGGTGCTGGAGGAAGGGCGTAGTTCCCCATCCTCTGTAGAGCAGGATCTGCCCAGGGATGGAGGGAGGCTGAAGCCACAGAGAAAGTGTTCAGCCCAGAAGGTGGGGCACTATCAATCGTGTGGACTGGGGAGGCACGCAGGACTCCTCAGCCTGGTGGCCCTGGAGGAGCATGGCCTCGGCTGTAACACTTCCTGTATAGGGGACCATGTCCCCCACTTCCCCACATCCACCTTCTGGGGATGCCCTTCAGCTTCACGGGGAGAGGATGAAGAGGAGACCCCAGGGTCCATCCTGTGTCATAGACTGCGTGGATTCTGGTCTCCACGGGCCTCGCCTACCCTGCTCTTTCTTCCTCTCCTGCCTGGAAAGCCCCTCCTGCCATTCCAGGGAAGTTAGTCTCTCCCTCCAGCATCACCTTTACCAGAGACATCCCGCCCCCTCCTCCTTCTGTGTTCCTACGCTGCTCCAAGCTTGCATGACTGCTTGCGCGGCTGAGGAGCAAGGACTGTGTGTCTGGAAGCTGGTGCCTGTGGTGCCCTGTCTGCTGGCTGCTGGTCGGCCTGGGGAAGCTGGGGCCGGTTTGAAGCGAGCCACAGACAGTCTGTGTAAAGTGTCATGCCCAGTTAACCCGTAGTGAGCTGGCTTTACTTCTGGTATACTCTGAGCGGGTGTGTACTGAATCAACATAGGAACGGGGGGGACGACTTAGATATAAAAATAGTAACAAAGACAGTAGCAATAAATCTTTGCAAAAAGCTCTTTTCCTTAATATATATACACACATATATATACATATATATATACATACATGTGATATATGCCTTCACATGGTTTCTGGAAGATCAAATGCAACTCATCAAGCCTGCACTGTCAAGCAGCAAGCCCCAAATACCAGTTTTGTTTTGAGACAGGGTCTGGCTATGTAGCTCCGACTCTTCTGGAATTCACTGGGTAGAGCAGGCTGGCCTTGAACCAGCAGAGATCCGCCTGCCTCTACCTTCCCAGCACTGGAATTAAAGGTGTGCACCACCGTGCCGGCCTCAAACAGCACTTCTTTGTGCATTAGATCATTAGCTGAATGTTTCACACACACATCGCAGGACTGCGATATTGCTTTGGTGGGGTGTGTGCGTGTCTGTGTGTGTGTGTGTGTGTGTGTGTGTCTGTGTGTGTGTGTGTGTGTGTGTTGTACATGATTCCCATGTAGAGGTCAAAGGACAACTTTCAGGAGTTGGTTCTTTCCTTCTGCTGTGGGTTTTGGGGATTGAACTCAGGTCCCGCTGAGCCTTCTCGCCAGGCCAAAGGGATACCTATGAGGTATATTTTCTTTTCTTTCTTTCTTTCTTTCTTTCTTTCTTTCTTTCTTTCTTTTAAGATTTTGTTGATTTATTTAATGTACACGAGTGTTCCATTTGTGTGTGAAGAGGGCAGTAGAGGGTATAGATGGCTGTGAGCCACCATGTGGTGGCTGGGAATTGAACTCAGGACCTCTGAAAAAGCAGATACTGTTCTTAACTGCTGAGCCATCTCTCCAGCCCCCATGAGGTATCTTTTGAGGAAGGATCTGGAAGATAGTCCTAGGTGAAGGATGGCTATACCATGACCCGCTTCTTTCCAATTTCAGTGACCTCAAAAAATTTTTTTAAGTAAATAAAACGCTGCCAGAGGCCCCTTCTTCACTTTTGAGCTCTTCCTCATCTCCCCCTGACGCCCCTAAGAGCATATGTGCAAGTTAGGCATAATGACACATTTGGGAGGCTGAGGCCGGAGGACCTCCACTCTCAAGGCCATTTGGGTACATAGTGAGATGCACCTCACAACCACAAAGCAGAGGGTCGGGGGTAGAGCTTGTTGGTAACGCACTTACCACACAGTTTAAGGATGCCAGGCCTGTCCACAGCACTCATGGAGAAATGGAGATGGTGTTTGAGGAACAAGACTATCTGAGGTATGCACACAAATGCACACACACACACACACACACACACACACCTACATACTCCCCCCCCACCCCTATACACACGTAACACTGAAAAAATGAAACGAAACAAAAACACGTGTGCCGTGAATGACTCCTGCTTGGCCTGATCTCTGAGAGCAGCAGAGGATGAGGTAAGAGAGCAGGGAAAGGGTGTGACGGAGGACAGGACGCTGGCCAAACTCCTGTCCTCTAGGATGTAGGCGGGGCCTCTGCACTTCGTTCCTTCGCCTACTTCATTCACCCCCATCTTTCTGGGCTGTCCTTCTCCTAACCTCATTAGTAGCCATCTTTCTTGTTCAGAAGGCTCCTGGCTAGTCAGGGGCCAGTCTGTCTGCAGGTGAGCATGGGCGCCTTCCCCAGGCTCCACGCAAGCACTGCAGGAAGCCACAGGGGCCAGCAGGAGCTGTCTCTGTGTTCCAGAAGTACTTAATATTGAGCACTTCCTCCTCCTGGATTGTTACCGCCACCCCTGCGCGGACCTTGGAATCTGCTGTTGCAAAAATCGATTTGGTTGACATCTGAGGAGCAGCTGTGACTTCTTAGGACCCGACTAAGCTGGTTGACTTGAGTGACAAACTATAAGCAGTTTCCGCGTCAGGATCAGTCCCCGTTTTCAGTCTGTTAAGTGAGGGTCCTTCACCTTCAGAAGAAGCTAGAGCAGACCTCATGGGGCTCAGAGCTCAGGAAAACCCGAACCTTTAAAACCGGCGCCGCAGCCCGGCGCCCCCTGGTGGCAGCTCTGGCAGCTCCCAGCTAGCGCGTAGGCTCCAACCCGACAAACACTAAACCAAGCCCGGAGGAGGGTCCAGGCTTGCTAACAAACAAACTCTACTTACTTTGAGCCGGTCGTGCTTTTCTTGTTAGTGTAAATGATTGCTGAGAGGAGCGGGCACCTGGATTCTACCTGTCTGGGGGTGGGTGCAATGAGCCCTACTTTACAGAGTAAGAAACTGAATTCCAGAGGTCTCATGGGATTATGCTCTCAGGACCACACGCGGGTCGGGGGAGGGGACAATGGCAGGAACTGGAATTGGGTCCAGGCCTATCTGACCTCTAACCTCACCATGACAGATTCCTGGCTGTCACCTTCTCCCCTTCTCATCACTTCTTGCGTTCCCAGGACTCATCGTGAAGCTGCTCCTCCCTGCTCTGACCTGGGCACAGAACCTCAGGAAAGAGAGGCCCTGGCTCCCTTTGCAGACTAAAAAAAAAAAAACAAAACAGAGCCAGTAACTGCTCTCTTGGCTTGAGCAGGTAGAGGTCCTGGCTGGGAAAAGACAGTGGCTTTAGGAGAGGAACTGAAGGCTGACTGTGAGCCTTGGGGGTGAGTCTTAGACAAGCGTTCCCACCTCCCTAGATTTCCCATCCCTTGGTCAGGAAGCAGGAAGTGGTAGCAGTGTTCCAACAGTTCTTCCCAATCACTAGCTGTGTGGTCTAGACCCAGCTATCTGATACCTCTCGGCAGAATACAGTTTTTGTTTTTGTTTTTGCTTGTTTGTTTGTTTTTAGCCCGTCAAGTACGGCCTGGTAGGGGTTCAGTGGGAAGACAGCCTGGAGCTTTTTGGGCAACTTGAAGCTTAAGAGTGATGCTAATTTTTAGTATCCACTTGGGACAGAGCTCTGTGATGGGAAAGGAAACAGCTGCCAGAAACTGTCCCTTCCCCCATGAACCCTGTGTCCTCCGAACTCTGGCCCACCGGATCTAGTTGGCACGCACCAAATGGGTTCCTCCACTCCTTTCCAAGTGGCTTGAGGACATAAGAGACCTTCTCTGTCCCTTCCTTGTTCTAGCTGTCTACTGGAAAGGAAGGCCTGACTTCCATCCTTCATGCTGGGGGTAGAGCCTGGAAGTGTAACTTCAGCCTGTGACTGGGTTGTCCCTGGGGAGTGGGTGTTGAGGCCAGCAGCTAGAACCTTTGGGTTATCATGTCAGGACCCTGACATTTATGAATCAAGTCTGTGCCAGTGTCCAAAGCTGGATACGAACCCCCACAGAAGACCTTTGCCACGGTCCAGCTTCACTTATTCTGTGCTACCCTGACACCTAGAATGCTGGCCTGGCTTTCCTGTTTCCGGCCACAGTACCCCATGTTGCAGGCTCCAGGGAGACAGCAAAAGGGGGTTGAAGGCTGGCAGTGACAAGGGCTGGCAGGAGGCGGGGCCTCTGGGGGTGCTGAGGACTATAAAGGGACACAGCCACAAGCAGGGAGACCAGCAGGAGGTAGCTTTTCTCTGTGGCCCAACACCTACTCGCTCAGGACACGGGGTAAGTGAGCTCATCTTGTTTCGCCTCTGGGGACTCCTTGGGTTGAGGCTGGTGTTGGAGGGTAAGGCTTAGTGCTTTGTACGGCTGGAGCCCTCAGGAAGCCTAAGGTCCTTCTTGGATCTCTCTCTGCATTGGGCATGCCTGTCAGTGGAAACCGGGACCCACAGTGTCATAGGCTTCTGTTCCTTTGCTTTATAAGTTAATTCTGTGTCGCTCACTCTGTGGTTCCCACCGGCCCTGGTCATTCCTGCATCCTCAGAACCATCAGCATCCTAAGTCCTGTGTAGCCATCCCTCATACCCAATTTCTCTGCTATGCTTTTCAATGTTGCCAAGGCCCGGCCCTCTGGCTGCTGGCTTAATTTCCCAGGAAATGTGCATTTGCAGGTGTTCTTGCTTTCTGGGGAAGGAAGGTGGTAGAGGCTGATGGCTCCTTCATCTGCCCTTGTCCCCAGGTGTGGCTTGAAGTGATGTGTGGTGGGCAGTGGCTGGGAAGGTAGGTCTTGGACATGGGAGGACCTGCTGATAGGCATGTCCTGTCTTCAATCTTCCTTGTTCTTTAGATGGCCGTCGCATACAGCTGCCTCTCCCTGTTTCTCCTAACCACTTGTGTGGCTCTGCTGCTGCAGCCCCTGCAGGGTAGCTGGGGAGCCCCAGTGGAGCCAATGTACCCAGGGGACTATGCCACCCCTGAGCAGATGGCTCAATATGAAGCTCAGCTCCGCAGATACATCAACACACTGACCAGACCTAGGTACAGGGTGTGTGTGCGTGTGTGTGTGAGAGAGAGAGAGAGAGAGAGAGAGAGAGAGAGAGAGAGAGAGATCCCTAGCCCTAGCCTTGTCCCAGTCCTGCCCATGCCTGCTCTGAGAAAACTATTTCTACCTCGTGGGGCTTGGGTCTGTGTAAGTGGGGGGATACAAGACAGGTGAGCTGACACCTGGGTATTACACTTATCCCAGCTGTCTTCCTTCTTAGGTATGGGAAAAGAGACGAGGAGAACACGGCTGGACTTCCTAGAATGCAGCTCTCCCCATGCACCAGCCCCCTCATTGGTTTGATTCGCTGCTCAGCTCCCTGGAGCTGAGGGCAGGTCTGGAAAGGGGAGGGGGTCTGGAGGAGTGGGAAGGAAAGCAGGGTCCCAGTACAAGGACCATTTTTCCTCACGGCTCTCTTCTTTCCTTGCAGGGAGCTCAGCCCAATGGGCTTGTGCCCCTCCTGGCTCCTGGCTGTGGCTGTGGGACGGCGCCGGCCCAGCTCTCTCCTCTGCATTCTTGCAACAACCTGCCCCCTTACACTCTAAATAAAGCAAGTTAAAATTACAGCCCGTGTGTGTGTGTGTCTGTGTGTGTGTCCGTGTGTACACCCACAGGGGAGGAGTAGGTAAAACTCACAGGCAGGGAAGCCGAGGGAGAAAGCAGAGTTATGATGACCCTGGGCAACTACAGGGGCTCAGCTCACCCCTCTCACAGAGGGGCAAGTTGTGGTCTGGAGAGCAGTGAGACACCCACACGCACAAAGAGGTGTGCCATGTGACATCCACATAAAGTGTGTGACATCCATATAAAGTGTGTGTATAAAGTGAGAGAGTGAACTGGACTCCCCTTTCTGGGAGCTTCTGTGGATGGGGAGAGGGGAAGGGAAGACCTGAAACAGTCTTCTCCCATCCCTGCCACAGGCTGAGTCTGAAGGGCCGGGCTTGGTGGATGAAGGTTTACTCTCCGCGGGCTCAGCGTTTAGCACTGATCTCATGACGATGACACTATAACTATGCTTCTGTATGTTGTGTGTGAATGATCTGGAAGCAGAACCCGACCTATAAGGTCAAAGGCCTCTGCAGGATGCAGCTATCCTGTGAGTGCTTGGCTCCAGCGGATTCCTAAGTCCAAACGGTGCCAGGATAACTAGGGGCCGTAGGAGGTTTCAGCAGGAGAATGGTTTGAATGTGGGTGCTGGAGCCTGACGTCCCAAAGCCTTCCCCTTCTATTTTTATTTTATATGTACGGGTGTTTTGCCTGCTGTGCACCATGTGTGTGCCTGGTGCCTTCCGGGGCCAGAAGAGGGTTTCCAATCTCCTGAAACTAGAGTTACAAGTGGTTGTAAGATACTATCTAGGTGCTGGGGATCCTTGGATTCTCTGGAAGAGCAGCCGGCACTCTTGACCCCTGAGCCATCTCTCCAGCCTGAGAAAGGTTGCGAAGGGGAAAATTAAAACCCAGAGAGGCAGGTTCCACACACACCCGGGTTTGAGAGCTGGATGACGGGGAGGCATGTGAGTGCCTCAGTAGCCAGGCTTCAGGAACAGGCTCTACCCCATTCCGGGGATCTGTGAACCCAAGGTAGGAGGGGAGAGGTCCCTGTGTCCAACTCTCACAGGCCGCGCTAGCCTTTCAACCTGTTCCGCTCTGTGGTTAACCTCGGCCGGGAGGGGGTCGGCCTGAAGCCCCTATTTTGAAGTCGACAGGACCAATCCTCTCATCTTCTCTCTCTCTCTGAGTCACATCGGGTCACCCTGGAAGCAGCAGCTGGGGGTGAGGTGGTGGAAGGTGGGTGGGTAGGTTGCAGAGACGCAGGCTGAGATGTGCTTATCTCACTTGAGGAATTACAGGGTCCCCTCCTCAGTGAAGGCCAGGCCCTTCCTGCCAGTGCCCAAAGACGTCACGGAAGCCACAGGGATTCTTTTCAAAACCGTATTTACTTATCCGTTCCTTTATTGTTATTGTGTGTTTGCAACGATGTGTGTGTGTATACATTCTTCCATGAGATCAGGCACGGGGCTCGGGCAGGCGGTCTCCGTGGCAAGCGCCCTGACCTCCTGAGCCCTCCTGACAGTCCCTCTATTTCTCTTTATTGTCCGCGCTGCGTGGGTAGGGAGGAACAGAGGAACATTTCAGGTCTAAAGGGGTCTGTGGCCAGCCAGATGCAGGCTAGGCCGCTAGAGGTCAGAGTCCAGAATACCCCTGGCCCTACTAAAGCCCTTTCGGGTCCCCAGGAGTTTCCCCTCTCTCTCCTACCCATCTGCCCAAGGATATGGGAGGAGGCCTGCCGGCGGCACTAGACTTGCCTACCTGGGGCTGTGGGAGGAGCCTAACAGCTGGAGCCTATGGGGTTCCAGTGCTTGGAGCTTGCTGATCTGCGGCGGCGGCGGCGGCGTGGGCTTCTCGCCGTTCAAGTGAGGGCGCACCGTGGTGTCCGACGGGGGAGTGATGGTGGAGTCGGAGGGTGTCTTGTGGTTCTTGGCTTTCTTCAAACTAGGGGACGCGTCATTGCGGAGACCGCGGTGTTGACGAGTCAGTGGGCTGCCAGGTGCCCCTCCTCCCGCCCTCCTCTGCCAGCTCACCCGCTGCTGAAGAGCTTCTCCATGTACTTGTTGATCTGGCCAAAGTTTGCAAACCAGCTGGCCATCCTGGGCTCCGGAGACTGCTGCAGGTGCACCTCGTCGTCCAGGGCGCTACTGGGTGACACCAGGAGCGACGCTAGGCACCCCAGAGTCAGTGCGCACGCGCAAGGCAGAGCCAGGGTCTGGAGGGGGCGGGGCAGACAGCACGGTCAGGTGACCCCGGAAGGGAGGTAGGGTGGGCGTGGGACCTGGCAGCCACTCTCCATCTATTGGGAAACCTAGGAGGGTGGCAAAGCTAAGACCAGGAGACGTAGCCCCCTCGGGCACACACAGGGGCCCGAGAGCCGGTCGGGTCCCTTGGGCTCACGAACAAATTTCTTGTGCACGCGCGCCTGCAGCCTTTTCGCCTTCGTTGGTCCTCAGAAACCCTAGACGTGCTGCTGTCTACCTGGAAGCCCGGTTCTCGGGCCGTCTGCAGGACCAGCTCGGGCCCAAGCACCAGCTCAATCCTGACAACCATATTTAAAGTCGCCACCAACCCTTATCTTGCTCTGCCCTTGCCATGCCCACTTCTAGATGTACTCATACTAATTTTTTTTTTTTTAGTTCTCGGCTTCCCTTCCCAGCCCCACCTCCTGTCACTTTGCAGGCGGTCTCTCTACCTACTTCCTGTCTGATGTAGTAGGCCTGCCACACAGACGGGCGCCAGGCTTTTCGTAACACCTTCAATGAATAGCGTAGTTGCACAGCGGAGTGCTAGTCCAGCGATTCCCTCATCCCCCTTATACACACAGAAACACACAAACACACACACACACACACCCCTCATAGACACTTCCTTTGAACCCCAGAGGCCCTAAAATCCCACTTAACCAAAATTCCCCTCATTTACGCCACCTCGGTCAGGGGCAGGAAGTTCTCTAGGGGCCCTTGTCCTGGCCATCAAAATGGCTTCATTTTTTTCGTGCCCTTAGTGGGCCTGTGGAGGGGCCCGTGGTGGTGGTGCCAGCCTCCATTCCCAGGCTCGGGGAGAGCACAGTCGACAGGGGTCCGTCCCATCCTTAGCCACCAGACATTACCATAGCGCTGGGCAGGTGCAGAGCGACACAGCGAAGGGTCTCTGGCCAGGACGTCAGAGGCCATTTATATTTCTGTGGATCCACCAGCCTGAGCCTCGAAGGCCCCGCCCCAGCGTGGCTGTCTGCTGCTCCTGGGTCCGGGAACCGAGACAGTGCGGGGGTGGAGGCACGCGGTCTACAGACTGTCTTGACCGAGGCACAGTGTCTTCCAGGGGTCCAGGGAAGTGGGCGGCCGAGGCGGGAAGCTCCTGGGGTAGGGTAACTTTTTGTTCCAAGATCAGACACAGGTCCTGGGGAAAAGCTGTCCCTGGGGTTGTCAAGGGGCAGTGCCTTTCCCAGGAGCTATTTCTGCGGTCAGCAGAGGTCAATGCTGGCTCATCCCACTGAGACCAGGAGACGTAGCCCCCTCGGGCACACACAGGGGATTAGGGGAACCGTGAGATTGCCACCCCTTGCTCTGCCTGTCCCAGCCACGTGGAACCCTAGAGAGAGGCCTCAAATCACACACACACACACACACACACACACACACACACACACGCACACACACACACTGCAGATCCTGTCATCTTCCTCTCTACCTGGTCCACCTTGCTGCTCCTCTAGACCAAATTGTGAAAAGTGGCATGCTCCCTCATGACAACCCCACCCCCGGGAAGGGACGGTATCAATTCTGACCTCACTCAACTTCACTTCCTAGTGGGGCTGTTCATGTAGCTCAGTACTGGGTAGCTCTTGGCATACAGTGGGCAATGGACACCATGGGCCCCTCTGTGTGGGCGCAGCTCTCCTCTTGCTTTCACTTATCTCATCTTCTCCCTCTCCTCAGTGAATCCTGCCCTCTGGGGGAGGGGTGAGAACTCAGGGTCGGGGTTATCAAAGTGCACACCACAGCCCAGGAGCTGCTCCTGAGATCGAGTTCGAAGGTAGCAAAAATCTAGGAAAAGAAATGAGCTCTCCTTAGTACAGGCTAAAGGAGCTGTTGGGGGGGAGGGGGACGGTGTACCTCACATGCTAGCAAGTTATAACTTTTTGTTTTGTTTTGTTTTGTTTTGTTTTGTTTTTTGAGACAGGGTTTTTCTGTGTAGCCCTGGCTGTCTGTCCTGGAACTCGTTCTGTAGACCAGGCTGGCCTCAAACTCACAGAGATCCACCTGCCTCTGTCTCTCTAGTGCTGGGATTAAAGGCGTGTGCCACCACTGCCCGGTGTGTGTGTGTGTGTGTGTGTGTGTGTGTGTGTGTGTGTGTGTGTCTAACAGGGTCATGAGGCTAGCCTCAAACCCACTAGGCAGCCAAGGATAAATTTGAACGGATCTTCCTGCATCTGCCTCCTAAGTGCTGGGGTTAAGACACACGTCAGCACACACCATCTGAGACAAGCTATCACACATCCCAGCTAGACGCGGGCCTAGCAGCAAACCCTGAACCTCACCCTGATGGCCACAGGGCTTCCATGGTATGTCCCCTGTGGAAATCTAGGCTGCCCTGTTCAAATCCAGGGCTCTTTCTCAGTCCTTCTGTCCCAGACCTTGACTCATTTCAGGAACTATTCAGTTCCGACAGTGTGGGAATGAGGGTGAAGAGAGACTCATTTCTGGCTAGAGAAAAGCTTCAGGTGGCAGAGCTGGAGGGACAGGGCATTTGGAGTCCAGGAGGTGCCTTTGCGATCCCCAGAGGCCTACCTGGGCTGGTTCTAGAATCAAAGGACTTACGCCCAGGATCATTCATTATCAATAACAATAGCTGTATGAATAGTAGTAATTTATCAGTAACCGATAATCATTGTTGTGCTTGGTGCCGTGATCCCAGGGTCTGGGTCAAACAAGGTCGTGAAATCTTTAGTGTTATTTAGGTGGCACTTGTAAGCGTTATTAACTCTTCATGGGAAGGATGCTACTTGAGAGAAATTGAGAGATCTGCCCAAGGGAATAGGGGCTTGCAGCTGACGCTCAGGGCAGACTCCCGTCAGAAGCAATCCAGCCTCTCAGATGTGTTCAGTCCCTCCATTACCTTCCAGTCCCTCACCCAGCAGCTGTCCTCGTTCACCGGGCTTGTGCCTTCCTTGGCTTTTAACCCCTGCTCTTGTCTATGCTTCCTCCCTCCTGGTTCTTTCTCAGGAACTTTTCCCACTTACTTCTGGGAGGTGAGATAGAGGCTTTGGTGTCAAGACAGACATGGGTTCCAAGCCTGGCGTGGTGGCCTCTTGCATTCCACAGACAAAGTTCTTTGTGTCTCTGAGTGTGATGTCCTCAGCTGTGGGAGAGCATTGGAACTGGATGAGCACTCAGCAGAAGGAAAAGCTCAGAGTCCCCTGAGGGGTTTTGGCTCTAAGCTGAGGTGTCTCCCTGATAAATTGCCCCAGGGTGGTTTAAATTGCCTAAGGTAGTTTTCACAGGCTAGACTGTCTAGCCAGTGAGCCCTTGGGATTCGTGTGTCTCTGCTCTCCCAAAGCTGGGATTTTTACAAGCATGTGCCACCATATCTGGTTTTTACATGGCTGCCTGGGATGGAACTAAGGTCCTCTTACGTGTATAAAAAGTACTTTACTGACTGAGCTGTTTCCAGCTCCAATTCTTCCATTAAAGAAAGTTTTGACTTTTATTTACTTATGTATGTATTTATTTATTTTAATATATTTTTATTTGGTTTTTTTTTCTAGACAGAGTTTCTCTGTGTAGCCTTGGCTGTCCTGGAACTCACTTTGTAGACCAGGATGACTTTGAACTCACAGAGATCCGCCTGCCTCTGCCTCTGCCTCTTGAGCACTGGGATTACAGGCGTGTGCCACAGTGACCAGCTAGGTTTTGACTTTTAAAATTGTGTGTGTGTGTGTGTGTGTGTGTGTGTGTGTCTAGGTTGCCTGAAGGGATGAGAAGAAGGCATTGGATCCCATGAAGCTGGAGTTAAATGCTATTGTGAGCCACTGAATTTGATTGCTGGGAACTGAACTGGGGTCCTCTGTAAGGACCCGTTCCACCCACCTGCCTTTTGAGGCAGGGTCTCTCCACATACTCCTGGCTATCCTGGAACTCTGACATAGACCAGGCTGGCCTTGAGCTCACAGAGATCCATCTGCTTCCCTAGTTCTGAGATTACAGGCGTGTGCCACCATGCCTGACTTTCCCCCTTTTAATTTATTATTAGTTTGTTTTGTTTTGAGACAAGATCTCACTAGATAGCCCAGTAGCCTGGGCTGACCTTGAATTTGCTTCGATCCTTCGGATTTCCTCGCCCTCCTGAGTGTTAGGATTCCAGGGATATGCTGCCTGGTCCAGCTGCTCTTGCTTTTCCCATGCCCCTATTCAAGACTGAACCCAGGGCTTATATACCCAGCACTGCACACTGAGCTCTTTCCCCATCTCCAAGCATGCTTTTGTATTTCTTATGTTTAGATGCTTTAATGTCTGGGCTAGACCCACTCTCCGAAGGTTCTGCCACCTCCCGATACTTCTACCCCTAAAGCCTTTACTCCACGTTTCTTTGGGAGGTACTCATCTGAACCTTAGTTCCCGGAACTTTGTGAAATAGTTGTGTGGACCTGTCCTCAGAGATTCCGCACCCTGTGTCTACTGAGCACTGGCTTGATTAGAAGGCACGTCTCTGAGTGCCGGAGTCACAGCTCGGCGAGACTGCCACCATCCTCAAAGAACTCCACAGTCTGGTGGGAATAGGTATTTCAGGAATAGAGTAATTAATGTTTCAAGAAATATTTGCTAGGAGGCTACCTCTTGTCTGCGGAAAAGTGGTTTTATTTCTTTATTTTTGTTTTTTTTAAATAATTTATTTAATTTTCATTTTATGTGCGTTAGTGTGAAGGTGTCAGATCCCTTGGAATTTGTGTTACGGACAGTTGTGAGCTGCCATGTGGGTGCTGGGAATTGAACCCGGGTCCTTTGGAAGAGCAGACAGTGCTCTTAACCACTGAGCCATCTCTCCAGCCCCTTTTGTTTTGTTTTTGTTTTGTTTTGTTTTGTATTTGATTTGTCTTGCATGAGTAGACTAGAAGTTCTGACTTCCCAGCCTCCTCTGTAACGGATGAGACATGGACCAACTTTCCTGTGATGGAGGATGTCGGTGGTCTCTGCAAACCAGAGGGCCCTGGCCTTTGGACATCCTTCCAAGCTGCTGCTGTTAAGCCTTGCTAACCAGCCAGGCGTCCTGCTGCATGTCTGCCATCCCAGCACTGGAGAGGCTGAGGCCGGAGGATGGTGAGTTCAGGGCCAGCCTGGGAAAGTTAGTGAGACAGTATGTCTGAAAAAGAAAGGAAGAAAGAACTGCTAAGTTGTTTAGAATCCAGTGTCTGACGTCAGTTAATAAAGGCTTAGGGTGAATTACTGAAAGGACCTCCATCTGGCCTAGGAACGTGTAGGATTACATTAAGCTGTGATGAGGAGGAGCTTAAACACCAGCAAGGAAGTATTCAAGTTATTTCTAGGAGTCTATTTCCTTAAGCTGGGACCGTGGAGGGAGGAGAGGAGAGAAAAGTGGGTGGCACAGATAGCGCCAAGAAAGGTGTGTGGGTGGTGAGAATGGGACATGCCCTTCAGGCCAGGTGCTTCAGAAGTCCTTGGGTGGACCACACCTGCTCTGGGAGGACCTGGGATCAGTCAGAGCACATCAGATGGCCTGGGAAAGAGACGAACCAGCCATCTGTCCTAGCCAGCCCCTAGCTAGAACCTTCCCAATGTCTAGAAGGGGCCCGTCTTAAAGGATGACCATTTCCTGTGTGCCTGACACTGTGGCAGCCACTCTGCAGCTGTCCTTCCCCAAGAAGGAAGCTAGTATCCCCATTGTACAGATGGGGAAACTGAGGCTCAGCCAGGTCACACAACAGGCTAAGCATGCACACATATGTGGCCGGGCTAAGATTTCAACAGAACTGTCATTATAACTTCCGACCCTGATAAGGAAAAGTGGACCCAGGACACAGGGAAAAGAGTGGATGCTGGTCCTGGGATGGGGTGAGACAAGGATCAAGGGGGGAGGGGCTACTCCACAGGGAGGTGTAGGGTCCTCTTCCAGGTGAGCAGGGTTGTTTGTGGTGACCTTGGATGGTGGAGTGAGCATTAGGGTCTGTCTTGTGAATGAAAAGAATGAGAGAAAGCAGTACATCTCAGTTTGGTCCTAAACACGGAACAAGGCTAAGCTACCTGTTGGGATGCATTGAGGCTGGGACTGGGGAGGGGAACGTAATATTTCTCAATTTGAGATGTACTCGGGGCTATGCAAGGTGATTGCACTATGGGGAAACATGTTGGAAATTTTAGAGTTTCAAAATAAATGTTCTAAATGTTTGTGTAGATGTAAATTGCTTCCAATATGCACAGTCATCAGTAGTTCAGCAGCTCAGCTTCAGTGATACAAAAGAAAATTGCTCCTCTCAGTTCTTTATTTATTTAAAGATTGTTTTTTATTTTATGTATACGGGTGGTTTTCTGCATGTACATCTGTGTACCATGCTTACCAGAAGAGGACATCAGGACATCTACCCAGTTGTAGATGGGTGCTGGGAATTGAACTCGGGGCCTGTGGAGGAGCAGCCAGCACTCTTGACCACTGAGCCATCTCTCTTGCCCTCCTACTCTTTCCCTTTTTACACTGAGGTCTCCAAGCTTCTTTTTGCTGAGTGGTATAGCAAATAGATAAGGTTTCCAGAACAAGCTTTGGGGAGTTGCAGGTGCAGGTGTGTGTGTGTGTGTGTGTGTGTGTGTGTGTGTGTGTGTCCTGTGTGTGTTTGAGTGCAGACAGGGCATAGCGCTGGCCTTTGCGGGCTGTCACAGGAGGTATAGCACTATGCCAAGGTCCTTGAGAAATGTATACCTGCTTAGGGTTTCTTCTCCTTCTTCTTCTCTTCTTCCTCCTTCTCTTCTCCTCTTTGTGCCTTGATGTTCAAAGCTGTGGTCTGAACACCCACCACAGGAAAAAAGCATGTGAAGGGAAGCTGCCTCCATCCTCGTGACCTCTGGGAAAGACAGAGGTCATACAGACCTGGGATCTGGAGGAAGCATTCTTCCCGGGGATGGTGCAGCTCCTAAAACTACAGTGAGAAGCCCTGTAGACTCCAGAGACCTAAGCTAGGCAGGGATGGCTCAGCCTAGCGCTGTGTACCCAAGGACACATTTTGTTATGACATTTAACTGTATCCCTAGAATAGTGATTCCCCTTCACTGTGGTACATCTTTCCCCAACCCTCTCCCTAACCCCCACCTCAGGACATCAGTTCTTTGTCTGTTTTAGTATCACAAAAGCTGGCATCTCATCTTTGTTTGTTGGTTGGTTTATTTTTACGAGACAGGGTTTCTCTATGTAGCCCTGGCTGTCCTGGAATTTACTCTGTAGACCAGGCTGGCCTTGAACTCAGAGATGGCCTGCCTCTGCCTCTCGAGTGCTGGGATTACAGGGTGTGCAGCACGGAGCCCGGCCTGGCACTTCATCTTGAGCAAACAGGGGCACAGTAGTCTTTATTGATGAATGTTTCCGTCCACTAATCTCAGAGGATTATAGTACAGAGCTATTAATCAAACATAAGAGGTGTGTGCAGAGGGTCAGACTGTACGAATGACGAGTCGGACTCCACCAGGCGGATTAGAACTGGAATCCCGCCATGTCTTTGGGATCCTGGACGGGCTGTGTTTATTGTGGATTGTAATGGGGTGATAGTTGTTTGTTTGAGAAGTAATTAATAGCTTTGGGAGGAATCACGATTTCTCTCCCCTTCCAACCAAATGCAAGCAGTTAACGATTCCCTGAGCAGAGGCGAGTGGGTAAGAGCCGAGGGAGTCTTTACCAAAGGAAGGAGAACTCTTGTCCTGAGTTCAGTTAGAAAGATCTTCTAGTTTGGAAATACGCTCTAGGAAGCATCATTCCTCAGACAGAATCCTGTAGTCCCAACTGCTACCATTTGGGGCCGCTACAAAACTTTCCTCTCTCTCAGTAATAAGCGAGGTCGCTACTTTACATGGCCTTTAGCATTTTGACCTGCCTCTGGCTTTTTGTTTGTTTGTTTGTTTGTTTGTTTGTTTTTCTCTATATATACCTATTCCCCACTACTACCCTTTTCGAACAGAGTCTGTTGGGACTACGTCTAGGGATGGATTCTCAAGTTAATCCATTTTCGAAATTTCCAAGCAAGTTTCCAGGATGCAATCCGTTTCTGATCTTAGGAGGCAAGTTAACAAGAGTGATAATCGCTCCTCTCTCCACGGAGAGCATATCCCGGAGGGCAGCGGAGGGAGCAGGGGAACAGCCAAGTCAGGGAAGTTCCCGGCTTGCACAGACTGAATGAATGAATGCTGGTTTCCACGCCGCAGCCACCATGAGTCTGAGGCAGTATCTTTTACTAGCAGGTCTGGGTGGGGCCCGAGAGAGGCTAGCTAGAGGGCTTAACCCGTTGTTTTCTTCTCCTCCTCCTCTCCCTCTTTCTTCTTCTTCTCCTCCTCCTCCTTCCTGCCGGAGTTAGAACCTAAGACCCCCTGAATGCTCTACGCAAGCCACACGCCACTGCCACTATTTGCTTGTTTAAAAGGAATTCAGGAAGGTTAGAGTGTTACTTCAGTCTTTATGCCACGGACAGGGACACGGACTAACTCCCCGCGTCCAGGCTAAAACTAGGGTCTTTGGTCCCCTTCATGAAGAGACAGTCCCTCTTAAAAAAATAAAATAAATTTTTTTTTTCTCCAAATTTTCTTGGAAGCAGGTATGCGCCGTCTGGGTGTTTAACGCCCTTACGGGAGTTAGTGTTCTAATAGCCCATACCTTTTCCAAACGGAATCAGGAAAGGAAAGCGTGCGTGGGACTGGAGCTGTCCCGTCACGGGGTTGAGCCCATCCTGCTCAGTTTTTTGTTTGTTTGTTTTGCTTTTTTTTTAAACGCCGTCGCCCTTTTAAAGAATTCCTGGGCCCCCCAGGGGCACAGGCTGGTGCTTCTCCTCGTTGGGGGGAGGTGGGGGACACGGGTGGTCTTGGGCTTTGCGGTCCTGCTACCCCCCCCTCCCGGCCCGCCCGCCCGCTGCTGTGTGATAACGGTGGTGGGGAGGTTGCCGCGTCCCCAGCGTCCCAGCCTTCCTCCTTCTGTCTCCGCCCCTTCGCTCCTAGGCGGCCCCGCCGCTTTAAGAGCGCGGCCGGCGATTGACAAGCAATAGCCGCGGAGCGCCGGGCTGCGCGGAGTCGCCCCGAGCCGGGGGCTCCCCAAAACGCAGGTAGGTATTCGCAGGTCTCTGGGCCAGCGCCCAACCTCAGAACCCCTGCCTTCTTTTCCACCTAGCACCGCGCTAGGCGATGCTGTTCTCCAGGACCAAACTCCCGGGCCCCTTCCCCAAACCGGCCCCCTCCCTCTCCAGCTGCAGCACCCGGCTCTCTCTGTCTCTCTAATCTCTGGGATGCCGGTGGGCAGAGAAGAGCCCCTTCATCCCAGGGATGCTGGTCCCCAAGCCAGTGTGAGGGCTCCAGAGGGACACCGGGCGCAGAGATACCGAGCTGAGCCCGGGTACTCGCGCGGCCTCTCCGGGGTCTGTGCAGGGTCGGTGTGTGTTGGGGGGGGGGGACTTCGGATCCCGGCATTACGTAAGAGCCGTGCTGCTGGCGCTTCCGGCCCTGGGGGAGCTAGACTACGTCGGTGCTGGGTCCCTTGGCATCCCGCATCCCAAGAGGCCAGTACCTCGGCCTTCCCTGAGATGGGGTCTTGGGGAGAGGCGCTCTGCTAACCCCGGCCTCACGGGGCAGGAGGTTGCAGGGGTTTTTTTTGGGGGGGGCGGGGAGAGGGGGCAGGGTTTAAGGCCTGGGGACTCCAGAGGGAGGGAATCGGTGCCAGAGAGCGAGGAGCCTGGATCAGAAAGTTAGGTGGGGAATGAAGACCTAGGGTTGGGGGGGGTGTCAGTCATTCAGTGACCTCATCCCCCTGGTCTCCGCCGGGCGCGCGAGCAAAGAGCCCTCTTTGATGGCTCCCAACACGCCCCCTCCTTCCCAGGTCCTAGCGCCCAGCGGGTTTGGGCTGAATCGAAGGGGCGGGGGCAGTCTGATTGAGAGTACCGGCACGTCCGCCGGCTCCCCAGACCCCGTCCTCCGGCCACGAGTTAGGTTCAGTCCTCTCCATAACCCTGTCCGGCTCCAAAGTGCCTTTGTCCGGCGTTCCCCGTTCATCAGTACGTCTGCACTGATGGAGGGGTGGGCGGCGGGAGGAGACCTGCCCCTTTGAAGCTGGCGGGCTTCACCTACTGACACCCTGGGGGCGGGGTTGGATAGCTTGGTGGCCGCGAACCTGCGTGTGGAGGTGGGAGTGGGAGGGCACCTGGGCTTTTTGACGCCGAGGTGCTGGTTCCGTGATGACTGGGCCCGGGGACGTTGGCATGGAACCAGGCTGGCTTGCCTGGCACTGCCGCTCTCCTATGGGCACAGCCGGCCCCGCCCTCTCACAGGCTTGGGTGGGGGTGGGGCGAGGCGAGCCAACGCCGTGGGAACCAACTCCTCAGGGAGCAAACCCAGGCTCCCTTGGGCAGGACTCCCGGGCCTAGGGTTTCATAGAGGATCCTCCCTGGTTCTTCCCCGTTCCCCTCCCCACCCCCACCCCCACCCCCCGCTTCGGGAAAAGAGTAACCCACAGCAAGCACCTCTATTAGGGAGCAGGACCCGCGCTGTGAGAAGGCGCCCCCTGCTCTTTAGGAATAAGGCCAGGGCTAGGGGAGTCGGCACAAGGGACCCTGGTTGTTGGCACAGTGGATCCTGCACATTTCTCTAATGTGAAAGGGGTTCCCCTCCTCTCTCTGAAAGTTCAACTCTTCTGGAGAAGATCCAGGAGGAAAGGGATCCTGTTCCTCTCACCTTTGTCATTTCTGCCTCCAGAGCTGTCATTAGCCTAGGCTTGAGAGAGAGAGAGAGAGAGAGAGAGAGAGAGAGAGAGAATAATTTTTATTAAAACCAGTAGTTGCTCCTCCGAAAATAATTTTGGATTCTTGGGAGGGGGGGCTGGGAGGGGGGAGTGGCTCTGTGGCTCCCCTCCCCTTTGGGAGGGGGTGAAAAAGGCATTTAGTCTTAAAGTGGGCACTGCCAGCTAGCTGTCTCTCCCTACTCTCCCACCCTTGCTGTGAGCCACTGCCTCCTGTTGTCATGGCAACCGGGGAATTAGGGTTTTATCCAGGAGCACATGCCCAGGAAGGCAAGGGGAGAGACGGGTGGGTTAGCCCCTTCTCCTTTCCAGAGAGGATGAAGGAGCTAATCTTGGATGGGCGGTGGGGTTGCAGACTCCATGCCTGCTTATGGCCGCAGTCTCCCGTTTTTCCCTGCCCCAACTCTGGGCAAGAGGAGGGGAGAGAGAGAAAAGCCAGGACAGCAGGAAAGGAAACATCATTTCTGTCAGCTAGACACCAGTGTTTTGGGGACACCAGAAGGTTCTAGGCCTGAGGCCTAGAGGCCGGTAATGGACTCCATTTGTGTCCTCACGGAACTAACAGTCCCAGGACGCTTCCGGGTTTTGGCTCACATTCAGGACTCACACTTACTCCTCCCTCCACTTTAAGAAGGAACCAGAAAGAAGATTCTGTTTTATTTGTTGGTTTTGAGATGACATCTCCATAGGCCTCCCAGGCCGGGCTCAGGGGACCCTTCTGTCCCGAGTGCCTGGTACTACAGCACAGGTGGGCATTATCATGCCCAATGAGAAGAAGTACTTATTTTTTGGGTGGTGTTGGCTTTTAATCCCAGCAGAGGCAAGCAAATATCTGTGAGTTCTAGGCCAGCCTGGTCTACAGGGCAAGTTCCAGGAGAGCCAGGGCTACACAGTGAAACCCTGTCTTGAAAAACAAAACAAACAGAAAAACCAAACAAACAAAACCAAAATATATATATATATTAAAAAGAGAAATGCTTTTTTTTTTTTTTTGTCACAAAAGCCTAAGTTTTCACTGTAGCTCTCCTACCAGCTCTGGAGCCTTGGAGAAACGGATCCTCCCATCTCCCCCTCTGCTGAGGGCCATGCTGTTTGCATTTCTTGCCTTCCAGGGCGCTTGGGGTCACTCTTGTAATCCATGTTCCCGTTTCTGAGCAATGCTCTCTTCCTGCCTTGTGGCTGTTCCTAAAGAGGGTAGGTACCCTTCCAAGCCGCTCAAGTTCTTGGTTCTGCCTTCTCCCTTCTCACCCTCCTCTCTCCTCCTCTAGGAGACTGACGTCAGAGTCCTCACTGACCTCATTCACCATGCCAGTTGCTGCCACAAACTCTGAGTCCGGTAAGAAGAGGTTAAAGCTGTCAGCCTGCCCCAGGGCTTCTGAGGGGGCTGGGCCAGCACCAGGGGGTGGGTGCAGCAGTATCGCTGGGCACTTCCGTGCCCCTCCCCTGTCATGCTACAAGCAGCCACTCAGCCCTTCGTTCAGGTGGGCCCCTCCCTGGGGTAGGATAGAGCAGAGGGAGACCTGAGTTAGCTCCAGGTAGCACTGGACTTGTAACACCATTCACCTGCCTGAGGGCCAGAGATGGTGGATGCCGCTGCCGGACAGGAATGGCAGGGGAGTGGTCCCGGGGATGTGCCCAGGACCTGGGACTGGGAGGGTAGTACACCTTGGAGGGACTGAGAATCCATGGCGCATTTTGCCTACACTGGAGGCCGGTAGGGGGGACTTTAGCAGGAGTAAGCGGAGACAAAGAACCCCCAGGTTTGGACGTGTGCACACAGATCTGTAGGTGTTACAGCCTGAGAGTGGACTACACAGGCAGGCTCAAAAGCCCACAAACCGGCTGGGAACCTCCTAGCCCAAACTTCTGAAAGAGTCCATGTGGCGCTTGGAGGCTCTGAGAGGGGAGAGCTCGTTGCTGTGAGGAGTTTTCACGGTTATTCTGCCGCCGCCACCGCCGCTTCTGTGTTGTTATGGCATTGACCTGTGAGTCAGTCATCTCCCTTTGAGGACTCGTTTCCTCTGAGCAGGGGTGGCAGTGTGGGATTGATGTTTTTCACTTTGTTCCTAGATCTCCCAGACTCTGACGACAGCTTTGGGCCTCCACCACACACACACACCCGCATCTATGCCCCAAAGTCTACACCTGACCCCAGGGGTTTCTGAACCCTTGAGTGTTTCCTGAGACCCGCCAGATTAGGGTCCATGTCAGAAGGCTCTCAAAGGGCTCTGGCTACAGCCAGGAGATGCCCTGAGAGGTCTGAATTCTTCAGGACTGAACCTGCTGTTCCCTCTGCAAGACAGTCCAGGTCCTCACTTTGGATAGAAAGAATCCTCGTCCCTACCCTCTGAGAAAACGGAAATTGCTGTGACCCCTTTGTTCCCCACGAAAAGCTCCTTTTTCCATGCCAAGGAATGTCCCCCATTCTTTCGCCCCCCTGGCCTCTCCCCCTGCTCACTGGCCAGGTCCCCCACTCTAAGCTGCTTAGGAGTTAATGAGACCCATCTCTGAGCCTGTGGTTAAAGCTTCTCATCTGGGGCTGCCCAGTAAACCTATTAATAGTGACCGCAGCACAGGGAGGAACTTCCCAGCTGCAGGCCTCTTGGTGGGGGCGGATACGGCAGGGAGCCCTATGCCTCTGTGTGTGACCTGCTTTTTCAAACTCCTCCTGGGACCCCGTTCCTCTAGATGCAGTACTGTGGGCTACTCTTTCTCTTTGCTTCTCTATCCAAAGAAAGAAATACCATGTGCCCCCTTTCTTGAGCCAGGCCTCAGCTTCAAAATCTAACTGTGCGTCCTGCCTGTGCTGGTTTGAATGAAAAACGGCCACAGTAGGCTATGGGGGTGGGGCTTATTGGAGTAGGTGTGGCCTCGGTGGAGGAAGTGTGTCTCACTGGGGTTGGTTTTGAGGTTTCAAGTGCTCAAGCCAGGCCCAGTGGCTCTCTCTTCCTGCTGCTTACTTGCCCTAATCATGCAGTGGCCATTATACTTCCCGTGGGTGTGGGGTGTGTGTGAAAGAGACAGCTGTGACCCTCATCTGAGATCAGGGTCCTCACCCTCCTTACCCCCCCCTTTTCCCTGGGACACTTCTGCTCTGCAAAAGTGAAAGCTAGCATCCCTTCCCCCTGGATCAAGAGGGTCCTTGTTCTTATGGGAGGGCTCACGGTTACTTCAGTTGAGGAAAGTTTGGGAGCTACGTGAGTGATGTCACACACAGGCTGGGAATTCAGACGTCTGTTGTCTGCTCACTTACAGTCCATCGTCTCTTCTTTCTTCGCCATGCTAGCTCCTTCCCTCTTTTGCTTGAATCCAGGTGGGGCTGTGGGTCTCCTTTCTGATGGAGCTGTCCCTTTAAATTATCTCTGCCATTCCCCTGGGTTACTGTCCTGGTGTGTAATCCCTGCCCGCTCCCATGGCAACCAGGGGTGCAAGGGGACCTGGTGCCACTCCTCTGGGAATGGCTGATGAGAGGTGGCCTGGCGAAAGCTGCAGCAGAGCCCTAGTAGTGGCCTCATGGGGACACACAGGGCAGCTACCAAGGCCTTTTCTGTTGCCCACCTTTATTTTTGCTGCATAAATGGACTCTTGCCTTTCTCCTCCCCCTGTTCCAAGATGCCCGGCTTGTTCCAGGGCATTACCCCTCACCAGATGGATAATGAGGGGAAAGGGGAGAAGCTACTGTTAAGATGGGTTCGAGAGCTGTGCCTTTTACCGCCCCGCGGGTACCACCATTCTGTCTTTCTCCCCCTCCCCTGCCCCCACTGTGCTCCAGCGGATAGCGTATCGAGTTAAGATGCTTGCCTCTTGTCACGATGGTATTGCTGTCTTCCTGCACCTACCAGGGAGAGGGCGTAGAGCTGTTCATGAGGGTTTTCTTTGGTTGAGAGGGTTATTGTAAAGAAACCAGCCTGGAGGGGGGGAAGAGGTCGGTGGTCAGAGGACCCGGCCCAGGAAGGGGACGGGGGTGAGTGGGTAGAGGTCAGCAGGCATCCGATGTGCCTGAGAAGGGACATCCATAAAAAAGCGGTACAAAGGCAAGGTGGGAGCCAAACTCTGCTCGCCACCTGAGATTTCTGCACAGGCTGAGAGGGAGGTCCCTCAGCCCGACCTCATCGCCACCTCCCTGCCTGCACCGGTGTTAAGTGACAGGAACCTGGCCAGTTTAGACTGACTCTCTCCTGCCACCGCCCTCCTCCCACCCGTTACCGCCCCCTCCTCACCAGCAGGCGGGCTTTGGCCAATCCACAGGGCGGTCCGGGAGGCGGAGCCTTGCTATTGGCTGAGCCCACAGCTCTCCGAGAGTCCCGCCTTCCTTAGCTCAGCCCGCGTCTAGCCGGGAAGGCGCCGACCTCGCCGGAGACTGTTCTAGGATTGCCCAGGGGTCGCCATGGCCTGCAGCCCAGGCAGTGGGGCTTCCTTGGAGGGGATTTCCCTGGGCTCCTCTGAAGAAGCAGAGCTCCGCAGGGAAGGTAGGGAGAGGTGGGGTGGAGAGCCAGGGGAGGGGTGCTCACCCTTTAACTCACCCTCTCACAGTAGGCTCTGGGGCACCTGAGCAAGGGCGCCCTTAGGGGAGATCTGGACGCCCAGCCTGCCAGGAGAACTGATCTGGAAGAGGGCACCACCACCCCGACTCAGGCCCCAGCCCCGTTAGCTGGTTGTCTGGGGAGCCAGTGAGCAGGACCGGGAGCTGTGGACGTTTGGCAGACTGGGAAGGGCACCTCACTTGGTTCCCTTGAGAGCCCAAGAAGGACCTTGTAAGTCTCCGGTCCTTGCAACGCCCAGGCCTAGACGAAGGGTCTAGAGGCAGGCTCAGCTGCTGATTACGGAGAAGGTGGGGCGGGGGAGTGGGAAAGAAACGGGGGCTCAGGAGCCCGTTAAGCCATCCTTTCCAAGCTCCGGTTTAGGGTCCCCCTCCTGCTCACCCTCTCACTCTTTGGAGGAGGGGAGCACTGACAAGTGTTGAGAGGTTCCGGGGAGCCTGTTTCCCCACCCCTTTCTCTAGGGTTTGGACGTTGTTACGCAGATGTAGGCGTGGGTGGTAGAGTAATGATACCCCCTGCCCATCTTTGCTCCCAGATGGGCACACTGCTTCTTTTCCTTCTTCCCACCCGCTGGAGCTCCCTCCCATCTCAACCGGGGAGTGGAGGCAGCCTCCGCCCCGTGTCCCAGGTCGAGAGAGCTCCCGTGGCTTCCCACCCCTGCCCTTGGTCTCCGCAGCCGTCCCAGTACCAGCACCCGGGGTGCTTGCTTCTCCAGCCCCTGCTAGCATTCCAGGCCTCAGTTTTAACTTCGCGTGTTTGTTTTTTCAAGACAGGGTTTCTCTGTGTAGCCCTGGCTATCCTGGAACTCACTGGAGACCAGGCTGGCCTCGAACTCAGAGATCCACCCACTGGGATTAAGGGAGTGTGCCTCTACCACTCCACCAGTTTTGGCTTTTTATTGTGCATTAGTTTCTAAAGAATGGTGTTTGTCAGAGCGGAGGGGGAAACTGAGTCTGGGGACAGTCAATTGCACGGTATCACACTAACTAGTGGTCTGTCGCCTGGCCTGGTGCTGCACTGGTCTTGGCCTTCTGCATCGCCGCCTTCTTGGACTCAGGTACATGCTCCCAGCTACAGGTGGCCAAGTGCTCTGACTTCGATCCATCTAGAGGCCGAGGAGGAAGTCTGGAATGGGACACCTTCCCCTGTTCCTTGGTCTGATTCCTGCTCCTGGCAGCCTCCTCCCTTTTCCAGGATGGCATTGCCTAGGGCACCTCACTTGGTTCCCTTGAGAGCCCAAGAAGGACCTTGTAAGTCTCCGGTCCTTGCAACGCCCAGGCCTAGACGAAGGGTCTAGAGGCAGGCTCAGCTGCTGATTACGGAGAAGGTGGGGTGGGGGGAAAAAAGCCAGATCAAGAAAACTTCCACCTGCCTCTAGGATCCCAAACTGCGGCATCCCGGGGCCTGGGTGTTTGTGAGAGGGGGGTAGGAAATGCTGTTGGAGGACATGGGCAGGGCCGGGCATGGGAGGGTCTGTGCTGGAATTTTGGTCTTCTGTGCCCAGCTGCTACTCAGCATCTCACTGCCCCTCCCCCCCAGCCATGCAGCAAGTCTTGGACAACCTGGGATCCCTCCCCAATGCCACGGGGGCTGCGGAGCTGGACCTGATCTTCCTTCGAGGCATTATGGAAAGTCCCATAGTCAGATCCCTGGCCAAGGTACGGTGTGTATGGGGAGGTGGTTCCTAGGAACCTCAGGGGACCCTGTGTACTGGGCATGTGGCAGAAGAAGCCACCAGAAAGGGTGTGGAGGGCACCATGCCTGGGTGGCCAACCTGCGGGAGCAGGTAGAGGGGTGTCCCCTGAGGCTGGCTGGCCGTCAGGCTGAGAGAAAAGCATGCCGGTGTGGTGGAATCTCCAGATTGGTCCCGCCCACCTCTCTGCCTTTAGGTGTGTGTCAGGTGGGAGGCAGGCTCAGTAAAAGAGAAATTTATAAGTGTGTTGTAGTGGCATTTCAGGAGCAGATGCACATGTGCTTGGGGAGCACAGGGACAGGCGCCTACCTGAGCCTCTGGGGGTACAGGAGGCTAGTGTGAGTGTGGGGGATGCAGAGAGGGGCAGGCAGCCCTCTTGGGCCAGGGGAAGGGCTTGGGCAGCAACACCAAAGTGAGAGGTAGATGAAAGTGTGATGCTGGAGCCTCAGGCGCGAGACAAGGAGGGTGAGCTGTGAAGGTGGTGGCCGGCTGTGGAGGGCACTGGGGATTGCGCCTGGCGGCTCAGACATCATCCCTCGGCTATCAAGCAAGCTTTGTATGTTTTAGGCAGGAAGGGACAGTGACACAGGAGCCCCGTCCCTGGCAGCCACTTGGAGGATCACAGGAAGGGTTTTCAGAGACCAGTTAGACACCACGTGGTAGTTAGAGCTAGGGTTGCTGAGAGGCACCGGATGCTGAGATGTTTGGGATGGAGCTGGACATTGTGGGGCACCCAAGTTTCCACCCTAAGTGGGGGTAGGGGGTTGGGGACAGGCTGGTGTTGGCTCTAGCAGAGGGAGTGGGCACAACAGTAGGGAGGACATCTTCTGTGGGGGAAGGAGATGCTCATGGGCTGGGCTTCAGGCAAGGCTGGGCATGCTAGGAGGTCAGGCAGATACACTGGGAATTCTGAGTAAAGGCAAGCATTTCTCTCCTGGGATTCAGGGGTCAAGGCTTGAGCAGGGGGTCAGAAGCGAAGCTTGGCCAGTTGGTGAAGGGGAGAGTCTTGTAAACATGGACCCAGATAGCCCATGGCAGGCACTGGTTTCCCAGGGTGGGATGATTCAGTCCCTAGGCAGAGAGGAAGAGGAACGTGGCTTTGGTCCAGGCCCAAGATGTGGGTGGATCCCTGAAGGAAGCCAGAGACTGACTTTGGTCAGCGTGACCTCCAGGCCCATAACAGTAGGAAGCAAAGAGGCAGGGAGAAAATCCAGGTGAAGGTTGGGGGTCTCTTTGAGGTTGCAAGGTGTGGAGCTGTAGAGATGGAAGAGAAGGCCGAGGTCAGAGAGGAAGGGAGGAGGTAAAATATTTCCTAGGAGGGCAGTCCTGGGGGATGGCAAGACCATGCAGGGTATGGCTGCTGTAGACAGGTCTGTTGTTCAGGGGTGTCCTGGAGGGGTAGTATGGGTGGGCATGGCTGCATGTACCTGAGAATCCGAGGCAATGGCAGGTGCTATGGGAACAAGACTAAGGCGATCAACAGGGTCTTCAGGAATGAATGGTGGGTAGGGTGTTAGGACAGAGAGGTGGTGGGTTTTCCTTTGCTCTTTCCTGTGTGTGTGTGTGTGTGTGTGTGTGTGTGTGTGTGTACATGCCTGCATCTGTTTATGTGTATGCAGAACCCAGGGATTGAAGTTGGGTGTCTTCCCCAGCAACAAACCCAGGGACCCTTCTCCACCTTCCCAGTAATGAGATTACAGACATGTAGCACTGCCCAGCTTTTTACCTGGGTGTTGGAGATCCAAACTCAGAACCTAGTGCCTGCACAGCAAGCCCTTTACCAACTGAGCCATCTGTCTAGCACCGGGTGGTAGGGACTCTGCCGTCAGATGGTGATAGCCAAGGTACAGGGACTGGAGGTTAGGTCCTGCTGGAGGGAGAGAGCTGCTGTATTCCAGGGGCACACCCCGCCTACATTATTGTCCAGTAGGAGGAAAGCTGAGGACGGAGGACTATGAGGACACAGTAGCACCCTGTCTCAAAGAAGAAAACAAGAGCCAAGCAAGGCGACATATCTCTGTAATCCCAGCATCAGGAGTTCAAGATCAGCCTCAGAGAGTTTGAGGTCAGTCTAGGCTTCGTGAAATATTGTCTTCTGAAACCACAAAAGGAAAACACTGGAAGCAAAGAAAGACAAACAAAACACACAGGAATGCACATGATTAAAAAGTCTGAGAAGTTCTGGGGAAGAGAGCATGCTTGGCAGGAATAAGAGAAAGGCAGGTTGCTTTCTTGCCTTCCTTGGCCATTGAAGATAACATTTGTTTGTTTGTTTTTTTGTTTGTTTAATTAAAGAGAAGAAACCTGGCACGTCTATAGTCTTAGCTACTCTGGAGACTGAGGCAGGAGGACTGCTTGAGCCCAGTGCAGGGCCAGCCTGGGCAACGCAGTGAGACCCTGTCTCTTAAAAGGGAAGGAGAGGGAGAGATGATTTGTGTTTGAATGTTGAGCACATAAGCTCCTTTTGGGCAGGAGGGTTTGTCTGTCTGGATGACCACGGTGTCTCCTGAACCTAAATCAGTGTTTAGTACATAGAGCTGGTATTTACTTGGTGCTTAAATAGAAAAGATTGAAGAAAATAATGCAACCACTCCCCGAACACCCATTTCTGTAATGTTAATACTGACAGCTGCTTATTTTGGCTTTTATGCTTTCTTTTGAGGTTCTTTAAAATACTTTAATTGTTTTTGTTGTTGCTGTGTATGTGTGTTTGTCTTTGTGAATATGTTCAGCATGTGCTTGCATGTCCACAGAGGCCAGAACAGGGCTTTAGATCTCCTTGAGCTGGAGTTACAGGGGGCTCTGGACTGTTTGATGTAGGTGCTGGGATCCGAACTCTGGTCCCTCTGCAGGAGTAAGAAGTGCTCTGAAGAGCTCAGCCCGCTCTCCAGCTCTTACTCTTTCCTCTGAAGAAAGAAAAGTGCTCTTTGTTACAATTCATTCCCCTCTCTCCCTTATTCCTGCTGCTTCCCCTTCCCAAGGATAAACACTGCTGATGTCATTTCCCAGAATACTCTCCCTGTCTATATGTGGGTTTAGCCACTAATAATACGGCCTTTTTGTGCATGCCTTTAAGTTTCCCACAAGTGAAATGATAGTGTAATCTGCTTCTGCTTTTTTAAGATTTCGAGTTCATATGGGGAGTAAAGTTTTTGGTCTAAGTGTAGATGAAGATGTCGGTGCTCCTTCGAACCGTTGTGTGCTGATTTGGACATGCGTCAAGTGCAGTTTAGTGGCTCCCCTTCTGAGAGGTGAGGGTGGTGGTGCAGGTTTTTCCCGGTGGAGGACAGCGCTGTTGTGGATGTCCGTATATCCGGGCGTTTATGCACAGGTGTGAGGCTTTCTCTGGGGCGGAGTCGGCCGTGGAAGCGCTGAATGCATGAACTTTTGAGCCTTCAGCTTCCGTAGCCTTCCAAAGCTGAATCCAAAGTTGTCTCCTATGGGTCACAGGGTCAGGGTGAGTTGGCCTTCCCAGGTAGCCTTGCCCAAGGGCTTGACACATCTCCAGAGAGGGATTGTTGGCTCTGTCACATTCATTCATTCATTCATTCATTCATTCTCTCATCTATTTAACAGCTATCCACTGGACACCCAGCATGCACCAGTGTCTTCGTTAGGGTTTCTATTTCTGTGAAGAGACACCATGACCACCACAGTCTTAGAAAGACAATATTTAATCGCTCCTGGCTACAATTGAGAGGTTTAGTTCATTATATGCCAATAATGTGGGAAACATGGTCACATGCAGTGCTGGAGAAGGAGCTCAGAGTTCTACATCTTGATCCACAGACAGCCGGGAGAGAATTGGCTTGGGCTTCCAAAACCCCAAAGCCCCAGTGAAACATTTCTTCCAACAAGGCCACACCTCCTAATAGTGCCATTCCCTGTGGGTCTGTGGGGGTCATTTTCATTCAAATCACCACCACCAGGTATGGCACCAAGATAACAGTGGTTGAACTGGGGATAATTTGTTCTTTTGACAGCAGCTGAGCCTGACTTCCTCTTTACTGGGTCCCACAATGCCTCAGTCCCCCGGAAGCTCACATACAACCTAGTTGATAAGTTACCAATGTCCTGTCAGATTGAAAGTCAAGTCCTTCCTCTAGAAACATTTGGAGCATAAGCTGGCTAGATTGCTCTTTCAGAGAATTCTGGGCATGATACTCAATGCATAACCAGAGTGAGGACATTTGTTCAGCCGTGAGGCCCACATCACTTTAAGGGGTTAGTGTGCTGAGGGCATGGTGACTTCTCTCCTCTGGCTCTGAAACAAACAGGGAAGGAATCTTCAAGAAGGACTTTAGAGTGGCGGAGTCCTCCCGCCTCTGTGTGGGTGACCGTTCCTGTAAACGTGACTGCTCATCAAAGTCAGCACAGCCTCTCTCGTCACTTCCCAGCGCGGGCTTGATGGGGACATCGGGACCTGCTTCTTTCCCGTTTCAGTGACTGTACAGGCGTAGATGAATTTTCGAACCAACAGAAAAAACACTTTTTGGGGTGTGGGGTGGGTTTCAAGACAGGGTTTCTCTGTGTAGCCTTGGCGGTCCAGGACTCACTTTGTAGACCATACTGGCCTCGAATTTCTGCCTCCCAGAGTGCTGGGATCACAGGCGTGTGCCACCGTGCCCGGCTTGGGGAAAAAGGCCTTATTTTGACGAAGTAGTCCATCCTGGCAGGGAGGGCATGGCAGAGTTGCTGGCTGTGGGAGCATGTGACAGAAACACCTCATGTCACTGTGGACCAGAACCAGAGAGCAGCTAGAACCAGGGGCTGGGCTGTAACTAATTTCTTTCCTTCCTTTCTTCCTTCCTTCGTCCTTCTTCCTTCCTTCTTTCCTCCTTCCTCCTCCTTCTTCCCTTTCTTCTCCCCTCCCTCCTTCCTCCTCCTTCCTTCCTTCTTTTGTTATTGAGACAGGGTTTCTCTGTGTAGCCCCAGCTGTCCTGGACTCACTCTGCAGCCCAGGCTGACCTTGAACTCAGAGATCTGCCTGCCTCTGCCTCCCGAGCACTGGGATCAAAGGCGTCCATCTGCCTCACTCCTAGTGTCTTACTTTTGGCAGAGAAGTCCCCCCCCCCCCCCCGCAAAGGCTCCACGGCCCTCGTAAGCAGCGCCACCAGCTAGGGGACAAGCTTCAAAAACAGGAGCCCTGGGGGAACATCTCAGGTTTAACCACTAAGGATGTGGTATGCCTGTTGCTCTAGGTGGACACCGGTTGTTTCCTTCTGAGAGGTGGGAGAGGAACGCCTGTTGGTAAGGCGGGGGCGGGTGAGTGTTTGCGAATGTGGAAGCGTTGCGATAGTGTGATCTTAGCTGTCAGCCTGAAGTTCCTCAGGAGGCTTTGTCCTGTGGCTAGGCTGCAGTGGGTGGGCTGGCAGAGCCTCATCTAGAACAGTGAGGGCACAGGGAAGCCAGTAAGACTGGAGCCTTGACAAGGCAGTGTGGGGAAGTTGTGGCATTGGGCAGGCCAGCAGATCACTTAGCTTTTGCTACAGCCCAAAACACATGCTGTGCCCCCCCCCTCTGTGTGTGTGTGTGTGTGTGTGTGTGTGTGTGTGAAGACAGGGTTTCTCTGTGGAGCCTTGGCTGTCCTGGACTTGCTTTGTAGACCAGGCTGGCCTTGAACTCACGGCGATCCACCTGCCTCTGCCTCCCCCGAGCGCTGGGACTAAAGGCGGGCGCCACCATGCCGGGCTTGTGCTGTGGTTTAGTTCTCGGGGCTTTTGTGGGCGGGTTGGGCGGCTTTCCTGGTGTGCGCTTTTGTCTGCCCGGAGGGCTGACCTCTCCCCACACAGTTTCTCTGCCTCGAGGAGGGTGACCCGGTCTCCTCCACATGGTGGCTTCTCCATCGAGGGGAAGACAAGTTTCAGATCACAGGCCCTGCCAAGACTCTGCTTGCTTGCATGACATTTGCTAATGTCCCAACAGCCAAAGCTGGTCAGTGTTGCTGGAGCCCGGTTGAAGAGTTCTGGAACATTGCTTGCTCTCTGGCATTTGCTTCAGTCCTTGAATTTAATTATGAGCCCCAGAGTTCAAAGGAGAATTTTGTCCTTTGCCAAGATCAGAACACTTGGAGTGAGAGGGTGTGGGAGGAGCTTTGCAGGGAGATGGTTGCAGCGGTTCTGTGGCTGCATCCTGCTGTTGGCGTTGGCTCGGGAGCTAGCAGAACCAGGCAGCTAGCTTTTCCTCCACTAATCAATCGGCTGTGTCCCTGGCCCCCAGCTTCTGCACCCTGCTTTGTTAAGGATGCCTTGAGGGCGTGTGTCAAGGAGTCTTTTGTAGCCAAGGCTGGCCTTGAACTCACTGCGTAGCAGAGGGTGACTTTGGATTCCTGCTTCGACCTTCGCGGTGGCGGGATAATTAGGACATGCTCTCCTCGTTGTGTGACACTGGGATCCCCGAAGCTTCCTGCGTGCTAGATGAGACCCCACCACTGAGAGAGATCCCAGCCTGAGCTGAGCTTGATTTTGAGATCAAAGTGATACACGTGGTTACTGTGGACATCCATATGACTCTCCTGGGCCCCCGGTCCAGCGCCTCCAGCACTGGTGTGCATCGCTCAATCACGTCTACAGAAAACAAGAAGAAATCTTCTAGAGAAATCTTGAAGAGACGGCTCAGTGGTTTAGAGCACTTGCTACTCTTGCAGAGGACCCTGGTTTGACTCCTGGAACCCATATGACAGTTCACAGCCACTTATGACTCCAGTTCCAGGGTAACCAACACTTTATCCAGTTGCCTTAGGCACCACGTACACACAGGTACACATACATAAAGGCAAAACACTAATTAAAACTATGTCACGGTAAATTAAGGCTGAGTAAAAAGTAGTAGATAATATAAATTTTCACTCAGTAAGTAAATTTTCATAAGTGAAAAACAAACAAACAAGAACCCCCAGGATTTTAAATATTCAGCACGATCCTGTTTTTCTAAAAGCAAAAATAGCTACAAATTATATTTACTTTGGGACTGTGTAGAATCCATGCAGACCTAGTAAGAACACTTAAACAGGAAGCTGGGGAATCGTGAACTCGGGGCAATGGTGCTACGGTGGGGGGGGCCGTGGTTAGATAGAGGATGTTGTTGATTAACTTCCGAGCCACCGTACATGAATCAGTTATGAAAACACACGATGAGCTCAGCGCTGTGGAGCCATCTCTGAGTTCCTGAGGCCTCCGGAAGTTTGCTGGCCACTGTGATGGAGGCTGAGCACAGTCGGCCCTGGTAAGCCAGCTGTCTTTCAGCACTCCGAAATGCTTTGTATTGAATGGTTCCATGGTAGTCAGAGTTTTCTCTTGGCTGTGGAAGTTGATCTTGGGACTGACTGCCTGTGAGTAAGATTCCAGGCGGAAGCCATAGGAATAGAGATGGAGCGGCTTTTGTGGGGTGAGGGGCATTGTATTAGTCAGAGTTCGCTGAAGGAACAAAGCTTGGTGGAAGTATATAGTCACACATTCCTGGCACCTAAATGCCTTTGTTTTTTGTTTGTTTGTTTTTGTTTTCTTGCAGCTCAGGATTTGGGCTTCTATATTCCCAAGCATTGGTCTTGGGCACAGAGGTGCCGCAGAGCCAGGAAAGCTCTGTCTGAGGCTCCATGGACTGCGCTAGGCCCAATGACTGGGTCACACAGGGCTCTGGGATGTCCACTCCACACAGGCTTGTTTCTGTCCCAGTGTGCAGCTCCTTTGTCCCTTCAATGGCCTATATTCCGTTAACAGGAACATTGATGGCCAAACCAAGAGGAAGATGAACCGTTTAGGCGGCCAGGTCTGGTGCTGCTCCCTGCCCTGTTTGGGAAAGAGACAGGAGAAAGGACCTGCATAGCCGTTACTGAGTACCTGTGCATGCCAGGCATTGTGTCTGTCTCCTCCACTCACTGAGATGTTATTAAAGTCTCATTTCTGAGAGCTGACTCCATCAAATTGCCCTCTGGCCTCCACATGCACTCTGTGGCCTCTCCTCCCCCCATAAGTAAAATGCAATAAAATAAGTAAATGTAATAAAAATTAAAATTTCTCTCTGTGAAACTGGGTTTGGTGGCTGGCTCACGCATGCCTGAAAAAGTAACTCTGTTCACCTGATGTAACTGTTGTTTCAGAGGCTTGCTGCCTCCCTCTGCTAACCTAGGCCTCGTCCTGGAAGCTTCTAGCCTCCATACAATCTAACCTAGGCCTAGAATGTTTTCAGCCTCTGAGACTTACTGTTGAATAAGCTCGCTCTTTCTACTTCTTTCTGAGCTTTGCTGTCTGGCTCAACTCAGCTGTTCTGGCTCAAACTTCTCTCCCGGCTGACTTATTCAATCTGGCTTTTCTCTTGGCCTCTGAATTGCTCTGCTTAACCTCAGACCAGCTCTAGCAATCTGTTCTAATCTTCTGGCTCCTTCTCATTCTCTTGCTCTTTCTGTTTTCACTTCTTCCTGGCTTGTTCTCTCTCTCTGTGCGACATCTCTCTCTAAAACTGTCTCTCTGTGCTATTCCCTTGATTGGCTTCCCTTTCCTCTCTGTCCTTGCGAGAATTGAGCATATCCTCTTCTGTCAAATCTTTCTCTGGTTCATCACCTTTTCTGACACTCAATTAGACATCACTTCAAACATAGGTGCTTCCTTCTACAAACTAACTTTACCTTTATTGTTTGGGATTAAAGGTGTGTACCACCACACCTGGATGTAAGCTTTTCTTTACCTGAAACTTGCTCTATACCAGGCCAGCCTAGAACTCAGAAATATGCTTTACCCGTCTCCTAGGTTTAAAATACATTCTTAAAGATGTCTTTATTTTTATTTTACGTATATATGTGAGTGCCTGCATCTATGTACATACAGCATGCCCATACCTGGTGCCCAATGAGGCTAGAAGAAGAAAGCACTGGCCCTCCTGAAACTCGATTTAGGAGTAGTCATGAGCCATCATGTGTGTTCTGGGAACCAAACCAGGGTCCTCTGCAAGAGCAGCAAGCGCTCCAAACTGCAAAGCTGTCTCTCCAGCCCTTGCTTTTTAGACAGCATCTCTCACAGGCACCAGAGCTCATCAGTTTGGCCAGACTGGCTAGGCAAAGAGCTTTACGAATCTTCCTATCTTCTTGTTATCTCCTCACCCCCAACCCCCACGCCCACCCTGTCTGCCCCAGGGCTCATATCACAGGCACACACCTTGCTTCCACCTTTATACATTTATTTGTCTTCGGCATCTGAATTCAGGTCCTCATGTTTGCACAGCAGGAACTTTCCTGACAGCCATGCTCCAGCCTCCTAATGTGAAGGTTTAATAACTAGCATTGAGGCATCCTGACAGGCAGCTTTGAAGATATCAAAGTAGATCCACAGTTCATGCCAAAACATCAGAATAATCTTCAAGCAGATCGGAGGTCTAAGTGTGAAATTTTGCACCCTGGAAGAAAACAGATTTGTGTATGGGAACCACCCCTCCCAATCTCAAAATTCAGATGCACGGGAGATGAATAAATTCAGCCGTATTAAATGTATTTCTTTTGCAAGGCGAAAACTGCCATAAGCAGAATCCGAAGATAAATGACAAGCTAGAGGAAGATGATTTGCAAAAGATGTCACAAATAAAGGGCTAATCATCTCAATATAGAGAGAACATTTAAAAATGGGAAAAAGGGGGGGGGGAGGGAAGGAAAACCAAATAGAAAAATTGGCAGAAGATATGAACAGACAGTTCGCACAAGAAGATACACAGATGGTCTTTAAACATACAAAGAGGTGCTTGGCTACACCGGCAATAAGCAAAATGCAAATAAGCCCCGCTGGCAGATCATTTCCTATGGGAGTGACTGGCAGGCCCTCAGAAGTCTGATCAGTACGGGGGAGGAGCTTTGGAGGTATTTCACAGGTAATGCTGGTGGCAGAGGAGGCTGGCTGCAGCTCCAGGGTATCTGAGACATCGGCTTGACCCCGCCAGACTTCCAGCAACGGACGTAGGACACAGAGCACCGTGCCCTGGTTATTTACCAGTCTTATTGCAGTAGCAAAGTATTAGGAGAAAACCTAAATACTCAGAGACCAGCTGAGAAAGTCGCAGGACTCCAGGTGTGCTGTGGTGTTTTGTGCAGTCGTCCTAAAAGTAATCTCGACGGAGGAAAATCTCCGTCTGTGGCACGAGGTGTGATCTAAAGAGAATTGCTAGGTTGGCAGCCCAGCCAACAGCCTGGTGTGGTGATGCTCGCCTTTAATCCCAGCACTTGGGAGGCAGAGGCAGGAGGGTCTCTGTGAGTTCAGGTCAGCCTTGGCTACATAGGGAGACCCTGTCTCAAACAAAGAACCACCCCCTAAGAGGGGCTGGAGAGACGGCTTAGCAGTTAGGAGCACTGGCTGGTTTTCCAGACCACTCGGGTTTGATCCCAGCACCCACATGGCAGCTCACCACCATCTCGAACTGCAGTTCCAGGGGATCCGACACCCTCTTCTGGTCTCTGTGGGCACCGCATGCAGATGGTGCACAGACGTACGGGCAAAACACTCACACAGATAAAATAAAAATGAGTAAGATCTAAAAATAAAACCCCAAGCAAACACAAAAGAAAGAAAACAGAACGAGAAGTAAAGAAATTAACATTCTGTGGAAACAGCATAATCGCTAAAGTGGCGAAATGGTCCCTTCAGGATGTGTGTGTGAGCACGGTGATGGATCTGGGACTCTGAGCTGACATTTTAGGGTAGGTTTGAAAACTGAGCTATATCCATACACAAATTAAAAACAAAGTTAAGTATGTGTGGGGGGGAGCATAAAGTTAAGGGAAGATAGATTCGTCTATCCAGCTATTAAATTTCGCTGCTTGTACAGAAATGGCATTAATTTAGGTGACTTCTGTAGTGTTCCAACGACACGCCGTAGCCCTCTCGGGGAGCCCTCGGTGCGGCAGTATTAACAGGTGTGTCCTTCAGAGCACAGTTGGCTCATGAGGGTGAAGTCCTTCCCAGTGAGACTAGCAGCCTTACAGGCCGCTGGACAGCATTAGTGTGGCTCTTTCCAAAGCCTTCTGACCTCTCTGGGAGGCATAGCAAGGCCCCCTCTAGACATGAGTTCAGTACTTTGGCCTCTAACCTTCCTGCCTGCGCGACTATAATTACTTCCCGTTGTTTGTAAGTTACTCGGCATCAAGGTGGTTTGGTTTTGTTGTTGATGTTGTTTTTGGTGCTGCTGAGAACCGAACCCAGGGCCTTGCCCATTCCAGGCAGGCGTTGTTCTATCACTGAGCTACATTCCCAGGCCCTCAGACTCAAGTGATTTTCGGTTATAGCAGCAAAAATGTACCAAGATAATACTTGTCTTAGTTACTGTTTTATTGCTGGGAAGAGTCACCACGGCCAAGCAACTCTTACAAAGGAAAACATTTCAATAGGTCTGGGCTGCTCTTCCAGAGGACCCAGGTTTGATTCCCAGGAGCTACATGGCAGCTCACAACTGTAACCCTGGACCTAGGAGATCAAGGCCTTCTGACCTCCCAAGGCACTGCTTTCATGCGGTGCACAGACATGCATGCTGGCAAAACATTCATACACACAAAATAGGAAAAATACATAGAATGTCATAATGGAGCCCATCACGTATAACTTATAAACACACGCACACACATTCTAATAAAACATTTTAAAAACCACCTAATTTACTTAGATAGTAAGTATCTTAGTTTTTTCAGGCTGTGTACTCTCAGGCACAACTCTTTAACTCTGCCATGTAGCATGAAAACTGCCTTAAGACAACATTCAGGCAAGTGAGTAGGGCTGTTTAAAAAGAAAACTATGAATGGACCAAAAAAAGAAAAAAAAAGTTCATAGCAATACCCAGAGAACAGATTCAGGGTTGGAG
Source organism: Meriones unguiculatus (assembly GCF_030254825.1). Classification (NCBI taxonomy): domain Eukaryota; kingdom Metazoa; phylum Chordata; class Mammalia; order Rodentia; family Muridae; genus Meriones; species Meriones unguiculatus. The sequence goes on from NC_083355.1 coordinate 19,456,249, forward strand.
AGAGGGAGAAAGGAAACCTTCTTCTTCTCCTCCTCCTCCTCCTCCTCTTCCTCCTCCTCCTCCTCCTTCTTCTCTCTCTCTCTCTCTCTCTCTCTGTGTCTGCATGTTAACATGTTGGTGGGCACACACGTGTGGGTGGCTGCACTTGCACATGTGTGTGGTATGCATGAGGTTGGGAGTCGTCCTCCATGGCTCTCCCACCTTCACTGAGGCAGAGTCTCTGAAGAAGCCTAGAACTCACCCACGTGCCTGGCCTCTCTGGCCAGTTTGCTCTGAGGAGCCCCTGTCGCCTTTCAAGGCTGGGATGGCGGACCATCTGCTGCCCCCTGGAGAGTTCATGTGGGTTCTGGGGGTTAGAACCTCCGTCCTCATGCTTCAGTCTGAGCTATCTCGCCAGCCAGCCCAGGAAAGCGCGCTCTCTCCCCCAGGAGAATGTCAATCAAAACGTGGAAGGTTCTTAGGTACTCGCTGCCCAGCGGCTTTGACCGGGATAACAGATTCAGGCAAGGGTCACGGGCGGACGCCAGCTCCACTGGGGACCAGGACAGCCACAGTCTCAAGGCGTGGGAAAGACACAGCTCCCCAGTGTGAAACCAAGCGTAAACATGAAAAAAAAAAAAAAAAGTCAGACCAATCCAGCTGTGGCCCTAACTCAACCCATACCCAGACTCTTTAAAAGCACTGAGCCTGGGGACCAAAGTTCACGTCACCACGACCTTGGGGAAGTTACTTTACCTCCACGGCTTTCTCAGCCACCTTGAACTACAAGATGTGTAAGGTCTGGTCCAACCATGTTGATGGAACTTACGTTACCTTGGGAGATGGGGACAGCGTGATAATATTTGATGGCTGTGTGAGTCAGGAGGATAGAAACAGAAATCTGTTTGTCTTATCAAAAACTGAGCCTTTTTTTTTTGTTTGTTTTTCGAGACAGGGTTTCTCTGTGTAGCCTTGGCTGCCCTGGACTCACTTTGTAGACCAGGCTGGCCTCGAACACACAGAGATCCATCTGCCTCTGCCTCCCTAGTGCTGGAATTAAAGGCGAGCACCTCCACAGCCCGGCTTATAAACTGAGTCTTAATCATCACTGCTGGAGAGAGGAAAACAGAGGACACCTGAATGTGACTGTGCGTGTCTGTGTGTCTGGGTCTCGGGTAGCTGAGGCGCACATTGCAGAGCGACCTCACAGGTGGTGTCTGAGTCAGGATTAGGGGCTCTGAACCAGAGGAGGAGCGCTGGGACTCGTGAGGGCCTTATCTGTGCTGCTTCCACACCCCAGGCCCACGAGAGGCTGGAGGAGACCAAGTTGGAGGCCGTTCGGGATAACAACCTGGAGCTGGTGCAGGAAATCCTCCGCGACCTGGCAGAGCTGGCGGAGCAGAGCAGCACCGCGGCGGAGCTGACGCGGATCCTCCAGGAGCCCCACTTCCAGGTTCCGGTTCCGGGCTGCTGGCTGCGGAGGGTGGGGTGGGCAACTCCCTGGCAGGAACCCGGCTGCGAAGCCAGCATTGGGCATTTCCCCACTGGCCCTTCTCCCTCCATCGCTTTTCAGTCCCTTCTGGAGACACACGACTCAGTGGCCTCAAAGACCTACGAGACGCCACCCCCCAGCCCGGGTCTGGATCCCACGTTCAGCAACCAGCCGGTACCTCCCGATGCCGTGCGCATGGTGGGCATCCGCAAAACTGCGGGAGAGCATCTGGTGAGGAGATGGGGGCAGGGACGGGAAGGGGGCGGGGCTCACCAGGAGCCCCCTTTGAAGACTGGGAGCCGAGGATAGCCTTACTCCTTTGATTCCCCCCAGGGCGTGACATTCCGGGTGGAGGGCGGCGAGTTGGTGATTGCCCGCATTCTGCACGGGGGCATGGTGGCTCAGCAGGGCCTGCTGCACGTGGGTGACATCATCAAGGAAGTGAACGGGCAGCCGGTGGGCAGCGATCCCCGGGCGCTGCAGGAGCTCCTGCGCAGCGCCAGTGGCAGCGTCATCCTCAAGATACTGCCCAGCTACCAGGAACCCCACCTCCCCCGGCAGGTGGGCCTGTCTGCCTGGACCCCACTGGAGCTCAAGGCCGCGGGGGCGGCCGGGCCTAGGAAGTCCTTCCTAAGTGTGAGAGAGATTGTCTTGAGTGTTGTGAGTGTGCAAAGAGGTGCAGATCTCTGTGGCCTTTGCGCCGTGTGTGTGGTGTGGTGTGTGTGTGTGTGTGTGTGTGTGTGTGTGTGTTGGAAGACCTCACCCTGACCGTCCTCCAAACACCCTTCCCTTGGATACACACTCTATCTGATAATTTTAACCCTTCCCAAATCCCCGGGTCAGGTATTTGTGAAATGCCACTTCGACTATGACCCAGCGAGGGACAGCCTCATCCCCTGCAAGGAAGCGGGCCTGCGCTTCTGCGCTGGGGACTTGCTCCAGATCGTAAACCAAGATGATGCCAACTGGTGGCAGGTGAGCCCCGGGGCACGCCCACAGTGTCTCCTGCAGAAGGGGCGGGGCGCAGGGGAGGGTCCTCTCACCCAGGGAGGCCTGTGGCTTGGGCCGTTTCAGGCGTGCCACGTGGAAGGGGGCAGCGCCGGGCTCATCCCCAGCCAGTTGTTGGAGGAGAAGCGGAAAGCCTTTGTCAAGCGGGACCTGGAACTGACCCCGACCTCAGGTAGGAAACCCCTCCTCCACCTCAGGCCCCAGTGTAAGACCCGGCCTGGCCCAGCTTGCTTACTTATGTCCTCGTGGCCAGGGACCCTGTGCGGCAGCCTTTCGGGAAAGAAAAAGAAGCGAATGATGTATCTGACCACCAAGAACGCAGGTGGGAATTAGTTCTTGTCCCGGTGGCCTAAGTGACCCCGCAAGTATTTTTTTTAACCCTTCATGCTCTCTGAGAGCCTCCCCCTCCCCCCCCCCCCCGCCCCACGGGACAGCCCGGTGAGCCCCGCCATCTCCCTGTGCCCAGAGTTTGACCGCCACGAGCTGCTCATCTATGAGGAGGTGGCCCGCATGCCCCCGTTCCGCCGGAAAACCCTGGTGCTGATCGGCGCGCAGGGTGTGGGCCGGCGCAGCCTGAAAAACAAGCTCATTCTGTGGGATCCGGACCGCTACGGCACCACAGTGCCCTGTGAGTGCGGGCTGTGGAGCGGGAGGGGCGGGGGTGGGCGGGGGAGGGGAGGGGAGGAGGGACGGGGGTGGGCGGGGGAGGGGAGGGGAGGTTGGAAGGGGGATGGCGGGGGAGGGTGCTGAACAGCTCTGAGCGAGCACCGTCTAGGGCCACCAGGTCAGGCCGTTCCTTGTGCGGTGCGCGCCCCCCGTGGGTGGACGCGGGAACTGCAGGCTCAGGGGCTGGCGAAGGGGCTGGCTCCGTTGCAGGATTTCTCGGGTTTTTAAAGTGTCTGTCTGCTTTGGGATCTGGCGAAACAGAGGCGTTTGAACTGTACGAGGCCTTGCGGCAGTCAGGGCTTCTGAGTGATGGGACAGCAGGAGGTGAAGGTGGGTGATGGTTCCTGGAGGAGGCAGGAACGAGAACGTCTCTTGACCCTTGCTGTGAGGCCACCCTTCTCTCCCTGCCCCGCCCTCCCAGACACATCCCGGAGGCCCAAGGACTCAGAACGGGAGGGGCAGGGCTACAGCTTTGTGTCTCGTGGGGAGATGGAGGCCGACATCCGCGCCGGGCGGTACCTGGAACACGGCGAGTACGAGGGTAACCTGTATGGGACTCGGATCGACTCCATCCGGGGCGTGGTCGCCTCCGGCAAGGTGTGCGTGCTGGACGTCAACCCCCAGGTACTGTCTAGCCCTTCCCGCCTGGTCCCCTCAGCAACCCCCTTAAACCTTGTGACGTTCGTGTTCCCCTAACTAGGGACCCAGATCTCTTTTCCCACTTTCTAGATTCCTGCCCCCCCCACCCCCAGCCTCCTTCAGTTGGTCGGTGTCTGGTCCCCCGCCAGCCACCTCGTCATTCTCAGGACCCGGAAACCCCAGGCACCCCCAGAATCCACTCTCAGGTGCCCACCCTGTCACCCACGCGTGTTTCCTGTTCCCTGCGCTCCCACCCTCGTCTTTTCCTGCAGGCCGTGAAGGTCCTGAGGACAGCTGAGTTTGTCCCTTACGTGGTGTTCATTGAGGCCCCTGACTTCGAGACCTTGCGGGCCATGAACCGGGCTGCGCTGGAGAGTGGCGTGTCCACCAAGCAGCTGACGGTGAGGGGATCTGAGTGGCCGCGAGGGGGGCCAGTTTCGGGTTGTCTGGGGGTGGTAGAGCTCAGAGAGGTGGGGCTTTTGGTCAGCGATTTGTGTGAAAAGGCCGAGAGGAGCACAGATGGAGCCGGGGACGCAGAACTTCGACGCCAGGCCTACCACAGGTACACTCTTCAGAGAGACAGTGCTGGCCAAAGAAGTCCCAGAGGGCCAGTGGAAGAGCTGGGGCAGGGGAAGGTTCTGGAGGAAACTTGGGCCTTCATACAGCATTCCCCCAGGAAGAGGGCTTGCTGAGCTCCGAGTTCAAGGCTCCGCCTGCCCCATGCCTGTTACCATGGCCTCTAGGTTGGGCTCGCATCTTCTGATGACCCGATCCTTGGGCACTGTGGCCCTGGCAACCAATGCAGCTCGAGCCTGTGAGACACAGCTTCCCTCAGCTTGGTTAAGTCGGCTGTCCAGCAGTTCCCTGGCCGCTTCCCTGTTAGCTTCCTTTACGTCCCGGGTGGGGGATTGTCCTGGTACCTGGAAAGTCCTGATGCCTGGAAAGTCCTGATGCCATCTCGTAGCTATAGGAAGGGGCTTGGTCAGGCTTCGGGGAGCTCTGGCTGGAGTCAGGCCCTTCCCTGTTGAGCTGTCGACTCCCTGTGACCTCTTTGTACCTGAGCTTTGCGTTATTAACGGGGGACAGTCGGCCCTCTTACGGAGTGCAGTGAAGAGCCTGTGGGTTGCTGAATGGTTAGAGTCCCACTTGTCACTTACAACAGCTTATTTCCTGCCTTCCTTCCTTCTTCCCTTCCGGCTTGACCAGGCGCACAGCCACGGTGTGTGTGTGTGGGGGGGGGAGGGATGGTGCATGGGGAATCTACACCTCTACGCCACTGTGGCTGAGCTCTGGGCTGAGGTAGACGGGCCGTAGATCCCCTCTGAGGATGGCAGTGAGTCGGAGGTGCTGACTGAAGCCCCTTGTGCCGGACAGGAGGCGGATCTACGGCGGACGGTAGAGGAGAGCAGCCGCATCCAGAGGGGCTATGGGCATTACTTCGACCTCAGCCTGGTCAACAGCAACCTGGAGAGGACCTTCCGTGAGCTCCAGGCTGCCATGGAGAAGCTTCGGTCGGAGCCCCAGTGGGTGCCCGTCAGCTGGGTGTACTGAGCCCTGCTCTGGACCTTGTCCCTTGCCTGGTTGGGAATCCATCCTTCACCTGTGACACTCTCCCATTCCCGCTAACGCTCTTCACCCTCCATCTCCGGGCTCCCCCCCTGGATCACAGCGCCCAGCAGGGGGCTGGCTTCAGTACTGCCAGGGAGTGAGGCGTTCATGGGGTACCCCTGTACCCAGGTGCTGCCCACTCCCTCTGCCCCCTGGCCACCAGACATCCCTTTCTAAGGATCATGCTGTGTCCGGAACATCTCAGAGTCACTCCCGTAACGTTCAGTCCAGGGAGAGCAGAGCTGCTTGGGGCCTTGTGGTCAGCAGGACTGAGACACTGCCAGCTTTTTCTTCCCCGGGGGGCTGGCCACGCCCACCAGCTCCCCGGCCCCTCCCATCCCTTACTCCCAGGACCAGCCTTGGGTACTCAGCCCACTGATAGCTAGGCAGACCCAGGCAGTGGTTCCAGTCTGGACCGTTTTAGAGGCTGGGGACACCCGGTCGTGAGCTAGTCACTGCAGCTGGTGACGCAGGCCTCGGCTCCCCGAGGAGCAGACACAGCCTGGTCCCTCCTTTATTCCCAGCTTCTCACTGCCAAGGTCTCTCCACAGATCTTCTCAAGATATCCCTCTTCTGTAAGCCCTGCTCCCCAAACAGGGCAGCTGGTGGGTGGCAGTAGGCTTAGCCCAGGCTGGAAATGGAAAGTTGAACCCTCTGTTGTCGGGACCAAAAGTACTCCAGGCGCCACAGCCCACACTTTGGTTCTCTTCAGGCTCTTCTCTGGATGGATCTAGATGGCCTGCTGGCATTAGGGCTGAGGAGGGGTGGCGGCTTGGAAACAGACAGATTAGCTTTAGCTTGAGGGGGGGTGCAGAGTAGTGCTTTCTCTTGGTGGTGGCTCTGTGAGGCCCCCTCATGGGTTTCCTTCAGCTCCTCCTCCCCATTTCTTACAAGCCCCCATCCCAGACCCCAGAGCCTGGAACTTTCCTCTACTGTCCCATTGTTCCCTAGCCTAAGTACCAGCCTTTAGTCCTTGGGGAGGATGGTTTTGTAAAATACCGTAATCCTTTTACGAACCACATCCTTGACATCTGGAGACATCTCATCCTTCATTCTTGAGGGGCCCCCTACCCTGTGCCTCCCAGTTCTCCTGCGTGTCAGTCTTTGCTGCAGCGTCAGCCCAAGCTGGCCCCTGAACCACTGTGTGCCCATTTCCTAGGGAAGAGGGTGGGGAGGGAAAAGAAAGACTATTTATTACAAATGCTAGAAATATATTTATTATATTAGGAATCTCATTTGCATAGGCATCAGACGTGCCAATGAGACTAGAGGTGGGCCTGTCCGCTGCTCATTTGCATAGCGCTGCTATCCACTGCTCAGTCATCTTCCCCGCCTTGGTTTTCCATTTAGTCCCTGTCCTTTTCTTCAGTTCAGTATCCTGCTGGGACCCTGACACTTACTTAGCCGAAGCGAAGCGGACTGGTTGTGGGAGGAAAATGTTTTTTTTCCCTGCTTGCCGGTTCCGTCCTCCCCTGGAGGATGAGTGTAGGGTCAGAGAATCATCTGTGACAGTCCCTGATCCCCTTTGATTAACCCGCAAAGCCCCCCTGACCAAAAGACCATGGCCTCTGATAGAGATCTGGCGGGCGCCATGCTGGAGACCGTTTCATCCCTCAGGATATCTGGTGTGGTAGCAACTCCCACATCCTCCTCTCCGGGAATGTGCAAGGGGCAGGGCTGGGCCCCTCCTCTTTGAACAGCCTCCTACCTCTCCCGCTGAATCTAGCTCTACTCCCCATCCAAGCACTGACCAGGTGGGAATAGAGACGGTGGGCCTTCTCGGCTCACCGGCTGGAGGGCCTGGGTTAGGACATGCTCGTGCCCAGCAAGCTAGCTCTGTGCCTGTCCCCCCTCCCTCCCACCATGGCCTCTTGTATTTGGGGACCACAGGAGAAGGAGGGCCCTGCCCCCATGGTCCATCAGCCTCAGCCCATTGCTCTCCCTTTGTGTCCCCCCCCCCCGCCATCCAATTCTTAAGTTTTCTTTCTTTTCCTTTGATTAAATGCAAAAGCAAATGTTTCTGGGCTCTATTTGTCTCTGTTTTGGGGTTGAGTAGATATTTTGGGGAGAAGGTGAGGGTTAGGGAATACAGCACAGATGATTCCAGAATAGAAGATGGACTGACATGCGTCTGTGCATCTACTATGGCGTCTTCTTCACCTGTCTTGCCTTTGTGCTCTTATCTGCAGACAAGGCTTCTTCTGAGTGCTTATGCCTGGGAGTTGGTGAGACATCAAAGGGACAGAGGCCTCAGGGACTCAGGGACGGCCAATCCACAGGTGGAACTTGTGTGGCCTCCCACAGACGCCCCCACCCCCTAGACCTTGGCTTTGTCCTCTGTAACAGCTTCACAGTGCCTCAGCAGTAACGCTCGTGGCTTCTAGGCGCTCTCCTGGGGCAGATGATTCCAAAATGTTAGTCTTTTGATCCCCAGAACAACAACAAAACCGTCACTCAGGTCACCCACGAGATGCCGCCACAGGGTGTGTGTGGTCCAGGGGAGCAATCTTCCTCTCCACCTGGAGCTGTTCAGGAGGGAATGGTGATATACCACCCCTCCACCCTCACTGCAGATTTCTCTGCAGAGGACGCTTGCACATCAGCACCTAGTCCCCAGCCCCAGGATACGGAATGGAAGGCTGGGGAATGTCATCTTCCTGTGTGCTCTGGATGAGTGAGCAGCAGCCAGCGGATTTCAGTGCCGCTGAGCATGGACCCCGTGAGGTGGCGTGTTTTAGAAGTTCCCAAGTGATTCAAATGTGTGACCAAGTTTGCTGGCCACTGTTGTTATTATTTTGCCATTCTTTTGGAGTGGATGAAACATCTTTTTAGCTTCAATATATTTAGCATCAATATATTTTCCTAAATAAAAGACACGATCTTTTTTTTTCTATTTTTTGAGACAGGGCTTCTCTGTGTAGCCCTGGCTGTTCTGGAACTCGCTATGTAGACCAGGCTGGCCTCTAATTCACTTGCTTCTGCCTCCTGGGATTAAAAGTGTGCACTTTTTTGTTGTTGTTATCTTTTTAAAAATATAACTTTAAAATTTTGGCACAAAGCAATTATGCCATTGAGATGGCCGGGGGGGGGGGCTTCTCTTCCATCAGTTGCTCTAAAACACCATCATGCTTTAATTTATGCTGTGTTTTGAGGCAAGGTCCCATCACACAGCACAGACCAGCCTAGAACTTGGAATTCTTCTACCTCAGCCTCCTAAGTACTGGGATTACAGGTGTGCACTACTCTGTCAGGTTGGAGAGTCCATTTTGGATGAACTTTTTGGGTGGATCCTGCTATCTGACTGCCTGGGGCCACTGTGTATCCAAATCTTTAATGTATTAATAGAGTTGTATGGCCAGTGTTCTTGTAGGTACAGGCTGTGTGTGTGTTCCCTTGTCCGTATCTACCCGTACAGGCCAGAGGTCTACATCCGTGTCTTCCTCTAGTTTTGAGATGGTCTTTCACTGAATCTACAGGTTGATATTTTGGCTGGCATGCTCCTGGAATTCACCATCTTCCCTCCACTCCATACTGGGGCTATAGACGCCCAAGGATGTTTTTTCTAGGGGCTTGCCTGACTCCAGGTCCTCTTGCTTGCACAGCAAATACTTTACCTACCGAGTCATCCCTCCAGGAGAGGTTAGAAGAGGAGGGAGAAGAGGCAAAGGGACTGGAGAAGGTTAGGGAAAGAAGACAACATTCAGCCAGGCATGGTGGCGCACACCTGTAACCCCAGCATTCTGGGAGGCAGAGGCAGGCAGATCTCTGTGAGGTCAAGGCCAGCCTGGCCAAGGGTACACAGAGAAACCCTGTCTCAACAACATTCTCTTCCTCAGGACCACGTTTCCACACAGGCAAATCCTAGAGAGTTCCAATGGCAGTTAAAGCCCATGAACAAAGATTCATCCTGAAAATTAAACAGCTAGTAGTAGCAGGACTTTTGGCTACTTTGTGAGTTTTGTTTTGTTGTTTTGTTTTCCTTTAAACCCATTAACACTAGATAGGAGAGAAAAAAAGGATAGAAGGGAAAAGGAACATCGTTATCATTAGACCGCTTCCTGCTGATGAGGGTCATCAAGTTCCTTGGGAAAAGTTTAATCTTCACTGTCAGGGTATGTAATTTTTTTCTTCTTGTTTTGTCTTTGCACACAACTGCTAAAAAAAAAAACAAAACAAAACAAAAAACAACCTGCAACCGACAGCTTCCAACCAACAACCCACACTGCTCTTGGGGCCCTAGCGTTTATCTACCCTCTGAATTCAGAGCCCCCAGGATTCCAAATGTCACATGGAGAATCTACCTGCAACACTCCTGCTACAGCACGAGGCAAATCATAGTCAGCTACTGTGGGCAATCTGAAGCCGCATATCCCACCCCTGGGTTTAAAATAAAAACACATAATATTTCCGTTTTGTGTGTGTGTGTGTGATGTTTTTAATTCTCACAACAGCTAGCGACCGAGAACTGTTTTGGTAAACTGAGGCACACCCTTTTGCTAAAGTAGTACACAGCTGAGGAAGTTTATTGCTCGAGGTCTACAGAGCACAGAGGAGGGAAGAGCAGCGAGCTTGTGGCCCACAGTGGGATGGTCCCTCCCTAAGCAGCATCTGCACGCCGCGAGAAGGAGAAAGGAGGAAAACCCAGCCCAGTGCCATCAGGGCTGTCAACAAGAGCTTGGTGAGGCTGTAGATGATCTTAAGAGCAGCACTGTTCTTTCGGTTTTCTCCCTATATTCCTACGCTTTAGATACTGAACACCTCTCTTCCCAACATTTTATTTTTCAAAACAAAACAGAAAGGGGGCGGGGGGGGGGGATAGTTGAGGCAGTCTGTCTTTCCCTCACCCAGCAGGCCTGGATTTAGCACTCTCCTCTGGTAACTGGAGTCTACTTTCTTCCCGTCCCCTTCCTTCCCTCCCGTTCTGCTTTCCTTCTCTTCCTCCTCCCCCAGCCTCTGGCGCCCTTGGAGGAGTAACCTCTTCTGCACAGGGATGATGCGGTCCTCAGGGAAGGAGAGTGGAAAAGCCATTCCCCGGATGCCTCCCTCCCGTACCTGACCAGGGAGGCATTCGGAAGCTCCTGCTGAGGCGTCATGATCAGAGCTCTAGGGAGCATATAGGAGACCTCAGAGTGAAAGGGAGAAGGAAGGAAGGCTGTCTAGACCAGAAGGGGCTGCGGATCCCTCAGGCCCAAGAGTGGGAATCCCTGGGTCACTTGTCAGAGCTGTGACATCCAGGGCCCTGCCCGAGAGATGGTTTGGGGACGTCCTGATGGGGATCTTTAATTCTGTTTAATTGTTTTCTGAAGGGCCAGGACACAGGTGTTTTATAGACACACACCTCCATAGCACCCGGTGCAGGACAGCTGGAGGGAGGAGAAGGTGGGATCTGCAGGGGGTGGGGAGCAGGACCGTTGCTGGGCACCCGTGTCCAGGGAACTTTCTGGAATGCGTACAAACTCAGTCCTCATCTACTGAGCCCTGCCAGGTCCCCGTGAGGGCCCACAGCCACACATTCTCTCTAGGGATTAAAATACGCTGGAGATGCCTGGAATTGTACCACCCTGGGCTCCGGGGTCCAGACATACTTTTTCGCCATCCTGGGGCATGCAAGAAGGGAGCCTGGAGGAAGTTGGAGAGAGCCGTGGATTGGGAGCGAAGTCGGAGAATCCGTGCAAACTCAGCCGTCCAGCTTCACGGTGCCTGACCACGGGGCATCCTGCAGTTACACAGATATGAACCCGGACAGGGCCAGCTCTTCTCCAGTCATCTGCAGGGGAGGGGCTGCCGTCACGTCCTCCTCGGGGTCCAGGGAAGGTGATGCCTCTTCCTCTGTAGTCTGGAGAGATGACAGTGAGGTTGAGAAGCAGGGCCTGGCAGTGATGAGGTCTCCTCGCTAGCTTTCACAATGTCACCTGCAGGGGGCGCTGCAGAGCCTCCACAGCCCCATCTCACACGGTGTTTGAAGCATGATCTCATCGAGAGCTGTTTAAACTGATACCCAGTCAGCTACTAAAGAGTTTTCTGAGCAGGGAAAAGGAAAATGTGAACTGGACTCTGATGAAATGACCTGGGCAGACGGCTTTGGTAGGCTAGGTTAGATGTGGGGAGGTTGGCTTCTGGGGAAGAGGATGCTGGGGAAAGGACCCTCCCTGCCTTGTCCCCGATATCTCAGCGGTATCAGATGGCATGGGTTCCAGAGCCCTTCTGTCAACGCACCTGGCTGAGGTGCTGAGTCTCAGGGGAGGACACGGAGGGCTTGGGCGTGCAAAGACACTCTGGGGGCGCTGCAAGGTTGATGATGGCGTCTTCAGGCCTCCAGCTGTTTCCCGGTGGCTGTAAGAGAGGCTCGGTCAGAACTCAGAACCGCGTTCCTAGCAGCATAGACAGATAGTCTGGAGTCAAGCCTAGGGGAGCTAGGGAGAAAGGACAGGGTTCCAGGGCCTCATGGCCTCCTCCACTCGGGGGGTTACCTTGGCAAGCTCAGGCAATCAGTTTCCTCCGCTATAACATGAGAATACATGGTCCCACCCAGGGCGGTAATATCCAGAGAGCATTATTTTTAAAGACAGGATCTCCATAATGTAACCCTGACTGTTGTAGACTTGCTATGTAGAATAGGCAGGCCTTGAACTCACGGAGATCCATGTACCCCCTGGATGTAGGCGTTAAAGGCATGTGTCACCGTGCCTGGCTTTGTTTTCTGAGATAGGGTCTCGTGCCTCCTAGGGTGGCTTTGAACTTCTTATATAGCTGAGGATGACCTTGAACCTCTGATCCTCAAGTCTCTGCTTCGGTGAGTGTCGGCATTACAGGTGTGCACTGCCACGCTCAGTTTACACTGGCTTGCTTCGTGCGTGCCGAGTGAGCAAATGAGCTGCACCCCAGTCTCCAGGCGGCATCTCCCCACACAGTGACTAAGAACCTCAGGGACCGTTTGTTTTAATCATGTTATTTCTCTGCTTGTGATCAGAAAGAACAAGCGGGCTGTCTGCCCCTTTTCATGGGCCTCAAAGACTCACCAAATACACACAACGCAGGAGTCGTTTGGTCTGTGGCTACCCCATACTTAGGGACCAGGGTTGGCTAGGGACCAGCCTTGAGCAGTACTTCGGTGTGGGAGAACTTAAGGCACAGGGCTCTAGGGGCTGAGGAGATGGTTCAGCCGTTAAGAGCACTGACTGCTCTTCCCGAGGTCCCGGGTTCAATTCTCAGCACCCACAAGGAAGCTCACAACTGTCTGTGACTCCAGTTCCAGGGGATCTGACACCCTCACACAGACATACATTCAGGCAAAACACCAATGCACATGAAATATACAGGTTACTTAAAGAGAGAGAGAGAGAGACTTGAATTCGGATAGTTTGGTCTAGTTCTGTTTTCTCAGGCTGGGTTACTGAGGGCGCAGAATTACCTTCTCTGAGTCTTTGTTGCTATGTCTAGAAAACGGAGGAGAAAATCCTGCCCGCCCCGACAGAAAGAACTAGAGTGCAAGCCCTCATCACTCAGCATCACCCCTGCTCTGTCATGTGCACCCCAGGCTCCTCCTGAACAGCAATCCTCCTTCCTCGGCTTCCTGAGTGCTGGACGTCAGGTGTGTGACACCATCCATGCCCAGTTCCTTTGCACAGGACGAGGGTCCCCTTCCTTCTTGAATGTGTGCAAAGAAAATCCCCAACCACTCCTATTCTTCCCCCAACCTCTGCTGAGGAGTGAAAAAACAACAACAACAAAAAAGTCAAATTGGAAACGAATCAAGCAAAGCACACATCCTCAGCTGGCTATGTTCTGGTGGCTGTGGCCTCTGACCTTTGAGGTACCCCTCTTCCCTCCTTTCACCTAAAGGGGCTGTTTCTCAGTGCCCTTCTGCTCGCTGCCCTGGGCTCTTTCTTGTCCCTTCCTCCCTCTGTAGGGGGGTTTCAGGTGCCCCGGGGTTGGAAGCAGTCCTGCCCAGAGCAGATGGACAGGAGGGAGCAGTGAGAGACACTCCCCCCACCATGCTAAGCCCCAGCCCTCCCCTGAGGAGCTCCACCCTGGGCCCTGAAGGTGGCTCCCACAGTCCTTCCGCCTCCATGACTTTTCCCTCACTCCCCTTAGCCACTTTTGGCCCTGTTGCACTTCCTGAGACAACAGCAGCTGCTTCCTAAACCAAGGAAGAGCCCTTTCCCACCTAGCCCTCCCCTGGGGGATCTAGCTGGAGTCTTTTGTCCTCACTGGCGCCAGGAAAGAAGACCTATGTTGGGGGTTGGCGGGGAGAAGGGTGGTAACTGGGTGGATCTGGGGAGGGCAGCAGTCCAGGCAAGGTGGGATTTTTGTCTCATGAGTGCAATCTGCAGTCCGCCCCACCCCACCCCGTGTGTGTTTCGGGGTACAGGACATTGGCCTGGGAGGTTCCTCTCTTCCTTCAGAGTTCAGGGATGGTAGCCTTGGGCAGCCTGGTTCCCCAGGAAGATGGGCACGGGGATCTGTGTTCTTCCACACATACACCCTGGTTCTTGCGGGGTGTGGGTCCTTGAGCAGCTAAGGCAGCCTGGTCTCAGGACCACTGGAGGACCAGAAACAATGTTCTGAGAGATAAGAATAGAGAAACCTGGGACCGGACAGATGGCTCAGTGGTTGAGAGTATTGCCCGAGCTGGGCTCGGTGGCACCCACTGTAATCCCAGCACTCACGGAAGCAGAGGCAGGAGGACCACCATGAGTTTGATGCCAACCTGGTCTACAAACTGAGTCTAGGACAGCCAAAGCTACACAGAAAAACCCTGTCTCAAAAAAAAAAAAAGAAAAAGAAAAAGAAAAAGAAAAAAGTATTGGCTGTTCTTGCAGGGGACCTGGGTTTGGTTCCCAGCACCCACATGATGGCTCACAGTTGTCTGTGACTCCAGTTCCTGGGCATTCAATACCCTCTTCTGGCCTACATGGGCAGCAGGCACAAACATGGTATGCAGACACACATGGAGGCCAAACACTCCTATACATAAAAAAAAAAAACCAAAAAAACCCAAATCTTTAAAAAAAATTTGCCACATCTGAGTGCTGCTTGTGTGAGCGAGGACCAGACCTTCATACTCTCTGGGCCCCGGGTTCATTTGTCAAAGTCTTATTTGAGAGGCTCTTGCACTTGGGTCCCTAGCCCCGGACCAGGTGAGCTGGGATCAGAGTTTAGATAAACACCAGGTTCAGGCTCCTCAGGCCCCTCTTGAGCCAATACTGATGTCCCCTGATTCTAAATGGGGTGGGAAGAAGGTACCACCTGGTGAAAGATGGCCACGTGGTTCTTTGTGACCCCGCCTGATACCAGATAGGAGTCAGGGCTGATGATGGACACCCCTTAGGTAGCTCACACCCTAAAGCGATGCTCTCAAGACTCCACAGATCCCTTCAAGGCTGGGAGAAAACTCTCCCTCTAGGTGGGCACAGAGACGGGCCCAGAGGTCTGACCTTGGTCCCAGACGGCTTGATCTCTGACTTTGGCTCCCTGGGTCCTTACCGAGGTTGGGAGGCACACCTTCTCTTCCCGCTGTGTCTCTGTGGTCAGCCGAACTGAAAGAGACCCAGAAGGAGAACCCTGAGGCCGGGAAGAACTTAAAGCCCTTCCCAGAATGCACAGGCTCATTGCGCCGGTGTCTGAGAGCTACCCAGAGGCAGCTGGCGGGCCCTGAAGCAGGAAACCTTGTCTAGCTGCTAGCGTTTGAGATCTTCTGTGTGAACTAGAAAGTGAACGAGGAAACTGTAATTCACTTCTTGAACTCTAACATGCACAGGGAACAGATACAGCTTGGATCTTGTGTCCCCTTGGAGGCTTGGTCTCCAGCTTGGCCCTGTGAAGAAGTGGTAAAACTTTGAGGAGGTAGGACCTAGGGAGAGGGTTTTTAGGCCTGTCTCCGAAGGGGGCTGTGAGACCCTGCCATCTTTTTCACTTCCTAGCCATGAGGTGAGCAGTTTTGCTCGAACTATGATGTATCTTTTCAGAAGAAGGCCAAAGGAACGGCCAACCAACAGGAGTTGATAAACCTTTTCTGTGTTTACCAGCCGAGGGATCCTGCCGGAGGGTTAATTTTCTTAAAACGGCAGGTTCTGAACCTGAGACGCTCCATTTCTTACAGACTACCGAAGGGGGCGCTGTTGTTCCCTGGGGAGGTACAATTCCAGAGGTAAGATGCTAGCTAAGTGGCTTCACTGAGGTTGTTGAGGCTGTTCTTGTCCTCCGTGTATCCTCTTGGCCTCCTAGGAGGGACCTGGGGGTGAAGCTTAGACTTCTTCCTGGGAGTCATGGAGAGTCATGGCTCTACTCTTTCCTAGGTTTGCAAACACAAGGCAAGCTGCATCACCATCCAGTTTCCTCCACTGTAAGATGGGGTACCCCCCCCCCCCCGCCACAAGCAAATGAAAAGGAGACGCAGGCCTTCCCTGGCACCTGGTACACTTAGTGACACTACATCACGAAACCGTCCAGCACAGGAGCCAGGAGCCACACACGTTACCCAGCACTGGAATGTGGTCCTTAAAATCACACCCAAGCTTCCAAAGGCCCAACATGAAAAGGATAAAAATAAAAAAGAAAGTTAGGGGATGATCATCAGATTTCGTTGAGGTTTTGACAGAGGGTCTGGCTGTGTTGATCAGGCTCCTCTCAAATTCCTGGACTCAACTCATCCTCCTGCCTCGGTCTGAGTAGCTGAGACCGTGGGCTCACGCTACAATGTCCAGCTGCCGCTGATGTTTTAATATCGGTTCCGTGTCGAACTGATCATCATGATTCAGGCATAGAGTTAAATGAACTCTATTAACTTTGCTAGATCTTTTGCTCCGTCTGTCTATGTATGTATGTATGTATGTATCTGTCTATCTATCTATCTATCTATCTATCTATCTATCTATCTATCTATCTATCTATCTACTTATTTAGACAGAGTCTCACATATCTCAGGCTAGCATTGAACTCACTATGTATCCTAGACTGGCCTGAAGCTCCAGACCCTCCTGCCTCTGCCTTCCAAGCGCTGGGATTATAAGCCTATGCTTCCATCCTGGCTCCTAGCTTTCATGTTAGAAAACTCCCACTTGACCTGTTCTTCCCAGCGCTGACACTCTCACAGCTAAGTTGGTTTGTTTGTTTGGTTGGTTGGTTGGTTTCATTTTTTGAGACAGGGTTTCTCCGTGTAGCCCTGGCTGTTTTGGAGTTCGCTCGCAGACCAGGCTGGCCTCGAACTGTGCACTACTGTGCCCAGCGAACAGCAAGGTTGTCGGACAGGCCCACTGAGGCCTGCGTGTCTTCCCAAGGTTGCTGACGCAGCAGAGGTGTGCGTGAGCCTCCCATCTCCTCCATCACTTACCGTTCTTTCTCCACCGGAGCATGTGGCTGCCGAAGGCAATCAGACCCGCAGCCAGCAGAAGGGACAAGAGCACCAGGACTGGGGCCATCGTGCGGGCCGTCAGGATGGACCCACTGGAAGAGAGATGGGAGGACCCTGGTGGCTGATTGTCATCAGATCAGCATAAGCCTAGAAAGCCAGCTCCTGGCCTGAAATCTAATTCAACCAGGCTAAGCCTGCCAGGCTACTCAGACCCCGAATCCAGGCTTCCTGGCTTCGAACCCTGGTTTTGACACTGCACAGACAGGTGACTGAACCTCCCAGACCACCTCCTGTGAGGCAGAACTGTGAGAAGCAGACATGTGGGGATGTTTACTTAAACCAAAGCCAGGTGAGCTTGCTCTTGACTGTTACCCTTGAATTTGGGAAGCGGAGGCAGGAAGATAGGGAGTTTAAGGTCTCCCTTAGTTACAGAGAGAGCTGGACCCTAGCCTGGGCTACACGAGAGAGCTTAGCTCAAACTAAAGGCTCCTCCCACTAAAAATAAATCCCAGGACAGGAAGTAGTACAGTTCCTAGCTACATTTGTTGCTAAATTTATACAACTCACTAAGCAGAAATGGTCCCGTGCTATGCTGGGAAAAGTGGGGTGCTAGGATTGAGCCTGGGACCTCATAAGTGCCGAGTAGACACTCTACTATTGAACTTTATCCCTAGTCTTCTTTTAACTTAAAAAAAAAATAGTTATTATTAAGTATTGAGGGTATGATTGGGGGAGAGAGAATGCGCCATGGGACGCAAGCTGAGGTTAGAGAGCAACTTTTCGGGGTCAGTTCTCTCCTCCTTCCTGGGGAATCGAACTCAGATGGTTTTCAGGCTTGCACGCCAAGTGCTTTACTGAACGAGCCATCTTGCCAGCCCTGCATTCTATTTTTAGACAAGGTCTCACGAAGTTACCCAGCCTGGCCTTGAACTTGTGATCTTCCTACCCCAGCCTTCTGAGTAGCTGAAATGACAGGGAGGCCTGCATCTGGCAAAAAAAATGGGGAGTCTCACGGCCCGTGGGTGGGTGTCACCAGCACTGGTAGCAAAATGCTCTGCTTCTGGGTCCAGTCAGGTTCCTTGTCTCCCAAGGGGATCAGAAGGCACCGGGGGCCAGTGTTTGAGAGCCTGGGTGTGCTCTGCCTGGGGTACAAAAGACCCCAGCCCTACAAGACAGTTTCAACCTGCTAGCAGTAACCTGCTAACCAGGAACTGGAAGTAGGTAGAGCCCCAGAACCCTTCGCTGCAGGCTCGGAGCCATCAGTGTAAAGAAAGAAGTTGTCGAAGGGCTTTCCTATTTTCCTGTAGTACAGGGCTCATGGTAAATTAAACAGGCAAACCTGTGAGCTGGGGTGGCTTGAGGAAAGAGGGGGACCAAGGTGGACCCTTCACCTCACACGGCCCCGTGTGCCCAGGGCAGCAGAGCTGCTGGCTCCTAACGCAGGATGTGTGCTGCAAAAGAGTCCCCGTAAGGGAAATCTCTCTGAGCCATGGGCGGTGGCTACAGCAAGAGCCCGGAAGGAAGAGAGTAGAGTCTAAGGGTCCCCTGGACTCACCTGGACTTGGAGACGCTGCTGGCTACAGCCATGGTGTCCTTGGGTGTGGTGAGGGGCAGCCAGATGACTGGGCGGGAGCTCCCTGCATGGGGAGAGGTCGCTGTGTGAGGAGAGCTCCCTGCATATGGAGAGGTTCCTGGGGGAACCTGGGAGGTTCCTGCAGACTGGGCTGGGGTCGCTGTGTGAGGAGAGCTCTCAGCATATGGAGAGGTTCCTGGGGGAACCTGGGAGGTTCCTGCAGACCGGACTGGGGCCGCCTCGGTGAATACAGGGGTCTGGACCCCTGTCTTCCCCTGTTGGGCTGTGACGACTGTCGGGTGGAGATCAGGAGAAGCTACAAGTCCAAAAGCAATGCTTCAGCACCTCCCCTGACCCTTGAGGCCCACCCAGACTAACCCTTGAACATGAACCTTCCCAATCTCTCAGGACATCCTCAACTTAATCACTCCCCAGGAGGCAAGCAGAGGCTTAGGAGAGGCCTTTTTGAGCAACAAGACCCGGGCCAGGCACATCTATGCATAATTTGTTTTTCTTTAAGAGAAACAAGACCCTGTTCTACACTGCTCTGTAGACACGCCTTCCTGGCCCTCCCCTCAGTCCAGGCCAGGGTCACCTTCTCTCTGACCAAAGAGCAAGTTCATCATTGTGCTCAGCACAGGCCTTCCGAACCCTATACTCAGCAAGACCTGACCTCCTTCGGCTGCCAAAGACTGGGCAGAGAAAGGTGGCAAAGATGAATCCTGAGGTCAGGGCCAATGTCTGGCTTGCCCCAGATCCTGGAGGAAGAGCTTTGGGCTCTGCTATAGCCATTTCCCATTTGACCCTGAGTCGGTGCGGAGCTCCTCTGAGGCATTCTAGCTTCTGGGAGGATCTGAGTAGCCCTCACTGTATGTTTTCTGAAATGGGGAAGGGGTGGAGAAAGCCATTGACTCACTCAGTTCTGGGAGCTGAGTCTGCCAGGCTTTTGCCTTAGGCTGCGGGCTCCTTGTAGCTGTAAGAAGCTGGAAGGATGGGGTTGGGGAGGAAGGACAGCAGGTACCTGTGGGGATGGGACTGTCCCTTTCTCCTAGAGAAAAAGGAGAGGTTGCTCTCAGGGGAGGCAGACATCGCCACAGTGGGCAGCTTCCCCTCATCCTCAGCAGAGCTGACCAGAAGCCATAACTGGCACATCCCAACAGTTTCCAGGTCTTCCCTATCTGCTGTCCCCACCGATCCTCTCATTGGATCATTCTGTGTCCCCTGCCCAGCCTGCTCCCTTCATGCCACCCTTTGCACAGACACCTGTATTTCTGAGACACACCTTGGATCCTATCGGCTCTTACTTGGGAGCCATCGGTGAGCTAAAATGCTCGGGAGCAGCCGAGAGCCAAAATGCTTACTTGGTGTGTCTCTCAAGGCCTTCGAAACTCAAACTTCAAGTCTTGTGAAAACTACCTCTCTCCCAATGTGGAACTTTGATCTCACTGTGGAACCCACCGACCCACGCAGAGATGTTCAGGGTCAGCCCTTCTACCGCTGTGCCTTTGCCACATTGTTTCTCTGTGAAACCATTTTCTTATATCTCGGCACCTCCATCATCACTCTACCTCCATCATCAGCTCAAAAGTTAAACTCCAGTAATATGGAGGAACTCACCTTTCCCCTTTGTGTGCCCCAACATCCTGTGGTTGCCTCCAGGGGAGTGAGTGTGCACTGTTACCGGACTATGACTTTGCGGGGGTCCCTACGGGGCTGGGATTTCTCAAGGGCCAGCGTCCCCAAGTCTTTTCTGACCACACCCAGCCAGGACATTCCAGGCTTGTTCTCCATTCTCCATTCTAATACTGTGCCAGGCACTTGTGCCGTTTTCGAAGCAGCTGACAAAAAAATCTTCTGTATATGAAGAGCAGCTTTGACCTTTGTGTTTCTAAGTCTCTATCCATTGCCCAGGGCCCCCAGGAGACGAGGGATAAAGAAAGTGAGAGTGGGTGTGCTCAGCCTAGTTTGGCCCTGGAGGCACTTAGTCCACTCTGGCCAGTTAACATCTCAGGAAATCTGGGAGCTGGCTGTTAAGTGATTGGCAGGTAGAAACTGGCTTTACGGGAGTTTTGCTGCCATAGAAACTTAGACACATCGTAGACCAGCGTCCCCAGTGACTGTGGTGCAGCCACCTACGCAGCCGTATAGACTGTCATCAGAAGCCAACCAGAGGACGGGAAGGCACAGAGCACACAGGGAGAGGTGACTAAGAGCGGAGGGCAAGGACCAGACACCAGAGACTCTCAAAGCTAGAGAACACTAGTCTGGGTATACT
This sequence comes from Meriones unguiculatus, assembly GCF_030254825.1. NCBI lineage: Eukaryota > Metazoa > Chordata > Mammalia > Rodentia > Muridae > Meriones > Meriones unguiculatus. The sequence goes on from NC_083355.1 coordinate 19,476,842, forward strand.
GGTACAAGACCTTAGTCCCAGCACCCAGGAGGCAGAGACAGGTAGAGCTCTGTGAGTTCTAGGCCAGCCAGGGCTATAGAGTGAGACACCGTCTCAAAAGTAAAATAAAAAAATAAAATAAAATAAAAACAGCACTAAAAACAAATAAACACAAAAGGATGCCTGTGCACCGATGAGAACTGGAGGAGATGGAGGACCTTTCAGATAACGGAGAACCACTCCCCAGTGCTGCTTTAGGACTGCAGCATTAGGGATGGAACCAGGGAGTCTCACCCACACCAGGTGAATGCTCAGCCCCCGAGCCACACCCCTCCGTCTCAGCAACCAGGCTCTGACACTGCTGCTGTTGTTCAGTTAATTTATTTATTCCCCCGAATTGTCATGGAGACCCACGGGTAACCGGGAATGGGTTCTGAGGACAGACCTGGCTCCTGGGCCTGGCTTTTGATCAGAGATAAAGGCGGAAGCTGTCTGGGTTTGTCTACCTTAGCCGGTCGCTGAGTGCCTTGTTGTCTCTGCGCCCCATCTGTGGTACGGAGATCTGCCTAGCTCTCACTCACCCGAGACTGGGCTGCCCATAAATCTCTTCCGCCTCTCACCGCCCCCCACCATCCGGCTTCCTTCCACTAGGCTCCCCAGATACGGAAGGTGCAGACACCGTCAGCATGGTGAGGTCAGTGCATGGTTAGGGGACACTGTGGACCGAGCCATGGTTGGCCTAGCCCCAGGAGGCCGTGGGAATATTTGTGACGCAGGGAATGTTCAGGTCCTTCCTTGTCCCGTGAGAAGGCCATTCTGTTCCCATCCCATGGCAGTCTCCCCCAACACATCTAGGCCAAGGGTGAAGGGACGGGTGTGGCTCCATTTTACTCTATGAGGTCCTGATGGGAAGACTCACCAGAGCTAAGGCACATCGAGGCTACCTAAGTTGTCCTCAGTGCTCAGCAGGTGTCCCTACTGACTGTCCGAGTCCTGGAGAGGCCTGGGGAGGTTGGTACCAAGACTGTGCCCCCCTTCTGTAATGGGGAAACCAAATCCATGGTTCGTATATCTTTGCCCATCCCTTGCATCCTCTGTATCCTCTGGTACCCAGGCGGGGGGGGGGGACTCGTTACCTGGGAAGACGATGAGGGAGACCTCAAAAGACTCGTCGAAGCCCAGCCTGTCAATCCCGCACCAGTACTTCCCCTCATCCTTCAGGGTAAGGTCCCGCATGGTCACGGTCATCGCGAGCTCTCCGGGGCTGTCTCTGATAGACATCCTGCCCCGGGTCACGCTCTGGTCCTGATTGGTGTAGACAATGTCGGCGCAGCGGGACACCACGATGCCACCCTGCCGGCACCAATATTTCCTGTGTCTCTCCACTGTCTTCTCATAGGTACACTGCAGGGACACGGTGTCACCTTCAAATCCACTGATTTGCCTTGGGCCCTTCAGGGCTTCATAACCTGAAAATACAGCACGAACGGAGATGGGATTCCCACAGGTTTCCAAGTCCCAGGCCAAAGAGCAGGACTCTCCATTTCGCCAGGAGAAAGGGAGATCTTTTCTGTTTTAAGGGTTCCCCTTAAAACAAGCTTTCCCTAGACCCCACTAATCGAAAAAGGGTAGAGCAGGTGCCCTAGACTGGGAGTTTGAGTCCCAGCATTGGCATTCAGTAGCTTTGTGACCTTGGCAAGTTGCTTAGCACATCTGAGTTTTTTTCTCTCTATACATTACTATAGACGATAACTTTATCTTTCATTGCATTTGAGAGACACGAGCCAGGCTGGCCAGATAGCCCAATGGATAGGGGTGCTTGCTGCTAAGCCTGATGACCTACCTGAGTGTGCAGCAATGTATGCCCATATGTGCATACACACATGTAACAAATAAATGTGGCAAGAAACTTAAGAGAAAAAAAAAAAACACAGTAGGAGTTAATTTTACATATCACTAAGGGAAAGCCAAACAAACACGGCCAACGGAGCAATGGGCATTGGCTAAAAGATGCGTCCTGATTAGCCCTGCCTGACAGAGCACTCTTGTGATCCCAGCTACTTGGGATCAGAGCAAGTTCAAGGCCAGTGTGTATGAAGTAAAAAGAAAGAAAGAAAGAAAGAAAGAAAGAAAGAAAGGAAGGAAGGAAGGAAGGAAGGAAGGAAGGAAGGAAGGAAGAAAGAAAGAAAGAAAGAAAGAAAGAAAGAAAGAAAGAAAGAAAGAAAGAAAGAAAGGAAGAAAGAGGGCTTAGCCATAGAGCACTCTTGTAGCTCCGGGTCCCATCCATCCTCCAAGCATTGCAGACAAGAAAGAAAAGATAAAAATTACAAGAGTAAAGAAAACTTTCCTGAGAATGCACTAAACATTGCATATATGTGTGTGTGTATACATACACATACTATATACATACATACATAACACACACACACCAATAATAAATCAAAATTAAAAATAAAGCAAGGGGGAAGAAAGGAAAAAAAAAAAGCAAACTTAGTAGGAGTCCAATAAAGTCAGTTAAAGGGGTGAGTGGATCACAGAGGCTCAGCTCCTTTGTACCTGCGGAGCCAGGGAAAGCCAGGGAGGGAGACCCCGGGTCTGAGCTCAAAAACAGCAAGTGCGGGGGGCCTGGCTGAGGATGGGCTGGCTGCGGTGAAATGTGGACGCATCTCCCCTCCCCACCCCTCCCACTCCCACACCTCCAACCCCAACTCCTCGTGGAGGAGGGAAAGAGCAACTACAGACCGAAAGAGCAAGCTTTGGCCTGCCCCTCTACGCCCCTCCGCCCCTACCACCTCTGTCTCCACTCACCTGGGAGCATCAGACAGCCCCAGAGCAGGACCAGAGGCCGCATGGTGGGTGCCGGACACTGCGGGAGCAGACAGATGTCTGCAATCGGGAGCTCCTCCAGGCCACACGGGGTGGGGGTGGGGGTTTCCTGCAGAAGCGCCGGCTGGAACCAGGAAGGGAGGGGAGGGGAGGGGGACCGGGTCACTCTGTCCAGCCCAGCCCTGGAGGCGCCTCTGCTTTTCCCTTTACCGCTCCAGTGCGCCTCCTGCTACCCAGGTAGCACAGCCTGCAGACCCACACAAACTCCAGCCCCTGCTTAGACTTCATCAGTGATCTCCTGGTGCAATTCAAGGGTCTCAGACTTTGCCTGGGAAAAACGTGCATCTTGGGCCTTTAGGAACCTCTGATACATTGTTTTTCTTTCTACTGAGAATTTCCAAAGGAGCCAGGGCCTGGTGGCCCACGCCTGTAATCCTGCACTTGGGGAGGCAGAGGCAGGAGGATCTCTGTGGGTTCGAGGCCAGCCTGGTCTACAAAGCAAGTCCACGACAGCCAAAGCTACACAGAGAGACCTTGTCTCGAAAAAGCTAAAACTAAGACAAAACAAAGCAATAATAATAATAATAATAGTAATTCCCAAAGGTACACAGAACCTGCCACTGTTACTATGAGAATCACAAACCCTGATGGCTATGGCGGTGCCTGGTGGTAGGATTTACTGAAGGAGGCAGAGGCAGGAAGATCACGAGTTCAAGGCCAGCCAGGTCTACACATTAAAAATAAATAAATAAATAAACCCTGGAGCAATCAGTTATTACTATGTATCCAAATACCTAACTATTTGGAAAGTTATTAGTCTTTTAGACCCTATATCTGAGTTTTAAAGCACTAAATATGGAAGCATATATGTTGACTAGTCTATCCCTGAGAATGCTTAAAACTCTGTTTTTAGCATTATATGTTTACTGTTTTTTGCTTTACCTGTTTCTCGTGAGTATGGATGTTTTGCCTGCACATACGTTTGCGCACCGTGAGTGCGCAGTGCCCACAGAGGCCAGAAGAGGACACTGGATCTCTTATGCTGAAGCTGCGGATGGCTATGAGCCGCCCTGTGAGTTCTGGGAATCAAACCAGGGTCCTGGAAGAACAGCCTGTGCCCTTCACCGCTGAACCATCTCTCCACCCCTCCATGTTTAGCTCATTGAAATTTTAAAATTATATTTTTAGAGGACAACTTTGTAGAGTCCTGCTTTCACTTGTTCATGGATTCCAGGAATCCAACTGGGGTCACCAGGCTCGTATGATGTCGAGCTCTTGTTGACCTTTCGAGCCATCTTGTCGGCCCTTGTCTATTTTAAACATGTAAACGTGTAAACTTGTTTCATATGTATATGAGCCATTATTTTGAGAGAGAGAGAGAAGGAGAGGGAGAGGGAGAGGGAGGGGGAGAGGGGGAGGGGGAGAGGGAGAGAGGGAGAGAGAGAGAAAGAGAGAGAGAGATCCATAAGCTGAAATGGACAGGAGTAAACGGTACTGCTCTTCCTGACCAGCATCCCACAGCCTGGGACGCAGTACCGCCCTTGGCCACTGGGCGGCGGTGCAGGCCGGGCTGAGCTGAGCTGACCTCAGCTGGAGCCTTAAGCCAGTCGCTTTGAAAGGCGGGTCCCCTGAACCTTGGACTTTATCTTGCAAAAGCGAACCAGTGTTCCATTTTGCAGGCTCGCTTACCCCTTCAAGCGAACAGAGCGAACACGCACGCTGGAGGGAGGCTCTGGGCCATTTTCCAAAATAGCCTGTCCCTCTTGCTTGCAAAGTTCGTACAGGATCTAAGCAAACGTTTGAATAATACGGATGTGTAAGAAAGAAGGGAAGGCAAGGATGGAAGTGCTGCTGGTAATTCACCTTCAGCCCTAGGAAATCAGTGTTAACGTTTTGGAATGTTTCCTTCCTGTCTCCCAAGGGCTGAATGGTTGTGGAAGGGGAGTTTGTTCCCGTGGCTCTGGTAATCGGAGGCCTAAAGATCCTATTTATTTATTTATTATGTGTAAATGTGTTCGAGCACACACATGCCATGGCACTGCATGGAAGGCAGAGGACAACCTGCAGGATTCTCCCCTGCCGCCATGTGGGCTCCTGGACATAGCACAGGTAATCTTGTTTGGCTGCGGGTGTCTTCATGTAAGGAACTGTCTCCCCGGCACGAGGGTGCGTGGGTGCTGCTGCTGTTTACCAGCCTGGACCACCACATTGCGAAACCCCACTGACCTCAGTCTGGAACCTGAGTCCCTTTCCTGCGTACAGGATTACCCAAGGCAAGCAGGCTTCGCAGTTTGAAACACACACACACACACACACACACACACACCACACACGCACAATTAAGGTGATTATCTACTCCAGCTCTTCACAGTTTACTTCTGCGTGTCTTTATTTCTAAATGTTTCCTGTTCCTAGTGTCTGACTTATTCATTACAGCGGGGCGAGCGTTTGACATTCATTATATTTTCCGGGTCCGTAGGGCCTGGCCCCTGACATTTTGAAATATGTGCTCTTTGGTAATAAATTGCTTTCTTTTTGTTTCTTCTCCCTAGCATAGCCTGGGTAGTGTACGTTGACTTAGAGAATTTAAGCATATGAGCAGGTATGTTATTTATGATCATCATTTTCAGGGGAGCGCAGGAGGTGCTGACAAATGCTTACTTAGAGAAATGCAGCGTCGGCTCTGAGGCTTGTCCCGCACGCTCTCTTTCCACGTACTGGAACATTTATTACCTATACTCTCCCAGCCCAGGAGCTGACCTGGAGGGCTCTGTTAAAAACTGATCTTCTAGGGGCTAGAGATATGGCTCACGGATTAAGAGCACCGGACAATTGATTCCCAGCACCTGAACGGTGGCTCACAACTATCTGTAACTCCAGTGCCAGGGGATCTGATGCCCAATTCTGGCCTCCATAAATGCCACACACACACGTAGTGTATGTACATACAGATGGCACAACACCCATATACATAAAATAAAATAAAATAAAATAAAATAAAATAAAATAAAATAAAACAAAACTTTTGGAAACAAAACATCTTCCCAGCCAGGAAGCGCTGTGGAAAAGTGTGGGAATGGAGAGCTGGTGTGGGCCCTGTCCGTGGTCCTAACTTCTGACTGATTAAATGAGAACAAGAGAGCAGATCACTCTCTCTCTCTCTCTCTCTCTCTCTCTCTCTCTCTCTCTCTTTTCTTCTATGATTTATTTAATTTTTGACTTTATGTGCATTCGTGTGTGTGTCTGTCCGTGTCATTTTCAGAGGCCCGAGGGCATCAGATTCCCTGGTGACTGGCGTTACAGGCTGCTGTGGTACCCGCCTGAAGTGGGAAGTGAAGCTGGCTCCTTTGCGGGGAACAGAAAGCGCTCTGAATCCCTGGGCCACCTCTCCAGCACTGTGAGCCACCCCACCTCCCCGCCGTTTGTTTATCTGGCTTGTGTGTGTATAGGCAGGGGACAAGCCTGGGCCATAGCTAGCAAGTGTGAAGCAGAAAACAACCTTCAGGGGCTGGTTCTCTCCTTCCATCCTGCGGGTCCCGGACAGTCTGCTCAACGGCACGTACCCTCACCTGCTAAGCCATCCTTCTGGCCATTTCATATTCTATATTGTAAGGAATCTAAACACTGCTAGGCTGTGCTTATTCAGGAAGCCAGTGATCTGAGACTACAGTCGTGTAACAAAAACAAAACAAAACAAACAACAAAAGCCTTTCTGACAGCTCACCTCCAACCGTATAAGGGAGAAAACAAAGGAGGCCCATCATTTAAACTTTTCCTCTTCTTCTTTTTTAAGATTTATATGTTTGCTGGGTGGTGTTGGTGTAAACCTTTAATCCCAGCACTTGGGAGGCAGAGGCAGGCAGATCTCTGTGAGTTCGAGGCCAGCCTGGTCTACAGAGTGAGTTCCAGGACAGTCAGGGCTACATGGAGAAACCCAGTCTTGAAGAACAAAAAAGAAGCAAGCAGAAAAGAGTTATTTATTTATGTATGAGTGCTCTGTCTGTGTGTATGCCCACATACCAGAAGAAGGAATCAGATCCCACTAAAGATGGTTGTGAGCCACTCTGTAGTTACTGGGACTTGAACTCAGGACCTCCAGAAAAACAGCCAGTCTCTGCTGAGCCATCGATAGCCCTTAACTTTTCTTCTTCTTCTTCTTCTTCTTCTTCTTCTTCTTCTTCTTCTTCTTCTTCTTCTTCTTCTCTTCAAACAGGGTTTTTTTGTGTAGCTCTGGATGTCCTGGAACTCACTGTGTAGCCCTCACTGGCCTTGAACTCACAGAGATCCACCTGCACCTGCCTGCCACGTGCTGGGATCACAGGCCTGCGGCACCACACCGGCTTTAGTTTTTATCCCCTGATTGCCTGCGTGTGGGTGTTCTGCCTGAGTGTCTGCGCCTGAAGGAGGCGCTGGGTTGCCCTGGAACTGGAGTTGCCCTGGAACTGGTGTGGAGCTGCACCTTACACGCAGATCCTCTGGAGGGAAAACTGATGTTTCTAACCCCAGATCCGTTTCTCCCTCCAAGCCGCGGTGAACTCCCCCTCCTCCCAGTACACACATGGGGCAAGCCTACGCTGCAGGGGGCGGGCTCCCCGGAGAAAGAGGACAAGGAGGCTCAAAGATGTAAGCCTAGTTTTCCCCTCCACAATCAGCTAAATCGGTGAAGGCTTGGCGAGAGGCCACAAGTACGGGTCCTGTGGGCTCTGTCCTACAGGAGGGGGCGTCGGCGGGAAGCCGCCAGCCATGCTGTGGAGACGCCCCGCTGTTCAGCTGTGGGGATGTTGAAGCACAGCCTGGACCACACAGGTGCGGCTTCCAGGCCCATCCTGCATCTCGGCCGCCGGCCTCAGCTTCCCCAGCCCCGGCAGGTGCGAACTGTGTTTTAACTGCCACTGAAAACAAATTTGGGGATCTTTTTACGCTCGTCTGTTCACTCTGCTGACAGCTTTCAGGCCGAAGAACAGAACTGCCTGGAAGCAGTGAGGATAGCGACCATGACACAGCAGAAAGCAAACACACACACACACACACACACAAATACACACACACTCTAAACACATGCACCAAAAACGAAACATTTTAAAAAGATTTCTTTATTTATTATTTTGTGTGTGCACCACAGGCATGCCGGTGTCCAAGAAAGACCGGAAGAGGGTGTTTGGATCCCCCGGAACTGGAGTTACAGATGGTTGTGAGCCGCCATGTGGGTGCCGGGAACCGAACCTGGGTCCTTTGCAAGAGCAGCCGGTGCTTTTAATTGTAGAGCTGTTTCTCCAGCCCCAATAATTTTTTTTTTTTAAAGTTCAGAAATCTTTAGAAAAGCAAATTTTGAATTTTCTACGCATGTAGGCCCACCATTTCACGGAGCAGACACTCAACAACTCTCCAACACTCGGGAGCTGAGTGTTGTCCAGTGTGTGTGTGTGTGTGTGTGTGTGTGTGTGTTGCTGGGGATCAAACTTAGGTCCTGAACAAGTTAGGTAAGCCCTTCTATTACTGAATTATACCTCTAGCCCTCATTTTACCTTTTTATTTTTTGACTTGACCTCACTAAGCACCCAGGCTGGCCTTGAACTCACTCGGTAACCCAAGCAGGCCTTGGGTTTGCAATCCTTCTGCCTCGGCCTCCCAAACAGCTTTGGTAAGAACCCGAGCCACCAGGCCCGGCTCCGCAGAGCTACGATGTCTGCATCTCTAATGGACTTGCCATGATTCTCTGAGCAGCACAGAACAGCTCTTGATACAGTGTTTACTTTGTATTAGGTGTTTGAAGGCATGCGCAAGTTACATGTACGTACAATGCCGTTTTGTAGGTGGAACTTGGGAGGCATTCACGCTTTTTGGTCTGGGGGAGGTGTACCAGCCTCAATGCCCTGTGGACTCTGGGAGATGGCTGTATATTCATAAATCTCCTGAAGAACATTAACAGCTAGATGCTGTGGGGTACCTTGGATTGGATCCCAGGACGCAGAAAAGGTATTAGTGTAGAAACTAGCAAAATAATCTTAATGAAATCTGGAGTCTAGTTAGCGGTAAGGCACCAAGGTTAATTTCTTGGCTTTGACAACTACATCCTGGTTATGTAAGATGCTGACGTTAGGAGAAACACTGACGGCTATCCAGGAACTTCCTGAAATTGTCTGGAAAGCCAAATTCATTCTAAAATATAAGTTCATTAAGACAAAGACCACAAAAAGAAAAGACCGACATACTATGTTATTATTCGAAAATTTTAAGGGACCGAGAATGATGGGGAGGGGGAGGACTTGCCGGTCGGCCTCGGTCCGCAAGCAGAAAAATGCATGCTGGGAACAATCATCCCTGAGTGTTCACCGATGTGGAAGGTGCTGCGACAGTGGTAACGCGCTTGCTGGGCGCGCGCCTGGCCCCAGATTCAGCCTCAAGTGCTGGGGGAGAGACTCCAGAAGAAGCAGCGAAGGCAAGAGCAGGGACTCTGAGTGGCGCAAAAATCCCAGGATGCTGTGGACTTCCATTCCACTCCCTGTCATGAAGGTTTTCTGGGACACTTAAAACTTCCTTATCTTACTACTACTACTAATAATAATAACTTATTGATATTTATTTATTAATTAATAATAAACGACAGTACATAGCTTATTGCATTTTATATGCAATTCAATTATATCAAAACAATTAATGAATCGTTAATATTATTAATAATTATTAATATCGCTCACGATTACTTTTATTAATAATTATTATTATTATTGTGTGTGGGTGCGCATGCATGTGGGTGTGCGCCTGTGTGTCATGAACTGAATTAAAGCTCAGGGGTTGGTCTTCTCTTTCCATCATGGGTTCTGGGAAATTGGATGCAATAATCAAGTTTGCACAGCAAACACTTTTAACCTTTTGAGCCACCTCCCAGGCCCTAAAACTTTAAGCTTTGACCTGGAGTTACAAATGTTCCAGGCCTGGCTCCTTCCCGTCTTTAACCCCCAAGCCCCGCAGGACGCCGATGAGAAATCCTTCCTGGAGGAAATTAGGACCAATCTAAGCCTCAAATTGTTTGACAAATGAATTTTTTTTTTTTTCCAAACGTGACCCGGTCTATGATCCAAGATTACCAAATCCAGCGGACACCAGATGGCACGGCAAGGACACGCAGGGACGGTGGGCAAGAGCGACGGACTGGCAGGGCCTGCAGATACTGCAGACAGCAGGGAGAGTCCCAGCACGGGCTCCTCGCTGACGCACACGCACATGCAGGCACAACTCCAGCGTGGACGTTTTGGCAGGCGCTGGAAAGTAGAAAAGTGACAGCAGATTTGAAGAACAGGGGAGGAGAATATCACTGTCTTGGAAGAGATTAGGAGAAGGGCAGGAGGTTGGCCTCTGTAAATAGAAAGACATTCTTTAATGAATTTAAGGAGGGGGTATTGAAAAGTAGAGGAGGGGATGAACATGGCTCATGTACCTTTCACCAGAGACCCAGAACGATGGAGGATGTATAAGCCACGACCCAGAGGCTCTGAATCTGTGGGACCATGGCATGCATTCTTGATGTGCTTATATGTTTATTTTCCAAAGATTTATTTATTCGATTTTAAATGTGTGTATGTGTGTGTATGATTTTTTGAGAACCATATGTGTGCAGATAGATGCCCAGAGGCCATAGGAGTGTTGGGTCCCCTGGAGCTGGAATTTAAGTGGTTTTAAGATGCCTGACTTGGGTCCTGGGTCCTCTGGATGTGTCTTAGTTGGGATTTCTATTGCTGGGATAAAACACCCTGTCCAAAAGCAACTTGGGGAGGATCGGGTTGATCTCAGTTTACATGTTCATCACGAAGGGAAGTCAGGGCAGAAACTCAGGGCAGGAGCTGGGAGGCAGGGAGCTTGGAGAGAGGCCATGGAGGAACAGGCCGATTTCCGGCCTGCTCTTCGTGCCTTGTTCTTTCTTATAGCACTCAGGACCAGCAGCCAGGGGTGGCACCGTTCGCAAGGGGCTGGGCCCACCCATATCCATCATCAAAAATGTCCCACAGGCTTGTTCATCCGCCAGTTTGGTGGGGGCATTCCTCTAGAGCTGAGGTTCTCTCCTCCCAAAGGGCTCTGGCTTGTGTCAAGTTGACAAAAACAAAAACAAAACAAAACAAAACAAAAACCAAAAAACCTAGCTGGCACTGGCGGTAAGTGTTCTTAACCACCGAGACATCTCTTCCATCTCTTCCTGCATTTTCTATATGTAAAATGTTACAGAACTCAGAGCATGGGTGGCTTTGTGTGTGTGTGTGTGTGTGTGTCCACGCAAGGGCATTCGTCTGCCATGGCCCACACGTGGAGGTCAGAGGACAACCTCCAGTGCCAATCCTTGCCTACAAGCTTTTGTTTTGTTTTGTTTCTGAAGAGGACTGCTTTGCTGTTCCCAACTGTACATGCACGGCTAGCTAGCCCTCAAGCTTTCAGAGACTGGCTCTGCCTCCCACCTAGCCGCTGGAGTCCAGAGGTTTCGGACGTGCCCACTGTGCCTGGCTTTCCTTGGGTTCTGGGGATCCAAACTCCAGTTCTCACGTTTGTGTGGCAAGTGCTTTATCCACTGGGCCCTCTCTCCAGCCCGTTTCCTTTTGGTTTTGAGGGTCTCATGTAGCCCAAGCTGGCCTTGAACTCAATATGTAGCTAAGAATAATATTGAACTTCTTCTTTTTTTTTTTTTCTTTTTGAGTGAGGGTTTCTCTGTGTAGCTTTGTAGACCAGGTTGGCCTTGAACTCACAGAGATCCACCTGCCTCATGCCTCCGAGTGGTGGGATTTACAGGTGTGTGCCACCGTGCCTAGCTAACATTGAACTTCTTATCTAGCTACCTTAACAGCTCAGGTGCTGCCCCAACACTTGATTTTTGTGGTACTGTGAACTGAACCTAGGGTTTTGTGTATGCCAGGCAGGCACTCTGTCAGCTCCCAACTTTGGGAAAGAATACTTGAGACCGATAAAGAGAAAAGCACAAAGGAAAATACTGATGCTCATCAAGTATATTAAAATTAAAAAGCTGTCCATCAAAAGATGACACAAAAAAAGCCACAGAGTCGGGAAGGGTAGGGGAGAAAAATATCAGAAACCATACATCCAGGGACAGCATGAATATGTTGTCAGCAAAATATGAAGATGCTGGCAATTGTGGTGTATTCTGAGTCTGTTTGTTTATGTCTAAAGCTGACCAGACTTACTAGCAATGTACGGTTAATATGCATGCTGTAAGATTAAGCCATAAAGCAGAACATGGAAGCTGTGAGCCGGAGGTCTGCAGGGGATTCTGGGAGCTGCTAATGTTTGCTTCTCTGTTGGAGTATGGGTTGCACAGGCGTTCTGGTTTTTATTGCTCTGGGAATTTGGCTTATGTACTTTCCTGTATACATATTTAAGGTCTTTTCTTTCTTTCCTTTTTCCTTCCTTTCCTCTTTCCTTTCTTCCTTCATCCTTCCCTCCTTCCCTCCTTCCTCCATCTTTTTTCATTCCTTCCTTCTTGTTTATTTTTGAGACAGGTTTTTTTTTTTTCCTGTATAGCCGCGACTGTCCTGGAATGAACTCTGTAGATCAGACTGAGCTAGACCTCAGAGATCCACCAGCCTCTGCCTCCCAAGTGCTGGGATTAAAGACACGTGCCACCATTGCTTGGCCATATTGAGTTCTAAATAATAAACTTCTATCTATCTATGTATCTATGTCTCTATCTATCTTTCTTTCTGTATCACTTCTCATTTGTTTGTTCGTTTATTTATTATATATTTAATGTGGCACAGAGGCCTGGCATATGCGAGGCAGGTACTCTACCACTGAGCTACATACCCACTCGCTTTCACTGAGATGTAAATGAATTGGTACCTTCTCTTGATCTTCCTCTGACTCACCTCACCTAGAGATGCCCATCCGGGATGGAGCCCATTTCCTCTCTTGGAATTGTTTCTTGTTCCCTTTGGAGCCTGGGCTGAACGCCAAGCCCAGCCAGGAGCACCTGTAGCCGGAGGCAGAGTCTCTGCCACCTCTTCCAGAATTGCTGGCATGCATCCTTTCTGGATCAGGCTTCCTATAGTCTCTTCTTGCACAAACTCCTCTCTTACTCCTTCATTCCTCCGTCCTTGAAGCTCCTCCTGCTATGGCCTCTGCACTGAGCACCTTAGCTCTGGCTGGGTGACTCATGCCTTGGCTTCCCAGTCATCTTAGTCAACTCCGCCTTTGCGTCTCCTGTCTGTGATGGGGACTCAGCTCTCTCCCAAGCACCCTCACCCTAAGATCTCATTCACCCAAATCTCTCTCTTCCTCTGATCGCCTTCCCCTGCTTGCTCGAAAACCCCTGCACTAAAGGACATACACACACATTATACAATTTTATCTTTTTAAAAGACCCTGTTTTTATTTTGTATTATGTGTGTGTGTGTGTGTGTGTGTGTGTGTGTGTGTGTGCATGTATGTGTCTGTGAGAGTATATGCACCTGTATATGTGTGTATACCCTTGGAGGTCAGGAAAGGGTGTTGGGTCCCTCGGAGTTAGAGTCACATGTATTTCAGGCCACTCAGTGTAGACGCTGGGATCTGAACTTTGGTCCTCATGATAAAGTACACAAGCCCTGAACTCCCTGTCCCCCACTAGCAACAGGGTCTCACGTAGCCTAGGCTCTTGATTTTGACTCAGCCTCCCAAGTGCTGGCATATGCCACCTATCCTGGTCCGGGGAGATTCCCTGGGGATATTTGGTGGGATTATCTTTCTTGAGTTAGTTGTGGAAGCTGTGCCTACTCTCAGTGGCACCCTTCCGTGCCAGGGTCCTGGACGGTATAAACCAAGAAAAGGAATTCAGCAGGGCCTACCCATCCTCCTTTGCCTGTAACTTCAGTTACTATGTGACCGGCTGCTTCCAGCAACCCTGCAGTTCCCTGATAGTGTCCTATATCCTTGAATGTGATCTCCAAACAAACACATTGTTTTTTTTGTCAGAGTATTTTATCACATCAACAGTAAAATCAACATGAAAGTGGCTGTACAGACACACAGCACAATCTATCCGTCCACTCACTGACAGCACGAGTCACACAGGAGTCGCCCTGGCTCCTTCCAGGTGAGGACGCGGTGTGCATGCCTTTCTGTCCATCCCGCCTTTCTTACCGATGTGTAAGGGAAGCTCGCAGAGTGCCGTTGTCACGATCCTGCTTGTGCTTTGGTCTCGGCCTTTCCAGCTTCTAGGCGACAAATGTGGCTTATTATTTAGAGTGTGCCCAGCCTGTGGGGTTTTGTTATGGCAGCGGGAACTGACAGGTTTTAATTTGCATTTCCGAGATGACAAATGACATTGGGCGAGCATCTTCTTGATGTATGTTATTTGTGTATCCTCCTCAGTGAAATGTACACTTGCATCTTTTGTGCAATTTTTTTTTTTTGGCTGCTTGTCTTTTTATTATTGAATGGTGGGAGTTCTTTATTTTGGGCACAAGCCCTTCATCAGATAGTATCCCTTCCCAGCTTGTGGCTCTTCTGTTGCGTGTGCGTGTGTGAAGGTCCAGCCCATGGTGGGTGCTACCATCCCTGGGCTGGTAGCCCTGAGTTCTATTAAAAAAAAAAATGCAAGCTGAGCAAGCCATTGGGAGCAGGCCAGTAGGCAGCACCCCTCCATGGCCTCTGCATCAGCTCCTGCTGCCGGGTTCCAGCCCTGCTTGAGTTCCTGTCCCGACTTCCCTCAATGATGAAAGCGGAGCCCCAATAAGCCCTCTTACCCCCGCCCCCCTACTTACTTTTGGGCCATGGCGTTTCCTCACAGCAATAGAAGCCCTGACTGAGACAAACGGGCGTCTGAGCTTTCATCTTCTGTGAACGTGGACTGCAGTCCAACCGTTTCACACCCCAGGGGGCCCGGGCGTCAGAAATGCAGAATAATACACCCAACTCGCCCCACAAGCCTCAGGATACCCATGGGCACAACCTGAGGAACACCGGGGTGATGCCCGGGGCGGAGGTGGGGTGGGCAATTCCTTGCTGACCTTTGCTGCCTCTCACAGCCCGCCTGGCCACTGCAAGCCCCGAGGCCTGTCTACTGACTACCTCTCTGGGACGCTCGTGTCTTAACCTCGGTTAAGTGGGCTGCGCTGTTCCTTGATGCTGTGTCTCGGAGGAGGGGACACACCCACCAGGCCACCCCTCATCCTCTAAGATCCTGCTCACTCACTCAGTGGTACCTTTCTACGGGCGGGTCCCTGCATCCACATCCTCCTCCTTCAGTTCATGAGCCTCAGTTTCCTCAACTCAAGTGAGGAGATCATTTTGGTCTTTTTATCTGGGGCTAATAGCGTGATCCCAGGAGTAGGCGGGAATTGGAGCACAATAGAAGCCATCTATTTGGGGGTTCATCCCCCCTGGTGAAGCCCCGGGAAACTAAGTAGTGTTTGTTGTTTTTTTTTGTTTTTGTTTTGTTTTTTTCAACCTCACCCCCTCCCACCCAGGCAGACTCCAGCAGCCTTCTTCCCAGCCGCACTCCTCCTCCCTCGCGCGCCTCCCCGTCCCCAGGGCAGCGTGCACCGATAAATCTTTCGCAGCACGTAGCACTGTAGCCGCGGGTTGGTCGGGCTGCTGCCCGGTGCCCACCCCCCTCGCTCGCCTCTGAAGCTCCAGCCCCTGGCACGGCGCCTGGCTCTTGCAGGGGCTTCTCGATCGATCGATGTTTGCAAAATCGGATCCTCGGCGGAGCAGGTGTCCGCCGGGGAGCCGGTCGCGCGCGGGGCCGGGGGCGGGGGCGGCCGGCGGGGGGCGGCTTGGGGGCCTGCGGGGCCGCGCTCCGCCCCTCCGGGCCCGCGCCGCGCCTCCGCCCGCGCGCGCTGCCCCGACCCCCGCGCGCCGCGGCAGGGAGGGGCCGGCGGAGGCGGAGCCAGCGGCGGCGGAGGCTGGAGGCTCCCGCGCGGCTCCGTGTCACCGATTCCAGATCCCGGCGCCGAGAGGTAGGAAGCGGCGCGGGGGGCCGCACAAGGGACTCGGGGGGCGCGGCGGGAGGGGGGCGGGAGGGGGCGAGGGGACCCGCCCCTCGCGTGCGCGGCAGCCTCGCGGTCCCCCTCCCCTCTCCAGCGGGGGCTCGGCTTGGGGCCCGCGGTCCCGCTCGCTGCGTCCCGTGCGTCCCACTCCTTCCCGCCGCTCCGCATCCCACCCCCCTCCATCCCCGGAAACCTCGGGCCCAGCCCCACCCCCCTCGCCCGTGGTGGTGTTGGTGGGGGGATTCTCATCAGATGCGTTCGCGGCTTGTCCCCCCAGGTTCTTTTGGAAAGCGGCTGGAGTGAGGGGGTTGGGGAGTCGGGTGGGGGGCACAGCTGGAAGCCACCGACGGGTGAGCCCGGCGTGGGGGCGGGGGCCGGGTACCATTCTTCTGCCTTTCGTGTGGCTGGTGCTCCACACGCAGCGGGCTGGCTCCCTGTCTGCCGAATGAATGAATCATGAGTCCTTGTCCCTGTCTGAAGGAGGACTTTTTGAGGTCCACGTGCTGCAGAGCACCTGCTGGGGAGGGGCCTCTTGGGATGGGGCCCCTGCTTCTGGTAGAGCAGAAACTCCGCTCTCGCTGCCTGCAGATTGAAGCTCCCTTCGGATCGGGGACTGGGAGGTGGGGTAGAGAGTAGGAGCTCTTGCAGGCCTTAACCAGGTACTTGTTGAAGGGATGTTGGGACGCAAACAAGCACTCTTAGAAGGTGGCAATAGAGAGGGCAGAGCATTCCGCACGAGGCGGGGACTCTTGGCACTGCCAAGGTCAGTGATCTGGGTACCTGTTCTGGCTCAAAACTTACTTAGGGACCCTCGGCCTCTGTTTCTACGAGCATTGGTGTTTATCCTTCAACGTTTTATGCATGGTCAGAAAAGAACATGGCATATTGGGGGCATCCGACAAGAGGTGCCCCCTGCCCACCCTCCCCCCTGCAAAAAGTGACTCCCCCCGCCCTTTTCTCATTTCTTCTGCCCTCACAGAGGTCATAAGCAGATGCTGGTGATGTGTGTTCACTGCTGAGTGATCCCTCTCCTACCCTCACAAACTGTAGTAGGGTCAGTGGGGGACCTGCCAGGCACAGGCATGCCAGTGCTGTCTGAAGACTCGGGTGAGTGTCCTCAACCTGGGCTACACCTGCCAGACCTCCCAGGATTGGGAGTGGGGGTGGGGAAGCAAACCAAAACAAACCAAATGCAGTGCAGCCGTGTGGCCTCTGGAAACCATGCTGCCTGCCCACCCGCCCAGCGGCAGCCCTGAGCGTGCAGGGAGAATGCCGTCAAGGCAGGACAGGAACTGTGTCTGAGAATCTTCTCAAGGACAGCAAGTCCCACTGTTTCTGGATCTTGTTTTTGTTTTTGTTTTTTTCCCCTCCACTCTCTCTCAGGTTTGCATGAAACCCTGGCACTGCTGACCTCTCAGCTCAGGCCTGACTCCAACCACAGGGAGGAGATGGGCTTCCTGAGGGATGTTTTCAGTGAGAAGAGCCTCAGCTACTTGATGAAGGTGAAAGCCGGCTCAAACCCGCCCCCCCCCCATCCCCAAGGGAGGCTCTCCCTGTCATCTCAGCCACTTCCCTGCCCCATGAAGGCTTTTTAACTCATTAGGCAGGGCTTTCCGTACACACTGCTGTGGAGGGGACCCGGCCTGTGGCCCTGGGTGTCACCACAACGCTGGGGGGCCGTGTGTGGTGTTCAGGGTAAATCAGGAATCCAAGTGTCTTTGCAGATTCACGAGAAACTCCGCTACTATGAGAGGCAGAGTCCAACGCCAGTCCTGCACAGCGCCATGGCCCTTGCTGAGGATGTAAGCCCCAGATCTTAATGTTTTGACTTAAGGTGGCGCACCCCCCCCCCAAGTCCAGAAAAGGCTCTAGCTCGCCTTGTAACCACTGCTTAGCTGGGAACGTTAAAGGTTGGGAGCCTGAGAATGAAGAAGAAGGGATTGCTTCCTCCCCCCTCCTTTAGGGTCTCTGTCTCTCTGTCTGTCTGTCTGTCTATCTCTCTCTGTGTGTAGTCTGTATTTGTGTGTGTTGCTGGGAATCAAACTTGAAGCCTTGTACACGCTAGGCAAGTGTATGGCCGAGCTGTAGCTCCAGTTCTCTCTGAGCTTTCTGGCATCAAGGAGAGCCTTGTTAGCCTTAGCGTGGGCCAGGAAACATGGTGATTCCTGCTGACTGTGTATTCCGGAGCAAGCCTGTTCCCTCAGCTGTAAAATGAGAGCTTTGGCTCCTATCAGCAGCTCCCCACCTGTTCCAAGAACTGGTGATATTAGTAGGTCAGAGAGTGCCTTGTACCTTGAGGCTGGCATGAAGTCCTCAATTCAAGGGACTTCATGCTGACTGGCTCTTGTTTCTTGACTTTTCATGGGCCCAGTCCTGTGGGTTTTGGTTTAGCTGTCTGGGTTGGTGACTTAGACTGACTTCTATATAGATCACCTAACATCCAGCTAGTTAACTGGGCTCTTTCCCTGAGAGCCTCAGGCCACAAGGACACTGCAGAGGACGGTGGAGTCCGGCTGACCCTGTGCCTTGCACCTCTGCAGTGTGATCATCTGGAGTGGGCTCCATCACCCAGGCTCTGCACTGCCAATTTTGCCACGAGCTGTGTGACCTTAAAGAGGTCACTCGAAGCTGGGCACGGTGGCACACACCTGTAATCCCAGCACTCAGGGAGGCAGAGGGCAGGCTGATGTCTGGGAGTTTGAGGCCAGCCTGGTCTACAGAGGGGGTTCCAGGACAGCCAAGGCTACATAGAAAAACTCTGTCTCAAGTGAAACAAAACACAAAAAGAACTCACTGGACCTGCTTGCACACCCCCCCCCCCCCCCCGTTTCCTCATCCCTGGAAGAGCTTAGTGTGAGAGACTGTTCAGCCAGACAAAGCTGGGTTTGAACTCTGGCTGTGTCACTGTGTGCTTTGTCATCCTGGGCAAGATTTGTGCTCTCTCAGGGCCTCATCCTTCATAGCAAAATTAAAGCACTCATAGCTTCCAGTTTGTCGAGGAGACCCGTAGAAAGCAACAGTGTGTGTTAGACTCTCCCTCTGCATGTGTGTGAGTGCGTTCTGGTCCCTGGCTTAATTCCCCCAGAGCCTCCACCAGTCCCGGAGTGGCTGGTGTGACGTGTTTCTGGGTGTGCTGCATTCGTTCCTGAGAGGACCCTTGCGCCTGAGGCCCAGGGAAGAGGGCTTCCCCACCCCCCACCCCCCCAGTGCCGGGATTCCAGCAGGCTCCCTCAGGGGCACCTCAGCCTCCTGTCTCCTTCTCTTACAGGTGATGGAGGAGCTGCAGGCCGCCTCCGTGCACGGTGACGAGAGGGAGCTGCTGCAGCTGCTGTCCACTCCCCACCTCAGGGTAGTCATGCCATGGTCCCCGCACACCCACACAGCTGTGTCACCCGGGACCTGGGATGGGGGTGGAGGGAGCGTTGGAGATGGAGTCCTGAGATGGAGAGGAGGAGGAGGCTTCTGTGTGAAGGATCCTGAGAGATGCTCTGAGGAGGGGGACGACTGTTAGGCAGAAGACGTGAGCCCCTCGCTACCCCTGCCCAGCCAAGGGCCTTATCTACCTTTGTGAGGCCACAGAACCAGCCCTTTCCTCTGGCTTTTCCGGCAGGCTGTGCTCATGGTACATGACACGGTCGCCCAGAAGAATTTTGATCCCGTCCTGCCCCCTCTGCCCGATAATATCGATGAGGATTTTGAAGAGGAATCAGTGAAAATCGTTCGCCTGGTGAAGAATAAGGAGCCCCTGGTATGTGCCTGCCTCTCCCCCCACAATCCTTTGCACCTCACCTCTAACCCAGAAAACCAGGAAGGCCACCCTACCAGATCCAGGGTGACTGCTGTTCTCTGTGGCACCTTGGTGTGCAGGACACTTTTTTTCCTGAGTGGACACAGTGCCTCTCAATCGTGACTAGAGCATTTCATGCAGTAAACAACCCGGATGTCCGGAGACCATGAATGTCTTGCTCAGATGCTCAGAGACAGAAGTTAGCAGACTCAGACTGAGCCAAAGGTAGCCCACAGCTTAACACAGTTGTTTTTGAAAGCAAGGTGATGCCTATTCATTTGTCACGAAGAGTAACAGCAGTGGAGACCCGAGCAGCCCCCCTTCCCCCACCACCAAAGCCTCAGACATGTCTGCGCTGTCCTTTATGGACAGAGTTTGCTGATCCAGCTCTGAATACAGCTACACAGTGCAGGCAGCAGCCACACTCCCAGAGGCTGGCAGGTAAGCGAGGTCTGTGCCCCTGCTTTCAGCAGCGGTGGACTGGGCAAAGAGGCGAGTTTGTTTATCAGAGGGAGTGGAAGATGTTGGAGGATTTAGAACCCCAGAGCTGGCACTCTCTGGGTCCAGTTCTCCCCAGCTGCCCTGTGATGGGTGAGCCATACCCCCGCCCCCCCCCCCCAGATGAAGACGTCTCTGGTGCCTCTGCTTCCTCGCCTGGGCCATGGAGTAGGCGTACATTCTGGTGTTCCTCCTGTGCACTCGCAGTGTTGGGGGGGGGTGGTGGGTGGTCCAGAGAGGAATATGTGATGTGCAGTGACGTGGGAACTTTGGAGGCCAGGGCCCAGGGAGCCTCGGGAGATGCAGGGGACGGCCTCTGTAGTCAGAAGAATACGTTTTTTGTACCGATGACGACACGGACGCTGTAATGACAAATGTGCAGTGTTTTGAGTGGATAATCAGTAACAAATGACGAACATTTATTGGACACTTACTGCTTACATGTCACATGCATTTCCCTTCTGGGACCCTTGTAACAACCTTTCAGGTTAAATGCTCTGCCTCATCCCAGAAGAGGAGGAGGCAGGCTCAGAGAACACAAGGTACCCTCTCAATGACACAATAAGTCTTCTAGTCAGTGGCTGAGTTGGAGACAAATCTTGGGCTACCTGTGCTTGCCCTACCTCCTCCCTCCACCCCATGGTGACATGGCCTTACTTACTTGATACAGGAAATTAGGAGCTCATTAGTGCCTTTTTTTTTTAATCCCTGAATATTGTGTGTGTGTGTGTGTGTGTGTGTGTGTGTGTGTTTCACCGGCCAAATCCTGGTCCCGATGCTCTGGGTGGGAACATAATTGGTTCCTGTTGGCAGCAGCAGAAGGCCCAGGAACACTGGGATCAGCTCGAGGCAGGTTGAGGATTTGCGAGCACAGACTGTCCTCATTATCAAGTGTCTTTGCAAGTGGCAAGGGCTGGTGATGAGACAGAAAACACTGGGTTTGGCATCCTCAAAAGCTCTCCCCGCTTCCATGAGGGTGACTTTGAAGATGTTTAGCTTGATGCCCAGTCCTTTGTGCAGTATTTATTTATATAAAAATTCTAATTGAATTTATTTGGGGGGTGGGGTGTTTATGTGTGTTGTCACAGCACAGATATGGAAATCAGAGGACAACTTGTGGGAATTGGTTCTCTTTCAGCCATGCGTGTCCTGGGGTTGAACTCAGGCATGGTAGGAGATGCATTTATCAGTCGGCGCTCTCTTCGACTATTATTCTTTTTTTTTTTTTTTTTTTTTTTGAGACCAAGTCTCAAGTAGCTCAGGCGAGCTGCAAACTCCTTATGCAGCTGAGGATGACCTTGAAGTCTTAATTCTCCATTCTCCACCTCCCGAGTGCCTGGATTGCAGGCTAGGGCCACCCGACCTCACTCAGGCAGAATGGATCACTGTATTTTGTAAACTGTAAAGTGTGGCGCTTTGCTCATTTACAACACCCTCACCCCCCATCCCACCCCCCTCGAGGCTGCCTGCCTGGAGCTTCATTCGTCCCCGTCTCTCATTCAGGGTGCCACTATCCGGAGGGACGAGCACTCGGGGGCCGTCGTGGTGGCCAGGATCATGCGAGGGGGTGCGGCGGATCGGAGCGGTGAGTGGAGCCTGTGGAGTGATGGGGTGGTGGGGGGTCCAGCCTGGCTGAGATGGTGGCTCTCTATCTCCCCACCTCTAGGGTAACCTTTGCGGGAGAGGGATTTGCTTTGCTTTGCTCTGGGGATTGCGGATAGAATTCTCAAGCTCTCAAAGGTCAATAGGAATTTAGTAGAAGCTTAATAGGTTTGGAGTTCTCGTGGGTGATCAGGAAAGGGCTCAGGCATTTGGTGCAGGCAGAAGACTACAACTCTTAAGCTTGGAGATGGGCTTAGCTGGGGTGCGGACGGGCCCTGCCACCTCCAGGGTCCTCATCACCTTTGAAACCGCCGTGGACAGGAGTATGTTCATGACCCAGGTGGAAAACATGTTGATAGTCATCAGTGCATGGAAGATCTGGTAGATAGGCCTCTCGGCGTAGGAGGACATTGCCCTCCAGGTCTGGGGAAATGACCGGAGATCCCAGACCTTACTTCCTAAACTAACAAGCATACACATTGGTAACATACAATAGACTCTGGTTCAGAAATCTGTGCCTCCTATTGGTGGCGGCTGTTGCTGCTGGCCCAGTGCCCACTCCTAGTAACACGAGAGGCCAAATTATGTCAGGACACTTGTCATTAAAGTAGCGGCTAAGTGCTGCGTGGGGTGGCACTTGTGCCTGTAGTCTCAGCTGCTTGGGAGGTTCAGAAGGGACTGTTTCTTGCCTATAAGAGATCAAGACCAGCTAGGGCAATATAGCAAAAGCCTGTCAAGGTAAATAAATAAAGCTGGGTCAGGTGCACAGATAAACCGGTGTTGTAGGTGGTGATTAATAGTTACTATTGATATTATCTTCTGGTAAAGCTGCTGTTAATCCTAAAGAGCTGTATACTCAAATCACCACACAGACACTGGGATTTATTTAATTATCCTAGAACACAATGCTGGGCAATAGTTGTTCCATCCTAAACCTCCAAGCCCCTGTAGTTTCTACCATTTAGATTTCCCACATTATACTTGCTTTTTGTGATATATTAGGTCCAGTCCATCTCTCCACATTGTTCCAAGACCTTTCCTCCTGCTTCAGTTCTCCCAGCTCTCCTGCCCTTCTCTCCTCCTCTGCCTCCCACCTTCCTGTCCTCTGGCTCCTCCCTCTCTTCCTGCTTCCTTTCCCTTGCTCAATATTGTAGCTAGTTGCTTTATTTTGGCATGTTTACACAAAGTTGAGACAGGTGATGCTTAGACTAAGTATTACAATGCAATGTCCGGATGGAAACCAGAGAGTAGGGGAGAGAAATCAGCATTTGAACGAACAAGGGTAAGGTTCATTTCAAAAGAACATTATACCAACATTTCCCCCTTTAAGTCCAATAAAAGGCTTCGTTTCTTTCAATACAATAATAATTATGAAATTATGAAAACTGTTAGGTAAAATCTACATGTGCAATGTCCAGTCCATGTGTACTTAGCAACTTAGGAGAAAGTATCTGATTATCCTATCTATCTTGACAAGTTTAGAGTTCTATACCTAAATTAACCTTTATCCTTATTGGTATTACCTATATGAAAGGATTTCTTAACTTCTAAACAACTTAAGCTTAAATGTGGCACTATGACTTTTTGGTCTTCAACCCCATCAGAGACTTGAGAAGGAATAAAATTAGGTTTTAGAGTAATTAGGTAGTGCATGTTAGCAACTTCCAATAAATAAAAAATTGACAGAGACAGTTTGCTGCCTGAACAGTCACCCATAACTCTTTATAACGTTGGAGCATCATCTTCAGCCTTCTGGCTCAGAATATTTGACAGACATATGTAAAGCAGGAACTATTTAGGACTTGCTTACCCTGTCATGGCAGAGTTCGGCAGTCGACTTGTCCTGCATTTAAGTTTGCCCATTTTAGGCAGAATTTATCTGTCATGACACAAGGGTATTTTCTTTACCTGAGTGGCTCGTTTGCCACATTTGAGGCCATCTCCATATGGAGTTTCTTCGATGCTCATTATCTTCCTCATTATCTTCTTTCAGGTAGGCGGGGTGCTGCCAGGAGATTACCTGTCTCATTGTCAAAGAATCTTTAAAATAATAAAGATACTTTTAAGTGCCATATTCTGTAGGTGTCTGAAGTTTTTGAAGACTACCTATCTTTATACAATCGATCTGTCTACAAAATCGTGTCTATCTGTTAAACTAGGATGTATACCCCTGTGATAAATCAGACTAGTGTCTGACATGACTATGACTTGAATGACTAGCAATTAACCTGCATTACTTAATATCCTAACCAGTTTTTGATAGCAGTTTAAAAGTATAAGTATTGGAAGTAACCTTGAAAGTGTATCATTATACTAGAGCTTATACCAGTGTGTCAAAAATACTTATTTTTGCATCAATATACAAAATCCTATGCCAGAGTTAAAATTAACCTTATTGAGAACAAATAAAACCCTAAGTTGCGTAGATTCAATAATCTACCTTTTGATTTATTCCCATAAGATATCCCTGTATACTTTCTTTTTAACCCCTTTTCTCCCTATCTAAGAAAGAAAGATAGAAAAAGGAAAAGAGAGAAATCCCTGAGTCTAACCTTGTTTCACTCTGAATAGGACCATTAATAATTTATAAACATCTCCCAATGACAGTGAACGTTCGTAGCCATAGAAAATAACCAAAAACCTACCCAACCCCCTTTAAGGAAAACTGGTCGTCGTTCTTATGGATTTCTTCTAGCTGACATTTTGGATATGCAGAAATCCTGGCAGGGGGCCCAAAGAAAATTGGGAAAAATTGGTTAATGAAGCAAGCAATAACAGTTGTGGTTCAGTGTTTGAATGTTGAGAAATTTCAGGCTTAATAAAAGTCCTGTTTGGAACAGTCTAAAATGCTGGACCAATTAAGATTAGTAGCTTTCTTCAAGGATCTCTTGGGAGCAGGCTTTGATGAGAAATAGCAATTGAAGCAGTTGAGGCAGGAACAAGCAGAATGCTGGAACATGCAAGATGCTGGAACAGATATGTCAATGTCTCAGCATGCTGAAGGATGAATCCTGTCAGGTTTGATCCAGCATCTCTGGTGCCCAGTTCTTTTTTTTTTTTTTTCAGCAAACATTATAGAGTTCTAAAATTATAAATGTATGAGATGTGCAGGATGAAACTTAAACTGTAAGCCAGTTTTTATCTATGCCAATTAAAAGGTTAGCATAATGCATTTTGAAGATATTATAGCCAAGGATTTATTGGCCAAGTATTGTTGAAGTTTTGGCTGGAGACATATTTTTATGTCTCAGTTTTAGAGTTGTTCCCATGTAAAGGGATCAGCAATATAAGTTACCATTATTATTGAACATACAATCATTATCATGTTGAAATCAAAACAAGGTTGAATAGATATATCTTTTGGGGCTCTTGCGAGCCTGTTGTATTAGGCCAAGTTGCTACCTATTTCCCTAGAGAAGCCTCCCATTAGAGAGACAAGCTGGTTGCCTTGAGCAATAGAAAACACATGTTTTAAGTAAACTTTATATAAATATAAATATATAAAATATAAACTTTTTAATTTAGAATATAAGCATACCGTAGGTATCTTGTATCTTTTTAGAGGTTTCTTTCTTTCTCTCTCTCTTCTTTCCTTCCTTCCTTCCTTCCTTCCTTCTTTCCTTCCTTCCTTCTTTCCTTCCTTCCTTCCTTCCTTTCTTCCTTCCTTCCTTCCTTCCTTCCTTCCTTCCTTCCTTCCTTCCTTCCTTCTTTTCTTTTTTGTATACAGTGCTCTGCCTGTATGTACAACTGCACGCCAGATCTCACTATAGATGGTTGTGAGCCACCATGTGGGTGCTAGGAATTGAACCCTGGACCCCTGGAGGAGCAGCCAGTGCTCTTAACCCCTGAGCTGTCTTTCCTGCCCCCTCTCGACAGCTTTCTATGCTGAGACACCTGTGTGTGCATGCCAGCTCAGTTACTTCTTAGCAGTGTGACTTCTGCAGGGCCACTGTATGCGCCTGGCTCTCAAAATGTACCTTGTACATGGGACCTTCCCAGAGAATGGTTTGGATTCGATGCTGAGTCTGTGTCAGTCTTCCGCATCTTTAGACCTGAATCTGCTCTGCAATGGCCTCCCCAGTGCCCAGAGGCATGAAGTCCAGTGTAAAGGACTGTTCTAAGTGCTGAGCTGACCTCCATCCCCATGTCTCCTAGGTCTGGTCCACGTTGGCGATGAGCTCCGAGAGGTGAATGGCATTGCTGTCCTGCACAAGCGGCCGGATGAGATCAGCCAGATTCTGGTCCGTGTGGCATGCCTGCAGCCAGGGTGGGGTGGGGTGTGTGTGTGTGTGTGTGTGTGTGTGTGTGTCTTCAAAGATCCAGAGCAGGGGCCCTCCCAGAGCCAGGGCAGACCTGCCTTTGCTTCCGTTTGGGTGAGGAGGGAGCAGGCAAAATGGTTTCTGGTTCACCCGCCTCTCTCTCAGCTCTTCTCTTCAGCATGGTCGTCCTCTTCCTTCAGCCCAGCTCCCTTGTGGGAGAACCCTTTCAAGTTTTTAGCCTAGTCCAACTGATTTTCAGCCTCCTTGAAGGCAATTTAGAGAGAGGGTTTTTCGGCTCGTGCATGGCTGTTGTTGGCGTGGAAGAAGCACAAAGCACTTTATGACAGTGTGAAGATTCGGGGGGATGAAAACAACATGACAGTCTGTTCTGGGGCAGAGGAGGCAAAGTGGAGATGGCGGCGAGTACCTCTGCAGCTGTGACGGGTCCAACCCTGAGTGTCTTCCGATGACTCTGCTAACTTCTGATGGTTGTGGGGGTGGAGCAAACAAGAGCAGAGCTAAAGAGATGGGCTCTCCTTCAGCACTGCCCACCCCCACCCCACCGTTGGGAGATACAGATGTAGCTGGTCCTTTCTGAGCGTCCTGGGCTCCTGGTTGTGGACACCCAAATAGCCGAAGAGGGGCAGGAGAGATGGCTCAGTAGTTAAGAGCGCTGGCTGCTCTTCCAGACGCCTGAGGTTCAGTTCCCAGCACTCAAATGACAGCCGACAACCGTCTATAATTCCAGTCCCAGGGGATCTGATGCCCTCTTTTGGCCTCCACAGACATCAGGCATGCACATGGCATATAGACATACATGCAGGCAAAACACTCACATACGTACAAAAATAAATAAAAATTTAAAATAGCCAAAAGAACATCAGGAAGGGGAGGTCTTAGGATCCCTGAGGTCTAGGGCTGTGGGGAGTTGGAATTCAATGCATGCCTGTCTTGCATTCTCCTTAAAATCTTCAGCCTCTCTGTCTCATGAAAAGGCATTGTGTCCATTTCCTGCTTTTCCAGCCCGGCAGTCAATATTAACTATCATAGGCAGATACTTGATATATGTATATAATTTATTTTTATCCTATGTGCACTGGTGTTTTGCTTATATGTATGTCTGTGTGAGGGTGTTGGCTCCCCAGAACTGTAGTTACAGGCAGTTGTAAGCAGCCAGGACCCTTAACCACTGAGCCGTCTCTCTAGCCCCAATCCTCGGTTTCTTAATAGCAAATTCCACCAGGACAGAGGAGTGGAAGCCGCCGGCCTGAGTCTCATTCTGAACGCCCGTCCATTATTACACCTGGGAAGTGAGACTGAGGCTCACGGAGCTGGGCTGGAAAGCCACAGCCTTTGTTCCCTCTCCCTTCAGGCCCAGTCCCAGGGATCCATCACCCTCAAGATCATCCCTGCCACCCAGGAGGAGGACCGCTTCAAAGAGAGCAAGGTATGGGGTGGGGTGGGGGTGGTCTCCCTGGCGCTTTCTCTGCTGGGGCCAGGGTGGGTGTTCTGCACCTTGCCAGCCTTTGGACACAGTCGTCTGAACAGCTTGTGCTCCTGGCTCTAGTAACCTGTCTCCAGCCAAGGACTTTAACAGTCCTCCGTGACTCACTGTGCCCTGCTGTTTGGAAACAGGAATTTACATAGCGTGCTAACAGAAGGCAAGCTTACTGCAACTGAAGTAGAAAATCTGGGCCACGGAGAGAAGGTGCCTGAGGAACTGGATTCTGGACCAGTGAAGTAGCTGCCATTTGTTTGGTTGTTTGCTGGGCCTACCTTTGGTGGCAGAGTCTCTGTGCTGGGTTCTCTGATTCTTACTGTGGGAGCAGAGGCTGTCCCACTATGCATCTTTTGGTTCTGGAAGAGTTCATAGAGCCAGAGCTATCTCAGAAGGCATTCGGAGTGGGCACTGGGTGTTGGAGGGAGACAAAGATGGTTACAGCTTCAGAGAGAAGGTCAGACCAAGGTGTCTCTTAGACAGGGGCTTGGGAGCCTCTGGTGGGTCAGCACATGGGGGGCTGGGGTATCTGAGAGAAAGAGCAGCGTGGTAGGGCTTGAGGGTCGGGTGGAAGGGCCGTTGCTGGGATGCGAGTCCAGCTGTGAAGGGCTCAGCACAGCCCTTGCCTAGTTTGGGTGTTCCTGTGAGCTGAGCCTGGCTGCCATAAGGGTTTGAAGGCAAACGATTTATTTGGTGGGAATAAATCATTCCCTGACCCCAGGCTGCATGGGTGGGTGGGGGAGGGTGGAGAGGAAGGGCAGGCAGTCCTACAGAGCGCATGCTACCCAGAAGTCACCACCCACCGGGTGCCTGGTGCTTAATCTGCTTTTGGGATCAGAACATTCATGTTCTTCCCAGCCAAGAGCTGGGGAGGTGTGTACGGCAACTCCTACCAGCAAACCCTGGGGCTTTGTTCTTTGTAGTTCCTGACTGCTAGATTAGAGCCGAGCAGACTCGGCAGCCCCAGGAAGAAGTCCGCAGGCAAAGGGGTGCAGGTGCTAGCCACTGAAGTCAGCCAGTGCTCACTAAAGTGGCAGAGCCC
This sequence comes from Meriones unguiculatus, assembly GCF_030254825.1. Taxonomy (NCBI): domain Eukaryota; kingdom Metazoa; phylum Chordata; class Mammalia; order Rodentia; family Muridae; genus Meriones; species Meriones unguiculatus. Next base: position 19,505,301 of record NC_083355.1, read on the forward strand.
TGGGGACAGCCCCGTCCTGGTGAAAAGCACAAGCGTGAAGATTGGATGAGAACTTGCGGGGGTCAGTTTGCCCCTTTTACGGTGTAGGTTTTTGGGGATCGAACTCAGGATGTCAGGATTGGCAGTGGGTGCCTTTGCCTGCCTTGGTGAGGGGTTAAGGGTGTTCCTGTTTGTTCCAGCCACGAGTGTGTTTTAGATAGCTCTCTGTAGCCCCTAGAGGAAAGGGGAGTGGGCAGAGGCCAGAGGCAGGGAGGTGCAGAGCGAAGCTCTTTCGAAGGCCCAGATAGGAGATTATTAAGAAACTCAGAGGAGGGGCTGGAGAGCTGGCCCAGAAGTTAAGAGCACTGGCTGCTCTTCCAGAGGACCCAGGTTCAATTCTCCACACCCACACGGTAGCTTAAAACTGTAACTCACACCCTCACACAGACATACGTGTAGGCAAAACACCAACACAAATGAAATAAAAGTAAATACTTTTTTTTTTTTTAAATCACAGAGGATATCGAGGAGGGTATCAGTTTGACTTTATAGTGAATTTGGCCTTCAAGTTCTTGGGCATAAGGCAAAAAGGGGGATGGAGCGAGTTTTGAACTTTCCATCAGGGAGTGGAAGGCTAGGCAACCCCAGGCTTGCCACCGTGTGCCAAATTCACGAAGAAAGGCACAGGGCGGCCTCTGGCCCAGCAGAGATGTCAGCGCTTTGTTGATGAAAGACAGATGACGAACGGGGACAGCTGCTGTCTTCACTGACCTCTTCTTTTCCAGCCAGCAAAGGAACCACCTTTCCATAGCTGTCTCTTCCTAGTGCTCTTGGATTAAATCCCAGGGAATGAGAGATCGTGACTCCTGTATGGGACCACAGTATCCCGTAGGGCTTGATGCAGGAAGAGAGCCTGGTACCCCCGCCCCTGTAGTGTCTCTCTTTGGGTGAGAGTACCTGCCCCTACCGCAGAGACCCACAAGGTACTTTCTGCAGTCTGGCTTAAACTTCTGTTTTTGCCACATGAGGGAATCTGAGACGGGTATGCCTGAAGATGACCGTCGATCTTTCTTTCCTTTTTATTTTGCCGCGGAAATAACGGAGCCTACATGGCCTACAGCTAGAACACTTGCAATAAGTTCATAGCGCTGAGTGGTGAGAGAACCAAGAGATGGGAAGCAGTTCTGCTGTCCTGTCCCACCTTCCCTAGAAGGGAGACGTGGCCAGGAACGTGGCAGACAAGGCAAGGTGGAGCTGTCAAAACTGTGGGTGCCAGTTACCCACTTGGGAAGTGAGGGCCAGATTGGCCACAGCGGTTTTGTTGCTGTCTGGGCCCCTTCCTCTGAGGACCTCTAGGGTCCTGTATAGATGGCGTCCTGAGTTCATCAGGAGCAGTTGTAGTTAAAAAATAAATAAGTAAATAAAGAGGGGCGGATCAGGTCTACAGGGAAGTGCTTTGGTTGGAAAGACAATGTCAGATGAGGGGCTTATGTACACGTTTTTTGTTTTGTTGTGTTGTTTTAACACTTTCATTTTAAGTGTGTGTGTGTGTGTGTGTGTGTGTGTGTGTGTGTGTGTAACAAGGAGGCCAGAGGGCAAGTTGCGGGGATTAGTTTTCTCCGATGGAGGGAATTATGGGTAGAATTCAGGTGGTCAGGCTTGCATAGACTGCCCATTGCCCACTGGCCCCTGTCTGATGAGTCTGTTTGTTCGGTTTCGGTGTTGGCGCTGGGGATGGAGTCAGGGTCTCGTACATGCTAGGCGGGCACACCGTACCGCCGAGCCGTGCCCCAGCCACTCATTGTCCCATTACCTGTGGGATTCCTGACTCAGGTACCCCAAATGGGCGAAGAACACTAAGAAACAAATGCAGGGCGTTGCTCGCTCGCTTTCTACTCTCGGGGCCACTTGTGTTTTCTCACTGTGGGTGGCCACTGTCATCACGAGGCCCGTGCCCTTGTCTCGAAGGGGCCCCTCACTGCAGTCCTTGCCATCCAGGTGTTCATGCGCGCCCTCTTCCACTACGACCCTCGGGAGGACCGTGCCATCCCCTGCCAGGAGGCGGGCCTGCCCTTCCAGCGGAGGCAGGTCCTGGAGGTGGTGAGCCAAGGCGACCCCACCTGGTGGCAGGCCAAGAGAGTGGGAGACACCAACCTTCGAGCTGGCCTCATTCCCTCCAAGCAGTTCCAGGAGAGGTAGGATTGGGGTGCTTCTGTATTTGGGGTGGCTGATGGTCCAGGTACATGGAAACCCCTTGAGTCTGGTACCTCAGTGGTGGGGAGACCACTGAGGTAAACAGCATTGTTCTTGTGTGTGTGTGGGGGGGGGTTCTGGCCCCATAGCCAGTGGAGGTGGCCATTTGAGATTTAAATAAATGTATGGACATTTACTTTTCTTTTTACCTGACTCTAAATCTAGGACCCGGCTAGGTAGGCACTCTGCCCCTGAGCTCCAGTCCCAAGCCCTGCTGTTTGACTCTTTTGAGACAGGGGTCTCGCTAAGTTGTGCCCAGGCTGGCCTTGAATTCGTTTCACAGCCCCGGCTAGCCTTGACTTGCAATCCTTCTGCTTCGGCCTCCCCACAGGGCTCCCATCAGGCCCAGCTGGACATTTGAATTAAGTTAATGTATACAGTTGTCCCTTGGTAGACTCTGGGGTTGCTCCTAGAACCTTCTGGATACCAAAGTTGGTAGATGCTTAAGGACCTTGCATAGAATGATGTTGCATTTGCATATAATGCCTCTGTCCCCCGAATCCTCTTGGCATTTTGACTCTTCTCTGGGTGATTTACGAGGCAACATTGTGGTGGTTTGGCTGCACAGGCTCATATATTTGAAAGCTTGGGCCTCCGTTGGTGGAAGTATCTGGGAAGGATTAGAAGGTGCGGCCTTTAGGAAGAGATGTGTCACCGGGGGTGTGCTGTGAGGTTTCAAAAGCCAACACGGGACCTGGTTAGCTTTCTCTGCCTTGTGCTTGTGGATTGAGATGTTAACCCTCAGGACTGCACCAACACCGTGCCAGCCTGCCCGTCACCATACTCCTCACCATGATGGTCACAGATAAACTCTAACCCCCTGGAACTGTGAGCCCCAAGTTAAACACTTGCTTTTATAAGTTGCCTGGGCCATGGTGTCTCAGCACAGCGATAAGAAAGTGACTAAGACACCCTTTCAGTGTGAGTGCTGTGTGAGTGCAGTTTGGCCCCTGGAATGTGTAGGGGGTGATGAGAAGAGAGTCAGGGCACAGTCAGTATAGATATGGGGGTTTTTCCCGAAAAAATGTTTTCAAGCTGCAGTTGGCCAGCTCTGCAGATGCGGAGCTCATGGATGCAGGGCCAGCGATACTCATAATATGAATGAACAGGAAGCAGATTGCTAAGTATGCAGAAGAAGGGGGCATGGAAGAGAAAATTGCCCAAAGTCTTGCCTGTGTCCAAAGAGCACAGTTTATTATTTCCCACCTGTGCTTCCTGTGTGTGTGTGTGTGTGTGTGTGTGGCGTTGCACACGGAATTTCTTTTTTTAAACTTCAGAATTTGGCATTAACGTTTCCCAATTTTATATATTCCTCCGATGTGAGCCTAATGGTTGTGTACTATTTCATTAGGAATGGACACTTGATCATCAGCTGTTGGTGTCTATTAGGGTTGTTTTAGATTGTGTTACATGTCTTTTAAAAGTTATTCTTTGAGTGTGTGTGTGTGTGTGTGTGTGTGTGTGTGTGTGTGTGCCTGGATATACGTTATGGGCACCATGTGCATGAGGGCATTGGGTCTCCTGGAACTGGAGTTACAGGTGGTTGTCAGCTTCCATGTGGCTGCTGGGAAGCGAACCTGGGTCCTCTGCAAGAGCAGCAAGTGCCCGTAAGCACTGGGTCATCTCTCCAGCCCCTGGGCCATCTTCATTCATTTATTATCGTTGCTGCTGTTATTGTTATTGTTGTTGTTATTATTTAGTAGTTTTATTTTGAGGCTGGATCTTGCTCCTTAGCCCAGGTTGACCTCGAACTCAGGGCAATCCTTCCGTCTCAGGCTCTCGAGTGCTGGGATTTCAGGTGCGTGGTAGCATGCTTGGCACTTGTGTCAGGCACCTTATCCCTGCTGTGAACCCCTGCTCTACCCTGAAGTAGCTCACAGTGCAGAAGAAAAACCAGGCCTTCTTCCAACACACGCTTTGTGTAGAGTCAGCTGGTGCAAGGGACATTTTCTTTGTGACCATGCACCCTGGTCCAGGCATGAGGGGAAGGCTTCATGGAGGCACGGTCATGCCTGAGTTCTTCTCTGTGGCTGTCCTGTCTGGTGGACTCCAGTTTTTCTCTGTTACTGGTTGCTGTAGCGATCGTGCACATGGAAGGGTCTTCATAGCTCATATTCTCTTAGGCTAGATTGACAAGAGGGTAAATTCTGGGGCATTGTGGGGGTAGATAGGACTGTGCCACCTCCCCTCATCACATCCCTCAGCGTACAGGATGTAACGGTGGCAGACCTCAGGGCCCACCCACTTCAGCGTGGACGCTAGACCGAGCTGTCTGCCTTAGGAAATCCTTAGGCTTCACCCTGAACGCACTGAAGCGGAAACTCCAGGTCGCTCCTCACAGGTGCCCCAGGGGAGTCCAGGGTCTGAGGATTGCTGCTGTTTCCTCAGGGACCCCCAGCCGGGCCTGGCTTCATATTGGATGTGCATGTGTGGAGGTCAGGGTTAACATCCAGTGTCTTCCTGATTGCTCTCCACTTATGTTTTTTTTTTTTTTTTTTTTTTTAAGACAGGCTCTCTCACTGAACCTGTCTCACTGATTTGGCTAGTCTTGTTGGCCAGCGAGCCTCAGGGATTCCCCCGTCCCTGCCTCCCGAGAGCTGGTATTACAGGTTTGCGTCACAGCGTCCAGCAGTTGTTTTATTATTGTTGCTGTTGGGTAGGTTTTTTTTTTTTAATTGTAGGTGCTGAGGCTCGAACTCAGTTCCCTCAGCTTGCATGGCAGCCACTTTACCAGCCAGGCTATCCCTCTAGGCTCTTGCCTGCATTGGAAATGTGGAATCTGGATGCTGCAAAAGTTGTGGGGTGATGGTTGAACGAGGGAGGCCTGGGTGACTGGCTGTCTGGCAGCCATATTGGACGCTGGGGAAAGGTAGTCTCTACAGTAATGGGGGAGGGTAGTACTTCAGGGTCTGACCCACAGCCCTTCCTGAGAGTCCTGAGATGGGGAGGCCGAGTAGCGGTGGAGAAGAACCACTCTGCCTCAGGAGTCAGCCACAATAGCGTAACCAGCAATGGTGACTCGGACACCAGCCAGCTCCTGTGGCCGTCTTGGGAAGGACAGCCCTTTGCAGGCCCGGAGAGTCTGGTTTTTCCTCCCTATAAGCTGGTCAGCTCTGTGAGAGTGTCCCCCTTCCCTCCCCAGAGCTCACCGTGAAGTAGGAGATCCCGGGAGTGCCGAGGTGTGCTCGGCCGTGGGATGCAGCCCTTGGTTTGCCCAGGTTTCTAGAAGGCTCCTTCAGCTGCCTCTCTGACCCAGCTGCTCATGTCCGTTTGTGTCCCTGCAGGCGGCTGAGCTACCGGAGAAACACCGGCACCTTACCAAGCCCCCAGAACTCCAGAAAGCCCCCCTGTGAGTAGACTGACAGGTGGAGAATAGGCGGGGGGGGGGGCGAGAAGCTGTCACTGAATTGGAGGGAGGAGGCCCTGTCTGAGCCTGCAGACCTCCAGAAGGAGAAGGTGGGAAGAAGCATGGGGAGGGGAGATGGAGGGCAGCTCCTGGAGAGGAACTTTTATTCTGTGGTCCGTGGAGACCCCTGGGGGGCATGTTAACGCCAAGCCAGGCTGGTGTGCGACCTCCTGTGTTTGGAAGAGGGTGCCCAGCTCTCAGTAACCTCCCAAGGAGCACTTTGAACTTGAATATTGTAGATAATATTTTGCCTCAGGGTCACTCCAGTGCAGGTACCCTCCCCCAAACCCTGCGCCACGGATTGGACAGCCCACTGTGGTCCAGGAAAGCTCTGTCCAGCCTCACCTAGGGAAGCCAAGAGGTCGGACACCCTTGCTAAGTCTCCTTGTACCTCTGTGACAGCATTGGGAGGCTCAGACTGGGAGAATGCTCTCCAGATTGGAGTTTGAGACACGAATTGCGTTCTAGCGCCTTCCGTGTAACACGAGAGACGTGTTAAGAAATTCTCTGTTCTCAAGCAGATTCAGCTGGTGCCGATACTCTTCTCTGTACAGCACAATACTCTTCTCTGTACAAGCCCTAAAATCAGGCTTGCCTACCGCCTTGCATTGTTCCAATCCCAGGGCCTCATACACACAGGGCAGGTGCTCTATTGCTGAGACACAGAAGGTGCTCTGTTCACTATAGCCCTGTGAAGAGGCTCGTGAGGTTCAGGGTGGGCTGAACGGAGACAAGGCAGGTCTCCGTCCTTCTCAGGGAGGGGCTGTCCCAGAATCCACCCTCTGTTGGTGTTGGCTCATAACTGAGTGACGGGCCTGTTCAGGCACCTGCATTTTCCAAGCAGGTCTTAAACCCCAGAAAATGGGGAACAGTTCCTTTCCCCAGAAGGAGTCACTCCACCCGTCAGCCAGCCAGCCATCGGCAATGGCCATGTTTCCAGGCTGCTGTGTAAGTCAGCCAGGAGGCCGCTTTTACTGGCCACGCGCTAGCTCCCTCTGGCTGCTTGTGGGCCGCACACAAGAAGACTAATTAGAGCAGGGCTCGGGGCTGAGGAGCGCACCACCGCTCAGATCATAGGCGTGTTGGAGCAGGGGAGCGGGACAGATGGAGACCTCCCTGGGCTGCAGGGGCTTGTGGGCCGCCTCTTGGCTGCAGGGCTCCCTAGTTCCCTGCACTAACGCTGTCCCATCTGTCTTTTGTGCAAACTGCAGATGATCAGCCTTGTGACAAAGGTAGGCCTGACGTTTGTCCCCCGTGCACATGAGTGAGGCCCCTCTTCCATGGAGCATCTTGGGGCCAAGGGGGCTGGTTTTCCTCCCCACACCTGGGTACCCATGCCCAGATGTGTGAGGTGGGGCCTTAAGGCCCCTCCCCATTATTTCTGGCATTAAAGGATGATGCTGTGACACCCAGTGCTAGGTAGGAGTCGAGAAATATGAAGGCAGGGCCGAGGGGTAAGGCCTTCCACCTTCCATTTCTGTGTCCCATCTGGAACCCAGAAAGACTGGGAGGGGGCTTCCCCCCCCAGAAACTCCACCGAGGGCTAGAAGAGTTAATGGGGCCTGTGCCTGGAGAGCAGAACAAAATGGATGACCTGGTCCTGGGGCAGCCAAGAGATAGAATTCTCTAGAGCTCCCCAGGGTCACCATCCCAGGGGCCTCTGCCTGGCTACCCAGGGCCTGGGGCCCTGAGGGCTGGAGGTGTGTCTTACGTAGCTCACCCAGCTCCCCACCTCTCTCTTTGCTTTCCAGAGACCTGTGATTGTGAAGGGTACTTCAAAGGACACTATGTGGGTGAGTAGCAGGCCCTCCCCTGGCATCCTTCCCAGCCCACGCACAGGCCCAGGGTCCAGAACCCGAGATCTAAGCCCCAGGATCCTGTCAAGGGTTGCTGAGCAGGAGTCCCTCTTCTCCTTGCAAACAAGCAGTCAGCCAGCAGAAGGCAGCGCCCACTCAGCCCCAGGCCCGCCCAGCTGCAGAGCTGGAGAGAGACACTGAGCCCTGGGTTGACACTCATTTTATCTCATCATCTTAATCGGAGTTTATTCAGGGTGAACCTCACCAGCACACAGTGATGGGATTTGTTTTACCTGAAGGTTACAAAAGACAGGCAGATGTCTCCCAGTGTTTATTTAGATGTGATTACAAACTCATAGAATTAGGCTGAGAACTCCTGTGCACTCCACGACAGACTCGGGGTCACCTCACTTCCTCATTTCCTTTTCTGCTGCCTGTCACCTGAGAGTTAATGAACACATCCTGTTCCTTTATCCCCAAGTCTGTTTTTCCTAAAGACAAGGACATCCTGTGACAAGACTTCAGGGTAGCGATCAAATCCTGGACATTTCCTTTTGCATACAATCCTATTGTTTTATATGCGGTTATCAAAACGTCAACAATGTCCTTCAGAGCATTTCCCCTGGCCTGGGATCCAGTCTAGACCCATCCCCTTGTATGTCTGAGCTTCTATTTTACAGATATGCAATTTGAGGCTTAGAGAGATGGAGAGACTTAACCCAAGGTCAGTCACATGCCAAGGGAGTCAGTGACCTTGAACTCCCTTCTTTGGATGTGGGGACCATTCTTTCTTCTCGTCAGCATGCTCCCTGCGCTGGCCATCCAGGGCAGGAGGCTGGACAGCCAGGCACCGAGCCTTAGCTCCATGCCTGGCTAACTGGAGAAGGTCTTCACTAGGGGATCGCAGGAGCAATGCCACCTTTTTCTCTTGTCCCTCCCCAAGCTGGTCTTCGGAGAAGCTTCCGACTGGGCTGCAGGGAGAGGCTGGGAGGTTCGCAGGAAGCAAAGGTGCCCTCGGGGGCTGAATCTCAGGTGCTGCTGACCTACGAGGAGGTGGCCAGGTACCAACACCAGCCTGGGGATCGGCCACGCCTGGTGGTTCTCGTTGGTAGGTGACATCCTGAGTTTCCTAGTGGCTCCTGTCCTCAGGAGACGTAGAGATGGAGCTCAGGAGAGGCTGAGTCAACCTTCCCTTTGTTCCAGGGTCTCTGGGAGCAAAACTCCATGAGCTGAAGCAAAGGGTGGTGGCCGAGGACCCCCAGCATTTTGGTGTTGCTGTGCCACGTAAGAAGGCCTGCGCGTGCGTGTGTTTGTGTGTGTGTGCCCCCACCCCTGAGTGTTTTTCTGGGACTAGATTCTTCATGCTCATCTTGACTTTTTTTGGTGCTCCGGGTATGTGAGAGTCCACCAGACATTGCTATATGCATGTGGTGGGACCTAGGGATGATGGGAAGAGACTCTTCTCCGTGGCCCGCTAAGACCCTCAGAAACGGCTAGCTCACCATCTGCCTGGTGTGTGGCTGGGGAGGGAGGTGAGTCGAAAGCACACTTCAGGCTGGAGAAGAGCATGATGGTCACGGAAGCCACAGAGCTGGTGAGGGGAGGTATTCCTGTTAGCTGGATGCCAGCCTGGATAGGTGGCTGGGTACTCTCCCGGGTATTGTCAGCACGCGTGCTCTCTCGCGCATGCATACACACACACACACACACACACACACACAGCTTAAAGCAGGGTCAAATAAATGCCCTGCTTTCGCTCTCAGATGAGGACATGGAAGCTAAAAGCTTGAAGCAGGGATCTCTCAGAGATTATTCCAAAGCCCCAGCATCAAGAAGGCAGCCCAGCAGAGCAGCGGGAGGCCTGTGCTTGGCACAGAACCTAGAGATGGTCTCTGGCTCTGACTGGCTGGAGTTTGGGGCATGGTACTAACTGTCTCCAGGCCTTGGGTTCCCCAGATCCTTTGGGGTGTGGGGCTGAGGCTCAGCTCGTTAGAGAGCTTGCCTCGCATGCTTGAAGCCCTGGGTTCAGTCCGCTACACCAAGTGTGATGGTGTGCACCCTTGACCACAGTACTTGGGAGTTGGAGGGTGGAGGAACAGAAGTTCAAGGTCATCCTCAGCTTCATAGTGAGACCAGGCTACATGAGATCTTTAAAAGGCGGCAGAGGCAAGAAGACCAACAGAGCCAAAAAATTATAGGCCCAGGGGTCCCTGCAGAGACTGATGAATCAACCAAGGACCATGTATTGAGAGGACCCCCTGCTCAGATGTAGCACGTGGACAGCTCAGTCTCCATGGAGGGGTTCCCTAGTAAGGAGAACAGGGGCAGTCACTGGCGTGAATTTGGTTGCCTGCTCTTTGCTCAGCTTCCCCAGGTGTGAAGTGACCTTACTAGGCCACAGAGGAAGATGAAGCAGTCAGTCCTGATGAGATCTGATAGTCTAGGGTCAGACGGTAGGGGAGGAGGACCTCCCTTATCAGTGGACTAGGGGAGGGACATAGTGGGGGGAAAGATGGAGGAGGGTGGGAGTGGAAGGAGATGAGGGAGGGCCCTGTAGCCGGGTTACAAAGTGAATAAATTGTAATTAATAATAATAATAATAATAATAATAATAATAATAATGAAAAAAGATAAGTCTAAAAATCATGAAAAAAGTTTTTTAAAAAAGTGGTGGAGGGGCTTCTTTTGCTCGTATCGAAGAGTTGCGAGGTTTGGGGACACGTGAGGCACGGGAAGTGCCGATTTGCGCACACATCAGTCATGAGCTCTGGGGCAAGAGCACAGGCTTGCGGTTCTTTTTGGCCCAACAGTCCTTCTTTCTTTAAAAGACACCACCAGGCCCCGGAAGAGCCACGAGAAAGAAGGGGTGGAGTATCACTTTGTCTCCAAGCAAGCGTTTGAGGCCGACCTACAGCACAACAGGTGCGTGGCTTCGTGGGCCAGGGGGCCTCCTGGTAACTGCATCTCTGTGACCGTCCGCTGGTGTATCGGTTCCTGTGTCAATACCTGACCCCGAGGAGGGCTTCTGGAAATGTTAGGGGAGGCAGGAAGTGGGAGAGAGGTTGTATCCGGAAGTCCGCCTCTCTGGGTTTTGTGAGGTTGGGGTTTCTCGGAGACTGAAGCCTTCTCGTTGGTGGTGTTTTAGGTTCCTGGAGCATGGTGAATACAAGGAGAATCTCTATGGGACCAGCCTGGAGGCCATTCAGGCTGTTCTGGCCAAAAACAAAGTTTGTTTGGTGGATGTAGAACCGGAAGTGAGTTCCTGGGTCCTCTGGGGCTTGGGCGTCTGTGAAACCTCAGGCGGTGGGGGTGGGGCAGGAGGGGCGGGGAGGCTAGCCGTTCTGCAGATCAGTGTAAGGAAGTTTTAGGTCCGAACACTGACGTGTTGAGCATGTTTGGCCCTCTCCTTGAGAACTGGATGAGCTGGGTAGTGGTGGCGCACACCTCTAATCCCAGTGCCCTGGCAGGCGGATCTCCGTGAGTTTGAGGCCAGCCTGACCTACAAAGCCAGCCCGGTACAGCCAAGGCTACACAGAGAAACCCTGTCCCGAAAAAATAAAAACAACAACAAAAAAGAGCCCAAACATGCCCTGCTGTTCTCAAGCACGGGATTAATTTGAAGGAGCACCAGGCACTGTCAGAGAATCCAGACACCCAGGACAGTAACCCCTAACGGAGCAAATCATACACTAGAGCAGCAGGCCATGGCAGCACATGCCTGTAGTCCCAGAGCTGGGGAGGCTGAAGCAAGACGACCGTGAGTGTGAGGTCAGCCTGGCTACACAAAAAAAGGGTGGGGCGGGTCACAGAGACGGCTTAGCGGTCAGACTGCTTGCTGGTCTTCCAGAGGACCCGAGTTCAGTTCCCAGGACCCATGTTAAGTGGCTCACAACAGCCTGCAACTCCAGTTCTAGGGGGATCCGACGCCCTCTTCTGGACTCTGTAGGCACTGCACTCGTGTGCACACCCACTCACACTGAGGGACACATATATACATGCATACAATTTTTTTAAAAGTCCCTGGCTCTACCTGGCTAGTTGTGACAGGACAGAAAACTATTGGTATGTATAGCCAGGCCAGGCTGTCACTGCTCTCCTTCCCTGCCAGTCTCCTGCCTCTAAAACTGGAACAAGTTAGGGGGAGGTAATGTCTACTTTATTTGGGGTATTTATGCTTCTACCTCCTTTCTACCAACCCTAGCTGGGAGAGAGAAGGTTAGTGGGGAGAGGGGCCGCAGACCCCTTTACTCCTCCTGGCTGTTTAGAATCCATGGGTCTTTGGGAGATACACCAACCTCTATCAACAGCAGGCAGCCTCCTCCCACTGTTTCTCTTTGTATGCCCCAAACTGCTACCCGGTCCTTCTCTGGTCTCTCCAAACTGCCCCATGCCAACACCACACACCATACTTCACCTTTCTGGGTTCTCAGTATTTATATCCTCAGAGCCCTAGACCACGTCCCTCTCCGTGCCACACGAGGAAGGCTGTTAGCAGCTGGCAAAAGCCAGGCCCCAAATACAAGCCACGCCCTGTTAACCGCTGTGGACAAACTAAAACCCAACTAAAATCCCACACTTGGGGTTAAAACAAAGACATATTTACATAATGTAGCTGAGATTACAAAGAAGCCAAAACTTCCATTACAGGGAGGCCCAGAGGGAGGCCACAGACCAGCATCTTGAGACAGATGGCTTTGCTTTGCAGGGAAGAGTTGGGGAACGGCTTCAAAGCCAGTACTAGTTCCCCACCTCTGGCCTTCTGCTGGCTCTACAGGCGTCCGCCCACCTGCTTAACCTTATCTTTCAGAAAATTTCCCACACTTTGAACTCTACATCAGGATTTTTCCCCCTACTACAGGAGCAGAGTTTTGATACTGTGATACAAACTGGGAGCTTTATTTTACCCGAGTTGGATGGAAACCTTTTTCCAAAAGCATGTTCGGCCTGGAAGGGAACACCTCACTTATTTGGACACACTGAGAGTTGGAAAGTCAGAGAGGCTGGAGAGATGGCCCGGCAGCCAAGAGCACACGAGGCAGGGCTCAGTTGCCAGTTTCCGCTCCTGGTGGCTCACAGCTGCCTGTAACTCCAGCTCCAGGGAATCCACAAACCACTGCCACTGAGGATGGAAGCCTGGGATACTGCTCTTTCAGAATGTATGTGCTGTGATAACGTGTTGCAAAAGGCATGTAATTCTCTGAAACATTTTTTTTTTTAAGGCACTAAGACACCTGAGGACCCCTGAGTTTAAGCCCTATGTTATATTTGTGAAGCCTGCAATCCAGGAGAAAAGGAAGACGCAGCAAGCTTCCCCAGACTCCGAGGACACAGCAGCCCCACTTGTAAGTTTAGGAGTTGCTCGTCCCTCCTTTGAAGGAGCTGCTCCTAACTGACCACGGGCTGTCCGAGGAAGAGGGACAGAGGCCATAGCTTCTGTATAAGGCCTTCTTTCCCTTTTACAAGGTCACAGGGGGATGGGGACCATGCCTTCCAATCCAGGCAGGGTAGCTTTGCCTGGACTCACCACCTTGTATAACCTCATGTTAACATTCTCCATAAAAGGGAAGTGGTGGCTGTCATGGGCCCAGTGTGTGGGAGACAGACCACACCAGGCTGTTGAATTTCTTGGTTCAAACCCAAGTGTTTTGTGTGTGTGTGTGTGTGTGTGTGTATTTAGGCCTGAGTTTGATGGTTGATGTCATGTTTTCCTCTATCTATTCTCCACCTTATTTTGAGGCAGGGTCTCTCACCGAAACAACAGCTTGCCATATTGGCTAGACTGACTGGCTAGCAAGCCCCTGGAAATCACCTTTTTCTGCCCCCATGCTAGGGTTATAGACGCACACCTGCCCAGCTTATGCGTGGGTGCTGAACCTGGGTCCTTGTTCTTGCAGACACTTTGCCTAATGAGGCGTCTTTTCAGCCCCACCCACCCCCACCCTTTACTTTTGTGATGTTAAGGCCTCACTGCTAATCGATATAGATACATCTCCCCCGTTTATTTTTGGAGACAGGGTTCTTGCTTTGGAGACCAGGCTGGCCTGGAAACTCATGATCCTCCTGCCTCAGCCTCCCAAGTGCCGGGATTACCAGTACACACCACAGCATCCAGCTTCGTGTATAACCGGGTACACGGAAACCCTGGCTCTCAGCTCAGAGGTCCCCAGGGGATATTTTGTGAATGAGTGAGTGTGTCTGCTGTCCAGTGGTTTCCTTCCATGTGGCAGCTGCTACCCACAGGACACAGGCATCCACCCGGCACATTAAGTAAAGGTGGGGCCTGTCAGGGGAGCACCCCCTCCCCCCGTCACACACACTGCGTCTCTCTTGGCAGGATGAACAGCAGCAAGAGATGGCCGCCTCTGCCGCCTTCATCGATCAGCACTTTGGGCACCTCATAGACACCGTGCTGGTGAGAGAGGACCTGCAGAGTGTCTGCAGCCAGCTCAGAGCTGTCCTAGAGGCGCTGAGCAAGGACACGTACTGGGTACCCATCAGCTGGGTGAGGTAACTTCACCCCCATAGCATCCAGTCCGGAGGGACCTCGAAGATCGTAGAGTCCAGCCTCCCTCAGGTACCGCCGAGGAACCCCAAGTGCAGAGAGGAGCCGGGTTTCCCACAAACCGTCGTCAGTTCCCGAGCGTTAGTGGGAAGCCTCGCTTGCCGTTGGCGTTTCTTTGGTCTTGTCATTTGACTGCACCCCTTCCTTCGAGAGCCGGAGTTGAAAGGGACAGGTCACAGAACACCGTGTCATTCATTCAAGTCTCGAGGGCAAGTTGGCCTTGATTCTTTGTACCAAAGCTACATAGCCACTGTCTTTTGGGGGTAGTGGTGGTGGACTTATATGGTGATTTACAGCGATGTTTCAGCTTTACTCGATAGGACACTTCGCCGGTCCGTTTTTTGTTGGAAGTTGTTTTACACAGTGGATCTTCTGTGCAACCGACAACCGTCTGTCTTGCTGCACTGAAATGTTACCTTTGGGGGGTGGGGGTCGTGCTTGCCTGGTGGTGGAGAAATTGGTTCCCTGCCTTGGCACAGAGTGTGCATATGTGATGCATTTTTTTTTTTCCTGCAAGACAGAGTCGACACGTAACGGTTCACGTGGCTCACTAGGCTCTTCGACAATGCAGCAGTGCCTTCGGGGGCCCTTGAGGAATGTCAGGCTGCCCGTCCCCTTTCTGAATCCTCTCCCCGCCCCCACCCCACCCCCCATGCTCCTCAAATCGAGTCCTTGATGTGTTTGTCCTAGTCTATCAGCTGTCCCCCGAAACTACCTTGGTTCTAAACGGTCTCTATTTTCAGACCGGGCCTCCTGTCGTGCTGGGTTGTGGGGAATAAGACGACTCCCATCTGTCAAAGCTCTGTCTAAGCCACAATAAATCAGTCCTGTCAAAAGTATATAGACTCAAAGTGTGGGTTGTCGTGTGGTCTCTTGAGAAGTGATTTTTGCCCAGGGACTATGACAGGGCCTCGCTGCTCAGAGAATTCTGCCTCTGATGAGTCAGTGTATGTGATTTTTTTTTTTTTTCTGTGCTGGTTGTGATGTTGAGCCGTCTTTGTGCGTTTTCTTCGTAGATACACCAGGCCAACGAGACAGAGCAATATTAGTCCCATTTTACAATTGCAGAGGGGGGAAAATGAGACTTTAGAAACCTTAGATCGTGTTTTCAGGATTATACACATAAAAAACAGCCCAAGGCTAAGGTGTGTCCGTAGGTGAAAGTGCTTGACATGCAAGCCTGAAGACTTGGGTTCAAACCCCCAGAGCCCACATAAAAGCCCCATCTGTACTGTGTTCATAAATCCCAGTACTTCAGCCAGGAGATGGGAAATGGAGCCTCAATCTTTCCCACATGAGCTATGACCCTTAACCACTGTGCTATACTGCCTCCTGTTTTCATGGTTCTATGACGGAGGCTCCCTAATGAAATGACTTGTGAGGAGTATATTCATAGGATACTGTGCAGTGTGCTTGCAATTTCTGGGACTGAAAAAGATTCACTTTATAAATGTGCAAGATACTTTATCCCTGACACAGGCTAGGCTGACAGTGAAGCACCAGGAAGGCCGTTTGCTATTCATCTATGAAATCCCGGCTAAATTTTTCTTTCCTTTTTTTTTTGAGACAGGGTTTCTCTGTGTAGCCTTTGGCTGTCCTGGACTTGCTTTGTAGTCTAGGCTGGGCTCAATCTCACAGAGATCCACCTATCTCTGCCTCTGCCTCCCCGAGTGCTGGGATCCTGTCTTGAAAAACAAAAAACAAACAAACAAAAAGGCATGCCATACTAAAGGGTCATTTTCTGCTCACTCCATCTTTTTAGCCAGTCACCAGATGAGGCGGTGGTAATTCAGTGTGGATTATAGGCAAAGAAAATGGGCTAGGCCTGTTTGCAATGAGAGGGCCTTCCCTTCTGCCAGGACAAGTTCTGTTCTGCTATGAGGCTGGGGCTCCGGGGGCAAGTGTCATCTGAAGGTGTGTTTGTGCTGTTTATGCAAAGCAGAGAATGTTGTTACAGGAAATGTACCTGTTTGCAAATATGTATCGCTGTGTAAATGCTTATCCAGTCTGTGCCTGTTCCGAGCCCCTAGCAAAAAGCACACCCACACAGCTCTACAACCTCTCAAGAAACATTTTATTCCTTGAGTCTTTAGACACACTGAAGTCCTTGGTTTGTGTCTACAACCAGAGAGAGAGTGAGCTCTAGAGGACATTTCAAGGTCAGGACTGTTAACTGGTTCGTTTACCTGTCGCCACTGCCCGTCCTGCCCCTCCCCCACCTTCCCGTGCACTCAGCCATTATAGCTCTCTCCTGCCTTTGGCTCTTTCAACATGGTTTTCAAGCATCCATGCATGTCGTCCTGGACCCAGTGGTTAGCGACCTTCCCTGCCTCCCGCCCATCTCCTTGCAAGAGAGAGATTTGAGGTTATAAGCACCTGCCAATCAGAACTCAGATGTGTTTAACCTCAGCCTATAGTGCTTTTGCTATTCTCTGTAGATCCCTAGTGCTTTTCAGGATGCGCACAGTTAAATTGGGCATGTAATCAAGTGTGGAACTGGCCATCTATGCCACCAGGGGCGGGCATCCAAGCAGTGATGGATTTTTTTTATTTTATTTTATTTTTTATGATTTGCTTTTTATGCCTCTAAGATTTTTTTTTTTCCAGTTGTGTAGCTTGGTCTTCTTGTGAGACACCTAACAGTGGCAGCAGAGGTTGTCTCTGGCTCCCCTGTCAGCTTTTGGGACCTCATCCAGCCTTAATATAAGAGGAGGGGCCTAGTTTTACTGCAACTTGATATGTCATGTTTGATTGGTATCCACGGGAGGCCTGCCCATTTGAGGAACGGAGGAGGAGTGGGTAGGGGACAGGCAGAAGGGAGGGGGCGGGGGAAAAGGGAGAGGGGGAACTGGAGTAGGGATGTAAAATAATAATAGATTATTTTTGTTTTGCGTGTGGGTGTTTTGCCTGCGCGTGTCTGTGCACCGTGTGGGTTCTGAGAATCAAATCTGGGTCTCTCGCAGAGCAGCCAGTGTTCCTAACCACTGAGTTATCCTGCCAGCCCCTGATTTCTTTTTGAGGCAGGTGTAACCTAGGCTGGCCTCACCCAAACTGTCCTTGGTCCTCCTGCCTCTGCCTGCCAGGCACTGGAAGGACAGGCTTAACAGTGATCGCTCTTCATACCCTTACTAGTTACAAACTTCAGCGTACGTATAAAGTCCACTTTTGGATCAGACAGTTAAGAACCAGCCAACTGAGTGCCTCTGTGTGTGTGTGTGTGTGTGTGTGTGTGTGTGTGTGTGTGTGTGTATTGATACACTTACTACTCTATTTCCCTGCCCATTGAATGCATTCTCTAATCATCGCTTCCTTTAGAGTTAGACCAGTGGGTTCAGAACAAGGTGGTGTGGAGTCATTTTTATTTTTATTTTCTCTTCCTTCTCTACAGTTAAACACTTTGCACACAGTAAAACACTTTGCATAAAGGGAGTCTGAGAGCTGCAGAAGCTGACGAAGAGTGGACTCAGGGTCTCTGGCAATCTGGTGGGTCCCCTGCCCTTTCCCTCTGTCTCTCACATAGCCTACAAGCCTGGGCTCTGAAGAGGTCCACCCAGTGACTCAGAAACCCCCAAGCCAAGCTGTGTCTGCTTGCTCCTCAGCAGAAGGTGGCGGGCGTAGTGACACCACATAGCCCCCAAGTGCCCTTCCCAACCCATGGGAAGACATCTGTGGGGCCTGAGCAAGAGCCCCAACAGATGTAAGCAAACAGAACAGCAATGCAAAGCTGTTGCCTCAGAACTTAGACTCGCAAGAGAAGGCAAGCGCCTCCGCACTGGGTCTCCGTGGGACTATTACCAAGACGGAAGGCTGGAACTGGATCCTGAGTTACCCAGCACGACAGTCCAGATACTTAAAACACAGCTGCCTCGACCAGTCATAACCCCAAACCAGGAAAGCCACATCGTAGTGAGGGTAGACAGCCAACTCGCACTTATGACAGCACGATGTACACATTGATGTCAGTAATTAGTTCCCATGAAGCAAAAGAAAACTAGGAAGTCTGAGCGATGACGTAGACCTGAAAGAGACCTGAGTGAAAGTTACAGAAGTAGGGATGTGAACTGGCCCAGTGGTTAGAGTCGGTTTGCTCCAGAAACAGGGAAGGCTGTTCAGAGAAAAGCTGACTCCAGGAAGGCGTCCTCTGACTTTCACACTTACGCCACGGTACATGCCCCCAAATTGTTTACAGACACACAGATACATGGACACACACACATGCACACACACTCATAATTTTTTTTTTTTTTAAGTTCTGGAAGCAAAAAAACACAAAGCAAAACTTAAAACTTGGACAAACTCAAAACTCTCCTGGAGAGGATAGAAGGTCGCGTCCAGGATGTAGCTCAGCTAAGGGTGTGCCTGCCTGGCATGTGTGAAGTCTGGGGTGGATCCCCTGCACCATATTAGCTGGCCGGGTGTGGTGGCTCAAACCTTTAGTCCCACAACTTGTGAGATGGAAATAGGATGAGGAAATCAAAGCCGTTGACTACATAAATCCAAGGACAGCCTAAGTTACATGGGAGCCCGGAAGAAGATGATGAGAAGAGGAAGGGAGGGGTAAGAATGTTGACATTATTTATAGTATCAGTCCTGGCAGGGGTGGGCAAAGCTCAAGACAGTAATAGAGAAATAATGGCTGACACCCCTCACCCCAAAACTGGAGAAAGACAGCCTAGAGGTCAAGCAGTGGATCGAATTTCAAGTTTGATAGCCAGAAACCCTTATACACATCCTCTTTAATCTCCTAGAAACTGGAGATTAAGAGGGAAAAACACCAACCTTAAAAAAAAAAAAAAAAAAAAAAGCCAGGAAGGAAAGTAATTCAAGTTCTATTTTTGCATTTGAAGAAGTGGCAGGCATGTCAAAAGCTGAGGACAAAGAACTATTAATGTTGAGGCCGCGTTCGTTCGGTGAGACTGTATTAGTCATGAGGGGATCAACACTGTTCTCAGAGGGAGAAAATAGAACCGTGGAGACCTGCCCCACAGGCAGCTCTAAACAAAGAAACGCGCAGAGGTGGGACTTCAAGGAATGAGCTAACCACACAGGAGTTGATAGAACCAACCCTCTCTTCTGCTTCTTTACCTGCGCCCGGATGGCCAAAACAAAGGTAACCGGCATCTTTATGTGGTGCTTGGTAATCTGTGGTTGGACTACTTTTTTGTTTTAAAAGGAGGGAAGAAGAGCTAAGAAGATGGCTCAGCTGCTCTGTAGAGGAATCTTAATTGAGAACATGGCTGCTCTGGCAAGAGATCATATCCAAAAAGGTGTTCTGGGTCTGTGGGATCCAGTTGGAATACAAACATGCCTTTAATCCAGGAGACAGAGGCAAGCAGATCTCTGAGTTCAAGGCCAGGCTAGAACAGAGCAAGTTTCAGGTAAAGAAAAGCTTAGGTGTCCAGGCATGGTGGTTCATGCCTTTAATCCCAAACAATGAAGGTAAAGATAGTGTTTGAAAGTGATACCTAACTGGGTGGCAGAGAAAGTGACAAATCAGAGAAAGATTAGATAGAATAGGATATGCCCAACTCTCACGAGAACAGAGGGAAAGGGAAGCTACTTAAGGAGAAATGCAGAGAGAGAGGGGGGAGGCATTTTTACCAGGAGAGTTTTACAGAGAGGTTGAACGAGAGAACAAGCTAGGCCCAGGTGAAGACAGAAGGAGCCAGAGAATGAGAAGGAGCCAGAAGATTAGAAGAGATTGCTGGAATTACTTTGAGGCCAAGATTGAATAAATTAGGTGGGAGAGGAGTTTGAGCCAGAACAGCTGACTTGAACCAACCAGCCCAGAGCTCAGTAACAAGAAAGGGTGAGCTTATTAAGCAGTAAGTCTCAGAGGCTGAAAACATTCTAGGCCTAGGTTAGACTGTACGGAGGCCAGATGCTTCCAGGACGAGGCCTAGGTTAACTGACTGAGGCAATAATCTTCTGAGGCAACAATTGAAGCAGGTGAATAAAAGCATATTTTACCTGGCTTGCCATGCAAGTTTGAAGACCTGAGTTCAAATCCCCAGAGGCCAAAATAAAATTGGCTCAGTAGCTTGTGTCCATCATTCCAGCCTGCTGGTGGGAAGAGACAGGGAGAATTTCCCGATGCTCAGGGCCAGGTTAGTCTGGTGCACACAAGAGCTAACAACAAAGAGACCCTGACTCAGACAAGGTGGAAAGTGAGGGTGACACCTGAGGCGTGCCTACACGTCATTTACAAAGCAGACAGTCAAGTACGAAACGATGTTGGCAGAGCGTGGGTTTTTAGCCAGTAGTGGCCGTGACAATGCCCAAGGAAAGCAGACTTCAGTAAACTAAAGACATCTACTAGAGACAAAGAGCATTATAATGAGTGGATAAACCAGCGTACCAAGAAGATACGTTGGGAATATGCATCCAAGGACAGAGCTTGTGACAACGAAGCAAGACTTGATAGACCCGTAGGCCGTGGAGAGCACTGGCTGCTCTTTCAGGACAGAATTCATTTTCCAGTACCCACACGGGACAGCTCACAACAGCTTGTAAATCCAGATCTGGGAGGTGTGAACTCTCTTGGTCTCTGCACCTACATGAGTACACACACACACACACACACACACACACACACACACACCTTAAATTGATAGAGCTGAATGGAAAACCTGACAAATCGGTCACCATCGGGCATTCTGACACTCCACTTTCAGTGACTGATGGTGCTAAATTAGATACTGTCGCCTTGATGGACCAAACCCTGGATTGTAAGGCAACATGAAAAAGCTTGAAAGAATGGAAGCCCTAGGATATGTTCTCTGGGTTTTAATGCAGTCACACAGAAGGTCAGGTAATACCAGAACAAACGGAAAACTTCCAGACATTTGAAACTGTGCCTGATACAACCCAAGTAGGCCACGGTAGTCTCTGTGGGGTGGGGGGGAGGCTCTCTCAAGTGTTGGAAATAAACAGGCACTCAAACAAAGAGAAAGAATCATATATTTTTTTCCCCAGTCAGAGGGGATAAGCATAAACGTTGACGGGAGTGGGAACTAGAGATGCGGTGAAGTCGGAAGCCCCTGGGTCTGATGCCCAGTACGGTATAAATCCAGCATGGCGCCCTACGCCTGCAATCCCAGCACGAGGGAGGCGAAGCGAGGAGAATCACGAATGCAAGGCTACCACCCTCAGCCAGTTAGCAAGTTCAAGGCCGTATATAAATACAAACCAGGAGCTGAGGCGATGATTCAGTCGAGGGCTTCCAGCGCAAGCTGCGGGCCCAAGTTTGGATCGCCAAGCACCCACGTGTGAGCCGGGTGTGGGAGTGGCAGAGACAGGCAGATCCCTGGAGCCCATTGGCCAGCCAGCCTTGCTCTCAAATCAGTGAGCTCTGGCTTCAGTGAGGGACCCCATCTCAAAGAAGACGCTGAATGTCAGCCTGGGCCTCCACACATATGCGCGCTCGTGTGCACACACACACACACACACACACATGCACACATACACACACACACAGGTGCATATCCTCCTACGAATACACATGCGCACGCACAGAATAAAAATAAGAGGCTCTTCTGGTCCCTCCATTTGTCTACCCTATTTTTCGTGCCAGGCTTTATTGTAATTTGGGACTTGAGGTCACTGCAGTGTCTTGACATCCTGAGCAGCCAAGAAATGTTAGGGTCTTCTCTGTGTCTTTTTTTTCCCCCACCATGAGCAACCTGGTGTTCAGAGGAAGGGAGAAGGAGGGGACGGGGGGGGGAAGCTATCAACAGGAGCACTGTTCTTTGGGGAGCCTGGGTAACCCTTTATCCTTCTTTCCCTGAAGGCACGGAGCCACTAATCAGATCTAATAACACAAAAATGGTTCAAATGGCCGTGCCTTTTACTAGGAACTTAAGCCTACCTTTAAAGCCTAGGCTTCTTGTTAGTGCTGTTGTTTATATAGAACATTTAAAAAGCTATTATGGGGTGGGGCCCGTGTGCTACAACACACATGTGGAGATCGGAGGACAACTTTCATGGAGTGCGTTCTCTCTCCTTCCACCTTTACGTGGGCTCTGGAGATCAGACGCCGTCAGGCTCGCACCTTTACCTGCTGAGCCATCTCGACCTCCCTCTGCTAATGTCTGACCGGCACAGATCGCTTCCTCTTTGTCTCCCAGAAAGTCTCCAAGCGGGTGACAAACACACACACAAACAAACCCCCCCATTTCTGGAAGAGTCAAAGAGCTCTGAGCTCCCTGACTCGATCTTCATCTTCTCCCCTGAGCTAGGTCCTTGTTGGCCATTCGTGGCATTTGGGAGGGCTTTGGGAGTAACCGTGGTAGCAATGTGCTCTAATAAAAGTGACCTACCTATTCTTGGGAAAGAAGATATCTTGTTGTGTTTTTGATGTAGCGTCTTGAATTCTTGAAGGGGGAAAAAATCAGAAAGGCTTGTTAATGTCGGCGTGCCGGTATGAGAGTTGAAATTCTAAATCCCTAGAACGGCTTAGAAAAAGATAGGGAGATGAGGCCTTTAAAACACTGCTCGTGGTGCCCCCTGAGTCTTGCCAGGTGCCTTTGGCTGAGCTATGCTCGCCATGTGTGAAAGTTGCATTTCGCATGACCTAGCTGCTTAGGGATAAGCCTCTGTGCTGAGCACAGGACTAACTTCAGGGACACCCGGGACTGTGACAAGAGTGACCACATGCCTGCCAGTCCACTTCCGATGACTTGCGGTCATAGTGGGGCTTGCGGTCACCCAGCCTCCTCAGAATGCCCTGGTTTTCCATGGTGATTCTCACTAGCTCACGGTTCCTTGCTTCTCTGTTTAAGCTGAAAAACACAGAACGGGGGTGGAGGGATTTGAAGAAGAAAGCATGTCTCCAGGATGGGATGAAAGAAGAAAGCCTGGGACAGTGCAGTCTGGGAAATACACATGTGCAGGTCTCCATCGGTCGTCCTCAGCCCACGGCCTGCTGGGAGTCTAGTTATGTGGGATAGAGTCTTGGTGTTGAGCTCAGACTACACTCCAGCTCCGAATGACTCCATGTTGCATAATACAGTCTTCACCCTGTGCCTTGCCCTGAGAGACTCCATCTCCCAAGCAGCCTTTCACTCTATTTTGAGGATGCAGGATGAGTCTGCACCTGGCTGGCTCTGCAAAGAGCACCATCTGTCCAGAGCCACCCACACACCATGGACTGCTAATCTATTTATTCTGGGGAGCAGAGAGGCTCCCATCCTACATATTCATAAAGGTGAACTGGGATTGTAGGGGCACATGGGCACATTAAAACCCTATGGGTAAAGCTAGGCTCAAGAGCCAGACGGAGAGCTGGGAGGTGGTGGCGCAGGCCTTTAATCCCAGGGCTTGGGAGGCAGAGAGGCAGGTGGATCTCTGTGAGTTTGAGACCAGCCTGATCTACATACAGAGCAAGTTTTTGGACAACTCAGAGCTACACACAGAGAAACCCTGTCTCAATAAACCAAAAACCAAACCAACCAAACCAACCAAACAAACAAACAAGAAGAGCCTGAGGAAGGGTAACTCTCACCTGGACTCCATATAGAAATGGACATCTTGTTTTGGGATGCTGATGGCCCCAGTAACGGCTCATCGGACCAAATATGTAGATCAAGGGACAGGCCAAGAACAACTCCTGACTGTCCCAGCACAGCTCAGTTTCCTCTGTTGATACTTGAATTGCCACCTGCTTGTCCCGTTCACCCATCCAGACCTGAAATCCCCCAGTCCGCCCATTTGTTCATCTAGACCAGGTTCCACCCTTTTGCCTCTGAAGCCGGACTCAACTCCACAGCTCAACCTGACCCTGCTCCCTGATTCTTCTGCCCAGAGCCCCTAACCTTCTCCAGTGACCTTCACATGGATCATCTTATCAGGACAGAGACTATTGAGTCTATCCTTCCCCAGCTTTGGCCTCTCAGGCCTCTTTAGAATCTGTGAATGACTTATTTCTTTAAGCTTTTGTCATCATTCTGTAGCCTTACACATGTACACGCACAGAGAGTGTGTGACACTCAATGTGTAATCGAAGAGTTAATATAGTAATCAAGAAAGGAATAACTCCTTTTTATCTCAGCTAGGACGATCCAAAACAAAACAGACAAAAAACCAAACAAACCCTCCTTCCTCTATTTATACATGCTGCCATTCTTTCCCTGATGTACACTTTCCCAGCCCCTACCGCACTGCTTCTGTTTCTTTGGTTTGGTTTTTAAAAACAAGTGGTGTCTTAGGCAGGGAGTGTTTGGGGTTGGGAAATAATGCTCCTCATTTCATCTCTCCACTGCTGGCGGCACCTCGCATGCAGATTTAGTCAGGGGACTTTGTGATACTGATGGTTGGAGTGTCATAGCACAGTCTTGGTTAGGACGCTCTATCTGAATGTCTGTGGATCCTCCAAATCCACAGCCTGACCCCTAACTCTCAAACTGACACTAAGGGGTGGGCTGGAGGTGGGATTACACCCTCATGAAAGCAGTTGGGGGAGAGAACTCTTGCCCCTTCTGCCATGAGCTTCCGGTGCAAAGATGGCTGTCTGCAAAAAAAGGCAAGCGGCCCACACAGCAAGGCCACGCCTGAATCCACTGGTGCCTCTCTCCATTTTTGGACACGCCCGGCCTCCAGAACCGAGACGGAAACAGCTGCTGACTGCTTTGCACCTGAACCACCTGAACTACACAGGAGCATTTTGCAAAGGCATGTAAGTGTGTGCTCGGGACAAGGAGACGGCTAGGGAGTCTCTTCAATGGCCGCAGAGGTGGGATTTAGCTCCGGAGAAAGGTTCCTGCTTGGGGAGCTGTCCATCTCCACAGTGCGGTCCCTTGCTTCTCTCCTCCCTCACTCAAACCAGAAGGGAAGGCTGAGCTCCCTGAGAATAAAATGCAGAGAGAGAGAGAGAGAGAGAGAGAGAGAGAGAGAGAGAGGGAGAACACTACCTTTTTGAAAGATATTCGTTCCAGCAGTCCACGTGGGCCGGGCCGCGATAGGCATTGGCGATTTTCTGACACAGTTGTTTATTTTCGTACTCAATTTTGTCGATTCTCTTTTGCTCGCCCTGGCAAGAAACCCCAGCGTGGTGATGGCAGCACGGTGCGGCCTCCACTTAGAGGCACACATGGCCTTTCTCTTGGATTGTGAGAAAAAGCCCCCTCCCCCCCCCCGTGGAGAGGCCTGGTGGAATCTGGGCGGAGCTTAAGGAAATGAGGTGAATATGGGGAGAGGCATGTTGATGGATCTTTAGGTGGGTGGGTACTTGGAAGGCTCTGGGGAAATGGGTCTCCTCAGAACAAAGATGAAAATAAAATCCAGCCCCAGGTGGCAAAATACCTGGAGTTTGCTCAGTTTTAAAATGTAATGTGTGTGCGCCATTGGAGGTTTGGTGTCGACGGCAGGCTTCACTAGAGGGGAAGAAAAGCATGGTTACAGTGATTCTAACGGCTGTAGGAACCCACAGGCCACCTGATCCCAACTGCCGAACATCCCATTTTTGAATTCTGACAGTCTGGTTTAATTTTCCCACCTGACAGCTCTGGAGGACTTGACAGAGGTAATAGAGCAATGAGGCCTAGCAAGTCCATATAGGTGGGTAGGGGAGCAAGCCAGTCAGTAGAAAGCCAGCCCAGCATGCCAGAGATTCCCAGGTTTGATCCCCAGTACTGCCTAAACCAAGCGGTGACATGCCAGGCTGGTAATTCCGGCACCCCAGAGGTGGAAGCAGGCAGCCTGGGAGTTGAAGATCATCCTTGGCCCTCAAGGCAGCTCCCGGCTCACCTGGGCTACGTGAGCCCCTCTCTCAAAAACCACAGAGGTAAATCTTCTTTCAACCCAGTGAAATAGCATCTTTCCCACGCCCTTCGCAATGTTACTGGGAAGTCTATTAGGGGCCGAACTCATGTTCTCTAACTTCGGCTCCAAAGAGTTTAAAAGTTGACACTTTCTAGCCCACGGATGTTCAGGTAGAGGATCGCCATGACCTCTTGGCTAAACTCAGCAGACGAGGCCGCATCGCCCCAAAGCTAGGGCTAGAGTAGTTCCTGTCCCTACGCTTCTTTGGTCGATCCTTCTAGAACTTCCGATGGCAGCGCCCAGCCCCAGCTGTCCACTTACCTATCTGTACTCTATTCTTGTGTAATATGTAGTGGCCAAAGTCAAGCTTTTTCCTGAAGTTTGTGCTTTGCCTGTGATTAGAAACAATAACAGGGTAGGCGAGGTAATCCAGGGAATTATTCATCTTCTCCTAGTTTCTCTTCAGAAATGAGACACTGCCTCCCCTGCCAGGCACTTAGCTGTCCCCATGACAGGGTGTCATAGTTACCCAGTTATGACATCAGGGGCCAGTCTCAGTGGAAGGCCAGGAGAAGAGCATGTTTGGCTGTCTCTGAGCGGCCTTCTAAAAATTTTTTAATTTTTAAGTTGAGATAAAATTTATACATGTTAATGGGGTGTGGAGTAATCCGGTACTTACATGCCCTCTGTCATGACTGGATCAGGGTAAGTGGCATGTCTCTCTCTTTCCCCTCAAGCATTTACAGTTCTGTGCCGGACTTTTGGTTTCTTGCTAAGTCAGGTCCGCCTCAAGATGGAGGAAAAGGGGCTTTGAAGCTCCCCGCCTACCTGGAAAATAGATGTCGCCAACGATGGAGGGGAAGGGAAAGGCATGATGTGGAGGCCCCTGGCTAGCACAGGCAGAGAGGCTCAGGGAGGGAGGAGTTCCAGCCCTCATTGCGCCGGAGCTAGGAAGTCATAGTCTCCTGCAAAGTTTCCCTGATGATCTGAAGATCTGAGACTGTAAGCTTCTGTGGAGAGTGAAACACAAGAGCTGAGTTAGGATGTGGATTCCTGGATTCCAGAGACCGTATTTGCCCCTTTGGAGTTAGGGACCCTGCCGCCGTTTTCAAAAGCAACTGGAAAAGACACTTCGATTAAAGTGAGATACTGTGCCCTTTGCCCTTAGTGAAAACTCAGGAGAGGACCAGCTCCTGACACAGTGTGGCTCAGAGTGGAACGGCAGCTGCTCCAGGAAGACTGCGAAGGATAGAGCGAAGGGAAATTTACTCTACACTAGCTCCGCTTCCGCAGGTTCAAAGAGTTCACAGAGACGTGCTTCTGGTACTGCTGCACCTGATTATTCAGTGTTCGGAGCTGAAGCAGAGCTTTTGTGAGCTCTTGTGCATGCTAGGCACCTTACCAGCCCAGGAACCTCCTCAGCCCCTTGAATGTTTCTGGAATCTTTCCAGCAATCCTTGGAAGTTAGATGTTGCCATATTCTTTAATGCAATGCTTGGGACAGAGTGCTTTGGAATGTTAGAACATGTTAATATTTACAGAATGAGAGATTTAGGGAATGGATCAAGAGCTAAACATGAAATCCGTGTTCAGAGATGAACGTATCCCGAGTATAATGCTGTACAGTAATTTTTTAGCGCACCTGTGTTTTGACTGTCATCTGTCACAGGTCAGGTGCGAGAATTTCCCGCTTGCTTTGCGTTGGCACCCAAAAGTTACAGTTTTGTAAACACTTCAGTTCTCCAAAATTATAGCTGTTCAAACTATTATCGTGACTCTGTAGCACCCTCCTCCCTTTTATTCGCCAGCAAAGGGGCTAAAATTAATCACTCAGGGTCAGAGCGCCAGCCCAGGTGACCTACAGCCGCAGCTTTATCAACGCTGATTCCCGACGAGCATGATTCACAAAGAAGTGTCCCAGAGTTGGGCTCTTCCCTGTGACCTTGGGGAAGGATCCATCTCCCGGGATGGGCAAGTTGCGCCTCGGTTCAGCGGGGTGTAGCTGGGAAGGTGTGCTCTGACATGTGCGTGTGTTTGGAGTGAAGGAATGGACGCCCACGCTGCTGCTTCACAGCAAACCCCAGGGGACCCCGTTTTCCCGAAAGAGGGACACCAGGTACGCCCCCGGTGTCCTGTGCCTGCGCCTCCGCTGCCTTACCCAGGGCGAGGACCAGTGACTCGGGACTGACGACATCTCGGCCAGGGACGCGCTCCGGGGAAACGGCGGCGCGTGTCCTCTGCACTCCGCAGCGCCCCGCCGAGCGGCGCCCACAGCTTCCAGCACCCGGTGG
Source organism: Meriones unguiculatus (assembly GCF_030254825.1). NCBI lineage: Eukaryota > Metazoa > Chordata > Mammalia > Rodentia > Muridae > Meriones > Meriones unguiculatus. The sequence continues at coordinate 19,533,345 of NC_083355.1, forward strand.
GCCCGCCTCCGGGGCGGAGCTGGGCGGCTCCCGTTTGGGCAGCCCCGCCCCGCTGACCCGGCTTCTCCCCTCGCTCCATCCTGCCCCGGCGTGCTGGGCCCCGCCGCCGCCATGTCCAGCCCATTTGAGCTCTCGGTGCAAGATCTCAACGACCTGCTCTCCGACGGCAGCGGCTGCTACAGCCTCCCGAGCCAGCCCTGCAACGAGGTCATCCCCAGGGTCTACGTGGGCAACGCGTGAGTAATTCGGGAGGGCTGACCCCGCCGCTGCTCCCCGGGCGCCCCGCCCACTCGGCTAGAGTGGAGTCCACGGACGTGGGCAGGGTGAGGTTGGGGGGGGGGACCCCGGGCGTGGTCGGTGAGCTGAGAGCAAGAGCGGGGACTGGGGACCGGATCGGAGTCGATGCCCACTCCCTGCGCGTGAAGCCAAGGAGCTGGACTCCGCATGCGCTGAGACCCGAAGGTGCCCGGCCCTGCCCTCGGCCACCACCGCCCGCTCTGGCTTGGGCTTGGGCGGGGTCGTGGCTACCACGTTCTCCTAACAGGTGGCAGGGTTGTCTCTTGGCCGCTCGCGTCATGTGACAGCTGCCTAGTTCTGCAGTGAGGTCACCGTGGAATGTCTGCCCTCGTTGCCATAGCAACGGGATGACGTTTCAATCCGGGTGTGGAGCTTTTTCTGTCCGTGTCAGGAAATCCAAATACCCTAAAATACTCTAGGAGAGGAAGTAGCTGGGCCAAGGCTTTCCTGGCTTCTCCAGATAGGGTTTGACTTAGATGGGACAAATAAACTCTGCAGAAGATCTGCCATCTGAATATCCCCCCTAATCACCCCACCAGGAAATACGTGTATTCTTGCTCTCTTATGCGTTGTTACGAGAAAGTGCTTTTAGCCGTGCTGTTAATAAGAATTTCTCAGCAGAGGGAGAGGACCAGTATTAACACCGAAAGAAAGGCTGGCATGACCCACATTGAGGAAAGGTCCACACTGGATTTTCATGATTCTGAAGGCCCCTTTATCATTGTCCTGAGCTCTGTGGTCCAGGCCAAAGACTGCTTGCCAACACTAATAACCAAGCCTTCCTCTATTTTTGTACAATAGGAAGTGGCAGCCAGGGGTTGTTGAGATGTTGTGAGGACCTTTCAGTGTCTTTTTCTTTTTTTTTTTTTTTAATGTATACAATGTTCTGCCTGCATGTGTGCCTGCGCACCAGAAGAGGGCGCCAGATCTCATTATAGATGCTTGTGAGCCACCGTGTGGTTGCTGGGAATTGAACCCCGGGTCGGCTGGAAGATCAGCCCGTGCTCTTAACCCCTGAGCCATCTCTCCAGCCCCCGGCCTCTCAGGGCCTTACATGTGTGTTTGCTGCCCCACACCTATGAGCTGCTGTTTAACCCGCCGTGTCAGGGCCTTACATGTGTGTTTGCTGCCCCGCACCTATGAGCTGCTGTTTAACCCGCCGTGGAACCAGAGGGGATTCAACGCGGCAGGTCCCAGACACTTGGGGACAGGTTGTGTGCAGGGAGCACCTGCTAGGTGTCAAACGCTGTGGTGGTGTTCATTCTTGATAATGGCGGCGGGCTAATGGTGCATCTGTTGGCTGTTGGGCTAGAGTTACAGAACGGAGGTGTGTGGGCACGCGATTCTGCATTCTGTCCGCAGCCTGTTCGGTCCTGCTCAGGGTCCTGAACAGGAGTGGCTAAACAGACCCACAGGCTCATCCCCCGGCTCAGTCACTGCATAGTCCTAGGGAACCCCTCCCAGCCCTCCGGACCCCAACTACGCAAGAACCTGGCATCCTCGTGAGCCTGCTTGCTGGGGACAGTTTGTTGCTTTTGTCTGTGGTGGCTTCTCTAGGCATAGTGGCAGGTACGATGGCCGCCTCGGAAAACACAGCCTTTGCCCTCTGTGCAAATCTGACCTTGACGTGGAGTGAGCTCAGCTCGGAGGGTCAGCTTTGTACCTCGTGTAAAGAATGGTGCTTCCTCGCCCACCCGGAACTCCTGGACCAAAGGCTTCGGCCGCATCCTCTCGGGGCAGAGAGGGAGTCTGTGTGAGCTGCGTTTCCCATCCCTGGGTTTTATAGGTGGTGTGGGCCTGAGAGGCGGAGGGAGGTAGGAGGCAGAGCGTGGCTGAATGTCTGGAGAAAGCTTCCCCCTCAGCTATGGGTTAGCAGCCCACATGAACACACCTGTATTTCCCTGCCTGTCCTGCTGAGCTTAAGCACTACTCACTGGGGACAGCACAGCCCTGTCCTCTCTTCCGGGCTATCACGAGAGGCAGACGGGACCATGCAGGGGACGCTGCTCTGTAAAGCACAAACTGCTGTTTTTATTGGGGTGTTGTGAGGGGAAGTGAAGGGCCTCTTTGGCCATCCAGGCAAGGTATCTTCTAGCTCCTATCATTGGGGGGGGGGGTGTTGGGGAGTGGCTGCTTAGGTGCTAAGACATTCCAGTGTGGCAGGGTCTGTCCGGTCCCAGCTATGTGCAGGCACCCCAGCAGGTACTGAGGGCGCAGACTGCTCAAGGAACTCTCAAGCTAAAGCTCTGAACAAATAAGCATGGCCCTGCCTTGGGATATAAACAACACAGAATCGGTCTGTGCCAACAGAACAGCCGCCTTTAAACACTCAGGACGATACCCTCCCCCCAGGCAGTTAGCAGTATCGCCCCCATTTCACAGAGAGGAAAACAGAGGCACAGAAAGGTTAAGTGGCAGGGCTGCATTCAGACCCAGACACTGTGACTCCAGGGTCTATTTTTCTTTTGTTGTTTGAGTCTGGGTCTCACTGGGTAAACTCAGTCTGGCCTTAAACTCATGATCTTTCTCCCATGGCCTTCTGAGTGCCAGGAGTACAGGCGTGTGCTACCATGCCTGACTCTCTATAGCTTGTCTACACCATCATCACAATATAGGAACTGTGATGGCAGCAGGCACGCTGGAGGGAGCCGGGGAGATCCCGCAGAGGGCTCTGCAGGATGAGAGGTGAAGCTACACAGGAGGGGAAGGGGAGCCGAGGAAACAGCATGGGCCTAGACCCACGAGTCTATTTGGGGAAGCTGCCGGTAACTAGATATGGCTGGGGTGAGGGGGACAGGTCATGAGATGAGGCAGGAGGAGCCACAGGGGACAGTGGGTACAGGCTTAGCTCTTCCTTCTTCTCCTCCTCACTCCATTTCTGCCCCCGCCTCCCATCCAGGTCTATAGCTCAGGACATCACCCAGCTGCAAAGACTGGGCATCACCCACGTCCTGAATGCCGCCGAGGGCAGGTCCTTCATGCACGTCAACACCAGTGCCAACTTCTACAAGGATTCCGGCATCACCTACCTGGGCATCAGGGCCAATGACACACAGGAGTTCAACCTCAGCGCCTACTTTGAAAGAGCTGCAGACTTCATTGACCAGGCCTTGGCTCATAACAATGGTAAGAGAGAGGGCTTTGGCTTTGACGTGGTCTGGCCCAGGAAACAGACCCCATCGGGGTCTCCCTTTTGGATGTTCTTTGTTTCCTGTCCCCGGTGGTGACGACTGAAGACTTCAAGGCTCTCTTTGCCTGTCGGCTTACGTGCGCGGCCCCCCCCATTACACAAGCCCTTTTGTGCAGTGGGAGCACCAGGGTCCTTTGCCTTTAGTTTGACTTGGGCAGAGAGTGCTTTCCAGCCATCTGCCTCGTCCTCCCGACTCAGACACCTGTGGTGATGACAAGGGACGGAAAGTCCTGAGGTGAAGGAGCGCACTGTTGCCTGTTAGTTGATTCAGTAGCTCAGTGAATCTGGCCGCCACTACTGCGTAGATGAGCTACATTTAAACGACTGTGACCGAGAGGACAGCTTGAAGGAGGAAAGACATCTATTTCACGCCGTCGGGGGGTTTCATTCGGCGGGAAGCTGGTCCCGTGGGCACGGACGAAAAAGTCACCGCAGTGGAGTGTGTGAACCAGGAGGCCCTTTACCTCATGGCAGACAGGCCCTTGACCTCTGTGCCATAGAAAAAGGATAATAGTATTTCTGATGTAGGGGGCAGCGGTTAGATAGCGAGGCTACTTTCCCTTTGATTTGTGCCCATCTGTGTGTGGGTATATATACATGTGTACACATGTGTTCATATGTGTTTGTGTTCGCGTGTGTGCATATGTGTGTGCATTCCAGTGCTTGTGTGTAGGTGTGTCTGTGTGTCTGTATATGTGTATGTTTTGCATGAGGAAGCTCAAGCTGACACTGAACGTCATCTTCAAGTCACTCCCCACCTAAGTTTTTGAGACAGGCTCTCTCCCCGATCCTGGAGCTCATGGATTTAGCCTGGCTGCTGGCCAGCGAGCCCCAGGGATCCACTTTTATCTGCCTCCCTGGCCCTGGGACTGTGGGCATATGCTGCTGTGCTGGGTGTTTATGTGGGTGCCATGCTGGTGAGAAATCCGAGGGCCGCCGGGCAGATGTCAGCAGAGCAGACGGGTTCTCCCGGCCTCTTCCCATCACGTCTTCCTCCCTCTGTGGGGCAGAGGTGGCCCACTGTGGATGCCAGGCTTTGCCCTTCTCACATGGCAGTGGTCACTCACCCACCTGCCTTCATCTCGTTCTAGACCACAGGGAATGTGCGCTGACTCGTTCTGACCTCTCGCCTTGGTGTATATGGGTAGATGGGATCTTTGGTCTGGGATGTTCTCTGCCCATTTCTCCCCATCCTCTGGAAAACCCTACTCATATCTCACCACTGGGCTAGTGTCCCTCTTTTATGGAGCCTGTCCTCAGGCTCTCAGGGACCAGCACTGTCCCTGGCCTCCTCTCCCCAGCACCTGGTGTCCACTGAAGGTGATTGCTGAACAAGCAGGACGCTTCCCAGGGCTTTGATGTCTTGTATGTATCCATACTGCTGAGATGGAACGAAACTGGACCCAGCCACTTGCAGGGTTCCAGCGGACAGGAATTCCTTACTAAAGAAAACCTCAGGAGGCAGAGACGGGTTCCCCTGAACAAGCTAACCAGACTGTCAAGACACCAAGAGACCCTGCCTCAAAATGTAAGAGAGAATTAATAACTGACTCAGGCACTAGCTGTCAACCTTGAGCCTCCACTAGCACAAGCAGATGTGTGCCCTTGAACACACATATAAACTTGTATCTTTACAGGCATGCACACTGAGGCTTATCACACACATCATTTGGGAGAGAGAAAGGAGGGAGCTAGAGCTCACAGGAAAGTGTGAATGAGCACACACATGCACACACAGGTACACTCATGCACACATATGTAAACGCACATGGGCTCATCTGCCAGGGAGTGGGAAAGGAGCTGGGTCTGTGTAGAACACAGAGCAATCATTTGCTTCTGAGAGGACCTAAGGAGGCTGTATGAAGGAGGCATTGTGTGGGCCGAGCCTGGGGTGCGGTAGGTGCTGTGCCCTGGCTGTAACTGAGCATGCTCCGAGTGGGAAGGGGGAGGGCGGCTGTCCGGCAGAGGGTCCCACTGTCCGCTGGGATCAGGACAAGGCCCCACTGGGGCCTTTAGGTAATAAGACAGAGAGAGAGAGAATGGCTGGAAAGTTGGGGGGACTCCCATCTCCTGATGTAGGAGGATCTTGGGAAATAGAGGAGTGTTGGGGGCGGGGCCGGGTGATGGGTGCAGAGGAGATGCTGTTCCTGGCCAGCAGTTTGCCTCCAGAACACCTGGGAGGAGGTGGTAGCCATTCACTCGGCAACAGAGGGATGCTCAGCGGGTGCTAGAAATGGCAGAGCATGCTCATCCCAGCGCCACGGTCCTGGTTCTGGAAGGACTCAGCCTTCAGAAGGAAAGTAGATCTGTATGTGGCCAGCGGGGTTGCAGGTGCTCGGGGCCCTGAGGGGCTCCCGGTACTGGGTGATGTTTATCGGGTGCTCTTGCGTGCCAGGCACTAGCCTGGGGCTTTGTCTCTGTCTCTTGTTTTGTTTTGAGACAGAGTCTTGTTATGTATCCCTGGCAGTCTTGGAACTTCACTGCATAGCCCAGGCCTGTGGGCAGCAGGTGGCTGAAGAGAGAAACGGGGCTTCTGCCTCTGGGGGTGGGGCTCCCTACCCCGCATGGTGTTGGGGTTTTCTTGCCACTGACCCTTGGCCACTCCCTCCCTCCCCTTCTTTCTTCTTTTCCCCACCTCCCTTTCTTCCCATCATCGCTTTCCTTGCCCTTGAGGAATTCTGGGTTTACCTTTCCCTGGAGATGAAGGAGTGAAACAGACAGGAACAGATGACTCGAGTGTGACGATGGGAAAGTGGCTTACAGGGAAGGATGTGTGCTGTAGGCTGAGGGCGGCCTGGAATGCAGGGAGAAAGGAAAGGAGGGGGTGACAGTGTGGGTGAATTGGGGGAGCCACATGGGGGCGCTTGCGCATGCATGTGTGTGTGTGTGTGTGTGTGTGTGTGTGTGTTGTTTGCATTTCTATTGGAAATATGTGTATGCGTGTGTGCCTGCATGAGTTTGTGTGCACCACGTGTGCAGGAGCCCTCAGAGGCCAGAAGAGGGCATCTGATCCCCTGGAACTGGAGTTACAGGTGGCTGTGAGCCGCCTGACATGTCTGCTGGGAACCAAACCCAGGTCCGGTGCAAGAGCAGGAAGTGCTGTCTGCCGCTGAGCCATCTCTCCAGCCCTGGAACCCATTCTTTTAAAGTCTGCTTTGCAGCTGGACGATTCCGTTGGATTTGGGAAAGCATGAGAGTATTCAGTGTGACAGTCATGTTAAATTTTGGCATATGCGGACACCCGTAAAGCCATCACCGCAACCAAGATAGTGAATGTGTCCCTCGCCCCCACACTTTTAATGTCTCCATGCAACATCTCCCGTCTCCTGTCCCTTCAGCCTTCCACTCTCAAGCACCTCTTGGTCTGTTTTCTGTCACTGGAGAGCAGTGAGCATTTTCCAAAGTCTAATGTCAACGGAGTCACATAGCATGCACTTTTTTTTTTTTTTTTTTTTTTTTTGTCGAGACAAGGTTTCTCTCTGTAACCTTGGCTGTCCTGGACTTGCTTTGCTTTGTAAACCAGGTTGGCCTCGAACTCACAAAGATCTGCCTGCCTCTACCTCCCTGAGTGCTGGGCTTACAGGCATGAGGCACTGCGCCCAGCTACATTTTTTTTTTAACATATTTGTGGGTGTTGGGAACCAACACGTGGATCTAAAACAAGCACATTTCCCTGCTGAGCCCTCTCTCCAGTGTAACTGGGCTACTGGACTACTCTTTTGGGTTCTTATATCTACCACCCCTCTTCACCCATATCCCTTCCAACCGCCCAGAGCTAGGTAGGTGGGGTTTAGAAGGGAAAGGGCCAGAGGTCTCATTAGTCTACTTCCTGCTGATTAGGGGCATCGAGTTCCTTGGGGCGAAGTTGATCTAGTTTCTTATCATTGCCCACCATGACTATGACAAACCACAACAAGCTGAAGTCAGCAGGGGAGGCAGCCGCCTCTTCAGAGCTCCTCCAGCGCCGCTCTTCTGGCTCCCAGAATACCAACCGTCAATTATTCTCAGCTAGCAAAATCACACCCCCTCCCCCTCCTAGAGCACAAGGCAAATCCTAGTCAGCTGAAGCAGCAATGTCCCACACCTGGGATTAAAACAAAACCTTACTACCAACAACTGTTTTGTTGTTGTTGTTACTTGTTTTTTTAAAAGAAACCAAAATTCTCACCACATTCCATTGTGCTTCTTAACTTTTGGAAAAGCATTGTGTTGTATGGACACGCGTAGCGTATCTTACCTAATTGTCCACTGTTTTGTCCTAAGACAGCGTAATGCTCTATGGACGAGCTGGCCTCAAACTTGCCATCCTCCTGCCTCAGCCTCCTGAGTGCTAGGATTGCAGGCATGTGGCACCACACCCGGTTTCCTGTTCTGCCCTTGACTGAAGGGTCGGATTCATCTAGGGATGTTACCTGTCACAAAGCATACAGTTCAGCGAATGGCATACCCATGCAGCAACCCCCAGATCAAGGAACAGAACACAACCAGAACCCCAGAAAGCCTCCTTCAGTTCTCCTCCCTCTCTACCTGCCCGTCTCCAGGGTTACCACGGTTCGGGTTTAACCGTTGGGCATTTTTTCTGCTCTGTAGTGGAACCGTATTACATCTGTGTGCTTTCTCCATAGTCTTTCTCATGAGCTGCATATTAGTCGATTTTTTTTCTCTTAGATTTACTTATTTGTTTTCGTTTGTGTGTGTGCGTGTGCCCACAAGCGCATGGACGCCAGAGTACAGAGTGCAAGGGTCCGTTCTTCTCTCTGAGGGTCGTGTGGGCTCCAGGGGTGGAACTCGGGGTCGTTGTGCTTGGGAGCAAGCGCCTTTGCCCACTGAGCCATCTCCCTAGTCTTTTTCTTTTTGAGGCAGGGTCTCATTTTGTAGCCCAAGCTGGCTTTGAGCTTCCGGCGACTCTCCTGTCTTGGCCTCTTAGAGTGTTGGAATTACAGGTGTGTAATACCACCATGCCTGGCTGCATCACTAATTCGTTGTTATCTCTTTATCTGTGTGTGTGTGTGTGTGTGTGTGTGGCATGTGTGTGGAAGTCAGAGAATCATTTCTGGAAAGTGCTCTCTACTCAAGCCCTCTCACTGGCCCCACGTAGGTCATTAATTCTCCTCAAGAAGAAAGACTCTCATTATTTACCCATTCTACTGTTATCGATAGTCTTGGGGCCCATGAGAACAGTGCTGCCAATGAGAACATTGAGGTCCAGGCCTCAGTGACGGTGTGTGGGTTGGAATACCACTGCTGGCCAGGAGGGGGCGCAGGCGTTCAGCTTCCTCATCACACCCTGCCTTCCCTAGCGACCCACAAGAGTCCCCGTTGTTTCACATCTGCCCCTGGTGGACGCTGGGTCTCTCATTCTTATTATTCTGGCCATTCTGGGTGGGACAGTAGCAGCACGGCCATGCGCTCTGCTTGTCGTGTGGAAGAGTTCGAGTGTTACAGTGAGGTCGGGCTTCCCCGGTCAACACATCATCCCCCCACCCCCCACCCCGGTTTTCTTGCAGGCCGGGTGCTGGTCCACTGCCGTGAGGGGTACAGCCGGTCCCCAACGCTGGTCATCGCCTACCTCATGATGCGACAGAACATGGACGTCAGGTCTGCCCTGAGCACCGTGAGGCAGAACCGTGAGATCGGCCCCAATGACGGTTTCCTGGCCCAACTCTGCCAGCTCAATGACAGACTAGCCAAGGAGGGGAAGATGAGGCGCTAGGGTGCCCTCAGTCTCTTCTGCAGAGGTCTGACTGGGAGGCCCTGGCCGCCATGCTTAGGAAACTCAGTGTACCCTGCTCCCAGCATCACAAAGGCACTTGCCCACGTCTGTCCCATTGTGGCCCTGGGCCATTCCACCCTTAGGGAGAACATGAAGAAGCTGAGGGGGCCATCCTTGCTCCTTGGCTGTCCTTTCCTGTAATTTATGTCCTCTCCCTGAGGTGGGGGCTCAGGGGGGGGGAGGTCTGTGGCATACATACATCTCAGTGACCCAGGGCAGGAGGCCTGTGAGGGTGTAAGACCTGAGCCACTCATAGGCACTCTTCATGACCCCCTCCCCAACCTTGGGTTCCTCCCCAGTGGTCCAGCGACAGGATCCTGGTGAAGGAACTATGCAAACGCAGGCCCTGATTGCTCCATAGCCCATGGTCCTAGTAGCCCGACACACCCTGCTTAGGCAGAGGCATGGCATTAGTTCTGAAGCAGGGTGGAGATAGGTTATTAGTGGCTGAATTTCCAAAAAAAAGGCTGCGTTTTAATAATTTCCTTAGAATTAAAGATACTACACAGAGGCCCTTGAGTAGGCAAATCTGTTTTCCCCAGAGGGCTCTCCTGATTCTTTGGAATATTTAAAATGTGCCTCTTTGGAGAGCTTACATTCTGTATCTGCTGCCTCAGAGCCTTCCCTGTGGGTGGCTCTGTTCTTGTGCTTGTTAGAAGAGTGATGCCTTAGGCAGGGTTTTATTTCTCTTTTTTTAGAATACAGGTGGTTGAGGTCCAGCCTATTAAAAAAACAAACAAAACAAAAACAAAAACAAAAAAAACCTCCATTTAGAGAATTGCAAGGGTTTTATCCTGAATTATGGCGTTGGTGAACCCGAGCCATTGTACCAACTGCTCTTCATCCTGGTTGCTGTTCTCAGAATAGAAGGAGGAAGTTGGCCAATTACAGCTCGTGTTTGAGGGTGTGTGAAACGGCATCTATGTTGGGGGCTGGTGCCTGTCCCCTTGGAGACGGAAGGAAAATGAAGGGCCCCCATGCCCATCCTGTCCACTTACGGATGGCTCTGATGGTTCCATGGTGTCTGTGCAGGAACCTGGGGGTGACTCTCTGGGCAGCAGAGGGACATGGCATGTCATCCAGATGGACCCCTCTTTTATCGGAGAGAGTGCAAACAAAGAAATGACCTTTTGAAGAACTCTCTAAGGATGTCTTTGAAATGCGTTGGGCCTCGTGTGCATACACATTGGCCAGGGACTGAACACAGTCTTCTTGGGACTTCATGATCTTGCTATTTGTGGGTCTCCGGGGTCCCACAGAGCAGAGAGGTGGCACTTAGCCATCACCCCAGCACCTGGAACATAGGCGCCTCATAAAAACCTGTTTTATGAGAACCGGAGCTGTTGCAGGGGGGAGGGGCTTGGAATCCCAGCAGCCTGTGTGTCTGCCTGAAGGATGTCCTACAGAACTTCTCAGAGCAGCCTTACTCAGAGGGAAAGACATATCAGGGATTTCCGTTGAATGTTTCAAATTCAGCTTTAAATGTACGAGTCGGCCATGTTAGGGTGAGGAACCCTAACATGTTAGGGCCATGTTAGGGTGTGCCTTTTGCAGGGCTGCTGAGGGTTGTCTGGGAAGAGCCAGGAGAGGTAAGCCCTCTGATCACAGCAGTAGCAGAGCTGTGCAGCCTGGATGGTCTCATTGTCCCCTGTTCTGTGTGACCACAGCAGCTCTGGACACGTGGTATCCATCATTTTTTTTTTTTTTTTTCCCAGAATGAGATGGCCATAGCCAAATTGTGTACCTTACGCCATAGTTTTCCAGGGGCTCTGTCTGCCTGGTCTAACTTGCAATTCATGAAAACCCTGTCAAGTTGACAGACCTTTTTCATGTGTTATGAGAGGGGAGAGACAAAAACATCTGGGCTGGAAGGGCATGCTGACACACGTGTAGAGGCCCAGCTCACGGGAGGCAGAGACAGGGGGATCACTGCAAGTTCAAGGATAGTTCGGTGTACATGTGGACTCCAGCCAGGGCTATGATAGCAAACTCCTGCTTTTTTTGGCTTTTGGTTTTCAAGACAGGGTTTCACTGTGTAGCCCTGGCTGTCTGGGAACTCACTCTGCAGACCAGGCTGGCCTGCACCTCAAAGATCTGCCTGCCTCTGCCCCTGAGGGCTGGGACTAAAGGCTTGTGCCACCACTACCCAGCTAAGATCCTGTTTTTTGTTTTTGTTTTTGTTTTTTTAAACAAAACAAAACAAAAAATCCAGGATAATTAAGAGTTGCCTGTCTCATTAAAGCTAGGTGGAAGTAGTTTGAGGCCCGCTGCTTGGGGGAGCCGGAATGTCCTTGGCTTTGATGCCTCTAGAACCAGCACCCAGCAATGTGCAAGTCTCCTGCACGTGTCTCTGAGTGAAAACTGTGAGTCCCCAGTTAGGACACAGGTTCTCCATGTCCAGGTGACACATGGTGACATGTCGATGAACTCTAAATGCTCCTAGAAGAGGCTGACACCCCGTCCCCCTCATCAGGGTGACCCCATCCCCCAGGACGGCCACCGCTGATTACTCACTAGCCCCCCCCCTGGAGGCATCTTTGTGGGAACATGAAGGAAAAGGGGCCTTTGGGAGATTCCTGGCTTTCCTTTGGGGGCTATCTGGCGAAAGTTCAGGGCTTCTTGGTCAGCTTTAGCTCATGAGAGTGGCTCCTACTTCTTCAGGTAAAACACCCATGTGTTGTGGGAAGAGCCACCTTGTGCCCACCCGTGAGTGGGGGCCATTCCTGGATAGTGTTCTAGCCCTGGAAAGTGGTAAAAAAGAATTCAGGGTGTCCCTCCCTTTCCCCAGACCCCATCAGATCACTTTATTATGATGTAAAAGAGTTTCCCTTCTCAATGTTAAAGTAGTCTGCCTGCCTTTCCTGGGGTGGTCTGTTTCCCCAGCATTCTGTTAACCTTGAGGGCATAGACCAACACTTACTAATAAGGGAACTCTTTTGGCCCACAGTAGGCTCTTTAGGGCTCTAGCACTGTAGGTTGCTTTACATATCCTCCCATGGGGGAGCAGAGAGGGGGCTACAAGGGTGTAAAGTGAATAAAGTAAATAAATGAGAAAAAAAAAATATATATATATATATACACATAAACCAAAAAAAGAAAAAAGACAAAACTTTCTGCAATGGAGTCTCACTGGGTATAAAACCATGCTCGTGATTTTTATTATGAGAGGTTGCTACAGTTAAGTAAAGAATTTTCTTCCTTTATTGAAAAAAAAAAATCCTCCCTTGGCCTTTCGCACCCCTGGGGAATGGGCATGAATACGGCCATGCCCAGCAGGTGGTGTTGATAGGAAGGTTTGGTGCCTTTCCAGCTTGTAGTATTTAAGACGCTAAACGTTTTAATCACAGTAAGTACTGATCCTAAGTATGGAGGGAAGAGGTTTTCTCACGGGGAAATTTTCTTTCTCCTAAAAGTGGCATTAGATGGTCCTTCCAGGTCAAGATTCCATCCTGATCGTAGACAGAGGGAGTCTCAGGACAGAGAGAAGATTGGCTGGATGTTTAACCTCGGGTCTCTCTTATCCCCGCCAGCTGTTAGGTAACTTGTAGAAGAGTGATTTCCTTGAACGGAGAAGGTTCAGGGGAAAAGGATGGTGGGGTGAGGCATCGCACTGTCATCTATCTGCCTAGCATGGGCCAGGCCCTGAGTTTGATTCCTGCCGCTGGAAGGAAGAGGAAAGTGTAATGTGCATTGTATCACCAGTGTTAACGCACTGTAAAACTGTAACCAAAATAAATGTCTTACCTTGCGAAGAAGCTCGTTTTGTGTGTGTTTCATTTTGTGTGTTTGGGCTTTTTTATGTTTGCTTTTTCTCATCGCTGTGGCGGTGCTGTTGTCGGTTTTGAGGTAGGCGCTCAGGCAGCCCAGGCTTGCCTCAAACTCCCACCTGTAGCCGAGGCTAGCCTTGAACTCCTGATTTCCCGCCTCTGCTTCCACGTGCTGGGATTAGAGACTTATGTCACCGTACCAGTACAGCCTTTTTCTGACGTTTAGAAATGATCGCCTAGGAGGCTGGAGAGATGTCTCCATTTGAGAGTGTACAGGACCCGAGTCTGGTTCCCAGCACCTGTGCTGAGTGGCTCATCAACCTCTTTTAACTCCAGGTCCAGGGGATCCAGCAGCTCTGGCCTCCGCAGGCATCTGCGTATCCCCGCATACAGGTACACGCATAATTAAAAATAAAATCTGTTTAAAAAAAAATACCTAAAATTTAGCCCTTGGAGGCACCATTCTGGAAAGCTGGCAGAATGTGTAGGTCTATCTCATGATGTGCTGGCTAAGGAAAGACTTCCAGACACAGGAAAGGACTCAGTGCACCTGGAGTTGGGATGGAAGGAGAGGGACGGTTAGGGGAACTCAGGGAACCTGGCCAGTGAAAATTCTTTGTTTTGTTTTTTTTCTAGACAAGCCCTCTCTGTGTAGCCCTGGCTGTCTAGAACTCTCTTTGTAGACCAGGCTGGCCTCAAACTCACAGAGATCCTTCTGCCTTTGCCTCCCGAGTGCTGGGATTAAAGGTGTGCGCCACCACTGCTGCCCTTTCTATTTTTGAAGATTTATTTATTTAATGTATATGAGTGCTCTGTCCGCATAAACACCTGAGTGCCAGAAGAAGGTGTTACGGATGGTTGTGAGCCACCATGTAGTTGCCGGGAATTGAACCGGGGAACATCTGGAGGAGCAGATGGTGCTCTTAAGCACTGAGCCATCTCTCCAGCCCGTGAAAATTCTTTGCAGGGCACTAATGAAGGATGCACGCCAGACTCTGTGCCCGTGTGCAGGATAGCTGCAGGGGATGATGCTGAGTGAGAGAAAGCAGGCATTAGTTGCGTCTGTGTAATATGTTTGTTTGTTTTTTAATTGAAAAATGACATAAATCAAGGGTAGATTAGCGGTCGCCAGGAGTTAGGACTAGAAGAGGGAGGGTGAGTGAGGCAAGTGGACATCTTTGCACAAGAGTGACAGAGCAGGCTGTGGTGGCGGGTGCCCGGGTAATCTCAACACTGGGAGGTGATCTGGAGTTCAGGGTTAGCCTCAGCCTTTGATGTATGAGACCCTGCTCCAAAACTTACAAATAAACAACGCAAGGACATCAGGGTAGATCCGAGGGGCCGAGGAGCTGCTCCTCATCTTAACTGTGGTGGTGGACGGGCACCCCTCATGTGATAAAAGTGTAGAAGCAAATGCACGAGCCTGTGCCACTCGCAGGAGCACGGACGCACTCGAGTGTGCGATAGTAAGTCAGGGAGGATGTGATGCACTGTGTGTCCTGGTTGTGGCGCTGTCCTGGCGCCTTTGGTGAGCTGTCTGCATGGAGGGAGACTGGGTAGAGAGCACATAAAATCCCTCTGAATGATTTCAAGTACTTGTCAACCTACAATTATCTTGAAATTTTAAAAAGTAACAACAACAAAACCCTATCCGGGTGTGGTGATGTGTGCCTGTAACTATAGGGCTTAGAAAGCTGTGAAGCAGGGGGATCACGAATCTACAGCAAGACCGTCTCAACAACAAAACAAACAGAAACAACAGACAACAAGCCCATCACACTACACAAGAATGTTTACTGCAGTAGTGCTGAGAACCAGAGGTTAGAAAGAGCCTCAATTACAATGGCAGGGATCTATTGAGACCCTTGGGTTTGACTCCAAGACTGTCAACTAACCTTGAGAAATGGTGTGTGTGTGTGTGTGTGTGTGTGTCTTCGAGACAGGGTTTCTCTGTGTAGCCTTGGCTGTCCTGGACTCATTTTGTAGACCACACTGGCCTTGAACTCACAGAGATCCTTCTGCCTCTGCCTCCCTGAGCGCTGGGATATCAGGTGTGGGCCACCTGGCTATGATACGGTTTTTGTTGTGGGCCTGTCACTCAAGTGAAAAAACAGAAGGCAGACATCACAACAGGCTGCTAGCCATCCTGCTAGAGGGTAGGGTACCCATCCGCCGAGGAGCTTCCAGAGGGATGGGCCAATAAGAATCTCGGTCTCTCCGTCTACTCTTTTTCCTGTGAACACTACTTTAATTCCAAATAAAATCATGAATAAACAAAACCCCACGCTCTCGTCACTTGGTTTCTCCTCTTGTGCCCAGCAGGTGGCGGGAGCGTTCCAAGGACAGGTTGCGTCTCTGTTTAAGGTGGCAGTCATCATCGCCCATCAGCAGGTGGCGCTGTGAGACCCCATTCTGCAGGCTTTGCAGAACTCGGGCCGGGATCTGCAGTCTCCCAAATGTGGAACCACAGGACCGCTTTTCTGGCCCAGAGAGGGTTAACAGTGCACATTCCAGAGCAGGGAAAAAGGAGACTGGAGGTCATAGACAAAAGGAGGGGCCACTGAGGCTAGCTTCTAACAACACCACAGCTCTGGTGGGAGAGATAGATCACCCCCAACAATGGCCACAGCTGTTTTTGTCTGCCCCGAAGGAAACTGACTTAGGAAGCAGGTATCAGAGCGGGGCCCTTCCTGGGGGGACCGCTGTCTGCCTTGTAAAACTGTCAGAGCAGCTGCCTTGATGTGTGGGTGATGGAAGATGAAAAGGGCGACACAGGCGGTTGGCCACAGATGGACAGGCCACTGACAAGTCAGGGCAGGTGACGGAGCCCTGCAGAAGCCCTGCAGGTGGAGGACTCTGATTCATTGCCCAGTTTAGCATACCAAGGCAAGGTGGACCACAGACTTCCTCCAGAGCTGCAGGCGCCCTCCAAAAAATCCATCGGTGGAGGCTTCCGCCTGCCCTCCTTTTTTTGCACCTCAGGTGTGAATGCCCCCTCCCTCCCCCTCGTGCCACGGCCCTCCTGCTGCTGCAGCCTGAGCCAGCAACTCCTTTGGATTTCCCGGTACCCATGTGGGAAAGTAGCCACACATGGTTATGACCCCAGGATTGCAGGGGGAGGGGGGAGGCAGGTGGGTCCTGGTAGCTCACTGGCTAGCTAGCCAGCCTAACCTAAATGTCTCCATAAGAGATCCTGTCTCAGGGAATAACTTGGGAGAGGGACAGAGGAAAACACCGCCTCTGGCCTTGCATTCACCTGTACTTACATACATGTACATACCACACACAGACGCTCAGAAAATGTAACAAGCTAAGAAATGATGGGTGGGGGTGAGGGTGGGGGTGTCAGCCCTAAAAGTTCCACCTTGGCTTTTGCTAAGAAATGGGATTCTGTGTTGGCCACCATGGGCCTGGCCAGGGAAGGGAGGGAACTGTCTTTGGCACACCAGCTGATAAGCCACCGTGAGTTCCCTGTCCCTCTCGTCTGATGGCTGTGGACCCTCCACCTCTCCCCCTGGTTTTGAAGAGAAAAACCAAGAGAGGCTTCCTTGGTCAGAATCATCTGAGCAATGCAAAGTTGGAGGCCAGTGGTATTTCTTTAAAAGCATCCCTCTTAGGGCTGGTACATAGCTCTGTGGCAGAGGGCTTGCAGAACAAACACGAGACCCTAGGTTAGGTTCCCCAGAATTCCCCCAAGCGAACAAACGAACAAACAAAGCATCTTCCTGCCTCTGTGTGGGGATTCGGGGATGGGGGGCAAACAAACACCTTTGATCGAGACCATTAGCTAGTGGGGTGACAGCTGAACTTGGCTAGAGGAATTTGGTCAGCTGGACTCTGCCCTGGGTAGAACTCAGAGCCCCACATGTTTCCTTTGTTAAGCTGGCACGCAGTTTGTTTTGAGAATGCCTGAGGGGCCCAGGGAGCCAGACAATTAAAAGCCAAGCTCATTTTGATATCTGAAAACCACAGCCGTCTTGCACGTGGGAGGTGCTGGGAGAGCTGGCTGTCCCTGCCTAACCCCCTACACACACACACACACACACACACACACACACACCAAACACTTTGGGTCACCTGGGAGTGCCGGCAGCAATTTGGAAGTTTGCTGAGCTTGAGAAGTCTTTTGGGGAGGGCTCACTCAGAGCACACCCCTTTCCCTCTGGGGAGGGGGCGGCCGAGGAGACATGGGACCAGCCCCGCTCCAGCCCATTCTTATTGGCTGGCATGAAGCAGAGGGGCCTTTAAAAAGGCCACCGTGTCTGGGCTGGGGACTGGAGCCCGTGCAACCGAGTGCCCTCCTCCATCTGGCACCATGCAGCTCTCTCTAGCCCCGTATCTCATCTGCCTGCTTGTCCATGTGGCCTTCCGTGCTGTGGAGGGCCAGGGGTGGCAAGCTTTCAAGAATGATGCCACAGAAATCATCCCAGGGCTCAGAGAGTACCCGGAGCCGCCTCAGGAGCTGGAGAACAACCAGACCATGAATCGGGCAGAGAATGGGGGGAGACCTCCCCACCATCCCTATGACACCAAAGGTATGGGGATGGGGAAGGCGTAGGGGTCCTGGGAGGCAACGGGAGTAGTTTCAGAATCTTTTCTTTGGGGCCTTTGGAGAGTGTGTGGATGGTCAGCCTTTGCCACACCCGTGGAGGGACGGGCTTGCCTGGAAGGATGCTAGCACAGCATTAGAATCTGAGGGCAGACAGGTTTTGCGGGGGCTGGCAGTGAGCACCCAAGGCGGGGCGGAGGCTGAGGTCAGCCTGAGCTGGCATTAACACAGGCATAGTTTAGAGAAGCTCCTAGCTGCTGACCTGTGGCAAGGTGACAAACTGAGGCTGGTAACACCTGCTGCATGCCAGGTGCTGCAGCTGAAGCACGTTCCACGTGACCACCCTGGCTTGAAGGTAGAGACACAGGGGCTCCTTGACATAAAGTCACCTGGGGATAAGAAGAGCTGAGGCTGGAAGGAAGCTGCTTTGATCCAGTTGCAAGGCAACCCCAGAGTGGGTTTCGGTGGGAACCAGAAGCCAGAATCCCTTTAGCTCCCCTCGTGCATGGTCTGCCCCGTGGGCCCAGTGGGCTAGCACTAAAAGAATGGGGTTTGTAGGTAAGGTTTGAGCCTGTGTCGGTTGAGTGTAGCATCCCTTGTGTGGGCACAGGTGGCACCATCTTCCTTGAGCTTGCACCCTGGCCCCAGCTTCGCCTCATTCCTGGGGACGGAGCCTGCGGAGGCAGGCCTGCACAGAGAAATGCCTAGGGGATCAAGGGCGCAGCTGGCAGGAATGTCTGGGGTGGAGGCGCAGCTGGAGGGCCACTCCAGAATGAGGACTTTGCTGCCTGCTGGTCACCATTTGTGTGGGAGAAAAGCTCGTTTGCCAGGCTCCCACCACACTTGGTCCCTCCTGTCCTCAAGCCAGTGAGGAATGTGGGGAAAGGGGCCACCCCAAAGAAACATGCAACACAGTCAGAGGAAGTGCCTGACCTAAGGGCACTATTCTTGGAAAGCCCCAAAACTTGTCCTTCCCTGGGCAAACAGGCCGCCCCCACATACCACCTCAGCAGGGGTCAGTAAGTCAGGGTAATCCAGAAACCAAAACACCAGCCACAGGGACAGGAGGGTGGCAAGGCCCACGTTCCCCGCTGCGCCTGCTCTGGGTGGAGATGTCCCTCTGCCCCTCTCTGGTTTTGGTCCTGGGACCTCTTTCTTCCTTTCTTCCTTTTTGTTTTCTTTCTTTCTTTCTTTCCTTCTTTCTTTCTTCCTTTTTGTTTTCTTTCTTTCTTTCCTTCCTTCCTTCTTTCTTTCTTCCTTTTTGTTTTCTTTCTTTCTTTCTTTCTTTTTCTTTCTTTCTTTCTTTCACCTTTTGTGTCATATTAGCCTTGGCACCATAACACCATAAAACCTTGTAGACGGAACCCATATATAGATTAGCTAGCCCAAAAGCTCCTGTCCACCTAAGTTCATGGTAGGAGATGTCGCCTGGTTGTGTACAGGAGATGAGACCAGGCATCAGACCCAGGAGATGAGGCTAGGCACCAGATCCGATCCCCTTCCCCAGAGAACAGACTCCCAGCCAGATCCAACCACGGGGAGCGACCTGCCGAAGGCACTAAGAACAAGATAGCCTGGTATACAGCAGGTGCTAAACAAAACGCTTATGATGGCAGAAGCTGCAGGTTTGGGGTCAGGACTCTGACCCCCACCCCACCCCGTTGAGCCCTCTACCCCTGCCCCCACCCCATCCTTGGTCCGGGATCCTATAACAAATCACTTTCACTCTTGCCAGAAGGTGCCAGCATGCTCTGAAGGGGCGGCAGGCAGCCCGGCCCTGCCTCCGGGGCAAGTGCTCTTCTCAGCCTGGACCTGTGATAATGAGGGGGTTGGCCACACCGCCTTTGGTCGCTTTTCAAGTCTAATGAATTCTTATGCCCACCACCTGTCCTTCTCCCCCCCACCCCCCACCCCCACTCCTCCACAACAGCTGTCCTGATTTACTACCTTCAATTAACCTCCACTCCTTTTTCCATCTCCTGGGACTCCGCCCCAGCACCAGTGGCTTGCAAAGGAGCTCAGGAGGGACCAGGGCCAGCCAGGTGTGGCTACAGGGCTCCCAGGCAGGTCTGAGGACACAGAGCTAAATTAGAAGGGGGCCTGTTCAGTGTGCAGGAAGCCTTGGGTTAGATCCCTAGTACCTCAGAGTGAGCGGCCCACGCCTGTCCTCCACCGCCACAGCAGAGGTGGAAACAGGAGCTCAGAAATTCAAGACCATCCTCAACTACACAGCCAGTTTGAGGCCAGCCTGGGCTACATAAGACCCGGCCTCAAGACAAAAACTGCCACCTCTGATTCTGTGCCACATAGTGGATGAAGTCCTTGAATCCTGGGCCGACCTGTTTTCCAGACGGGGAGGCAAGGAAGAGCGACGTTAAGTTACTTGCTTACAGATCACACAGAAAATTAAATGACAGAGGGCTGGTGTATTTGATCACTGGGTTCCAAGGACAGAAGGCAGCCAGGAGGGAGCTCTTCCCCCACAAGCTCCAAAAGTACCTGTTGCCTCCTTCCTATAATCCACGCACAAATTAAAAAGCGCCTGGAGAGGGGCAGGTTTGGAGAAGGAGGGAAGGCTGGAGGGAGCAGGCTAGCCCGGCCCAGGCCCTCACGCTTCCCTCTTTCCCGCAGACGTGTCCGAGTACAGCTGCCGCGAGCTGCATTACACCCGCTACGTGACGGACGGGCCGTGCCGCAGCGCCAAGCCGGTCACCGAGCTGGTGTGCTCCGGCCAGTGCGGCCCCGCACGGCTGCTGCCCAACGCCATCGGCCGAGTCAAGTGGTGGCGCCCGAGCGGCCCCGACTTCCGCTGCATCCCCGACCGCTACCGAGCTCAGCGGGTGCAGCTGCTGTGCCCCGGGGGCGCGGCGCCGCGAGCGCGCAAGGTGCGCCTGGTGGCCTCCTGCAAGTGCAAGCGCCTCACCCGCTTCCACAACCAGTCGGAGCTCAAGGACTTCGGCCCGGAGACCGCGAGGCCGCAGAAAGGTCGCAAGCCGAGGCCCCGGGCCCGGGGCGCCAAAGCCAACCAGGCGGAGCTGGAGAACGCCTACTAGGGAGAACGCCTGCTAGGACGCGCCCGCGCCTCCGCAGCTCCCTCGCGCGTGCTCGCGCGCGAACCGACTGTTTTCATTGTAAAGCCTGCAGTCCAGGATCTTCCAGGCGGAGACCCCAGCCAAGTAGAGTCCCCTCGCTCTCCTGCCCGCTGTGGGGGTGGGGTGGGGTAGGGGGTGGGGGGTGGGGGTAAGTTCCCCGCAGGCTAGGAGCCATAGACTGAGCCGCTTTGCCCGGCCCCCTCCCCGGGGGACCCTCCTAGCCTCGTCCCCCTAAAGGACCGGGCAGCGTTTTCAGCGTAAAGGGAAGGGAGTGTGGAGGGACCTGGGGCTGGTTAACGAGGTACAGTAAGATCTCCCCGCTCCATACCGACGGCCAGCCTGTGTGCGCAAGAACGCCAACCCAGGACTCGATAGGGTTTCTGACCCCAGTGTCTCCTTTGTGAAATGGGGGTCAGGGCAAGATTAGACTCTCCGGGACTCTGCTGAGGTTCCAAAGATTGGGGTGCCCCTATGTGGGCAGATAGAGGGCACAAAGAGGGAGAGAGAGAGAGAGAGAGAGAGAGAGAGAGAGAGAGAGAGAGAGAGAGGAAAAGAGATTTCCGGTTGGCAAACGCCTAGAAGAAGCTGTTAATTCCCAGCCTGGCCTCCCCAGATTGCCTTCAGCGGGGGAGAGGGGGGTGGGGGTGGGGGGATAGAGAAGGACAGGCTCTCAGAGATGGCGGGAGGGACAGAAATCACACTCCTGGTCCCCAAAGATCAGTGTCCCGTCCCCCCACTGCCTTGCCATATCCGTTTAAAGGTCTTTGGGGGAAATTGGGCTTGCCAGCCAGCCACCTCCCATCAAAGCTTTTCCTTCCTCTTGCCTGCCTGCCACCCACGGCCACATTTCTGTCTAGGAAAAGAGCCTCTTCAGAGCCTCCTTCTCGATGGCTGGCATATCTTACATCAGAAGAGTACCACTGGGCGGGGAGGGACACATGCTGTACTTATGCTTGGGAGCAGGCGCCACAGCGCCACCCACAACCTTCTTGTAAATCATCTCCAGGCGCCTCTTACTTTCTGTGTAGATGTTAATTGTTAAAAGGGGAAGGGGTGAGGGAAAGAGTGTCTGTAGCCCAAGCGTCTGCATCTGCGGCAGAGTTGCCCCTGGGGCCGGGCTGGTGGGACTGGCGAGCTTTCGGTGTGAGACCCGTGGGCAAGAACGAAAGCTGCGGTTTTTAAGGAGTCCGGGGACGTATTTATTTTCTCGTTTAAGTTATTTATGCCGACATTTTTCTTGTAGGGAGAGGCAGTGCTAAGAGCGCTTTGTGAAACACACGAGTGTGTTTCTGGCGACCAGAGGCACTGTTAATAAAGACAATGAATCAAGAGCAAGGGGATGCGGTCTTGGTTTTGTTTTGTTTTGTTTTGTTTTGTTTGCCGACCACACACAATGTCATGCCTGTCATCTCACACCCTTCCCTTGGTCATGAGGCCCAAACCCTGATGACATTTCTGAGTACTCCCTTGTGGCAATTATGAGTTTCCTCTCAAAAGTCATGTTCATTCCTTCCTTTCCAAACCTAGCCCTCGTCCCCCTCCTGGGTCATCGGCCTAGCCTTGCCCCGCCTCCTGTTAGCCGACTGCCCTCCATACTCTCTTCCAAAAGTGCTGCTGTCACCCAGCCACTCCATTGCTCCAGATCATCCCATTGCTCCCCCTTGCCCTTTCTCCACCTTGATTCTCACCCCCAACTCTGCCAAGCCCACCTACTGACTCCAAACGGCCCTGCCGATAGACACCCCTGCCTCTCCAGTTTGCTGACTCCACTTGCCTGAATTCCTCCCCTTTCTCTGGGACTCGTGGACCATTCACCGGCTCCCTGAGCCTTCCAGGAACCTTCCAGTGTCTGATTTGTCTTCACTCTTACCGTGTCCCACAACACTCTTTGGTTCCTAATTCCAGGTCTTCCCTTGGACATTCGTTCATTCATGGGATATTGTCCAGTCTAGCCAAGCCCTGCTTGATACATAAAGGCAAAGCCAAGAACAATTGAGGACCAGTTCGCAGGGAATTGGGCCAAGCTTTTTCCAACTATGGATTTTACAGAGCAGAGGCGATGTCTGGCTCTTTTTTCCCCAACATCAGGTGATCTGGAAATGCTTGCTAGTGTTGCAGGCTGGGACTCAGCAGCTACTTTTTGGTTGCAATAAAGAGAAATGGGTTTGGTGGAGCAGACCATAAGCCCAACACCTGGGCAGTGAAAGTAAGAGGATTTGGGAGTTCAAGGCCAACCTGGGCTATATTAGGCCCTGTCTCAACCTCCCTTCCCCACAATCTGTTTTGTTTGTTTTGTTTTTTTGGATTTGAAACTGCAACAGTTTAACTCAAATCAAACCAAAGTTATCCCTTAAGTAAGTTATCCCTTAAATAAGTCCTTGATTTGTGTACTTGCTGGGACTTGAACCCAGGACCTTGTACATGCCAAGCAAGCTCTCTACCACTCTGCCACCTGCCCCTGCTGGCTTTGTGTTTTAACTCCCAACAAATATCTCTCAATGAATTCTCACCACCAAGTCTTTGACTCCCTGTGTCTCCAGACCCCCTGGGGGACCTTTCAGAGAACCCAGGCATCCTGAAGAATGCCCCAGAACAAGGAAGCAATGGAGATCTTGGCCAGCCCCAAAAGGCAGTGAGGTACAGAGGGTGAGGACAGAGACCTCCCCCTCTGAAGCTGAGGAGACTGGAGTAACCAGGATTGTAATGCTTCCCCGACCCAGTCAGCCTGAGCTGGCACCCACTCAGCTACTCAGAGCCCAGTGGGCACGCGGGGGCGAAGAGTCAGGCTGCACTGCTGTGTACCGTGATTCAGAGCAGGCAGGGACAGTTAGCTCTATGGTGACCCCAGGGGACAGTGGTTAGGGGAGGGACACAGCAGAGCGTGCTGGAGGTTTGCCTGGAGGAGAGGCAAAGGCCCCACTCAGGCAACGACAGCACTGAGGCTGTGCAGAGCTGCCACAGTCAGGCTGTGCAGGAACTCATTCATCATCCTTCAGCAGGCTCTTGTAGCCCCGCCACAGGCTAGGGATGGGGGAAGGGGCAGAGAGACCAAGTGATGCCCAAACCTGAGCACACCTAGGACTTGCTCTCCGAGACTGGCAGATGTAAGAAAGACCAACTTGGGCTATGATCCCATTACCACCAAGAGAAGAAAAAAAAAAAAAAAAAAAAACAAGGGCTAAATTGTAGGTCAGGTTAGAGTTTATTTATGGAAAGTTATATTCTACCTCCATGGGGTCTACGAGGCTGGCGCCGATCAGAGAGGACAAACAACAGGCTGAGCTGGGAGGGGTGGCATTTTATGGTGGGGAGCACGTGTGCTTGGGGTGCAACCAGACACGGGGCTCGTATTAATAGTCTAAGAGTCAAACAGACAGGAGGACAGAAGGAAACCCCCCCATCTCTCTCTCTCACACACCACTCATTCCTCACTCCAAGAGGTCCTACTTATATTCTAAGAACAAACCATGCCACAGACACTGGTGCTGGGACCTTCGCGAACCCTCGCCCACAGCTTGCCTGACACCAGCCCACACACTCTGGTCTTGTCTCCTGACTGCTGATGATGACAGAGCTTGGGCCTGACCCAGTCTTGGAATGCACCCCAGTCTCTCTATCCGAGGGCACATGAGGACTTGGGAAGCGTCCACAGATATTGGAGGTGTCCTCGTTTTGTTTGTAGTTTAACTCAGGTGTGCAAGTGTTTTTGCTTCATGTATGTCTGTGCATCATTTGCATGCCTGGTGCCCTAGGAGGTCAGAAGAGGGCGTGGAACTGGAATTACAGACAGTTGCAAGCCGCTATGTGGGTGCTGGGAATTAACCCCAGGTGCTCTGGAAGAGCAGTCAGCTAGCACTCTTAACCACCGAGCCATCTTTCCACCCCAGCGCTGAGGTTCTCTCTGTGGCTACAGAGACCGGAGGCAGAAGAAAGTTCCTTTTAATGAATGCAACCATGTTGTGCCTGGTGGCATGAGAGAACAGGGCAGGGTGGGCCCCAGGGACACCCGATGGACCAGCAGACTTAGTAACAGCCCTAGTTTTACTCTTTAAAAGGTCCCACTTCAGAGTAGTAGATACATATTCCCCGCTTCAAAGTGGCTGAGGTCCGGGTGTCTGTTTCCAAACGCTTGCTCCTCTTTCTGGGGTCGGGGGAGCTCCCCACCTGTGAGTGTGTCCATTCTTCAGCCTTAGACGAGCCTCGCTTTCCCTGGGCAGTCAGACCAGTCCAGAGCCCTTCCACTTCTCTTTCATAAAGAACAGCCCTTTTTGTCGGGGGTGGGTGGGTGGTGATGGCGCCTGTCCTTAATCCCAGCAGAGGGCAGTCGGATCTCTGTGAGTTCGAGGCCAGCCTGTCCTACAGCGTGAGTTCCAGGACGGCCGGGACTACACAGAGACACCCTATCTTGGTGGAGGGGAGAGAAAAAAGAAGAGAACCCCCCTTCCTCAGAGTGTCTGCCTCAGCAATTGGTTAACCATATTCTTACTCTTGTCTCTTTGCCATTCTAGACTATTAGATCAGGAGAGACGGGGCTCTCTTTGTTGGACCCCCCCCCCCCGCCCAGAACCAGATGTACGGAAGATGCCGAACGTGTTGAAGTTGCACATTTGCTCCTGGGTGGAATGGGTCCAGTGTGTGCCCAGTGACTGAGGGAGCAAGGGGGTACGTGATTCATGGCCGCAGAGGTCGCCTGCACAGAGCAACGCTCCCTTTGTGTACAGGTGTGCAGGTGTGAGCACATGCGCACAGAAGCCAAAGGACAACCTGAGGGTAAATGTCTCTCAGCTGCTTACACACACACACACAAACACACACTCACCCTTTCTGAGATGGGGGTCTCTCATTGACCTAGCGCCCACCAAGTGGGTGGGGCGGGCTGGCCAGTGAGCCCTGCATATCTCTGCCTCTCTGGTGCTGGGATTACAACATGACCACACCTGGCCCTTTTAATGTGGCTTCTGGGATTTGAACCCAGATCTGAGTGCTTGCGAGACAATTGTTTTACTGCCTGCTTCATGAACAGAGACAGAATGGGTGCCTGCCTAACACTCAGCTCCCTCTCTCCTCTCGTATACAACCCAGGCTTCTAGGTTGGGTCTCCCATTCAAGACAATCTCCCACAGGCATGCCACAGGCCAACCTGATCCACACAACCCTTCACGGAGTCTCCCTTCCCAAGTGATTCTAAACCGCCTTAAGTTCGCAAGAAATAGTAGCCGTCGGACCCTCTAAGGGTTCAGGCATGAGACTGAATCAGTTGTGACGTTCTGGGGAGATGAAAACTCCACCCAGGAACAGCATTTGGAGCAGAGCCTTTGGGAGATGATGGGCTGGGATTAGAGACGGTCTTTGCAGAGCTCTGTGACTGAATCCCGATGGCTACTTACTTACGGAGAGAGAGGACCCAGAAGAGAGGCATACCCGTTTTGCTGCCTCGCGTCATGTGACCTGCTCCTTGAGAAGCAGGAAGCAGGAAGAAGGCATCACTGGGGCACTTGCCACCTTGCACCTCCAGCACTGAGAGCCAAAATAAACTTTGTCGTTGCTGTCGTAAAAACACAATCACGGTGTTACTGTCCATGGAAAACAGACTCGCCCGGATGGATAACATGTACGTTGCATAATGTCTGGGGATGAAAAACTCTGTGGGGAAAAATAAAATCAGATGGTGCACAGAGGGAGGGCCCTGGAGGTGGCCAGTCTCTGCCCTCCCTGAGGAGGTGGCATGTAAGGTCCAAATGTGCTCAGGGTGAGCCGTGGGGGGTCTGGAGTGCCTGTGCCAAAGGAACATGTGATTGAAAAGTACTGAAGGCAGTCTAGTCTGGAGAAAGGACACCATGGATTGCTTTGGATGTCCATACCCACATCTCCATACAATGCCCCTACACGCATGCACACACACACACACACACACACACACACACACACACACAAATCTGCAAGCTGGTACAGTAATTAAAGTTTTGGTGTGTGTGTGTGTCTGTGTGAGAGGCTCTGTTGTTACGTGTTCCCCTTGCCCTATGAGCTGAAGACCAAATGACCCAAGACAGGCATCACGAACACACTGTTGGCTATACTGCTACGACACACCTTTTTTTTCCTTTTTCTTTCTCTCGCTTTTGCTTTTTTTCAAGACAGGGTTTCTCTGTGTAGCCTTGGCTGTCCTGGACTCACTTTGTAGACCGTGCTGGCTTCGAACTCACAGAGACCCGCCTGCCTCTGCCTCCCTGAGCGCTGGGATCACTGGTGTAAGCCACTGCGCCTGTCTCACACCTTTTTTTCTTCTTCTTCAAGCATCTGTTTAGTTTATTTGTTTGACTAAGACTATTGGAACAGGAACAGGCTGAGCCCTGAATTCCTTCTAGGGTACACGTCTCTTCAGGAGGTCACCTGCGGCTGAAGGACAGCCTGCAGGTTCCCTCCGCCGCATGGCTGCAAACTCCAGGCTGGGAAGGAAGCAAAGCTTAGCCCCGGAGCAAGTGCAACATGCTGGTGGTTCCTTCCCCCTGAGGCGCCAACCTGGACATGGGACAGATGCAAGCTGAGCGTGCCGGCACTCAGCAGGCAGAGACAGGTGGATCTCTGTGCGTTCAAAGCCACCCTGATCTGCACGGCAAGTTTCAGGATATCCAGGGCTATACAAAAAAAAAAAAAAAAAACAAGGGGGGGGAGCGTTCAGTAGTCAGAAGAAGCCCCATAGATTAAGGAGTTGAGAGTCAGGCGTGAGGCCTGTCTGACCCATACAACAAGTTCAAGGCCAGCCAAGGCTACATAGTGAGACCCCCATCAAAACAAACAAACAAACAAACAAATAAATAAAATGTGTGTATGTGTGTGTGAAATTAAAAAAAAAATCTAAAAATGCATTATTTTAAAAATATGTATAAATCTTTGCCTGTGTGTATATGTGTATACCATGTGTGTGTCTGGTGCTGAAGGGGGCCAGATGCGGATCTCCTGGAACAAGTTACAGACAGTTGCAGAGTTGTGAGCCCCCGCCCCGTGAGTGCTAAGAGCCAAACTCCTGTCCTTTGCAAGAGCAGCAGGTGCTGTGAACCCTGAACCACTCTCTAGCTGCCCGGTCTTTGGGAGGAGTTCTTCCTATTTCTCTGAACTGAAAGGGAAGATCCATATCAGTGAACATGCTGGAGTCACCAAAGCCAAGTGTGCACGCACGCACGCATGCACTCACGAAAGCATGCATGCGTACCATCTTTGCTTGAACACGCCTTGCTAAAAACATACCCAGATGCTCTAAAATCCCATTTCTGCCCTTTGGTGGGCAGCCTCCATGATTGGTTCTGGCATACTAGAGACTGAGCAATACTGGGGTCTAGAGATCACAGCAGATCTCTGCACAAGTGAGTCCTACCCCTTCCAGGGACTCCAGGCAGATGGCTGGGACCTCGCCTCTCAGCCTACACAATTAATGTGTCCCCTGTATGCATGGCCCCCAGAGATCCCATAAGATCTGCCTCGGGCCTCCTGCATCTCGACAGGCCTTGGGGAAGTGGAGAGGCCAGCTGAGTTCCTCCACATTCCCCTCCTCGGCTGGCACTGTTTTTCTCTGGAAGAGGAGATGCGGTTGGGAATAATCAAAATACAATAATCAAAGGAAAAGTAAGCAAAGCAAAACAAAACAAAAAATTGTTGTGTTAAAAAAAAAACTGGGCTGGAGAGACGGCTCAGAGCTGAAGAGCACTGGCTGCTCTTCCAAAGGTCTCCAGTTCAAGTCCCAGCAACCACAGGGTGGCTCACAACCATCTATAATGAGATCTGGTGCCCTCTTCTGGCCTACGGGTGTACAAGCAGGCAGAACCCTGTATACATAATAAAATAAAATCTTGAGAGAGAGAATTCTGGCTGAGCCAGGCATTGGTGGCACATGCCTTTAATCCCAGCACCCTGGAGACAGAGGCAGTTGGATCTCTGTGAGTTCAAGGCCAGCCTGATCTACAGAGTGACTTCCAGGACAGCCAAGGCTATACACAGAGAAACCCTGTCTCAAAAAACCAAAAAGGAGTCTGGCTGCCCTTGCAGCAGCTCTTCCTTTGGTTCTCAGCATCCATCACAACTGTAGCTCTGTTTCCGGGGGACCCAACACCCTCTTCTGGCCTCCACAGTCAAGAACTCAGGTCCTCTGCAAGAGCACCACACATTCTAAACTGCTGAGCTGCCTCTCCAGCCTCGTGTTGGATCATTTAAAACTACTGGACAGTTTCTATTTTATGAAGACATCACCAGCAGATGTTTTGATTCTAATGTCCTCTCCAGCGCAATCTATTAAGAAAGATACCCGCGGTTGTCTCCTGATAAAATGAAGGGTGGAGGGCTGGTGAGATGGCTCGTGGGTAAAGGCACTTGCCACCAAGCCTGATGACCTCAGTTTGATCCTGGGACCCGCATAGCGGAGAGAGAAGAGATTCCCACAAGTTGTCTGCCGACTGTGGCACCCCTCAATAAATAAAGATAATTTCTAAAATTATATAAGGTAGGGTTTCTTCAGGGCCTCAAGGAATGTTTCCTATGGTTTTGATGCCCTGGCTAGAACTCATGCTGGAATCCAGTCTCCATTGTGACATCTGGAAAGTTGGTACTTTTTTTTTTTTATTTATCTAAGATTTATTTATTTATTATGTATACAATGTTCCGTCTGCATGTACACCTGCACGCCAGAAGAGGGCACCAGAACTCATTATAGACGGTTGTGAGCCTCCAGGTGGTTGCTGAGACTTGAACTCAGGACTTCTGGAAGAGGGGTCATTGCTCTTAGCCTCTGAGCCATCTCTCCAGCCCGAAAGTTGGTACTTTTGAGAGACAGTCGCATCCCGGGAACAGAATCTCCATGAATGGATTCACGAGCTATTGAGAAAGCAGCTTTGTCATCACACATTCCTGCCACGTAATGACCTCCACCGTCTTGTGTCCCAGCTCACTGGATGCCACACGGATTTTCTTAGACAGCCAGAGTTGTGAGCAGAACCACACTTCTTTGCAAATTAACTAGCCTCGGGTAGATTATTCTAACAACGGGAAACGGACCGAGACAGCCCTTGTACAAAAGTCATCTCCCTTCCCTGTTCAAATTACACCATGGCTTCCTAGTACCCGAACAGTAAACTAGAGTTTAGGTTGCCAGTACCTGTGTAAAAACGAGGCATGGTGACACACGCCTGTAATTCTAGTGCTGGGGCCAGTGGTGGAGACAGGTGGATCCCTGGAGTTTGAGTTCCAAGTTCCGTGAGAAATTCTGTCTCAAAAGACAAGATGGTGAGTAGCAAGGTAGAGAAAGACACCTGATAATTGACTTCTGGCCAACACACACACACACACACACACACACACACACACAGGCACACAGGCAAAGGGGACTCCTTATTTTAAAAGAAATTCATTTGTTTGCTGATTTATTATTGTGGCTCTCATGTAGGCCAGGCTGGTCTGGAGTTTGCTATGTAGCTCAGGCTGAGCTTGGATCACGGTCTTGCTGCTTTCACCCTCTAAGTGCCGAGATGATAGGCTTGGACCGCTCAACCAAGCTGTTGTGTTTCTTTTCATTTCCCAGTCATCCAGGTGGGCCCAGGCCTCTGTCGTCTGAGGACGTTAGTCTCTCCTCCAAGGATCTCAGACCTGGGAAGTTCTTTCCATCTGAAACGCTGCCTCCCCTACAGGCAGACAGACCACAGAGCTAAACATTGCCTGTAGCATGGGGACTGCTGCACTAGCTACACCCCCACCCCACCCCCACACCCCCACACCCCCACACCCCACACAGGTCTCATCTGTGTACATTTGCAGCCACAGGACTTTTGCACTAAGTTTGGCCAGAGTCAGTCTGCAAGTGTTTGATGATTGAATACACGTGTGCTGTGCAAAAGCCTCCTCCTTCTCCTCCTCCTCCTCCTCCTCCTCCTCCTCCTCCTCCTCCTCCAGCTAGCTGCACCAGCGCCGGCCAGCTTCTCTCATTCAAGGCCTCTTGGCAGCATCACCCTGCGGTGAAGAGGGAGCAGTGCCTGCCCCAGACACCAAGCCTGCGGTTGTTTACTCGGGACATTATCAAGGGCCCAGATGACAGATAACTCTATCACTTTTTGGCCAACGATTGGGCTTTGCGGTGTTAGGTTATTTCTGTGCCTGCAGAAAACAGTGCAACCCGGACAAAGGAAATAGATGATATCATTTTTTTTTTTTTTCATTCAGGCAACTAGATTCTGTGGTACAAAAGGCTCCCTGGGGAACCAGGCTGGGACAGCATGGCTCCTGGGAGGCTATTTCCATCTGTCAACTTCTCTAATCTCTTGCTTTCCTCCCTCTGTCTGTTTCCTTCCTCTTGTTGGGGCCCAGTCAAGCCGGCAGTCACAGTGAGGAGGAAGGCAGGGCCCTGGTCCTCTATGGGCTGGGGGGCGGGGGAGGGGGGAACGCTGTTGGACCAGTGACTTTTTTTTTTTCTTAGAAACCAGTCTCAATTTAAGATAATGAGGCTCCTCGTTTACTCATGTTCACTATTCATAGGGGCTGATCCGCCCCCACCTGTCAATCCGGCTAGGTAGGACAAGTGAAATCTAAAAGGGAACATGTTTCTAAAAATGTGGCTGGACAGTTTGCAAGCACCAAAACCAAGGGCGGTGGTCTAGGTCACCGGCTCCCCGACAGCCCCGGGTGCTTTTCTTTGGAAAGGAGAACTGGAGATGGAATGAGGCTGCCAACGTTTGGTGATGGTGTCAGGGTGACTCTTTAAAAGTGTCATCTATACCTTGATGAGCAAAGTCTCATGAGGAGTCACCTGGTCTTCCCTTCGGGAGAAGATTCCACTCCCGATCCGGAGAGCTTCCACCTTGTCTTCTGTCTGCTGTCCCTGTCCTCTAGTCCTCACCCATCTGGTTCCCACCCTCATCCACCCTGCCCTCTTAGTTCCTAGAAAGCAGCGCCATAGTCTTGGCAGGTGGGTCACTGGTCACTCTGCCGCCGCCGTTACCACAACCACCAAGGTGTCATTTAAACATGAGCTCACAGAGTCTGGAGAGATGGCTCAGCCGGTAAGACGATTGCCGAACGAGCGTGCAAACCCAAGTTCAGTTCCCAGCACCCATGTAAAAAGCTCCACGTAATTCCAGCACCAGCAGGAAGGGACCAGGAGATCCCAGTGCTCCCGGTCAGATAATGGGGCCTCATCAGCGAGCCCTAGGTTTCCGTGAGAGGCCCTGACTCAAGAAACAAAACGAGACTCCCAGCAGCGGTGGCGTTCGCCTTTGATCCCAGCACTCTGGAGGCAGAGGCATCCGGATCTCTGTGAGTTGGAGGCCAGCCTGGTCTACAGAGCAGTTCCAGGACAGCCAGGGCTACACAGAGAAACCAACCAACAACAACAAAAAGAAATAAGATGGGTGGCTCCCGGGGTACATCGGAGGCTGGCCTCTGGTCTCCACACACACAAATCCACACACGCACCTATGGGGAAGCATGTAGCCACACACAGGCAAACATGCAGGCATGCTTACACACCTTGCACAAATACACACATAAGGAATCAACAAATACGGACACGTATACATACATACACCGATATTTTCTCTCCTTGGTCTCCTGGCTACCCTCTATGCCTCTCACCACCCCATCCGTGGCCTGAGTGGCGGGGGGCGGGGGAGAGAAACACTGGGAAACCAGCTGGGTTCTGAGGCAGCGATACCACATCGGCTGGCGCTGAATCCGGGTGGGTGGTAGAGTGGGCGGTGGTGGTGGTGGTGGCGTGTGCTTTCCGTTTTTACAAAGTTCGTCTAATTCTTGGAGAAGGAAAACTCTTGTACAAAGGGAAGGCGTGCCTCATCCAGGCAGAAAGATGACGGACTTTTACACGTCTTATTGGCACTAGCTGCTGTCAAGAGCAGCTCTGTTTACACATCCTGAGAGGTGGCATTCTGCTTTTGTTGGAGACTTCCGAAGTCCAGATTATAGAATTTTTGTAAAAATTCCCACATTCCTTAAAAGGCAAAAGAGTGGATCCAGACAGAAGGTCATGGCGCGGGTATGGAGTCTGAGTGTGGCGTTCTGCCAGGAGTTGGGACAGAAGCATCCAGAGAGGGCCCAGAGCCGTCCTGAGGAGTTACCGGAGATTGCTAAGTGGAAGAAAATGGCCTCAGACCCACAGAAGGGCTTAAAGCGTGGGCGTAGCAGCCCCTTACCCAGGGCCTCCAGGCGGGTACCCAAGGCGCTGCAGTGGGAGAAACTCAAGGACAGACATCCTGGAATGGCCTTGGACGCCGCTGTGTAGAAAGGTGGGGATTTGCAGGGTGGGGGCAGGCGGCCTCAAGGCTGCTTTTCAATGATGGTTGATGAGCTGGAACTAAAAACAGGGGCCACACTGCCCCGGCTCCCACAGCACTGAGCCCGCCAACTTCCACATCTGCCTCCGATCCCTGTCTGGGACCAGCTCAAGTTCTGTGACTCTGCACCCCAAAAAGAGAAGGAGTAGCCCGTTGGCCACGCCAGCTCTTCGGGACCGTGGGGTGAGAAGGTGGCAAGCCCTGGGCTCATGTCCAGGCTGGGAGGCTGCTGGGTGGGATGTTCAGTTATCTCCTGAGCTGGAACTATTTTAGGAACAGGGATTATTATGCCTGTGCTGGCCAGCGCCCCAGCAGCCTGAGCTTGTGTAATCGCTAGTGCCAGTGTTTTACTTAAAAACAGAGCCGTGAACCCACCCACAGTACAAGCACTGCTTTCATTTAGGTGTAATTCTTACCAGTCTTGTCTGGTGAAGGCGTGTGTGTGTGTGTGTGTGTGTGTGTGTGTGTGTGTGTACATCTGTTTCATATATTTGAGGAGTGATACAACCATTTTTCACATTGCAGCGTATTCATGGTTCCCATTCTCTTTTTTTTTTTTCTTCTGAGACAGGGTTTCTCTGTGTAGCCCTGGTTGTCCTGGACTCACTTTGTAGTCCAGGCTGGCCTTGAACTCACAGAGATCCACCTGCCTCTGCCTCTCTGAGTGCTGGGATTACAGGCATGTGCCACTATACCCAGCCTAGGTTCCTGCTCCCCGACTCAGGGCCTACCCAAGCTGAACTCTTAGCTCATTTGCTCATCCTGGCTCCCTGGCCTGTTCTTACATTCTTCTCCTTGCTCCGGACTTGTTGCTTTCTTTACTCCAGTTAATGTCACTCTCCCCAAGCCACTCCTGTAAGACAACTTCTTCCAAGCATGGAAGCCTCTGAGTTACCACCCACTCTGTATGTGTGTATATACATGCTCACGTGTGTGGTTGCACATATGTATGTGTGTGCATGCATATGGAGGCCAGAGGTTGATATTGCGTATTTTCTTCCATTGCTTTCTACTTTATTTCACTTTATTTTGAGGCAGGGTCTCTCCCTGAAGCTGCAGCACTGAGATGACAGATGTGTGTCATGGTGCCTGGCTTTTGAGGTCAGTGCTGGGATCAGATTCAGATCCATGCCCATGAGCAGCCATCTCCCCAGCTCTCTCTGCCACTCACTTCTTTTTTTTTTAAAGATTTATTTATTTATTACTTATGCAATGTGTGTTAGCATGTACACCTGCACGCCAGAAGAGGGAACCAGATTTCATATTTAGATGGTTGTGAGCCACCATGTGGTTGCTGGGAATTGAACTCAGGACCTTTGGTAAGAGCAATCAGTGCTCTTATCCTCTGAGCCATTTCTCCAGCACCCTTTGCCACTCACTTCTGAGGCTCCTAGTTTATAAAGAAGTACGTGAAGATTGCCTGCTATCTAGTATTTACATTGAACCGATAAGTTCACTGACAGCAGTGTTGAGCTCGTGAGTGATAAGGAACAGGGAAGTCCAGAGACAGGGACATTGAAACACCCACCTAACTTTTGCAGAGTTTTTGGCACCATCAAAGAAAGAAGCCAAAGAGGAGACAAAATAAGGGATCAGGAAGGGAAGCAAGAGAGATTTCATTAGAAAGAGAAAACAAAAGTAAACAAAAGTAAACACCCAACATGGGACACACACCCAGAATTTCAGGTAAAAGCTTGTCTTATGGGCAAACTTTCACAAAAAAAAAAGAGGATTAATCACCAGTTAAGGTAGCAGAAGAAGGTGAAGAATTGTAGAAAGGATTGGGAATTTTTGAGAATACGTTCTCCTTTTCTGTCCATACATTAAAATCTATACATTTATCTATATGCCCTGGTATCCAGTACAGGATGAAAACAGACAATTCTGTAGGGTAAATGTCACAGAGAAGCCAGTAACACAGAGTAAAAGATGACTGGTGTCAGCCATGTTGGCGGAGGTATTTTGTGACAGCCATGTCGGTGATAGTGGTCTGTGTCAGCCATGTTGGCGGAGGTATTTTGTGACAGCCATGTTGGTGGTGGTGGTCTGTGTCAGCTTGGCGGCCACCAGTTTTGGATGGCCTTGCCTCTACTGTTCGAGTGGTCACATGATGTCCTAATCGTCTACTCTAGGCCTGCATAAGCCTCTGTGTAGTCCTCCCTGCCCCCATGCCTGTCTAGGTCACCTCAGTCTGATATTCTTAAGAAACTTGCCAAGTCACAAAGCCCCGTTAAGTGGTGACAACTCAGAGGCAGAAGCTGTAGGCAAGGCCAAATGGCATGAGTTCTCCTGGAATTGTTAAGAGTTGTTCTCTGGGACTAAGTATGACGTTACATTGAAAAAGGAAGTGTTAGAAATCTAAATTTGAGATCCATGGAGATTATTCCTGAGCTAGCAGCTCTCCAGACCAGCCATATCTCCCCACACAATGATAAACAAAATGAGAGGGCTGGGGAGCTGGCAGGGCAGTAAAGAGAGCATACTGTTTTTGCAAAGGCTCCAAGTTTAGGTCCCATCCATGTCAGAGAGATCACAGCTGCCTGGAACTCCAGCTCCCGGGATCCAATGCCTCTGGCCTCTGAGGGCACAGGAAAGCATGTGCATACAACTGCCCACTCACATGACTGAAAATAAAATAATTCATTTTTTAAAACTTGAGACAGTTCTGCAGCAAGATTCATGAGAACCGTCTTAGGTTGAGCATACACCCATTTCAGAGCTGTTTGGCCCTGCTGCTTGAAGACCCATCCCTGGCCAGATTGTACCCAGAGTCAGCCCCCATGCTGGTCCAAATATCCTTGAAGTTGCAATCCTCCTGCCTCCACTTCCCACACTGGGACTGCAGGTGTATACCGCCATGCCAGGCTAATGCAGTGCTGGAGATCAGATACGGATGCCTCACGCTTGCTAGGCGAGCTATATTCCCCACCCCCACCTGGCTCTGCTCATCCCTGGTGGAAGAATTTCTGCCTCAACAGCCACTGAAGGAATCCAGTGAGAATCCACTCTGAGACACGGTTGACCCTTAAGTGTTCTCCACCTAGAAGACCAGGGACCACTGGGGGTGTCTGTGTCCATCTTGGACCCAGATTTGCTGGCTCCTGACCAAATGGGACAAAGCTGAGTTTCTAAGAAAAGGAAGTCAGACAAAGAAGGAGCCAGAGACCAAGGGAACAGGTTCCTGTGCGCTGTGGACCAACAGAAGGGCTGACTCTTCCAAATCCCTGTCAGAGGAGGTGTCTCTTGCTGGTACGGCCTGAGTGAGTATCCATATGAGGACACTGATGGGTAGAATACGGTCATGCAACTCTTTTTTTTTTTTTTTCCGTGCAACTCTTACCCAGATTTCTCCGCATTTAGGATTATTTATTTTCCCAGAAGCAAAGAAACATATCTGAAGCTCCCAACACACCTGATTGCTTTCTAGAAGACAGGTCCATCTTTCTAATACTACATGCCAAGCAGGCCAAGAGAGGACCGCAGTCTCTGGAACACATTCCTGCGTGTTAACGTGTAGCAGCAGGATAGATGGGCACTCTCCCAAGCCTCGCCACAATGCCCCTACATGAAGTGTTAGCCTCAAAGAGGAAATTCACTTGGGTCCCTTTGTCACAAGACTCCAACAGACCCTCTCTCTATCACTGACATTTTGTCCACATTCAGCTTTCTAGGGATACGAAGTGGGTGGGGCCAGAAGCCCACAGCCAGTGGCCCTATCAGAATCACGAAGAACAGAACAGAGGTCAATTGCTCAAAGAAAAACTGTGTAAGGGCAATTGCTTGGCACTCACCCGGCTGCTAGGCATTAGGGCTGCTTAGCAAGTATGGCGGCTAGCCAAGGCTGGCCCACTGCCTGTCCCTTTAAAGCTGAACAAGGCTTTTACAAGCGGATGCTAACAGTCAAATTGATAAAAGAGAATACGAATTTAGAATGCCTATCAGAAGACATACCGCCCCCCAAAATACCATTCTACTCATAATAAACTTGCATTACAAAAAATTACTATCCAAATTCTTATGTCATTGGTGACCAACACTAACCATCACTTACATACCAGAACAGTAAAAAGAAAAATCCACAGAAATTGTTACTGACCGAATTACACACCTTATGTATGAGACCCATTCCTAACTATGTTAATGTAAAAAGAAAAAATTAAGAAAATTCAGTGATGGGCACAGTGTTCTCAGACTAAATACGGTACATTATCTCTTATCATCAATGAAGAGTTTTACTGGAACACATTAAAAGACAGTTTATAGCATATGGATTATATCAAATAAGAGAATAAACAAGCAATGAGCAGAGCAGGCTGACATGCGCCTGTAAGCAATAGGGAAGCTGAGACAAGAGGACGGGGAGTTCAAGGTCATCCTTAGCTACAGACAGAGTTCAAGGCCAGCCTGATCCTGTCTTTGTGCCTCCACAATGTCTGCACCATCAAAAAGGAGAAGAAGAAAGAGAGAAGCTATAGAGCCCATAATATCTGACATATTCCGGATGAAGTTCTCAGAATGCCTAATGTAGGGACCTTCTCCCCTCTTTCTCCCCTCCACACCCCTCCCGCCAGTCCTTTTTCCTCCTTTGCTGTGCTAAGCATGTCTTCTCTGGGTGCCTCCGGCCCGATGTTGCAAGCTCTCTGGACTGTGTACCTATTCCTGGTCTAGACTGGAATATACCGAAATGTTTTGGTGTTCTAGGTATCTCCAGATTATACTATTGCTTTCCCTCTCTTTTTAAAAACCTCATTTAATTACATTTATCTGGGGCTGGCGAGATGG
This sequence comes from Meriones unguiculatus, assembly GCF_030254825.1. Classification (NCBI taxonomy): domain Eukaryota; kingdom Metazoa; phylum Chordata; class Mammalia; order Rodentia; family Muridae; genus Meriones; species Meriones unguiculatus. The sequence continues at coordinate 19,571,115 of NC_083355.1, forward strand.
CTCAGCAGTTAATAGCGCTGGCTGCTCTTCCAGGGGGTCCAGCTTTGATTCTCGGCGCCGACATGTTGGCTCACAACTGTCTGTCACTCCCGTTCTGGGGGATTTGATGCCTTCTTTCATCCTCTAAGGCCACCGGGCATTCATGAAGTGCACATGCGTACATTCAGACGAAACACACGCCCATGCGTAAATAAACAAATAGAAGCGTAAAAGAAATAATAAGAAATGCTAAAAGCCCTTCCTCCATGGTTAGCTGGCACTGGCAGGAAGCCATTTGGGAAACACAGAAAGTTTTGAAAGCAAGTTCCTTCAGAGTCCAAATGGCCTTTCCTGAAACAGAGAAATGCCCGTCAAGATGAAGCCGGAGCCCCAGCCAGACCACAGCCCAACAGGGTTTTCTCTTGGCTGCAGCATGAGCCATCCCACACCAGACGAAGGCCACCTGCAGAGCTGCGGGCTGGGAATAGCAAGTTGTGTGAGCCCAGCCCCCACGCTGGGGTCTCACAGTGGGTATCCTAGGATCTGCAAGACCTCAGGCTTCTGTCTAATGAATGGGAAGATCCTTTCCTTCTTCCTTCCTTCCTTCCCTTCCCTTCCCTTCGAGGCATTCCAGGCTTTTCCAGGGGCCACCCAGAACTTAAATAAGTGCTCAACGTGCACGGCGAGACTCCGCCACAAAAATAAACTTAAATAATATCCCAGAAAATTGTAAATTATGTATTTCAGAAATCGGAATGTATGAGGCGAGTCGTCGCTTCCTCTATTATAGCTTTCATGAAACAAATAAGAACGCTCCCCTGGGCTAAAGTTAGAGTCGACATATAGTTTACACCAGGAAGCATCCAGTTAGGCAACCGTTTGGAGCACGGGTGCTTCCAGTGGGAACCCTCTCTGGGACCCACAGGCTGCTCACAGCCAACACCAAACGCAGGAAGACCTTTGTGTGATCCAAGGGCTCAGGAAGGGAGCCCAGTGCCAGCTGAGTGCTTACCATCCAGCTGGCCGCAGCCCACAGGCTCCTACAACTTCCCCCCACAGAACCCCGAGCTAGAGCTGGGACGGACAGGTCATGTGTCCAGCACCATGGAGAAGCATAGCTATCAACCTGAAGCCGACTCATTCAATGGGTTATTTGCCTAATCACTTCGATCAGCATTTTCCTTTTCCCTAATTATCATCATAGTTATTTTACGTGTGTGTGTGTGTGTGTGTGTGTGTGTGTGTGTATTTGTGTGGAAGCCAGATCTCAATGTCCCTTGTCCTTCCTCAGGGGCAGCCCATCTTGGCTTTGAGAGTCTCTTTTATGGGCCCTTTGTCTTTTAGGTTAGGTGACTCTGGCAGGACAGCCAGCCCCAGGGACCCATCACCCCTGCCCCAGCTGAGATTACACCTGTGTGCCACAAGATAAGTGATGGAGAGTGAACTCAGGTCCTCAAGTTTGTGTGGCGAACATTTTGTCTATTGGGTTATCCTCCAAGCCCCTATTTTTTTTTTTAAGTTCTCTTTGATGGCAGTAGGGATCAAAATTAGATCCTTTTAAGTATTTCAAGGACTTTTTTTTTTTTTAAAAAGGCTTAACCTAAGGAGTCAGGTATGGTAGTACATCCCTGTTATCCCATTTGGGAAGATGAGGCAGAGAGGTCAGAAGTTCAAGGTCATCCTTGGCTATACAGCAAGTTCAAGGTTAGCCTGAGTCACATGGGATCGTAGTAAAATAAAACAGAACATTAGAAGGCATACATTTTCCTTTATGTATGTGGTTGTTTCTTGTTTTTCTGTTTCTTTTGCTTTGGTTTTAGACAGGATCTTACTACATAGGCCAAGCTGGCCTTGGACTTGTGTTCCTTCTGACTCGGCTTTTTGAGTGATGATAGTATGGACAAGGACCACTGCACTCAACTCTTTTTTGTTTTGTTTTTATTTTCGTCTAGGTTTGATTGAGACAAGGTCTGCCATGTACCCTGAGCTTCCTTGGCACTAAGAGTGGCCCTCCTGCCTTAGCCTGCCAAGTTCCAGGATTATAGGCATGTGTCACCATGCCCGGCTTCTCCCTCACACAGCTGCTCATGATAAGACTAAAGGCAGAGTGGAAATCCCAGCAGCTTCCCAACTAGACACGGTCAAAGAAAGGTCAGCTGTTTTCCCAGTGCTCCCAATGGAAGATGCCGGGGTAAGACCCCAGCAGCCAAGGGGACATAGTGTGCAGTGTCAGAAGGACCAACTGGGAAAGGCCAGGTTCATCGAACATGAACAAGAGCCAGGTGTGGGAGGGGAAGAGGCATCGTGGGACTGGACTGTTCCCAAGAGGCTAAGGAAGACAGATTGCCATGACTATGGCTCACCTCATCTTTCTACTCCTTTACCTGGGCCCAGCGGGCCCTGGAGCTACAGAGCTGCCCTGAAGAGGAAGATGAGAGGATCCAAAAGAGCTGGAATTTGCATCTGTAATTACTGAGTTCAGCTGCAACTGATTATTCAGTTTGCTGCACCTGGGTCAAACGGGGGTCTCAGACGCCTGGAAGAGAATTTGTGCTGCCTGTATCCCACTCCCCGGACTGTCCATCATTTGTTTCTTCTTCCTATGAGGTCACTAGCTGACAGGGATTGCAGCCCTTCCGGCTGTGAGCCTTGGGCTTCATGACATCCCGAAGCCACCGCTGCTGAGGTTCAAGGTCCAGTCAGAGTACAGGCAGAACATACCTGAGTTGGGCATAGCCCCCAAAGTGAAGGCCTTAAGACCCTCCCAAGACAATTGATAGGAAACGAACAAGCCATGCAGACAGCCTCGGGGCTGGATAGATTGTCTTGGAGTCTTCAATGAAGCGGATCCTGGCCTCATCAGCTACCTAGTTACAACCTTGTGGCAACAATTAGAAACAACGGTTGCTGGGCTCCCTCTAGGACTTAAGAGTTGCACCTGTTAACAGGGTTATGGGTGTGGCTGAGTGAGTAGACTGCTTGCGGGGCATTTATGAGGCCCTGAGTTCAATCCCCAGCATGGCATGGACTGGATATGGTGGCACATACCTATAATCCCAGCACGCAGGAGGCAGAGGCAGGAGGCTCGAAGTTCAAAGTCATCCTGGGCTACTTTCATTTAAGAACTGGCTAGCCAAGTGTGGCAATTTACACACCTGTGACCACATCGCTACAGAGTTAGAGGAAAGAGGATTATGCTGAGTTCAAGGTCAGCCTGGGCTATACACGGAGCCCTTGCCTTTAAAAAGCAAGCAAATAGACAGAAGAAAAAAAAAAAAAAGAGGCATCAAAGTACATCTCTGGCTAGTCAGTATCTATCATATGTTTATTATCTAGTGTATATTTATTATCTATGTTGAACTCGGACTGTGTATTGAACACCTACTCTGTGTGTGGAGCACCCAGAGTGTTCAACACCCACTGTGTGTCAGGCTATTTTAGGGAGCTAGGAGGTACCAGTGAGTGAACGGACGACTTTCTTGAACATAACAAACGGGCCTTGAAGATCTGTCTTTGTCTCTGCTCTCACCAGTCCTGAGGAGATAGGTGTCCGAGCTTCAAGCCGAGCAGTCTTGGGATAAATTTAATGACAAGGCATTTCCTACCCACACACCTTCAACTCTCCTCCCCCTCCAATCTCCAGTCAAGGCCGATGTCAAAATCCCTGAGGCCTCAGCGGGGAGCGCAGAGATCCCGGCCAGTCCTTCGAAGCTTCGTCCCCACATTCACGGGAAAGTCCCACGAGGAATGATTTTTTTTTTCCAGAAGAAATGCGGGGAGTTTAATTAGCCCGCGGCTTTGGAGGTGGTTTGCATTTGTCAGAACGCAGAGCAGACAGGTCCTGAGAAGGCCCTCGTGCTGGGCCGAGGCTGTCCTGGTGGCTCTTGGGCGGGGCCCCAGGCTTGAACCGTAGGAATGCTTTGAAAGCCTCCGCCACATGTGGCCTTCGGTTTTACCGCTGGCCTCTGTGGGCAGTTTAATGAATAAATGTCCATTGCTTGTCATTTGTCATTAGCAGACCAGGAGGGGTTGGGGGTGAGGTGCTGAGAGGCCGGGGAAGCCAGCTCTAAGCGCGGCGCACGGACGAGAATGAAAATCCTGCTTATCCACCCCTCGCATCACCCTGCGCTGTGCGGGGCAGCTCAACCCCAGGCCCCTCTGGCTCAGACGCGGGGCCCACAGTTTTTCGGAAGGCTGTTTAGCCACACTGGTGGGAACCAACTCCATCCTTGCAACTAAAATCTCAGGCAAGCCCTGAAAGATCCCGTGAACCTCCCTCTCCTCTGCACAGAAAGCTTGCACCTTCAGGACCAGATAAAATCAACAGGGCTTGCCAAGGCACTGGCACAGAGTCTGGGGCACAGTCAGCCCTCAATAAACTCTCCCAGTTAACGCTATGCTCTTCAACTCTCAGGGGACATTCTCGGGACTGGGGAGACAGTGCCCAGAAAGGGACAGAGGAGGCTAGAAAAGCCAGGGTTGGCTGGTCCACACGGCACTGTCCTGTGTGAGTCCAGGTCTCAGAGCCCCAAGAACTAAAGTCAAGTTTACTGTGTGTCTGCTGGCTCCTGCCCAGCTCTGTACTCTTCAGTCCTGGGCAGGGCTGCTGGCATGTTTGTAGGTGGGTGACCTCCATGCTCACGGTGGAGGAAAGAGAGATTAAGACTTGCTGTACCATCCTTAGCACTGGAAACCTCGTACAGGATGACAAACATTGGCTAAGGCAAGTCTCACTGTCCCCCAAGCCTAAGTATGGTCAATGTGTCAGAGAAGTCAAATTCTTCCAGAGAGAGAGAGAGAGGAGCGGACATTTGGGAACCTTTGGCACAATCAAGTCCACACATGCCCACGGGTAATGGGAAGACATGAGAGAGACCCCCTTATCAATGCAGGTGGTAGGAAGAGGGCAAGAGTCAGGAGAAGTCAGGGAGGGCCTCCTGAAGAAGTGACAGGGAGCTGGGTCTTGCAGAAGGAGTTTCACCTTTAGATGGAGAGAAAAGGGCCCTCTGGAGGAGGCAGAGATGAAGCTGTGGAAAGGCAGGGTTGCTGGGTGTGTGGCGGGGACAGGGGCTGAGCTAGAAAGCCTGCTGGTTATGTCTAACATGTTAAGGATTTTGACTCTTCAAGGGAGACAGAGGACAGCTCTGAATAATCAGACATTGAGCCCTAGAAAAGGGGAGATGGCCTTTTTCTTCCAAAACACAACAAACAGAAAGCCATGGCCAGAGTTTAATCAGGGACAATCCACGGGTAATCCTGATCTAAGCAGTCGCCATAGGGTGCCAGAAGTGACGTTGGCTGCAGGGCTCAGGACTGAGCCTGGGTCCCTAACAAGCCAAGCGGACCCGCGCGACCCCGCGCCTCCCCCCAACTCTCCCTGGTGTAGCAGCCAGCCCCTCCTCGGGCCCCCGCAGGCCAGGCCTGGCGGCTATTTGTGTGGGATCCGATTGTAATTTGGGCCCCTGTGGGCCGCAGGCAATTGTCGCGTTTGCACAGCGCCAGGCTGAAATAGCCCGGCGCGCGGCCCAGGAAATGAGCTCAGGCCCCGGCCGCGGCCAGCGCTGGGCTCCGGCCTCCCCTTCCCGGCGCCCGGCCGCGACCGCCCGGCGCGGCTATTTTTTCATTTGACCGACTTCAACAGGCAATTTGAATTATGAGCATGAAAACGTGCCTCGGGCTCTGTCTGCCACCGAGGGCTCGAGAGCGAGTGGGAGTCGCTGGCACGGGTCCCCCCTGGGGACGAAGCCAGGGATCCAGGAGGCCACCTTCTAGGAGGCGACAAAGAAAGCCATCGCCCCCTGGGGACAGGTGACAGCTTTTCAGAGAGGAGTCTCACTGGTAGGCAGGGCACTAGAACATTTGAAAGACAGTGTATCCGCTTTGCATCATCCCTTTGCCACACAAGCATACACACACACACACACACACACACACACACACACACCAAGCATGCAAGTGTACATCTGTCAATCTTGAAACTATCACGGGGCATGCAGAATTGTGGGCTTGGAATTTTAAGCAAATAAATCAATATTTTTTTTAAAAATTATTTCCCCGAGAATTCCATATTGTGTTTCGATCACATTAACCCCAACTCCTCTCCCTTAATTCCTCCCAGATCCGTCCTCAGCCCTCTGAACAGTCTCTGTTGTTGCTCCCCACTTTTCAGTCTGTCTACCTCTAGGTAGGGTTTCATTGGATGAAATGTATCCTGATTTATAGGCTCAACCCCCTTGTGTCGGCTAAGGGGGACGGCATCTCTGGTTTTCCCCATCATAAATAACACCCCCAGTAAATGTCTCTGTAGATACCAAAATTGTTCTGTCTTCCTTGTGAATTATTTCCCCAGGATTAATTCCCAAGAGGAAGATGACAAGGCCAAAGGTCGGGAACATTTTTATGATACTTGGTATTGTGACCAAATTGCTTTTCAAAAGGTTTGTGTCTGATAATTTACAGGTTTAAAAGAAGGAAGAAGCCAAGTGTGTATAGGGTGTTTCCTTATGCACACAAGAAGGGTATTGGCCTTGGGGACAAGGGGATCAGGTGCCTCCCAAAGCTCCAAGTGGTAGCAGAGTAAAAATCTTAGCTGAAGACGGACTGGAGGGTTGGGAAAACTAGGAACTTTCTAGAAGCACAGGCTGCTAGGAGTTTGGACTCCCTCTCCCAGTGTCTCTTTAGTCCCAATCAGGTGTTTAGATCATCACTTCCTACTCTCCACCTTGCTGTCTACACCTCAGAAACTTGGGCTGCCTGGGAGCTGGTCTCTCTGGGCTCGCAACTCTCACAGTTTGCTGAGCCAGCTTTAGAGTGAAGCAGGAAGTTTGCACCTTGGAATTCTTGCCATCTTTGCCTTGTCTGTGATACAGAGCCAAGCCCTGAGCTGCGGTTCTGGGTTCCAGTGGAACCACCTGTAATTTTGTTTGTCTGGATGTCTGTTTGTTTGTTTGACACGGTGTCTTCCTCTAGCTCTGGCTGTCCTGGAACTCTCTATGTAGACCAGGCTGTATTTTATGAAGATGGCTCTAAAGACCTGATGCATGCTGTCCACTCTCTAGCCACATCCAACTTGCTGATGCCCTTCCTCCCATGTCCTTTTTATATTACCTAGTTGACAACATAGACGTATGTGTGTGTGTGTGTGTGTGTGTGTGTGTGTGTGTATGTGTGTGTGTGTGTTTCTGGCAACACTATTGGAAGAAAGAACCTTTTCAGGGGACAGTCAAAGGCAAAGCAGGTTTGCTTTCTCCTCTGTATTAATCTGTACCAACAAGCCACTTAAGGACATGGGTCCCAACTTTATGACTTGATCATCACCATCCATGGGCCACAAAAGCCCTTGATAGAGACTCATTTATCCCACCTTCATCCCAAGTCCTCCTGCTCTGTGGACAAGTGTGGCAGAGGTGGCTCTGAAGCTGAATAGGGAAGTCAGGCTTAGTTGGGAGAGACCTGAGCATCCAATAGCAGAAGAAAAGACAGGACAGGGGATGTCAAGACAGCAGATAACTATTGGGCTCCCGTCTCCAGCAGAGCAGCCTGCTTTGTGGAGCTTCGGGGGTTCCATGTTGATGGAGGACGTGACACTCATCATCACCTCTTCTGTGTTAGTCAGGGCTCTTTAGAGAAACAGAACTGATAAAATGAATATGTGTATTCCATACATATTTCATATATTCTACATATATCCATGTATGAATATATAATCAATATTAATTATACAACATGAATATAATATAATTATTATACCAAATATGTAATGTTAATACACTAATTCATATAGTAAACATATGACTATGTATTCTACATGGACATATGAATATATATTTATATATGGAGTGTATGAATAGATACGAATGTTTCCATATATTATATATATTATATATAGAATATAGTTATATATTCTATATATAATATAGTCCATATATGTAACATATTCCACATATGTGGAATTTATGAAGTGGCTTACAGGCTGTGGTCCTCCTATCCCAACAAAGGCTGTCTCCCAGTAGAAGAAAGTCCCAGAGCCCAATAGTTTCTTAGCCCATGAGGCTGACTGTCTCAGCTGGCCTTTGGTATACACCAGAATCCTAAAGTAGCTCTAATACCAGTGCAGGGATGACCTTCCCAGAGCGAGTGAGGGCAAGCAGGGAAAGAGCAAGGGCGTCCCTCTTCCATGTTTCCATGTAGGCCGCCACCAGGTGTGGCCCAGGTTAAAGGGGGGTCTTCCCACCTCAAAAGATGCAATCAAGAAGAGTTCTCACAGGTGTTTTGGTTTTGGTTTTTAGTTAAGTCCAGAGCTAGTCAAGCTGACAACCAAGAATAGCCACCACACCATCCAAATCCCAAGGGCTCATACCTCTGGGTCCCCCTAGATGAAGCTCATAGCCAAGAGGAGGGGAGAAAGCCCTGTTTTGTTGTCCTGCTGAAGCCTAGAGCCTGACGCCTCTCTGCTCTGCGGCTTCCTTGTGGCTTCTTCCTCGAGGCTCCGCACACCACCTCCAGACAGAGCCCGTAAGCGGAGGAACAAATGAGGCTGATGACATGTACACCTGGGTCCCTGCTAGCTGGAGATGGGTGTAAGCCCTGCTTGCTCCTGGGTTAATCCTTCTTGCATTAGTTCACGTGCCTTCAGTCCTGCCTCATAGCTGCTGGGTTTCCACCTTCATCCCAGCCTTGCTAGCTCAAGCTCAAATCTAAAATAATACCTGGATGCTTCCATTTTAATATGATCCCTTGTCGTGACCCTACCTGATGGGCACGGTCGCTTCCCCCAGGGCTGGTAAACTTCACAATGCTTGTGAATGTTCAGCCTTGCAGCCTGATGGCCACAAAAAACCAAGGGATAGCTATGAATGCTATTCAAGACAAAATGGTTAGCTTACCGACAACGTGAAAATCTGGGGGCTGGGGAGATGGCTCAGTGAACAAATTGCCTGCCATGATCATGAAGATCCAAGTTCCAATCTCCAGCACTCACTGAAAACCCAACAAGGTGGCTCTCGCTTGGAACTCCAGCACTGAGAAGAAGAGACAGGTAGAGCTCTAGAGCTCATTGGTCAGCCATCCTAGCCAATCAGGCAGTTCCAGGTTCGATGGAAAAGCCTGTCTGAACAGTAGAGGGACCTTGGAAAAGGCCTGATGTTGGTCCCTGGCTCCCACATACATGCATAGGTGCACACACCCATAGAAATATGTATACACACACACACACACAGCCATTATGAGATCTGGGGTCTTATTTTTTTGCAACTTGGTCGTGTGGTTCCTAAGCGTGAGTGTTGTAGGTGACAGCATGCAGCGTGCAGTCACACATGTCTGACTCACATGGCATCTTGGCTGTGTCTTACATGTCATTTGAATACCATGTGCCTGGCCTGGAGCCTGCTTGTCAGTACGTGCTTGGAAATACATATCCGCCAGCTTCTGGCTCCATCCAACCCTCCCTCTGCTCCTGACCAGGCTCTTGATGGTCAGGCCTTCGGTGAGCCCCCAGAAGCCCACCAGGGTAGGAACGGGTAAGGGATAAGAGGTGTGACGGAACCATCCATCATCTTTCCTCGTGGGAATGGGACTTCCCAGGCACAACCCCTTACCACCACTGTCACCAGATCACTGCCCAGTATGAACCCTGGTAAGGGTGGGAGAACACTTCATTGTCCAACTTAGGCCACATGTTTAACTCTGGGTACTGGTGAGAGGCTTTGGCCTCTCCAGCTTCCATTGGGGAGCTCCGGCTGCCCCCTGCCTCCAAAGCCTAACTGGGCAAGTGGGGATGACATCCCCAGTGTGTGATGACAAGCCTCTGTAACAGTGACCCGGTGTGCACCCAGCATGTGCCCAAGAAGCTGGCATGGAGTCAGACTGGGGATCTGGCTGAAAAAGTGATCCCAGCTCTGTCTGTCACCTATCCTCAGGTACCTGAGCCTTGCCAGGCTTAGTCCTGAGACTCACTCAGACATCATCCTGCTTTACTCCTCGCTGTGGCTGGAGCTGAATGACAGGGGCTAAGGGCCAAGGCTGCAGCAGATCTGCCAAAGAGTTAAGCAGTGGCACACAGAACAGGCCTGCCAGACAGGAACATTGTGTGTGAGGATGCAAGGCAGGGTTTAGACGTGGCCAAAACTCAGGCTGAGGATTGTCTTCAGCTGAGGGGATTTGAGACCTAGTGCTGGGTCACGGAGGCCGCACCCTCAGGAGGGGGTCCGTGGAGATCCCCCGAGAGTGGGCCAGTTATCTCTTGTTCTGTTTCCCTCCTTTTCTGCCATGCTCTTGGGCCCCCAGAACCATGCACGAACCGAAACACACCTCTTCCTTAACCAGGTGTGGTGGTCCATGCCCATGACCCTAAGCACTTGAAAGGTAGGCAAGAGGATCGGAGATTCAAAGTCACCCTCGACTCCATGTCCGAGGCCAGCGTGGAATATACCAGACCCTATCTAAATACAAACAAACAACAACGCTAACTAACTCCCTCTAGATGACCCAGTGTGGTGGCTTGAATAGGAAAAGCCCCCATAAGCTTAGGCATTTGAGTACTCGGTCCCCAGGTGGTAGCACTGTCCAGGAGGCTTAGGAAGTGTGGCCTTCCTGGACACACTGGGGTGCACTTTGAGAGTATACAGCCTCCCTCTCCTTTCAGTCCGTCCTCTGGGTTTCAAGCTTGCTGGTGAGGCTGGGAGTGCTCAGCAGCCTGCTCTGTCCACCATGCCTGCCTGCAGCATGACTCCCGCCATGATGGACCCTTCTCCAAAGGCAGAATAGATCCGTTCTTCTACTTCCTCCTCCTCCTTCTCCTCCTCCTCCTTCTGGTTTTATGATCTTAGGATTTCTCTGTGTAGCCCTGGCTGTCCTGGAACTTGCTCTGCAGACCAGGCTGGCCTCAAACTCAGAGATCCACCTTCCCCTGTCTCCCCGACGATGGCTGGGGTTAAAGGCGTGTGCCACAACCCCCAGTGACTTTTCTATGAGCTACCTTGGTCACAGTGTTTTATCCCAGCAGGATACAGGCAGCTGATACGGCCAGGGTCAGACACTCTGTGACAGCCATGGACGACAGAACAAGGCAGGCCAGCATGCTGCTTGGTACAGCATGGCTGAGGCACAGGATGTAAATACAGGCTGGGGGAGGCTCTTGCAGGCCGTGCCAGGGACATAGAGCTTTGAGGAATACAACACAATAGAAGCAGTTACTGTGTCTCCTGAACGTAGTAAGTGTGAAATAGGCTGTGTGAGGCCCTTCAGGTTCATCAGCACCTCCAATCGCTACTACAACCACAAGCAACACACACACACACACACACACACATACCACACACACACACACACACACACACACATATACACACACATACCACACAGACACCAAACACACCACACACACACACATATACAGAGGTTGAACTTCTCATCCTCCTGCCTCTGCCTCCTGAGTGCTGGTGTTGCAGGTGTGTGCCACCAGGCCCGATTCCAAGCACTGTTTGGAGAATTTGGAAACTGAGGACCAGAAGGCTACTAAGTCAGTAGATCCAGGACTTAAACCAAAGAAGAAAGCGGCAGCCCCTGCTCCTCACCTGGCCTTCATCGCCCCCTTGAGCCTCCCTCCATGAGGGCTCCCCTCACCCACAGGACAGTGACCTCCACTTAGTCTCAGTGCCCACAGGAGCCTGAGCCACAGGGGCTGAGGGGGAGGAGCTAAGAGTCAGCATGGGGCTTGGAGTGAGCACCCGAACCAGAACAAGACACCGCCTACATCAGTTTGTTAAGGGGGAAAGGGTGGTTCTGATTCACTTAGCACCCTGTGGTTGTCCCCTGGACCAGTGCTGTGCCCTGGTGGTGATGAGCCCAGCCAGGGTCAGCCTGTGGCTCACTGGAGGGAGAAGCATGACCCCTGATCCCTAGTGGTGTGTGCATGGCATGGCCGAGGGCGGGGGGAGGTGCTCAGGAAGGCTCCCACGATGACCGGGAATTTAAACAGGGCTTTGAAGGATACGGAGTGCTTGTAGAGAGGGGAAGGAGGTTATGATTCTAGCTGAGAAACAGCAGAAGCCTGTCTCCCCCAACTCCTACCCCATGCACCCCGACATACTCCTTGCCTTGTCTGCTGGCCCCCAGAGTTGGGAGCCTGAAAACCCCAGATACTGGTGCCTGACCCCACCCTAGAGGAGCTGAGGCTTGGATGGAAGGAGATACAAACTTTGACCCCAGCTCTGCCTCTCCATGGCTGTACGGGTTCCAGAAAAGCGCTTGCCTGTGCAGACCCTAGGTCACCCGGTCACAGGGGTAATAAAGACTATAAAGTACCCAGTATCCATGCCCCATCACCCTAACTTCTTGCCAGTCACTGACTTTATAATTATTTGTTTATTTGAGAAGTCTGTTGTTGATTATTAGTATTTATTATTGATCTATCTTTCCGTTAAATGGCAGTTGTTCCTAAATCAGCTGTATACCCAAATCACCACACAGAGACTAGGGTTTGTTTAATTAACTTAGAGCACAGGGCTGGGCAAGAACTACTCCATCCTAAACCTCCAAGCCCGCATAGCTTCCTCCCATTCAGATTTCCCATATCATACTTGCTTTTAGTCCTATCTTAGGTCCAGTTCATCTCTCCTGGTCCTCTCCCCTCCCATCTGTCTTCCCGACTCCTCCCACACGCTTCTCTCTCCTCCCCTCCGCATCAGGATGTCCTCCCCTCAGCACTGGCTGGTTGTTTTATTGACAATACAGAGAGCAAATGGTGGCATGTTTGCACAAACTTGAGACAGGTGGTGCTTAGAATAAGCATCACAATGCAATGTCCAGATTGAAACCAGATAGTGGGGTAGAGAAATCAGCATTCGAATGAACAAGGGTAAATTGTGTACATTCCACGAGAACGTTATACCAACAGAGGTCTTTTGTAGCTAAGGCTAGACCCAAATTTATTATGTAGGTGAGGATGACCTTGAACTTCAGACCTTCCAACCTGTACCTCCCAATGCTGGAACTACAGGTGTGTTACCACCTTTATGCTGGGTATCATGGGGACCAAAGCTTCACGCAGGATGGGCAAGCACTGAGCCAACTGATCTACACCCTCAACCCCTGTATCATCTTGAAGAATAGGAAATCCCAATGTCCGCCCTTTGGGTAGACTTTCCTCTCTCTGTCTCATGGGAGTGACAAGGCAGGCCTGGGACTACAGTGGGTCCTGAGGCCAAGGGCTCCGGGCTTGGACTATCACTGGGAGCTTGTTTGTTCTACGGCGTGCCTGAAGACCAGGATGAGCAGACCATGCCCAGGCCGGCGAGTGTTCTCCAAGAGCCATCCTCTCCCAAAACAAGCAGTTCCCTTCAGGTGGCCAGAGCAGGGCTCCACAGCTCTCATTCCCACACTCTCTCCATACAGAGCTCTGCCCAAGGCAAGGGCTTGTCAGAGCCGTTCAGACAAACGGGTCTGAACAATGTGCTCTGTGGGCACCACAGACACCTGCCACCGCTATTCTTATATACTGTTGTCTTCACAGTGACTCACACATGTGTGAGGCTTGCCACGTAGCCATTTAACAGACGAGGAGGCAAAGGCTGAAAGAAATTGAGCGAGTCAGGCCTGGGCTCATGGATTTATAGTCCCTGGGCCTGAGGATGCTGAGGAAGAGGAAAGACAGGTGGCAAAGTCTCCCTGGGCAGCTCAGTGAGAGACCCTGTCTCAAAACAGAGAGTGGAATGAGGGCTGGGGGTGTGGTTCAACAGTAGAATGTTTGCCTATCATTTTTGAGGCCCTGGGTTCATCTCCATCCCTGCCAGATAGATAGATAGATAGATAGATAGATAGATAGATAGATAGAAAGATAGATAGATACATACATACATACAGAGACAGCTAGAAATAGATAGATGATAGTATAGAGATACATGATAGATCAAGTTAGATATATAAAGAGATAAATGACAATACAGAAATAGATGATAGAGACAAATACATACATATATACATACATGCATACATACATATATGAATAAATAGACCTAGGGTGTCCCTCCCTAAGTCACTAAGTGACAGAGCAGGGACTCAGGCACAGATGTGCTCAAGGGCAGTGTCCCCAAGACTCACATGTCCCTCACGGACCCAGGGCTGCCTCCTTGTTGAGGTTCCCTGGATGCCTGCTGAGGGTTCAGGGCCAGCCAGGCCAAGCAGGCTCTAGGAACCGTGTGCTCTAGGGTCCCCACCCCCCACACGAGTGCCCTGTAGGTCAGCTTGTCCCTTGTCCCGCTGTCCCAGATAAAAAACCTCAACCCAACTGCCCATTACCGCCTGGCACGGGGACCTTGTGGTTTCCGGATGGCTTGTATTGACTCGTGAAGTCTTCATAGGACATGGCACTGGGCTAAATTTAAGCCCTGTCACAGACAATTTAACGGTTTTCAACTGGAGGGGGGGTAATTGAAGGCTAAACCATAATTACCAATACGACTGATCCCTTAATTCCCCAAACAATGTGCGGAGGTGTACCAACCCAACCCAAGCCAGTCCAATTTGAATTCTAGCTCATAATAAAGTGTAGCGTCGGGCCGAATTGCTTCCCCGGCTCACAGTATTTTAAGGCAGGGAAGGTTGTTTGTTTTGGTTTTTTAATTTGGCTTTTTATTATCAAGTGTTTGTTTGAAATTTGAGGTCACCTCCCCTGACAGGGAATGGAACTGGGTCTCTCTCTGGCCTGGGGGATTCTGTGAGAGCCCAGCATTGTTCCCCATTGGTCACAGAAAGGGGCAAGAGGACAGGCCAACTGTGCCTGGGGGTCTTGAAGATGTCAGAGTCCGGACAAGCTCTGTTCACCTCCCATCGAGTCACAGGGCACGTTGGAGCCCATAGAGCTCTGGATGGGTTCTGCAGCGAGACCTGTAGAAATTTAAAGTGAGGTTGTAGGATCTGGGGCAAGCAGAACCTGTGGACTTGGGGGGTTTGGGTTGAGGGACGCTGCTCTGGAAGGCTTGCTCCAGGCACAGGGCTGAGGACAGAAGAGTCCAGCAGAGGGCGCCACGCCTCCGGAGGAGCCCGCGTCTATGGGTTGCTGTGAAATGACTGACTCGCGGGTCACCAAGTGCACCAGGGTGCGCTCTCGGCGGAGGCGGCACCCTGCGAGGCTGTACACAGAAAGAGCCTGAGGCCGGAGGCTTCGCCCTGGGGCATGCATAGCCGTCCGCGGGAAGGGGCAACACCGGGGAGCCGCACAGGTGGTCAGGGGCTGAGGGGACTCTGCCTACAGGATCCCTGTGTCAGGCACTTTAGACGGCAGGGGTTCTCAGACGCGCTGGGCTGGCGGTCAATGGAGAAAGGTCTACACCAGAGGCCCCGCTTCAGTTCTCGTCCCTCCCAGGCTGCGTCCCCCCCCCCATGTGTCAACTGGGAATAGGAAGATTGAGGTCACAGGGTCATTATCACAGCCGGGGTCAGCGGAGGCATTTCAAGGCCAGAACTCACGCTGGGCTTGCAGCAAGCGCTGAGTCAGCTCGGCCTCCAGCACAGGGGCCATGAGAAGGGCTCCCGGCCTGGAGGCCACACAGCAGCGGGATTTCACAGCTTTTGATCTCCACCGGTGAGAGAGAGAGCCGAGACAGGGTTCTCCTGCAGCTAAGTGGTGGTCTTTGCAGGACAGCTGCTGACAGGCAGCAGGTAGAGAAGAAATCCGAGAGAAGCCGGGAGGTGAAAGGTCAAGCTAAGGAGAGTCCCAGTTTGCCAGGTTACCTGAGTTAGCTCCCCAGCTCCAGATTGCGGTGGCTGTGCCCCACCCCCACCTCCGGCATGCTGAAGGCTCCACCCCCCACCCCCACCCCCACCCCCGCCACACACACACACACACACACACACACACACACACACACACACACACGCTGCAGAGTGGCTTTGAGGTCAGGAGAGGTTAGAGGGATGGATGGGGGGGCGCTGCTCCAGGATAACCCCCTTTGTGCTGAAATGGGCTCTGACATTCACAGACAGGCCCTCCCTCCCGGTTTAACCAATCCCACCTCCCAGCTGGTATCTGAGGGGTCTCCAAGATTAAAAACCTGGTCACCCACTGCTTGCAGGGCAAACGGTCACTGCTACAAGGGGCTCGAGGGGCCTGGGAACCCAGCATGGGGTGAACAGGTACCCTGCTGACGAGAGGGTGGGTCCGTCCAGTTCCCACATAGAAATGGGGCTGGGGGGGACCTTTCGGCTGGGTTCCCTGCAACTCCGTAGTAATTAACACTCTTGGCTGGCAGCTGCCCAGGCCACCCCAGTGCTGGGAACCTGGTCTCAGGAGGAGCAGGGCTTGGCAGGCAGCTCAGGATCAATCCCAGGGTACAGTGTGTGTTGGCGGAGGGGGGAGGAGGGTTTGAGGTTCAGGGTGGAAGACGTAGAAGACAGTGAAGTTGGGGATATCTTACCCATCCGTCCTGCACTCCCCAAATGACTCTGAGGGAAGCCATCTTTGTTTCCCTGATGTGAAGCCTTAAAACAGGTTTGCCGAGAAGGCCTGCTTCAGGCATGGAAGGCCTCAGGTTCCTTGGGGAGCCTGACCCCCTGCCTGCCGCCTCTCTCGCCTGACAAACAGGAAGGTGGCAGGGCTGCCTTCGTGCCTCTGCCTCCTCCACAGCCCTGGACCCGGCCCCCACCCTCCTCTCTGCAGGGGCTGTGGCGAGCTTTGGAGGATGCTACTGTCACCACAGACCACAGTCAATGCAAACTGCCTTGAGGTGAGAAACAAGCGCCCTTATAATCTATGAAATCAGGGGGCCGAGAACTCACCCCAAGATTGGCAAACTGAGCTCTAGTCCCTGGGCGGGATGCAGAAAACCCCCGTGCAGGCATGCAGGGGCTCTGTCCTCTGGGTGGGGTCTCACCAGTTGTTTTTTGGTTGTGTGTGTATGGTATGTGTGTGTGTGTGTGTGTGTGTGTGTGTAATCGCCCCCTCCCCTCCCACCTGGTTGAGACAGGGTCTGTTGTCCATCCTGCATATGCCTGGCCAGCTGACCAGCTGACTTCCGGGGAGTCTTCTGTCTCCACCTCTCATCTTGCCAGGAAAGCACTGAGATTACAGACACAGGCACGTGCTGCTGCGCCTGGCTTCATGTGGTTCTGAGGATCTGGACTCGGGTCCTCACCCTTCATCCACTGAACCATCTCTGGAGCTGCAGTTTGGGTTTTGCTTCCCGAGGAAAGAGCCAGAGTGTGTAAGACAGTGTTTGCCCAAAGCTCCCAGGCTTGGGGTCTGTTCTCAGAGCCCCAGTGTCAGCCACTTTGGAGCTCACACACTAGGAACTTCCGGTTCTCATTCATTGTCCTGTTTCCCCTCCCCCCATCTCTGGGAACTGTCTGGACTCCCCCCAGCCTCTCTGACACCCCAACTGTGCCTCTACCCATCTTCCTACCTGCCCTGAGCCTCCCTGGGCCTCAGCTCTGTTCCCCCAGTCCCTCTCAGGTCCCCTCACCTGGATCTGAGCCCTGACAGTGTCCTTAGTTTTGAAGGGCCTCTGCTGCCTCTCCCCAGCTCCTAAAGTTCTCCGCTCCTGCCAAGCTGGATTTCACACACCCCCCATTCTTGTCCCTCTGCTTCCTTCTAGGTCTCTGTTCAAGTGAGACCTTTCAATCCAGGGTTCTTTCCTGTGGGTCTTGGTGGTCCACATCGGTGGTCCCCGTCCTTAGGAGGCAGATGCAGGAGGACTGTGAGTTCAAGGCTAGCCCAGGCTACATGGCAAGACCCTGTTTCAAACAATAAAGTAACGAGCGCTGGGTATGGCATCGCATGCCTTTAATACCAATGCCCAGGGGACAGAGGGAGGCAGAGCTCTGTAAGTTCCAGGTCAGCCAGAACCACACAGTGAGACCCTGTCTCAAAAATAATAAATAAAACAAAATAAAAATAAATAGAGCGGGCTACGTGCAAAGCCCTGTCCAGGGTGCTAAGGGGACAGAGAGACAGTGAGTAGACTTAATCCCTCGTCCCCTGGGTAGGGTAGCCTTTCCACCCTCTCTCTGTCTCTCTCACTGCCCCTACCTCAAGGCTGGGCCACTTAGGCCTCAGTGACTATTGAGTATCTTGCTTTGGTGGTCCTAGAACTCACTGTGTACACCAGGCTGGCCTTGAACTCAACAGAGATGCACCTGCCTCTGCCTCCTGAGGGCTGGGATTAAAGGGTGAGCCAAGGCCGCCTGGCTGAGAAGAGAGATCTCAGTGTACCTTGGGGCAGGGGTGGACACGGAGGCCCAGAGTTGTGAGGTCTGAGAGAGCCAGTCAGAATGGTGAGCTGAACCCTGGGAAGGGGCCAGGCACCCCAGCTCCTTTCCTGCTGTCCATGTGACCTTGCAGAAGCCTCTTGGCTTTCCGGATTAGAGTCATTTTCTTGAGAGGAGGGACATTGCACACTTGTCCCCCGAGAAGCCACGGGGACCCACAATTTTGTGCACAGCAGCATGCGGCACGATGTGGGTATCGCTGGGACAGGCCTCCTCTGCAACCCGGATCCCAGCCTGGGACAGACGCAATTATTATGCACCTGCTGCATGACAGACATGACAGGGGCCTCACATACATGGCTAAAGAATGTGGCGCTTACATCCAACCTCTGTATGGACAGGGAAGACCAAGGCTTGGCCATGGTGACTTGACCCTCCAAGGAATTCAGGACCCAAGGTACGTGTGAGGGAGGAAATGACTCAGTCAAGATGGAGCAGTGACCCCCATGACCAAGAGCTGACGTGTGGCGAGTCTTGACATTGACTGAGCGTTCATCATGGGGTCCGAAAGCAGCAGGAGGTAGTCCCGGGATGTCGCACAGTCTCCAGGCCCAGCGTGGCTCCCTGCTCCCGGAGGGCCATTCTTCCGCAGGCCACAGGATGCCAGTCCTGGTCGCGGCACTGGCCCAGTTTCTTTCCAGGCTTCTCTGGGATGGCAGCATCCCAGCATGCTATAAATAGCCTCTCCTGGGCCCCAGACGGCCAGCTGGCAAACATTGTAATTTGCTGAAAAGTTTGGAATGTGTCTAAAAATGAAGGTGGCAAATGAGACCAGCCTGGGGGGGGGGGGGCAGGGCGCAAGCGGCAGATCCGTTTCAGCGGGCAGCTGAGGCTCCCTGTTTGGGCTAGCGTCTCGGTGAGGGCACGGGTGCCAAGACGCATTGATGGATGTGGGCCTGGGAAGTAAATATTATCCCTCACTCGCAGCGGTTGCCTCCCGTTTTCACCTTCCCTCCGGTGCTCCCGGCCATAGCCCACAGAAACACACTGGGATCCCTGGGAGCCGGCAGATCACTCCAAACAATGTCACTCCATTCCCATTATTTACAGACGAGGAGGCTATGTCTCAAAGGCCCCTAATAGCATAAGGAGGCAGAGCAGACTTCTGAGCTCCCCCCTTCTCAGTTTGGGGTAACTTCTTTGGAAGGTAGGAGATGCTCCCCAGGGTTGACACTGGATGAGCCTATGTCCTTCTGATGGGTGGACACACTTATCCTCCGGAGCCAGCAAAAACCGTTCTCACTAGGAGCTCTGAGCCCAAGCCAGCAGCAGGGCCTTTCTGCTGCCCTCGGGGAGTGCTCACTGCAGTGAGAACCACCCTTCGCCGACATTTGTCCTATCTTCTAGAATTTTGGTCTTTCCCCTGTAGGAAAGACAGAAAGAAAAATAGAACATTGAACCAAAGCAGGACCAGGGAAATAGTTTCACCCATTGAACACTTGCGTTGAAGGCGTGAGGACATGAGCTCCAGCACTGGAGGGAAGATCTGGGCATGGCAGCTTGCATTGGTATTCTCTGCCCCGGGGGAGGTGGAGACAGGAGGATTCCTGGAGTGAGTCCATTGGTCAGTCAGCCGAGCCTAACGGGTGAGATCAGGTCCCAGTGAACAATCCCATCTCAAAACCCAGGCAGAGGCCGAGGGGATGGCTCGGTGGGCGAACGCGTTGGTTGTACCGGCCCAACAGGCTACGTGCAGATCCTTAGGACCCAGGCAGGGGGTGCACACAGAGGTCACCCCTAAAGGGAGATGGGAAGTGGGGCTATCTCAGGGTCGCTAGCCTGCTGTGTGCAGCGGTAAACAAGACAGGCTGTCCCAAACAAGACGGGAGACAGAGGATTGCCATCCGAAGTTGTCCTCTGACCTCTACACTCCTGTCACGGCACAGGCATGCTCCCACACACATACACACACACACACACATACACACACGCGCACACACACACAAGAAAACAAAGCCAAGGTGAACAATCGCTTGCTTCTGGGAAGCGACCCTTGGCCTCCACGTGAATTCCCGCTCTCACACACAAACATGCGCTCGCGAGGTAGGCTGAGGGTCAGGAAACAGGAAGTGAAGCCCACACCCTGCGCTCTCTCCCCGTGTGACTCTTCCCCTCCTCCATCCCTCCTCCATCCCTCCTCCATCCAGCCTCTGTCTGCCCTTGTGTGAAACTTCATAACGACACAGGGTTTGTCCAGAACGTCTGCACGGCAGGGCCTCTTCTCTTCGTGACAGCTACCCGGGCAAGACATTCTTGTCCCATTTTAGGTGAAGACACTGAGGCAGAGAGGGGAGGGGGCTTGTCCAGGACCATACCGCTTTTGTGAGACTCACAGCTGCCCAGCCCTCTGACGCGCAGCCGGGAATGCAATGATTCCAGAGACAGTGCTGGTTTCATTGGCAGCTCCCAGTTCTCGGCTGCTGAAAGTCTTGAAGACAGAGAGCGACCTCAGACTGTGCGGGACAAGGAGCCAGGATTCTAGCTCACCAGCAAAGGGCACAAGCCTTCCCGCAGGGTTCCTTTTGTGAGAACTATGGCTGAAGACCGCCACCTGGTGGCCATTTGTAGAACTGCACAGTGGCCCTTAGGCCCTAATTCCCAGGGGTTGGAGGGCCTAACAATGTGTGCTAGGTATGAGTACTGTTCAAGGGCCAGCCCTGGCCCCTAGTCCCAACTGTCTAAACTGCTGGGCCTTTCTAGAAAGAGGACAGAACCAGTTCTTCAGGGATAACTTCAGGGATGAGTTATGAAAGAAGAACATTTTAGGACCAGCAAGGTGGTCCTTGCTGCCAAGGCTGATGGCCTGCATCCGATACCCAGGACCCACACGGTAGAAGAAAAGATACAGCACCCACCAAGGCGCCCTCTGACCCACAGACATGCACATGGTGAGAATTACTTGGTCCGAAATGGCAGTGATGAGGGAGAGAGGCCCTGAATTGATGAGCACCAAGGACTCCATTTTCAGGCCACCGACCTAGTGAGCTGCTTTGCATTAAGTGTGCAAAGCCACATGCATTTTGATACGTGCCATAGACCGGAAGATCCTGAGACCAAAGCCCGCTTGGAAGAGGTGGCAGGGAAATGGGCTGAGATTTGGACTTGAGCTCCCACCTCTGTGAAGTCAGATATGCCCACGACTTCTCTTAAAACATTCTCCTAAAACTTTCGTTTCTCTCTGATTTTGCCTTTATCTTGGTCCGCGCTGGTATCTGGTGGGTCTGGTTGTCACGCAGTGGCCATCTACTGGCCCCTCACTTTTGCCCCACAACCCCTGACCATGTTTCCCAACCTTCCAGAGGCAGCTGTGAGCTCTGCGAATGAGTGAGCCCGAATGAGGCCCAGGCTGCGGTCCCAGGCAACCGGACAGGAGCACCTGAAGATCCTAGTGTCGGCCTTGTGACCTCCCACTGCCTCTCAGCTCTTGCCTTGTCTCTCCTGGGAGTCTCAGCATATTCTGCTTAGGAGGCTACTACGGCTCCCACAGCTGATGTCCAAGTGCCTGTGTGAATCTGGGGTCAAAGCTCATCTTGGCTTGGACCCAGTCCTGCTGTGTCCTCTCCTATAGTCCCTGTCTGCGTCCCTTTATAACAGCCCCAAACCCTGTCCTAGATCTCCTTCCTCCTCCTCCTCCTCCTCCTCTTCCTCCTCCAGGAAGCCTCCATGGGCTTCTTTAGGCAGCCCCTCCCTGCCTCCCTCCCTGCCCCTATACTTCACTTACCTTTTGTCTCTCTCTGCAAGGGGATCGCGTGGAAGCTAGTGTTGTTGTCTCTCATGGAGCCCCACCGTGAGCAGGCTGAGGGTACCAACTCGCCTCCTTCCTCCTGCCTCCCTCGGTGCTGAGCAAGAAGACGGAAATCACCGATGGTGGGCAGGGATGGCTCGGTGGGTAAAGAGGCCTGCTTCTAAGCTTGATGACACGCACGGTGGGAGGAGACACCAAGACACGTATTCGAAGGACCCATGTGCCCATACATTCCCACACCCCTGCGCGTGTGCCCACAAAGCAAACAAATGAAATGAAATTAGTGCCTAAGAGAGAAAGAGATCACTTCAGCTTTTGTGACCTCCGGGCACTTTTTTTTTTTTTTTTTTCACTACAAAACAACAGTGGCCAGGATCCTGTGGCCACTGGCTCTCCCAGGACAAATCGTAGATCCTCAGTCCGGCCACACTTTGTCCTCTCCGCATGCCCAGTGTCAGGTACCCAGGGGTGGATGCTGGGTCTACTATACTTTGTAGGTCACAGACTAGGTGTTTTTCAAGAGCCTGAGATTTTCTTTGGGCTGCTGAGCTGTGGTGGTATCAGAAGACACCCCCCCCCCCAGCCAAGTGTGGCGGTGCATACTTTAGATCCCAGCTCTCAGGAAGCAGAAGCAGGCAGATCTTTGAGTTTGAGTTCAGCCTGGTTTACAGAGCAAGTTCCAGGGCAGCCAGGGCTACACAGACACACCCAGAGAAGGAAGAGAAGGAGGAGGAGGAGAATGAGAAGGAAGGAAGAAGAGAAGGGAGAGGAGGTTGGAGTCCTCTCTCCTGTATTTGAGTTCTGTGTCTCTAAGCAGGTGGCCTCAGGGGCCTGGGTGGAATAGATCAGAGCTACTCTGGGGTCAAGAGGACCAGCTGGGAGCAGAGGGGCCTGGAGCCGGGAATCAGGTGCAGAATTTCCAGATGAGCCTCCTGGCTTAAGATTCCCTCTGAAAGCCTGAAACAGTCATGACACTGAAGCCAGAGGGATGGCGCTGAGGTCCACACCGGGCTGTCTGTCTTTCATGCCTGAACCTGACCGTGGTTACCTGGGGGATCCCAAGAATCCAAGTCTGAGTCTAAGTTTGCATCTGGAGGCGCCTCACTGAGTGTAGTATGCAACCAAGGGGAAAAACGGAGACCGCCGGCTGAGATGGCATCCTGCAAGCTAGCCGGGGTCGTCAGGTGGCTTAGTCTCCAGCCGCCTTGCCCCCTGCACACCTGCTTCTGTTTACTGTGGAGAGATCTCTGTGATGCTTCGGTTGGGTTTTGTGGTTTTCGGAGACAGACCTTTACATAGCCCAGCCTGTTTACTCTCTAGTTGAAGATGACCTTGAACCCCTCCTCTCCCCGAGTGCTGGGACTTGAGGTGCGCACCCCCGTGCCCTCCTTTCCTTTGGGAGGGAGCTTACTATGCCGCCTGAGCTTGTCTTAAATGAATCCTCCTGGGTCAGCCTCCGAGCTGCTGGGATTTCAGGGGCGTGCCTGTCGCACTGGCTTGTTTCAATTTGGTTTGAGTCTAGTCCCTTGAATGGTCCATTTTCCCTCTTTGTGATTCTCGTGTTCTGTTTGGTTGCCCCTGAGGCTTCTGGGCAAGCATCGTAGGCAGAGGCTGAGATCCCTATCTTTGCTACAAGCACCAAGTGACTTGTATTAGTCATAATAAGCCTTGTGGAATGAACCAACAAATGAATGAATGAATGAATGAATGAATGAATGAATGAATGAATGGTACCCCAGTCAGCATCAACCAACATGGCTGGTCCCACTGCCACCATCCTGCTCTGCTTATGTTCTGCTCTCTTCTACCCCAAGCTGCCACCTGTTGAGCCGCTTGCAGATCAAGTCAGGTCCCCCCCCCCGGCCCCCCAGAGTGGAGCTGAAGCACCTTTTGTCTCTTTCTTGGGCCACCTCATCCCAGCAGCCCCCTCAGATGCCCAGGGTCGCAGCACGGGGCAGGGGAGAAGCGGTCACGTTCCACGATTCCGTGCGGAATTCTCTTCAGATGAAATGCCAGAAATATTAGTGAGGTAGAGCCGTAAATCTGATCCTAATACAGCATAGAGCTTATTAATGAAGAATAAATCACGGCGGGGAACCTCCGAGGAGCGCTCTCAGGGCCCGAGGGGAGATGGCATATTTATGAGCGTCCCAATTGCTCCTCTCGCTTTCTCAGATAGATGGCCGAGACAGGCTCTGTCAGGGCAGTGGCCTTAACATCGGCCAATTATGCTTTTTTTTTTCTAGTAAAAATTAATCTGTTCTGTAGAAATTTCCTAAGCATTTATTGGATTAGGAACTCATCCAAAATATAGAAGATTAAATACACACACTCCCCATACACGGGGAGCCAACACCACCTGGCTAGAACAGGATGAAAATTCTCCACTACCCCGAAATGCCCTCTCCGTGAGCGGGGTAGAGGAGTCAGCTTCATCGCACAGCTGGGGAAACCAAGACCGGGAGAGGGAGCGGGCCCTCCTTAAGGCCGTGGATGGCTCAGGCTGATGTGAGACAAGGACCCCCCAAAAGATGTCCACAACCTACTAGTCACCTTCAGGTGACTCTGTTACCATAGATGGCAAAGGAAGCCTTGCTGGTGTGAGTCAGTGAAGCCTGACTCACTCAGCCAGGTGTGATAGCACACACCTGTAATCCCAGCACTCAGAAAGCCGGAGCAGGAGGTTTTGAGTTCCGGGCCAGCCTGGGCTACTTAGCAAGGCCCCATCTCAAAACTTTCCCTACCTAAACTGGAGGGAGATTACTCCAGATCGTCAAAGAGATTGTCTAAAGGACTGAGGGAGTTAAAGAGCGTGGTTTAGGGCCCCACGAAGGGACAGTTGGAGGAGGCAGAAGACGGGCTCTCCCCTGGAGCCTGGGGCAGAAAGGCAGCCTGCTCCTTCCCGCCTGTAAACCAGCTGCCTTTATATTTGCAAGATCTAAAAACCTGTGGTCGGGCTGGAGAGATGGCTCAGAGGTTACGAGCACTGGCTGCTCTTCCAGACATCCTGAGTTCAATTCCCAGCAACCACACCATCGACAATGAGGTCTGATGCCCTCATCTGGGCGGAATATTCTATAAATAATAAGTAAACATTCTTTAAAAAAAAAAAACCCTGTGGTCATCGGTTATCACCAGTAGTAAGAAATTAATAGTGTCTGGGAGGGAAACTGAGTCAGAAAAAGCCACAGCTGGCAGGGCTGGCACACAGGGCTAGAGAAGGACCCTTCCCCTCAGGGTTAGCACAGACTCTTCCTGGCTTCGGGGGAGGGGGCTCAGGCAAACCAGAGCACACAAGCCCACACTCTTCCCCCACCCCCCCACCCCTGCCTGCCTTTTCTCACAGGGACTCGCCTCCTCTTGGTAGGATGTATAGGGTCTTCTCTGGGTTCCTCTGGCTCTGAGGCCACCCGAAGCTCTTCTGAAACCTGACCCATCTGCCTCGGGAGAAAGCCGCCTCCCTCCCTTGCTCCCTTGTCTCTCCCATCTCCTCTCAAACACTCTTCCTAACCCAAGTAGCCAAGGAAGCGGGATCCTCTACCTCAGGCATGTCCCTGCCAGCATTTCCTTGGGGCTCAATGGATGCTGTGACAGGCCACCTTTCACGGCCCGAGGAGGCCCAGTACCAGCCTTCAGTGTCCTTTTTCCTTTGTTGGGCTCTTGGGGATAGTGACAAGACTCATGAAGGCCTGGGGTCTGGCCACCGGCATGCCTAACCCTCTTGGGGATCCCAAGCGCATTCTCCTAGACCCGAATCTTCCACCAACCTGCTCTCATGTGACCCAGGAACCCAGGAGCCTCACAAGATCCCTATACTAGGACCCTGGAATGCATCCTGAAGTCAGGCTGGTTCGGGGATGACTCCCTCCTTCTCTCAGTCTCTTGGCTGTGGGAGTGTCACCCAAACTTTCCAGACCCTGGCCTTTCTCTTCGGTAAACCTGGAGGCTCTGACGAGCACGTGGGAGAAAGCCGGTGGGTCAGCCTTCACCCCCTCGGGCACCCACATGACAGACCCAGGGCTCTGTCACCTTAGAGCACTCCCACCCGGACTCCCGCCATGAGTCCCATGAATGTGACAGGGGATCCACGCCCCCTCACCAGCAGCTCTGTCAATGACTTTTGGGTGCACTCATTCCCGGGTGTGGGGTTCCACACTGGGTCTTGAGCTCCTGTCCCCAACATGGGTCACCTGCCTCTCTCTTCCCACCTGTCACTTCCTCACACTTCCGGGGGAGCAAGAATCCATCAAGCTGTCAACATTCCCCCAGTTCCTTTCTCAGGTCCAGTTTTGGGGATCTAGGCTGAGACCAGCCTGAGGACAGGGTCTGGCAGCCGGGAGCTGAGCCCCTTTCCTTCTCCTCTGACCCCGAGTGCTACCACAGGGAGACAGCGCTGTGGCTTTCTGGGTAGATACGTGACCCATGGCCGTGTAAGGAACCCGCAAGATGACACCCCACAAGATGGTGTGCTACCACGGCCCCAGAGAAGCCAAATCCCTCTTCCTTTCGTTGGTCTCCACTATCTGCTTTTGGGGGGGGATATCCCCTCCCCTCCCTCAACTGGTACAGAACCCCAGCTTCCCTATTGCCCCAGCTTCCTTAGTCTAAATGCCCCAACTACCACCCTATCTCCCTTTTCCTAATTCAAACACAAAGCAGACCACAGACTCCAGGGTGAATCTTGACTGGCCAGCTGGCACACACACACCCCCCTCCAAGCCACATGAATTCTAGTCTCCGGGGACACTGAAGTCACCTCCCAGAAAAAAGAAAAAAAAAGAAAGAAAGAAAGAAAAAAAAAAAAACCAATGATTTCATCTTCTATTTAATCTTTATTTCTCCTCATACTTTTTAGAACTTCAAATAATTTCTCATTTGTACTAACTAGGAAGCCATAAATCGTCCCTTTATGTCTAAGGAAAATCAATTGTTATTTGACACTTTGCCTTAATATTCCTGACTTCCTTCGACTGTAATAAAGCTTCCATCTGACTTTTCTTTTACAGGCAATTAGCAAGTCACCTTTTTAAAATTTCTCCACATTTTCCATCAGATGGGCGCTGGGATGGAGAGGGGAGCGCTGTTTTATGGGACTGAACTCACGGGCTAGAGGGGATTTATCTGTAGCCTTCGAGGTACCAACACTCATTAATGGGTTTTATTGATCTGGAGGCTTTTTAACCCTTCGCAATAAGACAGGTGTCACCTGCCTGTGGCAGTTGGGAGGGGGCGGGGATGCCGGGCGAGGTGGAGAAGTCCGCCCGCCCGTCCGGTTCTGCGAGCTGGACCCAAAGGAAGAAAAAAGAAAGAAAAGTTCTAATCCTTACCGACACCGTCACCCGAGGCTTAACCACACCCCTGGGGAGACCCCAGCCCACTCAGGCAGCCTAAATTTTTTTGTGGAAAGAAAGTTTGAGATCGAGGTTTTGTTTTCTATCAGATTCCGGGGTGGGGGATGGGGTGGGGGAGCCCTGCACCCCACGCCCTGCCATGGAATCAGAGAAAGGCCTATTATTATTGGGGCCTGAAGACCTGGGCTTGGGGTGCCTCGGTTGTCGCTAGGATCTCGGGAAGGGCGCTCTGAGGCCCAGGGTCTGGGGCTGTGAAGTGGGGAGAAGCAGCCTCCACCTTCCAGGGCTCACGGCTGTTCCCAAGCCTCTGTCCAGGGCATTGCCTCTCGGTCACTGCGTCACCACAGACGGTCACGCTGTGAAAAAGCAGAATCTGCACCGGAGCAGCAAGAACTAAGCTGACTGGCCTGGCCCTGGAGGAGGCTGAATGCTGAGAAGTACCGCTATTCCTTTCCTGGGGCTCCTTATCCCAAAGCCTGAAAAACAAAAACAAAAACAAAAAAAACACGTCACCTAGTGGTCACGCGTGGAATTGCAGGCCCAGGGTCCTAGAACATCTTCCCCTCCTTGACCCCGGGGAGAAACTCAACTCCAAGAATTCCCAGTCCCCCAACTCCCATATCCCTCAGCCTGGAATTGTCCCAATGTCCACCTTCTCTACCCCCGTCTTCAGTACAAATTATCTCACACACAAAGCAAACAGCTGTTTCCCGATCCTTAGAGACGTCTCACATCTAAGTCACGAAAGTCACGGATCCCCGAGGCCGGTGGGTGTCACGTGTGGCCGTCGCAGGTGGCAGCAGATGGGCTGATGAGAGTGTGGATGATCCCCGGCGAGGAGGCTGTTGGGTGGTATCAGCCAGGGAGACCGTTGGAGAGAGGCGTTACAGAAAGAGCACCTCACCCCAAGCCACCGCGCCAGAGGGACATGATTGTTTATATGTGTTGTGTGTGTGTGTGCATGCGTGCATGTGTGTGTGCTCTCGAGTTCGTGTGCAGGCCCTTCCCGCAAAGGTGGCTGGTCCTGGCACCGCCTCGTACTCCACACAGGCCAGAGCCAGCGGGGAGATGGAGATTTACAACGGCCGTGGCCTTCGTGACTTAATGGTCAGCAATTGAGCTATTTCATCTCATCAGACGTCTTTGCCTAGAAATAGCCACCGAGATTCATTCCAGGATGGCTCTCAGTCACGAGGGCCTGACCCGTAGATCTCCTAAATCATGTTAACACCCGGGACACCCTTGCCTTCCTCCCTGGGCAGTGTCTTTCACCACCCGCTGGCTGCTTTCCTGGCGGGAAGGAAGCTCTGGGGTGCCATGTCTTGGGGCCATCTGCCCACCTACATGGAACTATAAGGTTCCTCTTTATCCTCCTCCCTCTCCTCCCCACTTTCCTAGCCCCTCACCCAACTGCTCCCTTCACTCCTCGGGCCTCCCTGGGAAGGGCACCCCTTGCTCAGCAGCATGGATGAAGGCGGTCCTGAAGGATTCAGTCCTTGTATTTAAAAAAACAAAAACAAAACAAAAAACAGAGTACCCAGAAAGAGCTGGCACTAGCCTGTGTGTCCTTGGAAACCCTCCTCTCAAATACAAATGCGGGGCCTTTTTCTCGTCCCTTCCTGGGCATCCCAGGAGGAGATAGATGGGTAAAGAGAGAGAGCAGACTGTCCCATTCTGGGGACCAACTGGGTGACAAAAAATAAATAAATAAAATATGACCCCAGCACAGGCCTTGACCAGGCTCAGTCATGGATTGTGGAGACTCTGCTGTCCTGTTTTCCCTGGTCTATCTCACTGTCCACTCACCTGCCCTTCCTGGAGTAGGTCTGAAGACCTGATGGCTGAACCCAGGACCCCTGCATCCATCCCCAGGTCCCAGCTCACACCAGCTTGGCTATTTATTTTTTCGCTCTTTGTTCCGGGCACATCCTGATGGTCTGTTACAAGCTGAGCTCAAATCAGCAGCAGCAGAAGCCAGCCGCCCTCAGATTGGGGTTGGCTTGTCTCCTAGTACACAGTACCCACCGCAAAGGTAGGGCTTTGAGATTTCCCAAGGTCATGCCCTCAGTGACAAAACAACCCTTCCAGTTTCCCGTTGTTTCTTCTCCCGCCGGTGGGTGGTGCGTGTGGATGGGGTGGGGGTGGGGGCGCTGAGCTCTCAGAGGTAGCTGGGTGCGGGGTGGTGGCCAGAGGCCCGGCTTGGATGTCATACCGAGCTTGGTCGGCAGGGGGCAACAGCGACTCGCAGAGGTCCTGGCAGGAAGCAGAAAGCAGGAAGCATGAACCAAGGCAAGCGGAGCTCCTAGGGACCACGGCTGGGCTTATTTCTCGCAAACTGCCAAAGTCTGTGGGCATTCGGGGCAAAACTCCACACGAGTGTTGGTTACTTTTGCATCCGGAAACTGGGCTTGTTCTACCTAGTCTGGGCTGCCCTCACCCCCTTGGCTGATCTTAAGCTAGCTCATAGAAAGGAAGGTGACGTTCTCCACTGCAGATGGCCATGGGAAGACTGAAGCTTTAAGTGTTCTGGTTTCCCCAATTGTGAAACCACATAAATAGTGGCCAGAGAGTTCAGCAAGAAACAGGGTCTTTCTTTTCTCAAAACAGACAAAAACGACAAAAACCCTGAGGCTGCCCACAATAGCCAAGGGACCGAGGACAGCCACCCTGCAGACACTGGTGATATCTGGTGGATTCAGAACTAAGAAATATCTCTGAGGGGCAATATGGGAAAGGGTTGAAGGCCATACACCCAGCTTCTTTTTTTTAATGTCTGACTATTTTGCCTTAATGTATGTTTGTATATATTATATACAAATTATATAATATATTGTATATATTATACCATATGTGTGCTTGGCATCCATGAAGGTCAGAAGACAGTATCAAATCCCCAGGAAATGAGGTTACCTGTGGTTGTGAGCCACCATGTGGGTACTGGGAGTTGAATCTGGGTCCTCTGCAAGAGCAGCAAATGCTCTTAGCTGCTGAGCCTTCTCTCCAGCCCACACTCAGATTCTTTAGAAAAACAGAAGCATCAAACCAAAGTCTGTTACCTCTTATTGGGTAACAGAGATGGAGGCCTCTACCTGTGAGTCCTCCCTCCCTTCCAGATCTCTGAAACCTGTCGGCCTCTCTCCCTTGGCTCTCTCCTTGCCACAACTCTCCTAGGCTGACCTATATTCTCTTCTCTCGGCTGCCAAGCCACAGTTCAGAGACAGGAAACAGCCAGCTTCGTTGACTCCTTAGGTTCCTGAAGGACTTCAAAGAAGCTTGGGGCTCGGAAGTGGCTGCTACAGTGGTCCCCTTTAGTAAGGGGAAGATGTAAGCCTTCAGGTCACCCCAGGAGCCCCCAGCTGACCCTCAGATAACCTCTGCACCTCCAGGGAGCCACCAGGCCACCTTGTTCACCCCGGAAAGCAGCGGCAAGGACCATGAACTTCTACGGAGAAGGTTGCTTCTGGCTCCTGTATACTTCCGCAGCTCACCAGGGTGGTGACGGCTGTGCTCAGTTTGGGGGACTTCCAGGACTTGTCCCAGGTGACATGGGGCTTGACCAAGCCAGTGAGGGGCAGAGCCAGATCTTGATGCTTCCCATAGTGTGTCAAGAAAGAAAGGTGGCTCTCAGCTGACACCTCAGCCGTCCAGAGGCCAGAGGATTCCCACCAGTTCAAGGCCAGCCTGTGCTACACAATGAGTTCTAAACTAAAGGAAGGGAAAGAGGAAGGGAGGAAGAGAAGGGAGAAATGGATGGAGGGAGGAAGAGAGGAAGGGAGGGAGGGGAAAAGGAATGTGTGTATGTGTGTGAGAGACAGAGACAGAGAGGAAAAATAGTAAGATGTGCTAGAGGCCACATTGCAAGGAGACCCACCAGGCAAGATAGCTTTCCTCAGGAAAGGAGAGGGGGTCACTGTGCCTCCAGCTCTTCCTTCTGCTCTGGGATTGAGTGTTCGATCTGTGCAGCGACAATACCAAGCTACCCCAGGCTGCTGGCCCCGATGAGAGTGGGCCCTCCTCTTCGGATTTATGACAGCCTAGACCTACAGGTCCCCACGCCAGCAACTCACAGCAAATCCTAGAGACCTCTTGAACCCATAACCACTGCAGACAGATTCCCCAGGGCGCTGTACAAGGATGTAGCCCGTCCTAGAGTTATGCTAAACAGCTGGCTCCCTCTGCTCAGCTCGACCCCCTGCTATGCCCGCAGCCCAGCCCAGGGCACTTCTCTCTTTCTGACTGTCTCCCCCTCCAGGGCTGGCCCTTCCCAGCCCCCACTGTGGCAGCCTATGGTAGGTGCTCATCACCCTTTTCCCCGAAGCGCAGTCCCTGACCCAGGCCGTCCTCTGACCCAGAACTAACATTCTGCCACCTGCCTCCCAGTGGTCCTGGATTCCCTTCTCTTGCCACCGGAACCTTCTCCTCTACCTAAGCTGTTACATTCCTGTCCCTCACTGCTCCGACTGCCCCAGCCCAGCCTAGAAGAGCACCTGGGTCCCCCTGAGCAACAGCCCCTCAGCCATGCCTTACTCTTCTGCAGAGCTGGCTGGGCTCCGCAAGCAGAACCCGCACCATGGAGCATAAGAAGGCCGGTTCGTCCAGCGTCACGTCGGAAGAACCGCCGGGTGGCCTGCTCTTCTACCTGCCCCCTCTCTCACCCAGACTCAGAAGCAACTTGGGATCTCAGCCTGCAGCGATGCTCTCCCACTCTCCTCCCTCTGGACGGCTTCGCCGAAAGCCCCACGTGTGTGGCAGAACCGTCAGCGGTTGTTTCACAACCAACGGGTGACAGGAGAATATTGCATTGGATTCCCACCTCCTGCTCCGTTGGTGACGGCCGAAGCATTTGTGATGGTCAGACGTGTTAGCACGTTTCGCTCTTGGACGCATGTCTTGTGCTTTCTCTGGCTTAGAGGCCCCTGTTTGCCAGGCACTGTTCCAGGTTCTTTCTTAGCCTGGTGTGTGTGTGTGTGTGTGTGTGTGTGTGTGTGTGTGTGTGTGTGTTGGGAGGGACACAGCCATCCAGCTCGCCAGAGTTTTGCTCTTCTGGAGGGGCAGAGTTCAGTATTCTGATGGCCACTCTGTTTTCTGCCCTGTGCGTGTAAGCAGAGGTGAGGCTACAAGATGTATGTATGTATGTGTGTGTGTGTATATATGTGTGTATGTATTTATGCATGTATGTATGTGTCTATGTATGTGTGTATGTATGTATGTGTGTGTATATATGTATGTGTGTGTGTGTGTGTATACACCCATGCTTTACCTCTCTGGGCTCAAGCAAGGCCAGCTCTCTCTCTTCCCTGGATAGGGCACTCTAAACACAAAGTCATTTCTAGGCTGCTGTTCTCCCCAGCAGATAGGCAAGGCCTACACAACACCTCTCCCAGGCCCCTGCCATCCGGGGGAACAATTCTGGAATAGTTTGACAGTCCTGGAAAGGAGCGCTGACCGGCCCTGCGCAGGCCTGTTGTGGTTCCGATAATGACCGCCAGGTGGCGCCCTCGGCCCCACAGCTCCGCAGCTGGGCTAAAATGTTCCAGCGGTTTCCCTCCTCTTCTCACGGGAATAAGCTAGAGCTTCCACAGGGACCCCGGAGACGGACCTTCCCGCAGGGTCAGGAGATGCTTTGAAGGGATCAGAACTAGAAAATTAACTGTATAGGCACCGGGATGGGAGTCAAGGTGTGGATTAAGCTGATGGTCCAACGCCATGGTTTGAAAATGAGCAATGACGCGTCCCACACCCCTGTAATGTCTGCGCTTGGGAGGCGGAGGCAGGAGAGCCTCAAGTCTGAGGCCGGCAGGAGTTACACAGTGAGACTGTGCCTCAGAACCCCAAGGGTTGGGAGTGTAGGTCAGGGGCAGGGCGATTGCAGAGCCCTTAGATTTAAAAAGAAGAGCTTGGATCCCAGAACCAGAGGCGCGGGGTGGTGGGGGCGAGGTGCGAAAAAGATGAAAGCACACACATTCAGCACTAGAAATAACCCCACACCCAACACACCAGGACAGCCCGTGTTTGCGTGCCTGCGTAGGAGCCTGTGTTTGCGTGCATGTGTGGGAGCGCGAGTCCCTGCCTTGGTATTTTTGCTCGGATGGCCGAGGCCTTACCATGCAGGACACGGGTACCCGCTGCAGCATGTCTGGGAGCATTTGTCGTGAAGAGTGTGCCGACGCCCTGATCCTATCTGTGTCCTAGTTTATGTGATCCGTATACGGGGACTCCACGCAGGACTTACAAGGGCCAAGGAGGTCCTGGTCTGTTGACCCTGGAGTGCCCGTCCATGCTCTACCTCGCTGGCCTCAAGCGAGACCATCTCCCTCTCTTCCCTGGATAGTCTACTCTAAACACGGAGTACCTGCCAGCCTAGAAGGACTGTTCCACCCAGCTGATACCCCACACGCCTCTGTCCTAGGCTAAGCAGGCCTTGGGGGGAGATTGTTTATTTCTTCAATTAGAACTAGACAGACCCTGAGAGGCTGCAAGCTGGAAACAACCACTTTATTTTTTTTTTTAATCACTCCGAAGCTCATGAAGCAATAAACCCCACGTGGGGTTTCGGCTGCCCCCCGACTCTTCCCCGCCCTGAACTAAAGGCTTCCCTCCTGCAGGAGTCCACCAATCCCACTCCCCAGGCTGCGAGATCTGACCTGTGCTCTGTAGCCGAAATCCCTGGATGTCTATTGTGTGTAGGACGGTGTGTGGGTCTTTAAGTTCCCCTGAATATTTTTTCCCTGCTTCCATGTGGGATTTCGGTGGGGGTGGGGGTAGGGGGAAAGCCAGGAAATTAGAAACCCAAATTTTTACATCCCGTTTCGTAGACAAGGCCCTAACCTCTCTGGGCCTCAGATCTCTCTCCACGAGCCAATGAGTCTCCGGCCTGCTAGGATTCCCTGGGCTCCGAAGCTGGGAGGCCCTTTGGTCAGTAGAAGCTTGCATGGTGAGTACAGGAAGAACCGGAAGCTTGTTCAGATGAACTGTCCCCAGCCCTCCCAGGTGACTGCTTTTCCTAGAACGAGGTTCCGCAGTGGACAAAGATGTAGAAAGCACGCAGGTTCCGCCCGGACCTGTTCTTTCTGCTTCAGGCTGTGTCCTCCCGGGAGCCTGGCTTTTTTTTTTGTAGGATAACAGAACTTGGGTGTAGAACAGCCAAGACATGTAATTTAGAGGTCCTGGCCCCAACCGTTTTTGAAGGCTGAAACTTTATAACCAAATTGCCCGAGCTTTGAGCCTCCGTGTCCTTACCAGTAGAACAGAGCAGCTCGACCAGATGTGATACCTCAGGGTCAATGCCAGGGTTCTTTCTCATTTGTAGATGTCGCCTCTAGGCAAATGAGGGCCACTTGGGGGTGTTGAGAGCTGCTTGGTGAGGCCCCCTAGGGAGAACCTGTGGAACAGAGGTAGGTTCTTGGATCTACAATTTCCCCATCGATCGGTGGGTGGCTTCCGAAAAGCAGGGATACAGACAGCACCAGGGATTGCCATTTGGTGATCTTTTCCCACAAGCTTTTGTTTTGTTTTGTTTTGTTTATTGAAACAATAGCCCAGGCTGACCCACAATGCACAGCACCCCTGCCTCAGTTTCCCAAGTACTCAGATCATAGATGCGAGCCACCATGCCCAGCCAGCCCCGTTTGTTTATGTTTTTGTTGGTTTGTAGCTCTGCCTGTCCTGGGACTCACTACGTAGGCCAGGTTGGTCTTGAACTCACAGAGATCTGCCTGCTACTGCCTGCTGGGGTTACAGGAGGGCACCACCGACTACTATTCCTGCCCTCACCCGCATTGGCCTCTTACCCCGATCAGCAGTGTTTTAAATTCCTTCTCAACGTTTAAATCTGAGGGCTGACAAGATGGCTTTGCAGGTACAAATGCTTGTTACCAAGCCTGACAGCCTGAGCTTGGTTCTTGGAACCCACATGGTGCAGGGCGAGAACTGACTCCTGAAAAGTCGTCCTCCGACCTCTGCGTGTTCACCGTGGCATGTGATCATATGTGTGAAGGCTTGTGTGCACGTGCCCATAAATAAATGAATAAATAAATAAATGTAAAAAAAATTGAGAGACTGCTGACTTTAAAAGTCTGGAATTTTTGGTTTCTTTTGAAAAAAAATGGAAAGACCTGGTAAAACTCAGCGCGTGTCCTTGCAAGGCAAAGCTGGCACTGCCAAATGGTTGAGGGTTCCAGTTTCCCAAGTCTCCTTCCAGCTTTGAGGTCCCCTGTGGGCTCTCAACATCCGCACAGAATGATCATTATAGCTTTACCCATAGTCCAGGGATGCTGGCCTTCCTCATCGGACCTGCCCAGGACCACCCTCCCACCTGGGCAGAGCTGGGGGAGGGAGCAGTGTTTGTGGGCAGCATTCTGGAAGAGGCGCCCTCGTGACCCTCCCAGCCAGAGCTCATAATTCACAGCTGTGGTTCCCCGCATGCTGATTTCTGTTTTAAAAAATACTGCTGGGTAAACAGTGAGGGAAACCGGAGCTGTTCCCACACCACATAAATCGCCGGCTTGCTGTCCTATCTGCTTAGCTGTTTCCCCCGTATAATGGCTCTGCTGCCTGGAAAAAAGGAGTTGGAAAGGGAGGCCCAGAGAAGGAGTGGCCGGTATCCCAGGCTCCCACCG
Organism: Meriones unguiculatus; assembly: GCF_030254825.1. NCBI lineage: Eukaryota > Metazoa > Chordata > Mammalia > Rodentia > Muridae > Meriones > Meriones unguiculatus. Next base: position 19,607,069 of record NC_083355.1, read on the forward strand.
AGGCCTGGTGGCCCCTCTCCTTCTCCTTCGGGGCTTCTTGCCGAGGATACTTGCTCCGTCCATCAGGGACACCTTTCCTCCACCCTCCTCTCCACCCTCAGCTCTCTTGCTCCAAAGGACTCCACTGAGGCTCTTCTGTGCGCACCCGGGACTCTTCCAGCAGACAGCCCATCACTAAAGGCCGACTATCCCATCACCACACTTCCTCGAATGACCCCATTTAAAGTTTCCTTCCAGAGCCATCTGTCCAAATGCAATGGCCTACCTCAAAAGCCAAAGCCAGAGCCTTTTGTTGGGCTTCAGACCGGAGACAGTTGGCTGAGATGCCTATTTAACATGCCAAAGGCTGCCAGGTTCTCCCAGCATCCCTCAGTCCTACCTGTTACAGGGTATGGCTGGCATGCCTCATCCTCTCCCCTGAACTTTCCAGCCCAGGGGCTGGGCTCCTCCCACAAATAAACTCTTCCCTATATAATCCAGACATTTTGTGCTCTCTTGCTTTCTGTGCCCCTCCCGCTCCGCACGGCGATTTTCCTGGTCTTCTTCCCTGAGACCAGTGAACCTGCCCAAGAGCTGCCCCCAAATAAACCTGCTTTTATTTTATTTTTTTAATTCAGCTTCTTAATGAAGACGGGAAAAAATAAGAAGGGAAAGAAAAACACCCAATTAAATTTGATTTTTAAACACACAACCACTTGGTTTGGTTTCGTTGTTGGCATTTTTCTCCCTAAGTCTTAAGTACGGTAGCGCATTGTTAATGCGGTGATCGGTAGTCTACATTTGAAGCTCATCTTAGCCCCTTTCTTCTAGAATGGCTCTGGTGGGAAAGAAGAGGGAAGGCTTGTGGGGGTCCAGCCTCGCCACTCCCCTTGGAGCTGTACAGGTCTGGTCAATGGAACAAGACGGCGAGGTTGAACAAAATTTCCAGAAAGGCTGCTTCCAGCGGACAGAAATGGGAAGAGGGTACCAGTCTCACCTCCTTCCTCGGGGCTCGAAGAATACAACCTGAGTGTGAACAGCTCCCTAATGAACACAGGTCCAGCCAGATACGGTGGTGCATGCCTACAATCCCAGCACTCGGGGGGTAGAAGCAGGGGGATGGGTCTCTGTGAGTTCAAGGCCAGCCTGGTCTACAGAGTGAGCTCTGTGATAGCCAGGGCTACGCCGAGAAACGCTGTCTCCAAACATCAAAACAAAGGTGAACAAACACTGGTCCAGGGATCCATTCAGGCAGAAAGACGCCTGGGGCTGGTGAGATGGCTCTGTGACTAAGAGCACTCTTTGCCCTCGCAGGGGACCTGGGTTTGGCTCCCGGCACCGTCGTGGTGGTTCACAATGGCGGTAACTCCAGTTCCAGGGGATGCGACGTCCTCTTCTGACCTCTACAGGCACCAGACGCACACGTGATGCACAGACAGGTAGGCAGGCTGCTAGATCTCAACGGCAGGCTGAGATATCCATTAACATGTCAAAGCAGAAGCTGGCCACCAGATTCTCCCAGCATCCCCCAGTCCCTGCCTGTCACAGAGCCCTCCTTACCAGCAAACCCTGCCCCTACCCTAACCATCTCCAGCCCAGGAATTGTGTTGTCCTTCCCTATATAATCCAGCCATTTTGCTATGCCCTTCCATCTGTCTGTCCGTTTGCCTTTTGGTCTACCCTTTACTTTGGCTGAGGCCGCACCTCTTGGTTGGGGGAAGGGAGAAGAGGGCTCCTCTCTTGCTCTCCCTTTCTCCTCACATGGCCCAGCTCAGCCCAGTCATGTTTACTCTGGACTCTCCGAGATCTCTCTGCCTCTAAGTTATATTCTCTCCCTTTTAACTACAATAAACTTCTCCACCATTCCTAGGAGCAGTCATGTCCTTTCCTCTTTTCTTTTTCTTTCTTTTTCTTTTTTTTTTTTAAGATTTATTTATTTTATGTAGATAAGTGCTCTATCTGCATGTACACCAGTACTCCAGAAGAGGGCATCAGATCCCTGCATAGATGGCTGTGAGCCACCAGGTGGTTGCTGGGAATTGAACTCAGGGCCTCTGGAAGAGCAGACAGTGCTCTTAACGTCTGAGCCATCTCTCCAGCCCTCTTTTTCTTTTTTCACTCATGGGCAAGACACACATAAAAATGAAATTAATACATTTAAAAAGACAAAAAGAGAAGACACAGTACCTGGTCACTAAGACAAGTGGGGCTCAACCTGTGGCTCTTCATGACCCTTTGGCAGATCTCTATCTCAAAAATTATCCACTTTACTATTCCTAACCGTAGGCAAGTTACGGTTATGAGGCAGCAACAAAAATGGTTTTATGGCTAGGGGGTCATCACAACACGAGGACCTGCAGTGAAGGGTCTCAGCGTTAGGACGGTTGAGGACCGCTGGACTAGGAGGCCTCGACTGTCACCTGAGGGTTTGGCTTACAGCCAAGGCAATCATCTTCGTGCCCACCCCCTTCTTGCCCATCTGAGCTTTCCAGATTTCTAGCCCCAACCACAGCCGTGTCTAACATACACAGCCATGTCTGACTCCTGTGTCATTCCTTGGGATCCTGCTTGGGAGCTGGATTTGGTGGCACGGGCCTTAAATTCCAGTGCTTGAGAGGCAGAGCCGCAAGAGCGCCTCCGTGAGTTTGAGGCCAGCCTGGTGTCCACAGTGAGCTCCAGGACAGCCAGGGATACGCAGGGTGGAGGGGGGTGGGGGGGTGAAATGAAATGGTCAGCCAAAATGGTTTGGCTTGTGTGATTGACGTGCTCTCCTGTGGGAGCGGATGCTGGCAGTCAAGGCCCCCCTTGATGCAGGCTACAAAGGCAGGGAAGGTTTGGTGGGGCGTGAGAAGAGAGGAAGATGCTCCTCACCCTGGAATCCCATGGGAGCCTTTCACTGACAGGGGAGCAGGAACCCCAACCCTGCCAGTTGTTTTCTAGACATCTTACCCGAAACCCCACTACAGGGAAGACATGCATAGGAGCTTTAGATTTTACCTCATCAGATGATAACTCCATCCAAGGCATTTCTGGAGTCACCTCACTGATCCCTCTCATCAAGGGTTTCTCAGTGACCTCTGCAGATGTAAACTGATGCAGAGCCTAAGACAAATAATGGCTTACTCTCTCATTCCAGGTGCACACATCCTTTTTCCAACTCTCTCCGGGGAAGCGTACACCCACCCACTGTTCTCAAGCATGTCTCTTTGTTTAGAGAAAAAGTTTCTCTGAACTCACTTTGTAGACCAGGCTGGCCTTGAACTCACAGAGATCCGTCTGCCTCTGCTTCCGCAGTGCTGAGATCACAGGCGTGCGCCACCCCACCTGGCTAAGTATGTCTTTCTTTCTTTTATTTTTTTTTTAAAAGAGATGTATTCATTATGTATTCAATGTTTTGCCTGCATATGTGACAGACGAGGGCACCAGATCTCATTATAGATGGTTGTGAGCCACTCTGTGGTTGCTGGGAATTGAACTCAGGACCTTTGGAAGGACAGAGAGGGCTCATAACCTCTGAGCCATCTCCCCATCCGCTAAGTATGTCTTTCTAATCACCTCTCGTCCTCTTCACCTTCGTGCTCTAGCCTATATTAAAAACATTGTCAGCCGAGGGGTGGTGGGGCACACCTTTAATCCCAGCACCTGGGAGGCAGAGATGGAGGCCAGTCTCTACAGTAAGTTCCAGGACAGCCAGGGCTACACAGAGAAACTCTGTCTCAAAAAAAAAACAAACCAGCCAACCAACCAACAAGCAAAACAAAACAAAACAAAATATTGTTAATGAAATCCCCAGTTCTGCTTTACAAACTGGTTTGTCCTGAAATTCTTTTCAGTGTCAAAGCCACAAACCTCAACATGGCCCAAGCTAAGGTCCCTAAAAGATTAGGAGAACTCCTCAGGTTGCTGAGGGTGACAGTGGGGACAGTGCCTCTCTCTGCTCGCCACTGACACCCTCTCATGCGACACTTTAGTATTTCACATCCGGCATTGTCTTTAAGGCAACCATCTTAGTTTTATCATCAGGTGTGTGGTGGTTTGAGTAAGAATGCCCAGAGGCTGACTCTCTCTCTCCCTCTCTTTCAGTCTCTCTGTCTCCCTCTCTCCCTTCCAGGATGTAGCTCTCAGCTACTACTCCAAGCACCATGCTCACCACCATGACGATGATGGACTAAATCTCTGAAACACTATCTTGCATACATGTATCATATATAGGACTGGCACAAGAGCTTCCATATGTGATCTCACTCTGCAACCCAACGAGGAAAAAATAAATTCATTTCTATTTTACAGAAAGGAAAACTGAGGCTTACATGATCGAATGGGTTGCTTTGTGTCCTTCGGCTCCTTAATGGCAGGGCTGGGATTTGAACACACACCCTCCTGGTTCCTAAAACCAAGCTTGTGTTTGTTATTTGTGTTATGTGGCCATAGGAGAAGGGATTTGGGGGCTGGGGAGATGACTCGGTGGGAACGGTGCTTGTCTTGCAAGCACTGAGTTCGAGTCCAGAACCCATGTAAAAAGCTGGGTGTGGTGGTGTATGCTGAAAATCCAGCTGCTGGGGAGGTAGAGACGAATGGATCCCTGGGGTTTGCTGACCAGTCAGCTTAGCTGGAAGAGGGAACTCCCCCGGCCAGTGGTTCAAAACAGGAGCTGGTATCCTGATATCAGAGTGATATCAGAGGCTGGCTTCTATGTGCCCACACATCCATACATGTATACCACACACACACACACACACACACTCACAGAGGGGAGGAAGCCAAAATAAATAATAGTAATAATAAAAGTAATAATTTCAGGCTGAGATGGGCATCTTTCGATCAGATGGGGTTCCACATAGTTAAGGAAGGAGAAGGCCCCAGGCTTTCCTTCCGCCTCGGCCTTCCCCGCTCACTTACGCTCACACTGCCCCACAAGGCCAGTCCTGTCAGCATCATCTCACCACTGAGAAAACCAGAGGAAATCTGTGATTTTCCTGAGATCACAGAGCCCAGGGACGGCAAGAATAGATTCTCTTGAATGGCGACCTCCCTCCTCCAGGTCCTTCCTGGACATTCAGCATCTCTAGACACAGGTGACTGAGGTGGCTAGCTCAGAAGCAGGCCTGTCTGGTCAAGGAAAGCCTGTTTGTCAGGAGCAATAGAGGGAAATCCCCAGCATTCTGTAGGGAGGCTCAGGTGTGGCCCAGCTGGAAGCCCTTCAGGGCCCTTGGGACCTCCAACTTGTGTCTTTCCTCTTCCTCCCTCAGCTACCTCCAGCAACACCAGAAGCCAGGGGCCCCTCCCTCCCTGACCACGCCCCTTGGCTGCAGCCAAGAGCTTTGCAAACAGACACCTCCATCCATCTTTGTCTCCTGACCCCACAGGGCCTTGACAGGGGACTGCTGACTTTGAGGAGGTTAAAGGTACAGGGCCAGCCTTCAGCTGACAAATGGGTTGCCTGCTGGAGGGGGCTGTTGTTTTTTCCTGGCCTCAGAAGAGGGGCCTGTCAGGAAGATGTAGAGGTGGTGGCCTTGTGGTGCCCCCAGGGGGGGGCTGACAGACACCAGCAGCTGCTAGGGCACTGGGGTGCCAGGCCCTATGTTCCCAGCACAGAGCACCCTGCTGTGCTCCGCCCCATGCCCTTCCTGACCTCCCCACCAACCCCATCATGACCCAGTGCCCACCCCTTCTCAGGGCAAAGGGCCAAGGGGGCCTCCCTAGGTTGGGGACCCTGAGCCAGATGTGAGAAGGACAGCCCAACTGGGATCTGGTTACAGCCTGCCAGGTCAGGCCCCCAGGGCTTGCTAAGGGGCTGACAGCCCCATCTTCCTTCCAGCCCTCCCCTCCTGCGGGCTCCCTCCACCAGACAGGGCCTTGCAAGGCTGCTCCTATGGAAATCTCTCTCTGTGCCCTCCTGCCCATACCATCTCCATTTAGAATCCTCAAGTTAACACAAAGCAGACACGGGTGCCTCATTCATCCACTGCCCACTCTGCCCCTCACAACAAGTGTTATTCAAAACTCCAGGTGACCCAGCCTGTTGGCACACAATTCCGATGGACCCCAGTCGAGGACAGCCTGGGCTACCAAGCGAATTCCAGGTTAGCTTGAGCTACCTAATAAACCCCTTTCTCATAAGCAAAACCTAGGCTGGGGAGAAGGCTCAGTGGGCATAGTGGGTGCTGCACATGTATGAGGACCCAAGTTTGGATGCCCAAAACTCGCGGAAAAACTGGACCGGGAGGTGGTGGCACGTATCTGTCACCCCAGCCTTAGCATGGGGTCAGAGAAAGGTCAATCCTAAGGCATTGCTGACCATCAGCCTCGTCAAATAAATGGTAAGCTCAGTGTTTAGTGAGAGACCTTGTCCCCCTCCCCCCGAAAAAAAAAGTGGAGGGCAGGGTGTGATGGCACATACCTTTAATCCCAGCACTAGGCAGGCAGGCAGAGGGAGCTGGGTCTCTGTGAGTTCAAGACTGTCCTGGTCTACAAGGTGAGTTCCAGGACAGCCAGAGCTCCACAGAGAAACCCTGTCTCAAAAATAAATAAAGTGAGCCGAGCATAGTGGTGCCTGCCTTTAATCCCAGCACTCAAGGAGGCAGAGGCAGGTGATCTCTGTGAGTTCAAGGCCAGCCTGGTCTACAGAGCAAGTCCAGGACAGCCAAGGCTACCCTGTCTTGAAAAGAGAAAAGAAGAGAAGAGAGGAGAAGAGAAGAGAAGAGAAGAGAAGAGAAGAGAAGAGAAGAGAAGAGAAGAGAAGAGAAGAGAAGAGAAGAGAAGAGAAAGGAAGGAAGGAGGGAAGAAAAGAAAGAAAGAAAGAAAGAAAGAAAGAAAGAAAGAAAGAAAGAAAGAAAGAAAGAAAGAAAGAAAGACAAGAAGTGGAAAGCAATCAAAGAAGACTCCTGGCCTCTATGTGCACATGCAAAGATCGACACACAAATACACACAGACACACAGACACACAGACACACACACCATTTACCTGTATTTTAATAAAGTAAAATGTCCAGGCAGATAGGCTGGTACATGGGTCCTGTCCTTCCCTATAAGATAGCCTGGTACAGATTCCTCAGACTCTCTGTGCTTCAAGCTTCTGGGAGATGTAAAGATGAGCTAGAACAGCGTTTGCTGCCTAGGGCGCTGCAGTGGATGGGTTCAGGGCCCACTGTGTGTTTGGGGCTGAATCAGCAGGTGAGGCCTAGAGAGGTGAGGTGTGCCCTCCCAGGCAAACTCCAGACTTAAACTCACCTGGTACCTGTTGCTCCTCTCCTGGAACTCTGGTGTCTGGGATCAGCCAGCACAATTCGCAGGGTTTTCTGCCGTGTCTCTGATGCTCTGTGCTGTTGGTGGAAATCTCTAACAGAATGTCAGCCTTCCAGAAGCTGAGAAGCTAGCTGGGTATTGGCGGAGCGTAGATCAGATGTTCTCAAACTGTGGGTCACGGCCCCCCTTGAGTCTGATGACCTTTTTGCAACATTTGCCTGAGACAATCAGGAAACACAGACATTTATATTACAATTCATAACCGTAGCAAAATTACACTTGTGGAGAAGCAACAAAAATAATTTTATGGTTGGGGGTTACCACAACTTAGGGAACTGTGTTGAAGGGTCACAGCGTTACGAAGGTTGAGAACCGCTGGACTCGTAGACAAGCGAGTGAACTGACACCTGGGCTGGCCGCCCTGGCACATACGTTACACAAGCCAGGAAGACCCGTGGGAACTCCTTTGGGGATGAACACTCAGGGGATGGAGGACCCTGGGTTCCTGTCTCCACGCCCAGGGTTCCAAAGATGCCTCCTGGGACTGAGAAAGGAAGGCAGGTGGGCGTGGCTGGGGTTGGAGAGGGGCAAGAGGTGGGGATGACCCTAGAAACTTCAAGGACTTTAAGACAAATCGCTTGGAGGCTCTCTAAAGAAGAGTGTGGCTAACTGGTGTGGAGGTCGGGGGTTAAAGGTGGCTAGAAAGACACAGGTGCTCCTTTTGGTTTGGTTTGGTTTGGTTTGGTTTGGTTTGGTTTGGTTTGGTTTGGTTTGGTGTGGTGTGGTATGGTTATTATTGTTATTGAGAATGGTATTTTGAACAGAGACTTTTTTTCTGGAGTATATCTTTCTTTATACCCCAGACTATACCACTGTTCTGCCAAGATGAGAGAGAGCAAGAGGAGAGAAAGAGAGAGATTACTTTTAATTCCCCTCCCTCTTCTGTTCCCCCAGGGAGAGGTAGAAAATCTTTAAATCAATGTAATTACCAAGCTTGTCTTTTGCTTGACTTTCCCCTTCATTCCCCAGAATTTGGCATTTGGTGGATTCTGGATTCGACTGAAGGCTTTTCTAAATCCAAGACTCGGAGAATTCTGTTAACAATGCAATAAAAATAACTTTATTGTGTTACGGGAGACACTCAAAAACTGTGTGTGTGAGTGTAGTGTGTGTGTGTGTGTGTGTGTGTGTGTGTGTGTGTGCATGCTCTCTCTCTCTCCCTAAAAAAATAAAACAGACAGTGTTTCTTTAAAAGTCTATGTCTGCAAATGCCATTAGATGTGGGTATAAGGTTTCTGATGATAATGTTGCCTGCTCGGGTTTTGGTTGGAGGGGACCTTGTGTGAGCGGGCTGACCCCTCCTTCTCCTCTCTCACATTTCACTTCAGAAATTTGTCACTCTCTCCCCACCGCAGGATTTAAAAGTGTGTCTCGGCAACCCAGTCCAGCCCTCTGCAGGCACTCACTCAGGGTCCCCAGGAAGAGCTTGTCAGTGTGGGTGGGTCCAAGGCAGGACAGTCCAAATGTTTAGTACAGTAGGAAACAAATACTTGCGCAAAGGACTGCAGTAGTCAGCGTGTGTCGGGGGGCAGGAAGGCAGCCGTGAAGCCTGGACAGGTGTGGGCATGCATCTGTGGGTTACTGGCCACGTGTTTGTGGACTTTGAGGCAAAATTTTTGTTTCGGTTCCTGGGGTAAATTTTCCATTCAACGTTTTCCTCTACTGTTTATTTTATTTTATATTTTATTTTATTTTAATTGCAAACCTCTGAATAGAAAAAAGGGCAGTGCAACACCTTTGAACGGACCGAGGCAGGCATCAAACAGCAGATGGATCCGGTGGCCAACAGCTGCGTGAGGAATCCCCAGCCCCCAGCCCCACTCTGGGGCTGCCTTCGAAACCCCCACTCGGAAGGTAGCAGCGCCTCGGGGCTGTCCCATTATCCACCAACCCCGTTTTCCTTCCACCAAAAATCAGATTTCCCAGCTACGGCAGCGTACCCCGACTTCTCTGCTTCCTGCCTGGCAGCCACGCCACACAGCCTGCCCCGGGCCGAGCGCATCTTCAATGAGCAACATCCTGCCTTTCCACAGACCCCTGACTGGCACTTCCCCATCTCCGAAACCGGGCAGAGGCGCAACCCAGGCCCAGCCGGGAGCGCCAGAGAGATGGGGGCCGGCAGCCCAGGCCTGGTAGATGGAACAGGAGGATCCAGAGAAGACTACATGGTACTTGGGAGCATTGCCAGTGAAACGGAGAAGAAATCATCCAGAAGGAAAAAAGAGAGGTCAGGTAGGTGGCGGAGGAACTTGATTATTCCTTTACTGTGTCACCCTGGGCAAGTGGTTTGCTCTCCCTGAGCCCAGGGGCCCTTACCTTACTGTAAACTTCAAAAATCGTTGTCTAGCTTACTCAAATGTGGGAGAAGGCAAGGCATCTACTGTGGGGGTGTTCCAGAATTCTCTGGTGATTGGCAGAGGAGCAGGACTATGGCAGGGATGAGAGAGGTGACGGGGAGAGGAAGAGTGGGGTCCGGGCACTGTGACAGGGTATCGCTGTACAAGGATGAAGCGCTCAGAGGCTGGAAACGAGATCACAAAGTCTTTCTCTCCTCTCTGAGTTTCTCTTCATCTTCCCATGAGGCCCACCTACCACCCCCTCACCTTTTGTCTGGTCCCCTACCTCGCCTCCTCTCCCACCTTGACCAGAAAATGCACTGCCCCAGCCTCCTGCCCCTCCACCCTGATAGGGAATGCCCGCTGAATCTTTCTGAGTCCAACCAGAGGAGAGTCGGGGGCAGGGGGAAGGGGGGACACTGACTGACAAAGGAGAACTGGCCAGCCTTCTCTTCGTAAGCCCCTTTGACCTAGTGCGCATGTCAGGAGTAGCCACCTTTGGCCTGGGCACTGGATCCTAGGAAAGAGGTCTTGTCTCTGGGGAGCTCAGGCTGAGAGAACGGGGAGATGGCAGGCTGTGCTCTGAAGGAGAGAAGGGGAAAGGATCGGGAAAGAAGGAAGAAGGAGGGAAGTTCTGAGTGCTGGGAGCTACAAACAGCAGGGTGTGTTTGTGTGTTTGTTTGTTTGTGTCCCCCACAAGTTTGCAAAGTAGGGACTGCAGGTGTTTGCATCTTCATTCTGCACCTGTGAAAAAGGAGAGAGTTTGAGGGAACACTACAAGAACGGGGCATGGCACAGGACCTGTAATTCTAGCTCTCAGGAGACCTCGCCAGGAAGATCTTGAAGTCCAGGTCAACCTGGATTTGTCTATTTTGTGAGGAGGAGGTGGGGCCGGTCTGGGAAATCGGAAAAACCAGATTTGGTCCTCTAAGAAACGAAAGGAGCTCCTGGGTTCCAAACTCTAAAGCCCACACCTTCAGAAGATTCCCAAGCAGTCCTCATATGGTATTTGATGCCCAGGCTCGAAGCTCCCTCTGGATGACCAGAGAGCCCCTGCTGTTAGACAGAACCCCCCTTCTTTGCCCCCCCCCGGCCCCGTTAGACACCAGCAGGTAGGATTTGACTAACTCAGCTGGAGATCTACTGAGTAGGTCCTTTGGATGGATAGAGCAGGTGCCGGCCCCTCCCCCTAGGGCTTTAGCTCCTTCCCTGGCAGTGGCTGCCACTCTTGCTCGTCCAGCTATGTGGACATCTTGCAGCATCCATTCTCTTTCCGGGACACTGAGGGCCAAGGGCTTGAGGAAAGTTGCTGGGAGATTGCTGGGCTCAAGCAAACTCTTTCACTGCCCCGAGTCTCAGCAAAACCCAAACGGACCATCTTCCCTTTTGGCAAGGAGCAGGGCTTTGGAGAGTGAGCACTCTCAGGCTCATCAGAAAGTCAGCCTCTGACCTGGAAAGACTCCCACGAAGGGGGGAGGGTAGGGGTGGAATAGGTGCCTGTGTGCCCTGGCTCCTCTCACTTGGGGTTCCTCCAGATTAGCAGTGGAAACAGACAGCCCGAGTGGGGCCCGGTGAACTGACTTTCCCCCATCCCATGTGGCCGATCAGCGGGGAGATCTTTATTGCCCACGTGTTTGTGTCTGCCGTTGGAATTTAAGTGTGGAGGAAGGAGGAAGCAGGAGGAGGCAGGAGGGTCAGCTTCCTAAGAGCCTCGCCGAGGGGGAAGTCACCGGGCAAGGCTCACAACCGGCTGCAGAATCTGGGAATCTCAAAAGAGACAAGCCCACAGAAAAGCCCTCGAGTTACCCCGGCATCTTTAGTCACCCCCAGATCCTCTAATCAATGCTTTTGTTGTTGTTAATCATAGATTACTGTGAGGGGTCCTAGGAACCCACCCAGAGCCTGGTACATGCCTGGCAAGGGATCTAACACTGAACTACACCCCAGATTTATTTATTTTTAATTCTCATTTTGTTTTGTTTATTTAAGACAGAGTAGCCCAGGTTGGCCTCAACCTCACTAGCCAAGGTTAGCCCTGACTCTTAATGCTTTTGCCTCTACTTCCCAAATGTACTTGAACATTATTTATCTTGACTTGGGATTTGGGATTTGGGATTTGGGATTTGGGATTTGGGGTGCCTCATCCACATCCCCATGAGCCAGCCCAGGAAGGCTGGCTAGCCTTGACCACTGTACTTCGTTGTCAGGTAGATGGAGGGACAAAGTCACTGCAGCTTTGGGGAAGCTGTTACATTCTTGCTGCCTCTACTTCCTGAGCTGAAAAAAAATGGAAATGAAAAAAAAAAATGTCAGTTACAGCCTAGAGCATCTGGGAAGGGTGAGCAGTGAACTGAAGATTTCACATTGCATCTGCTGCAAAGTAAAAGTGTGATAGCAGCTGTGGCTCGTATCAAGTCCATGTTTCTTGAACCAGTCTTTAGAATACTGGTTCTCAACTTGTGGGTCGTGACCCTTGGGGGTGTGTGGAATGACCCTTTCACACGGGTCCTCTAAGACCATCGGAAAACAAAGCCATTTACCTTACAACTCATAGCAATAGCTAAGTTACAGTTATGAAGTAGCAACAAATAATTTTATGGCTGGGAGTCACTATGTGAGGAACTGTATTAAAGGGTCGCAGCATTAGGAAGGTTGAGAACCGCTGCTCATGGGGTGAGGAGGGTGGGGGTAGGAGTAGAGGGTGGGGCTCAGAGGGAGAGCGCCTGACATCAGAGCATACCTGAAATCTCCAGGGTTTGAGCTCCATAAATAAGATGGCGTCGGGAACGCCTGCAATCCCAACGCTTAGGAGGTAGGGGCAGGAGGATCAGAAAATCTAGATGGTTTTCATCTTGATAGAGTGCCAGGCCAACCTGGGGTACATGAGACCCTGTCCAACAAACAAACAAACAAACAAACAAACAAACAAAGAGGTTAATATTCCTGTATTGGTGGGAACAGTAGAATTGAATATTCCAGATACTGTGTCTCAGAAATCCCCAGGTCAGTGGCGTATGTGAACCTCCTGGACTCTCTTTGTCCTAAAATCTGATAGTGATCAATTAGTGCTTCAGTCAAAGCTGTGCAGAGGTGCTGGGAGGTAGAGGAAGAGGCTGGTGTTAAAGTGCGTCGAACACTGGCTGGCCCAGGAGGCTCCAGCCATGGACTGGTGATGGAGGGGTACACCCCTCTCCATCATCAGTATCCCCCAACTCCCTCACCTTGCTCCCCTTGGAAGCCAAAGCTGATCCCCTGTAGTAAATGATGGAGAAAGCCAGGTGCCCCTCCAGCACCCTGAGAGACCTCGCAGTGCAATCTTATTTCACCTACCCGCACCCAACCCCCCAAGCCCTGGCCAGGGGTGTTAAAGACCCCTACTGGCAGGGACAACTGCGAAGCTGTCTCCCCTAAGCTGTCAGGCCACTGCTGTAACGGCCTTTAATTTATGGGAATGGGGGATTTCTCTGTGACTTCCCGACAGGGTTCAAGGGAAGGTTGCGTGTGACCAGCATGGCTACCGGGAAGCCGCCCTGCTCTCTGGGAGTAGCACTAGGTGCTGGGTCCCGGCCTCCCCGATCCTCAATCAACCAAGCAGCATCTTTGTCAGACTGTCTAAGCCTCCTTTAGTGCCCAGTCCTGCCCCAAATTCTCCCCTCCCAGATCTTCAATGCCCTGCCCAACCATCCACATTCCTATTTTCTCCCCTCTCTCCTCCTTCCTCTCTTTCACTTTTTCCTCTCCTCTCTTCTCTCTTTCCCTCTCTCCTCCTCCACCTCCCCTCCCTTCTTACAGGCCACCCCTCGCACTGGCCTTCCCACACACCTTGTCTTTTCTTTTCTTCTCCCCACACCTCTTTGCCCTTTAATTTCCCTCCCCAGAATCGACATATTTTGAGATTCAGTTCAAAGCCACCATTTCTTGATCATCCTTTGCCCCTGTGTGAAACCTGTGGCTGTAACTGTACATGGCAGCATATCCATGAGAGCCACAGTCAGAAGGCCGCAGTGTTGCTGAGAGGGCTGGGCGTGCCTGAAATCGCAGTAGATAGAAGGGCGGCAACATTGAGGCCAGCCTGAGCTACCCAGAGAGAGCGGTCTCAAAACAAGCGAGGACGCTTCAGGCCGCGGTGTGGTTCTGAGCTGATTTTCTGGCTGTAGCTAGCAGCTCCATAGAGACTTGACGGAGATGCCTTAAGGTGGGTGATCCTTTGAAAATATTCTCTTCCTGGGGTCCAAAACACACGGGATTAAAAGCTGGCTTCTTTACAGTTTGAAACGACCTTTTACAGCAGTCAACCACAGATCGACTGTTGTAGAACAGATTTCCAGAATTGTTTCATCTTGCGAAATGGAGCTTCTCTTTGGAACGGGTCCCCCAACCCCTGGCAACTGCCTGGTTTCAGTAAGCATTTGGCTGTTAGAGGCATCTCATACGTGGACTCGTGAAGCTGTTGTCTTTTTCGTTACTGACTTATTCCACTTCGTGGTTGGCCCTAGTATCAGGCCCATACTTCCTGAACCCATCAGTCCTCAAGTTGCATTGATATTACAGCCCAGGGAGATGCTTCCCTTTTAAGGCTGAATAATATTCCATTGTGTGTTCGTGCTACTGTTTCCCTTATCTGGTCATGTGTTGATAGACCTTAGGCCGCTTCCGTTGCTAGGCAATTGTGAACAATGCCTCAGGAAGTGGGTGTCCACGTATCTCTTTGAGCTTGTGTTTTCACAGCTTTTTCTTTTTTTCCTTTTTTAAAATTTCGGGTGTTTACTCATAACCGGAACTGTTGGATCAGATGGTTATTCTATATTTAATTAAAAAAAAAAAAGAAAAAAGATTTGTGTGTGCATGTGTGCCTGTGCCTGTGTGTAAAGCAGCCGGAAGAGGGCATCGATTCCCTCAGACCTAGAGTTCTAGGCATTTGCAAGGTGCTGGGCTTGTTATGTGCTCGATGGGATCCAGACTTCAGTCCTCATGACTTTGAAGCAAGCAGTCATCATTGTGATAGGTATCCTCCAACAACAAAATTAGCCAACTTATAAAGGCAAATTTATTGGGGGCAGCTCTTACATGCAGAGAGAGGGGAGAAATGCAGAGAGAGAGGGGAAAAGAGAGGAAGAGAGAGAACCAAAATGTCTGGATTATATAGTGACGAGCCCAGCCCCTGGGGTGGAAGTTCAGGGTAAAGGGTGGGGTCTGCCAGCCATGCCCTGTAGGAAATGAGGGATGCTGGGAGAATCCTGGAAGCCAGGTCTGCTTTGGTATGTTAAATAGGCCCCTCAGCTGCTCATTCCCATAGTATCTGAAAGCCAACAAGTTTCTGAGCCATCTCTCCATTGCCCATATTTAATTTTCTGAGGACCATTCGTTCAGTTTGCCCTAGCGTGTGTTCTGTCTTGCAGTTCCCCCAACAGCGAATCAGGAAGGTTCCGACTTCTTCACCTCTTAGCCGATACTATTTATTTCCTGTGTCTGTTTATTCAGAACCCCCCCTCCCTCGCATGGGGTGGGGTGGGGGGGCCACAGGCCTGTCACAGAACACACGTGGAAGTCAGAAGGCAACTTGCTGGAGTGAGTTCTCTCCTGGCCATGTGGGTTCCGGGGGTTGAACTCAGGTCCTCAGGCTTGGCAGCAAATGTCTTCACCCACTGAGCCATCTCCCTCACCTGGCTTGTTTGTTTGTTTTGTTTTTGCTTTTGTTGCCTATGTTTTGAGAGTTATACCGAAGGAGAAGCGGCCAAATCCGAAGTCCTAGATTTTTTACCTGTACTTCCTTCGCTCTGGGAGTTTCATATTTCCAGGAGTTGTATTCAGGGCTTGCCCTGTCTTGTTCATTTTTATTTGTTGTGCGGTAAGGGCTCGGCACCGTTTCGTGCGCGTGGATAGCCAGTCTCCCCATCGCTATTTGTTGCTGAACTGTCCATTTCCCATTAGGCAGCTGTGGCCACCTAGCGAGGCTCAACTTCTGGCCTCTCTGTCCCTCTCCTCTGTCTTTATTTTAGTTAGTTACCATAGCCTTATAATATGTTTTGAAATTAGGAGGCCTAAGGTTTTGTTTCCTTCTGAAGAGTGTCTTGGCTATCTGGAGCCCTTTTGACATTTTTTTTTTCGTAAGAACTTAAGATCCATCTGGGTGGCGGTGGTGCACACCTTTGGTCCCAGCACCTGAGAGGTAGACATGGGCCGATCTCTAAGTTTGAGGCCAGCCTGGGCTACAGAGTGAGTTCTAGGACAGCCCAGGCTACACAGAAAAACCCTGTCTCAAAACCCAAAACAAAAAAAAATAATAATAATTTCATTATTAAACGTTTGGGTCTGCTCGCTAGAAACACACACATGGGTGGGGGTGGGGTAGAGCGGACCTAGACACACGCGCACATATGCACACACGCTGATGCTCCATTGCCTTCACCTCCCCCTCCTGCACCCCTCCTTCAGCTCACTGCCCCTCGGGGCTCTTCTACACTCCCCATAGCCTCTCACAGTCAGGTCCTCCTCTCTCCATCACTACTCTCTCACTCTCACTACTCCACCCCAGCAGGGACTCTTGGTGAGGGCTCCCCTGGCACGAGGTGTTCCCACTCCAGAAGGATCTGCTGTCCCCTCCCTGCTGTAAATTCCTGGGCCCCACCACTGGGCTTTGTGTGTCTTCGTGAAGCAGGGCCGTGACAGGGTCCGGACATTGGGTTGGTGTAGCACACGATGATGAACAAGTCAGGCTGAGTCCAGGAAGCCTCGGAGGCTTCAGATGTAAACATCCAACTGGACCCTCGTTGCCTCCGTCTGAATCCTACCTACCTCGGGGGACTTTCCATCCTCCTTCTTCTTGAAGGCATCCGAGCCCAGGAGTGTAGTAAGAGTCTGCTTTGTTTGAGACAGCTCAGGAAACCACATATTCCCCTTTCAGAGGGCTTGCCAAGGTTTCACCCCAAATAGACCTTTCCTTCCTCTTCCCTGGGGAGCCCCAGTGAGACAGACCTAGACCCTGACCCAGGCATTGTCTCCAGAGCACCCATGGTACAGCCTCTATGCTCATTATCCCTTGTTGGGTAGTGTGACAGGTGGCTGCTGCCTTAACTCTGGTTCTTATTCTCTCCATCTGTTCAGTGGGCTCTCGTGAATAACTATCGGGAGAGAAGCTGGAGCGTGGCTCAGTGGGAAAGTACTTGCCTAGCGTCTATGAGCCCTGGGTTCTATCTGCACAGAAGAAAAGGTAAAGACACTAACAGGAAGAGATGACAGGAAGCAGACGGAGCGCTGTGTAAAAGAACTCCTGTCAGGGAAGCCTGAGTCCTGGGCTCCATTCATTCACTCACTTGCTGTGTGTCTACAGGCAGATCGCTTGCTATCTGCAAATCTGGAAAATCAGCAAGTGACATAAAATCGCCCCTGGGTCCCCTTTGCTTCCAGCTCAACTATATCGATCCAGGGGTTGATATGAAAGCCCCAAAGAAGTCTCTAGCTGAGAGAAGGTAATAATTTATCCACCAAAAAAGAACACAGAGTGTGTATTCTCCGTGGTCTGTTAGAAATTATGCAAAATGGTGCAGTAGAGTTGAGGGAGCAGAGGTATAGGTATAGCAAACCAAAGAGGTGTGTCCCACTGAGCCTGTCTGACCCTCTCTGTCACCCTGATAAGGCTGTCTGCTAACTTTAGGAAACACTGCCAAGTCTGGCAGTTACTTCTGAAGTGATTTCCCTGGGCTGATGTAAAAGCTCGTGATGGGAACCACAACCACACATACATCCTGCTCGCACTATTGTGTGTGCCCTTGTGGTCCTCCTTGTTCTGAGGGCTGTGCATGACAGGGGTGGGCAGCTCTCCACTAACCACAGAGGAAGTCAGCAGTGTGCTCTCCCCCTCCCTCACAGTCCTGAACAGTGAGGGTTAATCAGTGACAGTGCCTGGAAGCATGGGTCCCATGGAAGGCTCAAGCAACAGCAGCTGATGGTCGCCATGGTTGCTGAGCTACCAAAAAGTGGAAAGAGGAAGAGGCAGTCCAAAGACATGTCTGAGAGGCATCCTTAGTTCATGCCTGTAATCCCCTATTCCCAGAAGCTGAGGCAGAAGGTTCAATGTAAATATAAGGACACTCTGAAATACAGAGTAAGTTCTGGGACAGCCTATCCCCTGTCAGGAAGGGAAGGGAAAGAAGGAAAGAAGGAAAGAAGGAAGGAAGGAAGGAAGGAAGGAAGGGAGAAGAAGGAAGGAAGGAGGGGAGGAAGGAAGGGAGGGGGAGGGAGGGAGGAAGAGAGGGAAGGAAGGAAGGTAGAAAGGACCGGTGATAGGAAGTTAGGCATTCATGCATGCATCCTTTGCGCACAGATCTGGGGATGTGGTATCCTCTGATCACCTTCTGAAAGTCTGTGAAATCTTTCAAACATCATGCCCGACAGACTCCCTTCTGCCAGTTCTCTCAGGCAGGCTCAACTGTGTGCCAAGCCCCATCCAACAGGTTAACCCCCCATCCAACACGTTAACCCGTCATTAATGTCATTTTGCCCTCTGAGCAGCCTTTATGCTCTTGGTAGGTGTATCTATTCTTGCTTTGCAAACGAGTAGACTGGCAGGACCTGGAGCACTGCAGGGAGACTCACCTGAGGTCAGGAAAGCTCCTCCCTGAGGCCAGTACCTGCAGGTGCCAAGGCCCAGGCTGTCCACAGGACCAGAAGCTCTGCACGCAGGAGAGAAACTCCCTGGTGTATTCTGAGCTTTGGGCTGAGGGCTGTGGAAAGGGGAGAGGGGGCTTTGTGACAAAATAACAACAACAAGCAAAATATCAGGTGTGACTCGGGAACAAGGGAGGATGGGCTTAGCAAAAGGGGGAAGGGCCTGGAGTTCTTCCAGGCCAGGTGAGGCAAAGCAAAAAGGATCAGGGGAAGCAGAGGAGGGTGTTGGGCTCCTGGCTTGGGAGAGAACTTTGACACCAGCTCTTCATGGGAATGAGGAGCCCATTCTATTGTTATATACATGGGAAAACTGAGACCCAGGGAGGGAAGGGCAGGGTCTCAACAAAGGTGAACAGTGTTGGGGCAGAAGAGATGATGGTTTAGAGGTTAAGAGCACTGTTCGTTCCTCCAGAGGACCGGATTTCGTTTCCTAGCACCTACATGGAGGCTCACAGCTGTCTGTAACTCTAGTGCCAGGGAATCTCACGGCCTCTTCTGGCCTCCGTAGGCACCTGGCTCAGACAGGGTGCACAAACATACAAACAGGCAAAAATCCCACATACATAACTTTTTTTTTTTTTTAATTCAAACATGTGCTGTATTGTCAGGGTGCCTGGGTCCCTTGAAGGCAGTACTGTGCAACTGTGAACTTGAACCTGCCTGAGCTTTACACCTCAGGCTGGAAGAGGCGGAGAAGTCTTCAGTCTTGATGAAATGTTACAGGCCTTTTCACACCGTTGCAAGACAAACCCCCGCTTCCATCTCCTAGCTCTTTCTCATACCTGTGGCCACCTCATCGTTTGTGACAGTGACAAAGAGCTTATCCCACTCTGGGAGGTTGATGATGGACACGGGTGTCGTCATTGTGGCCTGAATGCAGTATTCAGTAATGTCAGAACCCGAATCAGGACAGTGCGATGCAGGAGAGGGGCCTGTCTCCACGGCAGGGCCCACACAATCTGTTTACAACCCGCTGCCAAAGGCATTCCCCCTCTCTCTCTCCCAGCTCTTCCTTCTAGAGAGAATTGTGTTCAGGGCGTAGAGGCAAAGGGAGCTGTTCGTAGAGGCAAAGGGAGCTGTTCTGTGGGATATGGTGGAGCCGCTCTGTACGCAGAGGCAGGCCCGGGAGAAGAGGAAGGTGGATGTGGATAGAAACCCCAAGGTGGTGACCTGAGGATCCTTAGAGGTGGGGACAGGCTATGTTCCATTTCCAGGCCCTGTCTGAAGGCATCCAGCCTGAAGATGGAGTGTCTGATGTCAAAGTTGAGAACCTCAGCTTTAGTCAGGTAGTCTGGATTCCGGTCTCCCTTCTCCCACTTAAACACTGCTTTCTCCTTCTGCCCAGGAATGGTTTAACAACTTACTACCTATAGGCCAAGTCCTGAGAAGTGATCATACTCTGACCAGAGGATCCAGGCTAATCCACGACACAGGGCTGGTCAGAGCAGCCACTGGCGGTGGGGGTTTCCGTGAGGACTGAGGAAGTGGCGACCTCTGATTGCAGAGAGCATGCCAGCTGTTGGCCAGGCACCGTGGCTTGTATATCCACTGACAGGGCTGAGGCAAGCATGTCATCATTTTGAGACAAATCTGGGCAGTATAAATTGTCCCTTATCAAAAGAAAGAAAGAGAGAGAGAGAGAGAGAGGGAGAAAAGGAAGGAAAGGAGGAGAAAAGCCAACTGTTATTAATCTCATCTCGAATTTTTCAAGAGCATCTCATGGAATTAAAACACTGGAACAATTAATATCCTGACATTTATGCCATAGCTTAGGTTTTAAAAGCGCTTCCCCACTCATTAGCTTATCCGGGTCTTCCCGAAGCCACGGAAACTACGGCCCCTGGTGTTGTGTGCTGAGAAAAGCCAGGCCCGGTAGTGCACTGACTATAGATAGACCCAGCACTTGGGAAGTGAAGGCAGGAACATTTCAAGGCCATCTTCCATTACCTCTCAAACTTGAGGCCATCCCAAAGGACGTGAAATTCTGTCTTTAAAAACATGAGCTTTGGAAGTAGGTGCTTTACTCTCACTAATTTCTTGGAAGAGACAGTCGGGATTGAATCCGCAGTGTTAAGTCCCCCGGCTTATCCACTGCCAGCAGCTGTGACAAGGAGGGGAGCTGGGAGGCACTGTGGGCCCTCGGGACAGGAGTTTGCCGACACCCTGACTCTCAGCGGTCCTCCGGCTTCCTGGCCTCGCCAGCTGAGATGTGCTCCGGGGAGGCCTTCGCATCCGCTGCGTGACCAACACTCCTGGGCCCGCCGCCAGCAGGGTTAGCGGCCGCTGGCAGCCACCAAGGCCGGAGGACTCCTGGGGGACCTGCCCCGGGACTGCGCGTCCTTCCAATCCAGCCCACGCTCCAGCATCTGGGCGGGGTCTGGGCCTTCCTTCTCCAGCCAGGAGCCAGCAGCCCCTGGGCAGAGAGCCGATGGCTCATCCCCTCCCCCTGGCCTGCCTGCGGGGATAGCGGTGGGAATTGGGGGAGATCCATCGGACCCTATGGGGAGTTGAGCCACAGGCGCCCTCACCCACTAGTCCCTGGACCTTCCAGCCACCCTCCTAAGCCCTTCTCCCCCTCCCTGGCAGCCAGGTGATGGGATGACAGCTAAAGAAACTGAAGGACAAATAGACAGGTTGCCTGAGAGGGGAAGCAGCTAGGACCAGAGTTACAAACTGGATCTCGGGGTTAAAGTGGGGTCCTCGGCCACCTCCACAAACTGGCTTCACAGCTGGTCTCCCTTGCCTGACTTCATCAGCCCGCATCCTTCCACCCACCCAGGTCTCTAAGGACCGAGGGCCTCCAGTATGGTGTGGGCCAATTCTCTTAAGGGAATGAAAGTAGAGAGGGCACGAAGACTAAAAGCGTGGAAGAGAAAGCCTGATGGGTTAAGCTCCCCTCCCCACGCAGGAAGCGTTTCCCTGGCGGTTGACTGTCCAGCGTTGTTAATTGTTAGTTCATTGTACCGGCGTGTTAGCGCCTCTCCGCCACCACTGCTGCTGCTGAGGGAGAGACACACTTGACTGCTGTTCAGATAAGGATGTCTTTTCCTCCTGGATGCAGTCCCTTCCGCCTGCACCAGACTTCACAGTTTGTGAGCTCTTCGGGTCTGCAGGATAGGGTTGTTGCGATGAGGGAGAAGTGAGGGCAGGTAACAGACACTGTTTCCTGGCGCTGTCAACGGTTAGGACTGACCCCTGGGTCTCACGGGAGCTCCATCCACAGAGCTCCGGAAGGTCCTCCAGATTTGCCCTTCTGGGGCAGTTTCCCCAGTGTGTGGGCTGGTTCTGTTGATAAAACGCTTGTTGCAGAAGCATGAGGACCTAAGTCCAAGACCCAGCACCCATGTTAAAAACAAACAAAAAACATTCTGGACACAGTGAAAAAGAAATGTCTGGAATCCTAGGACTGAGTAGGTAGAGACAGGAGGATCCCTGGGGCTTACTGGTCAACCCTAACCCTACCCCCCTCCCAAATAAATAATAATAATAAAATTAAAGCCTAAGTTAGAGCGTGACATAGAAAGACAGCCAATGTTGACCTCTGACCTCCATGCGCATGCGCGCACGCGCACACAAAAGTCGCTGAGTTTCCCATCCCGCTCCCGTGAGTTTCGGATTCTACGGTACTTTCTATTTTAAACAAGTTTTCAATGGAAGCTGAAGCTGCGGCCCTCCCCTCTCCTTGTCTCACTGAATCAGCATTTGCCTTGGCCCGGGGAAGGGATGGGTTCCAGGGCCGAATACCAAAATACCCAAAATAGCCTGCCAAGGCTGTAGGGTGCCCCTCAGCCACACCTCCCTTCCCAGGAACCTTGTTTGTCTTGGAGTGTGGGGGCCCTCAAGCTGCAGGCTACCGAGGCCTTCCTGGAATTTACACAGACTTCAAACAGCCAAGCACGGACTCCCGTGCCTCGGGAAGGAAAAATGTGGTGTCGGGGAGGGGGTCACCTTGGGGGTGTGTGTGGCCTGCACAGCTACCCGAGACTGGGACTAAAAAGTATTCCTTGGCCGTCTTAGGGACAGGATGCCAGAAGGAATGAGGGACAGCACACCTCAGTGTACTTGAAAAACTCTTCTAAGAGAGCAGGAAATGGTGCCCAGCCCATTCCAGATGAATGAAAGGAGCGGAGCCCCCTCGGCTCACCCGGGTCTCCCCCGTTTGGGGCCTTCTCTTCACAGACCACCCGGAGAACGGAGGGGGAAAGCCGGAAGGCGGCAGCAAGGCCCGGAAGGAGAGGACGGCCTTCACCAAGGAGCAGCTGCGGGAGCTGGAGGCGGAGTTCGCCCACCATAACTACCTGACCCGGCTGCGCAGATACGAGATCGCGGTCAACCTGGACCTCTCAGAGCGGCAGGTGGGATGCAGGCGCTTGTCGGTGCTCCCTTCCCCATCGTCCCTGGCCCGATTCCCGTCCTTTCTCTACCCAGCCCGTGGTCCTCGGTCACAGCTGTACCTGACACTCACCCGACCCGGGTAGAATGATCTGAGCTCCGCCCCTGGAGACCACTGTCCTTGTTTTGGGATGGAGTTTGCGCAGCCGCTGCTTCACTTAGGCAATTGTTTAAACGGAGGTTCTGAGAGCCAGGTGTTGCGGCATTCACCAGCAATCCCAGCACTTGAGAGGCAGAAGCAGGACTGTGAGTTCAAGGCTACCCTGGGCTACACAGTGAGCTGAGGCTAGCCTAAGGAACTGTCTTGAAAGAAATCAAAAGATGGACTGGTGATGTACCTCAGTGGTAGAGCTCGGAAGAAGCCCTGGGTTTAATTCCGACACCACAGACAGGGCATAGTATCACACACCTGTAATCCCAGCACACTGATCAAAGGATCAGAAGTTCAAGGCCATCCTTAGCTACATAGGGAGTTCAAGGCCAGCCTGGCCTACAATGAGATCTCATTAAACACAAACAACAACAACAGAAGGTTAAAATAAAATTCAGATTCCAGGGAACAATTTTGCAGTAATAATGAGTGGGGATGGGGATATTCATTGGAAGTAAATTCTCAGGTGAAACAGATGCACAGCTGGGTCCTGGGGCACTGAGGAAAAGGCATTTCCTTGAAGCCTCACACCTGCTTTTGTGTGGCACAACAGTGGTATTAACGACAATTAATAGCAGTCTTCAGTTGCTAAAGCGCGCTGCAGGAGTGTGGGGTTTGGAATCGGAAGGCTTAGATTCCAGTCTTGTCTCTGTCACATCCTGGCCCCTGTGATCTCTGGCTTCCATCTCTGCAATAGGATCATAATCCTAGTGTCCTATGACGGTGAAGGTGAGATTCAGGGCTATAGAAACTAAGAGATGCTTTATCAGTGTGCTGAAGAATGGAGGTGGTAGGGGTCTGTTCTCAGAGTCTATTCTTAGGGGAGTAGAGGCTGGGAGATCGGGAGCCCGTTGCTGAGGAGGGGGCAGGGCGTGTAAAAGCTGGGGCGGTGCAGAGTGATTTTCCAGAGAGTCTTCCCACCTCTGCCAACACCTGGAGACACAGGCAGGCCTCGGGGAAGAGCTGTGTGTTCTTCCTCCCCGTTCCCTCCCCGGATCCTTGGGGGATGAGGAGCCACAGTGAGGGCTCCAGATGTTGGCCACACAGGAGCGACAGGGCTGCCCTGACCTGAGGCGTTTGCTTCCTCCCTCAGGTCAAGGTGTGGTTCCAGAATCGGAGAATGAAGTGGAAACGAGTGAAGGGGGGCCAGCCCGCATCCCCACAAGAGCAGGACCCAGAGGATGGGGACTCGGCTGCTTCTCCAAGTTCAGAATGAGATGTCCCAAAGGCCAAGACAGACTGAACCCCTCTCCTACTCCTCCCTCCTCCCCCTCCCCCTCTCCTGGACCCACCCAGGGCAGGCTCTGCACACGGTGTGTGTTGACTCTCAGACGAGAAGTTTGCCCGGTATATGGGAGCCTTGAGTTTTCCAGCATCACCCATTTCAGCAGCCCCTCCCCCAGGGCGTCAGCTCCCCACGCTCTTCCTGAACTCCACAGCACCTACTGGACCGGGAGACTCTAGAGACCCAGGACACTCTTTTCCGGGTCTCTTAGCTGCTACCCATACCTCCTGCCACCCGACTCCTACATCAAGGTCTCCTCTGGGTCTGGCCCCCATTTGGCCTGTGCAGAATCTCTTCCTTGGTACCACAGCTGGTGACTTGTGAAATCGAAACCCTCTCCAGGCATTCACACCATTGACTTGAAGACTAGAAAGTGGCTTTTGGATCTGAGGGTGGAGCGGAAAGCACAAGAGCTGATGGATGAGGACCTAGACTTGTGGACCCCTGGAACAGAAGGTTCTCCGGCTGCAGCATCCTCTGCTCTTCAAGGACGCTGACTGCAAATGAGGGCAGGAAAAATCTTCCTCCCTGGATGCATTTTGGCCCATCCTGTGTGTTCCCCAGCAGCTGTTCTGCGGGAGGAACTCCCAGGTTCACACACACTCGGCTTCTAAGGATGATTGCTGTGAGGATTGGTGGACAGACAGCTCTGGGCAGCAGCAGCCTTGAAAGAGAGCCCTGTGCGCCTCAGAATTAGATGCTGCGTCTCCCCGTCCCTGCTGACGTTGAAGAGGAGGTCAGCAAGCATTTGAATCTCTTGCGTGTAGACTTGGTCTTGGGTGTTTAAAAATAACCCCAGTTCCCCATCCCACCCCATGAAGACAAAAGGCTGTGGAAAGTGATTCTCAAAGGAGATGGCAAGTTAGAGCACGTATCATTTTCCCCTAAAGCATACTTCATATGTTGTTTTTTTTTCCCCCTAAGATTACATCAAGCTGGTTGTGCAAGGTCTGTTCAGAAAAATAAAACAACAGCAACAACAAAATGCACATTTTCCAGCCTTTTCCTTTATAGAGTTCAGAGTCAGGGCTCCCGTGTGTAATGTTTGTTTATCTAATGATTACCCAGACAATGCCTAGATGGAAAGAGAGAAAGGACAGAAGTCAGCTACACCAAAGTATCTTCCCATGGGTCCTTCAGAAGGTGGGCATGGGGCTGGAGAGATGGCTCAGGGCTGGAAACACTTGCTGCTGTTCCAGAGGACAGAACTTAGTCCCCAGCATAGACATCAGGCAGGACACGACTGCCTGTAACTCCAGCGCCAGGGAGACCTGGCATCCTCTTGTGGTGTCTACGGGCACAACACCCAAAGCACTTATGTCTACCTCTCTCTCTCTCTCTCTCTCTCTCTCTCTCTCTCTCTCTCCCACCCTCCACCCTCCACCCCTTTCCCTCTCTGAATAAATAAATGTAATTTTTAAAACTTGGAGCTGGAGAGACAGCTCAACTGATGAAGTGCCTGTCTACTTGGTGAGTTTCCAGCCAGTGACTTTGTTGCAAGAAAAAAAAAAGTGTGTGTATGGGGGGGCAGAATTAGGGGGGTGACTGGAGAGATGGCTCGGTGGCTGCTCTTCCAGAGGACCCAGATTCCATTTTCAACACCCATATCACGGCTCACAACCATCTGTAACTCCAGTTCCAGGGGATCCAACAGCCTCTGGCCTGCTTGAGCACTTACATGGTATACATACATATATACATACATACATGCAGGCAAAAAAAAAAAAAAAAACCCACACGCGTAAAAACAAAGAAACAAACAAAAAATGAAATGGACTGTGCCCAGAGGCCCCCCACAAGCATGTGCACCCACACGTGTGCACGAGAACAGGCCCACGCATACACAGAGAAGAATTAAAAACTGTATCAAAGTAGGACCGGCGCTATGGTCCAGTGGCTGAGTAAAAGTCCTCGCCACCAAGTCACACGACCTGAATTTGGTCCCCAAGACCCCCATGTTGGAAAGGGGGGGCCGACTACTGCCAAGTTGTCCTCTGACCTCTACTCGCACAGCATGGCTCATGCGCGCATGCACGTGGACACAAGTGAATAAAAAAATGTAATTATTCTTTAATTGTGTAAAGGTGGTCCACCTACCTTTTTTTAAATGTGCATTGGTGTTTTGCCTGCATGTATGTCTAAGTGAGGGTGTCAGATCCCCTGGAACTAGAGTTACAGACAACCGTGAGCTGCCATGTAGGTACCGGGAATTGAATCCAGGTCCTCTGGGAGAGCAGCCAGTGTTCTTAACCACTGAGCCATCTCTCCAGGCCTGGACCAACTACTTTTAGTAGGACAATTCCTGGCATTAGCCAACAACATTCATTTCTAAAACAGAAAAAAAAAAAGAAGAAGAAGACCTTCAGTGTGAAAGTTGTAATTACTTAAAAGCTCCCAAAGTGACTAGGTCTCATTGTCTCCGGCAGTGAAATGAAGGCTTGCACACTCCCTGCACCTGCCTCCTTTCCCAGCGTCTGATTGATCGATGCTGGGCGAACTGTGGCTGAGGCCAATGCCTCTTAATGTTGGAAGAAAATGTCCACTGGTTGGGTCCCAGCACTTCGGAGGCTGAGGCAGGAGGGTCAAGAGTTCAAGGGCAGCCTTAGCTATACACATCAGGAGTCTGAGGCCAGCTGGACTACTTGAGAACTTGCCTTACAGGGAAGGGGGGAGGGAGAGATCCAAACAACTGAGGATTTGCAAACGGAACCTTTTTAGTAACGACTCTCTCTATCCCTGAGAGGGCATCTGGGACAAGCCAAAAGTACTGCTATCCTAGTTGAGCAACATGGCAGGGCTGAGTGGTCTAGCAAGGCCTCTGTGTGCTGGAGAGGCTGAGAACCCCACAGCTGCCCATTCCACAAAAGTCCCAGGCATGCACTGAAGGCACAGAAGGTTCATTCAGTCCATGCATGACCTGATGCCGGGCGGTGGTGGCGCACACCCCTAATCCCAGCATTTGGGTGGCAGAGGCAGGCAGATCTCTGAGTCCTAGACCAACCTGGTCTACCCAGTGAGCTCCAGGACAGCCAGGGCTACACAGAGAAACTCCCTGTCGGGAGTGGGGAGGGAGGGAGACTCAGCTGATGTCAACACTCAGCCGAGCGACACGCCCCCTCCCTGTCTCTTTACATCTGAAGGATGCTACCCGCTCTCGGGTGGGTCATCCGGCTTTAGTGAGTTCTCTTCCGCAACTCGAATCCACGCAGGTTGACCATCAAAGTTGTCAGGCCCTGGTGCGTGGCTTGCATCCCTGCTTTTGCATAGAAACCATATGCACCCAGCAGAGCTATGTTCCCCGGCCATGCAGAAAAGCCTGTGCCATCTAAGCCCTCTACCCCCAAGTCACCAATGAGAGGGGTGTCGCTGGGAACTCTCTGGGCCACCTCACACGTTCCTCTGCTCACTGGATGCCCCTTCCCAAATCCATCTCCCACAACCCCTGAACCTACTAATATCTTTATGCACCTTCAAAATGATCCCAAACCCACACCCCGTCTCATGCTGCTGTGACATCCACACCTGTTCTTCGTCTCTGTCTTCCCATCTTGAGTCTGTGCATGTATGGTCACTATCCCAATTTATCATTCTTCCATTTGTGGGGGAAGGAAAATGTAGCTACTAATGTGCTGCCTGGAGCATACTACATCAATAGTAATTGAATGGATGGATAGACGAACAGATGGACAGACATAGAAATGAATGGATGATGGATGGATGGACAGATTGATACATGGATGAACTGTATGTAAATGAACAGATGGATGGACAGACAGAGGGACAGATGGATGGATGGATGGATGGATGAATCGATGGATGGAGAAGTGGCTGAGCAGCTGAAAGAAACTGTTAAATTAATCATATTCCCTGGCTTTTTTTTTGGCTTCAAGACAAATGGACCATTTAGTGGACGCTCCCACTGAAAGGTCATCTAGATAATGAGACACATCTTAGACCTTCAGGGGTCACAAATCTGGCAGATCATGCCCTTGAGGAGGAGACACCACCCTGATTATAGCCCAGAAGAACTCTTTCTTGGCTGTAGTCCTGGGACCAAGATTCTCTGCCAATCACTCACCTCCCCAGCCCTGTCTGGAGTTAGGACAAGATTTCCTTTTGCCTTTGACCTATGGTTGGCAAAGAGTCAGCGTCCAGGGCCTGACCACTGCCCCCAGCAAGCCTCAGGGGCGTGCCTGATAAGAGGCTTGTCAACCATTTCCACAGGTCTGGGAGGGTGATGTTTAATGACTTAGAGATGACATCAGGGCTGGGAGTCATATCCGATTGAACGGAGAGACATGACCTAACTTGTCTCTCACCGTGGTTCTGGCTGTGAGGGCTTGTCTTTATTAATTTCCTAACTGGAGCTGCTGGCTCAGGATTCCAGGCTGTCCCCAGAGCTGGGGCCCATGGCTGGGCTTAACTCCAGCGTGACCAGAAAGGCAGCAGGCCGTACTGCGACTGAGAAGGGTACCCGCCACAAAGCCCGAGCCCGTCTTAGCCAGCACTGGCTCCTGCCACCAACAGATGTCACATTTGAGGGAAACAAACCCACATTTTCTGAAAAGTTCCTGGATCACGTTGCAGGTTCCCTGGTGGCCACAGGGATGGCTTTCTTTGTGCTCTTAGAGGTGATTTAAACCCAGTTTTCTAGGAACACAAATCCTGCCTAAAGCACCCAGCACACCTGGCTAGAGAGCTGCAGGCCTTCGTCTGAGCCCGTCTGGGGGAGCAAGCTGGCTTTAGTTATTTTCCTTTCACATTCTGAACTGTAGGCAGAGGAATCTACATTCTTCATTGCCTTCCTCCTTGGCTCTCACCTTGCATGTACACACACACACACACACACACACACCAGCCTCCAGACTGACAGGCTTAGGGACCAGCATACGCTCTGTACAGAGGAACTGCTGTGCAGCCTTCACAGAGTCACCTATCTTCCCGGAGCCTCAGTTTCCCTATCCCTAGGCCTGCAGGAGTTGTGGTTCTGAGGCGACATGCTTTACTTGCAGAGATATTGAGGACGAGATTTATCCATTTCACCAGTGTTTTCCTCCAGTGTTGACTCTCTGTCAAATCAGGCAGACAGAAGGACGAAAGCAGAATCAGCCTGGCCCTGGGACAGCAGGGTCACGTCTGTAGAACCTAGCATAGCACCTGGCTCAGAGAGGGCCTTCAGCGGGGTTGAGCTCCTCTCCTCCCCTACCCTCACCTCACTTGCTCGCTCCCTCGCTCTTCAATGTTTTCAAAACCAAGATGTTTAGGTAAAAAGCAAAACAAAACAAAAAAACCCACTGGTCATTGTGTCGCACACCTTTGGCGCTGGCGCTCAGAAGGCAGAGAGACAGGCGGGTCTCTGAATTTGAGGCCAGCCGGGCCTGACATAGCGATTTCTAGGCTAGCCAGAGCGACATAGTGAGACCCTGTCTCAAAAACAAAACACCCAGAAATCACCACCAAGGACATCTTCTCCGTAGAAGAAGCAGTTGCTACTTCTCTGACAACCTGACATTGCTCTGACAACCTGAGTTTGGTCCATGGAACCCTC
The DNA here is from genome assembly GCF_030254825.1 of Meriones unguiculatus. NCBI lineage: Eukaryota > Metazoa > Chordata > Mammalia > Rodentia > Muridae > Meriones > Meriones unguiculatus. The sequence goes on from NC_083355.1 coordinate 19,636,732, forward strand.
AATGGTGGGATTGATGACACAAGGCTGTCCTCTGACCTCCAAATGTGCCCTTTCCCTCTGTGCACAAGGATGGATGGATGGATGGATGGATGGATAGATGGATGGATGGATGGATGGATGGATGGATAGATAGATAGAGCAGAAGCACTACTCAAAGGAAGGAGGGGTGGTCATGAAGATGCTGGGTCTAGACTTGCTTTAATTATGGCGACCCGGACCAAACCTCTGCCCACTGCCCACTGTGGCCACACCCAAGTTCTATACAATCCCCGATGGCCTTCTAACCACTAAGCCTCTCCCTTCGACACACCCTCTCCCAGAGATGTCATTTAGACCTATGCCCAGAGGAGCCCAGGGAGGGGCAGCTTCTGTCGTGATGTCCCTTTGTAGGAATGAGAGAACAAAGGTGCAGAAGCCTATCTAGCACCCTCCCCGAAAGCCTCCTCAGCTGCCAGTCATTGTCATTTCTCTCCGGTCCTCTTTCCCTTCACTCTGCCTTGCCACGCTCTGCTCTCTAGGTCCCCACGCTTCTACCCAGAATCCTTAACTTATAAACGATCTCCCCAGGGGCATAGAGACACCCCCTCCCCAGGAGGCTTGAGGTGCCTAAGAAGACTGAGAGAGGATGGGGGGGATAGAAACAAGCTCTTTCAACTCAAGGATTTGTGACCCTTCTAAGGCTTGTGGCACAGGATTCAGCCCCTTTATCCCCCCAAATCCCCTCCCAGAGTCCCCCAGCAGACCTCTGCGGAGCAGATGCCCAGGGCGAAGAGGAGGATACAATGCCCTTCTTTGTGGGGGGATCTGGGCCGGCAGTCAGAGAGGAAATTAGACAGTGCTCTTGACAGCGACTCCGTCTGGGGTGCCTGTGAAATATGGGCCGGAGGGGGCCCTTTCCTGAGGCCACTCATGGCTGCCGACCACCCCCATCCCACTCCGGGCAAAAAAAAAAAAAAAAAAAAAAAAAGGACATTGCTTGTTTGGAGAGAAATGATATATGGCACCCAGCTTCCTTCCCTCCTGTTCCGAGGGGCCATAGGGAGCTCGTGGCTGTTCCTGGTAGGTATATGTATATATTGCATGCGTGTACACACACGTGTGAGTGTGTGCCCGTGTGTGTCTGCGCGTGCGTGCACCCATGGCACAGTGTCTGGTGCGCTGTTCTCTGCGTTTGCATGTTTCTGTTCACTCAGACGAACAAAATGGGGACCAAGGGGGTGGAGACACGGCTGGCTAGGCAAGCGTGAGAATCTGAGATCGAATCCCCACAGCCCATGTAAGTCCTGACTGCAATCCCAGAGCTCGATGGACGTGCTCGGTGACGAGCAACGAAGAGGCTCCGTCTCAGACAAGGACTACCACCTGAAGCTGCCCCCCCACTGCCGCATGCATGCCATGACACGAGCTGTGGTGTAGGTGCACCCCACAGTCCTGCACGAGAACGCACACAGGCATGGACGTCACATCGGTGCAAATATAAACAAAAAAATACACAGTGAGATGGCTGGCACCCTCTTTTAACATCCCTGCCTTAACACGGCTTGGGACACACAGGAACTGCAAAATTAGAGAGCCTCGGCACGAGAGGACAGGGTGGCAGCCAACTTAGAGCTCAGGCCTCTCCTTCTGTCCCCCAAGTCATCCATCTCACACGGCAGGAACTGTTTTCAGGGCGCCTGTCTCCGGGAAAGGTTCCTGGGGCAGCTGTGGCCTTCGGCGCCTCCAGTGGCCCCTGAACCATTTATCTTCAAGGGAGGAAGTGGGAGATGTTCTCACACACCCACCTCCTTTGTGGCCAGCGGGGTCTCCACATCTGGGCCACAGCTGGCCGCTGAGCTGCCCATGTAGACCCACTCTCTCCCGCAACAGGACCAGAAGAAAGAGAGCTGTCAACAAGCACACTCCCGAAAACACCTCAGCTCTGCCCTCAGATTCAACCCTAAAGGGTCAGCCTCAGTTTCCACGTGGCTGAGCTAAGCCTGAGAGCAGAGGCAGCTCCGCCTTCCAGGAGGGACGATGAAAGACTCTCAAGGTATGGAAATGTTGAGTGGTCCAAAGGCTGGCCGCTGGGGGAGTCTCCACCGACAGCGCTTACACCAGGGATGCTATGAGTGCAGAGAGGCAAATGAGTTCCTGACATGGCAGCAGGATTGGGGGGTGGGAGTAGGGGTGGGGGTAGGGTTGGGGATGGAAGGGATATTTCCCTGTGAGACAGGCTGGTAATCTCAGGCTAGGAAGCCAAGATGCTGAGAGTGGGAGGGTCAAGTCTGTGGTACCTAAAAGATGCTTCAGGTGATGTTCCTTTAGCTGCTGTGCAGCTCAGCACAGGCCTCTTGGAGAGCCTTAACGATCTGCAGAACTGTGAGCTCCCCTCCCCCCTCGAACCAGTTTCCGAATGGATCCCATTCATTTGTTCATTCTCCTGTCATGGCTGCCTGAAGACTGGGCTTTTTGAGCAAGCCCTTCACTCTCCTCTGTTCCTGTCCCCAGGGAGCCAGCATTCTCCTAGGAGCAAGTTTCTCCCACAAAGAACCCAGATGGCAGGATCACTCAGGGAAAAGAAAAATTATATGATACGTGGTTTTTGGGTCAAACAGATCCGGCTGAATCCCAGCTTCTCCTCTTCCTACTGGGAAGCGTCCTAAGACCTGGTTTTCCTTCCTCGTCTGAACTAAGATTCCCCGTGACTCTGAGTTGCAGGGGCCTGGCCTCTAGCCAGTTCTCAGGGGTAGGGAGTTAGAGTAGAGGGCCTTTGTTTTCCCCCAACCAGTACAAAAATGACAAATGAGAAATATCTGGGAGTCTGGGAGGAGGCAGGCAAGACCTCACCAGCTCTGGCAACCAAACAGTCCAGGAAACCAGTGAAATTCCAGCAAGGTGAGTCCAGAAGAGATGGGCTGACAAATGGCCTCGAGGTCCAAGAGACCTCAAGTTGCTTCTCAAAAAAAAGTCAATGCCAGGCTGGAGAGATGGCTCAGCGGTTAAGAGCACTGGCTGCTTGTTCAGAGGACCCTGGTTCTATCCCCGGCACCCACATGGCAGCTCACACCTGTCTGTAAATCCAGTTCCAGGGCTTCTGACACCCTCACATGCAGGCAAAACACCCATAGACATAAAATAAAAATAAATTTTATATATATATATATATATATTTTTTTTTTTTCAAAAATCCATGCCATCCAAAGCAGAGTGTGGTGATCTGCATGTACCCGCAGCAATGAGGGGGAAAAGCTAAAGTATGTCAAGCTAAAGGCCAGCTTGTATGTATTAGACAGTCAATTCAAGGCCAGTTTGAGCCACACAGTGAGATCCTGTCTGAAAAAGGAAAAAAAAAAAAAAAAAGTAGGGAGTGAGTGGGGAGACGGCTCAGCTGTTGAAGTGATTGCTGTGCAAGCCGGAGGATCTGAGTTCAGATCCCCAGCCCCCACATTAAAATCCCGGCACAGCGGCAGGCCCTTGTAAATCCCGTGGCTGCGGAGGTTGGGGCAGAAGGGTCTATGGGATTGGGTTAGGCTAATCGGTGAGCTCCAGGTTCAGAGAGACCTTGTCTTTTAAAATAGGGCTGGAGAAATGGCCCAGTGGTTCAGAACACTGACGGCTCTTTCGGAGGGCAGGATTCCATTTTTAGCGCCCATCCATCACTCCAGTTCCAGGGGCTCCAGCGCCCCCTTCTGGCCTCTGCCAGTGTTTCATGCATATGATACACAGACACGCGTATCGCATACGCAAGACGCACCCAAGACAACCCTACCCATGAAATAAAAATAAGTAAATCTCAACAAATTATGAAAAAAAATAAAAATAGAAAAGACTGGATAAACATGTCGGATGATAAAGGTACTAACCACACAAGCCTGGAGATCCAAATTTGAATCCTCAGACTCCCACCCCCAAAATGTGTAAGGGCTGGGCAGCTACAAGCAGGCACTGTCCTCATCGAAGACCCGGGTGGGTTCCCAGAACCCACACCAGGAGGCTCACAATCACCTGTAACCCCAAGGGATCTAACACCCACACAGAGACACACGTACGTATAACTAAAAGGAAGACTAACCTAAGGCGGGAGAGACGGCTCAGCATTAAGGGCACTGTCTGTTCTTCCTAAAGGACCCAGGTTTCATTCCCAGCACCCACACGGCGGCTAAATGGAACTGTACCTCAGTTCCAGGGAATCTGTGAGCATGAGGCATGCATGTAGCACACAGACATTTGTGTAGGCAAAACACGCATACATCTAAAATTATTTAAAATTTTAAGTTTCCATAATCTTACTACTCCTACCTAATAACTGTTTTAAAATAAAATAAGTCTCCTTTTGATAAAAAGCCAGATGGTGATGGCAGATATCTGTGATTCCAGCGCTCCCGGGGCAAGATGGGAGGCAGAGACAGGACAATCATTGGGAGCTTGCAAGCCAGCTAGCCTGGAACACAGGGCCCAGGCAGAAACAAGAATCCCCATCTCCGCCAGGCAGAAGGCAACAGTTGATTCACCAAAATGTCTCTCTGACTTCTCCACAAGTGCTACGGTCGGTGCCTACCTAGGCATGGAGACACATACACACACAATTTTTATCTATATGTTATTATTATTACTATTAAAGTTTTTCAAGACAGGGCTTCTCTGTGTAGCCCTGGCTATCCTGTACCTAGCTCTGTAGACCAGGCTGGCCTGGAACCCACAGATTCACCAGCCTCCGCCTCCTGAATGCTGGGATTAAAGGCATGCACCATCATCAGTACCTAGACTTTTGCCTACTTTATGGGTTCTTCTTTCTTCCACCCTTCTCTACCCCTCTTCTACCCTCCCAATTCCCCTAACACTATGTAGGAGAGAAAAAAAGGATAGAGGGGAAAGGGGGTGTCGATATGGTTAAACTACTTCCTGGTGATTAGGGGTGTCAAGTTCCTCAGGGCAACTTGGATCTTTACCATCGGGATATCTAATTTATTCTTTTTGTCTCTTCACATACAACTACTTGACAGACCAGAAGCAGCAGCTTCCAACCACCGGCCAGACAATAGTTCCTCGACTCTTGGGGAACTCCTGAAGATTTCCCAGGATTCCAAACACACACACTCGAAAAAAACTCTCTGTAGCTGGCAAAAATCAGTCCCTGGCTAGAGCACGAGGCCAATCATAGTCACCAAACTGTGACGCAGCCTTCTCTCCCCACACCTGAAATCAAAATGAAAACACATTCCCACGACATTCTTGTGTTTTCAAAGAAACCAAAATTACAAAATTCTCCCTACAGTCACTGCTAAGGTGGAGAGTGACTAAGGAAAATAACTGGCAAGAACCTCTGGTCTCCACACATACACTCATGCATGTGTGCACATGCCTGCACACACAAGCGCAAATACATAACCGTATACACACATACACCAAAGCCCATATCAAGAAAAACACAACGGTCCCTGCCTTCCAAAGGAATCTATGGGGCGTTTCCAAAGGAAACTATGCAGAGTGGAAAGGACCTTGGAGATCATCTCATCCAGCTCCTTTGGCTGATGGGGAAACTGAGAAAGTCTGGTTCGTGGTCCCTCAAGGCATTCAAGACAGACTTCTGACTGTCCCCTGATGCTTCATACATCTCCACTGTGGCCTCAGGTGGGCCAGGAAAGGGCCTCACTGTAGGAGGGGACCCTGCTCCTGTCAGTTAGAGAACAGAAAACAGACAAGAGAAAGGGATGGATGACAGCATCTAAGGCCTGAGCTCCCACCGTTCTGACCAGGGTTTGATGTCCCCAGGAACAGTCTGGCCAGCACTGAAGGCCCCTATCTGTCTAGACTGTGCTGGCCCATTCTGCAGAGAAACTAGACTCATGGCAGGGGCGGGGGCGTGCAGGATGGCCTTGGAGGTCCCCGACAGCTCCGGAAGTCTGCACATAGTCTCTGGAAGACGGAGAGGTGTTGTCTGTGCAGAAAAGCCATTGGACATTTCCGTGTGACGGTGACAGAAACCATTCCTTCCTCCATAATCACCCCTCGCTGCCTCGCTGGCTCGGGGCAGACAGCCTGCAGAGAGCATGGGCTTTATTTTTAAATCCCTCTTGATTTTTTTTTTTTTTATATCCCCACGAATGCCTGAACTCCCAGGCAGAGGTAAGCATTTGAGCCTGTCCAAGAGTGTGCTGCTGGTGATGTGATGTCCCAGACGGGACCTTGGCTGGGCTCCGCCGCAGGAACAAACCCCCGCTGATGTAATTCGAAAGAATAACCTACCAATTTCCCCATCTCCCTCTGCTGGATGCACCTTATCAAATGACAGGAGAAGCCAGTGTTTGGCTAAACGGTTCGAAGGTTAATTCTCAACAGATGGGAAGAGAGTTTTCTTTTATTCCCCTCCCTTCCAAGGGATCTGGTCAGCTCTTCTTGCTGGATAGATGAGGCTGGGAAGATGGGGCCGGGCCATTGTTCCCATCATGCCCTTAGAGAGAATCCATTTCCAACCAGCCCCAGTGGCCCCTTGGTATCCCAGACTGAGTCCGAGGTCCCTGTGGGACCGCACTGAGGGCAGGACCAGCCAGGTGCAGTTTTCAGGTTCCTTGTGGCTCAAGAATGTTCTGCAACTTTCAGCCCCTAAAAGTCACTAAGCTGCTTCCTGTATGTACGGGTTAATAGATTCACCAATTCTGGATTTTTTTTCACATACAAGGAATTAAATATTATAGAGTTGAGGATATCGCTCAGTTACTTAAATGCTTATCACATAAGCGTGAGGCCCTGAATTCAGTCCCCAGAACCCCATGTTAAAATAAAAAAATGAAAAATAAAAACTAGGTGTGCTTGTAATCTCGGTGTGAGAGAGCTGGAGTCAGGGGGACATCTGAGGCTCATTGCGGGTAGTCTAGCTCAACGGACAAGTTCTAGGCCAAGTGAGAGGCCTTGTCTCGAATAAGACAAGGAAGGGGTTGGAGAGATGGCTCAGTGATGAAGAGCACTAGGTGCTCCTGCAGAAGACTCACGTTCAGTTCCCAGCGCCCGCGTTAGGTGGTGCCCAGCTGCCTGTAATTCTAGTTCTAGTGGATCTGATGCCCTCTTCTGGCCTCCTCAGATACCAGCAGACATGTGGCACACACACACGAAGTTTAAAGCATGTGGTCTTGTGCGTCTGATTCCTTTCATTTGGCTTTCTGTGTGTACGGCACAAGGTCTCACTACGCAGCTACAGCTGACCTTGAACTTCTCATCCTCCTGTCTCCATTTCCTGAGTAATGAGCACTAAAGGTGTGTGCCGCCCCTCCTAGAACTTCCCGTGGTTCTGAAGGTCAATCACACTGTAGCAAATACGAGCATTCCATTCCAATTTACGGCAAGATAATATTCCTTTGTGTTTACGAACCACATTGGATTTATCCATTCATCCGCTGATGAACACAGGTTGTGGCTAGTCTTACTCTACAAAACATAACAAAACATTTGTGTACAAAGTCTGGTACGGACATATTTTTATTTCTCTTAGAAATATTCTTTAGAAGCAGAATTGTGGCCCGATGTAGTGTGCTTAATCCCGGCACTCAGGAGGCAGAGGTAGGTGGATCTCTGTGAGTTCCAGGCCAGCCCGGCATACATAGAGAGAGTTCCAGGACATCAGGGACTATGCAGAAACCCTATGCTTTAAAGGGGTGGGGGCGTGAGGAAGAAGAGGAAGAGGAGAAGAACTGTGGGTCATTTCCCTCTTGAGTATATAACTGGGTTTTTTTGTTGTTGGTTTTGGTTTTTGAGACAGGGTTTCCCTGTGTAACTCTGGCTGTCCCAGAACTCGCTCTGTAAATCAGGCTGGCCTTGAACTTGTAGAGCTCTGCCTGCTTCTTTCTTCCGAGTGCTGGGATCAAAGGTGTGCGCCACCACTGCCCGGGTAGATCACAAACAGTTTTATGTTTAGCCTTTTAAAGAGACCACCGCACTGTCCTTCGAAGCAGCCAGACCACGCTACAGCCTCACCAGCAATGTGTAAGGATTACCAGCCTCCCCCGTCCTTGCAAGCACTGGCATTTTCTCCTTCTCCTTTTTCTTCATCATCCTCTAGTGTTGTAGTACTCCGATAGCAATCCCAGCAGATGTGATGGGGAATGCCATTTTTCTCGATGAGACAACATACCTGATAAAAAGCAACTGAGGAGGAAAGTATTTATATTAGCTCACAGCTTCATGGCAGGCAGACATGCCCATGTTCCTAGGGGCAGGGGTATGAGGCTGTGTGCTTTTATCTCTGCATATCAGAGAGGGAGAGAGAGAGAGATAGAGAAAGACAAAGATTAGA